>NC_047024.1:31737996-33025031 GCF_902652985.1 Pecten maximus | reverse complement strand
CACCGGCTTCTAATGACACGACCGGCTTCTAATAACATGACCGGCCTCTAATAACATGACAGGCCTCCAATGACATGACTGGCCTCCAATGACATGACCGGCCTTCAATGACATAGGTAGTCACGACGCACAATGTCTATATTCCGTAACATCATGTTATAAAATATTAATTTGCTTTTGGTTTAAAATTATTCAGGTTATTTAATCACAACTTACATTAAGAAAGAAATCCTTACAGTTTTTTTTTTATAAAAGCAGAAAAACACCTGGCAGTACCAAAATAAAAACACATGTTTCATCTACCTACTAAACTAATATATCATTCATATATACAGGGAGACAACTCCCATGCTGTAAGATTTCATAAGATTTCTCTTGATTTTAGCTCTTAGAGTCTAAGAATGCTTAGAACATTATACTATACTGATTGTGCCTATCAGAGTTTTGAAGTAGACCAGGACCCAGTAATAAGGAGAGCTTATCTGGACAACAATGGAATTGATTCCGTAAAAAACACAATGTCGGGTGGTAGGGACGTGCATCATATGCATGTGTGTAAAATGACCGTATATTGTAGTGGGAGTTGTCTGGTTAAAGAGCATAGCAAATTAAAAATGAGACACTGGATAAAAATAATTAACACCAACAGGCTAATCATGATTCAGTATTGCAATAACTTAAGATATCGGTAAATGTCGGTGGTCGTATCTCGTTAACAATGATTTTGTTCTTTAAAAAATCAGGGGTCAAGAAGTACTCTATCTTTCCTGGCATCATCAAGTCTTGGATGCAGTCTAATTTGAGTAAGGTGACACAAAATGTGGAAAAAAGGATAGTGAGTTTTGACCTCCGGTTTAGGAGTTGTCCGGACAAACTTAAAATTATGATTCTTATCGGAGAACCTGTTAATAGTGACCAGTTGCCATAGCAACCATAATTTTGAGAAAAAGAAAGCACATCTACACATGATCATAAATATGTGTGTGAAGTTTCATTGGAATCGGCCCATCCGTTTAGGAGGAGTTGTCCGGACAAATTGTGTCTACAGACAGACGGGCGGACAGACAACCTGATTTCGTTTTGATAGGTTCTTGCACTGCGGTTGTTTTACCCACTGAATCAAGTGCCTTACGTCAGGTAGCACCCAATAATGAATCAAGTGCCTTACATCAGGTAGCACCCGATAATGAATCCAAGCACAAAGTTGGGATTCTTAATGCGTTACATGTACGGTTATGCTCCTAATTGACAAAGCAGTAAAGATTTCCCAACATGTTACCAAGTTGATAACAATACCAACTTTTTATGCTTGGTTTGGTTTGGTGTGTTTTTGTTTAACGTCCTATTAACAGCCAGGGTCATTTAAGGACGTGCCAGGTTTTGGAGGTGGCGGAAAGCCAGAGTACCCGGAGAAAAACCACCGGCCTACAGTCAGTACCTGGCAACTGCCCCACGTAGGTTTCGAACTCGCAACCAGGAGGTGGAGGGCTAGTGGTAAAGTGTCGGGACACCTTAACCACTCGGCCACCGCGGCCCAATACTTTTTATGCAGTGGATGTGAACAATGTACTGTGACCTATTAACAATGGTTCCGTATAGTTTTTATCGATATCATGTTTACCGATACACGTGACGTAGATATGTGATATGAGGAAAGAATTAAGATCCTTTTGCAACAGAAAACATTCGAGTCTGTAGAATTATAATTAAATTATAAGATTTAACTATAAGTTATAGAATTATATCGATGTCGCTAGCCTTTATATAGTGCCTGAATGTATCTCATTGTTTCGATTAAGTAACCTTCCGAATCAGAAACCAATCAAGGGGGAAAATATGAGTATATTAAATTCACTCTTACTGCTAACAAATAGCAATGTTTAAAGTTCATTTGAAGGTCGTATAATCTCTGTCCTGTACCTAACACATGGTCCAGTGTATACGATCATTCATAACAATGTAATAATATGATAATGACAATTCAAAATATGTAACTAAAACAAACATATGTTAACAGTCTATACTATCTAAAATCGAGCACAGGCATGTTTTCAGTACAACAAGGGCCCGTTGGAGGGCCACAACATACGCCCACCGCAATATTTGACACTTGGAAGGGGGTAGTTTCACATGTTGTAATGCTTTAAAATGAAGTATCATTGTTGGAAAGTTAGAAGGAGATATTGATACACATAATGGTGTGTTGTTGAAACCGAAGGGCAACTTCAAATGATGAGATGTATATGTGTTGCAAATATGGGAAACCTTGGTTTAGACACAATAACACAAAAATTAGTTCACATGTTTATATAAAGAATATACAGAGCCTGGGTCGGGTAGTATTGAAGTTATGGTCCGGATAAGTAAAATAATCGAAGGGGAATAACTCCACAAATAAGGGGTAAGGGGCATGATTTTGGTATGCGACACTCCAGCTCATCATTATGTATATTTGTATCAGGTATGGAGAGCCTGGGTCGAGTAGTACTGGAGTTATGGCCCGGACAAGTAAAACCATCAAAGGGGAATAACTCCGCAAATACTGGGGTAAGGGGCTTGATTTTGGTTTGCGACACTCCGGCTTATCAAGATGTATATTTGTGCCAAGTATGGAGAGCCTGGGTCGAGTAGTATTGGAGTAATGTTCCGGACACCATATGTGCCTGTCCCGCCAACATGATAACACAATACGTCCCGTCCTTCGTCGGTCGTATAAAATAATACTAAACAGAACTAGTAGTACGTGTTGAAGACATTCACATGCACCGTTACCCGATTCATGTTAATTGACCCTTGTAACGATATAAATTTGGTTTATTTCCATTCTTTGAATATTTTCAACCTTTCAGAGATCACTTGATGACTGAATGGAAGTGTGTCCTTTTCACCATTTCATCATTGATTAAAGCTGCTGTTTCTGAGTCACAAAGAAAGATATCTTATTCAGATATGTAAAGAAAACAGACAATACAAAAAAAACAACATTTTTTTTATTAGTATCATTATGCACTGAAGACATTTTTACCGAATCGAAGTCAATTTTATTCATCCTAAAATATTATTTGTTAATAACATATCTCTATAGCGTTACAATGATATGCAGGTAAAAACACACCTACATTATATCTTTACATTAAGGGTAAATAACACCGGATATGACATTACCGGGTATCCATTTGATGTTAGGAATCGACATTTGAAATATGTATACCAATGTTTTATTAATAGATAATAACGTGATTAAACAAACTCTCATAGCATTTTTCAGGAACAAAACAAATGTGCAATCAATATATGGTTGTATCTTGCTAAATCCACATCATTAGCTTCCCTCCCAAAGAACTACAGAAAAAAGAGTCTGTAAACAAAATCATGTCAAAAATAAGTTACAAAGCTAATCAGTAAATACTGTGTATATCGAATTCATTGACATGGTTACACCATCTTTTGAATATCGTTTAAGTTTAAAACATATTCATTTTGGTCGACAAAAACAAAATGTCATTAGGTCCTATCACTGGCACATAAACAAGAGGCCCAGGGGCCTTAACGGTCATCTGACTCTAAATTTAAGACCCGTATACTATTGTAGTATGCATTCTCTGTAGCAGGTTTAGTGGCACTGTTAGCCATGGTGGCAATCTTGGATTTCTGACCGACCCAATAAATAACAACACTTGGCCATAACCATCTCAGGATCATTTCTGGAAAGTTAGAGCTGAAGCCAACTGGTGGAATTTGAGAAAAACTTTGAAATAGGTGTTGTTCAGGAAAACCATGATTGCGCAATCATGTTACAAAATAGCCGCCATGACTGCCTTGTTTGCTCTCCTTCCTAAACATCCTCACCAATTTCCCACTCAATCGCACCAGTGGAACTGGAAAAGTTTAAAATAAGTTTTTCAAGATGGCTGCCATGGCGGCCATCTTGGATTTCCGACCGACTTGAAAAATAACAACACTTGGTCAGGACCATCTCATGCTCATTTCTGGTAAGTAAGAGCCATGGCGGCCATCTAAGATTTCTGACCGACCTGAAAAATAACAACACTTCCTCAGAACCATTTCAGGCAAGTTTCAGCTCAATCTCACCAGTTGAACTTGAGAAGTTTCAAATGTGTTTTCGAAATGGCGGCCATGGCGGCCATCTTGGATTTCAGACTGACCCGAAAAATAACAACACTTGGTCAGGACCATCCCAGCATCATTTCAGGCAAGTTTCAGCTCAATCCTACAGGTGGAACTTGAGACGAAGTTTGAAATGTGAAAAGTTTAGCACGGCGGACAGCGCATGGCGCACGACGACGGACGAAACATGATGACTATAGGTCATCCTGACCCTTTGGGTCAGATGACCTAAAAATCAAAACAAACAGACAATGTAAAAGACATATGCTAAGATATTCACGTCAAACACAAACACTGGCAGATATTTCGATTTTGAATATCAAGATTTACTTTAAATGGTCAATATTAAATGAACGCATCTTAGTAACTCAGATAAGGCACATACAATATGTTTATCTTATAAGTGATAGTGTAGCATTAAAATATACTTCTACTAAAGCAATGGACCATTAGCTGCAGATTAGAATTAGGAACATTTTCGGGCTTACAGTTAAAACTTCCGAGTATATGGTATTATGACAAAATCAACAAACATTCCAGGGAAAGAAAACAACACTTTCTTATGAGATACTAACAAAAAAAATGCATTTTAGCACTAACAAAATAACATAAATGTATCTCTAACAACGGTTTTATTCAACGAATTAGGTCCTCTCTTTACGTTTGTATACAGTCACATTTCGTCATCTCTATAAAATTAAGTTCAGGCAGTAAAAACTTTCTAATGTAATATACTCGACTACCGCGACTAATCGGGATACCATGACCTAACTGACTTTGAAATAACGACAGACACGTGTGTGTAATACGATTAAAGACTAAAACGGATGATTGGCTGCCATAGTTTCAATTCAATTTGATATGTTATTCTACATACTTTCATGTAAGATCTTTTCTAAATTGTAGAGATATCTAAGACGTGTGGAGAACAAAGGACTGGATAAAAACATAACGTTTGATTGTTTAACATTTTAACAAATCCTAAAATAAAATATAGTTCAATATGCATGAATAAAAAAGCACAACCTTCTTGGCCATTTAAATTAAATAAGTCAAAATATCCATATGAAGGAATGAAGGAATTAGACATTTTAATTTTAAGAAAGATCCTTAACTAATATCTTTCTTTAATGCTGAATAAGTAGATATTTTAGCGGAAATCTATGTGACTTTAATGGGATTGTTTTTTATTGCTTGTTGTTGTTGTTTTTGTTTTTTGTTGTTGTTGTTGTTCTGCGCTGGAAGTATTACACTTAATACACTTTCTAGAAGTTATCTCCAGCAAATAACATCAGTGCGCCAATTATCCTTGCGCTAATATTTTATCATTGGGTAATTAGCTAAAACTTTGAAAAGAAAAATCTAAGTCATTTTGATGGGCACTATTGGGACCGGAAACTGTAACCCAATTGTCGGACAGATGGTTCCAAAGCAGACAAACTTCCTCATGCCGACAAAACATTAACCATGGTCATATAGTCAATAAAACCAGTACTCAGTATTCAATTACAAGAATATCGGCTTTTACACATGATTGGATAGTGCTGAATGAGGTTTTTTTTCTTCAAAATAATGAAATGTCAAATGATAAACCATGGAGAAAGTTATGTTTATTTAAATTATCAAAAATATGGCACAAAATGATTATATTGGTAGATATACGTCTACTGAGTGTTTTGGTATTGCGCAAAATAACTTAAAAGTACCTTCAGTGAAGCCCCAGTACAAAATATGACATATTCATATATAACGATAACACAGAAACTAAAATGTTACCAAACATCATCAACTATGAAATGTCCTTGTTTGAATTACGATTCTTTACGCAAAATGTACTGTTTAACATCCTATCAACAGCGATGGTATCCTTGTCTTAATTGTATCGTTGTTCTGTGTGTAGACGTATCCCAGATATTAAAGGACAGACTCCCCCATGTGCGAACTGAATGCGTGTAGTGACCGTTTTGGGAGGATGCACTCTACTCTGATGTTCCTCCTTGTGATAGAACGGAACTAATGACGACTTATATTACTGTTACCGTACTGAGGTATACTGTCAATAGCCCGCCAGCAGGACACCATATCATAACTGACAACATGAGTACCGTGGGGCGGAACAACAAACTAACATCAGATGGCAGCGACATTCTTACTAAAATGCTTCTTTAAAAATATATCTACATGTGATGGTAACAAATCCTATCAAACATAAATTTCATACAGATCAGTTTAAAACAAAGTCAGAAGAACTCAGATTATACAATTGCTATTATTATCCCGAACATTTGCAAATATTGTCAGATCAAAATGTTGCTCAGAAAAAAAACTACAATGTTTCATGATTATATATTACAAAAACAAGTACAATCAAAAATGTTTCAAAGAAAAATGTTGAAAAATGTACGAGAAAATCCATGGACAAACAAAATGTTTTCGCAGGACAGACGGAATCGCTAAACAATCATACTGTTACGGTCGATTCAAAGGCCGAGAACTAAGCATGAGTAGCAAATATTTTGAGAAATTCTGGTATAACCCAATCAGGGGAAAGGACTCAAAGCCATTCTCACTGGGACGAACTCTGAACTAGAGGGCAAAAGTGAAGCACTGTCAAGAAAGGTATTATTAATAAAGGAAGATGAGAAAGGATAATATCCTAAATTAAGTCACCTTTTACGAATCAAGCAATGTGGGCAGCAAATACAAACCTTACGCCCTACCTGTAGTTTAATTACTCCTAAAATGCTGAGAGTACAAGTAAAATCGATCATTTTTTAAAGAATCTGGTACAGTATATATGTAGAATTAACACTCAACTAAATCCAAAAATGAAGCAGTGTTATGGGAGATATTAGGAAAAAGAATGTCTTTGGAAAGAAGTGCAAATAGGTTCCCAAATTTATTCGTTTTTTTTTTTTTTTTTTTTTGCGATATACCGATCAGAATGTACGCACATAAAGGCATATTTCATGGAATCTGAAGAACTGCTGAAACAATACAAAGTTGTAGTACCAAAATAAATCATTATCAAAGGTGACTGATATGTCCCATTGGACTATCTATCTAATATTATGCTCATTAACAGTTCTCCAAGTCTCTCATGGAGTAAAAATGCCCAATTCTGAAAAATATGGCACGTTTTAGATATGTAAACATTTCCACTTAACCCTACATATTACCTCTAATAAAGTATATATATTTGTAATATAAACAACATTTACAATTTTAATACAGCTGTGAAGGATAAGTAAACCTATTTTTCGGTGTTCTTCAGACCTTTAAATACCATGGTAACAACTTCAAAATAACTTCAAAATTACAAAATATTATGTTTGACCCAAAATGACACAATTCTTTACCCAATTGTTTTTCTGAAACCTATTTGAAATTGAATATCTCTATCCTAAAGACAAAATTAATTTTGTTTTGACAAATGTTGTACATTAAGATTTCCCGCAATGTTATCTTGATTATGAGCCTCCATCTTTCGCTGTCGGCAAAACCTGTGTCCTGTGTAAACACACTTTCGGAAAATCCGGAAATTTAAAATCCGGCACCAATCTATTTATTTTAGTTTTAACAAATGTGAAGCCTGTATGTACTACTTCATAATGAATGCCAATTATAGTGTACATTATTATTTTTTTTTTTACATTTTTATGCATATCATAATACATGAGTTATTTGCTTAACAAAAAAAAACACCCATGGCCACCAAGTTTTTCTGTGGTGTGTTACCTTATAATGATCCGGCATGTGACCAAACCTGCTCATATCATGGTCGTACCAACTTTCACAAGAGACGATATATAGCTGCCATTCATAAATAAATTCAAAGTCTAGGAAAACGCGTCTGTTATGAGTCTCGCAATGCATTGAGGTTCACCAGAAGTACCACGGGGGTATCACGAGGTCGGCATTAAATAGCATATCTCACTGTTTGAATAATTTCCAGGATACCAACATGCTCTCCTATTAGCACGTGTGGATTTCTGAATTGTATATATTCTTCCCTCGTGTGAAACTATACACGTGTTCTATTTTTGCTGGATTGTCAATGCAGGGTTGCCAGGAAACGTATATCCTAGTCATTATCTGCAAAATAAATACACCGTATTATTATGTTAGGACCTTAAATGACGTGATTGTTATGTCATTTTCATCGACGTCATGGAAATGCTTCGCTATATGCTACGAATGAATCAAACGCAGCGAGGATGGTGATTACGGACAATTGCGCAACTATGACGTTATTTTGGCGAAATGTTGATCACCGTTACGGCAAAGCTTTGTATTATGTGTCAGATTGGTTGCAAAGCAATCACAGAAAGAAATTTTATTCATACAAGGAAATGGATGAAATTTAAAAAAAATGTATTCGTTAAAGAAAGGCAGATTTTAACGTAAGTAAATGTAAATACAAGAGGCCCATGGGGCCTGTATCGCTCACCTGGTTGGATTTGACCAAATGTCAAAATAATGTTCATTTTCAATTTATTCATACACATACTCTCTAAGGGACTGAAAGACCCTATGGATTATTTTTACAACCTAATTGTGTTTGAAGAAACTAAGTCCCTTAGGGTGGGGAAAGACCCTTGGGCCTCTTAGACTCCGCCCCTCAGGCCCCTGGGTGTTCAGAGTAAAATTTATACAAACTCTGTTCCCCTCCCCCCAAGGATGTTCCTGACCAAATATGGTTCTAATTCATTCATAACTTTATGACTTGTAGCAATTTAAAGACTAATCTCTATTCCCCTATTTGGCCCCGCCCCTCAGGCCCCTGGGGGTTCAGAGTAAAAATGTATACAAACTCTGTTCCCCCTTCTCCCAAGGATGTTCCTGTTCAAATTCATCCATAACTTTATGACTAGTAGCGATTTAAATGATTAACCCTATTTCCTCTATTTGGCCCCGCCCCTCAGGCCCCTGGGGATTCAGAGTAAAAATTTATACAAACTCTGTTCCTCTTCTCCCAATGATAGTTCCTGACCAAATTTTGTTCAAATTCATTCATAACTTTATGACTAGTAGCGATTTAAAGGATTAACCCTATTTCCCCTATTTGGCCCCGCCCCTCAGGCCCCTGAGGGTTCAGAGTAAAAATGTATACAAACTCGGTTCCCCTTCCCCCAAGGATGTTCCTGACCAAATCTAATTAAAATCCATGAAAAATTTTATGACCAGTAGCGATTTAAAGACTAATCTCTATTTCCCATATTTGGCTCCGCCCCTCAGGCCCCTGGGGGTTCAGAGTAAAAATTAATACAAACTCTGTTCCCCTTCTCCCAAGGATGTTCCTGACCAAATCTAGTTAAAATCCATTAAAAACTTTATGACTAGTAGTGATTTAAAGACTAATAAGACTATTTCCCCTATTTGGCTCCGCCCCTCAGGCCCCTGGGGGTTCAGAGTAAAAATGTATACAAACTCTGTTCCCCTTCTCCCAAGAATGTTACTGACCAAATTTGGTTCAAATTCATTTATAACTTTATGACTAGTAGCGATTTAAAGGATTAACCCTATTTCCCCTATTGGGCCCCACCCCTAAGGCCCCTGGGAGCCAGACCAACCGTTTATACAAAATTGGTTTCCCTTCACCCAAGGATGCTTCAGACCAAACATGGATCAAATCCCTTTATTCCTGCAGAAGAAGAAGGATTTTAAAGAATATGCTATATTCCCCTATTGGGCCCCACCCCCAGGCCCCTGGGAGGCCAGACCCACCGTTTATACAAAATTGGTTCCCCTTCACCCAAGGATGCTTCAGACCAAACATGGATCAAATCCCTTTATTCCTGCAGAAGAAGAAGGATTTTAAAAAATATGCTATATTCCCCTATTGGACCCCACCCCCCAGGTCCCTGGGAGGCTAGACCCACCGTTTATACAAAATTGGTTCCCCTTCACCCAAGGATGCTTCAGACCAAACATGGATCAAATCCTTTTATTCCTGCAGAAGAAGAAGGATTTTAAAGAATATGCAATATTCCCCTATTGGGCCCCACCCCCCAGGCCCCTGGGGGGCCAGACCCACCGTTTATACAAAATTGGTTCCCCTTCACCCAAGGATGTTTCAGAGCAAATATGGATCAAATCCCTTTATTCCTACAGAAGAAGAAGGATTTCAAAGAATTTGCTATATTTCCCCTATTGGGCCCCGCCACTCAGGCCCCTGGGAGGCCAGACCCACCGTTTATACAAAATTGGTTCCCCTTCACCCAAGGATGCTTCAGACCAAACATGGATCAAATCCCTTTATTCCTGCAGAAGAAGAAGGATTTTAAAGAATATGCATTATTCCCCTTTTGGGCCCCACCCCCCCCAGGCCCCTGGGGGGCCAGACCCACCGTTTATACAAAATTGGTTCCCCTTCATCCAAGGATGCTTCAGACCAAATATGAATCAAATCCCTTCATTTCTACAGAAGAAGAAGGATTTTAAAGAATTTGCTATATTTCCCCTATTGGGCCCCACCCCTACGGCCCCTGGGGGGCCAGACCCACCGTTTATACAAAATTGGTTCCCCTTCACCCAAGGATGTTTCAGACCAAATATGGATCAAATCCCTATATTCCTACAGAAGAAGAAGGATTTTAAAGAATATGCAATATTCCCCTATTGGGCCCCACCCCCCAGGCCCCTGGGGGCCAGACCCACTGTTTATACAAAATTGGTTCCCCTTCACCCAAGGATGCTTCAAACCAAATATGAATCAAATCCCTTCATTTCTACAGAAGAAGAAGGATTTAAAAGAATTTGCTATATTTCTCCTGTCGGGCCCCGCCCCTAAGGCCCCTGGGGGGCCAGACCCACTGTTTATACAAAATTGGTTCCCCTTCACCCAAGGAGGCTTCAGACCAAATATGAATCAAATCCCTTCATTTCTACAGAAGAAGAAGGATTTTGACGAATTTGCTATATTTCCCCTATTGGGCCCCACCCCTAAGGCCCCTGGGGGGCCAGACCCACCGTTTATACAAAATTGGTTCCACTTCACCCAAGGATGCTTCAGACCAAATATGAATCAAATCCCTTCATTTCTACAGAAGAAGAAGGATTTTAAAGAATTTGCTATATTTCCCCTATTGGGCCCCGCCCCTAAGACCCCTGGGGGGCCAGACCCACCGTTTATACAAAATTGGTTCCCCTTCACCCAAGGATGCTTCAGACCAAATATGAATCAAATCCCTTGATTTCTACAGAAGAAGAAGGATTTTAAAGAATTTGCTATATTTCCCCTATTGGGCCCCGCCCCTAAGGCCCCTGGGGGGCCAGACCCACCGTTTATACAAAATTGGTTCCCCTTCACCCAAGGATGCTTCAGACCAAATTTGGTCAAAATCCACTGAGTAGTTTAGGACTAGTAGCGATTTAAAGGAAAAGTTGACGGACGGACGACGGACGACGGACGGACGACGGACGCTGCGCCATGCCATAAGCTCACTGGCCCTTCGGGCCAGGTGAGCTAATAACTATTAAACGCTTGTTACATTGTATTTATTGTCAATATAAATGTAATCAGGGAATTGCATCTATTGTCACTTTAAATGCAATCACCAGATTGCATTTCTAGTGACAATAAATACAGTCTAAAAAGCATTAAATTTGCAATGAGGCATGTGCATTATTATCTACTTCGATGCCTTAAGTAAAATCATTTAAATGTCTATTACGTAATATCAGCAAGACAACATGTTTTGGAATGCATGATGAGAGATGAACATGACCTTAAATTACACCAAAGCAAGATAATATTTCCCTGTACCATTTTCTAGTTAATTTTTATACATACGATGATGCCTGGGCTTTTGTCCGCTCGTCATTAGGCGCGGATTGGGAATCCTCAAAATTTTTCATTGGTCGCACGACTTCTACTATAATGATAAGTCATTTCACATATTGATTTTTTTATGTTAAATTACTCCATATCTCAATATTTCATATGCAATTCAAGTTTCTGTTGTAATTCTGTTTCAATTCCGTATCATTTATTAAACGTATTTGTTCAAACTTGCGTATACATAGTACAGACAGGACTTCTCGGTAAGAAAAAGTTCAATCCCATAACTACCTATGCACTTAAAAGGATCACATCAAATAATGCATCTTTTTACCCATCAATACGCCTTCAGATTTACTAAACAATAACAAAACCGAATGGAAAATAATCATCGTCGTTATGATAATACGACATCAGGTAAACAAGGTAATTACCTAAAGGAATTTAAACATGTTTAAGCGACTACAGCTATAAAAATCACCGCTGAAAAATATTATTAGGCGTTATAATTTTTGATATATCATAAAACAAAGACTTTCCCTTAATTACTAAAATAAAAGTGTCATCAATTGTTTTGTAAATATCTTAATCAGTTAGAAACAATACCGGTACTGTTCAATAGTGTACAAGAATACAAAATTCATTAACCTAGAATAGAATAATTAAAGCTAGAAAACAAATCAGAAATAAAGTATCCCTCTCATCATTTATCTTGGTCAACACAGTCAGAGCATGCAAGAAAACGTCAGAAGAACGCGAAACAATACAGACGCAGACGGCTGCCTTAAATATGTTTCAGGTTTAATTACAAATTATATGAACCCCAGATTTTTTATAAGAACTGGCAATGCCCTCCGATCATCCAGCAGACAATGGCCATGCCTTACGTTCATTCAGCGGTCAGTCAGAAATCGACCATCCATGCCCTATCATCATCAAGCGGTCAGTCCGAAATCGACCATCCATGCCCTATCATCATCCAGCGTCCAGTTGGAAATCGACCATCCATGACCTATCATCATCATGCTGTCAGTCAGAAATCGACCATCCATGCCCTATCATCATCCAGCGGACAGTCGGAAATCGACCATCCATGACCTATCATCATCAAGCGGACACTCAGAAATCGACCATGCCCTATCATCATACTAGTACTGGACAATTTGATATACTTACCAGGCAGATTTCTCTGTGTCTGTGTATCTTGCAAGCTCAACTACAAAGATCAAAAGTTCACTTAAAGCACACTGATAATATACAAATAATGAACAAAACAATGATTCACATGAAAATTTGTGAAAAACAATATATTTTTGTTACATGCATTTACATCGCGCAAGATGCTATTTTGCATACATGATGTATACATGTAATATAGTTTTAGATTATTTGTATGAATATAGATGATGATGTCTCCTGTATAAACAAATATGGCTTAAAACAAGTTGGGGTACAATACATACCTGTAGTATAGCATACATACCCTTTAGAACTGTATACACCATACCTCCTCAAACCTATACATACCCCACAGACCTGTATATATGCATACCTGTAGTATATCATACATACCCCGCAGACCTGTATATATACATACCTGTAGTATATCATACATACCCTCAAACCTGTATATATACATACCTGTAGTATATCATATATACCCCACAGACCTGTATATATACATACCTGTTGTATATCATATATACCCACCATACCTGTATTTCTACCACAATACCCTGTGTTATTCAACTCTCAGACCATCAGTTAATCATTACAGCTGTTGATTAACAATCTGTTTATACCACACGTGGTATAAACTCTGTACGCATTTTGATTAACACGGTGAACTTTGACCCAAGCTGCAATTGTTATTGACGTCATCAATAATCTAATGACGTCACATCACCGGGCCCCGGACGTCACCGGTACACTTTATTTGCACACGCGAAATTATACTTGGCCACGTTTCCCTTTGATTCAAGCCGATCTTATAGTGGTAGAAACAGGTCACACGACTCGAAATTGTGGATATGGAATTTATTTCACACGAGTAAGTTATTTTTTTAAAGTTGCAAAAAACACTCGCTAAAGCTCGTGTCTTTTGTAACTTTTAAAAAATAACTTACTCGTGTGAATCATACATACCCCTCAAATCTGTATATACATACATGTAGTATATCATACATACCTGTAGTATATACACATACCTGTAGTACATCATACTTACCCCTCAAACCTCTATATATATATACCTGTAGTACATCATACATACCCCTCAAACCTGTATATATACATGTATGTAGTATATCATACATACCCCTCTAACCTGTATATATACACACCTGTTGTATTCTCAAGGCCTCCTGGTATTCCTTTTCGAACCTATCAAATTCTCTTTTTTCTCTTTCGTGTATTTTATTTCCCAGAAGACTCCTTATCATATCACAATAAAATTCATCCTGTTGAAAAACGTTTAGGCTCTTCAAAGCGTTGATACCGAAGGGTTCTTTATATTGTCTATTTTCGCGAGGCGACGTATGTAATGGTACCACCCTCCATTTCTTTGTTTCATCAGTGATAGAATCCATGAGTAATGACTCTGCTACTAGTTTTTTAAAGTCATCACCAACGAATGATTTTGTTACATACAGGAATGCATACGTGCTTCTTTCATAAGCTTTCTGCAAAGATCCTAATCCAGTTCCTTCAAATCGTGCATCATCATAAAACACCGTCTTAACTTTTACACGTCTTCCATTTTCTAAATCGAGGATAAGGCTGTCTATACTTTGTAGGAATGTTTTGGCCGCACCACGGTCCTCCTGACTACACACCATCATGACATCGCTTTGAGGAGCCTTGAGATCAGGTGGAAATCTATCCTTATATTTCTGAATCAGTGGTATCTTTCTTTTGGCTTCTACTCGTTCTTCGGGCGAAAAAAGATGAAGGAAACTGTACTCAGTTTCTAGATCTGGTAAATAAATATAAGGTTGGTATGTGATCAAATCGGATGTCAAATGAAAGTCCTAAACAAAAAGTCAAAGGTCAATGAACGACCGCCACTAACGTAACATATATATACAAGGCTGGTATGCGATTAAATTGAATGTCAAATGAAAAGTGTTTTATTCTGAAAATCTTAAAGAGGCTTGCCCGCAGAAAGATAAGAAAAATTGGCTAATAGAAAAAGATTTTTTACACATGACAGATTGTTGGAATTGTTGAGTTTTTCATTTTATTTTCCTTATAAAACGCTGAAAAGTGATATTAAAACCTCATTTTTTAATATTATTTATTTAATCGCAACCCGCGATAAGTCCCCGCTATAAAGTGGAGTCTAATTTATGATTGACACATCAAAGAAACAAGCACGTGCACAGTGCCGCACAGTGATAACTTCAAAGGCAGCGGCGATTTACAAAGAAGATTTGCCGTTATATTCCATACATTTCCCTCTCAGGTTGAGTTTTAAAACGTCTTTTAAATACATATTCTGTAATTGTTTTCAAGAAATAAAGTCTGAAAGCCTCTAATTTTGTCACATAGAAACGTGTACTGAAGTTTATTTAGTGATCGGAGATGTGCCGTTTACCGGTCCGTCTGCGGGTAAGCCTCTTTAAACAAGAAGTCAAAGTTTAATGAACGATTGCAACTAAGGTAAAATAACAACATTACAAATTCACAGACCATAGAATCACAGAGGCAATGCAAATTATGATAAACCCCAAAATGAAAGAAATATCTTGCGACTTTAAAACCATGAAAATGTATTTTATGTTCTCACCAATGTCACTATCCACTTCTGACTCTCCATCTGTGCGCTTGGTGGTTTCGATGGTAGCACCAGTTACCACTTGTGACTCGCTATCTGTGCGCTCGCTGGATTCGATGGTAGCATCAGTTACCACTTGCGACGACAGTCGATTCACCGGTGGTCGATCTAAATGTTAACACAAAAAACGACAAATAGAAATACTCTACCGACGAAGGAACATTTTCATGACAAAAAGGATACATTTTCATAATCAAATTGTAAATGATCAAAGGTTATTATTTTTATACCACCAAAAGACACTGTGTGACACTACGACCCAGGCGAGATTAGTCAATAGATGAATATAACCGACATCTGACCATAGAAACAGGAAGCAAGATGATCATAAATATTCTAACGACTACATATGCCGTGACTTTTAGGAGCCAGTTAGGCCGTATAAACATGGCTACCACAGATTTAGAAAATGAGAAAACTACAGACTAATAAGAGGAAGAGACTTTAGATGCAAGACACTTCATTTAACACAACAATCACCAGAGAAACAGAGTAAGCACCAATCAACGAACTATTGTCTAAGTGTGTTGTTTGGAATTTAACACTTTCACGTTAAAAACGTCCTGACGACATTTGTACAGATAACGCGTACTCAGCATACTCAAGGATGTACACATCAATGTCAAAAGCATTCTGTATTAAACATGTATCTAATATATAACTTGGAAATGGGAGTTAATGACAAAGCAGAAATGCAAAAAGAACTATATGGACCGGTCAACGATACCAAATTGATATGATATGATATTTTAAGTAAAAATTTGCTGTTTTGACCTTTAACAGTGCAAATCCATACAATATCTCCCAAATGTGTTGTCCAATATATCAGAGCACTAAGCTAATGTAAAAATTTCTGACAAATAGCGTGAGCGAATATTTTAACTGTCACAATCCACGATGACGCCGTCGTGTTTTCTGACAAGCATCAAATCGAACATTCACAATATGAACTAAGAATATATAAGCAAGAATTGTTTAAAGATGGACAGTCAGACCATGAGCGAAGGGCAATATCTGAATATCTTATGGTGGGCTAATAAGAATGTACTTAAGTCGTATATATCAGTTATAGTTTGAGATTTAGAAGTCTCCGTAATATTGGCTTGTCTTCCAAACAAACATTTCAAACTCTCGTCTGAACAAACTGGTATCTTATAATTGCATCAGAAAAAACCAAATGAATGCATTTTATAAACATAAAATGATGAAAAACAAACAGTATTGCAACATATTTTAAACAATTAAATCGATCAGAGAAGCAAAGAAAATCGACATAATAAAACCCGAAATCAAAGGAGTATCTCGCGGGTTTAAAACGATGAAAATATACGTATTCCACATTCCAGCATTACCACTATCAGAGCCGTTTTCAACTTCTGGATCATTATCTGCGTGGTCGTCTGTTTATATGACTTCATCCACTACCACTCGCAACGACAGCTGTCTCAGATCTGTTCAACAAACATATCTTTGAAAAAGTAGCAATATTCTCACCTGGTTTCGGTACAGGGCGTGTGGAATTCAACTCTGTATAGAAATCACGCTCAAATCCGAATAATTCCCTGTAAGTATCTTTAAAAGCGGTTGATACCAGACGAATCAGTTCCTCAGGGCTCGAATCTGCATCATCGGGACTGTAGATTACGTCCTTAAGGAATTGAAAAATTCTCTTTAGCGAGGAAAATAAAGAATGGTCGCTGTCGGTTATTTTGGAATTCCACTTTTCCTTACTTGGCTTTATCCCATCGATGTTTCTGACCACTTTTACACAAAGTGTTATATCGAACTTACAAATGTGTCCTTGTCGAAGAAGCCTCTCCTGATCCTCAGAGAATGTTTTACACTTTTCGGAGATTTCCTTACAAAATAACGGACATTGTCTGCTGCCGACCTTATATTCAATCACTTTCCTCAAAATTTCGGCACAATTATTTTCGGCTATGCATTTCAGCCTCTTTTCGTCATCACTTAGACCTGATAGTGGCTCCCTGGATAACGAATTACCAAACAATCGTTACTCACTGGCTAAACAATACCGCATTATGTTTCATATATAGACAAGAGATCCCAGAGGGATCTTGGCGCCCACCATTGAATGATCTTTATAGGTTCCATGTCAGATTGATCTTTTCTCTTTTTTCCCCTTCCTCTTACTAATCTGTGTAAATTGAGAAACATCACTCCCGTGCTTTTTAAACAAGGAAAACTTATATCTGAAATTTGAGATATAACAAACTTCAGTTGTCAAAATCCAAGATGACTGTCTGTTGGCCATATTGTTATCCGACTGGTCCCAAAATAAAATATGCACAACTAGGGACCAAGGGCAACAGATATATCAAATTTGAAAAAGATCCCTTCAGTTCTTTCTTAGAAATAACAATAACAAACTTCAATTGTCAAATTCCAAGATGGCTGCCTGTCGGCCATGTTGTTATCTGATTGGTCCCAAAATGCAATATACATAACAAGGGACCATGGGGAACCTACATATGATATTTGAGAAAGATCCCTTCAGTACTTTCTCAGAAATAGCGATAACAAACTTCAATTGTCAAAATCCAAGATGGCTGCCTGTCGACCATGTTGTTTTTCGATCGGTCCCAAAATGTAATATGCATAACTACAGACCAAGGGCAACCTACATATGAAATTTGAGAAAGATCCCTTCAGTACTTTCTCAGAAATAGCGATAACAAACTTCAATTGTCAAAATCCAAGATGGCTGCCTGTCGGCCATGTTGTTTACAGATCGGTCTCAAAATGCAATATGCATAACTAGGGACCAAGGGCAACCTACATATGAAATTTGAGAAAGATCCCTTCAGTACTTTCTCAGGAATAGCGATAACAATCTTCAATTGTCAAAATCCAAGATGGCTGCCTGTCGGCCATGTTGTTTTTCGATCGGTCCCAAAATGTAATATGTATAACTACAGAACAAGGGCAACCTACATATGAAATTTGAGAAAGATCCCTTCAGTACTTTCTCAGAAATAGCGATAACAAACTTCAATTGTCAAAATCCAAGATGGCTGCCTGTCGGCCATGTTGTTTACAGATCGGTCTCAAAATGCAATATGCATAACTAGGGACCAAGGGCAACCTACATATGAAATTTGAGAAAGAAGATCGGTCTCAAAATGCAATATGCATAACTAGGGACCAAGGGCAACCTACATATGAAATTTGAGAAAGATCCCTTCAGTACTTTCTCAGGAATAGCGATAACAAACTTCAATTGTCAAAATCCAAGATGGCTGCCTGTCGGCCATGTTGTTTTTCGATCGGTCCCAAAATGTAATATGTATAACTACAGAACAAGGGCAACCTACATATGAAATTTAAGAAAGATCCCTTCAGTACTTTCTCAGAAATAGCGATAACAAACTTCAATTGTCAAAATCCAAGATGGCTGCCTGTCGGCCATGTTGTTTACAGATCGGTCTCAAAATGCAATATGCATAACTAGGGACCAAGGGCAACCTACATATGAAATTTGAGAAAGATCCCTTCAGTACTTTCTCAGGAATAGCGATAACAAACTTCAATTGTCAAAATCCAAGATGGCTGCCTGTCGGCCATGTTGTTTTTCGATCGGTCCCAAAATGTAATATGTATAACTACAGAACAAGGGCAACCTACATATGAAATTTGAGAAAGATCCCTTCAGTACTTTCTCAGAAATAGTGATAACAAACTTCAATTGTCAAAATCCAAGATGGCTGCCTGTCGGCCATGTTGTTTACAGATCGGTCTCAAAATGCAATATGCATAACTAGGGACCAAGGGCAACCTACATATGAAATTTGAGAAAGAAGATCGGTCTCAAAATGCAATATGCATAACTAGGGACCAAGGGCAACCTACATATGAAATTTGAGAAAGATCCCTTCAGTACTTTCTCAGGAATAGCGATAACAAACTTCAATTGTCAAAATCCAAGATGGCTGCCTGTCGGCCATGTTGTTTTCCGATCGATCCCAAAATGCAATATGCATAACTAGGCACCAAGGGGAACCTACATATGAAATTTGAGAAAGATTTCTTCAGTACTTTCTCAGAAATAGCGATAACAAGGATTGTTTACGGACAGACGGGCGGACGGACCACGGACGCAAGGCGATTTGAATAGCCCACCATCTGATGATGGTGGGCTAAAAACATATATCAACCAATCAAAGAACAAATTCATCGTTATCACATTTACAATGTCAAACTGTAGAATTAGTTGAATTAGTGATAATTAAAGAATAAATCAATACTTGCCAACTGATAAAATTACATAGAAATTCACCTTCTATCTAAAGAGAATGACAAATATATGATTTGCAAAATTGTGTTTGATTTTATAGGTTGAATTATACTCACTCTGCCATTCTTTCAACACGTTCTGTAAAAGATATCAAAGAAACGTTGATTACTTGGTAAGTATATTTTCTTCATAATAAACATGTTTTTTTTTTCTGTGCTCTGTGTCATAACAAAATTTATAACAGTATGTTTGTGTGTGCGCTCCATTACACTTTTTTGACTGCCAGTCGGACAATCTTCCTGTTCTACGGCGGCCCCCGTACTCGGTGTATATGTTTCCCCGACTCATTCCTTTCTCTTGATTTTGCCTCGTTTCTCAGGGTAGTTTCATCTTCCCGTTCCTGCTTGGTGAGATCATTACTGATCCGGATGCAGTTGTATTTCTCATTGCCCTTAAGATTAGATATACATTTAAAGAGTGATTTCTTTTTTTCTTGAGATGAAAAAGAAACCAGGATAGGCCTAGATTTGGTCTTGGATTTTTCCCAGGGTGGTTCATATTTTTGTGGTTTTACTAAAAGCTTTATGCGAGGGTAAACAAACTCGGCAATAGAAATATTCCGCTTTAAAATGTTCTTTGATATACACAATACTTTGGTTTATATTTAACATCCTACTAACAGCCAGGGTTAAGGAAGTGCCTGCCAGATATAATACTTGGTTTGGTTTGTTTTTGTTTAACGTCCAATTAGCAGCCAGAGTCATTTAAGGACGTGCCAGGTTTTGAAGGTGGAGGAAAGCCGGAGTACCTGGAGAAAAACCACCGGCCTATGGTCAGTACCTGGCAACTGCCCCACGTAGGTTTCGAACTCGAAACCCAGAGGTGGAGGGCTAGTGATAAAGTGTCGGGACAACTTAACCACTCAGCCAATTCGGCCCCAAGATTTAATACAGAACGGATAGAATTAATGTCCACGAATAACAAGAGGCCCATTAACAAGAGACCCAGTATCGTCGCTCATATTTGGATGCTAAGTTTATTTAATAAATTGTACTTCTTTATTTAAATAAAAGATTATACTTAGATAGAGAATTCGTTGAAGAACTTTAATTCATTGGAATTGGAACCTGATAATATGAGAATATAGTTTAATGGTGCATATACATACGATTACGGGAGATGGAGATCGGGGGGGGGGGGGGGGGGGGGGGGGAGAGCTGTTACCGCTAACGAGTGAAGCAGGAATAGAGTATAAAGGTCTAAATATAGTCTGACAAAATAAGAAGGTCCTACATATTTGTGAAAAAATATATATATAACAATATATACATATTTCTATTCAAAAATCTGTCCCCTATACCAGATGATTGCTCTCAGCTGAAGTTACAGGAAGTGTAGCCCGAGTTTTCTCTGGCCCTGTCACCATGTCTGGTGTAGGGCCAGAGCGCACTACTATATGAAAACGTGGAATTATCCGACACCGTTTGGTGTCGCTAAGAATTTGATGCAAAAACAATAAAATCGGGTGTGACATAACACCTACCTTACATATATGGATAAATGAGATATTTATGTACCCCAAAACACCCATTTAGTCTCATATAGGTGTTTTATTCCGTCCGTATAGACCCTCGCTTTACGCTAGTCAAAATTTCATACTTGACTCGACGCCATATTGCTAACTATGTAGGTCGCGGTCCGCCTAATTACCCTAATCTGTGCGCGATGGAGCGAAAAGAAAAAAAAATACAACATTTATTTTTATATATTTTACCGCTTATAATTTATAAATAATGATTTTTTTAATGGAATATAACATCTTTTGGGAAATAATCAACTTAGTTTTCATAATTTAAACTTTGTAAGAAGAAAAACACAATAAATCATATGTGGTCTTTTCGGTCCATTGCGTTCCGATTTGGGTGGTTAGTCGTACTGTCACTTACAAAATGGCGGGTCAACAGTATGAAATTTTGACTAGCGTAAAGCGAGGGCCTGTACGGACGGAATAAAACACCTATATGAGACTAAATGGGTGTTTTGGGGTACATAAATATCTCATTTATCCATATATGTAAGGTAGGTGTTATGTCACACCCGATTTTATTGTTTTTGCATCAAATTCTTAGCGACACCAAACGGTGTCGGATAATTCCACGTTTTCATATAGTAGTGCGCTCTGGCCCTACACCAGACATGGTGACAGGGCCAGAGAAAACTCGGGCTACAGGAAGTGTTACTATCACTTTAATAAACCAACCTAAAACAGAGTCAGAACGTCCTGAAATGTCTGTGAAATCACAGACATACAACGTGATACGCGATATTAGGTATGGACAGGTATTATTTGGCACACGTATGTACACAACCACTCTCTCGGCAACAGTGTTAAGAAGGAGCAACAACGACAGGCTCAAATGTCGCATTACTTTCCTAACCAGATACTTTACATGGCTGTCCCTTCCAAACGGTCCAGATCCCAAATGATTAAAACCTGTTTGTTATTTCTTAACATATTAGTGAAGTGAGTTATTTATGAATATTTTACTCAAACATTCAGCACTCACCTGTACATAGTCTCCTTTCACTATTAGATAGGGGTTTTCCAATTTTGTCACTTCCGGTCATAGACTTGCTGAACGTCAATATCACTAATAATTTCAGCTATATCACTGAACTTGTTGACAATTGTTATTTCTCGGGATCAATTCAGAAGAAAATAGTAATCTAAGATAAGTTCCTCTTTTGATAGGAGGTCTATGATGCGATTAAACTATATCTATAAGTTAATTTTGCATTTTCGTAATATACTGTTCATGTATGTACTAAAGTCTCTTACTATTAGTATATAGGTCTCTGTTCATACCCTGCACATATAATAAGACCAAAAAACGTATATGTATGCATCTATATACATTTAATTAAGCCACAATTGAAGAAATTCCTGAGAATCGACATCTGCCGCAGATCGCCCCTACTCCTATGTATCAATTTTATGTTAATATAGATACATTAATTAGAGTATAGTATGACCTATATTTTTGTTAAAGATACACCAGATGCAGACGCCTGTGATCGAAACAACTGGCACTAGAAATAGTAAAACCAGCAGCAGAGTTTCGGACACTCGTAACCGCCTCTCGTAACAGCCAGCCAAATGATATTGACTCATCAAACATAACAACCTTCAAAAATTGGTTCAACTATTCTGGACAAACCATGTTAAATTCTGAAGCCTAGCTCATCATACAGGGTTTTATTTTCAAATATCATAGATATATATATACACTGTATATTCATACGCACCGGACAGCATTATTTAGTGTATTCTAGTTTTTTTAAATAATTTATCTGAACGCGCATTAAGAAGCAGCGTACAGCAGCTTGCCATCGGACCTTTTTGTTGGATCATCTGCCCGACCACGTGGGATGTAAAGTAAAAAAATTATATGAATAAAAAAAACGTAACAAAAAAAGTTATTGATATAAAAAAATTAATAAATAAATAAATAGTAAAACGACCTCATACCCCTGAACCGGCTTTAGTTCACGTCTTGGATTTGTTTTGATTTTGTTACAAACGTCCGACGTCTTTCGGATTGGTATCAATGCTTGGCTAATGTTTCGATGACAATATATCTTTTATTTTGTCAATGTGATAATAACTGTTGATGACCAGTTGTCTGTTATTTTGTTAATGCGGTATGTTTTATGATAATAAAGTTCATGGTTGTCTATTGCATTCTGGTTGTCCCCAGTACTCATCCAGCCCGGGCTTCAAATGTTTTCAAGTGTCATTGACGTGACGACATCATTTGGCTGAGAGTTCCAATGGTTGACCACTCTTTCTTTAAATGCATTTTTTCTTACGTTTATGTTCCTTTTAGTGGTAGACTATGACTTCTCTGCATTTACATTGAGGAATCCTTCAGTTACAGAAGTGTCGTAGTACCCGTATGTTACATGTAGTTTATATTATATACCTGTATCATGTCCCCCGTTACGGAAGTGTCGTAGTACCCGTGTGTTAGTTTATATACCTGTATCATGTCCCACGTTACAGAAGTGTCGTAGTACCCGTGTGTTAGTTTATATACCTGTATCATGTCACCGTAACCGTCTGTGCTTCAGCGTTGGTAAGTCTAGTTACCTTAAACTGTTCTCATACCGTAATTCCTTTAGTCTGAGTTTCTTCTTTTGTGGCTCTGCGTTGCGCATTTTCAACTGTTGTTTTAATATCCTTTTGTGTGTATGGATTCCATTTACTTGCTCCATACTCCAGGTGTGGACTAGCAAGTGCCTTATACAAGTAGCTAAAAGTATTTTCATCTAAATACGTTTTTATGACCAAGTGTCTGTTAATTTGCTATATGTAATATTTTTTCGACGACAATGTTTCTTTTATTTTGTTAATGTGATAATATGTTTCGATGAGAATGTGTCCGTTATTTTGCTAATGTGATAATGTGTTCGAAAAATAAAACCAAATAGCTACATTTGTACTTGATAATCAAAGTATTGGAAGACCTTATACTGTCAAAATGACAAAACAATAGCAATGAGCAGAACAGACACACTGTCATAGAAATACAATGTATTACTAACATTTCACATACTCTCTGACTAGTCGTTTGTGGTTGGTCCCAACTTGGAGATAAGTCAAACATGTCAGTTTCTGTAGACAATAATACTTAAACATTACTTTTGTAAAATGTACCAAATTCTATTAGAAATCCTGAAAACATGTCAGCTCAAAGATTACTGATACGATATACTCATATTCCAGGTAAACCCTATCTTGCACTACGCATTGAGTTCTGTACTGAATTCTGGATGTCCATTTATATTTGTTCTTTGAAAGTGAATATATACATTTTGTATTCCTTTCTTTTAACTCGGATATCAGCATCTTTAAATGACAATACAGTTCTAAGCAGTAGTATAATTAATCATTTTAATAGATGCAAACGAAACATCTATCAAACAATACATTTTAGAATTTAATAAGATAACTTTAATGGACATTTGAATATAAAATTAACACAAAGGACAGATTTTTGTTATTGTATTTATTAACATTCAACATAATATACATCCCCAGTATATTCCACCAAAACCCACCTGTAGTTTCAGCAAAAACATTTAAACTTGATGGTTATTTAAATCTAATACATATTCCACAAGGGGACCTAGGCAAGCACAGGAGGAATTATAATGGTAAAGCGATGGCTAACTAAGAACTGTTCTATATATCATAAAGAGATCCCAGAGGAATCTTAGTACCCACCATTCAATTATCTTTATCATTCTTATAAAAGACTGGTTTTTACTCCACTTTCCTCTATATCAAGATACACTGTAGCTAAGAAAGATCTAGGATGAACTTTCTAAAATGTATTGATAACAAATTTCAACTGTTAAAATCAAAGATGACTTCTTTTGGCCATTTTGTTTTCCCCATCAGACTCATTATTGAATGAACATAAGTAAACAACTACAGACAAAGGGATATCTACATGTGAAGATTAAGAAATATCCCTCCAGTACTTTCCAAGAAATTCTGATAACAAACTTCAACTGTCAAAATCAAAGACAGCTGCCTGTCGGCCATTTTGTATTATATATCACACTCAGAATTAAATGGGCACAACTAGGGACCAGGGAGAGCCTACATGCAAAGTTTTAGACATATCCTGCCAATACATTTTAAGAAATAGCAATAAGAAACACAACTGTCAAAAACCCCAGGATGGCCACCTGTTGGCCATCTTGTTTTCCCAATCAGACTCAAATTGAATGGGCACAACTAGGGATCAAGGGAAACCAGCATGTGAAGTTTGAGAAATATCCATCCAATACTTTTCTAGAAGCAGCGATAACAATCCTCAAATGGTCACCTGTTCGCCATTTTGTTTGCCCAATCAGATCTCGGTAGATATTTTACTAGCAAAGTCCAAATTCTGGTATAAAGAGAAAGCATAGCTTGTAAATCTGTGTAACAGACAAATCTCATTTGATTATCTGTAACATTAAGTCTAAATCCACAGATTTTACAGCAGACAAGTCGAATTGTGACATGTGATTATGAGAATCTTATTAGAGCATATATGGGATATTGCACATATAAAGACTGGTACATATTATTTTTGTTTATCCATTACAAATTCTCCTATACATTTACTGTTATTGTTTTTTTCTCATCTCAAAGAAGAACGTTTCTCCTGCAGTTTAGCTGCTGCCTTCTTCTTCATCATTTGTAATCTCTTGTCAGCGTTGACTGCGGATGTTGATCCACCAGAACTCTGCTTGCTGCTGCTGCAGCTGCTACTACTACTACTAGTACTATTGCTGGACGAACTGGACTTAGTACTGGATTTTACAGGTTCAGCTTTGGTTGGTTAATTCTTAAATATGTCTATACCCAGTTTTATTCCACCTGGTTTTACAGCAGGCTCAGACGACTTGCTCTTGCTGGACGATTTCTTTGTGTGGTCATGTTTAGAGCTACTTTTAGAAGACTCTGATTTTACAGAGGACTTGGAAGTAGACTCGGACCGACTGCTGCTGCTGCTACTGATAGACTTAATTTGATCACTTTTTCCTGAAAGGTTTGCTGCCAGACTTGCCAGGCCACTGAGTGGACGATTCCCTGAGCTACTGGTTTGGTCTTTGGAGCTTGATGACTGCTTAGATGGGAAAAAGACAAAATGAGAATGAGTTCAACCTGTTATTTTAGTGGAAACTTTGAGGTTTTTTTTCCAATATGCCTTTCAATCCTTGTACCAAACTATTAACATTAGATAACTAACACCAATGCCAGGGACACAACATTACCTCTCCCTTTAAGGTTTTTTTTTTCTATTTTTATTTGGTGTTTGTTTTGCTTGTTGTATTGCTTTTGTTTGTTTGGGTTTTTTTATACATAAATCTGCACCCCATACCTTCTTAATAGACACAGTACAAATGTAAAGTAAGTCCATGTTTTCTATCCAATGTATTTTATGCCTATACATAGAAAACTATTTATCATCAGATGAAGCAAAAGTAGAACAGATAGGTTACTGTAGACCTTTGGTACATACATTAAGATAACTACATGTACATAATTATACAATACCACTTTTAGGTAAAGTGTTCCAGACAGTGACAGAAACCTGTCATCAGTAGTCAATATCAAAACCAATACATAGCCTGTTTGCCAAGTGTGATATTTGTGAAATTTGACACCAATAGTACCATTAAAGCAGTGCAGTGAATATCCTTCTGGTTAGTATTTAAAGAAAACAAGAGGCCCATGGGCCTTAATGGTCACCAGAGTTTTTATATATTTCAGCATATTTGACCCCTTGAATGAAGGTCAAGGTCATTCATTTAAAAAAAAAACTTGGTAGGCCTTCATCCCAATTTGCTAAAGACCCAATATTGGATCTCTGGGCCTTTTGGTTATCAAGAAGAAGTTGTTGAAAGATTTTAGCATATTTGACCTGTGACCTTGAATAAAGGTAAAGGTCATCCATTTGAACACACTTGGAAGCCCTTCATCCCAGTTTGCTAAAGACCCAATATTGATTCTCTGGGCCTTTTGGTTATCAAGAAGAAGTTGTTTGAAGATTTTAGCATATTTGACCCACGTGACCTTGAATAAAGGTCAAGGTCATCCATTTGAACAAACTGGATAGCCCTTCATCCCAGCATGCTACAGACCCAATATAAGGTCTCTGGGCTTGTTGAGAATCAAGAAGGAATTGAAAATGCAAATTGTTTATGATACACGACGCCGGACAAAAGGCGATCACAATTGACCTAAAATTTACAATAAACTACTCTTTTTTGTATTACATATATTAAATCATAACTCAGGTATTGATTTGCGTTTAAAAAAGGTTGTTTACAATATAAAGGCTCAGGTGGCCTAAAAATCCACAGATTTACGGATATAAGAAAAGATATGTTAAGATTTATTAAGACACTAAGACTATAACACTGACCTTTGATTCAACCCTGCGGAAGCTAAAGAGTGTAGAAGGGTCGGGCTTGGTGTTCTTGCTGCTGGAACTGCTACTGCTACTGGAGGTGCTCATACTAGAAGTTTCCCTGGTAGAGGACAGCACGGATGAAGAAGACGATGACGACGATGATGAGGATGACTTACTCTTCACCGGCTTGGAGGCAGATGCCTAGATAATGCAAAACATGAAAATAAAATTATGGGGCCAAATAGGCAATCTACCTGCCATCTAATTTAAAGGTCTCAATTACTGAGGTATAGTTAAAAACAACACCAAACTTCTTAACAGCAGAGCTTTAATTTTAATTTTTATGCCTGTTGTCATTGAAATGAAACATACAGGAAAATATCCCATTTACTCATGAGCTATTTACTCTCTATAGAAACACAAAGAACAAGACCTGGAGTATTAAACAGGGGGGGGAAAAAAGTGTCCATAGAATCCACTTCTCTGAAAACTTACAATACATATCACAGTGTCACAGCCTCCACTACTCTGATAACTTACAATACACATCACAGTGTCACAGCCTCCACTTCTCTGATAACTTACAATACATATCACAGTGTCACAGCCTCCACTACTCTGATAACTTACAATACATATCACAGTGTCACAACCTCCACTTCTCTGATAACTTACAATACATATCACAGTGTCACAACCTCCACTTCTCTGATAACTTACAATACATATCACAATGTCACAACCTCCACTTCTCTGGTAACTTACAATACATATCACAGTGTCACAGCCTCCACTACTCTGATAACTTACAATACATATCACAATGTCACAACCTCCACTTCTCTGGTAACTTACAATACATATCACAGTGTCACAACCTCCACTTCTCTGGTAACTTACAATACATATCACAGTGTCACAACCTCCACTTCTCTGGTAACTTACAATACACACATCAGTGTCACAGCCTCCACTACTCCCAGACATAAATAGAAAATATCTCTAATAGAAAATATCTATCCATGCAGCCATCAACTCCCCCTCCCAATGGTGATAATCACACTATAGCTTTACATACCCCCAAAATAAGAAAGTGCTTACATCCTCTAATGTAAAAGTTAAGAAAAAAGATTGGAGATAGCTTATTTGTGAACCACTTCTAGCTAACAATATAATTCTGTAAAAATATAGAATGGGCTTATTAATGAGCTGGGGCTTATTTGGGATAAATATAGCATGTTAAAGTAGGATTTTCCACCTAGGACAAAGAATGAAAATCTGTAGACTTACCATCTTCTTCATAGTCTTCGTACACCTGGTACAGTACCATACAAACCGAGGATCATTGACATCCTGCTCTGTCACTGCTGGTTTGTGACATTCCTGTAATCACCCATCATACAATGTGTCAGTCAGCTGTCACCTCTTTCATATTATTTCTTGTGAAAATGTCATGATTAACAAGTTTTAAACTCTAAAGGGAAGCAAATTTTCATTTGAATTGCACATTTTGATATGTTTTATTGAAATATTTCCAGAACTTACAAACGGAGAAATGAAATATTTTTAACTTTAACTTTGTAATAACTTAATTATTAACCTGGATTATTTGTATTCATTTGGATATTGGGGAAGAAGCAGTTAAATCTGGACTTGTTCCCACCTGCTGTGGGTGGTACCTGTGGTCTCACTAAATTCTTTTGAAATATCTATTGTGACTGTTTTGCAATACAAATTTCTTTTGTCGCAGATGAAACAATGATCGAGGATTATTGATAATGGTACAAACCTGATGGTAAAGATTATGGCATTCCTGACATTCCACCAGCTGATTTCCAGATGTCACATCAAAGCCCCTGCAAAATTCATATATAACAAAAGCACATCATGATCCATGTAATACGCTGTTCAGTGAGGTTGGTACCAGCTTTTACAAGGAGACACCTCAAAATGTCCCTGGCTGCTGATAGGGCAATAAAATCAGCTAGCTAATATGCAAGCGTTTTTTCTTACATTTGAGGCAATTGAGAAAAAAACACACCTCTACACTACAGTAAAATGTACAAAATATATCTAGAGAATAAAGTTTTAGAAAAACTTTATATTAATTTATTGGTTGTATGTGAGGAAAAATAAACTTGTTTTTCACACAACCACATAGAAAACCTTAAAATCATTACAGAAACATAATTCACTTACTTGCACACAACACAAGCAATTCCCAGATCAAACGCAAAGTCATCTGCATCGATACTCTTCTCTTCATCCTCACTGTCATCTGATTTTTCCTGTCGTTCCTTTTCCTCCTTCTCTATCTTTGCCTTTCTCTCTGCTTCTTTCCTCCTCTCTTTGTCACGGTCCTTTGATGATTTCTCTTCCTTTCTCGTCTCCTGAGATGTCTCTTCTTCCTTCACCTTCATCACAGTTTGCGGCGAGTCACGACGTGCTTTCTTCACCGGCACTTCGTCTGATAAATCTGCCAACTCCTTCTTCAACTGAAAAGATAAGAAATGGATGTAGTATTACATAAGTATGGAAAATATCATTAGTGATGATAAATATTTTCCTTGCCTAATGATTTCAAAGGTTTTAATTGACTAATATTACATAAACATATTAAAATATCATAAGTGACAATTATACATTCCTTACCTAATGATTTCAAAGGTTTAGTTAACTATTAGTCAAATAAACCTTTGAAATCATTGTTGTTTACATAAACATCTGGTCAAATATCATGAGTGACGATATGTGTTTGCCTTACCTGATGAGTTTAAAGGTTTTAGTTAACTAAACTGGTCCCGTAAATGATGATATAGAAATCCCAACAAAATATTATTTACCATGCATTTTCCTGTGATAAGTCCACCACTACACTGTGTTTGATTTCATGTTATGGCCCCTAAGTTTCATTTGAGATTTATAGAATATTCCCTTGTCTGGTGAGGGGGTGATATTCTTGATGTCTAACCCAAGGCTCTGCCGAGGGTTAGACAATTGAGAATATCATCCAGAGAGTTAGAGAGTGCTTGGTGACATCCGTCTCCTCAAACTATTTTATTTACACATGCAGTATCCAGTTGTTCAAATGATTTTGAAAAACAGAAAATGATTTTGAATAATGGCGGCAATTAATACCTGCACCTAAGTTCTGTTGAAAGGTTTTGCCACTAGGTGGTGTTGGTAAGTTGTTGGAACATTTCGACCAATTAGAATACTCGGGTTGTAAGTGTACATAGACACAGTATCAATGACAATAGGCTGCAATGTAACTGTGTTACATTTAGCTTTAAAATGTACAATGTACAATACAATGTTGATGTGACATTATTGAATTGGTGACATATCATCATTGTATAGTTGACAGCACATGCTATCCATCATAACCTAGGTATTGACAGAGAATTCAAATTCAGCAGTTGACGAGAGAAATCACAAACTGGTGAAACGAGAGACAAGTCTGTGAATGTTGTGAGAAAAGTATATCTAATAAGTTCACCATTTAACACTACAATATGTTATTTACCTTGTCTAGTGATCTTTTCTCAGATTCTCTCTTTTTCAATTTGTCTTCCTCTTGATGCTTCAGTGTTGATTTATTTGAAGTCTTGGACTCTGATGAGAGTGATGTTGACTGCAATCATATGATATAACATATTTGTAACTGAGCTATATTGACTAATAACACGAAAAGGAGGATACCAGTTGATTTCTGACATAATATTCTGATTATTTATTTTTCATATTTTTCTTCTGATTTCCCCATTACTCATAACATTAGATATACCTACTAGATATGCAGGTAAAGAGAAAACTATCATTAGAAGTTGGAGAAATTCAGTTCTTTCTCAGAAAGGGTTATCAAATGATATTCACAAGTCAAAATCCAAGATGTACAACTACAAACTTTTTTTAAATATCAAAACCAATTGTTATAAAAACACTCAGTATATATGCTACAAGTCCTAGATCAACATAAGTACATCATAAGCACTGAGTAATGATAAGTAACCTTTTGGCCTTTTCTCTGGGCTATTGCTTCATCCAACAACTGGCAGAGTTGATCAGCGGAATCTCGACTCTTGGAATGCAGCAATTTCAATGCCTTCACAAACACAGGATCAAGTTCAACAGTTGCCATTTTCACCAGATTCCTGAGAAAGAAATTGCACATTAAAATCACATGACAATGTAGACATGATAGAAGTCTTATTTAAACACATATCTTTGAATTGTAATTAAAGTCTTGGATGTACAGTTGAATAATGACCTTACTCTATTTCATTGCCTTTGTCAGGGATTAATTCAACCCAGGACCTGTGGATTAGGCTACTAGTCTTAATTATGGTCAACTGATCGCACTAAGAGATGTTCTTCACAGCCCGCTACAAATTAAACCCAGAACCTCTGATTACTAGTCTTGTGTTTAAACAATTGCACTAGAAAGAGGGTCTCTCTAGGTGAATGGTATACTGTGGCTAGTATTTAACAGTGTTACTCTTAAATATATTCTCCCCCAGGAAAGAACTTCTCCAGCTTCCATGGGTTACAACAATGCTTGTGATGCTAGCCTGAGAATGTTCTTGAGTCCCTACATACAGAACAAGAGTGTCAATGTAACAGAGATCATGATTAATATTATACTTTAGACAATGCGTTTACTAAAGATAAAATCTGATATATCGGGCATATGCCAATCTGATGTAGCTAAAGACAAACTTTTCATAGTCCACTAGGAACCAGGACCTCTTGGTACTTCAGCTAGCTAAAGCTCTCTGGCTATTTTTTGGTTCTGACACAAACGACTTTTAGCAACTGAACCCTATTTGACACTGCGCAAGTTCCGCCCTGATTTAAGTTCCGCCCTGATTTCAGGGCGGAAAGAAATAGATGATAATATTGTTATTCATCAGTCTAAACTTTGTGACAAAGGTGTGTACTTACAGTTTAGGTATTATATATCCCATTTAAATATTCCAATCACTAATTCACACCAAATTGATTATACTTTGACACAAAACACTTTGCAACACCATTCCACCGCTTCACGTATTTCGAACATGGGGGCATTGGTTGTAAAAAACATGGAATGTATGTAACAAGCGGAACAAATATAAAGTGCAAAAGGATATAGCCTTTCATTTGATTTTGCTTTATATTGCATTTTTGTTATTACCAGGCTGTCATTCTCAATCCGAGTTAGTACCGAAATGAAGCCAGGAAATGTAAATAATCGTGATTGTGTGTGTTTGAGAGCTTTTTTTGTTGATTTGATAATTGATTCATGAAAAAGAGGTAATAGCATGACACAGTTAAACACTTAAATGTAAATTAACTGCTTGACATGATCAAAATCCTGACTTTGAAAATTTGACATTCTGTGCAGTGTTGGAAAACTTAATTAAGTTAGAGGTTACACGGGTACGGTGCCTGTCATAATTTTCTCGCCATGTTATCCTCTAACATTGTTGGTGTAGACCTCTTGGTTACTTGTTTTACACCAAACCAATCAAGGAAAAGGAATTAAGTTCTCCCTTAGAGCGAAAAAATCTGGGGCGGACAGGATTTAGCACAAATCCCTTAGGGCAACAAGATTTCGGCTAAAGGACCTGTTTTAGGCTTTTATCACTATAGCGGGGAACTTAATTTCTTAACCTTAATTTGTTGGCTGCTAAAAAGAAAAGAAAATACCAAACAATGTTTCGCTCTAGCATTTTAGTTTAGGCTGAAACAACCTGGACCGAACAGGATTTAGGAAGAAACGACCCATAACCCATATAGTGGTATATTATGACTATTATTTACCAGGGTTACGTGAAGATTTTAAGGTCTACATACTATAGGGGATATACGCCTATAAACCATCGAGTTGAATACTACGCAGGTATGAACAATGCTCATGCACACTAGCTAGCTGCTCACTAGAAATCTATCGTTCAACTTCTCAAAGTCTATAGAGCAGTTGTTTGAATACAGTACGTTTCTCGATTCATTTTGGCATATCAAGATTTACATAGGCTCGACCCTTCTGATTGTAAATGCGCAGCACGTGCACAATGCACAGACGAGATTCCACTACTGTGTGACTAGATCTACTAACATCCTCAACTTACCAGAGTACCCAACCTGAATAAGCGACTATGTTTGAGTGTTTTTCATGACATTGCATTTAACATGAATTCATGAATATGGATTTGAGTAAAGATTACATAAGCAATTCAGTAAAATTGGATGTTTTTTCTGAAACGTATACAAACCGAAAATGATGCTGAACATGCAAGGCAAATCATCAAAGTTTTCAACACCGGAAGTAAGAATGAACTATGTACAACACGTTCCGGAGAGCGGAATGAAGAAACTCGAATGAAATTTCCGGAATTATATCAACGCATTGTGAACATTTTCTTATCCGTGTTTTCTGCGATTACCTAAAAGCTCTTTCATGACACCTAATATATTTCATTCTTTTAACAACGAAAACGTATATTTTTAACAATGTCAAACACATTCTGGTAAATACAGTATAGGTCGGAAACAGAACAAGTTGATAATGTTTCAATATTTCCAAAATATGTGGAAGCTAATTCCTGATTTACTTGAAACCCACATACATTTGTATTTGCATGTAGGTAACTTCCAGTTAACTGAAAATAGAGAACAATGCAATACATATTCGATTTTACTTAAAATTAAGTTATCTGAAGAATATCAGTGTTATTTCAGTGTGTTGTGTCGATTTTGAACAAAACATAAATAAATAGGTCTACCCACCCTAAATGTCATTCATTGTACATCTACACGGAGGTTTTTTTTTATACTTGTAGATTAATCTACTTGTATAATATAGGATATCTGCAATGCATGCGAGGGTTGTGTGTGTGGGTGTATGCTCATTTTTAATTATTACAAAATAAAATTCATCAAAATTAGGAATTGTCAATGATTGTACAAAAGGAACTTTCTATATAAATTTATGTTTAATACTTATGCCAGGTAAAATAAAAAAGGGTGTAGATTAAAAGTAAACAGTGTTACAGATTCTCGTATCCTTTGTATCCGAGGTTAGTCGTAACCTATGGGGCGCCGTTTTACTATTTATTCCCATTTGGTGATATCACCTATTCGAATGAGTGATATCACCTATTCGTTTCATTAAATGATATCACCTATTCGAATAGGTGATATCACTTAAGAATATTTTTAAGTGATATCACCTATTCCAATTGGTGATATCACCTATTCGAATGAGTGATATCACCTATTCGAATTGGTGATATCACCTATTCGTTTCATTAAATGATATCACCTATTCGAATGGTGATATCACCTATTTGAATAGGTGATATCACGTATTTGAAAAATGAATTGGTGATATCACCTATTCGAATAGGTGATATCACCAAATGGGAATAAATAGTAAAACGGCGCCCCATAGTACCCTGCCTGTCGAGTTTCCGGTCGCCTCCTATGATTGATGAAGAAAATCACTTGTAGGTTTCTCTTGGGTCCTAGCTATAGTTGGCATGTTTTACTTTGAGATTGATATGATAACAAGATGACTGACAGGCGGCTATATTGACAATTGTACTTAGTTATCGCTATTTCTCAGAGAGTTCTTCGTGATCTTTCTCGTCTGTAGCCCCCCCCCCCCCCCCCCCCCCCCCCCCCCCCCCCCCCCTTGATTCCTAGTTGTGGATGTTTAATTTCGAGACTGATATAAAATCAAGATGGCCGACAGACAGCCATTTAGAATGTTGACAGTTGAAGTTTGTTACACTTATCTCAGAAAGTTTTCCATGGATTTTCTCCAATTTCATATGTAAAACAAGAAAGCGGACAGGTGGTCATTTTGAATTTTGCCAGTTTAAGTTTGTTATCACTATTTCATGAATCTTTCTAATTTTGTTTTATCTTTAGGTTTCACTTTGACCCTAGTTGTGATTGTACCATTTTTGGAGTGATCTAAAAGCAAGATGGCTGACAACCGACAGTTAAAGTTTGCTATCGTTATTTCTCAGAGAGTTTTTTCGAAGACATTTTTTATTTCTTATAAATTTCACTTGTTTAGTTGAAGTGTGACAGACCTATATTTCTCAGATTATTCTTGATCGATTGTTCTCAGTTTCATATGAAGACTCCTCTTGTTGTCAAATTATTAACAAGTAAGCTAAGTATTACCAAAGCAATACATGTCCTCTACCGGTCCCGCTAGCTATTATGGTAGTTTACGAGTGTCTGAAGTTTGATCCGAATCCCTTAGGAATGAAGCATCTAGAACGCCGACAATGCTTTTCTAAAAAAAGATTGTAATGATGACCATGATCCGACAAACATGACATTCACAATTGTATGAGATTATATAATCCTACATAGAGACTCAAGTTTGATAAAAAAAAAATCCCTCAAAGGAACTCGCTACAGCGCCGAAAATAATTTTCTAAAGACAGTAACGTGAACTGGACCAACGACTGTGAAACTCAAACTTGCCCGAGATACCATCCTCCTTTATAACTGAGTGAAGTTTGATCAAAGTCGCTCTGAAAAAAAAACTCTTACGAGATTTATTGTTTGGAGCTTCATCAAAATCCCTTATGGAATGTAACCGAATGAAAGCTGACAAAACTTGACCGTCTCCCCCACCCCCTCACTGGGTAGAGACTAATGATAGAAAGAAGAGAAAAGACCAGTGGTTCAGATTTCCAATCATTCAATGCTCCGCGACAAGATCCATTTGAAATTTCTTGTTACATGCCTTAAAACATGTTTTTTGCTCACACAGTCAATCAGAGCTTGACAAAGAGACCACCAGTCTTGTAATGACACTTGTACGTACAGTTCCGAGAAATGTAACAGAAATATGTTTTCGAAGAGAAAAAATAATCAAATGAAAACACGTGCGACAAGCTAATTTTCTATATCTATTGACTGATATAGATATTTTTCGTCCTCTTGGCTACTAGTAACGTTTTATTACAGTTCAAATGTTCCAGAAATGAAATCAAAATATGTTTTTTCATACAATGCATTATAAAAAATAACATTAGTTCGTAAGAACCCATCAAAGGGACTATATCATTAGATTTCCATCTTATAACTGATAAGATAATGCACTTTCTTTAAATTATGAATTATGAAAGTTTTAGTGGAAACGATTAAAGAAAAATAACTTCCAAGAAAAACAGAAGAAAATGCTGCGTACTAAAACTAACATACGCTTTAGATTTCGGAGTAGTGTAATTAAACAATATTTATGTTACATACGCGCTGCGGGAAATAAAGACATGATAAAATCAATGACGAATTTAAGGCCAGCAAGAGGCCCATGGGCCTTAACGGTCACCTGACTCCAAAGACCTTTGTACTATTGCAGTATATATACCATCTCGAAGATGTATATATACATACTCAGAAGCAAGTATGGTGGCACTAAAAATAAGAAGACTTGCATGGTCAAGACCATCTCAGGATCATTTCAGGTAAGAGCTAAATCTCACTAGTCGAACTTGAGAAGAAGTTTTAAATATGTGTTGTTCAGGAAAATCATGATTGTGCAATCATGTTACAAAATGGCCACCGTGGCTGCCATGTCAAAGCTTTTACGAGACTGAAAAATAACAACACTTCGTGGCTCCCTTCCCGTAACATCCTCGCCAATTTCCAGCTCAATGGCACCAGTGGATCTGAAGAAGAAGTTTAAAGTGTGTGCTTTTTTTTTTAAATGGCTGCCATGACGGCCATCTTGGATTTCGGACCGATCCGAAAAATAACAACACATGGTCAGGACTATCTCGGGATCATTCCAGGCAAGTGTTAGCTCAATACCAACTGTTGAACTTGAGAAGTTTGAAATGAGAAAAGATTACGGACGGCGCACGACGACAGAAGAAGCTCTACGACTATAGGTCATCCTGACCTGAAGAGTAAGGGTCAGGGTGACCTAAAAATCCAAGATTATTACAGACAAGTCCAAATATATAAAATTAAGCTGCGTCAACGTTACTTTCGCTTCGTCAACTGAAAGGCCACACGCCGTAATAGCGGACGTAAAACCCATAAAAATAAATACATATATATACATATATATATATATTAAATTACTTTCGCTGACAAAACCTGATTTTTCAGTGACACAGTGACATGTCTATGCAATCGGGCTATATACACCGAATACCATCTATATTTCTTTTTTTATTACATTATAATTCCTTACGTTTACAAACTACATCTTGCAATTAGGACATCGCCAACTCAAATAAAATAAAAGTTCAAGGAATTTCATTGTTTTTCAGCTATTGTTAAAATATACTTGGAAATTATGAAAAGAAAAATCAAATATTTATCCATCAATATCGAACTGTCATCCCCGGGCATTTGCCGTGTGTTTTAATCTGCAGAATAGACAGTCTTGTTAAATTGTAAATTAATCCTATGAGAAGGTACATGTATTCACAATACCTTTAGTCAGAAGATATTCAGAATGACCTTCGAATACATTTGTCACCTAGATGTACTACCGTGCTGAATCGTAGATATCAACCGACGTCATTTATTTGTTTAAGAATTAATGTAACATGGCTGATTGTTATATCATAAAATGAAAATTAAATGATTTAGCATAGTTCCACGTTTACCACAGTGTGACCAAAGGACACCTTGCCATTAAACTGTATGGCTAGCGTGATGATTTCAATCTCCTTAATGTGAATTTTCCATTTCTCAAGAGTATATAATTTGGTTTAGTTCTGGATCAAGGTGCTCCGATAAATGACAACTTGGCTTGCCATAGGCAACTGACAAAAGGAAAGATGAAACATTTAAACATATGACCTCTATGTATTTAGCTATACACACTTTACATTCAAAGAGAATGTTAAGTGTTTATTCTAGAGCTGACCAACCTACGCCTAATGTATTGGTGGTATACGTATACAAAAAAGTGATTCTTTAACAGAGCCCAACAAGTTGTTAACTTGATAATCTGCCAAGTCACGCACTATCACCTGTAAAATTAATGACATTATTTTATCGATTTCAGTAAAGAAGAAACATCACCTGAATGAAACATGTAGATAAAATTGTGTGATGTTTAAAATTTTGATTACTGCAAACTACTAACAATAGATATTATTTCTTAAAATATTATCAATCTTGTAACATGCATATTAATTTACCGACCTATTTATAGTAAACTAGTCCACATCTATATTGTAACAAAGCTATTGGCGAGGCTTTAACCCCAGAAGGAATAAGAAGATATGACAATATTGATTTGAGTCTCTATGGGATAAGTTAGCATGTAGGTTAAATTTTATGTTTGAGATTTTACTTATCCTGTAGGCTGGGAATTGAATTTGTCTGTGAGGAGGTATGGTCTGAACTAGGCACGTAAGTATTTTTACTCTGATATAATCATAAAAAAATAATTAAATATTAGCGGGCGTTGAATGTATATCAAGGACTGATGATTATACTAATTACCATAATTAAATTGTTGTATTAAAACATCTGGTTAAATGTTTCATAAATATCTCCTTCCTTTTTTCGGCAGTTGTTGCTACAATATCTATCGTCCCCGTTTAACTATGTGGTGATATAGCTACAAGTGGAAAAATTACCCGCACTGTCGCTCATGTGTAGGATCTTAAATGAGTATGATTTTACGAAATAAGCCTCGTAATTTCTTTCTTCCTTTTATTTCATTTTTTTTTCATAAGCCTTCCTGAGCGAAAATTAAAATTTTGAGACGTTTCCATAAAATCTCATATGAAATGTAAAGAAAACTTTTATCACGTAACTCTAATATCTGACATTTTGATAGGTTTTAAAGTCAAATTATGGAGGACAAAATCAAACACAGGCAGCCATTTTATTACGCCTTTTCAACTCATTAACTAACGTCATTATCCATATTATAACTTACACAGCCATGTAATAAAACGCTCCAGGGCATAGTACACTTATACACGCATGCAAAAATATATATAAGGATGAAAATTCATGATAATCATGGACTTTAACTGGTAAGGAAGCAATTATTTTAATATTCAATAAATCGACACAGAATACTAACGAAGAGAATCTATATTGTGTACTGTACGGAAAGTTCGTCCAAACATGACCCATACGTTGTACTAGAGGTCAGTTCGATGTATCTGAACTAAAATATCTAAAGAGCACTGTTTTTTCACCAGTTTAAAATATCTTTATAATATAAAAGATAATTCATTGTTCAATTTGAATTCTGTGTTATTTATACCAACCTTTATATCCAGCTCCTATGTTACGACCAACCACCAGTAGGAGCAGTCAACTTGTGAATACCTATTAAGTAAAGAAATAAATTAGAAGGCATATGATTATTCAATTTGATATTCAATGACAGAACCAAACAATTAGATGTCAAAAATTTGAAAATATTCATCCGAAATTAATGTATTTTTGTACGCCGAGAAGACAGTTCATCCGAAATTAATGTGATTGTATGCCGAGAAGAGGGAACATCCAAAATTAATGTATTTGTATGCCGAGAAGAAGAAAAGGTGTGCCGGATATCTTGTAATTCTGTACGAAAGTGTTCTACATTGGCTTAGAGCGGACATAATGATAATAATAATTAGATAGTAAAACCATTTGTATACCAAACGTTTTTATCAATGATAGACACCAAGGCTTCAAAGTTGGAAGTCATCTTCAGATTTTAGGGCATGTTTCGTCGATTTGTACCAGCCATTGGCAATGCTCTCGGTAACTGTTTATGCACAGACACAAGTTGAAATATATGTGACTTACTGGATATATTTTTTCCTGTATATCCGACAGAGTAAGGAATTGTGATAAAACACCTACATTTATATCACCTTTTAAAATGTATCAAGACAACTCTATACGCTGTGTAATTATGGGATTAGTCAATGATACTAGGTACCAGAAGTGTGTAAATTAGCGAGGAGAATGGTAAAATGGGGGAAGAGTACCAACCCCATAGCTGAATAAATATAACGTTTGGATATCATGCGTGTATAATCTTATTCAATGTCAATAATAAGAATTTTGACTTGGCATAAAAAGTAACAGGAAAACCGGGAACTTGAATTCCACCAGGGACAGGTTTCAATATTCCTTAACTTAAAACATTCTATAAATTTAATGAAAGTTCCTCTAAGATGTTTTCGAATGTATTATTAAAGTGTCCTTAAGATTTTCGTTAATCGAATAAATGTTGATTAGACCGGGGTCCCCAGAGCATCAATGTAAACTTTTTAAAAAGTTCAAAGTTGATTGAATTTCCCGAAAATCAGACCAGAATTAGAGGTTATTACGGAATGTTTAGTCTGAAGTATTTGCACGTTCCTTTATAGGTGAGCCACCCGTGTTTCTTAATTTCGTTCGAACAGATTACGACCATGGCCCCGACAGGAGTGGCCATCACACTACTGTGTATGGTTTGCCTCACCACAGGTATGTATATGTCTTATAGCATATTGTTCTCCACACAGAATGATTACACAATACTTATTTCTTAGATACATTCCTCGAGTTAACAGGGAAGTGTTGGACATTAAAATGAGGTACCTCAATATGTTGTTAAAGATTACACTATGGCTATGGGGCAGATATCTTAACATATGTGTCCATTTGTTTCTGATATTCACGTAAGTATGATAATTGAGATATTTTTAATTGTCATTCTATATAGTAAAATTAATGATATGCGCTAATAGACAACCAGGAGGATTTTATAGTTCTGCTGTTTTAAATAGATATAGTTTTCATATGTAATACAGTAGATACATATCAAATAAATAAGTTTTCTTGTTTTGATAATTCACAGTGATGTGAAATACCTTTAAGTGGAGTGAGGTCAAAATATTTCTATTCATAATTTCAGTAAACGAAAGAAAATAGTTCGATAAATCAATGCGGTCATTAAACGTGATCAAAAGACAATGATCATTCGTTAGATATCCTCTATATAGATATAAATACTAACCAATCATCACTCGTTAGATATCCTCTATATAGATATAAATCCTGATCAATCATCACTCGTTAGATATCCTCTATATAGATATAATTCCTAACCAATCATTACTCGTTAGATATCCTCTATATAGATACAAATCATAATCAATCATCACTCGTTACATATCCTTTATATAGATATAAATCCTGATCAATCATCACTCGTTAGATATCCTCTATATAGATATAAATACTAACCAATCATCACTCGTTAGATATCCTCTATATAGATATAAATACTAACCAATCATCACTCGTTACATATCCTCTATATAGATATAAATACTAACCAATCATCACTCGTTAGATATCCTCTATATAGATATAGATACTAACCAATCATCACTCGTTAGATATCCTCTATATAGATATAGATACTAACCAATCATCACTCGTTAGATATCCTCTATATAGATATAAATCCTAATCAATCATCACTCGTTAGATATCCTCTATATAGATATAAGTACTAACCAATCATCACTTGTTAGATATCCTCTATATAGATATAAGTACTAACCAATCATCACTTGTTAGATATCCTCTATATAGATATAAATACTAACCAATCATCACTCGTTAGATATCCTCTATATAGATATAAATCCTGATCAATCATCACTCGTTAGATATCCTCTATATAGATATAAATACTAACCAATCATCACTCGTTAGATATCCTCTATATAGATATAAATCCTAATCAATCATCACTCGTTAGATATCCTCTATATAGATATAATTCATATTCAATCATCACTCGTTAGATATCCTCTATATAGATATAATTCCTAACCAATCATCACTCGTTAGATATCCTCTATATAGATATAATTCATAATCAATCATCACTCGTTAGATATCCTCTATATAGATATAAATACTAACCAATCATCACTCGTTAGATATCCTCTATATAGATATAAATACTAACCAATCATCACTCGTTAGATATCCTCTATATAGATATAATTCCTGATCAATCATCACTCGTTAGATATCCTCTATATAGATATAAATCCTGATCAATCATCACTTGTTAGATATCCTCTATATAGATATAATTCATAATCAATCATCACTCGTTACATATCCTCTATATAGATATAAATCCTAATCAATCATCACTCGTTAGATATCCTCTATATAGATATAATTCATAATCAATCATCACTCGTTAGATATCCTCTATATAGATATAAATACTAACCAATCATCACTCGTTAGATATCCTCTATATAGATATAAATACTAACCAATCATCACTCGTTAGATATCCTCTATATAGATATAAATACTAACCAATCATCACTCGTTAGATATCCTCTATATAGATATAATTCATAACCAATCATCACTCGTTAGATATCCTCTGTATAGATATAATTCATAACCAATCATCACTCGTTAGATATCCTCTATATAGATATAATTCCTAATCAATCATCACTCGTTAGATATCCTCTATATAGATATAATTCCTGATCAATCATCACTCGTTAGATATCCTCTATATAGATATAAATACTAACCAATCATCACTCGTTAGATATCCTCTATATTGATATAAATCCTGATCAATCATCACTCGTTAGATATCCTCTATATAGATATAAATACTAACCAATCATCACTCGTTAGATATCCTCTATATAGATATAAATCCTGATCAGTCATCACTCGTTAGATATCCTCTATATAGATATAAATCCTGATCAATCATCATTCGTTAGATATCCTTCATATAGATATAAATACTAACCAATCATCACTCGTTAGATATCCTCTATATAGATATAAATCCTGATCAGTCATCACTCGTTAGATATCCTCTATATAGATATAAATCCTGATCAATCATCATTCGTTAGATATCCTTTATATAGATATAAATACTAACCAATCATCACTCGTTAGATATCCTCTATTTAGATATAAATCCTAATCAATCATCACTCGTTAGATATCCTCTATATTGATATAAATCCTGATCAATCATCACTCGTTAGATATCCTCTATATAGATATAAATACTAACCAATCATCACTCGTTAGATATCCTCTATATAGATATAAATCCTAATCAATCATCACTTGTTAGATATCCTCTATATAGATATAATTCCTAACCAATCATCACTCGTTAGATATCCTCTATATAGATATAAATCCTAATCAATCATCACTCGTTAGATATCCTCTATATAGATATAAATACTAACCAATCATCACTCGTTAGATATCCTCTATATAGATATAAATCCTGATCAATCATCACTTGTTAGATATCCTCTATATAGATATAAATCCTGATCAATCATCACTTGTTAGATATCCTCTATATAGATATAAATCCTGACCAATCATCACTCGTTAGATATCCTCTATATTGATATAAATACTAACCAATCATCACTCGTTAGATATCCTCTATATAGATATAAGTACTAACCAATCATCACTCGTTAGATATCCTCTCTATAGATATAAATACTAACCAATCATCACTCGTTAGATATCCTCTATATAGATATAAATACTAACCAATCATCACTCGTTAGATATCCTCTATATAGATATAATTCCTAACCAATCATCACTCGTTACATATCCTCTATTTAGATATAATTCCTAACCAATCATCACTCGTTAGATATCCTCTATATAGATATAATTCCTAATCAATCATCACTTGTTAGATATCCTCTATATAGATATAAATTCTGATCAATCATCACTCGTTAGATATCCTCTATATAGATATAAATACTAACCAATCATCACTCGTTAGATATCCTCTATATAGATATAAATACTAACCAATCATCACTCGTTAGATATCATCTATTTAGATATAGATACTAACCAATCACTCGATATGTATCCTCTTTATAGATACAAATCATAATCAATCATCATTCGTTAGATATCCTCTATATAGATATAAATTCTTATCAATCATCACTCGATAGATATCCTCTATATAGATATAAATTCTTATCAATCATCATTCGTTAGATATCCTCTGTATAGATATAAATCGTGATCAATCATCACTTGTTAGATATCCTTTATGTCGATAATTATCACAATCATCAATACTTATCACGCTCAATAGATTTTAATAATTCCATCATATCAATAGCCTGCTCTATCTTATGTCATAGTCTATACAGTTAGGTATACATGTGACTATTGGGAAGTCCTCGACTAATTAATAGATGTACATATACGTGTAAGAGAAGTCATGAGTGAATGGCGAAAGTCAATTGTATCAGAAATTAAAACACGAACCGTCGTAAATCGCATGTCTTATAAGGAAATTTACAGCTACCCAATATATGTGCACCTTTCAATACATACTCATAAGAATCCTTCAAAATTGATATTCCCTCCTGAATTAAGAACTTTATAACATTTTGAAAAGTTTTATTGTCGAAATGTGGAAGGCAAAATAAAACGGAGGCAGCCACTTTATTGCGCCAGGTACAATCCAATACGTAACATCATTGTTCACAATCGATTTTCGACTAGCGCAGCCAATGAAAAACGCTCCATGGTATGTTACACTAGTGTCATATATGCAAAATATAAGTCATGCGTATTCATTGGATAACAGGCCGATCATATGAATAGCAAAACGTCAACGTTAACTCTTCATGAATGGGATGGGACGCTATGTGAAAAATGTTCATACCGTCTGTCGATTCCAGTCCTACTTATTGTTCCTAAGTATTTATGAAAATATCACTTTAATAGGCATATTTACATACATATTTCAAACTGTCTACAAGACTAATCCAGTTGTCAATTGATACACCACATCACGATTTCCACTAAGCGGAAAGTATCTATCATTAGTCCATTATTAAACCTGCAAAACACTTTAAATTCAAGGTTTCGAGCAAAAAAGTTCGTGAATTAAAAAAACGTTTTATATTAAACCATTTGAAGAAAATGAAGGTATTGTCACCTGTTAGAAATATATCTGATATTATAATTTTGTGTAATACTGTTTCGTCACATACTGAAATCATAAAGCCGAGTATAATACCATGACATAACGGGATTAGTTCCGCATTATGTGGCCCTGGGCTACCCCCTCGACCATTTCTTTTCTGTCATATTTACTGTGCTAATGGGTTGGGAGAATTTTCATTACAGCTTACATGACCATTTTGTCAGTGAACTGTGTGCTTAATGCGTCAAGGAAGAGAAAGTACCTAAATGATTTTTGTTATATTTGTTATAATTATGTTTAAATCTGAAATGTGTGGCTATTGTTTTAACAGTAATACACTGAAGTTATCCAGACCTGTGTAACATTGAAAACGTTAAGGCAAGACAGTGGAAATATATCATCTTATTTGAATACTGCAAACGTCCTTATTTCAGCACACTCACATTTTATCGCAGATGATGAATAAGCGTACTTATCGTAGAAGTATAAAGATAGTGTATTTATCGCAATGAAGAAATAGAGGAATGGTTTTTATACGAAAAATGCTGAAATAATATTACAGTTAACGTTACAGAAGTTCAAGGTTATCAAAATTGTTAATCAATTATTATACTCGCTACAGTGATTCGAGATGGTGATTTTATCACAAAACTGAAAATTACCAAGGTATTAATGTTTTTTATATTTTGAACTATCAAAGCATGATGCTGATAATACTTTTGACACCTAGATATTGATCATAGTTCTTATATCCATTTTCAACATACTTGATGCTAGACTATGCGAGCTATGACTACTTAATAGACATTGATTTTTCGGAACCGGTCAGCACTACTAGTATTAAGTACATGTATAGGTCGATAGTTATTGATGGTATAAAACTAAGTGGTTTTATACCGGTTATATGAGAATGGATGCTTCGTCTAGGACATATAATACAAATAATAGTCATAGCTCAAGAATGAAAGTAGGATTCAAATATCAAACTAATGTTTGTATACATTTTACTTATTGTTTATTTAAAAGTTTGCCATTTCTCAAGTCAGCATTTACTCTAAACATGTTTTAAGATTTTGCAAATATTGATCTTATATTGATGTATAGTTGTTTAATTTCACGAGCCTAATATTTCGTAGCTGTTCTCATCGGACCAAGTCACAAATATCTATTTATATAGAAAATCATTGTCTCATATCTAGTAATCATATAACGCGTATTGTTTCCATTATGTAACGAAATGAGGGATATCTGAAGCAAGCTAAAACCTAGAATTTGTTTTTTCTTCTTTTAAAGTTTACAAAAAATAGATGTCCACGACTTAGCCCCTTCTGAAAACATAAAAGTAGACAAAGTTATGGGTACTGTTTGGTATGTTTGAAAGTGCAGCTTACCGCCAGACTCAAAAAGGATCTTGTCAGCCAGTTTTTCAACCATTTCTACTTTACCTTCGTCAGTATATTTCATATTGGCATTTGTCGTGTGCCATATAAAGGCAAACTTCCTTCACGAAAAATTCCATGTGGATTTCACCTTTTTGCCCTTTCATGTGAAATTCACGTGGAAATTTCATGTGAAATCCATGTGAATTTCAATTGAAGTAATTTTACCTGTGTATGCTCCAGTACTTGTACTCAACCGAGTATATTTTACATATAATTTTGATGTCGGAACTGAATTTTTACTTCGCATTAAGCAGAGACTTCTAGTAACACAGGCGCCACTTACGAAAAAAAATATTACACGGTCGAATTCACTGGATAACAGCCCGATTATATGATTAAGTACAATATCAACGTTAGATCTTCAGATGAATGGTATGGGACGTTTTGCGGAAAATGTACATCGTCTTGCGATTCCAGCCTTATAGTTATTGTTCCTATGTATTCAAGAAAATAAAAACTTGATACGGATGTTTAACATATATATTTAAAATTGTTAACAAGACTAATCCAGTTGTATATCAATACGCCACATCACAAGTTCCACCAATGGGAAAATATTGATAACTACTAGCTCAGAATTTAGGATGTAAAACTCAGCAAATTTTCATGTCAATAAGTTAGTAAATAGAAAAAGTAATATATTGATAGATCGAAAATTAAGGTATTGTCACATAATAAATATATACATGTATATGATATCATAATTTTGTGTATTGTAATACCGTTTCGTCACATACTGAAATCATAAAGCCGAGTATAATATCATGACATAACGGGATTATTCCGCATTATTTGGCCCTGGACTGCCCCCTCGACCATTTCTTTTCTGTCATGTTTACCGTGCTAATGGGCTTGGCGAATTTCATTTACAGCTTACATGGTCATTCCGTCTATAAACTGTGTGCTCAATGAGTCCAAAACATGATCTGTTATTTGTTTGGTATTTCTCATGGTTATGATTACGTTTAAATCAGAAATGTGCGGCCATTGTTTTAAAATTAACACATTGAAGTTATCCAAACTTGTGTAACATAGCTTAATGGAAATATCTTATCTTAATTAAATACTTTATATGTACTTATTTCAGCACCCTCTAATTTATATCGCATAACCGGACACGCACTGATTAGTTTTGCACAGACTGATTGCTACGTCTACAACATGTAATGCAAATAATCGTCATAGCTCAAGAATGAAAGTAGGATTCAAATATCTAGTAATTTCTGTATGAATTTCATTTATTACAGTATGTATTGAACACTTAGGATAAAGATATACCATTGTTGAATTATACATGTATATAGCTTACAGTATTAAGAGGTTGATAGGTGTACATATATAGTATTGAAGAGTTATGACATATCTGTGTATAGTAAGTTGACCATTACTTGCATAAAATGGAGATGTTGCATGATTGTATAGTATAGAATATATATAATTGTTTTAAGAAACAGTAGAAATAGAAGTTACCTGAGTATTATTTTGAGACTTGTCTCCCTTTGATTAAAAGCTATATCTGGCTCTGCATATAATATAAAAAGGCTATTGAAAGTAGTTATTGTTAATTACATGTATTGATTTTATGGCATTTACTTATATAAGGCAAGTAGTGAATATAGTAATCAATCAAGAAATAAAGGATTTTTTTTTTGTTGATCTAATATTGATGTACATGTATACATGCAGTTGTTTTATAATTATAGTTGGTAATATTTCAAAATTGTCCTCGTTGAACCAAGCCGCAATGCCTTGATTTCATTTCTAATAATCATATCACTTATATATACGAGTAGATTGTACCTGTCCTATCAATGGATTTGTAATGTGGTATCTGAAGCAAGCTTAAACTTAATTAAAAAACAAAAAGTTACAAAAAAAACCACAACAAACAAATAGAAGTCCACGATCTGGATTCATAACAAAACCCTCGACTTAAATTCCCAAAATAGTAAATAGTCACATATATAAAATAATGTTTTCGTGGATGTGTAAGCTATAAAACTGCTCACCCACCTACCGTACAGAGTATTTAACATGTGTACTGCTAGTAATGCCCCTCTATCCAACCACTTCAAAAATACAACCACTTGTTACATTAATGTAAAACTGATGACGATTCCTGCAACTTTTATCTGGCATTTTAGCATTTTATAACAATCTTTTAAAGGCGTGTAGGTGTACTTGTTCTTAAAAAACCTTGATGAAATTATAGCCTCTATGAAAACCATTCCTACTATTTATTCTTCATTACATGTCATATTCTTTTTTTGTCGTGCAGGAAAACTTCCTTCCCGAGAATATTCCTTGTGAATTTCATCCAGTACATTTCTCAAGCTATTATTTTGTAATTATCTGTTAATTTCCTACTTTAGTGTATGGTACGACAACAATTTCACCGGTCTCAGGCGGCAGTACAGACAGTAGTACACAATACTCAATATCTGGGTCCACTGACAGTAGTATTCAGTACGGAAGTTCTACCGACAGTAGTACACAATTCTCAAGCTCTGGGTCCACTGACAGTAGTACACAATTATCAAGCTCTGGGTCGACTGACAGCAGTACTCAGTACGGAAGCTCTACCGGCAGTAGTACACAATACTCAAGCTCTGGGTCGACTGACAGTAGTACACAATACTCAAGCTCTGGGTCCACCGACAGTAGTACACAATACTCAAGTTCTGGGTCTACCGACAGTAGTACACAATTCTCAAGCTCTGGGTCCACTGACAGTAGTACACAATATCCGAGCTCTACCGACAGTAGTACAGGATACGCAAGCTCTACCGACAGTAGTACACAATACTCAAGCTCTGGGTCGACTGACAGTAGCACACAATATCCGAGCTCCACCGACAGTAGTACACAATACTCAAGCTCTGGGTCGACTGACAGTAGTACACAATACTCAAGCTCTGGGTCCACTGACAGTAGCACACAATATCCGAACTCTACCGGCAGTAGTACACAATACTCAAGCTCTGGGTCCACTGACAGTAGTACACAATACTCAAGCTCTGGGTCTACTGACAGTAGTACACAATACTCAAGCTCTGGGTCCACTGACAGTAGTACACAATACTCAAGCTCTGGTTCTTCCGACAGTAGTACACAATACTCAAGCTCTGGGTCTACTGACAGCAGTACTCAGTACGCAAGCTCTACAGACAGCAGTACACAATACTCAAGCTCTGGGTCCACTGACAGTAGTACACAATTCTCAAGCTCTGGGTCTACTGACAGTAGTACACAATACTCGAGCTCTGGTTCTACCGACAGTAGTACACAATATCCGAGCTCTACCGACAGTAGTACACAATACTCAAGCTCTGGGTCTACTGACAGTAGTACACAATACTCGAGCTCTGGTTCTACCGACAGTAGTACACAATATCCGAGCTCTACCGACAGTAGTACACAATACTCAAGCTCTGGGTCTACCGACAGTAGTACACAATACTCAAGCTCTGGGTCTACCGACAGTAGTACACAATACTCAAGCTCTTCTGACAGTAGTACACAATACGCAAGCTCTACTGACAGCAGTACTCAGTACGCAAGCTCTACCGACAGCAGTACACAATACGCAAGCTCTGGGTCGACTGACAGTAGTACACAATACTCAAGCTCTGGGTCTACCGACAGTAGTACACAATACTCAAGCTCTTCTGACAGTAGTACACAATACGCAAGCTCTACTGACAGTAGTACTCAGTACGCAATCTCTACCGACAGCAGTACACAATACGCAAGCTCTGGGTCGACTGACAGTAGTACACAATACTCAAGCTCTGGGTCTACTGACAGTAGTACACAATACTCAAGTTCTGGGTCGACTGACAGTAGTACACAATACTCAAGTTCTGGGTCGACTGACAGTAGTACACAATATCCGAGCTCTACCGACAGTAGTACACAATATCCGAGCTCTACCGACAGTAGTACACAATACTCAAGCTCTTCTGACAGTAGTACACAATATCCGAGCTCTACCGACAGTAGTACACAATATCCGAGCTCTACCGACAGTAGTACACAATATCCGAGCTCTACCGACAGTAGTACACAATACTCAAGCTCTTCTGACAGTAGTACACAATATCCGAGCTCTACCGACAGTAGTACACAATACGCAAGCTCTTCTGACAGTAGTACACAATACTTAAGCTCTGGGTCGACTGACAGTAGTACACAATACTCAAGCTCTGGGTCGACTGACAGTAGCACACAATATCCGAGCTCTACCGACAGTAGTACACAATATCCGAGCTCTACCGACAGTAGTACACAATATCCGAGCTCTACCGACAGTAGTACACAATACGCAAGCTCTACCGACAGTAGTACACAATACTTAAGCTCTGGGTCTACTGACAGTAGTACACAATACTCAAGCTCTGGGTCTACTGACAGTAGTACACAATACTCAAGCTCTACTGACAGTAGTACACAATACGCAAGCTCTACCGACAGTAGTACACAATACTCAAGCTCTGGGTCCACTGACAGCAGTACTCAGTACGCAAGCTCTACCGACAGTAGTACACAATACTCAAGCTCTGGGTCGACTGGCAGTAGTACACAATACGCAAGCTCTTCTGACAGTAGTACACAATACGCAAGCTCTACTGACAGTAGTACACAGTACGCAAGCTCTACCGACAGTAGTACACAATACTCAAGCTCTGGGTCGACTGACAGTAGTACACAATACGCAAGCTCTACCGACAGTAGTACACAATACGCAAGCTCTACCGACAGTAGTACACAATACCCGGGCTCTACCGACAGTAGTACACAATACCCGAGCTCTACCGACAGAAGTACACAATACGCGAGCTCTACCGACAGTAGTACACAACAAGTCAGTTCGTCCAGCAGTAGTTCAACTATTAGCAGCACCACAACAACTTCAACGACGGGTTCTACATCAAGCACTACCACGTCATCACCAGCCACTACTGCAACCTCCACGACTGGTGTACCAACAAGCACTACCACGTCATCACCAGCCACTACTGCAACCTCCACGACTGGTGTACCAACAAGCACTACCACGTCATCACCAACCACTACTGCATCCCCCACGACTGGTGTAACATCAAGCACTACCACGTCATCACCAACCACTACTGCAACATCAATGACCAGTGTAACAACAAGCACTACCACGTCATCACCAATCACTACTGCAACCAGCAGTGGCCAGCAAACAACAACAACTCCTTCCAGCAACACCGTCGATACAACTGCATGTGTAAATGGGACCGGAAGTTGTTTTCTTCAGGACGACTCTCTGGGTGCCGGAGGTAAGATATTTCTCATGTTTCTGATATCAAAAGAAACCAAGCTAGCCTTAGACTTATTTTCATCATCGGCTGCATGCTCTTTATTTACAAGGTAACAACAGGTGAGCACTTATAAGCTGTATAATAAGCGTGGTGATTTCAATTGTTCATTTCAAGATAGTAACCTCCCTACATACGGGGATTACATATCCCATTTGATTCGATATTTAAAGGCTTGTTTCCATGTCAGGACTGTCGTGATTCCTCTCACTCTCTCTATACTATAAGTGCAGTATAACAGTCTATTACAATGTACAATTTTAATTTGATATACAATGATTTGTAAGAATCATTGTAATATAAGTAAGTGTAGATATTACATACGATGGTAGGTATCGGATTCATTTTGTTGGTGATTTGTTGCAGCATCTTCCCAGTGTGACTTCCTCTTCGTCCGCCATCTTGTTATATCTATTTCCATGGTAATCGTGACGTATTTGTTGAGGTGGTAAGAGCTCCAATTAGCTTCAGCTGATAAATGCAGAACATCGAACGACTGGACCTCAGGCTTGTTTCGAAACTATATATCCTCAAGTACACGTGTTTTAGTTTTATAAAGTAAAAGGTTCTGTTGATTAGAGTAAAAATTACTACAAAAAGTTATCCATTCCCCGGCATTGGAATAAAACACTGTGGAACTTACATACGTTACATTCAGTCATGGCAAACTGGTATGAATACAAATACAGACCTAAATTATGTCGATTGTTGAATTGATCGAATAGAAAATGACTTAATTAAATCATCAAAGATTGATTGAAAATCCATTTAAGGAGCTAAATTATTCCGGCTTTATTGAATACCAATTTGTGGATCTGAATTATTCTTGATTGGTTGTATACCAATTTTAGGAGCTAGATTTTGTTGAATTGATTGGATAACAATTTGTGGAGACAATGTTAATCCTTTTGAATTGATCAAATTCCAATTTATGTAGATAAATCGTTCATTAAATTGAACATTAAACCATGCTGTATTAACTCAGTACCAATTTACGGAGCTGAATCATTCTGGATTGATTGAATACATATCTAAGCAGCTATGTGGGATTTATTGAATGTTAAATCATGTTAAGGTGATTAAATGTTAAATCATGTTATGTTAATTGAACACCAATTAACAGAGCTCAATTATTTTCGAATGATTGAAAATCGATATCCGGAGCTACCTTTCGTTCAATCAAATGGATATCAATTACAGAGCAAAATTTTGTTGACGTCATCGAAAACCGATTGTGTATTCATTTAGTGACATCATATGGAACTTGACTTAGTTGGATTTAACAAATATCAAATTAGGACGGAGCTATGTTGTGTTTTCTTGATTGCCAGCGTACAGAGCAAAATCAGGTTGGGTTCTTCGATTCTTTTGTTTGCACTCAATTTGTTGGATTGAAATAATGCTGTTTTATGGAACTTTGTATAGTACATGGTGCCAGTGTCAATATACGGAGAATCTCTATTGTTTCATGAGATATGAATATGTCGGTGAATTATATGGGTTACCGAAAGGCTACTGATATTACCTCACTTAAAATATATTTTGAGTCTTCAGTTCATTAAGAACAATTAAACAGTTCTATCAAAGCCGTCTGAATGTGTGACAAAGTGGCGAATCAAGATGATACAGACTTCGATATTTAATGAGAGGACCAATTAATGTCTTGTCAATATTTTAAGATTGATATAACCGACCGAGTAAGCACTGGTTCTTACAAAATGTATAAAATGGCACCCAAAGCATAGAAGTGTGTTTAATTAAAACACGAAAAGTGAAAAAAAATAACAATTGTAAATTAAGAATGATCGCTTATAAATAGCGTACATAATATATAGGCGAGCCACAATAGAAATTCTTCGCGTGCAGCTAAGTATTTATCCACATTAGGGAGCGGGTGAAGTTACTATGTTTTTGTATAAAAAATATATAGAGGATATCTAACAGTGTCTTCAGTAATACCAAATATATTTCACGAGTGGGGCTAATATTTTGAAAAATATCAAAATATTAGCCGCACGAGTGGAATATATTTGGTATTACTGAAGTCACTGTTAGATATTCTGTTTATTACATTTTTTATCAACGAAAAACCTACCCCGTATGCTAACTAGGCCTTCAGCGAAAGTTTGTAAACAAAAAAAGCAGCTCACCTGTCCAGGTGCTGACATATATGTAGGGCTTTCTGATTGGTCAATTATTTTGGTATTTTCTAATCATTTATTTGATTGATCAAATCAGCAAAAGTTATATTTTTCACTAGTGATAAAATATCACTTTTATAGAATGAATAATTTTTTGATATTTCACTGGTAAAAATGTAATAAATGTCAGTCTTTCTTGTTTTCAATCGATCATTATTTCTCCTTGTCGGAGATGTAGCTTTTTTAAAAATAAATAAATAATGCGCCAATGTACGTAAAGACAAATACAAGGTGTGACCATTCACACAATATCTAATATAAAATACTCAAATGGCTTCTATACCACATGGTCGTATGAAAAGTGTTATATACCTCGTTATCTGAGTTTTGTTATTGTTAAATGTTCCTGCTGATGTAGACTGATTAAGCTCTTCCGTTTGTTGTTGATATTAGGTTTCATTGTTTGCTTATTGACTTTATATAATATTATTGTACAATGTATATGATTATATTAGACCTGAGTTCGTCCTCATCTAACACAATGTCTACCTCATTGTTCTTGATGTTAAGATGCTTGTTGTTTACAGTATCGTGATACGTCTATTAATACCTTTGTCTGTATTGTTGAATTGTCCAATTGTTTGTATGTTATTACTTTAGGTTTACCAACATTTTCTGTTAATGCTGTTTGTTTTTAATGGAATCACCTTCCTGTGCTTTGTATATAACATCAACTGATCATTGTTTTATGATATTGTCCATCTATTTGGTAACATTTTTGTTGGCATATTAATACAGATATTATCATTGTCTTTTTTGTTTTTTTGTTTATTGTATATGTTGTTGTTTATTATGTTAATGGTGTTGTTGTTGATGTTGTTGTGTGGTTCGAGTCATTGTTTCTCTTTAGAGGTTTTTACTTTTATTTTCGTATGTTTTGGACCATTTCTTATTTCGCTGTTTTTGTGGTTATGTTGTTTGAGAAATTGTTGTTGTTGTTTGTTTGTTTGTTTGTTTGTTTAGCACTACTGTTTTTATGTGTATACTACATGTATTGTCACTATTTCTTTTGTTTTATTCAAAAAAGTTAACTTTAGTAAATTACTGAATATATATCTATATACTCAAATACCTAATTAAATAAGATATTAGTATTATATTGACAAAGTTTTGAGATAAACTGAATGCATTAATAAATACGATACATAAAACATTTCCCATCAAGAGTAGTGACCAGGCGAGTGTATTAGTGTAGAACTATTTGGATTATCACCAAATTAGAGTCAAAGTAAATTTTGTTAATCCCGCATGCTAGTGAATCAGGATCTTTAATGTTCCCGTTTAAGTTATGTTTGGAAATTTACAGAAAGATCATTTTCGATTTACTTACTGTTACAGCCGTTTATTGATTTTTTATAACGCTGCTATAACGCCCCTGATGAAAATCGCGATTTCACCAGGGGCCGAGGATTATTAACTGTAGATTCTCATTAAACGGTGGTTTCTATATAATAAATAGTGAATAGATATAGCAATACACTAGTCTTTACCTTAAATAATGTCCTGTAGATATATGTTTACGGGTATTAAAACCAGGTTTACAATGCTACACGAAGAATGTCGAAAGACGTAATGTTGGTGCGAGTGACTAGTCCGCGCAGCGTTCTGCTTACGAAGTGTAACAATGTTTTACTGTACGATATACTGAACAGTGATGATATTGTTTTCACTGATTTAGATATTTACAAAACAAGGTTGCGGACACTTTCAATTGTTGTAAGAAATATTACACCTGATGTTTACAAACTGTTTTTACTGTTATAGTCGCTTTAAAGGCATAAATATCGCTATTTAAACTGATATAACTAAAGAACATGTAATGAAAATTAAAAAAAAAAAAAGATATTGCATGTTGAAAATTGGTAAGTAATTATTTTTGGTACGAAAATAATGAATTGGCAGAAAACAAAAATCAATATCTCATTAATTACTGTTAAGACGGTGAAAACAAAACAATGTACTTTTATTTGTTTGTTTTTGTTTATATACTGTGTATCACTTATTTCTATTTAGAGTCGTTTCCCTGAAAACGGATAATATATTTTTATGTGAACATCCAAGATTTTATCAATGTTAACTATCTTAACTGGGAAATGACAACGACACGTGTTGTACAACTAACTATGGAACGACAGTATGTCGCTCGATACCGCATTTCACGATTCATACAATGACATAGATTTATCACAGCATTTGTTAAGGTGTATACTTTTAGTGTATTTTTGAACGAGGAGTATATGGCATAGTTAATGCAAAAAGTTAGTATATATATATTTTTTTTTTTTTGAATTTTCATGGCGAATGAGAGAAAACTGAACACATCGATATACCTTGAAATAGTTTATATTTCTTAATGACTACCTTGAAGATTTTGATTTATTAATTTTACTAAAGTCTTCATGCATTGAAGATTACTATGTAAAATGAATACACGGGAAGATAATGTGAAATGCTGAAATTTTAAGATTTTGAGAAATTCTAAAAAGTCGGATTATTATTTTCATCCTGGTAGCCATAACATTTTAACGGAAAACTGTTGCCTCTTCAACATATACTCTAGTATAAATAGTATATAGTTATATCATCGCCGGTGTTATATATTGTTGGTATCTTTGTTAATATGTTACTGTTTCGTTAATTCAAACACTGCGATATTAAATTATTCTGTTTTTGTATCTTATCAATATCGAGTTGTTGTTTATTGCCCCCTTGTCCGAATCATAGCCCGATATATAATATTGCTTTATTGACGGAAGCTCGAAAGAAGTTGCTGGAATTGCGTCTCTCGGAGAAAAGGCACGACTTATACCCACGGATCTCTTAAGTTCAGTTCTAGGTGATGTGACGTACGCAACATTGTACAAAGACACCAACATAAAAAGCAATTTGAATTTTGTAACACACATACCAAAGCATGGGGATAAAACTACCTCATACATCAAGTTCGACTTCTAATATTCTAATGATGTTAGGGGCGAAAAGAAAGGAAATTAGGAGAAAAAAAAATGGGCCTGGAGAGATGTGTTAAAGTATGATATGGAGGAACTTTGAGTGCAATGTGAGCGGTACAGAGTTTACTTGATACATTATGTAGCCATTTAACTATTTTGTCTTTCCAAATACAATTTTGTCACCAATATACAATAAGACTGCACCATCCTTCTATGACTCTTAATTCATTTCGATTGGAATAACTTATATTTCTTATTAATGGACTGGTCTAAATGCAATCCTCTCATGGTAAAATGTTGTTTTCTTTCTTTTCATCTTTTCCAACCTGACTGTAATTATTCATATTTAAAACAGTGGGTCACGCCGTTTCCCTAAGTTTGCCACGAAAGGATTTCATTCTGGACAAAGGATATACATACTTCACTGAAATCTGACAATTCTGTGTCGGAAGCCAGAGATCATCTATGGGACGTCCACGTTAATAACGATCAGAATTTTGTAATGTAATTAATTACAAAAGGTCTATAATGTAATTAATTACAAAAGTAGAAAATCAGAAGGTTAATAGGACTAGAAAACTCGACAGCGTCACAGATTTGTTATGACAACCAATTAAATGGCGGCCGATCCCAAAGTCAAATAGAAGTACAACAAATACTGGAATCAAGGTGACCAGCTTTCCTAGTTTACATAGATCAGCCGAAAGTCACTTAAAGCAATACTGGAATTATGATACTAGTAGCCCGAAGGATTTGCACTCCGCAATGAGACGACATCGGAATGTGTGGCTAGTAAACGGGAAACCTCGCGATAGCCATGCCGAGTCCTACAGAAATTATAAACTATTTAAATGTAACTTTGGACGGGAACAGTGAAAAGCAAGAGAAAAATATTAACAGAAAGAGTTTCGCGAACTACTAGAAAACGCATGCGTAGATATAGGCACAGTTTATCGATTCGTTCGGAGACGTCGATCCATCCGAGAGACATGTCAGGAAATAAAAGTTGAAACCTTGTTACAGCCAAGGAAAAAGACTGTGGACTATTGAAAGAAAAAATAATGAATGATGAAGTGAAACAAGCTATCAAAAGCATTAAAGCGGGAAAGTCTACCGGACACGACAGTGTTGTTAGTGAACACTGCCAAAACGCGGGTGAAGAACTTATTTCGTTCTTAACTAAAATTTCTAATGCCAATGTAAAAGAGGAAAAATATCCAGCGTATTTAAAAAAAGTAATTGTGATCAGTCTATTTAAAGGTGGCAAGAAAAATAAAATGGACGTTAATATCGTGACATCACACTCACATCCGTATTACAGAAGGTATTTGAGAAAATAATATTTAGCCGAAGTTTGCCAAGATCCGACGACATTGGATTTCCTTCGCCGCTAATACAAGGATTCAGATCTGAATGTGGTAGTTTGACAGCCGGGTTTGCAATTAAAGAAAGTATCCTTCACTATACAGATCGCAGATCAGGGGTATTGGTCGCTTCCCTCGACAATAAAAAAACATTTAACTCCGTGTGGTTGATGGATTACTCTACGTCTATCACAACTCGGCCCATCCGGTAAGATATGGCGTTTGCTACTTGATTCATTTAGTTTGGTAACTCCACGTCTTCTTTATAGAGGACGCCTATCAGAACCCTATGACGTTTTGCAAGGTGTCGGTCAAGGCCGAGTACTATCTGCGTGGCTATTTTTAGTAATGATTTACGACCTTGCCATAGAACTTGACCTTGGTATGAACGGTTATATTCATGTACCGGAACTCTTTTTAGCTGATGATACTCTTGTTGCTTCTGCATCTGCAAGTCATTTGCAGCGCGAACTAGACATTGTTTATGAATATTCATTGAAATGGCGAATGACCTATAACAGTGACAAAAGTGGAGTTGTTATTTTTGAAAAATCGAAGAAAAGGCATACATTTCTGAATAAAACCCCCTGCTACTTAGGGCACAATCAGCCTCAATATAAAAATGGTCTATGCTGGACTTCTGACTACAATGCTCAATAGTGACGAATGTGTGTGTCAACAGATGGAAAAGGTTAAAAAGCTATTTACTCGCTGATCGGTTTAGGTATACACAATAACGGATTGTCCCCAGCGCTCAGTGTAATTATCTGGAAGAATATCCTACTACCGTCTCTGACATACGGCTGCGAACTGTGGAACAATATTTGTCGATCAACAAAATGGACAGATGTTGAAATACTACAACGGAAAGTGGCAAGGCGATGTCAAGGCTTCGAGTTCGACTCTACCACGTGTGTGACAATCAACTGCTTAGGATTATGGGAAATACAATCACATGTTGACAAATGTAAATTGCTGTTCTGGAATCGTTTAAGTAGGGGGAATATATATTTTTAATGTGATATTAATCTAAAATAATAGACGTACAAAAAATGTACATGCTACGTTCGCATGGAAAATCTGTTTAATTTTACATGGAAATTTTGCACAGCAAGAAATATCCTCGTGTTATCGTCGATAAAGAGAAGCATCTCGAGACAGTAACAAACTGTTGTTATGTTATATGGTAAGGTATTAAGGTGTGAATATACTTATGTCATAGATAGGAAAACATATTACATGATAAGAGAAAATAAGAAGTATCCTCAATTAGACCACAGGTACACAGAGGTGAGGGAATTAAGTTTCTTTTAAATAAATCAACATTCAGTGAACTACTGTTCCTTCTCAATCTGGCATGATAGATTTAACCTAGACATGTATCACAGTAGAAATAAATTTGATGATTTTGTGGTTTTGTCTTCTGTCGAATAATATATAAGCCAACTTACATCACAGTACAGTTTTTCAATATTGGTTAATTTATTAGCACCAGTAACTATTCTGGCCACACAAACATATTCGTTCTACCCATTTATATTTACCACAACGGAATAGAATTTACTCCCCGTCAGCACACCTATCGGTCAAAGCACGGACATATTATTTACAATATCTAAGTTGGTGGTCACAGTGCAATATTCATAGTCAATCAAGACAGAGCATTATGTTATAAAAAAAATAATCCCGAACGTATCAACGTAGTTTTAGTCTCTTGTCTTGTAGCAAAATGAAAATGTAATATATTATATAAAAAAAAGTCTGTAATACGTAACACGTAATCATGCATGGTCATATAGGCATAAGAACGTTGGTGGATTTGAGAGAACAAATATCTTACCATGGCATACATTGTACAATTTCTAAAACAATGGCGGAATGAAGGGTGTTAAAAGTCATTTTAAGGCACCAACCATTTAACTTTAGGGGGGAAGGGGCTGAGATTATTTTTTAATACACTTTGTAGTTTGTTGCAGTTTTGACGAGAAAAAAAGGTTTGTTTGTAAATTGGAGCTAAACAAATTTGCTCCTTAAGATTACAAAAAAGGGGTTTGATTTGATACCTTAAAAAGATTGAAAGAATCCAAAATTTAAAAAATTTTGGGGCTTTGCCCCCGAATACTAGGTCATAATTGTTTTTAATATATAATACATTGTACATGTGTAATTTGTGCATTTTTTCATCATTATATATTCAAAATTATTGTGTGAAATCCATTCTTACAATAGCAAAATAAAAGTGATTGGGATGTATTAAATTGTTGTTTTGTTTTAATCTGTTAATACTTAATATATAGCCCGAGTTTCCTCTGGCTCTGACACCATGTCTGGTGCCTGGTTTACTTGCCGTACCATAAATTGGGCGAAAGTAGTGAAGAATGTACTCATGGTTTTGGTTATGTTTGGCTTGAACAAGGAGTTGGAGATATTGATAATGTTTTATCATTATTCCAATCAAGGGTACGAGACATATTTATACTGGCATATAGAGAGATTGTAGACTTGCCACGAGCCAGATGTTATATACTAATATCTCAAATAAATTTGGTTACAAGTGATATCTTGATATTGTTTATACTTTAAAAAAAAGAAAAAAGTTTCGGGTATCTTCTTATAGATAAAATATAGAAGCGGAAAGATGGCATCGCCCGATTCCAATGCTTCCGGAAATGCGTTATTATAACTTTTGTATTCAAATTGAAAACGAAATATCATTTTCTTTTACTCAGAAATTAGGTCATTTTTTTTTTATAGGAAATAGTATGTTAGACGTAATAACTATGTTTAAATTTGTAGATCTTATGTCATCAGAGAACTGTATCACTATTCAAAACCTGGCTATGTATATTTACAAAGCAAATTAATTTTGAAATGAAATCCTGTTTAACAACAGAGACATGTGAAATTACATGTACCGGTATATTATCCTTCGCTTACTTTATGGAAATACTGTTTTTCATGCTTAATCTTTCATTGATCAGTTTATCGATTATTGTTGGGGTCAAGTCAAGGTATTGTAATTGGCAGTAGCTTGATATTCATACAGTTTTCACAGATCTTTGGATCCAGCATTAGTTCTCTTTGATATTTTTGCAAATCAATGAAGATGTTCAAACTCAGACTTTTTTATTACATTGTCAAATAATTCAGTGTATGACAATAAATTGTATTTTACAATGATGCAACTTGCAATTGATTACGTTGTTGTACTAGATCTAGTCTATTATCTTATTATTGGTTAGAATCACGTCATTTAAAATGGTTAAATATACTGTTTGGTGATAATTATTATATATTATACTTGTTCATTATTAATAAAACTAGCTCATTATTGTTGAACTAATAAAGTTACAACCTGGTATATATGCTTTTCTTGCAGGCAATATTTAGTCTAGATTTATTAATTAGGCCTATCATGCAACCACAACGACGTAATATAATGTGTTTCCTTCTCACCCGGTCCCATCCCCTCCAAAACGTCACCAGTATACAAAATACCTGATTCAAGACTCAGATGATGGTGATCACAATGAAAAAACTTCCAATTGTTTTAATTTTTAAATCTTTAATTTGGGGGGTCCAGTAATTTAGTGAAAATGCGGGCGCCGTAGGCGCGAGTCGATTTTTTTTTTTTTATGCGAGGGGTCTTGGTTGCAGGGGGGGCGAAGCCCCACGGCGGAAAATGAATATAGCAAATGCAATCATTCGGGATCTTTTTCTAGAGAGTACGTTGCACAAATTCGTTTTAATTGAGTAATCAATAATAAAACAATGACCGTTTTGGTGAGCATCGAACCAAATCTCCTGAAAATATGCACCACTATGGAGACAGTCGGAACCCCTCGTAATTTTCTCCGTTCGCTGACGGAGGCGAGCAATCGGAACCCCTCGTCATTTTCTACGTTCGCAGACGGCGAGGTGTTCCGATCGGGAGAGTCCCGATAGCCATAATTCCGAATGGAAAACCGCGCCATGTTTCAAAAAGTTACATAATCAGCTGATGGCACGCGGATCGTTGAACAGAGGGCAGGTAATTATAGCATCAGCATGGATTGAGCTACCAAACATGATCAGATTAGTCTTTATGTATACGAAGTTGATAGGGGCATATTAATTTAGATATTCCATTGCTCATGAACATAGAATTTGAACCGAAACCTCATCTGTTTACATGTGTTTACAAGGCGAGTTCGAATTCCCGACCACCTTCCTCAGCTGTTCCTCATTGAAGCTGTTTTTGGCCGTTTCTTTCGTCATTTCTAGATGAACATTTTTCACATTTACCCGATGTACAATTATATAGTAAAACATTTTAAAATTTTGTTATGAAAATTAACGAACAAAGAAGAACGTGATATTTAAATTTGTCTAGATCAGTTGATTAAGGGCGGTCTCCGGTGCATGAAAATAATTTTAATCTAGCTATATCACAAATCTCTAAATCAAGTGTACATAACATATATAGCACAGTATCACGCACACGAGTACCAAACAATGATATATTTTAGCTTCTACAAAGAACTCTTAGATTTATCTGCCAATTGAACACTAATTTTTATTTTAATCCAACCAAAGGTTTCATATATTTATCAAATTATGAACATGCTTAAAAATCTGAACAAATGATTTGGATTAGTGTTCATGCACTAATGTAAAGTAGGATTGTGCAGTGTGTATATGAAGTTCAATTATTGATTTAATGTGAAGCCTATATAGCTGCAAGTACACTAAAAAATTCATACTGTTTAATTACATACACGTGCACGTTATAATCACAAGCATTTTGATAATTGATAATGAAATATCTTGATGAAATTTCATAATACCTATACAAGTTTAATTTTTAATATTGAGACCTCTAACTGGCCCAATTTTATTGTAATTTCAGAAGTCGAATCACCATTTTTCTGAAAATTGCAGGGTCAAGATCTAGACATGTCACACCTCATGTTTGGGAGCCAAAAACATATTATATATACATGTATATATATATATATGTCAAGTAGTAATAACGACAGTACAGACAAGTAAATTGTCGAATTTTCGAGGCAATCTGCCCATTTATCAAGACACAGGTAAATTACATACGATCACATATAGACATAGATCATGGAACAGTTACACAAATATAGTAGGCATTAACAACAAAAAATATCGTAATGTTGTAAAAATGATCCCCCTCGGCCGATACTTAATTCGCCGAGGGCCTATTATGATTAATAAGGAAACATCTTTGGTGGTGTACAGATGCTAAAAGTAAATGAATGAATAAATAAATAAATAATATAACTTAAAGGTTTAACAGAAAAGCAGCGCGTGTTATGTCATGAATGTTTTTGTTATTGTTTTTTTTCTCGATATGTACATTTCGTCCCGCGAAACTCGGCCTATGTCTATATGTGATCGTATGTAATTTACCTGTGTCTTGATAAAGGGGCAGATTGCCTCGAAAATTCGACAATTTACTTGTCTGTACTGTCGTTATTACTACTTGACATGTATCTATTTCTAGTAATACGCATCCAACATTTGTTTGTTAGGATCCAGTACCTATATTGGTTTATACCGTCGTTATTACTTACTAGACCCCATGTATATATATATATATATTTAGATGGATGCTCTGAATTCATTACTACAAATTAACCTTTGAAGCAATTAGTTATAGTTTAGAATGTTTTCTATGCATGCCATCAAATGCTTTAACAAAATCATTTTGCTATGTATTATGATGCTTCAACAAAATCATTTTGCTATGTATTATGTCAGATTTTTTTCTTTTTGATATACACTTAGGTTAAATAAAATGGCAAAGAAGTCAATCCACTGGTTTAGGAAAGGTCTCCGTATCCATGACAACCCGTCTTTGGTTGCAGCATGTGAAAATGCAGCTGACATTAAACCAATCTTCATCCTTGATCCTTGGTTCCAGAAGAATGGCAATGTTGGCATCAACAGATGGAGATTTCTCCTGCAAAGTTTGCAGGACCTGGATTCGAATCTGAGGAAAATTAACTCACGGTATAAATAATTACAAAAATGAGTACCATGTAATGTACCAGGTATATTTAGGAAGAAGGAAATGTAAGAAAAAATGAAGGTAGCAACTAGTTTGATTGCAACTGTAGGAATTGTTTTGGTTTAATTTTCAGGTTCAGATGCTGGTCATCATCATTGTGCTGGAATACAAGAACATAATTTCACCATAACCTTAGCTAATTATAATTATCTAACATATTAAGCACTTGGGTGAAATTGAGGAAGGTCTTAATTCTTCAATACATGTATATATTATGTAATTTACTCTGACAGCTTTAATGTTATTGCACTGTTAAATGTAAATGGTAGAAAAAATGATCTCTAAAATTAGTTCAATCTTATTCAATGTTTATTTTAATCTTTTAACTAAACTTTTAAGCTTGTCTTTGTTTTCGTAACATTAAAATTATGTCAAAATTTTGAAAAATTGTTCAATAACAATAGACAATACAGCCTGTAATAATGAAATAATGTGAGAATCAATTCTGTAGTTCTATAACAGCAATTAAAACTGTAAACCTACCCACTAAAACAGGGAATCCCTATAATGCGGTACTCCACTCCATATGTAAATGAGCCAAGGAAAATATGAAGTGCACGCATGCACAAACCAGTTTATTTTGAAGAACGGCAGACTGGTGATCAAAGCCAGGCATCAGAATCCCACTCGATCAGATGTACTGGTTGTTGCCTCAAAGGTAAAGAAAAGGATTAGGTAAAATCACGTCATCTACGACATGCAGAAACTATACAAGTCTCTTGGACAAAAAATACAGAAAGGTTAAATTAGTAGTGTGAATCTAATTCTTGGCGTTTGATAAACAAATCCAATTTAATCCATGTCTTTCTGTTTATCATCCAGGGCTCAACTTTTGCAAGTCTAGGGTTGGTTTACCTTCTATTTTTAAATATTTATTACATACATGTACTTTTCTTAATAATTCTTGACGTTACTGAGCAGATTTGGCAGAAATCAAATGAAGGTTAACTCATAAGAGCCATCCAGTTTAACTCAATAAAGTTTTATATTTATAACCAAAAACAAAGAGAGGCTTAAAGTAAAACATTTAAATAAAACATCTGAATCCCATCGGAAAATGCTAGGAATTCAAGTTTAAGAACAGTTTTGTAATTGAGACTATATCTAATAATGAAATATGAATATGCAGTACAAATGTACATTTCCAGTTCCTTTAATTATATTTATATATATGATATGAATTATCAGCTCATTTGAAAAGGAGGATTGTGACGTCAAAGTAAGCCAGGTAGCATGCATGCATGTAGCCTTATAATTAAGTCTTTGTGTGAAAAGTAACTTGGTGATTTGTGAGTTTAAGCTAGTGTAAAGCATGTTTGAGAAAAGATTTTTGCATTTCAGTTTGTTTGTCATCAAAGGGAAGCCACAAGAAGTACTAGCCAATCTGTTTAAGAAATGGAATATTACAACTCTTACTTATGAAGTGGACACAGAACCTTACGCGAAGCTACGAGATGCAGATGTTGATGACCTTGCTAGAGAATGTGGGGTTGAAGTCATCAAATGTGTGTCCCATACCTTATACGACACAAAAAGGTAAACATATACCGGTAACCATGTCAGACTGAGCAGGCTTCACACACAGGAATATATTATCATGTACATACACCCTCTTATTAACAGACAACCATGTAAAAATGCACCTAATTTTTGCCAATTTGTCCATAATTTGGAAAAAGGAATACTTTGTTTGTTTAGATTATCGGTCTTCTTTTGTTTCTAAATACAATTAATCAAACAGTCATTAGATTTAATAAATGAATGAAAACTTAATAAGATATGATATACATTGTATATGTGTACTTTTAACACCAAAAAATAACTTATGGGAGATTAATTTAAAATATATTGGGTATAGTGACGCCCTAAACATTGTATATATGTCTAATAATATTTGTGTTTGAACTTTCTTTGCTTCTGCTTGTGTTTGCATTTTAGAATTGTGGATAAAAATGGTGGATCAACTCCTCTGACGTACAAGAGACTACAGACTGTTGTGTCCATGCTGGGACCCCCTCCAAAACCTGTACCAGAACCTTCTAGTAAGTGACCTGTATATCAGATATCTATCCCAGGGGTCACCTTCAAAACCTGTACCAGGACCTTCTAGTAAGTGACCTTAACTGTACAACAGATCTCTACCCACATCAAAATGTGTGCCAGGACCCTCTTGTAAGTTCTTCTTGTAGAGTATAATATATTACTGGTGATATACATGTATAGGTGTTTGGAATTCAGTTTCAATAATGATTGATATCATCAAAGCTTGAAATCACACCATTGTATACATTTTTTTTCTTTTTACCCACAGAATGTGTGACTTCAGTATCTCCGAATCATGACCAGAATTATGGGATCCCAACGCTCGAGGATCTCGATAAAGATCTCACGGATTGTGGGCCATGCCTTTTCCCTGGGGGTGAAACTGAGGCTTTGAACAGACTTGATAGAATGATGAAGAAAACTGTTAGCATCAATTTGTTTAATCATAGAAAAAAGGACTGACATTGAAATCAATTTAGAAAAACACTGGAATCTATTTTGTGACAATTTTGCAAATACATGTATGTTTGTGTTCAGTTCCAAGTAGATTTTATCACCATTTGATTTCATTACTTTCATATGCTTACAAAGTAATGTTATACATATTTTGATTTGATGTTTTGAAATATAAATTGTCATTGTTACAATAGAGATATTATTGATTATTTAAGAGAACAGTATAAAGCTACCAGAGTTTGAAATTAATTTGTGAAATAGCTGTAATATTCCAAACCCACAAATCACATGGTCAGGTCAGCTCTCAGGGATATCATACAATACATTTTTGTTTACCAAGGGTCTTAATACAATGCCCTCCTTTTGTTGTGAAGAGGAAGGTACTAGGTCATAAAAATTGCCAAGCGTAGGTGGAATAGAAACATCTTTATGATATAATTGTCAAGATTTACATGAATTTTCTCTGTGACAAATTGTTCGAGATATTTCCAATAGTGCGTCCATATTGTGTTGAACAATCTAATTACTTTTTATTTCTACAATAATAAAAGAACAAATATTTTCTTTATCATTAAATTTCTTTAAAGAATTGGGTGTGTACTTTTGAGAAGCCAAAGACTGAACCGAACTCCCTTCAGCCAAGCACAACGGTCCTCAGCCCGTATTTGAAGTTTGGATGCCTATCACCTAGAACCATGTATTACAGACTGGTGGACATTTATAAACATAACAAGGTATGTGGAAACTCAAGTACAAAGTTATCAAACCTGGCCTATAAGACAAGCATTGAAAATTAAAAGGTAATACAATGAATAGAATCAAACACTTGAGCTCACCAAATATTGATTTCATTAATCCTGTTTTAATGATATAACACATGTCAATTTTTTCATATAAAATTTTAATTTTAAAAAATGTTATGAAAAAAAAAAAAAAAAAATTGGAATTTGTGTTGGATCCTATATTAAAATTCTGTTAATGATTCTGAAAAAAATGTTTTCAGGTTTATTTTTTGTATGGAGCTCTTTTTGTAGGATACTGATTTATAGAACCTACCTGGCAACTAGAGTGAATGAAAAATGATAGCATATTACATTAACGAAATGTAAGAACAGACATAACATTAACGAAATGTAAGAACAGACACTACAAGGTAAGAAGGTCAGAGGTGATACAGACTTGTCTTTGTTATAGAAACACACAGCGCCCCCAGTATCACTTGATGGTCAGTTGCTCTGGCGTGAATTTTTCTACACAGTTGGGATCGGTCACCCCAAATTTTGACCAGATGGTTGACAACCCCATTTGTATACAGATCCCCTGGGATTCTAATGAGGAGTTCTTGGATGCATGGAAACAGGTGATAATTCAACACTTCACACATTTTTGTTTTCGTCCCATCATACTATTCAAAGTTGCACTTTCAAAATATCGCTTAAGATTTTACTACTGTTTTCTTATTCAATTTTTAATCTCATTCCTTTCTTGAAAAGTTCTCATTGAGTCTGGTCAATATATTCTGGGTATGTGTTATAATTCTATCCAGGTAAACTAAGGGGGGAGGGGGTGTCGCGACACTTTAACACTAGTCATCCACCTCTGGGTTGCGAGTTCGAAACCCATGCGGGGCAGTTGGCTGGTACCATACCTGTATTGTTTCCCGCATTTGACTGGAGACTCCCGAATATTCAATGCAGATATCAAATTCTATTAAATTCTCCAGTTTTTACCTGCTTGACCCAATTGGCATCCATTAACCAGAGACTTTGGGTCATTGTCAGACCCAGCAAAATTTAATTTGATGTAGGAATTTTGCATGATGTGCATCAGTTTGACACTTCAAATTCTGACTAATGCTAGTGCTGTATATAAGTCTTAAACTTGTCCAATATAGACTCAACAAAGGGCATATAAGCTATGGTCAGCAACACTAATTGACCCCTAGGGGTTAATTAAAAGTCTTGGTTACAAACCAAGACTGTCCCCAAATTGGGTCTCAGGTGAAGTTTAAAATAATCAACATACCTGTAGTGAAACAGCTACAGAGATTTTCCCAAAGAAGTTATACAAACCCAAAACTAGCCATATTTGCTAACAAATCACTATATTTTTTTATTGATTTAAAAATGTTGGCAAAGAACTGCAGTCAGACTTTCAAACAAAATTGGCACCGTGCTATTGGCGGTGGCCATGATTGTTGTGATGCACATTCTAAAAATGGATCTGGAATCTGGAAATGGACAATTTTTTCAGGATATTTTTTTCTCTCTTCTGATTTTAGACAATTGTTTTCGGGGAAATAGTATAATTAAAAAAAGAAGAGCCTTCGATTTCTATGTTTAGATTATTAAAAAAATAGTTATTATTGATTCAATATATGGAAACATTTGAAAGTAAATTCAATTGAACTAATGTTTTTGAACATGCATACATTTTATCTTATTCAAGGTTGGCTTGGTAGGGGGCAATATCAAAACAATATTAATTGATGTGATGATTTTAATAACTCAGCATGAGATGATGATTGTGATAACATTTTTTCCAGGGAAGAACAGGATTTCCATTTATTGATGCCATTATGACTCAGCTAAAACAGGAAGGCTGGATTCATCACCTGGCCAGACACGCAGTGGCATGCTTCCTTACCAGGGGCGATCTGTACATCAGCTGGGAGGAGGGCAAAAAGGTATGAAGGATGGAAAGGAAATTAATCAGTAGACTTAAGTAATATATTCCTGGAACCAAGCAAATGTTAAAAATGTCAAAACTTGATCATCATTGCTGTACATCAACAGATATTCTTTCAAATATACATGTACATGTCAACTTGCACCATAATGGGGAAAAAACCCACAAGACTCTGCTCTGTTATTTGTATCACAAACAACAATGTAGATAATTGTGGGTTTCTAACGGGGAACCTACACAAGACAAGGATTGATTGTCATATTCATTAACACAAGCCTTGACACTAAGGGAGATAACTTTATGAGAATTCAATGAGTTCTAAGTTTCATCCTCTTTGCACATCTACATATAAACAGTGTTTTACAATCCTAATATACTGAAGCTTCAGCATTGAATGGGTGCTTAGTTCATTGCCTGATTCTGGCCGAATTTGGTGTTCCAGACATTTTTGCCTCTAGATGCTAAGGCTTCCTGATAAAATTGTGTTGCTACACATGATAGAGATACACTCGTTCACAATATCAAGTTACAATAAAAGCAAACATTGGTGTAGGAGAAATTGCTTTCTTGGTCAGAAATTCAAAATGTCATGAGCCATATGTAAAAGTAACATGTTCCAATAACAACTTTCCTTTGTGTACACTTACAGTCAAACCTGCTCTAACGGCCACCTTGAATAAGCAGCCACCTCCGTTAAGCGGCCAGTCTGTGGTCCGCCCGATAGAAAACACTATATAATGTACCTTAAATAAGTGGTTACCTGTCTAACGCGGCCAACGGCCACAAAAATCTGCGCCAAGTCATTGTATCATCCTGTATTAAGCGGCCATTTTGTCAAAAAGTAGACATTCACGATGGTAACATGACCAGTTATTTTAATCAAATTCATCAAAACTTTGATCTCTGTTGGTTTTCATTTCAAAATACACTACTCGTGGTATATTGTTATCAATATCAATAAGTGAATTATAATATGATAAATTCAATAGACTGTTGAAAAAGAATTAGGCAACAGGCCGTTTCTGGCCACCCTGGTTTAAGCAGCAACCTGTCTTAAACAGCCAATATTTGTCGGTCCCTTGGGTGGCCGCTTAATACAGGTTTGACTGTACATACTTTGTAATCATGATGTTAGTATTTTCACAGTGTCAAATTAATTACAAGGAAATCATAGTAAAGGAAGTGTATCCACCTTTTATGCATGTCACTAAAGTTCCTCCGACATATCCCCACTAAGTTGTTACTGGAGCCATGTCTAGTAGTACTATTAACTCCTTTATATGAAATATTTGCAATTAGATATAAGCTAAAGCTGGACAAAGTCAAACTATTGTCAGTTTACCAAAAAAAATTAACTTTTATTGTTTACCCCACCAGGTGTTTGAGGAATACCTTCTTGATGCTGACTGGAGTCTCAATGCAGCCAACTGGATGTGGCTGTCTGCTTCCAGCTTCTTCTACCAGTACTTCAGGGTCTATAGTCCAATTGCGTTCGGCAAAAAAACAGATAAAGATGGCAGCTACATCAGGTATGGACACAGAAGTGGAAGGAGAAAGTTTAGTAAATTTGGCTGAAATGTGATGAACTATTCAGGATAAGTAGACTCTCAAAGAATAACACCCAAATTTCCACCATTTTCGTTTGGTCAATAGGATAGCCACACTCCCATACATAATCGATTCCCAGGATCCATTGGCCAACGATAATTTATTATAATAGCAATCTAGGACTTGCCATATTGAGTTAATGACCAAATCCCCTAGGCACAACCTAGTATGTATAGGATGAATGTATTTATGTCTTCATGTCTATTAATTTTAAGTATTTGCCACCTTACTTGTACCAATGCTATTTTCCAGGAACCAAATCCCCTGGGACAAGGTCAGACCTGAACTTAGTAGCATGAATATTTTGTTAATGCCTTCAAAGTTCAATGTAGTTGAAAATCTAGGTTTTAGTTTAATTTCAGTTGCTTCCAGGTTATAACAGAAATTCCCAATCCTTAGGGACAAAGAAGGACTCCATACATTACTTAATAATGCTGTCGAGAAAATTCAGCTGTAATCACTGTACTGATACTAAAGGAATACAATGGAGTGTTCAGCCATCCAAGTGCTAACAACATATTTGACATTGCTTTGTTTCAGTACATAGATAGACACTCCACCTCATAGCCACTAAAGCTAATTATTGGACTATGCAGCTGAAATGCCCACATACATGACCTGTCAAATTAGTGTTCAAACAATTATATAAATATGAAGTAAATTGTTTGCAGAAAGTATGTGCCTGTGCTGAAGAACATGCCGACCCAGTACATCTATGAGCCATGGACAGCTCCAATGAAGGTACAGGAAAAGGCTGGGTGTGTTATTGGTAGAGACTACCCTAAACCTATAGTAGAACATGACAAGATCCGTCCAATCAACATACAGCGTATGGCCAAGGCATACAAAAACAGGCCAGATAAGGCAGACAAATCTCCAGGTAATGATTACCATTGGTGACCCCAAATGAAGACAAATCTCCAGGTAAAGATGCCATTGGTGACCTCAAATAAGACAAATCTCCAGGTAATGTTACCATAGCTGACCATAAATAAGACAAATCTCCAGGTAATGTTACCATAGCTGACCATAATGAAGACAAATCTCCAGGTAATGTTACCATTGGTGACCATCAAATAAGACAAATCTCCAGGTAATGTTACCATTGGTGACCATAAATAAGACAAATCTCCAGGTAATGTTACCATTGGTGACCATAAATAAGACAAATCTCCAGGTAATGTTACCATTGGTGACCATAATGAAGACAAATCTCCAGGTAATGTTACCATAGGTGACCATAAATAAGACAAATCTCCAGGTAATGTTACCATTGGTGACCTCAAATAAGACAAACATCCAGGTAATGTTACCATTGGTGACCTCAAATAAGACAAATCTCCAGGTAATGTTACCATAGGTGACCATAAATAAGACAAATCTCCAGGTAATGTTACCATAGGTGACCATAAATAAGACAAATCTCCAGGTAATGTTACCATTGGTGACCTCAAATAAGACAAACATCCAGGTAATGTTACCATAGGTGACCATAAATAAGACAAATCTCCAGGTAATGTTACCATAGGTGACCATAAATAAGACAAATCTCCAGGTAATGTTACCATTGGTGACCCCAAATAAGACAAACATCCAGGTAATGTTACCATAGGTGACCATAAATAAGACAAATCTCCAGGTAATGTTACATTGGTGACCCCAAATAAGACAAATCTCCAGGTAATGTTACCATTGGTGACCTCAAATTAGACAAATCTCCAGGTAATGTTACCATAGGTGACCATAAATAAGCTCTGGCCCCAACTATTTGGTAAATGTCCTTGGAATCAGGAATTGCAATGGCTAAGCATTAAGTTATTGCCCAGTCAGAACTAGAATTGTGATGAGAGGGTACCTTACTTATCTACTGTACACTGGCGTTACATCATAAAACTAGCCACCTTAAGTCAAGTGACACTGCCCAGGTTAGATCGTGGGTCACTAGTGTAGCATTTACTCATAATACGGATTAGTATAGCCCTTAAATAATGTGCATACAATGTTTTCAGTATACATGAATGCAAGGGAAAACTTAAGGCATTATATACAACTTGTTTTCTTATAGATCTTGGGTCCTAAATCACTTTCAAATTCTCATTTCTTTTTCATGTTATCTTTTAGGAAAAGGTCAAAAGAGAAAACTAGAACAGAACAGCCCTAAACCAAAGAAGAGCAAAACAACTAGCAAAAATTCTAAGATCACAGACTTTGTTAAAGGTGGAAAGTGAACCACGAGATACTAGAATGATATGATGTCAGAAATAGTCCACAAGGCAACGAGTGAATTATATGGTGTTGGAAATAGTCCATGAAGCCACGACTGAATTATATGGTGTCAGAAATAGTCCACAAGGCAACGAGTGAATTATATGGTGTCGGAAATAGTCCATGAAGCCACGACTGAATTATATGGTGTCAGAAATAGTCCACAAGGCAACGAGTGAATTATATGGTGTCGGAAATAGTCCATGAAGCCACGACTGAATTATATGGTGTCAGAAATAGTCCACAAGGCAACAAGTGAATGATATGGTGTCATATAATCCTTGAGGCCATGACTGAATTATGTGGTGTCAGAAATAGTCCATGAGGCCACGACTGAATTAAATGGTGTCTGGAAAAGGGTGAAAGAGGCAATGTCTGAATAACATTTGATACCAGAAATGGTACCTAAATTATAAGAGGCAAGGACTGAATTATACACACATGAGGCAAGAACTGAATTTCGTGGTGTCAAAAATGCCAAATTAGGCAAGGACTGAACCGAGGGTTTCAGAAGTTGTAAAACAGCCCAGAACCAAACTATTGATCTACATGTAAAGAATACTACTAATCTGTAAAGGTGTCTGTTAAGTCTTTTTTTATTCTAATTAAATTAGATTAGAAAAAATATTTTGTCTTATTTTATTTTAGTCAGTTAACACACCTGGAGATTTTTCTTCATTGTTAAAATACTATTAACATTCTTGTTTTGGACCAACAGATTTGCTGGCAATGTCGGACAAAAAAAAAAAAAAAAAATTCAATATACAGTTATGGAAAACAAAATTACAGAAATGTATTTCAACATCTTTAATAATTTTCTTCGTGGTTTATAATACAAAAATATTTTGATGAGGTGTTGAGAATATAAATAATAATAAATAACACAAACATTTTAATATCATTCATATGAAATTCAATGAAGCACAGCATTATCCACTTCATGTTCTGAGGGACCAGAAAATTACCGAAACACTCATTACTGTAAAGTAGATAGATATTTAACAGGACATCATTGTATGCTATGCTAGATTTAACAGGACATCATTGTATGCTATGCTAGATTTAACAGGACATCATTGTATGCTATGCTAGATTTAACAGGACATCATTGTATGCTATGCTAGATTTAACAGGACATCATTGTATGCTATGCTAGATTTTACAAGGATTTCATTGTACACTGTAATCACACTATGTAATCTGCAAATTGTGAACTTATTGTATTGCCAATGAGGAAACTAACAAAATCAAGGGCAGTGAACATACAACACTGTAGTAAAACAATGGAAACTATCAGTAAGAGGATACGTTCTGTGAAGTCACTAATTTTCTTGAATACATGTACATGTAATTAAATTTCAATAATTTAAGAAGACAAAATTGCAAATTCAATTAACGGGCATACAATTTTATGTTTTCCGAGTTGGAAAGGAAAGACCAAGTCAGAGGCTAAGTAGCATCCTCCCATTCCAGGAAAACCCTGTAGTTTTCCAGGGATAATGCCGAGGCTTGAGATACAAATTGATCACCAGCTGGAACTAATGTTCTCCTAAAGGATTGGAATAAGTGATCAGCACTTCATGAATTAGTACATATATATTCACCAAAAAATAAGTGATTTATTGAAAAAATATTGCATCATATGTTATGTGATTTAAATGTACTATTACTCTGATTTAAGGATTCATGCTACCTACTGGTAAACATGACAGTTATTTAATAAAGTAAAACATGACACATGCTCTGCTTCTGCCTGGATGAAAATGGATCCCGGAGTTAAACAAAAATGTATCCAAAGTCACTGAAGTGGAGAATGAAGGTCTGTATAAATCTGTTGTAAGGCAGGTGCTTGTGTCATTCCACAATATTTGTTGTGATGAAGGACTTTCTGCCATAAACACTGTATAACACTTTAACACTATACAATATTAATTAACATTGTCTAGTAGTGTAGGTCTTTGTACTGGTACACTAGATGTTATGCCCAAACACTGCAGTGTTTCATCGTTAGGCAGCTCTCTGTGTAACTCATAGTTGTGCTAACACTACACAACACCATATAAAGTCCAAATGAAACTAATTACTTAATTTGTATCGTCACTGCTTTCAGTATCCGAATCAGAACTACTTTCATCTGAACTGTCCTTTCTCTTCTTCATTTTCCTAGCAGTGATATGAGAGTTCTTTGCTTTGTTTGAATGTGATGAGAGAGAGTTACTGGAGGACTGTGTGGTGTACACATTTTGTGTACTAGACACTCGGTCTGTGTTATGTTTGCTGTTCCCCGTCGCTGATACTGGCCTCGTCTTGGTTTTCATTCGAATCGTTGGGCTGAAAAAAAAAGTTTGGTTAGTTTTCCAAGTAAATGATCCCAGACTGATAAGGTTTGACTATACACTATATATACATATAGAGTATTTAATCATTCAATATTTGTTCAGTTTCCAGTCTTCAAGAAAATAATCCATATCATTTTTATCATTATATAATCTTAGTGAAATCCTTCATTAATTTATTGTATATTCAGCACCCTTTCATAGCCTGAAATTCTAGTCCCTGAAAGAGAATGCCAACTTTTAAAACAAGCTGGGGTCATCGATCAGCTTGCAGGTGAATATTAAACAGTGATGTAGGTGTATATGATAGGATATCACACGACATGTAAAGATTACAGTGGTCAGATACATTTCATATAAACACACGAAAACACAAGGAAAACAATCGATTAAATTATAACTTTTAAATATTACATATTGATTAAAGTGTGATATATTATGTATAATAAGCCTGTGCAAGATGAAACGTGCATTACCAGTTAAATAACCTTTACAAATGAACCCTTTATAATGTGTTAGCCTTTACAGGTGTTGTCTAAGGTATGATCTGTCTATTATATACATGTACTTGTTCTGGGCACTTATTGACTGTCAATCTATGACTATACCATCGATCTGACGATGGTAAATGAAGGGAAGTAACCCTGATAGATTACCATCGATCTGACGATGGTAAATGAAGGTATGTAACCCTGATAGATATTACCATCGATCTGACAATATAAGGGAGGTAACCCTGATAGATTACCATCAATCTGACAATGTGAGGGAAGTAACCCTGATAGACTACCATAGATCTGACAATGTGAGGGATGTAACCCTGATAGATTACCATCGATCTGACAATGTGAGGGATGTAACCCTGATAGATTACCATCGATCTGACGATGTAAGGGAAGTAACCCTGATAGATTACCATCGATATGACGATGTAAGGGAAGTAACCCTGATAGATTACCATCAATCTGACAATGTGAGGGAAGTAACCCTGATAGATTACCATAGATCTGACAATGTGAGGGATGTAACCCTGATAGATTACCATCGATATGACGATGTAAGGGAAGTAACCCTGATAGATTACCATCGATCTGACAATGTGAGGGATGTAACCCTGATAGATTACCATCGATATGACAAAGTAAGGGATGTAACCCTGATAGATTACCATCGATATGACGATGTAAGGGAAGTAACCCTGATAGATTACCATCGATCTGACAATGTGAGGGATGTAACCCTGATAGATTACCATCGATATGACAAAGTAAGGGAAGTAACCCTGATAGATTACCATCGATCTGACAATGTGAGGGAAGTAACCCCGATAGATTACCATCGATCTGACAATGTAAGGGATGTAACCCTGATAGATTACCATCGATATGACAAAGTAAGGGAAGTAACCCTGATAGATTACCATCGATCTGACAATGTGAGGGATGTAACCCTGATAGATTACCATCGATCTGACAATGTGAGGGAAGTAACCCCGATAGATTACCATCGATCTGACAATGTAAGGGATGTAACCCTGATAGATTACCATCGATCTGACAATGTGAGGGATGTAACCCTGATAGATTACCATCGATCTGACAACATAAGGGAAGTAACCCTGATAGATTACCATCCATCTGACAATGTGAGGGATGTAACCCTGATAGATTACCATCGATCTGACAATGTGAGGGATGTAACCCTGATAGATTACCATCGATCTGACAATGTGAGGGATGTAACCCTGATAGATTACCATCGATCTGACAATGTGAGGGATGTAACCCTGATAGATTACCATCGATCTGACAATGTGAGGGATGTAACCCTGATAGATTACCATCGATCTGACAATGTGAGGGAAGTAACCCCGATAGATTACCATAGATCTGACAATGTGAGGGATGTAACCCTGATAGATTACCATAGATCTGACAATGTGAGGGATGTAACCCTGATAGATTACCATCGATATGACGATGTAAGGGAAGTAACCCTGATAGATTACCATCGATCTGACGATGTAAAGGGAAGTAACCCTGATAGATTACCATCGATCTGACAATGTGAGGGATGTAACCCTGATAGATTACCATAGATCTGACAATGTGAGGGATGTAACCCTGATAGATTACCATCGATCTGACAATGTGAGGGAAGTAACCCCGATAGATTACCATCGATATGACGATGTGAGGGATGTAACCCTGGTAGATTACCATCGATCTGACGATGTGAGGGATGTAACCCTGGTAGATTACCATCGATCTGACAATGTGAGGGATGTAACCCTGGTAGATCAGAATGTAAATCTGTTAATTAACATTTACAAATGTCATCTACATGTTACCTGTCTGCATTGAACCCTGGGTAATTCAGAGACTTGTTATATTATCTCAGTATTCAGTTTAGACAGGTTCATTGTACAAGTAATGAAAGTTGTATGCTATTCATTTACTTATCAAATGCATATACATATATTTGTATATGAGAAAACATGAGGTGTTTTTTTTTTTTTTCCATTTTTATGGATTCATTAAAAGATTATATGCTATGAAATTGTTAAATTCCACAATAGATATTTATAGTATACTATTATTCAAAGTTTCAATGAAAGCACACTTACAATTATTTTAGTTTATCTTTTAATAAATAAACTTATACCAATTAAGTTATACAAATTGAAACAAACATTCAATAATTCAGTCAAAATACGGTCAATTCATCATTAGAAACATTTCATTAATTATAATGTTTGTGCTTTAACAACACAGGCCATGCATCTGCATCTGGGATCACAACCAAACTTTAGCAGCTACAGACACAAGTAGGTATTGCTATTAGCTATATCAAATGAGCATACATTACTAACTACAGAGATACAATTTTATATTGTATAAATGATGATAATAAAGACAAAGAAAAAGTTTTAGAGAAATCTCACACAGACAATTTCACTCTTTTCTATTATGACTTTGATGTAATTTGTAACAAAGCAGATTTTAATTACCAGTATTTATGTATACTGTACAGACTATTTTGTAGTGATTTTGTATTAAACCATTTTGTCATTTAAAATCAATACCAATAATTTCTTCAACTCTTCAATATGATTATCTATCCACAGTACCCCCTAGTAAAAACATGCATGATAGTAAGTTATTTGTCCAGGATTTTAAATCACATGAATTTTTTGTCTGAATTGATCATAGTTCAACCATAAGAATTATATCACAGGAATAGATTTAAATATCTATGAACCATCACAAATGTTTCCATTTTGTTTTTACCAATCATAGAGATTCAATAACATGTGTTGGCATCACACTGTGCACTGTTAGTTCACACTGTGAGATTAGCTAAAATAATCTTAGGTTAATAATTAGGAGATATGAAAATAATCACAGGAGAAAAGAAATACATATATATATATATATATGAAGTGAAGTATTCAAGCAGGAATAGCTTTGACTAAGTAAGCTGGTTATACACAAACAAAATCATTACCTAGGTCTGATGCACAAGAAACCAACATGCAATAAAACATTAAAATTTGTTAGTTTACACATAAGCAAAGGAAATACATTAGATACAGCAACGGATGGAGACCTTTACATCTCCGTGATACTTAGTAAACACCTGGAAATAAACACCTGGAGATCTTTACACCTCAGGTGATACTTAGAAAAGACCTGGAGATCTTTACATTTCCGGTGATACTTAGTAAACACCTGGAGATCTTTACATCTCAGGTGATACTTAGTAAAGACCTGGAGATCTTTAAGTCTCCGTGATACTAAATAAACACCTGGAGATCTTTACATCTCAGGTGATACTTAGTAAAGACCTAGAGATCTTTACATTTCCGGTGATACTTAGTAAACACCTGGAGATCTTTACATCTCTGGTGATACTAAATAAACACCTGGAGATCTTTACATCTCGGGTGATACTAAATAAACACCTGGAGATCTTTACGTCTCAGGTGATACTTAGTAAACACCTGGAGATCTTTACGTCTCCGTGATACTAAATAAACACCTGGAGATCTTTACATCTCAGGTGATACTTAGTAAACACCTGGAGATCTTTACATTTCCGGTGATACTTAGTAAACACCTGGAGATCTTTACATCTCAGGTGATACTTAGTAAACACCTGGAGATCTTTACATCTCAGGTGATACTTAATAAACACCTGGAGATCTTTACATCTCAGGTGATACTTAGTAAACACCTGGAGATCTTTACATCACTGGTGATACTTAGTAAACACCTGGAGATCTTTACATCTCAGGTGATACTTAGTAAACACCTGGAGATCTTTACATCTCAGGTGATACTTAGTAAAGACCTGGAGATCTTTACATCTCAGGTGATACTTAATAAACACCTGGAGATCTTTACATCTCAGGTGATACTTAGTAAACACCTGGAGATCTTTACATCACTGGTGATACTTAGTAAACACCTGGAGATCTTTACATCTCAGGTGATACTTAGTAAACACCTGGAGATCTTTACATCTCGGGTGATACTTAGTAAACACCTGGAGATCTTTACGTCTCAGGTGATACTTAGTAAACACCTGGAGATCTTTACGTCTCAGGTGATACTTAGTAAACACCTGGAGATCTTTACATCTCGGGTTGAGACTTTGTAAACATCTGGAGATCTGCCAGGATCTCTTTGAAAGGATTTGTTAGTAACACTTATTTATAAAGCAGCTTTTCTCTTTTAGTACATGTTTACACTGTTGTCATGTAGGTACACCTTAGCTGCAATCTTGGAAGTGAATAGAAAATTTTACTGTTTTTTTTCTCTCTCCTTTTTTTTCTTTTACAAATACCTGGGTTAATAGGTACCAATGATTAAAACAAATTATAAATGAATATTAAAAAATATAAAAAAAAGAATATTGATTAAAAGATATAAAAAAATGAATATTGATTAAAGAATATTAAAAAAAGAAAATTGATTAAAAGATATAAAAAAATGAATATTCATGAAAAAAATATAAAAAAATTATGCATTAATTTCTAACTAGGTGTACTAATATAATATGCTTATCTACAGGTATGTATCCCCATGCACAGTAACATTGAAAGTCACAGGGGCTTGTAACATTTGGTCTGGGAGCTATGTCTGATGCACAGGGTACAGATTATTGAGAATTAATACTCATTATGCATCAGTCAATTTAACTTTCCCCATGCTTAAAACCAGTTGATTGAATTGGATTCTAATTGCCAGCACACACAGACATTTCATTGCAATATTTTTCTTCATTTCACTGAGAATTTACAAATTGTCAAATGCATAAATAAGAAAGAAAAATTAATTGTGGGTAAAACTGAAACTTCCATCACCCAAACATATATGATTAGATTTACAGACAAACCTGTCCCACTATATTATCCAGCCAATATGTTTGGGGACATAATATCTCACATTACCAATGGTCTCTATGTGTTATAGGCACCACATACAAAATTCTCTGGGGTATGGAGGTATCTGGTTCTCGGCCGTCATTGGTTGTCAAGCTATCCGTACCATAGTGACAAAGTGAAATGAAGGGAAGTAACTCTGATAGATCAGAATAAGGGGTACATAATAAACTTTTAATTTAGGATAAGACAACTAAAGGACCAATTATACAATACCCTGTGACTTTAACCTAAAACTATTAAGTACTTCCACTGAACTATTTACATAACATGTGCAATTTATTACAAATTATCTACCCAATTAATATCAGCTAAATAAATACTTAAAGCAAAACCCAAATAGGAAATTATCTACAAAATCACGATAAGAAAATCTACCTCACTTTCCAATGCTTCAATTTGCTTCCTTTTATTTGCAAATATTTGTAAATATGTGTGTGAAATATCCGATACTTGCATCACAGTTAAGTGTGACTTTTTCTTTTTCCTGAAAAAATATGAACACTATGAAGTTTGTACGTTGAAAACCTATCTCTGTAACTGTTTATATTGATATGCCCATCCCTATATAATTCAACAAAGTTTTAGGCAAAGACTTGTATGCCTTATCAATAATACAATCTATAATAGCTGGAGTGTAAAATCTATGACTAATTGTCTTCTAATTAATAATGTAGACCTCTAGTTAAAATAGGTTGGTCCATGATTTATCCTGTATTTTCTGACCTTAATTGATGAACCTGCTTTAAATCTATATTCCTTGAGGTTTTTCCTGTCTGTCATTAGAAATATCCAGTAATTTGAAAACATTCTGCACTTGTTTTATAAGTTACAACATACTTAATTTTCAGCTATCATCAGCTGTCAAACAATTGCAAAATGTACTGCTGTGCAGGACAGAAAGAAAATCTGTTCCTCGTCATGGAAGGACGGTGTTGAACAAGTGCATTAAAAATATTACTGTATCACTTGAAATTCAGCAGCGAAGTAGGTTATGTGCATTAATTTTGATATAAGAGATTGGCTAGTGTGCTATTAAACAAGTATCCTAATCTATCATATCATACAGAATATGTGGAATAGATATCAAATGAAGTAGTTTTATTAAAATGTTTGCTGGTATTCAGTTAAGATGAGTATAGACAATAATCAAACTCAAGTAGTGTAATTTCAAGACAATAAAATTTGCAAAGCAATGTTGAGTGTGGAATTAGGTTCGGACACAAGCAGAAGATATATACCTGGCGTGAACTTGGGGATTTGGCATGGTCAGTTGAGGATTAGTAGCCACAGTCTGACCGCTTGCATTTCTGTAACATGGTCAACACTGTCACACAACACTTTACATACAAAAGAAATATCGACAATATATAATATAACTATACAGACATGAAGAAGCAGTGTTATACAACATTTATGTAATAATATAGTACACAGTTATGTATGGGTCAACATTATCTAGGACGAGCAGGATTATAAAACAAAAAAGGCAATTTGAAACACAATATATATGTGTATAAAGAACAAGGACAACAACCAGTATCCACTGTAAAAGTCAGGGTCAAAACATCAGTATATGTTTTAAGTCAAGGTCAAACATAATTAGTATATGTTGTAAGCAAAGGTCAAACATCAGTATATGTTGTAAGTCAAGGTCAAACATCAGTCTATGTTTTAAGTCAAGGTCAAATATCACTATATGTTGTAAGTCAAGTTCAAACATCAGTATGTTTTAAGTCAAGGTCAAACATTAGTATATGTTGTAAGTCAAGGTCAAACATCAGTCTATGTTTTAAGTCAAGGTCAAATATCACTATATGTTGTAAGTCACGGTTAGACACCAATTTTAATGTTATAATACTAATAGTATGACATAATATGAAATAGAAAAATGTGAGGACAGCAGGTTTTATAATCAGAGACATTTTAAGAAAACAGTAAATGGTTTGATGTCAGATAAAAGAGATAGAATGGAAGACAGAATGTTAAGAACAGGAATAGGAGGAAATGTATGATGTTAATAAGAAAGACAGGAAGCTAAATGAAAGAATAAGGGAGATTGACATCATTAAGTATAATTGAGGGTATGAGTTAGCCTGGGAAACTCTGTACAGAGTAGTGGACAATGGACCTCCTAATAACTGTCCACCTCAGGATGATAAGCCCACCCATATCATGTAGTCGACCAATAGAAACATCGGTCAGATAATTTACATTTCAAGTAAATTATGATTTTGTTAATAGTCAAAGACAGTTTTGGACAGAGATAGCAATGATGTAGGTCTGTACTCCGAGAGGAGAGGGACAGAGGGGATACCATCAATGATATAGGTCTGTGTTCAGAGAGGAGGGAGACAGAGGGGATACCATCAATGATGTAGGTCTGTGTTCTGAGAGGAGAGAGACAGAGGGGTTACCATCAATGATGTAGGTCTGTGTTCTGAGAGGAGAGAGACAGAGGGGTTACCATCATTGATGTAGGTCGGTGTTCTGAGAGGAGAGAGACAGAGGGGATACCATCAATGATGTAGGTCGGTGTTCAGAGAGGAGAGAGACAGAGGGGTTACCATCATTGATGTAGGTCGGTGTTCTGAGAGGAGAGAGACAGAGGGGATACCATCAATGATGTAGGTCTGTACTGAGAGGAGAGAGACGGAGGGGATACCATCAATGATGTAGGTCTGTACTCTGAGAGGAGAGAGACGGAGGGGATACCATCAATGATGTAGGTCTGTGTTCAGAGAGGAGAGAGACAGAGGGGATACCATCAATGATGTAGGTCTGTGTTCAGAGAGGAGAGAGACGAAGGGGATACCATCGATGATGTAGGTCTGTGTTCTGAGAGGAGAGAGACAGAGGGGATACCATCAATGATGTAGGTCTGTGTTCTGAGAGGAGACAGAGGGGATACCAAAATTGATGTAGGTCTGTGTTCTGAGAGGAGAGAGACAGAGGGGATACCATCGATGATGTAGGTCTGTACTCTGAGAGGAGAGGGACAGAGGGGATACCATCAATGATGTAGGTCTGTGTTCAGAGAGGAGAGAGACAGAGGGGATACCATCAATGATGTAGGTCTGTACTCTGAGAGGAGAGAGACAGAGGGGATACCATCAATGATGTAGGTCTGTACTCTGAGAGGAGAGAGACAGAGGGGATACCATCAATGATGTAGGTCTGTACTCCGAGAGGAGGGAGACAGAGGGGATACCATCAATGATGTAGTCTGTGTTCTGAGAGGAGAGAGACAGAGGGGATACCATCAATGATGTAGTCTGTGTTCTGAGAGGAGAGAGACAGAGGGGATACCATCAATGATGTAGGTCGGTGTTCAGAGAGGAGAGAGACAGAGGGGATACCATCAATGATGTAGGTCGGTGTTCAGAGAGGAGAGAGACAGAGGGGATACCATCAGGAATGTAGGTCTGTGTTCTGAGAGGAGACAGACAGAGGGGATACCATCAATGATGTAGGTCTGTGTTCTGGTAGTGTAGATTGTTGATGCTGGAGAATGGAGGTGCAAGATTGATTGTTATCCAATATTAACTGAAGACTTAATAAAAGCTGGAACTGGAAAGTTGACTTCATTTATAACTCCTTTGACCGTACAGATACCAACAGAACATAGAAATTCCAGTCACAATGGTCAAGGACTTCCATAAAAAAAAATGTGAAATCAACTACCAGTCTATGTGTGATAGTCAAAGTCAAACCTGAGTATTTGTTGTAGCAGCGGCAAAGGTCAAACATCAGTACAATGTATCAACTGTAATATTCCTATTATGATCACACAAACCTGGTACACATGTTTTATCATACTCACAATCTGTCCCCTAATTACATAATGTGCAGTTTGAGACTCATATCTCTTTTTACGGAGTCATTTCTGTTGTACTGTCACAGATTTTTGTGGATAACTTACAGTTTCTCACTCATGTAGACTACATAATATGTCTTTTCCAGGATCCTGCCCTAAGTTGTTTGAGGTCATTGGATCATTATACACTTGTATATTTATTTTCCTGGATTCATTCAGGAGTTCTCTAGTCTAGAATCAGGTAAACATTTACCAAAATACTTATAGTCACAACTGTTGTGAAGTTTAAACTTTTACTTTATAGTTTCTGCATTTTTAGTGATATTTTTTTCTGAACCAAAAAGAGTTATCCTGTTTTCCAAAGTGTATATCAGATAACAATATACAATTTCAATGGACATATTGACATTATTTCTCTTTTCTTCTAGTACTCAATTCCATATAATTTACATAATACATTGTACCTGTACTGAAATGGTCATAGAAATAGGTATGTATATAAATACAAGAGGCCCAGAGGGCCTGTATCGCTCACCTGGATTTCATGAGATATGAAACAAGAATGATGATTAAGTATATTTGTCACTGGTATTGCTATGTCAATATATCATAGGCATTTTATATGGGTACGTAAGGATTTGATGTCAAAAAATGCATTAATCCATGAAATAAAATTAACTTTTGGCACAACCCCATAGGGATGCTACCACACAAATGTGAGTGATATCCATTGCTTAGTTTCAGAAAAGAAGTTGTTTAAACCAATTGACCCCTTTTGACCCCGCCTTCTGCACCCCAGGGGGAGTGAGGGTCAGCTCCATCATTTGTACAATTTTAAATCCCAACCCCATAGTGATGCTACCAGGCAAATATGAGTGACAGGCATTGCTCGGTTTCAGAGAAGAAGTCGTTTATATCAATATAGCCAAATTGACCACATTCGGCCCCACCCCTCAGGCCCCTGGGTGGTCAGCTCCATCATTTGTACAATTTTAATCCCCACCCCATAGTGATGCTACCAGGCAAATATGAGCGATATCCATCGCTTGGTTTCAGAGAAGAAGTCATTTATATTAAGAGAGCCAAATTGACCCCTTTTGGCCCCGCCCCTCAGACCCCTTGGGGGTCAGCCCCACCATTTGTACAGTTTTGAATCCCCACTCCATAGGGATGCTACCAGGTAAATATGAGTGATATCCATTGCTTAGTTTCAGAACAGAAGTCGTTTATATCAATTCTGTAAAACTGACCCCTTTTGGCCCCGCCCCTCAGACCCCAGGGGGTCAGCCCCGTCATTTGTACAATTTCGAATTCCTACCCCAAGGTGATGCTACCAGTAAAATATGAGAGATATCCATTGTTTGGTTCCAGAGAAGAAGTCAATTATATGAATATAGCCCGATAGACCACATTTGGCCCCGCCCCTCACGCCCTTGGGGGGTCAGTCCCATCATTTGTACAATTTTAAATCCCAACCCCATAGTGATGCTACCAGGCAAATATGAGTGACAGGCATTGCTCGGTTTCAGAGAAGAAGTCGTTTATATCAATATAGCCAAATTGACCACATTCGGCCCCACCCCTCAGGCCCCTGGGTGGTCAGCTCCATCATTTGTACAATTTTAATCCCCACCCCATAGTGATGCTACCAGGCAAATATGAGCGATATCCATCGCTTGGTTTCAGAGAAGAAGTCATTTATATTAAGAGAGCCAAATTGACCCCTTTTGGCCCCGCCCCTCAGACCCCTTGGGGGTCAGCCCCACCATTTGTACAGTTTTGAATCCCCACTCCATAGGGATGCTACCAGGTAAATATGAGTGATATCCATTGCTTAGTTTCAGAGCAGAAGTCGTTTATATATCAATTCTGTAAAACTGACCCCTTTTGGCCCCGCCCCTCAGACCCCAGGGGGTCAGCCCCGTCATTTGTACAATTTCAAATTCCTACCCCAAGGTGATGCTACCAGTAAAATATGAGAGATATCCATTGTTTGGTTACAGAGAAGAAGTCAATTATATGAATATAGCCCGATAGACCACATTTGGCCTCGCCCCTCACGCCCTTGGGGGGTCAGTCCCATCATTTGTACAATTTTGAATCCCCACCCCATAATGATGCTACCAGGCAAATATGAGCGATAACCATTGCTTGGTTTCAGAGAAGAAGTCGTTTATATCAATATAGCCAGATTGACCACATTTGGCCCCGCCCCTCAGGCCCCTGGGGGGTCAGCCCCATCATTTGTACAATTTTGAATCCCCACCCCATAGTGATGCTACCAGGCAAATATGAGTGATAGCCATTGCTTGGTTTCAGAGAAGAAGTCGTTTATATCAATATAGCCAGATTGACCACATTTGGTCCCGTCCCTCAGGCCCCTGGGGGGTCAGCCCCATCATTTGTACAATTTTGAATCCCCACCCCATAATGATGCTACCAGGCAAATATGAGCGATAACCATTGCTTGGTTTCAGAGAAGAAGTCGTTTATATCAATATAGCCAGATTGACCACATTTGGCCCCGCCCCTCAGGCCCCTGGGGGGTCAGCCCCATCATTTGTACAATTTTGAATCCCCACCCCATAGTGATGCTACCAGGCAAATATGAGTGATAGCCATTGCTTGGTTTCAGAGAAGAAGTCGTTTATATCAATAGCACAAAAATGACCCCTTTTGGCCCCGCCCCAGAGGCCCCCAGGGGGTCAGCCCCATCATTTGTACAATTTTGAATCCCCACCCCATAGTGATGCTACCAGGCAAATATGAGTGATAGCCATTGCTTGGTTTCAGAGAAGAAGTCGTTTATATCAATATAGCCAGATTGACCACATTTGGTCCCGTCCCTCAGGCCCCTGGGGGGTCAGCCCCATCATTTGTACAATTTTGAATCCCCACCCCATAGTGATGCTACCAGGCAAATATGAGTGATAGCCATTGCTTGGTTTCAGAGAAGAAGTCGTTTATATCAATAGCACAAAAATGACCCCTTTTGGCCCCGCCCCAGAGGCCCCCAGGGGGTCAGCCCCATCATTTGTACAATTTTGAATCCCCACCCCATAATGATGCTACCAGGCAAATATGAGCGATAGCCATTGCTTGGTTTCAGAGAAGAAGTCGTTTATATCAATATAGCCAGATTGACCACATTTGGCCCCGCCCCTCAGGCCCCTGGGGGGTCAGCCCCATCATTTGTACAATTTTGAATCCCCACCCCATAGTGATGCTACCAGGCAAATATGAGTGATAGCCATTGCTTGGTTTCAGAGAAGAAGTCGTTTATATCAATAGCGCAAAAATGACCCCTTTTGGTCCCGCCCAAGAGGCCCCCAGGGGGTCAGCCCCATCATTTGTACAATTCTGAGTCCCCTACCCATAGGGATGCTTCTGACCAAATTTGGTCAAATTCTGATGTGTGGTTATGAAGAAGAAGTCAATTGTTGACGGACGGACGGACGACGGACGACGGACGACAGACGGACGGACGGACGACGGACGACGGACGCAACGGTATGGCATAAGCTCACCTTGGTCCTTCGGACCAGGTGAGCTAACAACAATATGTCATCTTAGATAATTCTTAATGTAATCAATTCCAACACTCTCTGAAATATTTGGTAAAAGCCAAACAAACTAAAAATATGATCAAATTATGACTGAAATCATGACTATAGGGGTTGTGGTTCTCCTGACTTGACAAGAATGGCTAATCAGCTGCAGACTTTAAATATAAATACTGTCTTGAGATATGCCCAGGAGGACAGCACAATCTCTCACTCCAAATAATGGAGACAGGGTATACTATGACTTAACTACTGATATTAAACATGGTTTCTATAGACCAACTGTACATGCGATACCAATAATTACATTGCCAATATGATCAATAAAACCTATCAATATTGGAACTCAAAATTATTTGGGAATAAATCTGAAAGACAAAGCTATTGAAATACCGATGCTGATATACAAATGTATATAGTGATATATATTAGTAATTTAATATACAATAATAAAGCTTCCGCAGAGTAAATATCGTAATAATTTCAAAACTACATAACTCTTCATTGTAACAAAACTGCCATATTTTATTTCAAACAAATAACACAAGCTATGTACATTGTATATATATGTAAAATACACTGTATAAATACAACCATACACCATTGTATATAAATTCTTGGTTAGGTATAACATCCTTACAATACACTTGTACAGTCTCACATTCTAAAAGAGGATCTTTACATGACTGATCGATATCAACAAGACAACTCCCTACCAGCTAGGACACAAATAATAACTTTGTACTAAAAAAGAATTTACATATCTAAAATATCCATATATTTAAAATAAACACATTTCACTTTTGCTATACAAACAATAATACAGATTTCTTTGGTAAAAAGCTTAAATTTTTTAGATATAAATTGATAAGCACTTGTACATGAAACTACCTACCAATGTACTAGATCACTATGTGTCACTTCTCTCCCAGATTACCGAGGACTATCAGAATCATAATGTCGACAACATAGAGTTACCTCCCTTGTACCAGCCCCAGGCATTATTTAATAGCTACCACTTATCCCCATTTGTGATAAAAAAACTTGCACTCTTATAATTATAGCACCAACAAAGACAAACCCCTATGTACTGCCACACTCTTTATAACGCCAAGTTATGGAAGCAGTATCTCCTGATTTAAATTTATTTTGACTTTCCACACAAACAACTGATCAATGTTTTGTCATATTTTTTTTTTATCAAAAACTCCATTGTTATTTAATATTTTTTTATTGGTTTTTGGATGTGGTTGGGTGGAGTTAGGTGGAGACAAGTGACAAATAATGAAAAGTACACCTGTACACAACATACTGAACACAGAAGTTTTACATTGTAGAACACATAAAACCTGTAAAGGATCATAAGAAATTATTTAGCACTGCTATTTATAAATCATTAAAATACAAAATATCAATGATTGTCCTACAACTTAATTGATAATTCTAAGTACAGTGTATATTGTTTGGCATAAATGTGACTTAAATAATTATTAAAGCAAATATTACTTCAGTTATGATGACTAAAATTACATTGTTGTAAATATAAACTAACTTACTGTAGTAAATGACTGAATTATGCAATACTGTAATAAAGCTCATCTCACAAAAATAAGACAAAACTAAATCTAATAGTTTACTGGCAATTAAAGCAATTTATGGCATGAATCAAATACTGTCAAAATGTGACAAAACTTACTAAAAACAGAAATTATCATATATTGGTTTACAGGTTTGTTTTCTGGGCCTATCACCCTGTGAACAGCCAGGATCATTTTGAGGTGGGGTCTCCTTGTAGAAGTTGATGACTACCTCACTGAACAACATACAAGAGGCCCTTCAAATGTCATCCAGAGCAATAAGGGTGAAGTGTCTTGTTCAAGGACAGAGCCACAACAGCAAAGACTGGATCGTTTCTCAGCTTCATGAGAAACACAAGCCACCATACACATGAAGTATCAAACCACACACCTCAGATCTTCACCTGAGGTTACGTAGGCTGATCATCTGACTGAGTGAGCTATCAGCCTTTTTATAGATTTATATATAAACTTGTAAATCACATATTTTTCTTTTCCTTATTTCAATTTTATGTGATATTCTATCCTTCAATCTACCAGTAAAGATGAAATTATATAAGATATGAATGTGGCTATTGACTAGACATAAAAGGGTCTAAGATGCATGTAGTATATAAGAAAACCTGATTGCAAATCCTAGAGGGATATAGGAAACTTAGATAGATAACACACACACACACACACACACACCTATATATGATGACAAAAATATCACAAGGGGGATAACTCAATGAAAATTACTTTAATTCCAGTGTTTTCCTGTTCAACAATTTAATGGTAAATATGATCTAAATATATGGGGGAAATAACCTTTGAAAATTCATGAAAGAAATTTAAAAATTCACTTTTTATGAATTTTACAAATCATACATCATCCATGCTCATAGACTCTAAGCTAACTTGTACAACTATTCTACTTGTAGGTAGATCACCATACTTACTTTCCCAGCCTTACTGGTAGTCTGGCAACCAGAGAGCAACTAGATTATAAATCATTCTCATAGTCTAGCATTATAGCCAGATATAAATCTTTTCAATAAAATATTTTAATCCATTTTTTAAATGCTAAATTCTTTGCATCTAGCAGTATAGATAATTATGAAACTACATGTATAAGAATTTGACATACCTGGTATTTTTACTGTGATAGATAGCACTTAGAAAAAATCTTTTGAATAAAGTTGAATTTTTTTTTTTATAAATTTCACTTCTGTACTAGATCTGGATAGTTCCCTAAAATCAAGTTTTATTTGAGCAACACACACTTTACTTTAATCATAACCTCAACCAGGTAAGGGAGATTCTAAATTGACAAACTTAAATCTTGTGGAGTGTTTGTCCATTCAAGAATACTCTCCAAGGTTTTCCTTACTTTTTCAGTTATTTCCTATTTTGGTCTTACAGTAGTTTATGAACACTTACCTATAGAATACGCTGTATGTATTTGTATAGCAGTTTCATTATCCAAATTATGTTTTATGAAAATTTTAACTAATTAGAGGTGGGAGAACAAGCTTAAATTATGATACACTATTAAGGGATAAAGGGACTCTACATTTGATTGTTAAATGTAATTATACATAACCATGCCAATTACCTTAATGTAGCATTTAAAGATGATAAACATGATGATTATCTCTGAATGTAGACTATCTAAAGATGACAAAATACTTGTGTAAATAATAGTAATGCCTTACTTGAGCTTTTCTGAGTATCTAACTTCAATATATGGATAAAAGGTTTTGGCATTATGTAGAATCCAAAGGTAAGAACATGGAGTACACAATTGGGACTCATCAATAACATATACTACAGGAGATTCCAGTGGATTCCAGGAATAACACGACTACTGGTATGTATAGGAATGTATAGGATATGGAGGTCATACTTGGCAATAGAATGGCACTAAACAACACTTTTTTTCTAATGAAGACAAAATTGGAACTAAACAACATATACATATATATATAAATGTAAGGCTACACTGAAGCGGTTGGGACTTGTGGTTACATTGGTTACAAAAACACTGACGGGGAAACTGGTAACTTACTTTGTTGGCTTTTTACTGTAAAACATAATCTCAACATATACAGTCTGCTTTTTCCATAGAAATTAATGATATTAGTACCCCTCCAACTAGTCCATAATATCAGTACCCCTCCAACTAGTCCATGATATCAGTACCCCTCCAACTAGTCCATAATATTAGTACCCCTCCAACTAGTCCATAATATTAGTACCCCTCCAACTAGTCCATAATATTAGCACCCCTCCAACTAGTCCATAGCATCAGTACCTCTCTAACTAATCCATAATATTAGTACCCCTCCAACTAATCCATAATATCAATTCCCCTCTAACTAGTTCATAATATTAGTACCCCTCCAACTAATCCATAATATCAGTACCCCTCTAACTAGTCCATGATATTAGTACCCCTCCAACTAATCCATAATATCAGTACCCCTCCAACTAATCCATGATATTAGTACCCCTCCAACTAGTCCATAGCATCAGTACCCCTCTAACTAGTCCATAATATTAGTACCCCTCCAACTAGTCCATAATATTAGTACCCCTCCAACTAGTCCATAGCATCAGTACCCCTCTAACTAATCCATAACATAAGTACCCCTCCAACTAATCCATAATATCAGTACCCCTCTAACTAGCCCATAATATTAGTACCCCTTCAACTAGTCCATAATATTAGTACCCCTCCAACTAGTCCATGATATCAGTACCCCTCCAACTAATCCATAATATTAGTACCCCTCTAACTAGTCCATAATATTAGTACCCCTTCAACTAGTCCATAATATTAGTACCCCTCTAACTAGTCCATAATATTAGTACCCCTCCAACTAGTCCATGATATCAGTACCCCTCCAACTAGCCCATAATATCAGTACCCCTCCAACTAGTCCATAATATTAGTACCCCTCTAGCTAGTCCATAATATTATAGTACCCCTCTAACTAGTCCATAATATTAGTACCCCTCTAACTAGTTCATGCTATCAGTACCCCTCTAACTAGTCCATAATATTAGTACCCCTCCAACTAGTCCATGATATTAGTACCCCTCCAACTAGTCCATAATATTAGTACCCCTCCAACTAGTCCATAATATTAGTACCCCTCTAGCTAGTCCATAATATTATAGTACCCCTCTAACTAGTCCATAATATTAGTATACCCCTCTAACTAGTCCATAATATTAGTACCCCTCCAACTAGTCCATAATATTAGTACCCCTCCAACTAGTCCATACTATTAGTACCCCTCTAACTAGTCCATGATATCAGTACCCCTCTAACTAGTCCATAATATTAGTACCCCTCCAACTAGTCCATAATATCAGTACCCCTCTAACTAGCCCATAATATTAGTACCCCTCTAACTAGCCCATAATATTAGTACCCCTCTAACTAGTCCATAATATCAGTACCCCTCCAACTAGTCCATAATATTAGTACCCCTTTAACGAGCCCAACATATCAGTACCCCTCTAACTAGTCCATAATATTAGTACCCCTCTAACTAGTCCATGATATTAGTACCCCTCCAACTAGTCCATAATATTAGTACCCCTCCAACTAGTCCATAATATTAGTACCCCTTTAACTAGCCCAAAATATCAGTACCCCTCTAACTAGTCCATAATATTAGTACCCCTCTAACTAGTTCATGATATCAGTACCCCTCTAACTAGTCCATAATATTAGTACCCCTCTAACTAGTCCATGATATCAGTACCCCTCCAACTAGTCCATAATATCAGTACCCCTCCAACTAGTCCATGATATTAGTACCCCTCCAACTAGTCCATAATATTAGTACCCCTCCAACTAGTCCATAATATTAGTACCCCTCTAGCTAGTCCATAATATTATAGTACCCCTCTAACTAGTCCATAATATTAGTATACCCCTCTAACTAGTCCATAATATTAGTACCCCTCCAACTAGTCCATAATATTAGTACCCCTCCAACTACAGTAGTCCAACACCTAGTGATACTGTTATCACACCACATGAATGGACCACATCAGGGGTAACAACAATAATTCCAGAAAATTACACTTCAGGTTGAATTAATGAAATGATTTCCTAACTTCCAGGTTCACACCCAGATGGATTTCCCACAATTAATTAACAATTATGGGGTCAAGTGATGGAGGGGATAAAACTATTTATTCTTTTGATACTGGAAACAGGTTAGAGGAGTTATGGATGGTGATACATCTGTATAATGCAGCTATAATCTATATTTAGAAAATGCATGTACTTTGATACTTCCACAAGGATGACTCCTGTCACTGCAGAAGATAACATCAGCAGAGATGGACTTTCCTTAAGACAGTAGGGACAAAGATGAAACAAAGACTACAGTCCAGCAGAAAAGATGTTCCAGAAAATGGATATATTGGACACTAACAAATGTTTTTAAACATGATTTCAGATGGAAAATGTTTGATTAACAGGTGAGTACAACCCTTATGTTCTTTTGTAAATTGACTGTATAAATTTTAAAGTCATAAACAGTATTAAAATATCAAGCTCGCCATTATATTCCTTCACAAGACATAAAAAATTAACTTTTAAGAAAGAATGGCAAGAAAAAATCAGCATAAGGTAGCTTATATAGATATAGATATATATACATGTACAGTTAAACCTCGATGATTCGAACTTCGTTGATTCGAATTTCTCGCTGTATCAAACTTTTTGCTTGGTCCCGAATTTCCTCACTATATAACGCTACTAACGAACCTATTTATGATTCGAATTTTTATAAATCGAAGTTTTCGGTGTATCAAACTTTTTTCATGGCCCGTTAGCTATGATATTTTAGGTAACTGACATCTCATGATTCGAACAAAAAATTTACCAGTACTGACCACTGGACAGGTGTTTGTCGTGACCCCAGCGACAAGATTTCACACCCCTCCCACAAATGCCCTGACTGACAATAGGGATAACGATAGCGTGCGTTGTCACTTCCGATCACGGGGTTAATTAATAATCAGACTAAATAGATAGATAAATGGTGTATTTAGAAGCCATGACATTTAATCACTCCGGTATACCATACCGGTAGTCGTCTTTGATGATATCCGCCGCCATTGAAATCAGCGGTTGGTGAGTAAATTTTACGGAACAGTAAAACAAGTGGATCAATTTTAAACAAAAACAATTAGCGATGTCTTCACTCATATTCAAAGTGCCATGTTTCAAACTTATACAATAATATCCATATAAATCGGTTATTTCTGATTCAATCATGCATTCTCCAACTGATCGGCATTTCGTATTTTATATGCACATAACGTAAACACACGTGTCTTTAGCAGAAAAACGTTAACGTAAGTGTGCATTGTACTTTTGCTTTATCTATTAGACGGGATATAAGTGTTTTTTAACAGATACATAGTTTGTTTGATTAAAATATGCTTAGGTATAATTGATGAAAAGTATTTTTATGGGTTTGGGGTAAATTAACTAAACGTTTCGATGTGAGCCTGACAGGCGACGATCAACACGAAGACACCGAGGAAATGTAACATTAACAGCTATGGTCATTATCAAGAAAACATTGATCTATTGTCAACCATGAATAATTCGAAGTCCCGCTGTTTTGAAGTTTTTCTATTAGTCCCTTGAACTTCGAAACATCGAAGTTTGACTGTATATAAATAATTCAGGCCTCAAAAACTATTGTTTAATAATGGTAAGTCAAATCACCTAATTTTAAAGTAATAGGGCGTAAAATCCAATCCATTTTCACATTTATTACTATATAAATTGGTTTATTTTGTGTCATAAATGCTTACCAAAAGATGTCACAGTAAATAGTTATTTATGGGAAGGGTATCAATGTCACAGTAAATAGTTATTTATGGGAAGGGTATCATACCAGGACACAGTAACAGAATTTATAATTTTTTTTTTTTCACCAAACAGAATTTCTTCAAAAGCGGGAGATTCTTCAAGGATAGGAGACAAAAGAATTCAGATAAAAAAAAAACTTACAAGAAGAGAATTTGTCTCTTTCAAGTAATTTCTTGAGAGAGTGATGTGATAAGATGTATTACCTATATAAATGACCTGGCACCTTAGTACGATAACCTTCTAAATTAATGCATTGTCAATGTATTATAAGAAGACTTGATGCAGTTTTCTTGAAGCACCTAGCTGCAATATCTGCATTATATAAAGCTGACTGGAGGGTTTATGTGAACAACTGTACATCATTAACACACAACATAATCACACCACAGCAATCCAACCAGCTACCTCTAGTAAAGCTTCAATATTGTAGTTATAAGTGACAGAAAAATTCCAATTATATAATAGTTTATCAAGTCTGTTTAAAAAGCAACAATAAAAAAGTTAAAAATCAAACAACGGAATTCATTTTTTATGACAGTGATTTAAAAGGAAATTTGTGCCAAAATGATTAAATCATACAAACAATTCAGGTTATAGAGATAGCTCAAATTAAATAATTTGCATGTAGAAGTTAAGTTGTACAAGAAATATGTTTTCAAAAATTTGTGCATAAATTTTCATAAAATTATCATTATCCGGTTAACTGAAAAACTAATAAAAACTTTTACAAATGCATTTTGTAACCACAGTATTGTAAATGTATATTTGTTTTTGAGACAATGAGAAGAGAAAATCGGCTCCACTTTTCCGAGCGTTACTTCTAGCCTGTATCAGGGGCATTAAGATATAGTCCCATTGAATAGACTACTTTTCAATTCATGGATCCTTGGAAATCTGAGAAAAAGAAAAATGTCACTGTGTTACCAATATGTTTAAAACTGATTTACAGTAGACTTTATCATAAGCTTCTGTGAAGATCTACATTTGCCACTTTAAACCCTCAGTCAGTAAAATATCTAACCTATGACAAGAATGAAGAATAGATCGCTCTCCTGTTTGTTGTTTTCAAGTAAGATTTGATTAATACATCAGTTAAGAATTGAGATCAGCCACATCGGATCCCATGTAGGGTACTTCATATGAAAAGACCATCTTTTCTGCATAATTCAAGAAAAAAAATTCTTAATTGCCACCAGAGATTTTCAAGAGATTTCCACAAGGATCATGATTGGTTTAAAAACCTTTAATTTATTAACTGCATGTCCTGTACATGTACTTTGATAAAGGTTTTCCAAGAAATTGAAAGACGAAAGATGTTGCACCACATATAAATACACAAGACAATTTGGACCAATTTGTATGTAAACATGAAGAAAACACAAAATTTTCGATTCTCAGATAAAGGGGAGGTAACTCTATCAGCAATTATTAATGAATTGACTATAAATGATAACTAAATGATATTATCAAATAATGTCAATGTGATGTTTATATTCAGAGCAATTTTTACTATAAAACATATACAGTATTTATCCAGTAATCAGCCTATCCATATCCAGTGTAATTAAATAAAATTACTCACAAATACTACTTCATTGTCTCTCAATAAATCCCCTTCTTTGAGTAAAATATTTTGTTAACCCCCTGCTGGGCTTATTACATGACATATGTGGTAAGAGTATCATCCAGGTCACATCAAAAGTACATTTTATTTCTTGTTGTTTTTGTGATAGCACCAGATCATAATATGTATGAACATTATTTATACAATAAATAAATAAATAAATAAAGTGAATAAATGAATAAATAAAATAAATGAATGTACCGCTATATGGATGAAATTATATCCCTGCAGTAACTTCACAGTATACTAAATCTAGTAACCGCTGTCTTAGACATTATAACATAATTTACACCTGTGTATTAATCAACTATGGCTCTCCTGACTGTCTTTATTTGGGAAACCCCACAATATTCCAAATTACATAAGATGAATGGATATTTCTACAGCTATAAACAAACTTATGATTGATCATTATTATTATATTGTAAACATAAGATTCCTCCATTTCGCCCATATTCAAGCTTTGCATACAGTTGCATATACTGTACATATGTATACATTTGTATGTCAAAATTGGAAGACATGTTTTTAAAGGATATACGCAATCTAACATTGATTTATCACGTAACACATCTGTTCTTCCATGCAATAAATATCTGATTCACATGTATGTAATATGCCCATGTCATTAATATCATATGCCACACATATGGGAAATCTAAAGAGATGTCATAAAGAAATTAATTAAACTTATCCAATAATTTAATATGGCAGAAGGTTTTATTTTTGTTTCCTGTCAGATTAATAAACTTAATGGTGCTCTTTATCTATCTCCTTGAAGTGTTTCAAAATTACACATGCTACAAAATCATACATGCAATAATAAAACATCCAGTAGTTCTAAACTCTACAAAATATAAAGGGAGATAACTCTAACATGATTCACAGGTAAAATATCAGGGGAGATTACTCTTAAGATACTTCAATATATTACAATAAGTAAGGCAGCATACCAGAATACCTGTAAAGAAAACTTTTAAAATGCCAACTAAAATTGTAAAAATAAATTTCTGCAATAAAATATATGCTATTACCTACAATAAAATAACATAGAAAAATGCTTTCAATGTGATTCATGATCTACTGTACAGTATATATCTGTTTATTGATACCACATCAAAAAGGTAGTTTACTGGTGTTAGTCAGGAGGGAGAAGTGAAGTTAATTTTGGGAATGTTTAATTTGGTAGTGAAATTAAGTCACATATGGTTCTATCCTACAGCATACATTTTAAACTTATGAATGACAATCCTTTTTATACAACAAAGCTACTGTAATTCACCAGTAATAAACTCCTGTTCTCTATGACAGCCCACCTCTCTGTTATACAGCAAATATACCGTAATTCATCAGTAATAAACTCCTGTTCTCTATGACAGCCCACCCCTCTGTTATACAGCAAATATACCGTAATTCACCAGTAATAAACTCCTGTTCTCTATGACAGCCCACCTCTCTGTTATACAGCAAATATACCGTAATTCACCAGTAATAAACTCCTGTTCTCTATGACAGCCCACCTCCCTATTATACAGCAAATATACCGTAATTCACCAGTAATAAACTCCTGTTCTCTATGACAGCCCACCCCTCTGTTATACGGCAAATATACCGTAATTCACCAGTAATAAATTCCTGTTCTCTATGACAGCCCACCCCTCTGTTATACGGCAAATATACCGTAATTCACCAGTAATAAACTGCTGTTCTCTATGACAGCCCACCCCTCTGTTATACAGCAAATATACCGTAATTCATCATTAAGAAATGTCCTGGACCAAAGAAACTATAACCGTGCAAACTTCTGACTTAAGCAAATGAATCTGGATATCATTACCACAGGCAATAGATTTACATTTTAATGAATATTGTAAAGTATTAGATGATAAGATTATTTAATCATTTAAATCTTGGTTAGCGTTTTAGATTTTACTACGGTTCATGGATAAAACCAGGATGTCTGCATGTATCAAGTAAAGTTCAACCCCTTCCCTGGTTAATATCACATGAAAACAACAGTATACAGAGACCATAAAGACACTTTCCGGGTTTATCACATGAAAACAACAGTATACAGAGACCATAAAGACACTTTCCGGGTTTATCACATGAAAACTACGGCATACAGAGACCATAAAGACACTTCCCTGGTTTATCACATGAAAACTACGGTATACAGAGACCATAAAGACACTTCCCTGGTTTATCACATGAAAACTACGGTATACAGAGACCATAAAGACACTTCCCTGGTTTATCACATGAAAACTACGGTATACAGAGACCATAAAGACACCATGTGTATATGAGAGAGATAAAGGGGGTTGCTTACGATGTTAACTCGGAGTCAGCTCCTTCTAATAGTTCAGCCTTCGGAGGGAGTCTCCCTGAAAACAGTGTAAACATTCACACTATAGTGCACTGCAAAAAGGCAAAAATCACAGACAACACTTGTAGAAATGGTGAATGAGAAAAAACATCAAGAAAAATAAACCTATATGCATGATATATTTTAGATAGTTTTTGTCATTTTCTTTTGGTTACGTATATACCTAAACTTTTGATTGTGAATATATTTCAAGTAGTATAACAACCATAATTACATTGGCTTTCATATTTGTGATACACTCTGTCATCATGATCAGACAAAATGACCAGTGAAGATTGTGTCCACTGAGGTGTGAGGTAGACACTTAATCTACACTGGTTTTGATTGGCTATTGACAAACATACTTAACCTACAGAATGTTCCAAAACTGTCTAAAATACTATTATATAATGGTAGGTTTTGATTTCTACAGATAGTTGTTGTTGTTACATCTGAACAGAACTCAGAATATTGAGTTCTAAAATCTGACTTATAGGGTTTACATCATGGTAGTTGTTGATTAGGATTGTAGTATTTTTATTTGATAATACAAATTATAAGAGATAGATTTTGGACAGTATTTTCCATTGACCTTTTTTATGTGTTAAAAGTAGGTCACAGTGTCCTTATTTCAGTAACATGCCTCAGTAATAAAATAAAGTGAATAATTCATCAGAAAACAACAATAAATTAAGCAACACTCATCCAGGAAATAACTGTCAAATACATGTACATCCAAGTTGAGGAAATATTTTCTGGAAAAAAATGATTTGGGAAGAAAATTGAAAGTGTGAAATAATACACACATGAAAGATATACCATTTTTTGTAATGATTTCATTTTATTTTGAAATTAAAATGAAATATCTCAATAGAATATCTTGTAGAAAATATATTAAAAACACATGGGAAAAAATGGAAATATCAAAGTGCAAACACGAAAAAATATTGTGGTGAAAGATATGTCATTGTGCTAAAGTCAACAAAGGTGTGCTGGATCAATTTGGTTAAAAAAAAACAAGGTAGCACACCAGCTCTCCTTACAATGCTATTTCCGACTCTGGTCCCTCCAAAAGTTCAGACTTTTGGGGCATCCATCCTGCAAACAGATCCATGTCACTGTATATTGTCACGGAAATTTTTTATAGAACCTAGCATTGGAATATCTCCAATATCCTTTAATTGGGCAATAGAATCGATGAAAAAATGACTTTGAGTAAAAAAAAACCTTCAAGCTGAAATTTCTAGGCTTGATAAATATAACTGAGTCTATAATTATAATTAAAAGCAATGTATTTAAAATTATGGGCATATGTAATTTTAGAGAACCAGGTACCAATCAGACTCTAAAGGAAGAACTGGACCAATATTTTCGGAGAATCAAATACTGAAATTTCATGTACCGGGTATGTTTCCATCTGCGGGCTATCTGATAAAGCCGATTATCTGACAAAAACTTTTCCTAAAATCATCAAAACTACATATTATACGATATGTGTACTATCAGGTGCCGACATTGCTGTTTATGTCCGGAATATGAATGATACATCTAGACTATATCAAGTTAATACATTTATCAACACTGTTCACTTTTCAACATAATACAGGTAAGGTGAGAGCTAAACACAAACAGCGAGGGATTCTCTTGATAGTCAACTGGTACTCCGTAGCAGATAACTCACAGGCAATGTATCAATGGGGTTATATCTACTGACTTTAAATTACAAAACCATTATTTCACCTTGTGGGGCAATCTAACAGAGTGGGCAATGCACAGAAAATTACATTAAATTTTTTTTTCTAGTTTAACTAGCCAAAGGCATTAGACGAATGGAATTACACACTAAGGTTATTTTGTCTTTGTATAGAGGTAAGAACATCTCCAAAGTAAGACCAAACCACAGGTCTATGTATTTGATAGAGGATAACTATGGTAATAATACTAATATTAGAATAAAATTTCAGTGAAAACAAGTACTATAGAGTATCCTTTCCTAAAAGTGGTCTACATATATAATCTATCTATAGTGTACCTATTGTATACAATGGTTAAAGTCTACTGTGTATATACTTTGTAATACTAATGGTATACTTACCTATATGGTCATTGATAGATTCACTCTTTGCCAGAGCCATTAGGAAGCCATAGAAGGAAACCCTCGGCACATTGAACAGAATCTCCTTTAGACAGTTTCCTGGTGGGGTGCTGGTAACGAACAAACGTACAAAATATATAACTTATGTATGATATATCTACCAGCATCTTCTTGATATGGTAAGTCTTCTTTAAAAACAGGTACAGTAACTAGTAAATCCATACTTATTGAAATACATGTATATTGAATATGAAAAGAAGAAACAAATTTTAAGCCTGTAAAGTCACAAGAATGTCAAACGTTTTTATTACTTTCCTTCAAAATTGAGTTCAAAGCATCATAGTCTAACCTCATTTAACCTTGGTCAGATGAACCATTACTGCTTCATAACTACAGAACAACAGTTTTTATTAACTGATAGATACAAAATTTGACCTTGGTATTTGACCTGATGACCTCAGTATACCTATATGGTAATGTTTACCTGAACGAGGATCTGTCACACACAGGATACACTGCCCTAAAGTACTGCATGGCGTCGACCCCATCTGAGGGATGGTGGCTATTCTGATGGACCTTGGTGTCCTCTGTCCCCGACGGTACCACCACTGGGTCACGTGGACTACGCTGAGTCTGCATTAGTGATAGGTAAATCTCATGGCACTTTTCCATAAACTCTGAAATATTGAAATACAGCAGTTTGAGGTAACTATTGATTATTTGAGGTAACTATTGATTATAACATATATCAATACTGAAATTCATAATTACAAATCAGAAAATCAATACCAAAATAACACAATCTGTATCGTAATTGAAATTCTTAGCCAAGTTTGGTGACAATCATTCGTTATGTGATTTAGAAAATATGTCCATTTTGACAAAGTATATGATCCAGAAAGCATCAATTATCACCAAGTTTGCGTAAAGCTATACAAAACCCATTACAACAGGAAAGCAAATAGTGTGCCTCCTCTGTGGATCAAACCTGCGACCCTTGGCCTACCACTCTACTGTCTGTGGAATGGGGTCCTAATTATCAGAGGTATTCATGTTTTGAACAATTGTATTATATTTAGTCGAAACAAATGTGTTTTTTTTAATGAAAATAGCTCTACAGTGACCTAAGGGAAACCACTCCAATAAAACTCAATGAAATTCTTCAGTTATTGTTGTAAATTTTATGAAAATCCATCAAAAACTGAATTCAATGGTAAACATATACGAAAGAAAAATACAGTTCAGTGTAGCATATTGCAACTGACAATTCAGCACATGTTTGATTCTATATTTATACACAAGAAAACTCATATCCAGTTTTGTGAAGAGAACTGTGAAATGTGTTGGATGACAAAAAAAACACACTTAAAACCAGTAAATATCTTTTCCCAATGAATTTCCTATTTCTTCAATAACTCCCAGCTCTCGTGAACACATGCCATTACCTGGTACTTCCAATGAACACCAATCCAGGCTCACTACTATTATCATACTGAACTTCAACCTTTTGACCTCTATTATCTGCATGCTATTAAGACAATTTAGTTTTTCTCTTTTCATTATTGTATTACAGACAGATTTAACTGTCAAATATAAATTTTATTTTCCATCTGATGTTTAATTTGCTAATGATTTCCAATGTAAACAATATATATATATCAATGATTTAAGTAAATACATGTATATAAGTAGATACAAGACAATAATCTATCAAGTCTTATTCTGTCATATAAATCAGTATAATCATGATCATCCTACCTTCATAGTAAAACTGTACTTGGAAAGCATAGATAAAATCTGCAAAGGATATCAGGCAGTCAAGGGCATCATCCAGAAGTATAATTCTGAAATCAAATACAATGTAATTGTTCTTGTTAATTTGTGAATAAAAATAATTTTGTAATTGATAATTATTCTTATTATTTAAACATACTTTTTTTTAGATTTACATAAAAAAAGAGATATTATACTCAAATCATTGATACAAAAGGATTTATTATCACAACTCTAATCATCATCACTAACCCCGAGTTCACAATCCCTTACTCGCTTTTGGTGATTTATCCTTGTTTAATATGACATTATGCACTCTTGGTTAGCCAAGATGAACTCTACTGTGAATTTAGTTTTGTTCAGAATCAAAATTAATGATATTTTTAAGGACTAGAGGCATGGTAAACATTGATTTGATAGTCTTTGAAATTGTTTATTCTGCTCACTAAGATCTACCTCTTACCTGGCTGTCTTCTGAACAGGTTCGAATGGGAAATCTGGACACAACAGGGACAATAATGAGTGATACTCCTGTATACTCAAAAGATCTACAACAAAACATTTAGTAGATATACACAATAAAACAAATCATCAAAACAACAACAGAAATCTACAACAGCATGATGATAGGGAAAATTACAGTTCCCCATCGGATGTGAAATTATATGAGAAGATATACAATGAAACAAACAATTCAACTTGGCAAATATAATAGTCCCCCAACAGATGTGAAATTATATGCCAAGAATGCACAGATGATACATTCATGATAAACAAGCAAGCTGGGTATTGCTAAAGCATTGTACATGTCCCATAAATGTAGAAAAATTAAAATTTGATCTTTCTCTGAAGCTATACTCAAACTGAAGTTGCATACAAACTTTCACCAACATAACTTAAAGCATGGCTTATAATTAGAAAACTGCGGAAAACTGAATGGACGGACGGACGGACGAGGAGGAAACCTATAGTCCCATCACTTTCCCTGGTAGGGGACTTATAAGTTGGACCAATACCCTATAAAGTTCCAGTCGCCAGTAGTGTAGGAGATAGCACCTGGACAAACTGTTTCTTTTATGTAAGTCAAAGGCCAAATGTATGTAGGTCACACTGACCTAATTTTGATAAATGACACACTGCCTCAAGTGGGTGAACTAGGTCAGGGAGACCACATTTTTGAATTAATGTCAAAAGCATCACTGTTACTCATAAAAAAAGCGAGGATAAGTATTTTCCTGGATGGGATGTGTAACCCTGGTAAATACTAGCCACAATATTACGCTCAGGCGGACAGGATATCTCTTTAGCCCCACTTGGCCTGGGAGCTCTGGCTTACTAGTCATAATGGAGCATAATGTAAACATAGCATCTATGGTGTACCGTAATTTTAATATTTATGCTGCCAAAAACCTACCTCCTTTTTTACCAATTTGTCTATAGCATTTCCAGAAAAGTCGAACAAACGATGCTCTGTTGTGTGGAGTGGCCTGTACAAAATTGTACTCTCTAAACATGGTGTGGTTGCCATCTCGTAAACTGTTGAAGCTGAACAAAGTAGAACACATTTGATAAAAAACTGATTGTTTATGTTATATACTATAATGGACTATAATTACATGGTATTTTCGAATGAAACATTGAGTCCATTAGTATTACCTACATACAAATACTGAGTTATACTAACGTAAGAATAGAAAATCAATGTCCCTTTTTTTACTGTTTTTATAATGGAAGTGGGACTTAATTAATATGTAAAATGGTAAACTGGAATCACCCTACCAGGTAACATTAATGCACACCATAATTACACTATCGTTAAGTTCTTAACAGGGATGCACTTAATTAAACCAATATATGTATAGAAAAGTTTCCATGTAAAATCTGGGATAATAAAACTAATTTTCAATGTGTAGAGTGCTCTTTTCATTGTTGATGCTTATATGTCTTCTGTCAGTGGGAAACCTTATCCATGTCAACTGGTTTACCACTGGAGGCTGAAGATCGTGTCTCCTTAATATTCTAATTTTTTTTTATCAGTATAAATGCATTACATCAAGTACTCATGGCTCTCCTGTTTCTGGCTGAACTGTTTGGTAACAATCTTCTAAATGACTACAAAAAGCATGTTGCTTGACAATTTTCCATGCATTAGTGCATTGAAACTTTACATGTTTAACAGATGATTTTAAAGCAGGCAAAGAGTGGGAGAATAAAGACTACATTGGTCAATCAGTGAGTTAAGCAACCTTTAACTGACTTTAACACACCAATCCTCTCTTTCAAGAATAAGATAGAGGTGCATTACAGAGAGATGGGCACTTATAGAGAGATGGGCACTTATAGGGGAATGGGCACTTACAGGGAGATGGGCATTTATAGAGGGATGGGCACTTATAGGGAGACGGGCACTTACAGGGAGATGGACATTTACAGGGAGATGGACACTTATAGAGAGATGGGCACTTATAGAGAGATGGACATTTATAGAGAGATGGGCACTTCCAGGGAGATGGGCACTTTAGAGAGATAGGCACTCATAGAGATGGTAACTTAGTTATTGCCTATATGGTATTTGATTAGAAAGTTTTTGAAAAATCTAATCAACAAATTTATTTTCTGTAAATATCATTTAACCAAGTAGATATTGCATTCAGCTTCAAAAGCTTGTTTCGTGCATTTGAATGTTATATGAATCATCACTATAAAGTTCAAATATACACCAAAAGAAAATGTTTACCAGAAATAACTCGATATCAGCTATTATACAGTTTAAAAAAACCTTATAAGGAATTATGTTATATACATTGTCAATTATATATCATACTCACTATTCACTGAAGAATTTAACAGCATTTGTTTTGGGGTTCTCTTCTCTGTGTTCCAACAGTTGGGCAACACTATCCTCTAAATACACAAGAATATTGTGTTTTGCTGAAAAGATGAAATATGATGCATAAGATTATGATCATGACAAACGAGACAGTGGCATTTCAATGACTAACTTTTACTTGACATTAATATTTTTTCATAGTTTCAATAATACTTATGTGGACTCTTGATAGCAGGCGCATTGCAGAATCTGCATTAGGCCTGAAAATATAACAACTATCATCACCTTTTAAATAATGAATATCTATTAATTTACTAGATCTATTGATCGATCATGTCTCTAGAAGGCTTGACCTTGATTTCCAGTTGTCACATATATCGGAATTAGTGGTCTAACGATTCACTGATGCATCGATGCATCGTCTACCCATGATTTGTATTCGTGATACTTGAAAATGTGTAGTTATCTCCCTTGACCAACGTTAGCTTACGTTTTGTAGCAAAAAAACTTGGCTGACAAGGCCGTTCTAGCTGCTTATAATTAAAGCTGCCTGTTGGAGTTCTTTCAAATTCAAATCATCTATATTCAAGAACGCTTTGTGGGGCTCTTATATTCCGGAAATACCACAAACAAAATATGACTACTGTACGATGGAATATCAGATATCTGTTAGGTCATCAGCTTCTCATATATCGCGATACATATTGTATCGTGACCCCTGTATTGCAATATGAATCATATCGCTAACTTATTTGCGATACACAGCTCTAATTGGAATATACATTGTATTTTGGACTATTGGTACATTTACATAAGTAAATGAAACAATAATGAAATATATATAAAATCTTCTTCACGATAGTTTAGATATTTTGTAAACTAGAAAATAAAATGATTTCAAGGAGTATTCAAAATCTGTTTTTTTGTGATCATTTCTAGTTTGTACAATTTTATGTAACAGTTGAGAGTATAAGGTCACCTTACTAGCTCAGGCTAGCAAGAATTTCCATCTAGTCTAGTGGTAGGATGTATGTTCTGTGAGCAGAGATCACTAGTTAAAGGCCCAGTCTGGTAAGGTATTTTTCATTATTCCTTTCTATCACAGATTAAATGCCATTGACAATTCCAAGTGAAAGCTATATAGGAGATTGAGAAACTTCCTAGGAGCTAAAGAGTCTGGGTTGTGGTTGTCTTACAAGTATTTGTCTTCAAGGGCAAATATGTAAAAGTGTAAAACATGAGGTCTGACCTTACTAAATCAGGTTAGCAGGAATTACTATTTTGCCAAGAGGAAGGATGTCCATTTGGAAACTGGGAAGGGTACTGGTTTGAACATAGAACAATATTCATACACTGCCTACACTGCTCTCTGGCATGGTATGAAGTCCCTCCCATTGCCGATAGTGTAGCATTTAAGCCCCGATGTGATTCACATCAGGCAGTATATTAGATATGATTATAATTTTCTCGAATAAAAAACACATGTAAATTGATGATTCTGATCTCTTATCAATATTCAATCTACAAATTAAACCTGCACATTACGTCATTTCTTTGACAACAAATGGTAAAATACAAAACAAGCAAGACACACAGAGATATCAGTTCAAACATACCGCCATCTTTGATACGAGTGTAAAGGTCAATTTCCATATAAGGAAATCAAAATAAATTGATGCTAATAAGATTTCCAGCGAGATTTCAATAGATAAACAGATTCGGAGTTGTATACCTCGGTGAGCAAGGTCAAACATTCTGAATTTGAATAATTACAAAGGCCAAAGGCCCCGAGAAACATCAGGGTCTGAGGTCATATAATACGAAATTTAAAATTGGATTTTAGAGCCAGGTAGCTACATTTGTATCAGATGAAATGTCTTAATCTGGTTATTCCTATTCTATACATATTCAAGAAAATATGAATAACACATTTATCTGCTGACAACTTTTCAATTGCTGAGTATAGTTCTTTCCCTTTTTCTTTAATGTTTGTGGAAGATTGTCCGATGAGACATATATAAGCCTACAGTTTTGACAAACAAGACGTCGTCCAGAGCTACGTTAATATCGCAGCTAGTTTGAGCAGGGTATTTTGTAGCTGCGATAACGTAGCTCTGGACGACGGACGGACAATTTACGACAGATGGTCGTCGTCAGAGCTACGATTGTCTTCCATTGACGGTACTGTTGCAAAACAGTGAACCTCGAAAATGCTACAAATAGCGGCTATCGTGTAACTTTGGAGTAATAGTTAGTATAATTAAACATTTCTAATACAATTTTGCAATGTATTAGCCTACCATCTAATCTGGAAATCTTTAATTAGCATATTCTGATATTATACTGCTCGGAGTTGTCTCAGTGATCCGCCATGATACTCTCGTGAGGTTGCTGACCCAAATATATGGTACCCATGACCATATATGGATGAAGCTACTACGATAAAAAAAATACATAATCAGAGATATTTAACCAGTTTTTTTGTAACTCTTGTGAAGAAAGCACATCTTCCTTTGTGTAATTAAACAATTACAGAATGAATTGACCTTCCTCACCAAGGTATATAACTCTGATTTCTGCTTATCTGTTGAAATCTGGCAGGAAATCTCATTAGCATTAAGTTATTTTGATTTCCTTATAAGGTTTGGTTTGGTTTGGTTTATTTTGTTTAACGTCCTATTAACAGCTAAGGCCATTTAAGGACCGCCTCCTGTGCATGCGACATGTATGCGTGTGGTGAGTGCGTATTTGTGTTTTGGGAGGCTGCGGTATGTTTGTGTGAAGTCTCCTTGTGGTAGGCCGGGACTTTTGCCGATTTATAGTGCTACCTCACTGGAGCATACTGCCGAAGACACCCAGCAGCACCCCCCACCGGTCACATTATACTGACAACGGGTGAACCAGTCGTCCCACTCCTAATATGCTGAGCGCTAAGTAGGAGTAGCAACTACCATTTTTAAAGACTCTGGTATGTCTCGGCAAGGGGACAGAACCCAAAGCCTTCCTCACAGGGGTGAACGCTCAACTAAAGGCCAAAAGTGAGGCATTGTCAAGGGAGACATTAGGAAGAAGAAAGTTTGTAAGAAAGAAGAGAAAAGATAAGATCCCAAATTCAGTCGCCTCTTACGATCATGCAATGGGGGCAGCAGGTACAATTCTTACACCCTACCTGAAGGGCAGAAGGAAATTGACCTTTACGCTGTTATCAATGATGGCGGTATGTTTGAACTGATATCTCTGTGTGCCTTGCTCGTTTTGGATTTTGGGACTTGGATTTTACCATTTATTGTCAAACAATTGACGTAATGTGCAGGTTTGTGGATTTAATATTGATAATAAATACCAGAATCATCAATTTACATGGATTTTTTTATCCGAGAAAATTATAACCAGAGCTAAATACCGCCCGATGTGAATCACATTGGGGCTTGCTACACTATCGGCAATGGGAGGGACTTCATACCCTGCCGGGGAGCAGTGTAGGCAGGGTATGAATATTCGTTCTTGGTATTTTGTTGCTTAGTAAAGAGTTACTGATTTAGTTATATCAACCACCAAACCGTAGTAGGTAGATTCGGATATTTAAGGAGATTTAACTGTTTACCCTGATACATAAAACTTATTCATGGGGTTGATTTCTGAATTCTTCTAACAAAATCTTAGTTCAGCAAAATCTTACCCAAATACTTTTCAGCGGTCATTGAGAATCTGTCCTCCGTTGTCATTTTGCTGTATTAAATCAGAAGTCAATTCACATAAGTTTCAGTTTTTTTATCTGATGATGATTAAACTGCTGTTATACATATCAGCAAGACAGACATTGGGACATGAAACTGACAAAACTAGCGTCCATGACACCTTCCTAGCAACCGGGAAATTGACATCAAGAAAATCGACACAAATGAAAATTAACGCACAAAAAAAATCATTGCGAACACTAAAATATCCTAAAAGTAGACACGACTAAAATTGCTGTTCAGTTGAACACGGTGTGTCAGTGTGTGGTTCCGTGTTTTCTTAATACATAGCTGAAAGAAATGTCGGTCTCCATTTTCACTTTGACTGGTAAAGCTAGCACGGGTACCTGTTTTTGTTTTCGTATAATGTATAGTTATATATATATTCTTTATAATTATCCATATCATATATGATTAATCATATAAATACAAAATTAAATTACCCAAGGCAATATCTTCTGTATCTAGTGTCATTTTATTGTTGTTGATATAATCTATTTACGAAAACATTTTAACCCACTTCTGAGAATGGACTGCTCGTAAAATTTTCAATTCTTATATTGAAACGAAACGCATACCTGTAATTAATAAGAAACTGCCAAATATACAGTATATGGTACACATGTGATATAGAGATAAAAGATGTCCGATTCTACAGTGTCTGTATTTTTCTGATTTTGACAGATATTTCGGAAAGTATTGCATTGGTCTGTAACACCAGACACTGAGTGGCAGACCTTATAATCTAAGTCCGTGTCAAAATTGGACACTACTACAACCGCACGGGTGTTTTATGCAATTTTAAAAATTATCTGGGGCTGTTATTTCATGTGTCCCATACATATCTGATGTAATTCTACATAATCTTGATATATAATATTACAATCACTGGGGCTGTTATTCAATGTGTCCCATACATATCTGTTGTAATTCTACATAATCTTGGTATATAATATTACAATCACAGATCCATAGTAAAATTCATGATGGCCAAATATCTTAACCTTGCATATTGAGAGGACTTAGGTTCGTGACGGAGGGGAAGGGAGAAGGGGGACGTCGACTAATTAAGCAACGTACGATAACTGACTACTTCTCGGTTGTTAATAACCTAAATTCTACCAGATACTATTTACTTGTCATTATTGAATTCAAATACATTACCAACGTCAGATTTTGAGAATACGATGTTCGACAGATCGAGTTTTTGAGAACACAAGTAAAAGATGTTTACTTTATGTTCCTGATATAGCTTTAGTAAGGCCTATTTTTTTTTGTATGGCAATTACAACATTTCATTAATAATTTGTATATCTGTGAATACAATAACCTGTCAAGGCATGATATCAATACTGACAGAGGACATCAACATTAACTTGTAACAAAGTTGTATAATTACACCCACATGTATACGTAACCAGAGACATATACTAGTATATGTCTCTGATGTAACTAAAACCTTGAAATTACATTCACACGTAACTAAAACTGCATAACATCGAAATGTAACTATAACCGTGTACATTACACAGACATGTCTCTAAAATCGTGTGATTCCACCCACAAGTAAGTAAAATCGTGTAATTCACACTTAGAATCTATTTCTAACTTCTTGTTTTGGCGTTGAACTTACTAAGCCAATATACTTAATGTAAAGATCTCAAACCCTTGGTCTTCGAGCCTCTTTCTTCATTGATGCAAAACAATTATGATATTGAATTATTAAACTTTATAGGTACGAAACAATAATAGCAAAAGAAATCGTCCAATAGGTGTCTCTGGTATCAGTGAGCGGTTTTGGCGACTACGGAAACATTAATATTGTTATTCTACCAATTACAGATATATTCCTTTCCCGGTTCGAGAAATTAATTCATACGCTTGATCAAATATTTAATTCCTTCAACACATGGAATTCCTTCAACACATGAAATTCCTTCAACACATGGAATTCCGTCAACACATGAAATTCCTTCAACACATGGAATTCCTTCAACACATGAAATTCCTTCAACACATGGAATTCCTTCAACAAATGAAATTCCTTCAACACATGGAATTCCTTCAACACATGAAATTCCTTCAACACAATCTTCGTGACCCCGAAGCCACATACGAGATCCTATATCTACCTCCCGTCGGTATTTTTAGTCGGGCGCCAAATGTAATGAGGGAAAATATAACGACCCGACCGGGACTCGAACCCGGGACTTTTGAACTGTAGACGGGCGCTCTCACTTCTTTAGTTATCTGGCCATCGGCGTTAAGCCAAGTCCAGTTTCAATACATTCCACCCTTCTTCAACAAAGTCTTCGACCCCGAAGCCCAACAAGAGATCATGCCTACTACCGTGGGTATTTTTAGTTGGGCACCAAATATCAGACTGGGACTCTAACCCGAGACTAACTGTAGACCGACGCTCTTGGCAATGGAGTGTTTTTTGGCCCACGGCCCTTAGCCCAGTTCCACTATACACTACTCCTGAAAGCCAAACAAGTACCATAACATCAATAAACCGTGGTACTATAACATCAATAACCATTGTACTATAACATCAATAAACCATGGTACTATAACATCAATAAACCATGGTACTATAACATCAATAAACCACGGTACTATAACATCAATAAACCATGGTACTATAACATCAGTAAACCATGGTACTATAACATCAATAAACCATGGTACTATAACATCAATAAACCATTGTACTATAACATCAATAAACCATTGTACTATAACATCAATAAACCATGGTACTATAACATCAATAAACCATGGTACTATAACATCAATATACCATGGTACTATAACATCAATAAACCATGGTACTATAACATCAATAAACCATGGTACTATAACATCAATAAACCATGGTACTATAACATCAATAAACCATTGTACTATAACATCAATAAACCACGGTACTATAACATCAATAAACCATGGTACTATAACATCAATAAACCATTGTACTATAACATCAATAAACCATGGTACTATAACATCAATAAACCGTGGTACTATAACATCAATAAACCATGGTACTATAACATCAATAAACCATGGTACTATAACATCAATAAACCATTGTACTATAACATCAATAAACCATGGTACTATAACATCAATAAACCACGGTACTATAACATCAATAACCGCGGTACTATAACATCAATAAACCATGGTACTATAACATCAATAAACCATGGTACTATAACATCAATAAACCATTGTACTATAACATCAATAAACCATTGTACTATAACATCAATAAACCATGGTACTATAACATCAATAAACCATGGTACTATAACATCAATAAACCATTGAACTATAACATCAATAAACCATTGTACTATAACATCAATAAACCATGGTACTATAACATCAATAAACCATTGAACTATAACATCAATAAACCATTGTACTATAACATCAATAAACCATGGTACTATAACATCAATAAACCATGGTACTATAACATCAATAAACCATTGTACTATAACATCAATATACCATGATACTATAACATCAATAAACCATGGTACTATAACATCAATAAACCATGGTACTATAACATCAATAAACCATGGTACTATAACATCAATAAACTAGGCTATAACATCAATAAACCATTGTACTATAACATCAATAAACCATGGTACTATAACATCAATAAACCATTGAACTATAACATCAATAAACCATTGTACTATAACATCAATAAACCATGGTACTATAACATCAATAAACCATTGTACTATAACATCAATAAACCATTGTACTATAACATCAATATACCATGATACTATAACATCAATAAACCATGGTACTATAACATCAATAAACCATGGTACCATTGCATCAATAACCATTTAATAAGCCAAGAATATCTAATTATGATAAGAGTGCATCGATATCTCAAGATAGACTCGAAAATAATGTGCAATTAACAATCATGTTGAAGAATGTGGCTATGTGAACAATTTTCAAAATTGAAATTGATATTCTTGGTCCCCACAGGCTGTCAAACTTTAGGCATTTGATACTCTTTAACGAAAAAGTTCACTTGTTTTAATTATTTTTTTAAATTATTTTTTGTTTATAGAATTATGCATATGGTTTGGTAAAGCATATTATAGGCCTATCGCTAATGACTGGAGTGAAACGAAGGGGAGTAACTCTGATAGATCAGAAAGGACACTGTAGGCCGGTAGTGTTGATTTCGTTTCGTTTCACACTGAAATAGAGTGGATCCGTAAAGTTAACGTAACCAATCTGATCTACTGTGCACTGATTACAAGCAGTGAAAAAGTTGTAAACATTGGTTCGTACATTGGATGTTTTTACTCTGAAATGAGAGCCTGTGTATTTCTAAGATGCGAAAATGAAGATTTTGGTGGCAGTGGTATTACTATGCACCACTTTTAACGGTAAGTGCCTCAAAAACCTTGGAATTACTTTATATGCAGACTTTATTCTCAGAACACACACGATCGAAAGTATCAGAGAGTTCAGTGTGCGATTAAGTTTGAGGCCACTGATTCCTTAGTTAGACAAAGCCACTGAAACTTATACCAGACATATTTATCCTCTTCGACGTGATGACATAGACTGATAGTAGTGACAAACCATTGCTGTCATGCTAAGTTATTAATGAAAACAGGAAAATGCAGTACTTTTGCTGGAATACACAACGTTGTGTATTGCACATCTTCCTCGCCGATGGCGATGCTAAGCCGACTATCCATCTTTTATAGGAAATGCAATGCTTGTTGATGAAGATAATTGTACCCTATCTTTTTACTTTGGCGAATATTTTTTGAAAAAGCTGATATTAGATGTGTTAAAAATATCTTTTAAAAGATTAATTCAGGCTTTCAGCTAAAAAAAAAAGGTTATTTCTTAATGGCACCATATCTACATAGATTTTTTTAAAGAAATTGAATAGGCCTAAAGAATGTAACGTTACAAGCACTTGTAAAAAATATGATCTAAGAAATCATGTCCATTTACCTGTCTTTTTGGCTCCTCTATTCCACGTATTTTTTGTTGCCCCATGTGGGACTAAATTCATTAATGAAGAAAATTGATTTATAACGGGCAGATATATATATTCTTCTTGGTTTTCAAAGAAAACTGCAGTCTTGTAGAATTCTTTTTTTAAATATTCCACCGAACCAACAGCATTAGTGACTTACTGTGAAATTTAAATCTATAGAAGATGGACTGCTGTCGCAGAGCAAATATATCCATATGAATATATACCATTGGTCAATTAATACAAACCACTTCTTCCAATACGATTTTGCATTATTACCATAAATGGCTACATGCATTGATGTACCAACATACATGACAACTGATTCTTGAAGTAAAATATTGTTTTTTTTATTCCGTCCGAAATGCATGACAGTCTTGTTATAATTGCTAATTGGTTCTAGTACAGACCACTCTATGAGCAACATTACTTGGAAGGAGCAGTGGATAAATGGCTTGCAGGTCTATACAAAACACTTGTGTGTCATATGGGTATAAATAAATGTAAAATATGAATTTATTATTATTAATAATGAATTCAGAGTTCTCTTCTTTGATTTCAGGGATGCATGCCTGTAATTATGGTGACCTTTTATAATTAATTTATCTTGTATGTAGTAATGTTTGTTAGAATAGTAAAACTTCTGCTGACACACATAAACATGTGGATTACTCAATATGTCACAGTTTATCCTTAGTATATTATCATAAACAAACTTACGTTATAAGTACTATGTAATCCCTGTGTGTACTTGTATACTTTCATGATGTCACTCATCGTAAAATGGCATGCTTTGTCATGATATTGATCAATCTAGAGCTCGCTGTTGTGTTAAAGCTCAGGTATCACTACAAATATTACAATGCAACTCAATAATCATCAAATCTAATGGAATCATCAAATCTAAAATGGAATCAATTTGAAGTAAGATATACAGTGTATATCAGATATAAAATGTGCTCAAAACCAACATTGACAAGTCAAGGAATTGTCCTTTAAATATCTATATGAAGCTGATGTTAATCAGTGTTCAATGCATGTACATATGATGTTAATTGATTTTTTTTTAAATACATACATTTTATAATTTATATAAATGGTAAGTTACTGTACATGTACTGTCATTATAACATTTTCCTCTTTAATTATAATTTAATACAACAATGTGGTAGCTCTATATCTTTTGTTACATTTTGTATTATAATACATCCATGGTATTGAATTGCTACAGCCTTTTTTCATGATGACTTTATCTGCTCAGTGTGCAAATAATTCTAATGCTGCAAAACTAATTTAAATATGACAAAGTCATAGATTTACTGATGATAAAAGTGTAAGGTTTAAGTAGGGAATAACTTCACACACACACATATAACAATAATGTCAACATTTTATCGTAGTTAATATATGTGGTTCAGATACTTATTCCTAGATAGGAGAGGCTTCACATATCTCATTCGGATCTTTCACAAAGTTTACCAAGGGTTCAACCAGTGCATCTGTATTGAAGCATGAACTGAAGTTGAAGGCATACCATGTATTTTCTTTGGTTAGAAAATTAGGTTGACAAAAGTGTTTTGTGTTAGTCGTTCAGCTGCCTCCTGAATGCATATGCGACCATGTGATGGTCTGGAATATACTGTTTCTTGAGAATTAATGATAGAAAATGAAATAGGTTTATTTGAAGTCCCAGGGAGAAGTCAGGGTGATAGCTAGCACAGGTTTATGAGGTTAAACACACTGCTGTCACAAAATTAAATGTGCTAAAGGTATTCATTACCTTTGTTTTAATTGTTGAGGAAATATTTTAATATATTCACAAAATTTGAAAAAATGTCTATGATTGTCGAACAATAAGCCATATAATTAGCTGATAATAAGAAGTCCATCTGTGTAAAAAATATATAAGACAATTCTTTATTTTTTTAAGTTTTTTGATTTGGTACAAAATGTGCAGCTTTTTCAATAAAATCTTGTTTGATTATTGAGGGAAATCCAGAACCATGAAGTAAAATGCTGTACAAAAACTATGTATTAAAATAGATTCTTCAATACAAAAAATAATTCACTTTGGAAAAAAGCATGTGTACTGTTGTAATATTCACAATATGCTTGTGATACTGTATGAAGTTTTTGTTGGCAATTGCACAGGAAAAATACATAGATTTTTACATTCATAAGTTTTATCAACTAAAATTTGTTTATTCTTTGTGAGCATGAATACTTGACATTACTGGAGTTTACTAAGTAAAGTCCTCGAAACAGAGACTAGAAAATTATTTTGAAAATAAATTGAAAATATCTTGTTGGATTGATCAAATTCATGTAATGAATACTATCTTGTTTAATGTTTTCGCAGACTACTTGATTGAAATTCAGATTCTAAGGACTCAATCATATCTATTTCAAACTGTCTGCTGACTCCTTCTGACTCAGGAAAAAATTGAGTTAGGTATTATATTGAACCAAGCATTTTAAATTTACTGTTATAAGTGTTGCCAGCCCATTAAGATCTACAGGTTGTACTGTAAAATCTTATCTGATGTATGGTTTGTGCGTACTGGATTTTATACCGGGAGACTACCAGTTACACTCCCCATTTAGATAATGAGGGGGGCATGCCCCGATTCAGGTTACAACTCTCACCTTGTGTATGGCATTCTCAATTTGTTGTGGGGGACAAAATGTTGATAGCTTGTCAGTGTCAAATTTTTGTGTATCTGATTCTCTTGGCCAGAGCGCCCTTGATTGGGTACAGTTGTCAGTTATGGGGAAGTTTAGTGATTAAAGATTTAGGGTATGGCCTGCCTGTTGGATCTTGACAGTATGTAAACTAAAGTATTGACCTTGGTTTAAATTGGACATATTTCTTTTCCTGTTCTCATTGTCAACTTGAATGGTTTAGAAAGTATTTTGATTTGTATGCTGTTCTGGAGATCCACGCATCCTGACTCTGAACTGGACCCCGTATAACCAGACATCTATCAGTTTACATGAGTACTCCTATAAAACTACCATGCTTTTTTCATGGCATGTCTGAATTTCTCCTGCATACCGATATCAAATGCACCACATTGATTGAATTTTATCTGGCTATTCCACTCAATAGATCAAGCATATATACATGTATATACATACCATGTACCCTTCAGATCATTGAAAATAATAAACTTCAGTTATATGAATTCCTGTTGCTTATATGGGCAGTATGCATCAGGTTGTTGGATCTGTACAATCAAGAAAACTGTTTCTTTAAAAGCATATTAGGATGGTCAGGTGTCACCGTGGTAACACACACACCTTTCTCGTAGGTGGATTGGGTTTGGTTCTCTGATCCATCGAACTTGAAATAAAATGGGGGCTGGATGAGCAGTCCGACCTGGCGGGTTTTCTCCAGGTTCTCTGGTATCCTTCCACAATAAGACCTAACTGCCTTCCTTTGCTTCCTATATATCACTATATCATATTGCAATTCGGTTTTTACATGTTCTGTACATAAAACAGCGGGAAAATAGCAATGGTTGCAATGACAGAGAGAAAATAGAATCTAAACAACAATTTTTTCTACATTTCTTAAATCATTCTTTATAATTTTGATAAAGTGACATTGACACCTCCAGATGTAGTGTAATTTGTGTGTACTCAAGAACAGTAAATCAACTACTTTTGAACTGACACACAGGAAAATGTCCACCCATATGAAAAGATAAAATTCCTATGTAACCAAATTTATGTAATTGCTATGATTAAATATTATCATGGTAGATTTATGTAAGAGTTATCTTATATGTATTTATAGCACAGATCTGATTTAATTACTGATAGGGATAATAGTGAAAAAACTTGCATGCATATTAAGTAATGAAAAAATGCATTGAAGCTTTATTAGACTGCATTTATATGTTAGCTGTATTGGTTAGCATTGCGCCTAGGTTCCCCACTGGTGAAGGCTGTACTACCAGGGGAGAATCTGAACACAAGACACTCCTTTGTTTTCTGTATGTTACACAGTATATGCATGTAATATATTTTAAGATTTAATATGTTTCATTCTGAAATTTCAAACTAGGGGAGATAATCCTTTGTATGATTTTAGCTGGACAATTTGTTCTGTAAAAGTCAAGTAGATTTCTGTTGCTTTTGCTTTGAAATACAATAGTACAAAAACCGGGAAGCCTAAACACATGGTTATCAGGTCTGTTAATGCTTGAATGACTGTTGTATCAATAAAAGCCAGAAGCATAGAAATATCAGTATCAGTATACCAACCATACACACACCACTATAATACCCCATTAATGTCCATCAGGTCACTATGTCTGCCATCTGTTACTAAATGGCTCAAATACCACAGGGGTTAGGATACTTGTAGCTGACCAGAAAAATATATGAAAATAGTTACATCACAGGGGCAAGGGTATTTTAGTAGCTGATCATCAAATATACATGAAGTTCCAGGATTAACACAGGGTAGATATATATTCGATGAGATAAACTTAGAGCAATATTACAATAATTACAATTATAAACTTTAGAGTCCTGCTGTAAACCTGGCATTTACTAATTAAATATTGGTCTGCTGGATAACTGAACTGTTCAGTAATGAAGATTACTCAAACAAATTTATTAGTTCTAATTAATCCTGGAGCTATAGTAATTATTGTACTGTACAGTCATTGGGTGCAGTTCATGATCACTGCATAGCGTGAATTTTATTGTTTTTTTTATCTTATGAATGATGATTTATATTTCTGAACAAATTTGTTCCTGCATTAATATGTTCTATTTAATTCTAATTTATGTTTGAAGTATGATTAATGGCCATATATACATATTAGTCAAATCTTAATTTTCACTTGTTTTTGTCTATTTAAAATGCAGATTGGATGAGTCACAGATCTTGTTCAGACATCCCTGAATTTAAATAATACATCACTATGCTGATCACAATAATCACTGTAGGCTGATCTTCACTTTTGAATACATCATCGTTTTGTCCTGATTCTTTACCATAGCATTATATATTACACAGAGTTAATGATCTGATGGGAAGATGCAGCTACAGAAATTCATCGACAGTTGATCTAGCTGAATTTACTCATGCCTCAGTCTATAAGATTAAGTTATGATACCAATGATCACATGCAACACAGAAAAAATATTTCACGTTTGCCGAAGGGTTCATTGTTGTTTCTCCAGTTACTAAAACATTATTCCTATTGTATTTTATTGTATTGTATTTCCAGTACTTCTTATACATATTATGTGATTGTATATATATTTTTTGTGTTTTGATAAAGGAGCGGATTGCCTCGAAAATTTAACAAGCCTCATTGTCCACACTGTTTGAATTACTTCTTTGCCCCATATAATAATTTCAAGTAATTCGTATCCTCCATACATTTATGTGAGGATCCAGTGTTATCTGGATTATACTGTTTATATTACTTCTTTGACCCATATCTAAAAGTGGGGATATATTGAAAGAAGTCATAAAACTGAAGTCTCAATGCTTTAGAAATGTTCCAAGATCAGTAGAAATTTCATGTCTAGAGAATTTTCCTCCTAAAAGCCTGGATTGAAGGGTTATGTAGTTTAGGTTTCATCAGTTTCAATGTTATAAGATATATATATATGAATCAACAATGGTTTCTGGCCATAATCTCTGAGTATATATATTTTTTGACCAATTTTAGCCTTTCCTGTCAGTTTCTTTTAAGCATAAATGTGATATATATATACTTTTCATAAATATTATGGAATGTGCATATCACAGCATCTGAATTCATACTAAAGAGGTAGCCAGACAACATTAGTCTGTATGTATTCCTTTACTCTGGAGCAACTGACTGTAATAGGGGTTAATAACATATATAATACACAGAAGAATTGTACCATGTAGAATAGCGCGTTAACCCTGAATCATATCCTGACTAGAGCAATTCTTTATATAATTCTTTATACTGTGGTATAAAGTATGCTGATATCAGCATGTTTTGGGTTCCCCAAGACCCATGGTTTATTTCTCTAGAGTCTGTTAAGAAAGCTGAGGGATAATTGTCCTGATGAGGACAACCAGAAACCTAGCTGCTATGAAAGTTTTTTTTTTTAAATGTTATTCTAAACCGTAAGTTCCAAAAACCTGTACTATTCTTGTTCATTTGGTATATTTGTGAATGAAGGTTTATTCGTATTTGTGAAAACATTACCGAAATGGCCAAACACATTATTGGTTGATAGAGCTAATTAATATAACAAGTGATTACTTTATATGTACATGTAGACTAGAGAGAGGCAGGTTGAACTTTGAATTATACCATTGCTCAACAAAGTTTAATCATTGGATATTTATTCCTGGATCGAGCTAAACCTGGGTTTAGTGTAGAAAATATTAGACTAATCAATCTTGGTAAGCTAACTCAAAAAGTTGTAAGTAAACTAAGTTCAGAAATTACCCTCATTATAAGACTATAATCAGTTCGGTCAGATTAATGCACATGGACTAGTAGTGCTTTTAAGGTCAGTAATTTGCATTGCTATACTGTGAGTACCAGCCACAAGTACTGGTTTGATTTCATAGTTTTACAGTTAATTCTTCTGCAGCCAAAAAACATTAGACTGTATATTCTACAGTACACAAAAACAGCTACCCTGATGTAAGTTAGCAAGACGGAAACCATTAAATTATAATAAGAAGGGCAGAAAATTATGTGAAATATGGTGGATCTCCAGATCCCATATAACTTTTGGGAATGTCTATAGTTCCCCCCATGTAGACAAAATGAACTGGTTGGTCATCCAGATCTGACCCAGTTTAAGTTGTTTGAAGGGGGTACCAGGATGGTGAATGACCCTGTGTACTGGGTGTAGTATGGGGGAATACCAGGCTAAGAACATCTGGTCCATACATCTGGTCTGTGGATGTGATGTTACCTTTCATTATTTATCTCTGTCAGTTAAAAGGGTCCTAAGTCCTATACAGTTCTCAAACTATGTGTTTGAGGTGCAAATCATAACACTCTTTAATTGTCCAAGTTTTTTACATTAGGAGCATGGTCCTGACCTATACGGTTGATTACAGCATGTCTACATAGGTTCTGTTTGACCTTTTTTATTCTATTTAAACAAATCTTCGTTTTCACTTATTGATTTATTTAAATTATTTGATTTTGAGTTTTTCAATATCCCTTTCAAGCAAATTTTGAATTAGCTTGTTTTTCTCACAAGACTAATTTCATGAAAGGAACGTGGGTAATTCATTTCCTGTCAGCATAGTGCACTGGAGACTATTTGTATAGCCCTGTGATTGGCAATAGAGTTTTTTCTTCTCCGTTTCACAATCGACTTAATTCTGGTACTTATTGTCTTGCATTCGAATTCTTGAGTCTCAATGTTTTAGGAATTAACAACATTGGACCAGTTAAATTTTTATTCAAGTTGAAGGAGACATTTCACCCGCAGATTTACAAGGAGTTTATCTTATTATATCAAACAAATTTGCGTCCATGAAACATGGTGGCGACAATATTTTATGTAATTATTGATAAGGGTGAAAAAGTAGCTGTAAGGGGTCCGAAAATATCCACTCAGCTGAGATGATTTTGTTAACCTTCGGATACGTTATCAAGGTGAATCTCCTAAGTCTATAGAGGGAGTTCTTATTATTTTTGCTTAATTTGATATTTTTTTCAAACTTACAACCTTATCAAATGATAATAGTACAGGCCACTCTTTGATCTGGATTGTTTTAAGATGTCTGGAAGGGATGGCAGGCTGGTTCTTCTAAGGATTTATAGAAACATTCCTCACAATTATTAAATGCTATTTAAGCTTGTTAGATGTGAGACGTTGCCAGTAGGAGGCACATGTATATAATTATAATTCAATGAACAAAGAAAGTTTGGATGCAATCAAAGTATTTTAATGAAATTTCTGATGATAATCTTAGAGATTAGCTTGTACTCTATAAATCATGTTTTTTAACTATGAAATTTACATAATCATCTTAATTATAAAATATGATATGGGTCTTCCTTACAAACAACTAGAAATAACATAGTAATGTGCAGTTAAATGCACAAGCATGCTAGAGATATGTCTCATTGATATACATGTATATATCTAGTTTTCTTGAAGCTAATAATTATATAATTTAAGTAATTGCGGGGACTTTCTTTTATGGTTTTAAGCTGGGTAGTTTCTAGGTATAAATTTTCATTTATTCTCCATAAAAAACAAAACCTGTAGTGATAAACTAATTTTTTTTTTTTTTTATTTCCATCATGCTTCCTTTAGACATAAGAGAGAAACTCTATGGATGTCTCCAATTAAAATCTCTGTAAGATATGACAGAAGTATACAATTGGTGGATAAATACCAGTCTGACAAGGAGGAGGAAAAAAATGGTTGTCCATCATACCATCCAATTGCATGATAGAGTGTGTTTTGTTTATTGTAGCAGGAAACATACATCTGTACTAAGGGGAATGTAACAGGGTAATGGTAGAGGCATTGTCAGGGATCCCAGCTAAGTCGACATTCTTGGAATTATTCCATGCATACAAAACAGGGATAAACATTGATTCCTCTGGTAGAGTTCACAGAAAGTAGCAAACAACTATGGTAGATATAGACTGGCTCCATAGGAGACCTGCCATTACAGCAGTATAGCTTACTCCCTTCTCATGATGGTAATTCCCAGGGGTAATAAACATTGTACTTCAGGTATCTACACTTCCTCATTATATAATAGTTATCAAATTAATGTATTTAGTGACATGTGCCATGTTTTACTGCTAAAAACAGGGAATATTTTCCAATTATCATTAAAATATAAAGTTGCTTTATTGTCCTTCTGGGGTTTATTTTATTTTTTATTTCACCCATTTATAGCAGTAGCTGCTGGTCTGAAATAAAGTTCCAAATTGATGGGGTTAACTTGGAACATCTTCCGAATGAACCAAAACAGTCACGTGCCTGTATTTTTGTGTTACATTGTCGCTGAAACTTTCAGCTTATTCACCAATCAGGAATGATGACCTCAAGCTTGGCATAAACTATTAACGTATAAGAATGAGATTTACCATTTAACAAAATTTAACCTAAGATCAATGTTAATTCTGTACCCTTTCACAGGTATGCAATTTTTCCTGAATTAGATGAAGCTTCCATATCTGATGTGACCTTTCCATGGTAATCTGTAATAAAGTTACGGAAATCTGATTTGCTACTATAGAGTGAGACTCAATCCAATTTGGTTTTCTGTTTGGATTCAGTGAAAGTTACTTGATTTCCCATGTGTCATTATAAGAACATGTTTCAGACTCACAAGAGATAAATCTTAATATTTCATTTGACAACTACTGGACTGAATAATAGATGGCCATTCTAGTTAATGTTTTCCTGGTTATGTGATATTTATTGTAAACTTTAGGAGCATGAAGGTGTATACCTTGTCAAATTCATCTACCCAGTGTTTGTATGTGGTGTCATTATTAGACCTCGCCCTACATATTCTTTCCACAGAAGCTTTCATTGACCTTGACATGCTAACTGATTATAATGAGGACAAGTCCATCATAATGGTTTTCACTCCCTCACCTTCCCATTCCCCATACTGTAATTACCTGGTATCATTTTGTTAGGCTGAATCTTTGGTTTGCCTACAGTGCAAAATGATCAATATCCCGAAAAAGGGAAGTAGATATAAAATCTTACAAAAGTTACCCTAGCTTTCGAGCTATCACTGCTCTTACTTAGGGAAATCTGTTTTCCTTTTATATCCTACATATTACTATATGTTCCCCTCCATTTTGAAGTAAAATAGAAACTTGGAACTTCTTTGCAATGATGTACGTAGCTGGCAAGCTCTGGTATTTGGATTGAGCAAATTTTGCAGGATTTTGTTTTGCTTTTCTTCCCTGTGTGTCCTTGTAAAACAGAATATTTACAAATCCTAAATGTGTCTGGGATACCATTGACAGTTATACAGTGTATGATGCCAGAGCCAATTTCTAAAGTTAATTTTACTTTGTATGTAATTATACTGCATGGTATATGCATATTATGTGGTTAATGTTTCTGTGTTTTTATCCTCAAAATCTTCTCTTAAGATTCTTTTGAACGTGTCAACATAATAAAAGCATGCAATGCAATGTTAAACTGGATGTTATATGGCCCAGACTGCTGGGAATCCGGAATAATTATGCCTGTATTATATAAATCTCATCAATGTGTCTATATAGATGTAATCATCATATGCCTCAGGTAAGTATATTGTACTTTGTTGGCCATCGACTTACCTGGCCAATCCTAATACCGTATCTCATTGTATAAGTTTACCTCATATTGTGACCCAATTTCTACCATATTTCACTGAAGAAATTTCTCAATCTGTTGTTGTCTTCAGGTGACTGCCCAAAATTTAAAATGAAATGGTACCAAAACAGCAACTGTGATACAAGAAAACAGGCTTGACAATCACTACCAGTTGTACATTATATATAGGTTTATATTACAGGAAATTTTCTTAAAGTAACATGATATGATTCAATGTCAATGTCTTCAAAATACCTTGATACATGTAGTAAACAAGAGAATTTGGCCTGAATGGTCATTTTTATCATGTAAATTATTTAGAAACCCTTACTAGAACTCCCAATAAAATTAAAAAAATTATTGTAACCTCTATGTTGTACATCCAAAACTATATAAAAAGTGTCATGTCTGCATGTCAAGGTACACCCTAGCTGTTCTGACACCTGTATCATTAAAACTAGAATGAAATGTTTGCTGTGTATATAAAATCATCAAAAGTGATTTTATCAAACAATCACATTGCTTACTATAAATACTGTGCTTTATCTCTCGTATCACATGTTTAATTGATAAAATCTCAACCTTAAATTTCAATCTGATATTTATATTAAATGATTGACAAGATATCAGGTTTAGTTGCGTAAGGAATCTCTGGCAGGAAGACGTCATTAATACCAAAGGGTTAGGATATATGCTTCCTGATACTTTCAACATATATATTGCATGCTTGCATGAATTTAATTCCCTTTCCTTTTAATTCCCAAATATTTCTGCAAAGCTAGCTCACTGAAATACCATTTATCATAATTATGTGAAGTAGGATTATTTCTATGAAAGTTTGAGATAATGCTTTATTAAAGTTTTAAGTGTGACACTTTTAGCATAGTATATATCATACAATAGCATACAACCTCAATTCAATTACAAATGTATTTTCCAAAGTAGATTTCAAAGTCATTAACAATACCTAGAGCCTCAACGATGTCCCATATGGCTTATTGTACCATTTTCATTCTTTGAAGTTTTGATGCTAAAAAAATGTGAATTATTCTTATCTTGAATCTTGGTTTTGGATGTGTTTGTCTTCCTCAATACAGGTAACTTGTATTTTATTATAATGCATTCTTGTCATTGTACATGTTTATTCATAATAGTTGAGTCCAAATTCCAGATGTTTTTCAGGTATGATGTAACTCTAATAATGTATAAGAAATGCTTGTCAGAGTAATTTATATAGCATCAAGCTTTAAATTCTTAATAAATTGCATATACTGTATCACCTTATGTTAAAAACCCATTCAGTGGCTGTCATACCTTGCAGGTATTTAAAGCATAAATATGTATTCAAGTGTGGAAAGGGAAGACAGAAATTTGAAATATGATTACTTGTATCTGATATATGGAATAGATTTGCTTCATTAATAACTCTATATAGCCTTCAAAATGTTCTATTGTATTCTGCCAGAAGATTGTAGCAGTTTGACGAGACATGTTAAATGCTTGTTGTTGGTAGTCCTTTATTAAATGTTGTGACATGGCGACAGTATGTTGCCAGTCTTTGTTGAACCGGACCTGGTTTAGTGTTCCTTGGCTTAATTCCTTTGTAAATATGTTTACAAAAAAATTTGATCAATCTCTGGAACTAAATCATTCTTCAAATTTACTCTGTGTTGATATTGATTGAAAAAAAAATGAAAAAAATGCAATTGTAAAATTATGAGTAAAAAAAGTTTAATCTTGATCATATAGAGATTGGAGTATTGCCCATTTTGTGCTGGATTTACATTATATCTTTGCTTGGCTAGACACAGATTTTATATAGTGTTACAAGGTCTCATTTATAGACTTAAGGATATATGCTACCTTACTGATATTGACTTAAGGATATATGCTACTTTACTGTTATATAAAGACATTTGAAAAGATTTCCACAGTAAAGCAGACAATTTTGTTTATTAGATGGTAAGTCATTTCAATGCTTCACAGGGAGCATGGTTATGTGAAAAGCAAGCATAATAGTTTTAAAGGGAGATAACTCATGTAGAAAATACCAGTTCACATGTTATACGGTTGGCTTTATTTTGTAAGCTGTGACCTAAAGGCTTATTAGTGTGACAATCTTATATGGCTAAAATTAAAGTACCTGGTAGTTACAGTTAGGTAATGTATGTCTATATACATATCTAGTTGTCCAGCCAATTTATTTCTAGGGTGAAATCTAGATTAACATTCATTACAGAATTATCTTGTTATATAACATATTAAGGAGAACTTGGGTATGTAGTTGGATAATGTCTGATGCTGAACAATTGCAGATGTATGTTTACATTTGATTTTTCTTTGCTTTTTTTTTCTTATGTGGTGGAGCATGTTGGATTAATCAGAATTTGAAGTTAATCTTTAAAACTAAATTGAAAGAAAATATTCTGAAAGCTATACAACATGGGATGAAGATTTATCAGTGTTATAATGACTAAAATTTTCAGTATTCTATCATAATTACTTGTGGCTCAGGTAATAAGATTTGAATTCTTACAATAAATTTCCATACATGCAATACTATACAAACCTATACAACTGACCTGGATTTTTGTTAAAGTTGATAAAGGGGAAAATCAATACATAAACTGTAGGAACATGGAAGTTAAAACCACACAATCACCCTATTCAACTTGTCGTGGCAGGCTGATATTTGTTTGTATGCATGTATAGTGTAGTTTGACCTTTATCAGTACAAATATTGTTCTCAGAATAGTAACTCGGTTGTCCCCTTTCTCCTCTGTGAACTGGACTTTTGTTGCTATTGATATTTTAATTGTTATTGTAGGGGAAGGTACTGGGTGGGATTTGTTGGTTACACACTGTTGTCCCAGTGATCTATGGACTCCAATATTGATTTTGATCTATTGTAATTATTGTTCTTAATAGCAGAATAATAAGGTTCTGTATTCGCCAAAAACTTTCAATATCCTATATAGCTAGTTATCTTCAGAGTGATTTAAGTAGGAAATCTGACATTGTTGTAGAATTCATGTAGGCACTTAATTAATAGAGAACTTTATTAAATCTTAAAAAAAGCACCAACCATAAAAAATATTGATTTGTTAGCGAAAGATAACTTAATTTCCTTCACTGCTTAGCTTCCTGTTTATGGTTTGAAAGCTATTTTGTATTATTGGGTCCCCATTGTGTTACAAATGTCAGTAGTATTTAGTACTCAGAATGGTGGCACCATCTGTCAGAAGGGGGATAGACCTACAAATTATTGTATGGCCTATACTGACATAAGCCCCTGAGAACCTATTAACTAGGTCATATATACTATTGAGCTAGACTTGGAGGAATTATATTGGCTCATCCACAAGGAAAATACAAATGTACTAGACAAGCATTTTGAGATTAATTGAACATCTATTAACTGTTTTAATGAATGCTATTTAGTCATCAGTTGGTCTTGGTCCATTTGAGACATACATTTTTACCATATTTATCTACAAATAGAAGCTCCTTTCCACAAATTAAACCCTGACCATCTTCATTTTTGAAGATTTATTTTGAAATAGTAAGCTTGATATGGTTCACAAAAAACTTATTCCCTTTGGGAGTGCTGGGGTTATCTGAGGGTTATAGATATGGTACTAAATCTTTTACACTAGGGTAGCAGGCTTATTTGAGGATAAATACAGTACTGAACTTTTACACTATAGAAAGGGTTTATAATCATAATTCTATCAAATAAAATGTCCAGCATTCTCAGTTTGGAACTCCTGGACTTTGAACTCCTGTATTTCTTCATGGCATTTTGATATTACTGGTGTCGTTTTGGCATAGGGCAGCATCAAATGAAACACTTTTGATATTTTGATCTTTCTTTTGAATGTTCTTGGATATTTTCATATTTCTGATGAGAGTTCTGGAAGGTCTGAGCCGAGAGTAATGATATGTATGGATTCCTGAGATAATGAGGCTTTGAAGGTTTCCAGAGCATTGTGCAGGTGTGTAGTTATCTAGACTGGTAGTTACAATACTGTACATAATCATTGTGTTCTGCCTGGTATGTTAGGCTATATACCACATGGACTACTTTGTATTGTACATTTCTGGTGTTGAAAGTGTCGGAATCTGGTATATACTTTTTATACAACAAACATTGGTTAACCACATATGTATCTGGCATTGTTTTGTGCTTTCTTTTAGGTTATGATATCACATTGGCTTGTAAAGTACATATTATATCATACAGTTACAACTGATTCTCATTTCCTGGCTGAGATTTATCTGGGTACTTTAAACTTTCTCTATGGAGAAGAACTTCTGTCTTTGTCAATGAAATAAGTAGAAGCGGATCCAAACAAAAATGAGTTCTCTGGATATATTTTGAATTACTAGAAAGATACAAGATTGATGAACCAGGAGGCATATTTCTAACAGAGATACTGGTAACAATTTGACCATGAGTCAATCTAATTTATACCTTTAGTTTAGTTTTCAAAAATCTATGCCACCTATGGACCAGGTAAATTTTTATGAGGCTTGAATAAGAAATGTCTGAGTTCAATTCGTCTGAGTTAAAACTTTTAAGTAGAAAGGGTTAATTAGGACTCTATCATAAAAAATATTGTTATGATGCTTTTTTTTTAAATTATCAACTCTCTGAGAAAAAATAAGTGACAGACAAAACAAGGACAAAAAAACTCTGAGAATGTCTGCTAGTTTCAAGTATAAGATAATGCCAAATTATTTGGAAACCATTTGACTGCAGTTATAAGCAAATATGTTCCAGTTGAAAATGAATTCTGATTGAGATAGTTATGATATAGCATTATATTCCATTATATATACATACAGTTGTCAGGATGATAGATGTTTCTGGGTCCTCATGATCAATGGGCAATACCTACAGTAGCTCTGAAACACTTACCTACTTACGGTACAACTGCATGTACAGTATATTGAAGTTCATTAAGTTATATAATATTAGAGGATCATCTTGCCAAGGATATGTTCCAACCCTCGGGTACAGAATATGTTTAAAAACCTGATTGTCTGGCAGCAGAGTGTGGCAACAACAAATTCATCATAAATTTGTCTACTAACTGATCCCCATGGTAAACTGGCTCACTTTTTTGTGATTTTGTTTTTGTATATAAGACATTGGCAGATTCCCACTGTATTATATTTTACAGTAGACATTGATAGTGATGTTCGCCAAGGAATTGCTTTGATTATTACTTCGAGGTGAATAATATCTGTTCATTCATTGTCAGATGTGTCTGCCACAAGTCTTTCCCTTGACTTATTACCTTTAATTCAACAGACACAGACATCTACCAACTCATTATGCATTAGAGACAAGCTGTAGCTGAAAAGAAACTGATCATGATGCAACATAATAATATCTTTACAAAACTGTCAAGCGTTCCAGGTATTGTTAAAACTGCACTTCCATATACAAACAGACTATATATAGTTACAATTGCTCAGAGATATTACCGAAACTTGTGAGCTTATATTACTTCTGCTTCAGGATAACTATATGATACACTTTGAGACATGACCCTAATATTAAAGGGGCATCACAATTTGAAATCTGGGAATTGAATTGGCTAATATTTACTATTAACTACTGCCTTTATGAAAATATGAGGAAACTCTTATAAACTTGTATGTACATAAAATTGCTTGTATATATCATTATAAATGCCACATGTTGTTTCAAATATTGACAATTTGGCAACATCTTGACTCGCCAATCTCTAAAATGTTTTTCTGATGAGTTTTGGAGCCGATTTAATGACAGGGTTCCAGGGTTATCTATGTGGATGTTAGACTCCAGATATTACTGTAAGTGGCCCTGTCTGTTGTAGAATCCTAGATATTTATCTAAAAGGTCAGTCAACTTGACCTGACATCAAATTTAATTTGTCAAGGAAAGGTCAAACACACGGACTGATTACACTACTCAATAATGCATGTACACAACCGATATAAGAATTCAGTCATACTATAACTTAAACAAAAATACTCTGTTATTGCATTCTAGAGATGAGAGTGTAGGGTGAAGATGTGACAACAGCAATTGATATACTGGTACCAGCTAGGCCACTGTTAAACACTATTTCGTCCCCATATATAGGAAAAGCAATTTAAGGTGTACAAATTCATTTCTAGCTTACCTGGCCCATAGGTCACATGATCTTATGTCATGGAGCGACATCTTTTCTCTGTTCATTTGTCCTTTTTCTTCTGTGAATCTTTGACGAAAGATATGTGCATCCTTGGATGAAGGTTTTCATCAAATTTGGTTTGCAGCATCCTTTGCGTAAGGGAAACCCCATTATTATATTGTTAATCAACCCCCCCCCCCTGCAACTGAATTAGATTTTAATCATCTTTGGAACCAGAAAGATAGTTTTGGGAATGTCACTTGACACACGTACATGGTAATGATAGGCAGATCGGAAAATATTTGTGATATAACTTAAACAAGAGTATTTTGAAGGATATTTAGAAATATACTGCAGTGACCAGGCTCCATAACACTTCAGAGGGAAAACCTTGCTCTAGCAGTCTGTTTACATCAAAAGCATTATAAAAGATTGAGTTTACAAATTGTTTTCAGAACAGAACCAATTGATACTTGGATTTGATTAATGCAATATCTGAAACATTTATTAGGCAAACCAACATTGATGTTCTCAGTTTGTATCTTCTACTGTCAGACACAATTTGTACCTAACAGAATAAAATGTCCACTGGTCAAGCCTTGATGGTCACCACACATCATTGTAATAGAACTCTGACCCATCTCTGTGGTCACAACACTAATCTTTGTCTGGCATGGTGTTAAACAGAAAAAAAATGTTGTAAATTATGTATGACATCAGCTGTTTATACAGAAGGTGTCTGAAATGTGGCTATAGACCTCATACTAAAACTGTCCTGGCTGATCTACAATGATGGCCTCTGTCTGAAAGTGTTGATGCTATTTGATGCTTTAATGGCTGGTTCTTGTTCTCCAATAATAAATCTGTCTGTTCAGACTGATATTACGTTCTGATTGGCAGCACATGAACTGTCTATTATTTAAAACCAGAAACAAGGCTCCAAGTTTTATTTGTCGTTGCTCATATATTCAGTATATTTCATTGTCTGTTTCTAGAAATTTTCTACTTCTATTATTCTTCTCCCTACTAAACCACAAAGTATGACTGGGAAGCTTATACAAGTGGTATCAGTATAACATATTTTAACTTGACAAACGATGGCAACATAACTAGGACTTCTGGACAATTAGATTGTGGCATTATAACAAATTACTAACAAATGAAAGTTTACTTGACAAATTCTGGAAGTAAAGCAGGGTTTTATACTGACAAATGGCTGCAAGTTTATAAAAAGGTATTTCAGACAAATGTTGGTAAATTGTAATGAGATTTTACTGATGTAACGATGGCAGCATAAAGAGGTTTTACTCACAAATGTCGGCAATGTAATGAGATTTACTGATCTAACGATGGAGTTAAAACCCTGTTATACTGCCATCATTAGATCAGGATAATGAGGTTTTACTGACAAATGTTGGAAATGTAATGATATTTTACTGATCTAACGATGACAGTATAATGAGGTTTTACTGACAAATGGAAATGTAATGAGATTTTACTGATCTAATGATGGCAATATAACAAGGTTTTACTGACAAATAATGATGAAATAACAAGGCTTCACCAGGCAGATAGTGGAAGTACAAAATGTTGTTGAGATTATACTGGACAAATTAGGGATATTAGGTATTACTGATGAATCTGAGCTGAATCCAGTTTTGGTTTTTGTTGGCAATAGTACAGATATTAACGACATAACCTTATAATACCTGTCCATGTACTCCCTGACAAATGTCTACTTCAGTGACCAGTGTTCCTATTGCTGTTAAAATGTCAGTTAGTCTAACATATCTCTATATTAATCTTTGACCCGATTCTGTATTTATATATAATTATTCACTGGATTTAAAAAATTCCAGGTATGAACATTTCACCTGTGTACAGTGTAATGATCATGACTTGTACTTTCATAGAGGTAAACAATCATACAATCATACAGTTATACAGGTTGTACCTAGAATCTTACACTGGTATTTTATACCACTACATGCCAATTTTATACTTGGAATTTGTGGTAGAGAAAACATTAACAGGAGGAATCAGTTTGGGATAAGGAAATCTAAATTCGAAAAAAAGATGATCTGTATGTACATGTAGCTAAGGGTTAAGGAAGAACTTAGGGAGAAGTTAAGTCCAAACTATTTCCATGGAACATTGACACTGTACAGTGTTTTTGAGTCTTTTAGCTGAGGGAATTAAAGGGCAATTCCTTCTTCATATAACTTTAATAGAAAGATTTCCCTACATATACTCTACCCTGTGTTTCTTGCATGTTGGCTGAAATTGAAGTTTGGTACACTGGATGATCCATAGTGGTAAGATGGTGCTACAGGACATATTAGGGCAATGCTTATAATGCTTATAGGAATAATGAAAAGGAGGAAGGGGCTCAATATGTGGTATTGCATGATATATGAGGATTTAGAGTCAGGACACCGGGGAAGGTGGTATACTACTACAGAGATTTGTGGGACAATTGCTACCTCAGGCTCCAGTAGGATTAGTACAAGGTTTGCTGACATGAAAAATTAAAGGGCACCTGTCAGTTGCCAACTAAGATTATTTTGACAAATCAAAAAGCTAATGTCATGTCAGATAGGGTAGGTATGATAAGGATACATTACTGGCCTATTAAGCTTGTTGTGTGTGTTTTGGTAGGGCTTTGCCCCTCCACTATGTCGGTCAATCGGCACTTTGTCACCTGATTGAATGTTTAATATGCATTCGTTTCTTATGCTATCGCATGATAACACTTTGTCCAATATTTGTCTTCTTTTTTTACCAGAAAATTTTGCTTATACTTTTAAGGTTTTAAGTTTTTTTTTCCATTATCAGGATTTCAGTGTATAAATATTTTGAGTAAAAACAAAATAAAGATATTGTAATTGAGTTGGACTGATTTTAAAAGGAATGCATTTTTAGTTAGAAATTGTTAAAAGCCTGCCTTGCTGTTGTCAGTATTTTAACAGTTTCTGAAAAATTTCAAAATTACTGAATGAAATGCAATTATTGTAAATTAATGTTTGAACTGTTTTAAAATGTTCCCATTTATGACACACAAGGGGGGGATACCAGAATCCAAAATTGATAAGCAGGCCTGGTAGTCATTATTACAAACCATTACAGAACGATTGAAAATGATTTTCCAGTTTTCTGTAAGCCAGGAACCAAGCCTTCCCACATACCTCAGGAACACCTGTACCACATTACAATGTACATATCTGGCTGTCTGCACATACATCACCGCTATCTGGTCTGTTTGTTGTCTTATATATATATATGATGGTATAGTAGTGGGGGTTCTATCAGGGGTGGGAACCGCATGTGGTTCTTGGTGAATGTTATGACATATGACTAGCTTCCTACACACAAATCACCTGTTGGATCCATATCATGCCACTTTCTTCTTCTGAAGTCTAACCAATTAAATCATTGAGGTATAGTTATGTGTGTGTGGTATATATATTGTAGCCATATTTCTTGTTTATTCATGGTTTCTATACGTAATTGGTGTCAAGTAGGTTGTTCGGAAAGTGTAACAATTTACTAGAACATATACAGGATATTTCTAAGATTATCTGTAGAATATTTCTTCTACACAATTATGTTTTATATTTTAGTCTATTAATTGTTTGATTTCTTGCTGATTATGTTAAATTGAAGTCACACATTTCCTGCATGTTGTTTAAATGTTTATCATTTGATTAAAGATCACTGCATAACTTTGCTTATAATTATCAAAGGGGAGATAATCATGCTAAGGGGAGGTATTCAGAGAAATGATAGAAAATCAGAGGGAAAAGGATTCGTTTTGTGTATTCCATAATCCTGTTTATGATGTTTTGTTTATTAATATAGAAAAAAGCCAAATAAAATCATATTCAAACAGTTTCCAGATATTGAGTTATATACCTTTTTAGATCATAACAAAATACTTTAATTTTTCAATTAGAAGATATTAATTATAAGCATACAATATTTTACATGTTTGTATTTGCTTCAAAGGGATATTAATTTGATTCTGACTTTACTTTATGTATAATGCATGCTACTGTCAATTTGGTCATAGATAATGTTTATGACTTTCAAAACTGTCAGTCAATCTCCTGATCAGAGCGTAGTGCTTATATTGCAGTGTATTCGTGATTTATCACGATCCTCAAACCTATTATATACTTAACCTCAGGAAAGGTGAAAAGTATAGCTCCTCTTGCCCTGTATTTTGTTAAAATATTGAAAGCAGATGACCCAGACCCATCGAAATAGACATGCATCACTTATAAGTAAAAGCTAAGTTGTTTTAGAAAGTGTTGAGGATAAGCTAGACAGATTTGTTGATGGGACCATCTTGATTGAAGGAGCTGGAGACGGTCTGTACTAGGCACACTATGAACCTCGGGAGTATTCCCAGTACAGGGACCACCATCAATAGGTGTGAAACAGGATATCAATAAATACTCTTACATTCTGTCATCAGGGATGATCCACTACCATATTTATCCTGTGATAAGCCCAGGTGCCAATATCTAAAGTTAGGGAGGAAGTATTATTATAAGGATCGAGTAGGCTTATTGCCTGGCCAAGGAATAGCAATAAATGTTAGCATTTCTATTGAATTGCAATTTAGACATGGTGGGCTTATTACCAGGCATGAGTTTATATAAATGAAGGAACAGGTCACAATTTTTTAATTCAGTTGATTGCAGTAATCCTAAGTCATGCAACTCTTAACCACACTGATAACTGGTCTTTTGATCTAAACAAATATAAAAACCGACTTTATGACAGATCTTTAAGTTGGTTGGTTGTTAAATAACAAAATGAACGTGGTCTCACAACACAAGTGTATAAAAAGAAACGCCCAGGTGTGTTGTCCCTAACTGGAGATTGTAATGTTGTGATGATCTTAAAGTTCTACCATGCATAAATATGTTACAATTTATAATGTATCCCACAAGAATCTTTTTATAAATCACTAAGTATTTGGACAAATTGTAGGAAATGTGAAGTAAACATTATAACTGCGATTATAGTAGACGTTTTATAGTAAATTATAACATGCACACTTTATGACGAACCTCAGAGAAATTTAAGACTACGGTTTGTCATTAACGTTTTTATCTGGTAATTATTTACATGGAGATAGTGCTTACTCTGTGTATATAAGATATATAGCCATGGAATTTCTAGGTTATGAAAAAGTAAAAAATCCATTTATCTACTTGACTGCAACAAATTGTGTTCAGTGATTACCCATCCTTTTAGTGTTTTGTAGATTTTTGTTGAAATGATTCAATTTAGTTGCAGTTCCTCATTTATGTCATATGGAAAAATGAAAGTTTGATGGACTGTTAATGGTTAGATGCCATGTACGTTTGATAGAAATTGTCTTTTGACTACAGCTTGTTCCAATAACAGTAGAATGCCATATATAACTCTCTGGAGGATGTGCTGGTTATACAGTTGTTTGTATATGTTATTAGCAAGTAAATTAAAAACTCTGTTGGACCCATGTTGACATGCAGGAGTTCAGATAACAGAAAGTTTTCATATACATTGGGCTATTGGATTTGTGACTTCTATACAGGTTCAAAATTCTAAATTTTTTATAATCAATATTTTATGCTACTTTAGCAGTTCTTACTTACACAGATTTCACGGTCGTTAAAACAATCTGTTAATTATGAGAATTGATGATAGTGAGTGTTAATTGTCAGTGGTTTGCTACCACTAGACAAGGAGCTCATGTGTTTGGTTCCAATTAGTTACTTTGAAAGCGTTTAGTGTTAGCATATTGTGTTGAGGGATGGTAACGAATATAACAAGCAAGTGTTGCTCTTACATTTAATGCTTTAGCAGCAACACAGATTGCATAATTACAGCCAAACGATATGTACAAATTAATTATCAAGTTAAGATTACTGTGGAGCAATGTGCAAAGATATTTGCATGGGAAGACGTAGCTCCGCTTAATCTCTTAATTATCATATGTAAAGGACAAGCTCAGTCAGTCATGACACCATCTTCATTTAGGGGAAATATAACTCATAATCATCTGTCTGTTTACGATGTCCAATGGGTCCATGGAAATGCCTTAGATCCTTCATCACTACTCTCTCAGTGCTATTATTGCCACTTCTGGGGCGAAACTGAAGGTAGAGCTGTAATATTTTTAAGGGACCCTTATCACTTTATCTATATCCAGAACGTGTTCTGATAATGCACACCAAGACAAAAAAGAGGAATAGAGTTCTGTGGGATATCTTTATGCTATGACATGGAAATTGATTCATGGTATTGGTTTCTGTGATTGCCGACTTGATTTTTGGTCTCCTGAGCATACTAGAAAATCAATGGCAGGTTTTATGTCTTTCTGGAACAGCAATAATCCAATGGAGAGAGAGATTCACTTAAGCAATAGATTGGAGAGATTAGAAGGCAGGAGGTTTTCATCTGCTGTCTCAATGTGTGAAGATCTGTGTTTAAACAAACAAGTTTGTCTCCACAATTTGAAATCTTCTTGAAGAGTTTTTCATTAGTTTCAATTACTACACTTTAGTTTTAAATGCATAAATGTTTAAAGAAAGCTGCTGTACTGCATTTGCTTTCACAGCTCATGATCTCCAGTTTGTCATCGATTAGAGTGTCCCTATCAGGTGTCTGACTACCAGAAGTCCATAGAGAATTCACTCCAGGGATTCAGCTTGATGGAGAGTATGTTATTGAAACAAAAGTGGTTTCCATTCCAAGTGCTCCACCCTAAAAACTCAAATTTCTTGTATGATATAATACTTGATTGGTTAATTAATATCAGCTGGGTTTTCCTCATGATTTGGGAGTATGGCTGAGACCTGTTGTTGGATATGATATAACTTTTTATCAATCCTCTTTTTCAATCACTAATGATATTCTCAAATCTAAAATCCAACAACCAGGATCACTGTACCGTTTTGTCATAATGACTAGTATAACTAATGCTTGCTAATTCCAGTAGAGTTTCATTGAAACAATGACAAGTGATCATGATTAAGGAATGTCTTGTGTGCATGGTTACATTGTAAATCATGGTGACCAAAATCTGGGAGTCGGAGACTTTAAAAATTATTACAGACCAATCCCAGCAAGTTATCAGGAGGTCAGGTACATCAGAATTCAGTTTTGTGTGCCAGAAAAAACTTTGGGATAAAGGCGGTAGCTAAAGAATTGGGTAACATACAGTTCAACTGTACTTTAATATACAGATGTTTATTGTACAAGTCATAAAAAGGAATGGAAAGAGAATTTTTTAAAAGAGGATGACCAATATTTACAACTAGCACTGAAACTTAATGTGTTGTTGAAAGTCACTGTCCTCCTAACAACAATAAAACCCTCAGCTGTATTTTCTCTTGGGGGATGTGTCAGATAAGTGTACTCGGTGAAATATTCTATAATGCTCAACACCTTCATAGCTAAACCATGTTCAGCAGGCTGAGGATTCGAAAAAAAAATGTTATCTCCCACATCCAATTCGGCATTCCTATCAAACAAATATATATTCCCTGTAGCCAAGTACAACCAGAGAAGTGAGTGAAAACATTACCTCTATCACCTCATTTCTATTTATTTAGCCGTTAAAGTAAATCCAGGGATTGCAGTAGGAGAAGAGGTATCCTCCTTCAGAATTTGTTCAGTTAATTACAATTCAGCTTTTGATCTGTTCAATAACAGGGTGAATAAATTCAACTTGTACTGGCACTGAGATTGATAGATTCCTAACATTCCCTCCCACATGAAATGCACTCGTCCAGTCTTCTATCACTTAGCTAGCATTTTTTTTTACGTTATTTTGATTCAAAGGTGAGACATGAAAGACTGTAATAAAATGGATCTTAAAGAAAAGTCTTCCTGTGGTGCGTGGTATGAACTCCAACCGTATGGACCAGAGAATTCGGAGAGAGATTCAGAATCATAATTAGATTTTCATATGAGACATAAGCTGGTATTTAAGACTGTGATTTATTTGTTATGAAGATTTTTTATGGAACTATCAGCAGGATTCAGGCTTGTCTTACAAAATAGCTTACAAGTTAGAGTTGTTTGGATGTACGTGGGTTGGCTCTTTCTAAAGCTTGTAATTGCAACACAAGATAAAACATATATAGCCTATATATATTATCTGGAGTCTGTCTGCACTGACATACACCCCATTGTTTTTCCAGTATATCATTTTAATATCCATTTATAAAAGTAGTTAAATCTTTCATATTATTCAAAAGGAAAACAACATTGTCTTCAAAATTTAAGAACAGTTTTAAAATTTGGTATATTTTCAGATGTTAATGTCAAAAGAACATTCTAGGATTTCTAGATTACATTTACGTTATGTATTTTCTTACTTTTGCTTCATTGTAAACCTCATTTTAGTCCTCTATACATGTATATAACTTATAAGTATGCTGGGTAATTTTTGCAGCAGAGTTATTTTATCGCTCTTTTCCCAGTTGGATTCAACAATACAAAAATATCCAGTTCTGGTAAGATGCAACCAAAATGCAAAAGCATTAAAAAGAACTCAGGAGAATAGTAAACAATGGTATTCAAACAATAGCTTAATGATGTTAGACCACCATCATCATCAGATGTTGGATGAGATTTACTGTTTCTTCATTACATCAGTATAATCACATGACAGTCATGTGATACCTTAAAACATATCATGTGAGAAACTCCAACATACAATTATAACAGTTCTGAGCTGACATGTTTTCTGCAAAATTGACACTGATTTCCTGATGAAAAAGTGTGAAAAAATATGGAACTGATATATACAAAGCTATATACAGCAAGGGGCTGCAGTGGCTGAGGGGTAAAGGTATCCCAAAACTTTATCAATATAGCTCTCCGCCTCTTGGTTGTGAGTTCAGAACCCACATGGGGCAGTTGCCTGCAGGTACTGACCCAAGGCCAGTGGTTTTTCTCCAGATACTCGGCTTTCCTTCACCTCCAAAACCTGGCATGTAGGACGTTAAACAAAATGAACCAACCAACAAATATACAGTTTATAAGTTGTGTATAGTGTTCTGGGAGACCTCTGCTAAGTTCTATATGACCCGTCAACAAGCAAATCATGATCAACCACGCCAATTTTTAACTGAGCTTCATTCAGCTGTAGCAGTACAGGTAGCTAATTGGTTACTATATCTGTGTACAGAGCTTTTGATCAATGGATTTTGAGCCCCAAACTTAGTAACTGAGGAGCTGAAAAAAGTAGTTAAAATTTGACCATCCTGGTCATTGCAGGCTGTAATGGTTACACAGCTAAATATTGAATCTTAGCAAATCAGTTGGCACTTAATTAAGGGTCCTCTTCTGATCTGTTGAGTCACTGAATCCCATGACTCATGAATTGGCACATAAGATTGGGAGTCAAGCAACCACTTGGAACACTAAAGGATTCCTAACTGTCTCATTCCTGCCAGTAACATGTAGAATATAAGATCAGATGATCAATGAAAAAAGGCTTCATTTGACCTATGAAAAACATCAGTTGACCTATATATGGAAAAGATCAGTTGATGAATGGAAAAGATCAGTTGACCTAAGAAAAAGATAAGTTGACCAATGAAAAAGATAAGTTAACCCCATATAAAAAAATCAGCTGACCTATAAAAAAGATCAGTAGACCTAAGAAATACAGATTTAAAGTTGAACCTGAAAAATCTCTAAAGACCACTTGGGCCACACATTTGAGATCCCTCTAACATGGTATATGGATTGATATGACCTCTGTATAAAGGTCACATTGCTCTCTTGAATGGCCTAATGGACAGGTTGGGGTGTATGTAGTAGGAAGAGATACAAATAACCTTCAGCCAGTTAGTAACCTCTTTCTCTAGAATATTAAAATTTATTATCAGTAAATATCAGACATATAGCTTAAATATCTTTGGGCACATGACTGATTATAGATATATCCAGCTGGACTGGACAACTTCCTGACAAAACCTTTGTGTTGGTAGCCTGTCTGTAGGTATGGTTGAATTTAAAGCCTGTATTTTAAGACGTTGATTGGTAAGTATCAAGTTTGAGGTGAAAGACCTCACAGAATCAATCATTATAAACTGTCTGGTATAGGATTATGGCAGCTAAAACGGTAGTTTTGGGGAAAGACAAGCTCAAGCACAAATTACACCATTCTATAGCCGATATATGTTCTGCATTCAACCTTTAAATTTTATGGAGCAGATAATTTTTAGTTATTTGAAATATAAGAAGCGTTTTGAGTTAAACATGATACAGCTTTGATGTTTTGAGAGGTACTCTGGTTAGTGAGTGTTACTAACTGCTCCTTAGGCTACCTCCATATAGCTATCAAGTGTCATCCCCACAACACAGGGGCCTGGCAACCACATGTATATAATATTAAGTTACACATACAAAATACAAGGTGTTAATGAGAACCAGATCTGTTGATTGTAAAGTAAAGCCATATCTTATACTGTACATGTATAACCACAATACTTAGCCATGATACCTACAAGAACAGAACATAAGGTCCAACCAATGTAGAACCAATGAAGAGCCTAACATTGGTTGGCACAGAATTCCAGACCTCTATGGGACCTTTTGTTTTTTAATACAGTCTGTATTTTTGTCAGATTCTAATTCTGTGTGATGCATATGTCATACAGTTTTCAAACTTCGTTAATGTTGTTAAAGAAACCAAATAAAATGAAACTGTAGAAATGTGGAAAAACTTCAGATAGAACAAATTCCATTGACTTGTTCTAAAATCATGGCAAGTTCTTGAAAATGCTATCCCGTGTTTGTAAAATAGCAGCTCAATGTCATATGTTTACTCTTTGTAAGTTGTCTTTATAGTTTTAAATGAAACAATGTCATAAATTGCCATATATATTGGATCACTGGTCTTCATGGACTGTTATATCATTTTCAAAAGTTGTGACATCCATCAAAATATTATAGCTACAATGACACTGTATTTATAGTGTATCATACATGTTAGTTTGTTGTGAGTGACAGGGTCAAGTAGATCTGAGGTTTGTTGGCTAACACTGATCATTCTATGTATTTGTACAAGGTAAATATTTTACAAGAGGCTGAGAGTTTAAGTCACTATGTTGACAGATTGTTCTGAAAGGTCAATAAGATAATCCGCTATATATTAAGGATTTGTGTGGGTAAAAGTCTACATTTATACAGCTAACTGTTCAGTTTCTGTTTTAGAGATCTTTCCTTTCTGAGGGTATATTGTATCTGTAACATACACAAAGTCAATATCAGTCTGGGAAGAAGACTCTCCTTAATACACTGATCACAATGAAGACTGGAGTTAAGGATGATCGTCTGTCTGTTTGTAGGCCCTCCTTAATACACTCACAATGAAGACTGGAGTTAAGGATGATCGTCTGTCTGTTTGTAGGCCCTCCTTAATACACTCACAATGAAGACTGGAGTTAAGGATGATCGTCTGTCTGTTTGTAGGCCCTCCTTAATACACTCACAATGAAGACTGGAGTTAAGGATGATAGTCTGTCTGTTTGTAGGCCCTCCTTAATACACTCACAATGAAGACTGGAGTTAAAGGTGGATCATCTCTCTGTTCGTAGATTTTTCTTTGAAGACTGGAGTTAAGGATGATCGGTGTGTCTGTTCAGGATTCCTTTCCAGGAGTCTATATCATAGATTATACAATGTATATACATGTAGTGATATACTGTCCTGTACTACAGTATAGGTAATGTAAGGTTTGATAACCTCACAGTTTTGTGAAGTTTCTTATAAGGATAGTTAATTAATGGACCAATGGTGATCTTTAACTTTTAACTCCGTGACTATAATCATCAGATCATATCTTCCTTTACCTATGGTTCCTAGTATGTATCTAATATAAGTATGTATGTCCATCTGTCTTTGACCACCAATCCTGAAACACGTTTTGTAAACTCTCCGTTTCTCAGAATTTACTTGAGAGATGCTTTACAATTTTCAGATAGTACTGTACTTAGTTCACCTTGGTCCTTACTTGTACATATTGCACTTTTTCTCAAAAAATTCTAAACAGGTCGGGAACTTCTTTAGAAGAAGCCATGACAGTCTCAATTTTAAAGACTAAATTGTTGTTTTTAAATGAGTGTGCCCTATATACATGTAAAACATCAAGATTTAGGATTTGAGGGTATTTAATTGCAAATACAGTTTTGCACTTACCGTAATTTTGTTATGAACAAACAGTATTTGTCAGCTTTTGTTTCTTGATGAATTATAATGATTTTTTGGCTCCCAAAATAACACTTATATACATAAAAACCAAGAAATTTCTTAAAGAACAAAGTCTACTATATATAGGGACTTTTCTCAGATTTTACAAGGCAATGTCACGCCTCAGTCTATAGTATACAATACTACTCTGGTCAATATAGGTCAAATCATCATGTCTCGCAACTCGGACAGGACAATTCTAAACACAACATTGTTATATTTCACATACTCAATGTATTTTAATGATTTATTTCACCAAACCAATAGAAATAAACATGATTTCCATTAACTTTGACTGGATAAGGCAAGAGTGAGCCAAAACAACTTTGGTTTGGCTTGTTGCCCGTAGGACAGGACCTGTAAACATTCTGTGTGTTTTTAATCTGTGTTTTATTATCTTTGAACTCTCCACCATTAACTAGACAAACTCTTTAGGAAAAAGATTTGTAAACATGAACAAGCTTTCAAGGTGTAAAATGAAAATGACATATTACTTACAAAATACATTTATATGTTACTTCTTATCTCCCTTTAGATAAACAGTGTTTGAGCTTAATTACTTGACAGGAAAAGGACTTCTGGATTTATTTGATTGAACATCAAATCTCCCATAAGTCTTAAATTGTAGTATTATATTAAGTTTTTTTTTATCCAAGTTGCTTAATCAAATGATTTGTAGTGTGGCCTCCTTGTTTGAATGAACTTTCCAGAGTATGAGATCACATGATAAGGAGCTTATATCAAATGGCAGTTTGTTTATTTTGTTTAATGTCCTATTAACAGCCAGGGTCATTTAAGGACATGCCAGATTTTTGGAGGTGGAGGAAAACCAGAGTACCCGAAAACTGCTGGCCTATGGTCAAGAGTACGGCAGCTGCCCCACATGAGTTTCAAACTCAGGACCGAGAGTTGGAGGGCTAGTGATAAAGTGTGGGAACACCTTTACCACTTGGCCACCAAGGCCCCCTGCCAAACGGCAGAGAGAAAGACATGACTGTTGTTGATTAAATATGGAAAATAATGAACTCTTCATTACCAGTATCAGTCTGAGGTCCTGAGCTTAATGTATTTTTATCGAAAATTTAATCCTATTGATAAGAGTAATCATTTTGATCTTGCATTGTAACAAAATAAAGAAAATTGGTTCTGAGAACCTTTTAGTAATTATCATAAGCTGTAGTACTAGTGTTAACACTGAAGATATGAGCAACTTCCTTTGACATATCAATCAAATTAAAACAGGTTGTTTTGAGACATGCATGTAAAGAATTAAATTCTCAAATTGATTTTATTGATAATGATGTATTAATAAAATCCTAAGCAGATTGAAAACCAAATTCCTCCATTGCATCAAAAAGAATTGAATAATTTAGTTTTTAGTAGCATGACTGAAGGTCAGAGGTCAAATCAAGTGTGTAATTTGTCAAGGCTGTAACTTTAAAACATTTTCAGATATCTTGTCCAAACTTTCATCAGAATAAAGTTTGATGAAGTGCAGTGCTCTGTCATTGGATCATTGTTACCTTGACTTGAAGGTCACATAAGTGTGAATTTTTCCAATAATTTCTTATTCGGGCGAAAACATTTCAACCGTTACTGATAATCTTTGATGAGAGTCCATGTATGCCTGAATGTCTACATCGCAGCTGCCATTTGGTCATTCTGACAAAGACTTAAAATAAAACGTTCACAAAACAATTCTCTAGTTATAAGTAAACAGCAGGTGAAAGTTCTCATCTAATGACACCCATTCTGATCACACCTAGGGTATACAGTAATTATCTGATCAATAAAAGCGATATAAACGGTCAGTTGCATTTTTTACATTTCAGTGATCATGAATGTCGTTAATTTCTTCACATATACATTTGATCAAAGGGAACTTATGATGGCTTGTTAATGAAAGCACGAAAGTGAATTTGTCATCCATAAATATTTGGTACGGATGTTCAGAACACATTAAACTATTTAAATATATATGGTGAGATTCACAAACAGCTATAATATACCCTCTTGTGAACTTTGAACATTATTGAGTCTAATTGGTATATACAATTTTGTGTATTTGATTGAATTAAAGATCAGATGTTGATGTATGTTCTAGTTTGTAATTTTGTGATCACAACACACTCGTACACCACTGTGACCACCACACCACACACTACAATCATTTTGATGTATATATTTGTAGATAGATGATGTATAAGTGAAATTGACATAAACATAAAGAAGTGATTACTTAGTGGTTCAATGAAATTTTACTAGATAATGGACCAAAACTCCTTGAAAAATATTAAAAATTTTCAAATGACATTAAGTTTACACCTTTAGTTTAAAAACATTTCATATTCTGGTACTTTAATTGTACTATAATATGTATGAGACACTTTTGGCTATTTCTATCATGTTCTTAATTAAGTCGTCGTCATTTAAGAGAGAAATTTTAAACAAAATTCTTGTCTACCGGGTATACTGAAATATAAAATGGACTCACACTGACAAGTTAAAATTATTTTCATTGTGTTTACTACAATACCATACAGATAAGATTTGAGAAAATTGAAAAAAAAAAGTTTTACTCTGCAAATATCAGAGCTTTTACATCCAAAACTATTTTGACAACTACTACCTTTAAAAAGAGTAAAAATATTGAACTTGTTAATGTGAGAGTCTATATGGTTGGTGTACTTTGTCATTGAAAGTTTTACACCATGTAACACTACACCTGAGGCACAGCTAATTCTGTGAGTTTGGATTATAATGGGTGGGCAGGTGGGAAATCGAAGGGACGAATAACAGATGATGCCAAATATGGTAACAGTGGAATCATTAATATTACAGTCTTTATAAGGCTGTGATCAATAACCTACTGCAGGGTTCGGTAATCAATTACAGACAAAAACCAAGTCATCGGTGACTTTTGGGACAAAGGGATTATAATCTTCCTTATAGATTAAGTTTCAGATGGATGATATAGAATTTGAATCGTAAGATTGATGACAAGGTTATTATCAAAAGACATTTGAATTGGTGGAATTTCATAGTTACGCAATGATATCTTCTATCTTATTCATCAAAATGTTTTAAAGTATTAAATCAACCGCTCTATCGTCTCGAAAATTCATCAAATTTGTTGTTATCACAAGTGAAAATTTGATACTTTAATTTGAATTCACTCAAGGTTGTGTAGATGATCCTGTTTTTAGAATCAATGGAAGATTGTCTGCTGCGATAGTACATCATTTTAACGGGAATCGAGAGCAGACACTAGGTGATTATGATCAATGATAAATCGACAGAGAATTAGTGTCTATTAACTTTACATGCTCTTCGTCTGTACCGTGTGAAAGTGGGACAGTCGATTTGACCATATTTGTGGTAAATGACCTTGAGAAGATGTTACTTTTTAAAGGGCTGGTCTGGTCATACAACAGTGTTAAGTCATATCTAGTAGATTTATTCCACTGTTTTCACTTTGAAATCAATACCTGTTTCTGAAATACCTTTAAGTCATAAAAATAAGTTTTTAAATTTCGGAAACCATGATAATTACTGCATTTGCTTTTGTTGAAATAAGATTCTATGTTTAAAATTTAGTTGTATGTCGACAGTATAATCCATGTATTGCTATTAGTTATATAAAAGGTTCATTAAAGGATAATGAAATATTTTTTGTCTGAATTTCGATGTTGTCTGTTTATCAGTGACCTTTAATTAAACCTGAATTTAGTCAGCTTTCTGATCCACTGTTCTAAATTCTTGTAAGAAAATGTCAAAAGAATGCACAGAACTGAAGCTTACAAATGTCTGAGCTCATTTAGCTATAAGACAGAGAAAGTTTGAGGGTGATGTTAAATATTTGAGGTCATCATGCCACGGTTATGTTTATTTTGGTTGTAGGACTAAATGTGTGTAAACACACCAGGTCATCCGGAATTAAAGAATGTTTACTTTCTTCAGAATGACATAAGTACATGTAGTTACATTAATGCATTAACAGAAGGTGTTAGGGACTTGAGGATTCAAAATGTCATTTGAAATCGGGAGATTGATTACTGCAGCAAAATGTCCTCATGACTTAGAGAGCCACATGCTGTCGAGGAATGTTTAGTGATAAACCTAAGTGTTCCTCCACGATTAGTTTTACCTTTTGGTGAGGTAATGGGATTATCTGAGGCCAGAGGTCAACAGAAGGTTTTGACCTTACCTAGATAATCTGTCGGTGTTATGGTGTGTTAGACTGCCTGTGCTTGTTTAAGATTGACCCTAATTTGTAAATAATCTCCCCTGTTTACACCTTATCATATCTCTACAAACTTTGCTTTCACTGTCTTCAATTCTGAAAAGTTATTCAATTGTTATATGACTGTTTGCATAATAAAATCGTATAAACTGTGAATTTGGAAATTGAAGCGAGGGAGATGTTTGCATAATAAAATCTTATAAACTGTGAATTTGGAAATTGAGGTGAGGGAGAAATTTTGGCTTTATATATATATACATGGAGGACATTCAGCCGTGAAATCTCCCTCGAGTATTATTTTGTGATGTATATACAAATGTACTATTTATTGAACAGGTGAAAAAGAAAAATTCACAGAAATAACCCCCACTCTTGCTTGTAGTTCATTACCTGTCAAAATCACCAAGTTAAACCCCTGTGAACGTAACCATGTTTACGGTAATAAGTGTGTCGAAATAATTGACTTAACGATTACAAAACCTCCTTTTTATAAACTTTGTCTTCTGCCTATATGTTATATTAATTCAAATAACAAGAGAAGACTAAAAAGGGGGAAAAACCAATTAAATAATGCTCAAAAGACAAAAGTGGAATTCCTCGCAATAATAACTGACTCGGCTGGTAGACAGGTTTCAAGATGGATATACTGTTCATAGCACATGTTTTCTTGTCGTTTTAGATTTCCACGTTCGGTGTCTGGCATTTCACAACAGTAGTGCAACACTCTTAAGTACATACATGTACACATGCAATGTGATGATATAGTGGTCCTTCAGAGAGATGCTCTACATACTAATTACATGTACATTGTACTGCAGAAAATGAAAACAATGCTTCTAATGATGAGATGAACATATGTATTGACATCTATACGGGCAACATATCTAGGGTACTACGGCTGCATGTGTACTACTCTTTTCAAGCATGTGGCATTCTATTGTATCAGCTACAAGCCTACTATGAGGTGTATGATAAGTGCTCAGGAGAATAAAATTTACCATATTAACATTGTCTAATAATACAAGTTATGGAAGAATTTAGCAAAGCATTGAAGGAGAATTTAATGGTATTTTTCAAAAAGCTAGAGGAGAGGACCTTGAAATGTTGGCAGTATAAGCAAGAAGGCAACTAAAACAAAAGGCATTATATGAAGGTTTTACGGTAAGGATGTTATAAACAACCTTTGTGGTGTTGGAGTTTCACATTATGTTTGACATTAATGTAAATTCTGTGTCCGTGTTATATGTAACCTACTGTTAAAGCTATCGTAAAACTTGTATTTAAATTATACCCTTGTTACGTACAAGCTCTTCCTCTGTCTTGTTGTTGTTCTGATTTATGCTGGAAGTCACGACATGTACAGTCTATGTTCCTGTTCTGACTTCTGATTATTTTGGTTTTAGCTCTGTTCAGTTGCATTACAGAGAAGATTTTAGCATACACTCTAGTGTAGCTCTGATAAGTTGGAGTTAGTGACCATTTTGATACTATAAAGCTGATGATAAATTATATTGCACATTGAAACATATATATATTGTGGTCGGGTGGCACTAGGGCAGCTGGAGTTTGGTTTCCTGATTGGACAGGAAAAGGTATGGGATCACCTGAAGGACCACATGCTTTTGTCCCATGTATTATAGCTTCCTTCCACACTAACACCCCTCGCATGTTCCTCTTGCATGATTCCATTAGGTCCAACAAGTATGATTAATATAAGTTGATACAACTTGATTTGCAATTGTGTTAAGATAAATAAAGTTTACGTTTCTACAAACTTACCATCTCGGTCCCCATTATCACCTTGTTATTATTATAGGCCACATTTTCTTTTATTTTACAAAGTATGAATTTTCCTTAAAAGTAAGTAGCTGTATAAGAAAATTGTATTGATTACTTTGTTCAAGGAATGGCAGAGCACAGGACAAAGGAGGTTGGGTTCAGTTATATCTGATTTGATGTGAGAAAAGTGCGGGATAACCAACCCAACCTTGAAGTGCAACAAACTTTTATAGATATATGCCATAGCAAACCAAGCTACATGTCAAGTATATTGATAAGGTTTTCATTCATTTTATTTAGTTTTTTGGTTCTAAAGCAACCACAAAAACCACGTTTGTTTCCACACAATCGTCATGTTACACAATATCCACAACCAACCCAATTTATTCTGACGTGCAACAGGAAACTTTGTTTTCCTTTAAACGTCACAATCAGTGATGCTTAATGCCGTAACTGACCTTTGGTTTTGGTGACGAGATAGTCCCAGAGCTGGTACAGGCACCTCCTGACATTAATGTGTAATTAATGACCAAGGTAAATGTTAAGTAGCTCAAGTCACGACCAATTAGTAGAATGGATCAGGGAACGGTAAACATGTCCACCTCCTTAGACTGTAGGGTCTGAGGTTGACAGGTTTGGTGGCTGAACATACACTGGGGCTGTAACCAAGTGACATGGCATTGACAGATCTTATAGGTCATGTGACTTGACTTGTAGGTTGTTGGAAACAGACAGACTTGGTGGCCACCCATTGCAACTTATAGGTCATGGACATCAAGGCTTGGTGGCCACCAATTTGAAGGTCATGGATTTCATAAAGCATGGTGCATGTGGCCATCAAAGGTCATAGATTAAGGGGTATTGGGAGCCAACTACATATGGGTAATGGACTTAGAGGCTCATTGGCCACCAATAGATAGGCTTTGGACTAATAGAGACATGGTCATAGGTAGCCACTAAAGTGATCATGACTTGTAGCTTGTATAATTAGAGGCTTGGTGACAAATTACCACTTATAGCTTATGGACTGACAGGCTTGGTGGATGCCAACTTGTAGGTTATGGACTGACCGGCTTGGTGGATGCCAACTTGTAGGTTATGGACTGACAGGCTTGGTGGATGCCAACTTGTAGGTTATGGACTGACCGGCTTGGTGGATGACAACTTGTAGGTTATGGACTGACAGGCTTGGTGGATGCCAACTTGTAGGTTATGGACTGACCGGCTTGGTGGATGCCAACTTGTAGGTTATGAACTAACAGGCTTGGTGGATGACAACTTGTAGGTTATGGACTGACCGGCTTGGTGGTTGACAACTTGTAGGTTATGGACTGACCGGCTTCGTGGATGCCAACTTGGAGGTTATGGACTGACAGGCTTGGTGGATGCCAACTTGTAGGTTATGGACTGACCGGCTTGGTGGATGCCAACTTGTAGGTTATGGACTGACAGGCTTGGTGGATGCCAACTTGTAGGTTATGGACTGACTGGCTTGGTGGATGCCAACTTGTAGGTTACGGACTAACAGGCTTGGTGGATGACAACTTGTAGGTTATGGACTGACCGGCTTGGTGGATGACAACTTGTAGGTTATGGACTAACAGGCTTGGTGGATGACAACTTGTAGGTTATGGACTGACCGGCTTGGTGGATGCCAACTTGTAGGTTATGGACTGACAGGCTTGGTGGATGCCAACTTGTAGGTTATGGACTGACCGGCTTGGTGGATGCAAACTTGTAGGTTATGGACTAACAGGCTTGGTGGATGACAACTTGTAGGTTATGGACTGACAGGCTTGGTGGATGACAACTTGTAGGTTATGGACTGACAGACTTGGTGGATGCCAACTTGTAGGTTATGGACTGACCGGCTTGGTGGATGCCAACTTGTAGGTTATGGACTGACAGGCTTGGTGTATGCCAACTTGTAGGTTATGGACTGACAGGCTTGGTGGATGACAACTTGTATGTTATGGATTAACAGGCTTGGTGGATGCCAACTTGTAGGTTATGGACTGACTGGCTTGGTGGATGCCAACTTGTAGGTTATGGACTAACAGGCTTGGTGGATGCCAACTTGTTGGTTATGGACTGACTGGCTTGGTGGATGCCAACTTGTAGGTTATGGACTAACAGACTTAGTGGATGCTAACTTGTAGGTTATGGACTGACCGGCTTGGTGGATGCCAACTTGTAGGTTATGGACTAACAGGCTTGGTAGATGACAACTTGTAGGTTATGGACTGACAGACTCAGTGGATGCCAACTTGTAGCTATAATATGGACTGAGGCTTAATGGTGGATGCTAACTTGTACCTTGTGGACTGAGAGGCTTGGTGGATGCCAACTTGCATGCTGTGGACTTAAAGATGGTGAATTAGTGGCCACCAACCTAATTGTAGGTTTTGGACTTAGAGAGATGTGGTGGTCACCAACCTAATTTAGAGAGGTGTGGTGGTCACCAACCTAATTTAGAGAGGTGTGGTGGTCACCAACCTAATTTAGAGAGGTGTGGTGGTCACCAACCTAATTTAGAGAGGTGTGGTGGTCACCAACCTAATTTAGAGAGGTGTGGTGGCTACCAACCTAATTTAGAGAGGTGTGGTGGTCACCAACTCAATTTAGAGAGGTGTGGTGGTCACCAACCAAATTTAGAGAGGTGTGGTGGTCACCAACCTAATTTAGAGAGGTGTGGTGGTCACCAACCTAATTTAGAGAGGTGTGGTGGTCACCAACCTAATTTAGAGAGGTGTGGTAGTCACCAACCTAATTTAGAGAGATGTGGTGGTCACCAACCAAATTTAGAGAGGTGTGGTGGTCACCAACCTAATTTAGAGAGGTGTGGTGGCCACCAACCTAATTTAGAGAGGTGTGGTGGTCACCAACCTAATTTAGAGAGGTGTGGTGGTCACCAACTAAATTTAGAGAGGTGTGGTAGTCACCAACCTAATTTAGAGAGGTGTGGTGGTCACCAACCTAATTTAGAGAGGTGTGGTGGTCACCAACCTAATTTAGAGAGGTGTGGTGGTCACCAACCTAATTTAGAGAGGTGTGGTGGTCACCAACCTAATTTAGAGAGGTGTGGTGGTCACCAACCTAATTTAGAGAGGTGTGGTGGTCACCAACCTAATTTAGAGAGGTGTGGTGGTCACCAACTAAATTTAGAGAGGTGTGGTAGTCACCAACCTAATTTAGAGAGGTGTGGTGGTCACCAACCTAATTTAGAGAGGTGTGGTGGCCACCAATATGTATTCATATAGTTCCATGCACATAAATATGTAGATGAGATGATATTGTTATCAAGTATGTAGATGTGGCCTCAAATTTGATTGTATGCATGAAGGCCACAAATTTTAAAGTTTTATGTTGATGGGCATATAGACTATGGCTATACAATAACCCAGCTAGCCTTTATGGTATTAGGTAAAAGTTGTATAACATTAGGCTTGGTGGAGTCATTATAGGATATCCAGGCTGGTATATAGGTGGGGATCTAGGCCTGTAGCAGGCAACAAGCCAATGGCTGTAACTTAGAAAGGACAATACCGTATCCATGCATGTTGTAGGTGGATAGACTTGTTGCCAGAGATGGTTAAAATACAGTGGCTGTTGGCAGTTGAAATCTGACTGAAGCATGCTGTACAAAAAGTACATCATAGTTTCAATTATACAGTTGATTTATAAACGTAGGAGACGGCTGTGCTATAAAACTAATCCTTAAGTATGATACATGGGAGTACTTTATATATATATAGTGATAACAAGGAATTAAGTCTGTCATCCTGTGATATCCTGCTGTCACCTAGTTTGTCTAGTTAATGATGCGTATCTGCTAATGAGGAATGGCAGACAGTAATTAGCTGTTACCTAAGTGTCCTTTTACTTGTGTACATGACTGTTTAGGTCGATGTTATAAGTCAACATAAATCAGACAAACAGACCCTCAACACTTAAGTTTTTTTGTAAAGATAAAAAAAATTATCAGTAAATGTAAGTAATTTTCATTAGAGGATAAAACTTGGGTGTATATGTATGACACTGTTTACTGTATTACATGGAGTTCTACTGGTGACATGGAGTGCAAACTGAAACAAACATGTTGTGACAGTATAATCGCAATCTATGAAAATTAAAATTTTTAATGGTAATGAAATTGACAGATACAACTCTGTTTTGTCAATTCCTTCAATATCATATACAAAATAAAAAGAAGATTTTGATATTATAATCTGTTAGTACATTTGTGGTCATAATCTGAATGCATGCAGGCTTCTGAATATAATTTAACCCATCAAGTAAATGTCGACAACTAAACCATATATTATATGTACATATTTTGAAGTTAAAAATCCATATTCATCTGGTAATAATAAAATGAATATGTTAAAGATATGACTGAATGTCTGCATAACAATGGTAAACATTACACTTAAGTCATAAATTATAGGTTTTTAATGACCTGTCAATTCAAAAGTCACTGAATTTTAGTAAATGTACAGGAGAGGAAATTAGGACAATGTGTATAAAACCTAACAGCTCTCCCAGTGTCAGTTAATTATATTATAGTAGAAATGTAATGTGTTTGTTTGTTTTCCTTGTGTTTGGCATAATGAAATAAAAGCTCCTTGCAAGGTGATTCTCATTAGCTACTGTGTGGGTGTAGAAACAAGCTTCAGACTGAAAATATTTTTTATGTTGTAAAAGCATTTGGCTCTTTTTGTCATTGAGAAACTCTGCATCAATCAGTATTTGTGTACTTTAAGTTATAATGAAAGGTTAGCTAGAATGGAAACATGGCACGCTGGGATAATGTGGCACACTGAGATTATGTGGCACACTGCAAGAACATGACACTAAATGTGGCACACTGCAAGAACATGACACTGAATGTGGAACACTGAGAGAATGTGGCACACTGAGAGAACATGGCACACTGAGAGAATGTGACACTATAAATGTGGCACACTGAGAGAATATGACACTAAATGTGGCACACTGAGAGAATGTGACACTATAAGTGTGGCACACTGAGAGAATGTGACACTATAAATGTGGCACACTGAGAGAATATGACACTAAATGTGGCACACTGAGAGAATGTGACACTATAAATGTGGCACACTGAGAGAATGTGACACTATAAATGTGGCACACTGAGAGAATATGACACTATAAATGTGGCACACTGAGAGAATGTGACACTATAAGTGTGGCACACTGAGAGAATATGACACTAAATGTGGCACACTGAGAGAATATGACACTATAAGTGTGGCACACTGAGAGAATGTGACACTATAAATGTGGCACACTGAGAGAATGTGACACTACAAATGTGGCACACTGAGAGAATATGACACTATAAATGTGGCACACTGAGAGAATGTGACACTATAAGTGTGGCACACTGAGATAATATGACACTATAAATGTGGCACACTGAGAGAATGTGACACTATAAATGTGGCACACTGAGAGAATATGACACTAAATGTGGCACACTGAGAGAATATGACACTATAAATGTGGCACACTGAGAGAATATGACACTATAAATGTGGCACACTGAGAGAATATGACACTATAAATGTGGCACACTGAGAGAATATGACACTATAAATGTGGCACACTGAGAGAATGTGACACTATAAGTGTGGCACACTGAGAGAATATGACACTATAAGTGTGGCACACTGCAAGAACATGACACTAAATGTGGCACACTGCAAGAACATGACACTAAATGTGGCACACTGCAAGAACATGACACTGAATATGGCACACTGAGAGAACGTGGCACACTGAGAGAACGTGGCACACTGAGAGAACGTGGCACACTGAGAAAACGTAGCACACTGAGAAGCTACTGAGAAAACGTAGCACACTGTGCAGAGATGTACACGTGTAATAATTGAGATTACTCGATCTCCCCAGATGCCAGAGTTATTATACTTATAGATTATAACCAAAGTTACATCACACATTTAGAGTTGATGCCCATTACAGGAAGTTGCAGGTTTAGCCTCTCTAGAGTGCCACATGGCTGATTTTAGTACTGACAGTGTTCTGCATACCAACGTTTGTTTATTATACAGGATTTTATGAGTTTTTCACAGATAAAATAATCAGATAAATATTTTCCATAATTTTGTGCTTTTCTTACTGTTGTAAGTAAATTACAATTTCAATCTAGTAATTCAAGGGTATATTTAAAATGTAGACACATAATCACATAATTTACATGTTTCAAAAATTATGTTTCGATAAAAAAAAAAACAGAAAAAAAATGATCAAGTTACATCATACTTGAAAGTTAATGCCATAATATTACAGGAAATTTTGTAACAGGTTTATAATTTGTGGAGAGCCGAGCCACATGCAGTTTTAATACTAGTGTCTGGTCTGGCTTATATACTTTGTCATGTACTATGCGTGGATCAAGAACATGTCAACGACTAATTTGGGATGTAATGTTGGATAAGGAACTTCCAAATATGTTTTATTCTGTAATATTTGTAGAAGTGCACGATTGCATGTGGCTCTGTGCTCACAATATCATAATTCCTCTTATTAGTTTGGACATTAACTTGACTTAATGTAAGCAGTATATGCATGGTTTAAGCATTTAAACAAAAGTTGTGAAAAATTGAACCACAGCTATATGTGAAAATATCCGGGAGAATTTTACCTTTTTAGAATAATTCAAAATGATCTAATTTTGTCACTGAGCCCAGTATAAGTGGGCCTTGTTATAAATTATCATTATTATGGACATTCAGAATGACAAATTGACTTTGGCAAAATAATCATAAATAATTGCAGCTGGCATACGTGTAATAAGACCACAATTTTAACTCTTCTGTTCTCACGGTTTTACACTTTTTGTTATCAAATATTTGCAATTCCCTTTGCTGATGATTGTAAGTCCAGATGATTTTAGTTCATGAGATCAGAATCATTGAAATATAGTGACATTTTGTCATTCATATAGACATTGTAATGCATATGATATAATTAAGATTTGTGAGATGATCTTCCATAGCTTAATAAAAAATTAAGGCTTATTAACACTATATAATAGACATGCAATGCACATTCAATATCTGACCAGGTGCAATTTTTTCATGAAATAGAATACAAGATGATATTAATGTCTTGTGACAGCCTAATGAGTTAATGTGCTCATTATATATCTTACTTAACTCATCCTTTACACAGTCTTAAAAGCATGATGACATTCTGGAAAATCATTCATCCTTACACGCTGATTTTTTTATCCCCAAGTCGTACAATTTTCGTAATATATTTATCAATTGACAATTTTGCCAGGATTAGATAACAGCACGACTATATGTAAAAGTGTGTGTCATTATATGTCAATTGGACCCTGTTATTAAGTTAACAATAGCAAAAATAGTTTTTATACACCCATTAAATTTGTAGGAGTATCATGGTATGGTGTTGTCGTCAGTCCTGCATAATGGTTTGTTTGTCTGCAGATATCTCCTCCTACATATTTTGACCGATCTCTTTGAAGCTTGGTATACATTAAGATCATGATGTGAAGTTGTGTTTCAGTTTATATTGGCTATTTTTGCAAAAGTTATGGCCCTTAGTTTATTTATCATTACAGTATTTGGTTCTTGTCCAGAGATCTCCTACATTTTTTGACCAATTTCTCTGAAACTTGGTAGGTTTAGAATCACAGCATGAAGCTGTGTTTTTTTTAATGGATATTTAGTTTAGTTTAAACAACATTTTATTAATAATCAAGTACTGTACTTACACACAACATCACAATATAATTCATATATACATATAGGATTGTAAATTTGATACGACTATTTTTGCAAGAGTAATTTTCCTTTGTTTATTTCTTGTTCTTGAATCTTGTCTGGAGATCAGATCCTAGTTTTCTGCTATTGACTTTGAATGGTTAATAAGACTGTATAATCATGATATCAAGTTGTGTTTTATGAGTTTGAGAGTTAAACTCATTTGTATTCCATAAACTGTTCAAAAATTAAACATTGACATTTTAATAAAAGATGGAGGTTATAGCATGTGACCTATAGCTACCACTCATACGGTTCAATACAAGGTCAGTGTGAGTATTAACCCTAACTTAAGGTTTGGCATTCGATGGGCGTATACTGTTCCACCCTGCAGTACTCTTGTTAATTATGTTATCACATATCTTTTTAAAGAATATTTCAATTAATTCTTCAATTATAATCTAACTAGAACTATTTTCAATCATTTTTGCTAATTTTAAATTTTTCTTGGATATATTTTCATATTGATTTATGGATAATCATAGATTCTTGCATGAATTTGCAAACAGTACCTCAATTCAAGACAAATCACTTTTCCAGTGTATATGTATACTGATTTTACCCGAACATGCAAATACGACATCGTTTAAAAATCACCATTTTACAATTATTCTCGATAGTTTTTCAGCCGAATTAATCCAAAGTCACGGTGACTTGTTTATGAGAACAAACTAATCTGTGTTAATGTTGAAGTTGTTGAGATCCAAAAAGACATTCATACACATGATATTCAAATTAGGACATAATTTTTGCTACATACTATCTTGAAAATATACCTCCTTTTCAAAGAATTCAAATGTTTTGCTAATCTAAATTACACAAATTAAATGTTATTGTACAGTTTAAATCCAAGCCTAATTTGTCAGATAGGGATAGAGCAACTCACGTACATCAGAGAAGGTGTTGGGATATTAGAAATTCTTATAAAGATTGCTGATATTTTGCACTTTTTACATGCTTTATCAATGCCTCTATCTCCATGTGTAACTATACAAAAAATGCTGACAAGATGGACAGTTCAAATAGCTGAAATTTTGAAAAAAAAATCAATTTAGATTTTGTCCGATCTTCATGATCATTATTGCTGTGAAAGTCATAACTTCTGGTGATAAAAATGGAGATGAGTTCTGGCGTGCATATCTGAGTCTGTGGTTTGAAGGGAACCCTTTAAATTTTGTCTAAAGTTCCAGATTGCTATCGTATATCTCAATGTATTATGGGTGAAGTTTCTAGCAGATGTGTGCCGGTCTGTGTACATAGAAAAACAACCATGTCAGAATTCAGATGTATGCAAAGTTTTCTTGTCAATGAAACAAGAAAAAACAGTCACCTTATTGGAACATGTGTAAAAAATTTTTTACCTTACATGTAGGTGAGAAATTGAGTTTAGGTATTCACTACAATATACAGGTGTGTCGATAGGTCACCGTTAACTGTCTGATCCGCGAACACCTGCGAATGCATTGATTTTTCGTCACCCAACAGTACACTTATGGTACACAAGTTCAAATTGGATAGTTGATTCAAATTTTTCTACAAAGCGTACCTTTCCCCTTGTTACCTGTTAAAGGGACAAGCTGCAATTTCACTAAAACACCTGGGGAATGAATGGAATCAGATGAGGTCTGAAGATCGAGTGTTAATAAATTGGGAGTCAGTCCCTAACCTTGTCAGTATTATCCATCCTAATATTCTCATGGTATATTATATTGTCAACTTTTATTTTGATGGATCTATCAAATCGGCACACTTGTAAACAGATACCAAACATGAAAAAATCATGTGGTTTCAATATTTGATTAAAAATTCAATTCATTCAATTGGTGCATTCTTAATTGGCTTATAAAGATGGATTAGGCCCGAGATCCTGGCAGTCTTTCATTTTAATTGCTAACAATAAAATAATTTTGATACCAGCTGAGAAATGTTTATGACTAATGCCAATTATCAGAAATGTTTATGACCAATGCCAATTATCAGAAATGTTCTGATATATATATATTATTTCTGGTTTTAGTCTGTAATGAGATTTTCTGTCAAAAAAGTAGTCGCAGTAATCAAGAAATCTTGAAAAATCAAGAAAGTTGTGTTCAAAGTTATTGTTTTGTTCAAAGCTATTGTTGTGTACAAAGTTATTGTTGTATACATATAAAAGTACTGTATACTGGGTAAGTTATAGGTATCTATACATGTAAATATACATCATGTGAATTGAAGCAGATAACTTGTTAAGTGGACCAACTCTCTCTCTTTATAAAATCATGTATATAATATCCCTTAATGATTCAAAGATCTCTTTATAAATTCCATATGTTTATCACATAAAAATGCTCTTTGATTTAAGGCCTCCTCTGATTCCATTATAGGCTTCACCTCTATTTCCCCTTGATTAAGAGATCATTAAGTCTATATATATATATCTATTCTTGATTATGTCCCCCTCAATGTAATGTCCCATGGTTAAAGAAATCAATAAGTCTATGATTATATAACTATATATATTCAGTAATGTGTTCCTCTCCATATGATGCCCCTTGATTAAAATCCTCTTTAGTGAGTCTTTGATATGTTCCTCTCTATACAAAATATGCCATTTAATTAAGAGATCTAGACTTTAACCATTCCTTAATATGTCCCCCTCAATATAATTAATACCCCTTGATTAAGAAAACTAGTCTATAACCATCCGTTAATATGTCCCCCTCAATATAATACCCCGGCCTTGATTAAGAAAACTAGTCTATAACCATCCCTTAATATGTCCCCCTCAATATAATACCCCTTGATTAAGAAAACTAGTCTATAACCATCCCTTAATATGTCCCCCTCAATATAATACCCCTTGATTAAGAGAACTAGTCTATACCATAGTTATTCCTTGATATGTCCCCCTCAATATAATGTCATTTGATTAGTGATTTCCATAAACGTCTATTTCAGAAAAATCATATCCTTTGATATAAACGTCATTGAAAAAATGGTGGATGTGCTGCCAGGTTTACTGTATTTTTAAAAACAAAGAGAAATCCTTTAGTCACTGACATGGCTCGGAAAACTAGAACAAAACATTGATCATTTAAATTCACTCAAATCCATGTCACAGTTATCAAAATGGATGATGTGGGTGTGCATTCATAGCCATATCATTCCAGAGGCAGGTGCTCTATCTCTGCTGACTAGAAGAAAACAAGCATATTATAAATGCTGACTTGTCAGCTGTATGGTATCAATTGTGGACTGGGGCCGTCTTATATCCTTTATGGATCTCCAGACCAATCTGTCATCCCATCCTTGTCTTAGCTGACTTATTGATGGCATTCAGTAGGAATTCCAATAATTTGGTACCAGCTGTCCAATACTAGAGCCTGTTACAACATAATAATGACTTTATTATTACAATTAACATGGATATTTTTTGCGTACAGTTCACATACATCTTTGAAAATCTGATAATTTTTCATTAGAGTCATTTTGCGTTTTGGAGAAGCAGAATGGAATGATGAATAAACCTTACCACAATTTATGTATCATATATTGATGTATAATTATTTACAGATGCTAAAGTCTTGTCTCTGAGTCTATGAAAATATATTGTTCAAACAATGATGTATAAGTGCTTTCTTCTTCACAGATCGTACAGTCCTTGATTCATCCATTACAACAGGACCAACAAAGCCTTTCATACCTTTGAATGAAAAAGACACTTTTTCTGGTTTTCCAAAATTTTCAGAACATTTTAGCGAATGGAGGAAGATTTTATGAGGATTCCTAAATAAAAGGTCATGCAGATACATTGTATTCACAGGAAGAGACTATTAAATGTTGAAAAGAATCATTGTAAAACAGAATTGCAAATAAGTTTCAAAATGTCTCTTTACCTGGTACATATTGGAACAATGATATTTAAATTTACAGTCATTAAAACAAGATAATTACAAGATTATGTTTTATAATTAAATTTTACTGATTTTTAAGTTGATTTAAGCTGATTTAGACAGCACATGTTAGCAAGGAGAGGGCTTAATAGGCATTAGACAGTTGCCCATTGATTTCATTCAGTAAAATCTTTGTGGAATGACATGAAGCATGTTTACAGATAATGCTTTGAGCAGCTTCACTCATTGAACATCTAGGAATATGAAGCATTACATGTTTTACAAACTGGATTAGAGAGAAAGCAATTACTTCAGATGAAATAAGATTGTTAAATTTTAGCCCTACATCGATATCTCAGTGGCTGAATGATGGTGGGTACCTGGTATGCAGTGTGTACATGTGCCTTGTTGAATTTGAAGATACCTACAGAAGTGGTCCGGTGGGGTATACAGGCTGTTTGTGTGGGAGTATATGTTAGTGGCCCTCTTCACACCATTGCCAGGCTTATATATGTCTGTTAATCATTTGATTAGGTGATTTGGGTTACTCAGCTCCAGTTCAGTGGTTTAAGTTGGGGTCATTAAGTGTGATTTAGCTACCACCTTATGATCTTGACCTCATCAAGATGTTGCTTTTTAAATCAAAATTCTAGAAAGAATTTAGTAATAACTTTAGCCCTCATTTGAAAGGTGGTTTAATTGAAAATTTTGTCATTATACAATGACAAATAACTATCAATTTCTTTAAAATGATGGACCCAAGGTTCTGATTTAAGTGCATCACTGTATTTTTCAGGGAATATCACAAGAATAATAGCAGATAAGATATATCGCATTTAGGATCTATTATATTGTCCCCTTGCCGTGACATACCAGAGACTATGGTAGGTCTACCCCTGCTTGACACTCAGCATATTACGTGTGAGACGAATAGCTGGTTCGCCTGTTCTCGGTATGATATGACAGGGTGGAGTGTCCTGCTAGGTGTCTTTGGCAGTATGCTTCAGTGAGATAGCACTATAAAGTCAACATTTAAGTTTCACAAGGTGACAAACACAAATATACCACAGTCTTCCAATACACATCCACATACACTGCACACATGTATTTCCCACAAAGGGAAGGCCGTCCTGAAATGACCATAGCTGTTGATAGGATGTTAAATAATACTAAGCTAAACTAAACTTAAGGTTTCAATTTCCTTTAAGTTCTTGTATTTGTGGATGTAGTCTTCTTTTATGGACACTGTCTCTTTTTTTACTCACAGAAAGGATATTTCACCAGGACATTATACCAGGGGCATTTTATTGATATGGCCATGTTTTACTTTGGTCAGAAGCAGTTTTCCAGTTCAATGACAAAATAAAAACAATGTCTGTCTGGCAAGGCACTAAATCTACAGTAATGGTGCTCATGTATGGACAGACGCTATAAGAATGCAGACTGAAATGTCTAATTGTCCTGCTGTTTTCGACAGCATTGTGGTCAGCAAAGAGCTGGCACAATAATATTGTCTAGTCTTGTGAAGATGAGTTAAAGCCGTAGCTTTTACGATTCACATCAATAATATGTCCAGTTTTCAGGGGTACAAACTCTCAAGGTAATTACATGTACATGAATTTAAAAGATATACCTAACATTGTTTTGTTTTCAATATCATAATCAAAATTAAGTAGACATTGATGATGGTTTTCTGCCAACTCATTAGTATGGTATTGATATTTATCTTCCAACTTTTGATACACAAAAAACACAAAAAGTATCAAAGTACATACATTTTATTCTTCACACATTATATAGTTATGTTAAAGAACAGGCGATGTTTTCAGGAGGAAATTTAGATCCTATGTATATAACTGGTGAGACACACTTCAACAACTAGTAATGTATTAAATCTCCAGACAAGGAGATGTGTGTGGTGTCGTTGACTTTTGTATTATCAGACGTTCAATATCCAGTATGTCAGATTATATCACTCTCCAGGTTTGAGATGATGATAAAAGATAAAATATTTGTGTCAATGTGCTTGCTAATCAATATCACTACTGAAAGGGTATATATAAGTATACTGCTTCCAGTCTACATTTTAGAATGTAAGGTATTATAGTTTTATTTAATTAGAACAGCCGTCTTCTAACAAATTCCTTGGATTTTATTGATGGCAAATTTCAGAAAATGATTCATATTTCATTTTGACAAACATTAAAAGTCAGTAGATATATAATATCATGATCTTATAATTTAATTGTAACAATCTTTATAAGGCTTTTACTGTCGACATACAACCTTGGATTTGACTATTAAAGCCGTTGGTATATTAAATTCCCCATCTTTAATGTTATGGGAGAATTTCAGAGTTTTGAAGGAAGTAAAATGGAATTTTCTCAATATAATGCACATTATTTGAACATGAGAAATAGCATGCCATCATTCATTGTGGAATACAATCTTATTATCCATGCAGTATTAGGTACTCATGGAAAAACTATATTAATATATGGGCAGCTAAGATATATGATCTGGGTTTGGACATTCACAGATACAAATCAAAACCACTAATAGTGAATTAATGTGTATCCTTGGAGGCTGATCAACAATACAGAAAATTCAATGTCATATTTGATGTCAAGGAGACAGTTTCTGGTAAGAAGAGGTCAATGGTTTGCAGTTTCAACTTTGTGAAATTGGTCATTTGACAGGTAGCAGCTCAGGGATCTTAATATAATTACTGGCACATTGGCCAACTGTCAATTATTTTACAGTGATGGTCGATGCTGACACTAAGTACCATTACAAGCCTTGAGGTGTGGTCTGGTCAAATTGTCAAGCAGCCTGGTCAATGCCATTCAAAGTCAGGATTAGGAGTTTGATAATGTCATTTTCATCCCATTCACCTGTCCAGCACTCTCTGTGGGGAACCACATGTACATCTGTATGTTTAGTAAAAAAAATCAGATCATCAGTCAGTTCGATTCGTACAAGGGGAGGTCATCATACCATCTAAGGATTTTACCTCAGAACTACAAATCGGATTTCCCTAAGCTTGCAACAAGAGGAATTCTTCAGAGTTTGACCTAACGATTGATTCATGTAACAATATTTCAGCTGCAAATAGTTAAACTTCAAGTTAAATTTGCTTGACAAATTTGGTTACATTATAATATAGAAGCCAAGTTTGAATTCTATATTAGAAGTGAACTTTGATTACAAATATGCTTACAATATATTTACAATTGCTTCAGCAATTTTCTTGGACTTCATTGTATTTAGCAGGTTTGGGACACTTTTGAGCTGATATATTGTGATGGGTCCATGGTCTGATCGTTGGCTGTACAGCTGTAATATTTCAGTAACCAAAATCCCTAAAATCACTATATTTGGCTGATTAAGGTTCAGGGATCAACCCCGACAAAGTTTGTGAAATTAGAATTATATGACCTTCATGCATATTACAGGTCATAGTATAGGGGTTAAATTTGTTTGAATACTTTTCAGAATGACTTCTTTTCAGTAACCTTTAAAAATCATAAAATTCTGCTGATAGGCTTCTGGGATGAAGCCTGACAAAGTTTGCCTAGAATTGACCGATTAAAAACCTGTTTTCAAGGTCACAAGAGTAAAATTTGTTGAAACACAAATTGTGACTACTAAAATCCAAATGGAGTCCATTAAAGTTTCTGAAAAGAAATTATCTTAACCCATATACTAGTATGAGCTCATTGTTACAGGAGTCAATGTGAATTCAACTTTGCCAAAACTTCTTTTGAACTCAGGGAAATGCTTTTATTCATTCAAGCAGTGAATAACAGCTATATAGGCCTATTGGGCCTCTTGTTTTGAAATGTTGCAGCCTGTTGTTGGAATCACAAATTTTAAAATTCCTGAACTGGGAAATTCTCCATGCAATCACTTATATCTGAACCTTTTGGATGTTTGGTATAGAAATGCAAAGAATGATTGGGTCACTTTTAATTGGTCTGATTATTAGCTCGCTACGTGTCAGGTGACATAATTATATACACTAATAGGAACTTTGCTAATTATCAATCAACTGTAATTATTGTTGAAGGTGTAGATCTGTTTCATGGTTCTATAATGCACAATAATAAGACAGTGTGGGTCTCAAATACAGAACTATCAACACGTCCTGTCGTACCATGTACACCAGTTGTTTTAATCATTGGGGTGGTCCAGGTATGATTTACTTTCTTTTTGTAACTTTGAGTCTGATTACAATTACCAACAATTCTCTATGCCCTCCCACAGGATAATTAAGTAGGAGAAATTGTGTTGGATTTGGAGACATATATTATCTGTATGTGTATCAAGTATAGGGGTATATATACATTCTACCTGTGATGTAAACACTTAAACACCTGGACCCCTCATACATTACATACCTGGCTTATCGTAAATGTTCTACAGATAGGATAGACAATTTACATCAGGCCCCCTCAGACAGCACATACCAGCTGGCTTACTGTAAATATTCTTCAAATAGGATAGTTATCTGTCAAATAGCACACTCCTGGCTTACCGTAAATGTTCTTCAAATAGGATAGTTATCTGTCAAATAGCACACTCCTGGCTTACCGTAAATGTTCTTCAAATAGGATAGTTATCTGTCAAATAGCACACTCCTGGCTTACCGTAAATGTTCTTCAAATAGGATAGTTATCTGTCAAATAGCACACTCCTGGCTTACCGTAAATGTTCTGAAAATAGGATAGTTATCTGTCAAATAGCACACTCCTGGCTTACCGTTAATGTTCTGAAAATAGGTTAATTTTCTGTCATACAGCACATTCCTGGCTTACTGTAAATTTTCTACAAACAGAATAGACCATTTACAAGAGGCCCCCTTATACAGCACATGCTTCCATCTATACATCCATTTGTGAACCCATTTGTAGATTTAATTCATATTCACACCTTAAACATCACATACACTATCCAGGTCTTTACCAAAATAGATTTCAGTGGTCATTGGTCAAGGTTAAATGTCAAAGGTCACATTTGACTACTTTTTAAATAAGAAGCTTGTGCACACGATATATCCAATGATGAATCAGATTTAGTTTATGTTCACACCGATAGCATCATGCCATCAACTTCTAATCCTGATTACGATTTTGGTGGTCATCAGTCGAGATTTAATGTCAAAGGCTGCACTTGACCTGCCGCTGCATATATATGATATTGCATGAACCTCTGGACAGTTTTATTTTACAGAACTGATGAAAGGGGCCAGGGGTATACCTATGTGACTCAGGTCTGCTCACTGTCCTTTTATTGTATGTAGTTTTCTGCAGTACTAAAGCTTTAAACAGATTACGTTATTTTTAGTGATACACTTTAATTCCTGGGCCCTTATACAGGTGTAAGTACAAGTGTCCTATGGCACATTACAGGTGTAAATACCAGTGTCCTATGGCACGTTAGTCGTCATGATGACAGGATAGGATAACACAAATGGTTCCTCAAAACACACAATTTTATTTCAAACACGTGGCATTTGTAAAGTGAAGAATTGTTACATTGTTACATGGAAGAACGCCAGATAAAACACGGTATTAAGTGTCCATACACTACCTCATGTAGATATCTGGATACTGTTTCTCATGTGTTGAATTCTCATATAGAGTATACAGGTTAAGTACATGCCATTCAAGACTCGTATTTAGAGTTTATTTACACTGGTATTTCACAAAAATGTGATACCTAATCTTATCAATTACCAGCACCTGTTTTCTTACATCAAATTTCACACTTTTCACCGCTTTATTTTTGTCTTGCTTCATATTTCGTTATCTAAATATAGATCTTGGAAGTACATGTATATATGTGTCAACATTAAATAATTAACAATTAAATGAAATTACTGGTTCTTAAATATTAAAAGATATGGCCACTATAAATAAGTAAAGTTGGACAAAATGATTTTAAGAAGATTAAACACTACAGATGATAATCCTCATATTCAAAGAATTCTCTGATCTTTACCCTTTCAACTACATCACACATAAAGGTCAAGGTCATGTGATATTCATATGTACTACTTTTCAGTAGAATGTTAGTGGTACAGGCAAACGAGTGATAGGAGAATGTCTTAGATAGTCTGCAACTTCACTCAGGACAAGAAAATGTCAAAGATTTGACAAATCGTGCTTAAAATTAATCCACAGCCACGTGCACAATTTCAGCAGATTCATAATGAAAGACATTATCATAAGTTGTTAGCCTCCATTTATGGTTTCTTGTTTAGTAAAATTACAACTAGAGAGAGGTGTTCGAGCTGAACATTAAAAACCTACTTTACAAAAAAAGTTTTAAAAAAAGTCCTCACATAATTTAGCTAGTCAAATCTAATTAATCTGTTGCCAAAACTGTTCCTAGATTTAGTCTGATTAAAATAGATGTATTTATATATGAATTCTTGTAAGTGTGATTTAGTGTCTTGTTAGAATTAATTGCCTTGATTATACAATTTCAGCATATCTTTGTGATACATTAAGTGCCTTAAGTTGATTGTAGTGCAGCAGGTTTTTCCATTAATTGTTCATCAGTCTCATGTTTACAAACCTGCTAACTTTCCACAGGTTTTTGCATGTTACGAGTCATTCTGTTGCCAAAAACAATATGTAAAAACCTCTGATACAAAACCTCTCATATGACAGGCATTCACGAATCCTTTCACCGCAAACACTTACACCAACAGATTACAGCATTTTACTGAAGTAAAACGTGTTATCAGAAACACTTTCAAACAATTGCAATGGATTGTTCCAGAGCACGTCATGTTAGTGTTGCTGATAGATATGTACGTGCGTAGTTATCGTAGTTATCGCTGGACTGCAGATGTGCATTCACATAGTATAGATATTGATGAAATGGTATGCAGATTTCTCCCATAGGGGCAACACATACTCTTTACAAAGTTTTCCTTTGAAATGGAATTTTGCTTTCGGTCCCTGTCAGTATATCTGTATAGAATTTCTGTGAAGAGGATTCAAACATGAACACAAAAAAAGATTTTGTTTTTTTATTTTTGCTTGATCTTTTCTGATATCTCATTTTCAGGCATGATAGAAATTCTGATACTTGTACATGTTTTACTCTTGGAGTATGTGCAAGTTCCTTTGAATTCAAACTGAATTTTAAAAAAAAATCTGTGTAATGTTCTGCAACAGGTTATGTTTATTGCTTTTGCTAATATTCCAGGCATCGGCATTGTCAGTAGACCGTGATGTTAGGTTTAGGTTTTGTCAATTAACACTGATGAGGTTACAGCTTAGTTATTTGGCATGTGTGTTCCTTGTAACAAGAGTACTAGTCACAAGACCGTTTCCAAGGGGACCGTTTCCAAGGGTACCATATTTGCGGAGCTGCTGACCTTCACCTTGATATTTGACCTACTTTTAAAAATCTTTAATTTTGGTCTCAGTATGTTAACCATAATAGATAGGACTTTCATGTTTGACATGCATGTTCCTTGTGATACTACATTTGCGAACCTGTTGACCTTGAATATGACCTTTGACCTATCTTTAATAAACTGATTTTTAATTTCAACCTACTCGGTGAGCTATATGTTGTCTTCTGACAACACTTGTGTAAGAGCAGTCATGGTTGAGTTCTTAGAAATTCCATTCACTGGCTAACATACTGACTCGGGCCTCTAGATATTGTATGAGGTACTCAAGAATACTGACACTGAGAGACCCCTGACTCAAAATGACTAGACATTATCATAAACTCAGAAAATGAAATGAAGAAATGAAACATACATGGAAGAAAAAAACAATATGCATTAGTTATACTAGATTTTCATCTTCTCAACTTTTGATATTGGAATTATAGTTAACTTTTAAATAATCTATCTCTCTATCTCATTATCCACTCCCAACTCTTTTTGTGGTCTGAGCTTTTCATTCTTTTGACATATCAACTCTATTAACTCACAATAACTCTAGCCTTCATTTTAGACTTAAATGTTATGTCTGTGTCCTAACTTTCTCTAAGTAACTCAGGGTGCTTTTCAGCTGTAATACGTACACACAGTATATCATTGGTTTATAGTTTGTAGATCGATATTCTACAAGAAGTCCAGAGGGTCAACACCTATATCCTTAACTGACCCAATCAAGGAACTGGCTTATATTACAGGATAAGGATATGATTCTACTGACTAGATATTGGTGGGCTTATTTCTGAGCATGGGCTTATCAGTACCCCTACTAGGACTCAAAACATTTCCTCTCTGTCCTTCCTATATGTATGCTAAATTTTGTCAGAGCTCCAACAGCTTCAATCCTAATTGAGCTATTTTAATCAAACTTCATACAATGATATACAGGACCAAAATACCTTGGACAAGTTTGAGTTTCAGGGTCAAGGTCAAGGTCAATGTTACTTTTTTTTTTGCGGATGCATGGAGGTAAGGGACATATATATTGCTTTGGCAATATACCCAGTGCACTTGTTGCAGGATAGATAACATAAAAATCAATAGTATATATGCATTACATGTTGGTCAATCAGCCATACTGGTATATAAACATGGACCTATCAAGGTTATTTGAAGGTTATCAGTGAAGGTCTAAAAAGCAGACAATGGATTCCTTCTGTGTGTATCGAGTTGGATTAGAACTGAAAGCTCAAACCATAAAACAAATCACAACTGTCACATCTATATATCTGCCTCTGACTCTGGATTCACCGCTAAAGAATCGGATAATGTTCTACATACATAGGCCAAAACCGAGGGCTTAAAGGAAACATAGTCTAGATTTACTTTTATACATTACACAGCAGAAAAACCTATTTTTATACAAGTCAACATGTTATATATATATCATGTGGCATATAAATATCATGTTACCTTGAAATCCAAGAATCTGGGGAAGCCATTTCATTAACTGCATGAATAAAAAAAAAAAAAAAGATGCAGTTGACAGAAATGTTTTCCGAATGTTAATATTTTATGAAATTACAGATTTCTCAAATCCTTAGTATATTATGCCACTTGGATTCTTCTCTAATATAGTCCAATTAGATTATCAGGGCCCTATATAAATGATGAGACTTTACTGACACTCAGTATATATGGGACCGAGTCAGTGTGTTGGATATGACAGACGTCAGTGTCTGTAAAGTCAGTGTGTTGGATATGACAGTGTGTCAGTAAAGTCAATGTGTTGGATATGACAGTGTGTCAGTAAAGTCAGTGTGTCGGATATGACAGTGTGTCAGTAAAGTCAGTGTGTCGGATATGACAGTGTGTCAGTAAAGTCAGTGTGTTGGATATGACAGTCATTGTCAGTAAAGTCAGTGCCTGTAATGACAGTGTACTGTTCTGGTCACAAGTAACGGTCAGACAGGACGTCATTAAAATAAGTGGTCGGAAAAGTGAGGTTTCACTGTAATGTTACTTTTATGGCTGTAATTAGTTTATGTACCAATGTTTTGCAGACCTAGAAACAACAATGTTGCCTTTGGCAGTTAGAGGTGGCCTATAATGATAGCCTGCAGCAGTTTAAGGGTTTACTATTGTTAGATAAAATATTCTCTTACCCTGGACAGGGATAGATATATACATATATCCACATCACCCTATAGGTTGAGACAAGCTGCACAATGCTATTTGCACGTTCTCAACAATTACATTTCTGCATTTCGTCACGTCAACAATACCATGACGTCACAACGTCCATTTAGATACATAAGAAGGTAAACAGGGTAAGAGAAAAATAATCATTCACCCCCATGGAAGTGAGACAGGGGAATCTCAACCCTTCGGGTAAGATACTTAAGCTGCCAAACATTCGACAATTAAGCCTTGTTTTTAGCAACTTAATAGTCTTCCTCTTGGATTGAGACCCCAAAGGGGGTGAAAGATTTTATAACTCTCTTTAAGTCTCTCCAACAACCTTTAAATAACTTAAATTTGAATTGACTCCCTAAGTTAAACCGTCTCTGACCTATTATTCTCAGTTCCCAGAGTGTTGAGATTAATAAACAAAGTGTGTGTCTGTGATATGTCATGTTGTTAAAACAATCTCTCTGTAATTACCTGAATGGGTTTTGATTACAAAATGTACACATCTCCTAATTAATTAATCACATATGCATGTGGAGTTTAACAAGCAGGAGATTTTTTACTTTTGTTGGCATTTGTTATTGACTGTAAGTGTTCCTCCCAGGCCTGATGAATAGCTAGCGACCTGGAGTGTATACATGATTACCATGTCTTATGTCGACCAGCCACAGACCTCCAAACACTGCAGTCGACCATTCCTGATATGTGTAGAATAAACAAGTTACATATTCATATGATGTGAAACCAATTTGTTTTGGTATGTAAACATTAAGAATGATGGTGTCCAGATTTGACCTCAATTTTTCACCTTAATGAAAGATATACATGTATTTAGACAGAGTGCACGTGACATATGTATAAACTGTGACAAATCCATACAGTAGGATGCTGCACCCATACACCATAGTCATACTGTGACATGCTGTTCCCATAAGTCTAGCTGTGACATGCTGCACCATAGTCATACTGTGATATGCTGCACCCGTAGTCATATACTGTGACATGCTGTTCCCATAAGTCTAGCTGTGACATGCTGCACCATAGTCATACTGTGACATGCTGCACCCATAAGTCTAGCTGTGACATGCTGCACCATAGTCATACTGTGATATGCTGCACCCATAGTCAAACTGTGACATGCTGCACCATAGTCATACTGTGATATGCTGCACCCATAGTCATACTGTGACATGCTGTTCCCATAAGTCTAGCTGTGACATGCTGCACCATAGTCATACTGCAGTGACATGCTGCACCCATAAGTCTAGCTGTGACATGCTGCATTTATACTGTGATATGCTGCACCCAAGCAGTGATAAGCTGCACCCAAGCAGTGACATGCTGCACCATAGCCATACTGTGAGATGATGCATCCATATATCCAGCTTGTTATAATTGCTGCATCCATAAATGTCAACATGCTGCGCCTCTTATGTCAACATGCTGCACCCATTATGTGACATGTTGCACCATGGCAGTACCGTGACTTGTGCCAATTTCTAAGAGTTCAATACAAGAAATTTGTAAAATATAAAATGGATTCCAGACACAGAACAGAGTTTAAAAATTGTTATTTTTGCCCCTCTAATAACAGAACAAAGACAAGCTGATGTCAACCCCATTGTTATCAATTTGTTCTAGCTGCTACTGATTATACATGGAAAAAAAAGTTTCAGAGCAAGTTTAAAACCAGTATTTAAGTAAGAATTTGAAATCAGTTTTGTATTTAGATGGCAAAAGTCTAGAGGATGTTGACTAATATGTTCAGACATTTGTCAATTTACTTGGTAAACAATGAGTACTTAACACCCAAAGGTCCTTTGTTATCAATTATGACATTAAAGTTTCACTAATCCTACCTAATGTACCTTAATTACTACTGACATAATGGCTTCACTTCCTGGTGTTTAATAATAACAATTTTGTGGTAATGACCCAAATGCTTTTCTGCTGTTGACCTGGGCAATTATTTGCCACTTAAGAAATAAATAACCATAATCATGCTGACCTCCACAACTGTTGTGGTACTCCATTATAGTACTGACCAATGATTTGTTTACCTAGGCCATTATATACTTCTTTTCACCATTATCGTTTACCATTGCCTTTAAAAACAACCTCATTATTTATCCTATTGCTAATTTACCAATGACCTTCTTAATTGACCAATTTACTGCTGGACAAAAAGACCTGCTTTGATTTGGTCAGTGTGTACTATTCACTGTATACATGTCTTCATCGCCATCCCCTCAAATAATCATGTTTTCTGCCTTCAAATTAAAATTTGATTCTACAATTTATTGAAAAAACCCTGAATGCATGTACATCTATCATTAATTGATAAGCGAGACTGTCAGTAACAGTGTAGCTAGGCAGGAAGAGAACTAGATATCTTAATGTAATAAAAGTGTATCTCTGTAATTACTGGCCTTCTCTCAAACATCAACAAATTTTTATAACGGGACATTTGCCAATGTATTATCTCAATGTGCAGTGTGTATATTGCACTGAGCATTATCTCCCTTGATTCAGTTCAGTGGTTTCATGAAATATGAGCCCAGGGGTCATGTTTGTCTTTGTGGATGCACCCTCTGAGGTGTCTGATGACTTTGGTATGAGGACTGAAGTCAGGCATCATCTTTCCTTTGGTGGAACATGATGGGCTCCAGGTCATAATGAATCTGCCAGACCCGACTTTTAATGGTCCTCTATATTTTCCATTACCAAATGGCCCTAACAGTATCTTGTAGCAGATATAAGAGATCCATAAAGATTCAACTGTTGCATATAAACTGAAATACCATATAATTACTGATATTTTCATCATTTTTCAAATGTTTGAAGTGATTGGACATTACAATGGCCGTAAATTTTGATTGCATTTCAAATGAAATATAGTGCTTTTGAAAGCACATATTCATTTGCAATATTTAATTTAGGACGTTAGATATTCATCGGGATCAAAACTATTTAGGATCAAAACTCTGTGTTAATTAAGGTAAAAATTTAAAAAAATACAAATTTTACAGTTTATTTCAAGCAATGAAATCGTTTCATTTTGAATTCTTAACAATGATATTTTGCAATGAATCTTAATTTGACATAATTAATTTTACTCTTGATACTTAATGTAATGTACTTGTTGACAGCCAGGAAATGACAGTAAGGGAAATAAATCTAATTAAATCAGATGTATACCGTGAAAGGTAGCATACATCCTTAAGTTAGGATATAATTACATTACTTAGAATATTACATCAAAATGAATACAACCCAAGTGTTGACAATAAGTGCCAATGACAATTACTGGTACATGTGTTTAGATTTTTACTTTTGTTTTCAGTTTTTTTATGTGTTTATGTTTTTCTATTTATCCAGAAATCCTAGGTTTCCCGTGTACCTGTCCGCCACACCTTTTCTCCTGTGGGAATTGCATCTGTATCCCAGAGAGATGGGCGTGTGATGGCGATAACGACTGCCAGAACAACTTTGATGAAGAACATTGTGGTATGTGGAATTTTACTTCCTGTTCGAATTCTTGTATGCCCTCATGATCAAGTCAGGGAGGGATGTAGTGTTTGGTTTGTAAGTGCATGTGTACATAAGTTGAAATACTCACCTTTTGTTAGTGCTCTAGCGAATTCATTTTAAAATAGATTTTGATTAAACTTCATAATGGTTATAATGAGAATACCTTGGGTGAGTTTGTGTTCAAAATACCAAGATCAAAAACAAAGTCACCAGTACTATAGAAAATCACTGTCCACAACTTCATTTTGAAACAGATTTTGATACAGAATACTTGATATTTTGGTGTGTATTTAGATAGTACTAGGCACACAAATTGCAAGGAGATTTGTATCGCCTGCAATGCCTGATAATTGTATGTTATACAGGTGAACTTTGTTATGTTGGGAACTGTATGATACCTGCCAATATGACAGGTCTCAAGGAATCACTATATTTGATCATTGCCAGTCTGTCTCCTCAGTGACTTGACTTGCGATCAAAGGCTTCCGTTGAATAGCTGGAGTCCCCTGGACCCGTCAAATTCAAACTTTATCCATATACAGTGCTTCCCAATTGAAAATGCTTGGTTCTGATTGCTTTTCAGGTCTGAAGGTCCAATGTCAAGATTACCAATACTATGAATTGAAAATTTGTTAAAATCAAAGTTTCTTTGTATTTTCTTAACAAATGTCAATATGGCTGCCTTGCATGGTTATAATGGAATTTGCTTTCATTTTCATAACTACTAAAGGAGGTGCTCTGAAATCTGAATTTCTATATTGTCAACAAGGAATACCTCCTAACTTCTATATTGTCAACAAGGAATACCTCCTAAATTGGACAGTACACCTGTCTCTATATAACGTTTGCTCTGGACTAAATGGGGTTATAGAGATCTTCAGTCTAAAATTCAACAACATTTCTATTGTCTCTCTATTATATTCTCTACATCATCATTTTATTGTCATTTTATAACATCACAATATGTACAAAGGTTCATATGCAAATTAAGGATATTAGTTTCCACTGACAACAAGATAATCATATGATATACCGCTGCATGAAAGAAGCTGTCAGGTTCAAGCTAATAAAACTGCAGTGTCACCATGGTAAAATTTGAGAATTATTTTAAAGGAATTGTATATATCTTTTTACACATCTAACATGAATTTTGTATTTAACCCAGCATTGCCTTTGAAATTTGAACCATGAACACAGAAACACTTCAAAACACATAAAAATTGGTGTAACTTTATCGTAAACTCACCAAGCCTTGATTTGTCAAATCGGCTCTGGTGTCACCTGTATAATTGACTGGAGGGATATTATAGGGCTGGAATAATAACAGATAAAAATAAAATTATCAGATTATTTTGAGGTGTTTCTCAATGGTTAATTTGCAAGTGTAGGGGAGTTTATAGGTTTGTGTTGCTCTAATTGATTCTGTACACACTAAAAACACACACATCATGCTGACATGCTAATGTAACATATCCCTGAAAATAGACTTCATTATTTAAATATCCTTCGAGAAGTTGATGTATACTTGTTTTTATAGGAATGCAGATTTTATTCATGTTGGGTTTAAATATATTTAAATTATTTTACGAGTGATTTCATCTGTAAATTTGTAAAGTTTTGATTATGCCAAGTTTATTCCTGACTAGCTGTAAACAGGTTTTTTACAGTAATCTTCATTTTAATGCGTATTTATTATTCAGAATCGGCCTAATTTGTCTGCCCAACCCAAAATGTTTGTGTGCTTTAATGAGGGGGCTGTATTGAAGGAAATAGGAGGGACGCTTTGAGGAGATGTTGTTTGATCCCAATAACCTAAAGAGACTAAAGTAGCATTGAAGTTTATTTTGAAAACTAATACTTGTTTGATGAAGCACTGAGCTTTATGATGGAGGTCTTTGATATAGAGTACAGTGTGGTTTTATTGTGGAATTAAACTATAAGGTAATCTCTATTTCCTATTAGGGGTTAATTAGCGATAACATCCATTGAAATTTAGGATTTTTTTTTTATGAATGGGTGAGCTGATCCTGACATTGTACTGGTAGTTGACAAAGAGGTGTAAAAATTAAGGATTTACCACTAAAGTCAATCAGATCCTTTGGTTTATGATTACAGTCCATAGCATTTAAAATGATTTTAGATGAGGCTTAGTTATTGGTTGTTTGTGTCAACCTAACTCAGTGGTAACTATACAGTGATCTGAGGGATTGAGTAGGGATGGAAGAGGGGATCTAACTGAGGAGGAAAACCTTAATCTGACTATTTAGGTAACAATCTGGGGGAGCAGGAGTAGAGGGGATCCAACTGGGTAGGGGAAGACTGGACCTGACTAACAATCTGGGGGAGCAGGGGTAGAGGGGATCCAACTGGGTACTGGAAGTCTGGACCTGACTAACAATCTGGGGGAGCAGGGGTAGAGAGGATCCAACTGGGTAGGGGAAGTCTGGACCTGACTAACAATCTGGGGGAGCAGGGGTAGAGGGGATCCAACTGGGTAGGGGAAGTCTGGACCTGACTGGTGATCTGGGGGAGCAGGGGTAGAGGGGATCCAACTGGGTAGGGGACGTCTGGACCTAACTAACAATCTGGGGGAGCAGGGGTAGAGAGGATCCAACTGGGTAGGTAAGTCTGGACCTGACTAACAATCTGGGGGAGCAGGGGTAGAGAGGACCTGACTAACAATCTGGGGGAGCAGGGGTAGAGGGGATCCAACTGGGTAGGGGAAGTCTGGACCTGACTGGTGATCTGGGGGAGCAGGGGTAGAGAGGATCCAACTGGGTAGGGGAAGTCTGGACCTGACTAACAATCTGGGGGAGCAGGGGTAGAGGGGATCCAACTGGGTAGGGGAAGTCTGGACCTGACTAACAATCTGGGGGAGCAGGGGTAGAGGGGATCCAACTGGGTAGGTAAGTCTGGACCTGACTAACAATCTGGGGGAGCAGGGGTAGAGAGGATCCAACTGGGTAGGGGAAGTCTGGACCTGACTAACAATCTGGGGGAGCAGGGGTAGAGGGGATCCAACTGGGTAGGGGAAGTCTGGACCTGACTAACAATCTGGGGGAGCAGGGGTAGAGAGGATCCAACTGGGTAGGGGAAGTCTGGACCTGACTAACAATCTGGGGGAGCAGGGGTAGAGGGGATCCAACTGGGTAGGGGAAGTCTGGACCTGACTAACAATCTGGGGGAGCAGGGGTAGAGAGGATCCAACTGGGTAGGGGAAGTCTGGACCTGACTGGTGATCTGGGGGAGCAGGGGTAGAGGGGATCCAACTGGGTAGGGGAAGTCTGGACCTGACTAACAATCTGGGGGAGCAGGGGTAGAGGGGATCCAACTGGGTAGGTAAGTCTGGACCTGACTGGTGATCTGGGGGAGCAGGGGTAGAGGGGATCCAACTGGGTAGGGGAAGTCTGGACCTGACTGGTGATCTGGGGGAGCAGGGGTAGAGGGGATCCAACTGGGTAGGTAAGTCTGGACCTGACTGGTGATCTGGGGGAGCAGGGGTAGAGAGGATCCAACTGGGTAGGGGACCTGACTAACAATCTGGGGGAGCAGGGGTAGAGAGGATCCAACTGGGTAGGGGAAGTCTGGACATGACTAACAATCTGGGGGAGCAGGGGTAGAGGGGATCCAACTGGGTAGGGGAAGTCTGGACCTGACTGGTGATCTGGGGGAGCAGGGGTAGAGGGGATCCAACTGGGTACTGGAAGTCTGGACCTGACTAACAATCTGGGGGAGCAGGGGTAGAGGGGATCCAACTGGGTAGGGGAAGTCTGGACCTGACTGGTGATCTGGGGGAGCAGGGGTAGAGGGGATCCAACTGGGTACTGGAAGTCTGGACCTGACTAACAATCTGGGGGAGCAAGGGTAGAGGGGATCCACCTGGGTACTGGAAGTCTGGACCTGACTAACAATCTGGGGGAGCAGGGGTAGAGGGGATCCAACTGGGTAGGGGAAGTCTGGACCTGACTAACAATCTGGGGGAGCAGGGGTAGAGGGGATCCAACTGGGTAGGGGAAGTCTGGACCTGACTAACAATCTGGGGGAGCAGGGGTAGAGAGGATCCAACTGGGTAGGGGAAGTCTGGACCTGACTAACAATCTGGGGGAGCAGGGGTAGAGAGGATCCAACTGGGTAGGGGACCTGACTAACAAACTGGGGGAGCAGGGGTAGAGAGGACCTGACTAACAATCTGGGGGAGCAGGGGTAGAGGGGATCCAACTGGGTAGGGGAAGTCTGGACCTGACTGGTGATCTGGGGGAGCAGGGGTAGAGAGGATCCAACTGGGTAGGGGAAGTCTGGACCTGACTAACAATCTGGGGGAGCAGGGGTAGAGGGGATCCAACTGGGTAGGGGAAGTCTGGACCTGACTAACAATCTGGGGGAGCAGGGGTAGAGGGGATCCAACTGGGTAGGTAAGTCTGGACCTGACTAACAATCTGGGGGAGCAGGGGTAGAGAGGATCCAACTGGGTAGGGGAAGTCTGGACCTGACTAACAATCTGGGGGAGCAGGGGTAGAGGGGATCCAACTGGGTAGGTAAGTCTGGACCTGACTAACAATCTGGGGGAGCAGGGGTAGAGAGGATCCAACTGGGTAGGGGAAGTCTGGACCTGACTAACAATCTGGGGGAGCAGGGGTAGAGGGGATCCAACTGGGTAGGGGAAGTCTGGACCTGACTAACAATCTGGGGGAGCAGGGGTAGAGAGGATCCAACTGGGTAGGGGAAGTCTGGACCTGACTGGTGATCTGGGGGAGCAGGGGTAGAGGGGATCCAACTGGGTAGGGGAAGTCTGGACCTGACTAACAATCTGGGGGAGCAGGGGTAGAGGGGATCCAACTGGGTAGGTAAGTCTGGACCTGACTGGTGATCTGGGGGAGCAGGGGTAGAGGGGATCCAACTGGGTAGGGGAAGTCTGGACCTGACTGGTGATCTGGGGGAGCAGGGGTAGAGGGGATCCAACTGGGTAGGTAAGTCTGGACCTGACTGGTGATCTGGGGGAGCAGGGGTAGAGAGGATCCAACTGGGTAGGGGACCTGACTAACAATCTGGGGGAGCAGGGGTAGAGAGGATCCAACTGGGTAGGGGAAGTCTGGACATGACTAACAATCTGGGGGAGCAGGGGTAGAGGGGATCCAACTGGGTAGGGGAAGTCTGGACCTGACTGGTGATCTGGGGGAGCAGGGGTAGAGGGGATCCAACTGGGTACTGGAAGTCTGGACCTGACTAACAATCTGGGGGAGCAGGGGTAGAGGGGATCCAACTGGGTAGGGGAAGTCTGGACCTGACTGGTGATCTGGGGGAGCAGGGGTAGAGGGGATCCAACTGGGTACTGGAAGTCTGGACCTGACTAACAATCTGGGGGAGCAAGGGTAGAGGGGATCCACCTGGGTACTGGAAGTCTGGACCTGACTAACAATCTGGGGGAGCAGGGGTAGAGGGGATCCAACTGGGTAGGGGAAGTCTGGACCTGACTAACAATCTGGAGGAGCAGGGGTAGAGGGGATCCAACTGGGTAGGGGAAGTCTGGACCTGACTAACAATCTGGGGGAGCAGGGGTAGAGAGGATCCAACTGGGTAGGGGAAGTCTGGACCTGACTAACAATCTGGGGGAGCAGGGGTAGAGAGGATCCAACTGGGTAGGGGACCTGACTAACAAACTGGGGGAGCAGGGGTAGAGAGGATCCAACTGGGTAGGGGAAGTCTGGACCTGACTGGTGATCTGGGGGAGCAGGGGTAGAGGGGATCCAACTGGGTACTGGAAGTCTGGACCTGACTAACAATCTGGGGGAGCAGGGGTAGAGGGGATCCAACTGGGTACTGGAAGTCTGGACCTGACTAACAATCTGGGGGAGCAGGGGTAGAGGGGATCCAACTGGGTAGGGGAAGTCTGGACCTGACTAACAATCTTGGGGAGCAGGGGTAGAGGGGATCCAACTGGGTAGGGGAAGTCTGGACCTAACTAACAATCTGGGGGAGCAGGGGTAGAGGGGATCCAACTGGGTACTGGAAGTCTGGACCTGACTGGTGATCTGGGGGAGCAGGGGTAGAGGGGATCCAACTGGGTACTGGAAGTCTGGACCTAACTAACAATCTGGGGGAGCAGGGGTAGAGAGGATCCAACTGGGTACTGGAAGTCTGGATCTGACTAACAATCTGGGGAAGCAGGGGTAGAGGGGATCCAATTGGGTAGGGGAAGTCTGGACCTGACTGGTGATCTGGGGGAGCAGGGATAGAGGGGATCCAACTGGGTAGGGGAAGTCTGGACCTGACTAACAAACTGGGGGAGCAGGGGTAGGGAGGATCCAACTGGGTAGGGGAAGTCTGGACCTGACTAACAAACTGGGGGAGCAGGGGTAGAGAGGATCCAACTGGGAAGGGGAAGTCTGGACCTGACTGGTGATCTGGGGGAGCAGGGGTAGAGATGATCCAACTGGGTAGGTAAGTCTGGACCTGACTAACAATCTGGGGGAGCAGGGGTAGAGGGGATCCAACTGGGTAGGGGAAGTCTGGACCTGACTAACAATCTGGGGGAGCAGGGGTAGAGGGGATCCAACTGGGTAGGGGAAGTCTGGACCTGACTAACAATCTGGGGGAGCAGGGGTAGAGGGGATCCAACTGGGTAGGTAAGTCTGGACCTGACTAACAATCTGGGGGAGCAGGGGTAGAGGGGATCCAACTGGGTAGGGGAAGTCTGGACCTGACTAACAATCTGGGGGAGCAGGGGTAGAGGGGATCCAACTGGGTAGGGGAAGTCTGGACCTGACTAACAATCTGGGGGAGCAGGGGTAGAGGGGATCCAACTGGGTAGGGGACGTCTGGACCTGACTGGTGATCTGGGGGAGCAGGGGTAGAGGGGATCCAACTGGGTAGGGGAAGTCTGGACCTGACTGGTGATCTGGGGGAGCAGGGGTAGAGGGGATCCAACTGGGTAGGGGAAGTCTGGACCTGACTGGTGATCTGGGGGAGCAGGGGTAGAGGGGATCCAACTGGGTAGGGGAAGTCTGAACCTGACTGGTGATCTGGGGGAGCAGGGGTAGAGGGGATCCAACTGGGTAGGTAAGTCTGGACCTGACTAACAATCTGGGGGAGCAGGGGTAGAGAGGATCCAACTGGGTAGGGGAAGTCTGGACCTGACTAACAATCTGGGGGAGCAGGGGTAGAGGGGATCCAACTGGGTAGGGGAAGTCTGGACCTGACTAACAATCTGGGGGAGCAGGGGTAGAGAGGATCCAACTGGGTAGGGGAAGTCTGGACCTGACTGGTGATCTGGGGGAGCAGGGGTAGAGAGGATCCAACTGGGTAGGGGACGTCTGGACCTAACTAACAATCTGGGGGAGGAGGGGTAGAGGGGATCCAACTGGGTAGGGGAAGTCTGGACCTGACTAACAATCTGGGGGAGCAGGGGTAGAGAGGATCCAACTGGGTAGGGGACGTCTGGACCTGACTAACAATCTGGGGGAGGAGGGGTAGAGAGGATCCAACTGGGTAGGGGAAGTCTGGACCTGACTAACAATCTGGGGGAGGAGGGGTAGAGGGGATCCAACTGGGTAGGGGACGTCTGGACCTGACTAACAATCTGGGGGAGGAGGGGTAGAGGGGATCCAACTGGGTAGGGGAAGTCTGGACCTGACTAACAATCTGGGGGAGGAGGGGTAGAGGGGATCCAACTGGGTAGGGGAAGTCTGGACCTGACTAACAATCTGGGGGAGCAGGGGTAGAGGGGATCCAACTGGGTAGGGGAAGCCTTGGAAATCTTGGAGAGGGAGGAGGGCCTAAATCTGACTTGGCGTCCAGGAGGAGGAGAGAGGAGTTAAGGGCAAACTGAACAGCTTACATGGTTGTCATTAGACTGCATGGCTACCAGCCCCTCAGTTCTTTCACTAGCTTATCTCCAACAAGCTTCCCTAAAAAGCTCAATCTTATTTACAATTTTAATATTCTGGAGATAGGGGTCAGTAACATAAAGACCCCGCACAAAAAGTCAATACATCTGAGTTGGATGAATGTAAGGGGTCTTAAGTCTTATAATTACAGGACATTGAAATACATTTGTTGGCATTTGCACTTCAATACATATGGGTGTGTTGTGTGACCAATACCAGATGTGGGTGTGGAGGGCTCACACATATAGTAGTTAACAACATTTTTGGATAAATATCATATGATTATTATCAGATTAGTGTTAACATTATATATGAGCAATCCTCCCTAATCGTTCTGATTGAAATTCCTTTGCCCTTGAGCTCTTTGAAGCTTTAAGACATCAACAATTCAGAGTACAAATTTTAAGTGATTTTGTAGTCTAATCAAACTGGTATGTAACAATCTTTCTGGAAGGAAAAACTGTTCAAAATGTTTGAGATTATATCAGTTTTCTCATGCGAAGATGCAGGAGCGGAAGTGAAATTTGTCCGATTCAGTGTAGCAGACCTGTTTTGTGTTTTAAAGTTTATGGTGTTTATTTCAGTTTCTCAAGAAGCATTGAAGAAATAGATCATAGAAGGTACAAATGAAATCCAGAAAAAATTTCCATATTTTAAAAGTGTTGTTCCGATGATTGATTATAATAAATGTAGCGGAACTGGACCGGGTCAATCATTGACGACCAGGTAACTCCATCAATTGGTAGAGCATCTGACTAGTTTTCAGAGGTCCCAGGTTCAAATCCCGGTCTGGTCGTGCATTTTTCCGCTCCTACTACATTTGGTCCCTGTGACCAAGCTTAAGTAATGTTTCAAGCGAGGCAAATACTTTACTTGACAAGGGGGGTAGGGGGTGGTGAGGTGAGGTGAAACAACAGGAAATTAAGGAAATCTAGAATCCACAATATCAAAAATATGATATATAAACAGGTGCTTCTGTAGAGTTCGATAAATTGAACATATGGTACATCTGAAATCTACAGACAGGCTACATCACCACCATCAGTCAGGTATAGTTATAAATACATGTCAGACTATAGCTACATCACCTCCATCAGTCAGGTATAGTTATAAATACATGTCTGACTATAGCTACATCACCTCCATCAGCCAGGTATAGTTATAAATACATGTCAGACTATAGCTACATCACCTCCATCAGCCAGGTATAGTTATAAATACATGTCAGACTATAGCTACATCACCTCCATCAGCCAGGTATAGTTATAAATACATGTCAGACTATAGCTACATCACCTCCATCAGCCAGGTATAGCTATAAATACATGTCAGACTATAGCTATAGCTACATCACCTCCATCAGCCAGGTATAGTTATAAATACATGTCAGACTATAGCTACATCACCTCCATCAGTCAGGTATAGTTATAAATACATGTCAGACTATAGCTACATCACCACCATCAGCCAGGTATAGTTATAAATACATGTCAGACTATAGCTACATCACCTCCATCAGCCAGGTATAGTTATAAATACATGTCAGACTATAGCTACATCACCTCCATCAGCCAGGTATAGTTATAAATACATGTCAGACTATAGCTACATCACCTCCATCAGCCAGGTATAGCTATAAATACATGTCAGACTATAGCTACATCACCTCCATCAGCCAGGTATAGTTATAAATACATGTCAGACTATAGCTATAGCTACATCACCTCCATCAGCCAGGTATAGTTATAAATACATGTCAGACTATAGCTACATCACCTCCATCAGCCAGGTATAGTTATAAATACATGTCTGACTATAGCTACATCACCTCCATCAGCCAGGTTACAATAGTTATAAATACATGTCTGACTATAGCTACATCACCTACATCAGCCAGGTATAGTTATAAATACATGTCAGACTATAGCTACATCACCTCCATCAGCCAGGTATAGTTATAAATACATGTCAGACTATAGCTACATCACCTCCATCAGCCAGGTATAGCTATAAATACATGTCAAACTATAGCTACATCACCTCCATCAGCCAGGTATAGTTATAAATACATGTCAGACTATAGCTATAGCTACATCACCTCCATCAGCCAGGTATAGTTATAAATACATGTCAGACTATAGCTACATCACCTCCATCAGCCAGGTATAGTTATAAATACATGTCTGACTATAGCTACATCACCTCCATCAGCCAGGTTACAATAGTTATAAATACATGTCTGACTATAGCTACATCACCTACATCAGCCAGGTATAGTTATAAATACATGTCAGACTATAGCTACATCACCTCCATCAGCCAGGTATAGTTATAAATACATGTCAGACTATAGCTACATCACCTCCATCAGCCAGGTATAGTTATAAATACATGTCAGACTATAGCTATAGCTACATCACCTCCATCAGTCAGGTATAGCTATAAATACATGTCAGACTATAGCTATAGCTACATCACCTCCATCAGCCAGGTATAGTTATAAATACATGTCAGACTATAGCTACATCACCTCCATCAGTCAGGTATAGCTATAAATACATGTCAGACTATAGCTACATCACCTCTGTCAGCCAGGTATAGCTATAAATACATGTCAGACTATAGTAACATCACCTCCATCAGTCAGGTATAGCTATAAATACATGTCAGACTATAGCTACATCACCTCCATCAGTCAGGTATAGCTATAAATACATGTCAGACTATAGCTACATCACCTCCATCAGCCAGGTATAGTTATAAATACATGTCAGACTATAGCTACATCACCTCCATCAGTCAGGTATAGTTATAAATACATGTCAGACTATAGCTACATCACCTCCATCAGTCAGGTATAGTTATAAATACATGTCAGACTATAGCTACATCACCTCCATCAGCCAGGTATAGTTATAAATACATGTCAGACTATAGCTACATCACCTCCATCAGTCAGGTATGGCTATAAATACATGTCAGACTATATAAATTGGCAGTGAGTTGTTTCAGTGATTACAATCAAGATTCCAGAGAATTTTTATACAGATCAGACCACTTGTTCATACCTGTAATCAGTTTTAGTTTACTCATTGATAATGATAAGATAATTAGTGGAGAGTTTGGAAGCTGTATAATAAATGATAGTGATTTTGTAAGGTGAAGTCATTAGCAGGTGATTAAGCGTAGATATACTTGTGTTTGAAATATACGCCTTAAATATTTTAATTGTCTTTACCAGTAATTCCATCAGTAAGTCTTTGTGCTTTATTAATGCATATGAATTTTCCTACCCAACAGAAATAATTGATGTAATTCTGCTTTAAGCTCTAAAAGTATCAAAGAGTAGGTAATGATGTAATAATCCAAGCAACAAAATTTTTAATCATCCAACATATTTTTGCAAAGACTAATATATATAGAGACATATTTCCATATATTCGCATCATTTATGTAATATTTTTAACAGCTACCTTTGCATTTCGGCCAAAAAGAATGATAGAGTAATTACTTATATACACTATTACTGTTATGCTGATTATCAAATTATTGTAAAATAAATGAAAAATGGTTAATTTCAAATATAGGGTGTGTTAGAAAAAGGAAACAAGAAAAAGTAAGGATCTTTTACTTTTAAATATATCAGATATTTATACACTTTTATAGAAAAGCCATCACAAAAAAAGGGGCTTATAAATATTTTGAATCACAGAATTACTGGAATCCTAGATGAAGAAAGGGAACGTAAGCAAAATTTGTTCCACATTTTGGTAAAATTTATGGATGTTGGTGATACTGAGGTAATGTCAAGGTCATTTAATGACCTTAGACCTATTGGTCATTAATATACCTATATAGATATCATATTTCTGGCCATTAGTGTTTCATTCCCTCAGATCTGAAAACAATGAGTTATTTAGCTGGTTGTTTTGTTTATAAGGGGCGTCCTTATCTCACTAACAGAGCTTCAGTCTTTTCCTCTGATGTATGAAACGATATACAAAAAAATGTTAGAACTCTACTCTAACTGACACTGGAATTTTCTTCTTTTTTTCATTCTTCTGTCAACTTCAGCATTTTTAGCTTACTCATGTGAGATATTACGGTCCTTACCATCTATCATTGGGTTGTTTGTGTCTTTTTTATATTCCAACTTCTTGGCACAATTTACTTTGTGCTTCGTGGTATTTCCATGTTATGTTTACAAAAAAGAAAGCTCTTAAGATTAAATACAAGTAGATACGATCAAGGAGGAGACAGTACGATTTGTTTAAATACTGCATAAAATAAATGGCTTGATTTGACTGATGGATTTCTAATAAAGTTATTCTTGTGCTCAAAATGAGAACTATAGGGTAGTAGTGACACGGAACCTCCAGACATATATCAATAACAATTGAACATACCTATAGAATATGATATTTACCTTTAAATACATAGATCTACGATGTTTCCTCACAAAAAAAATTGTACGTTGATATAACTATATAACGTGTCCGTGTTAATTGATATAACTATATAATGTGTCCGTTTTAATCGTTATAACTATATAATGTGTGCGTTTTAATCGATATAATGTGTCAGTTTTAATTGATTTTATTTGTTGTATTCATATTCGTGGTTACGATAGCAACAACAAAAACAACAAACTTTTGTTTTCTTTTCATAAGATTTTATTGAAAGAATTCAACGTTCATGTTATACAGTACATAATGTGTCTGTTTTAATTGAAATAACTATAAAATGTGTTTTATTAACAATTAATATCATTAATTGAATATATATTACGCGAGAAACGCAATTATTAAAAAATGTCAGGTATTTTTTAATTCATTTATTCAACTTGAAAACTGGACATCTATTTTTTCACATGAATATTGCAGACACATAACTTTAAACTTTCTGTTCAACCTGCATCTCGCCAACTTACCCTATGTGGTAAGTTTTAATTTTGACATCTGTATCATAGAAATTGTGATATTGTGAACAAGCCCTTCAACATCAAATCAGCTGGGACAGAAATATAAACCAGGGTTAGGGTAGCATAGATGTTACTATCTAGTAATGGAAAATTCACTGTAGGGAGATTGTTGCTTATAAACAGATGAATAAGGCCTATATAATTATATGTATCTTGTGCAATATTCAATATTTCAAACGCACAACTAACCCTGAGCAAAACACATTACATGAACATATAAATATAATTATACCAAACATGTAATTTAAAACAAAATAAAATAAATTAAGGACAAGTACATTAACATATTTGGTAATATTTGTATGCACAGCAAATATGATTTCATTTATATATCAAAAATACAATAATAAAGTCGGCTTATTTTCGAGATATATTTCACTGCAAGGAATCCAAGGCTTACTTTCAAGTATGGCCTATTTTCAAAGCTGGTATATTTTCAAGATATACATGTATTTGACTGCAGGAAATCCGCGGCTTACTTTCAAGACCGGCCTATTTTCGATTCAGGCTTATTATCCAGATTTTAGGGTATCAATATCGCCAATATTGTTTTGTTATCTAAAGACAACACATCATCAGTATATATACCTGAAGGTAAAATTGTATTCTTGCCTGTTCTGTAAGTTTAATATAAGCCTTTTTAACGTTATGAACCTCACATAAAAAACAAGTCAGCACAGAGGAGCACAGCTTGTTCTCATGGGTACGCCAGTTAGTCTATTGGAAGATCTTGTCAACAAACCTGATTCAGAAAGATGGTGTAAACCAGACTATTATCTCAATTTCCTCCTTGGTATATTGATTGATGATTGCCTTGTTGAGAGAGCAGTATATATAATTGCCTCATCATATTGTCAAGATGGTGGAGGGGCGGGCAGTATTGCCTCATAATATTGTCAAGATGGTGGAAGGGAGGGCAGTATTGCCTCATAATATTGTCAAGATGGTGGAAGGGAGGGCAGTATTGCCTCATAATATTGTCAAGATGGTGGAAGGGGAGGGCAGTATTGTCTCATCATATTGTCAAGATGGTGGAAGGGAGGGCAGTATTGTCTCATTATATTGTCAAGATGATGGAAGGGAGGGCAGTATTGTCTCATCATATTGTCAAGATGGTGGAAGGGGAGGGCAGTATTGCCTCATAATATTGTCAAGACGGTGGAAGGGAGGGCAGTATTGCCTCATCACATTGTCAAGACGGTGGAAGGGAGGGCAGTATTGCCTCATCACATTGTCAAGATGGTGGAGGGGAGGGGAATATTGTCTCATCATATTGTCAAGATGATGGAGGGGCGGGCAGTAATGCCTCATAATTGATCGCAAAAGTGGTCAATTTGGCTAAATTGATGTAAACAACTTCTTCTCTGGAACTAAGCAATGGATATCACTCATATTTGACTGGTAGCATCCTAATATGGGGTAGGGATTCAAAATGTTAGAAATGGTGGGGCTGACTCCTTGGGGGCCTGAGGGACCAAAAGGGTCTTTTTAGCCAATTTAACATTGGCTAAAATGCTTAGACATTTGATAATATGGAAGTAATTGATGAATAGCTGTTATATTTGATTGGTAGCATCCTTACGGGGTAACGATTTGAAATTGTACAAATGGTGGGGTCTGACCCCTTTTGGGGCCTAAGAGTCGGTCCATTTGGCAATATTGATATTAATGACTTCTTCTCTGGCACTAAGCAATGTACATTTTGTATGACATTGATATTCCAATGGTAACATCCCCGGGAGGTTAGGATTCAAATTTATACAAATATTGAGGCTGACACCCCCCACCCCCACCCCAACCCCTGGGGTTTGGGGTCTTTCTCCACCCTTGAAGACTTATTTCTTTTGTTTTTTTCTTTGTAACCATTCAGATCCCCACCCCATAATCATATGTAGCCTTGCAGGGCATCAAGAGATTAACACAATCCTGATGTAAAAAATAGGCCCAGGGTTCTTTCCCCACCCCAAGGGACTTACTTCTGGGAAAAAATGCAATCATGTTGAATCTTGACTTTGTTTCTGGGTTATATCTTTGAAGCAGTTGAGATCCCCACAACTTAATCATACATCAACAAATAAAGCTATTAGCAAATGGAACATCAACATTATTTTGACGTTTGCTCAAATAAACTAGGTGAGCAATACAGGCCCTCAGGGCCTCTTGTTTTTAATTTGTAATATGGTATATGCAGAGTGTATAATACAAGAGTGCAGAAATCAAATGTTTCTATAGAGAACATTTCTCAGGAGCTGTAAAATAGTATACGAAGCTGAAACTTTTACTTTGTAACATGAAGCTCATTTAATGTATGTATGTTATTTCATTTACTTATTCAAGGTTAGATGCACTTGTTTCTAAAAAATTATAATCTCCAGTGATTAAATCATTTCTCTATTTTGATTGAGGATATTTCCTACTTGCAAACTGAATTTAAGAGCCGAAATTTGGTCCCCGAGAGTCCCATTGAGATTTACATTTTTCCCAGTTTGTAAAATCACATATCAGTTTATAAAATCTAATGATTTTTTTCTGATGATTGTGATATATGATCCTTACCTGGTAGTTCTTCAAAAGTACAGAAAAAGTCTTCAGGTTTGAGATGTCTGATGTTTTTTGCATCAGTTTACTCGAGCTCCAACTCCTTGAAAATTTATGTCAGAGTATTAGAAGTACAGTGAGGAAAAAGTAAAGATTTAAACTCTGAGTCATAATGAAACCTTTCATCAACATTAAAGTAAAAACTCTTACAAATGAATGATTTTACTTAAATTAGAACGTCAAAAATCGTTACAGATATATTTTTGTGTCGGAGCACAGGTACCTCATTCTAATTAACTCTCCATTAAACATATACATTCCACATTTCAAAGCAGTGTTGTGTTTTGTGTGGGCTTTAAATTCCAACAGTCTGCAAGCGAACATCTATATGAAATTTGTTGAAGTCTGTCATGGATATTTAAGGAACCTTCAACATCAATGTTGATAGGAAAGATGATCTCAGTGGTGCCCTTGGTAAGGCCCCGGACAGATTGGGCATCTCATTGTTGATGGGCGGAGGCCTCAAATAGACATGTTTTCTGCTCTATTGGGAAGGGTGGAGCTTTTTTACAAGCCATCTGTCATCAAAATGCCAATGGTTATCCATCTTTACAAGTCCTTCTGTACATGTCTACACATTGATAAAGTGGCTGAGGAAAGGATGCTTTTCTTAGATTTATTTAAAAGTACTTAGATATATATATTTTAGATATCTCCTTAATGATTCATTTGTTTAAGTGCTTGAATTAAAACATGAATAGATGTAAGGATATTTGTCTTGTCAGTTGTCTACATTTCAGTCTGGTTATTTTGGTGTTACACATGCATCATCTTCATTATATTGCTGTTAAGTTAGGTCTCCCTTAGGTTTGATATACATTGTGATTGGTCTTGACCTTTGAACTCTTACATGTTCAACATGTCCATCATGTATACAGTAATATATGACCTTCATCAGAAACCTGGGATGTCCATAATTTATACAGAAATATTTCAACTTCATCACAACCCTGGCATGTCCATCCTCTATACAGTATAATATGACCTTCATCAGAACCCTCAAATGTCCCTCATATATACAGTAATAATCATTACAACCTTCACCAGTACCCTCAAATGTCCCTCATATATACAGTAATAATCATTAAGACCTTCATCAGTACCCTCAAATGTCCCTCATATATACAGTAATAATCATTACAACCTTCACCAGTACCCTCAAATGTCCCTCATATATACAGTAATAATCATTACGACCTTCATCAGTACCCTCAAATGCATGTCCCTCATATATTTAGTAATAATTATTACGACCTTCACCAGAACCCGACCTTCACCAGAACCCATACATGTCTTGATACAGTAATAATTTGCCTGCCATATCTCCTGTGTAAACCCAGTTTATTGGTTGGCTGGACAACTAAATCAGAACCCTTTGATCAGGGACCATGCCCTAAAATTGGCCACATGATTAATCCTGACTTGTATAGTCTTCAAGTGGTAGTTGGTCTGGTTAAATTGAAGGTTATAGTACAGTAGTGGTACCCCTATAACAGGGGAGATGGAAAACAACCATTAACACTAATTACATGGAGTCATAAAGGAGATGAAAAAAGGTATTACTAAGGTATTTATTCCGCTGCTAGCAATCAGCTTTTTCAGATAGGCATCTCAGACAACCAATGCCCTGTTGACGAATACTCAAATAATGAACAGTGGAAATCACTTTTCAGATGGAGTGAAGAGTGACACTGCTGGAAACGGGTTACACATCAGATAGCAACCAAGCTAAAAGTTTTTAAAGTCGAGGTTGTCTGTGGGTTTCATGCTGATCCTTATCTCTGTATGGTATCTCAATGGAAAACCTTTTATTGTTTTGTCATTAGTTTAGTCTCTCCAGTGGTTTTCATTTTTTCTTGTTTCGGAAACATTAAGTAGTTTACATTCCCTCTGAACCATCTACTGTTAAACAACTCTTTTCATTTCCCATCCTGACATTATTTTTTCTTTGCCATCCTTTGTAAATGCTATTAAATAAATGCTGTATTGTGGGAAGGGAGAAGCAGATAAGACTCAACAGACAAAGTATTGTAAGTGTACCCAGAGGTCTGGAACTGCCATCAAATGCATGCTGTTTCTCATGCTGTGTAAGGCTCCTAGAGCGGAACAGCTCCAATGATCAAACATTGTTCCAGCATTTACCAACAATGTGTTGATTACCATTGTCTGCAAGTATTTGTAACTTTCACTTTAACAACAACCATTACTAACTAGCAATAGAAAGTTTAATGGTTTTAATATGTTGACTATAATACTTCCAAAAATGACATCTTTTATATAGGCGACGCAGCCACTTCTTTGGAAGTCTAGTATGATCTATGATGAATATTTTCTGCAAATACTTTGAATTAAAGCTATAGTAATTCTCTTCAGCTCTCTTGCCACAAGACATGCAGTTTTCTAAATGTTCTGTCTGTGAGTATTGTAATATATACCTTCATATCTGAAGTTAAAAGTGTCTCTTGTGTGTATATCTAACCTGATTTTGAAGTGTTGATATTTCCATGAGAAATATCAACTGTTCTATTGTACATATTAACTAGCAAAGGCATTTTGTGTAAAACACTGGGTTAACCCCCATCAAAATATACTGGAAGTGTGTATCTGTACCATATACTGTTAAGTTGTACTCATGGCTGTGAAATATGCTGAAAGGGTACTGATGTACCAGAAACTGTAAAATTAACATACTACGTGTATACTGATATAGATTGGGGATGTATTAACATACTGAAATTGTACTGCTACCAGGGTTGTAAAACATACTAAAATTGTGCTGCTGATAGCTGTACCAGCTATAGTTGTAAAACATACTGAAATTTTGCTGCTGATAGCTGTACCAGGGTTGTAAAACATACTGAAATTCTGCTGCTCATAGCTTTACCAGGGTTGTAAAACATACTGAAAGCATGATGCTGATAGCTGTACCAGCTATAATTGTAAAACATACTGAAATTGTGCTGCTCATAGCTGTACCCGGGTTGTAAAACGTACTGAAATTGTGCTGCTGATAGCTGTACCAGGGTTGTAAAACATACTGAAAGCATGATGCTGATAGCTGTACCAGCTATAATTGTAAAACATACTGAAATTGTGCTGCTCATATAGCTGTACCCGGGTTGTAAAACGTACTGAAATTGTACTGCTGATAGCTGTACCAGGGTTGTAAAACATACTGAAAGCATGCTGCTCATAGCTGCACCAGGGTTGTAAAACATACTGAAAGTGTGCTGCTGCCTGCTGTACCAGGGTTGTTAAATATACTGATTGTGTGCTGCCAATTTGATTATAGTGATGTGTGTGTGTTCCTATATGTCTGTGTGCCAGTACAGGTCTTAGTCCCCACTGATAAGTAGATATAAAACGCTATCCCAGCTCTCAAGTACGTGCCAATGTCAACCTACATACCAACCAAATTTTTCTCAAGGCTTGTAAAACATTTTCATACAAATATCTACTAATTGGCCAAAAGTTATAAAAACATTTAGTTATCTTTCAGGACCAAAATATAAAGCCATCATCAGCCCTCGATAGCTTCTCCACAGCTGTTTAACTCGGCCAGAATTCCAATCAGAATTCAAAAATTTTAAGGATCTTTTTGCCTGAATATCGGTGCTTCTTGATGAAAAAATAGCTTTATCAGTTTGTGAGACATGTGCTCACGTGTTTGAAGCTGATAGGTTTGGCGATAGTGAGCTACAGCGTGCTGTAACTTGTTAGAGGTAGACACTAAAACACTGAGCTATCAAAACTTGAACACTTATTTTTAAATAGACTAAAAAAATGAAATAATATTTTTGCGATGGAACAGATGTTGGGTATCATTGAAAGTTATAGTAGATATCTACATTCTGTAGTATTTTTACAAGTGAAAGATTGTTCAGTGAAAGTTGACGTTTATAAAAAGGATACATAAACTGGTATCTCATGTTTATGCAGTGTGTACTTCAACACTGCCTCAAGTTGTTGCACCATCAAATTAAAAAAATGATGTCATTCAAGTTAAAGCTAAAGGCAATTAATTGTTCTTTTAATGTAAGTCTCAACAACAGAAAAAAAGTATTAGGAGACTCAATCTCACCTTATTATACAAGCATGGTTGTTTTGATATGTAAATTATGTCAGTCCTGAATCAAGATCATTTTAAGTTGATTCTAGATAGGGCCCTCAGATAACAGTCTTCTCAGTTTTCATGAACAAATCATTCATCAAACATATAACTGTTGAGGAATTTTCTATGCAACAAACATTAATCTTGTCCATTTTCTTTACAATCAAGTGCTGTAAACATATCACATATTCATATTCTAGTCATCTGCAGTTTGTCAACGTAATTATGTTTAAACAATTTAAATAATAATTATAACTGATCTATTTTGCAGTGACAGGGACAACGCCCACATGTCCAGCCAATCACTCGCCCTGTGACAATGACAGGTGTGTAAGTAACGACTGGATATGTGATGGTGACAACGATTGTGGGGATAACAGTGACGAACTCAAGTGTTGTAAGTTCTCAATTTAATTTTCAGATTAAAAAAAATTCTTTTTGTTCCCCTCTATAGCCAAGAATACATTTGCAATAAGAATATTTATGGGTAAGCCTCATTGTGATATGCATGTGGGTTAATGTTGCCCTTTGAAAACTGCTAACATCAATGTCATGTGACCAGCATGAGGGGCAGCATTAACACTTGGTCGATTAAACTGCCCAGATCATCCCACTACCACATGTTTAGGTCACCTGAGCAAAGCTCAGTTTCGCTCAGGTGACCTTTTCCAATCCGGCCATACATGCAGTCATTAGTTAATCATTTTTAGGTAACATTTTCTTAGAATGGAAGTGAAGCGAAAACAAAGAGAAAACAGGTATAGCAGATAAAAGTGACAGTCAGATCGATAACATATCTGAGATCATTTCCTGGATGTAAATCCCATGTTTTTGGTCAAATTGACTGGAATTTCAAAAATATTCTCAAGATCCAGATTTGGTAGAATAGAATACTCTTCATGGATGGACAGGTCCTAAGGTGATTTATCAAAATTGTAAATTTCATGGCCCATAGGTTTCATGTTTCTCCCTGGAGAGGTACTAAACTTTTCTATAGTTTATGAAGGAAAATCACATTTTAATGGAAATGATTCAAATTTGGTTAGAATTATGAGGAGGAGCGAAACAAACTACTTTTTACATAGCAACAGTTTAGAAATACATTGTAAATACATAGAGTTAGTTATATGTTTAAGACTCAGGTGAATGTTAAGGCCCATGGGCCTCTTTTAATGTGTAAATTCCAGTAAACATTATATATTCTTTAGCATAAATAGAAACGAAAGAAAAGTGCTGTCAAATCTCCCAAATATTTATTTGAAACCATTATGTGATGTACATTGAGATTTTAAAGCCAATTAGATTGGCACATATATAATAAATTGGAATGCTTTTCTTCATTACTTGATGAATTCAGACATTTTACATGATTAGTTGGCAGTTTTCATTATTTTCATCTAAAAATCCTCCTAATTACATTTATGTGATCAACATTGATTTTGAGTAATGGGATGCACTGGGGCGATTAAGGGATTCATAGAGCAGGTGTTAATGTGCATGTTACGAAATTGGAACTCTTCAGTGTGTCTAGTACCGAAAGCAGCATCGAAACAAACAAATGAGCTGATGCATGGATGAAATGAATCGTAATTAATTAAATAAATTATTTACAGATCTTTTCCAAAAGCATATCGAGTATCATGTAGAATGTTTTTGGTTCTGTGTTCAAGTTGGTTGATCCAACACTGGTAAAAACCACTATCCATATAGTTGCCTTGACAGCCAATCCCAGCCATTATCACAAGTGCCCCAACAAAGTTGAAATCTTATGCATAACTGAACATTTTATCATATCTCATGAATTTAAATGTATTTAAACTAACAAAAATACTTTACATCGATACACTATTAAGCAAAAAAATGGGGTGAAACACTATATATATAGCTAGCCCATGTGTAATTGTAATTTGTGTAAGAGTTATCTCCCTCTACCAAAATTTGCATTATAATCTAAGCATATCTTCAATTTCAAATATCTTATTACAACTCAATAGGTCTAAAGATCAAATGATCATTTGTGAAAAAAAGTATTTATGTTATAGTGAAGTTGCAAGCACACAAAGTACAACCTTAATTAAGAAAATTACTTATCTTCAAATATACAACAATTGTATAGTTATAATGAAATGACATTGGCGAGAAGAGCTTTGGTAACAGGTTGATAAATATAGCATTTCAGTTATTTCAATTTTGTTTATTTTGGTTTTACAGCTGTTTCAACAGGAAGTTGTGATGAGAATGAGTTTCGATGTGACAACGGTGAATGTGTGCCAACAGGATGGAGGTGTGACCATGACAATGATTGTGGCGACAATTCTGATGAGAAATGTCGTAAGTAGCCATAGGCTAGAGTATGAGAGTTTAACACTGATCTCTGTCTTTTAAATAACTGTTGACCTACACATTTATACACCAAACTAATATGAAAACTATGATGTGTGATAACATAAAATGTCATTATCTCTGAGTCCCATAATTTCATTGTGTTTCATGAAGGATGTATACACACATGAAAAGTCCTTGGATTTTGTTATGTTAACAGGCCTTGAAAATTAAGCCTTGAATGTTAGTATGTTAACAGACCTATTAAAGCCTTGAATTTGACTATGTTAACAGGCCTTGAAAGCAATGATGTTAACAGGTCTTGAAAAGCAATGAATTGAAAAACCTTAATCCTGTCTAATGGCCTTGAAAAGTCTTGAACCCTGACTCATGGCCTTGAAAAGTCTTGAATCCTGACTCATGGCCTTGAACAGTCTTGAATCCTGTGACTCGATATGACATTGAAAAGTCTTGAATCCTGGCTCATCCAGGGATTGAAAAGTCTTGAATCCTGACTCATGGCCTTGAAAAGTCTTGAATCCTGGCTCATCCAGGGATTGAAAAGTCTTGAATCCTGACTCATGGCCTTGAAAAATCTTGAATCCTGTGACTCATGACATTGAAAAGTCTTGAATCCTGGCTCATGGGATTGAAAAGTCCTTGATTGATTTTCATGTATGCAATTATACAGAGACATAGAAATAGGGAAATGTATTTCAATCCAAAAATCTTAATGGGAGAGTGTCTCTTTGTTTAAATCTTGGTTCTGTAAATTCAAAGGTGGTAGTTCAAAGACAAATGTGTATTGTATGCATGAAAAGCACCGGCCAATTAAAAAAATAATTAATGTTAAATGTCTTTTATTTTGTATGAAAACTTTATTGAAAAAGTTAATTAGGATCTGCCTGTGTGAGGTCAGTGATGATCTATATAGCTATACAAACTGTCCTTGTACTTGTAAAAACAGTAATGATGTACACAACAGGAAACTAGCAAGTTTGGTTTTTCCCTCCAATTTTTGTTGCGGTTCCTGTGTTTTAATTTAAGTTTCAAGGCTTCCCCAATTCCTGATCTTGTCTTTTCATATTAACTTTGAGTTCTGTTGATGATGTAATACACATGTATTTTTTCTATCTTAATATATATTTGATAGAGAGTCGGCTGTTTTCAATTTATCACCTAAACTGTACAAGTTGAACTCTGGTTGTGTAGTAATATTTCATTCCAGTTTTTAAGTAGATGATATACGACCAGAAGCCCTAGCACTGTTAAAGATATATGTCAGAGTTACATAACTGTACGTGTAATAAAAGTTGAAAGTAATTGATTTGGATAGGTTGATAAGATTGTGCTGAGTTTTAACTCCATGCTATCCTCCCAGTAACCTATTCCGGGTGAAGTAATTGTAAGCTCTGCTCCATCGGTTTTGAGAGCTACATGTCAGATTTCACATCACTGTCAGGGAAAACCACACAGATAATAATGTGATGGTTTTATGGATTTCTCTTCACAAGTATATATTCAGGTGCTTTGGCAAAATATTGACAAAAATGTTAAGTTCTAAATGTTGAATATGTGATTCATTGAGGTTCATTTATATATCTTAAGAAAGTCATTAATTCCAAACAACAATAAATCACAAAAATACAAAATGTATAGTGAGCATTGCCTTCATACTACATAAATTTTGACTAAAAAAATCACATTTGTCATTTCAATCTGTCAGTAAAGTCAAGATACAGGATGTTGGATGTCTGGAAAATCAAGCATCACTGCAAAGAATTACACACTGCTAAATTGCCATGTTCCATGAGATTAGAGAAATAGATAGAGCAAAAATGACTTTTCTAAACATAGTTTTTGGTATAAATAGAGGATCTTACATGAGTGATGATATGGAATTTATTAAATAAGTTCAATGATTTGATATGCCACAACAGCCTTAATGGGCGAGTGGCATGAAAATATTAACAAGTTTAATTCAATATTACAATATAACCATGAGTGTAAGATTCTGTTTATCACATCATTTATTAATGAGAGTATAGTGAAACCTTTCATTATTTCTGTATAAGACTTGAATGGTACATTTTTCACTGCAGAGACAATCAATCATGTGACGTCACAGATTCATTATGACATCATGATAATGTTGTGACATCATAATATTGATGTCATTACACAGGTGCCTTACGCTATTTATGACATTTCTGTATGACATAATGGTAGAACAGGCCAGTTTTGTGATGGATATATATAATAAAAAAGCTAAATTAGTATTTAAGGCCCTTAAATATGTTTTAACAACTCGATCGTGTAATATTTTTTCACTGCAGAAGATAGCGATATTCCTAGGCCTGAGGAATTGTTTTGAGTGTATGTTTAAATTCTCATTTGGCTATTTGGCTTTTTGAAGTGTTGTTATAAATAAAGACATATGCTTTTCTTTTAATTTTCATCAAGTAATGAAAATGCTATCAAGTTCATCATTTCAAAAACTTTGTACACAGGTCTTAAGAGATTTCTTTCATTTATCTTCAGTATATACTGTAGGTAACTTAATTTCTGCCAATTTTCTTTTAAATGCCTCCACATTGTTTAGGTCGCCTGAGATAAAGTCACAAGTGACCTATTCTAATCGCCTTTTGTCTGTCATATTGTGCATTGTCTGTAAACAAATGTTATTTTTGATTTTTCTCAATAACCAAGAGGCCCAGGGTCATGATATTAGGCCAGTATCATGCAAAGTTAAGGTCTACAAAGTTTACTCAAATGAATGAACTTGATCTACATGTACATTCAAGGTCACAGGTATTTAATGTTGATTTAAAAGTTAAACATCATCCATCAGTTTACACAACATAACTCAGGTTACTGCATCATCAGCCTCTTTCAGCAATTGTAAAATATTCTTTTACATTGTATATGCAAACATAGACAGAAAAATGAAAATTAAGCATTTATATATGATTAATGTACAAGCCAAAATTTCATTGAAGACTTGATAATCCAGAAAAAAAACGTGTTTTGTTTGAAGGGGCTTTTTATGTGTATATGTGTATTTCAATTTTATTGGGGGAAGTGTTTCGGATTAATTTTTGTCCAGACAACATTTTATATGATATAGCGGGTTTTCATTGACGGACGTAAAAAAAAAGATCACAGATTGTGTAGAGATTGTTCATTTGAATTTATGCATCACAGCAGTTTCTATCGTGGTACATAGAAATCTTGTCGGTGTAAATATATAAACCTGGAAAGTTTTTTACATTTGATTGCTTGTACTGTTGATGTTGTTTAATCTTGGAAACCAAAGCCAACTTTTTAGGTACCATCAGAAGTATGTGTTAACTGTCTGGAGGAAATCAAGACAAACTCGGGGTAGTTTTTGTTTGTTTCTGCTGCCAAGGATAACACAGAACAAACTGCTTAGTTTCCGTCCAAAAAGACATTTTATATGGCTACCAGAAGTGGATGCAAAAACTGAACAATCTTCTGTTTTTGTTTTACATTCTGTCTTTCGTCTCTAATACATCTTTCTTCTCTAAAGTTTTGATTACCCTAAATGCCATATTGAGTACTCTTCACATTTCCTAGCAACTAGAATTTATATATTCTTAATGCCATATGTGACATTTGTTGATTTCCTAGTAATGGAACTTCTTGATGTCATATGACTTTTGTTGATTTCCTAGTAATGGATATATGCTTGATGTCATGCGGCCTTTGCAGATTTCCTACTAATGGAACTTCTTGATGTCATGTGACCTGTGTTGATTTCTTACTAATGGAACTTCTTGATGTCACATGACTTTTGTTGATTTCCTACTAATGGAACTTCTTGATGTCACATGACTTTTGTTGATTTCCTAGTAATGGATATGCTTGATGTCATGTGACTTTTGTTGATTTCCTAGTAATGGAACTTCTTGTGTCATGTTACTTTTGCTTTTTTCCTCAATGGAACTTCTTGAAGTTAGGTGACTTAATTTTTGTACAACTTTCACCAAACATGGTGTTTAGATCACACAATGGACTACATCACAACACAGCCTTCATTAATAGAATATCATTCAGAATTTATGGTGTAGGGACTGGAATATTTTGGGATGCTGGTAATCTAGACTTTTAAAGTTTTGTGTTTAGTTCAGTTTCTCAAAATGTATTAATGCTATTTCAATCAAACCTAGAATATGATTTTTTTGCTGTATTTTGGGGTTAAAAATCTTAGATTTTGGGAAATTGATATAAAATCTTCATTGCTTCTCTTGTGAATTGATCTACAAATTAGTTTATAGTGACTTTGGAATGAACTCTTTAATAAATCAGATATATTTTCTTTTCACTCTCCAGAAATGACATATTAAGGTGAATTTTAAGAATTAACGATTTCCCAAAATTTGATATTTGTTTTGCAATGCATCGATATATGTCTTTAATTTAAACTGGTGTATCATAGTATTTCAAGTCATAGTGAAATAACCACTGCATAGGGTACTTCCATGATATCAAGTGGAGGAATATTTGGTTGTTTTTTGAAAAAATAGTGAAATTTTATTGAATTTTGGAGTTTGCTTAAAACTATACAGACAAAAATCCTTGTGTTGATTTACAGTGACCGAGGTAATGATGTGCAGTAGTAAACAGTTTGCGTGTGGCGATGGCTCCTGTATTCCTCAATCTTGGCGCTGTGATAAAGATCCTGACTGTACTGATGGAGCTGATGAGAAGAAGTGCAGTAAGTTGTAGAGTTGATTATTTTGTTTCAGATTTTAATTCCTCTTAAAGATATTGACTTATCTAACTTATCTATTGTCCCAGTTGGTCCTCTTAAAGATATTGACTTAACTACTGTTTCAGTTGATTTTTTAAATATGCTGGATAAAACTAACTTTCAGAAAAATAGATGTGAGATTTTTGCTTAAAATCAGAATTCTCCCCCAGTGATATAATATATGTAAAATATAAATAAACAACATCTATGTTTTATATACTCAGAAAAATGTCAACACATACATTATTCACATCTTTGGATGTCCTGGCTTTAGCAAGAAATATTACACATTGACCTATTATGATGACCATTTGTGTGTATAGTAATTGAAAGGGGGGCAGTGGTGGCCGAGTGGTCAAGGTGTCCCGACACTTTATCACTAGCCCTCCACCTCTGGGTTGCGAGTTCGAAACCTACATAGGGCAGTTGGCAGGTACTGACCGTAGGCTGGTGGTTTTTCTCCTGGTACTCCGGCTTTCCTCCACCTGCAAAACCTGGCACATCCTTAAATGACCTTAGCTGTTAATAGGACGTTAAACAAAAACAAACCTAAACCAAGTAATTTAAAGAATTTCAAATGAACTCTTTGTACATGTATATAAACCAGAATTGCTGTCATGGTATGATCTTAAGTTTTGTTGTGAATGTTTTTCAGACAAAGAGAAGCTGTTCTGTGGGAAGGACGAGTTCAAATGTCTGCATTCCTTCACCTGTATCCCAAAACGGTTGAAGTGTGACCTCAACAATGACTGTGGAAACTGGGAAGATGAGGCTGATTGTGGTAGGTTTGAGGGAAAACATTCTCAAGACTATTACTGGGAGTGATTCTTGTAAATGATATGGACCATATAACCAGAGGTGCATGGGTGGACACTGATTTTATTTGTGTAAATCAACTGCTTTCTGCTATTTTCCAGTTTTTCTAAAATGATCAGAACACAGACCTGAAATTCAATAAATTGCATTGATAAATAGTCCATATGACAATGTATTATTACACAATTATCATCTTTGACTGATGTTAAATATGGTTATTATAACCACAAAGACGGTCATATCGACCATGGCAAAATGGAGGTCACTATCAGTCAAGTATTGGTAGATATATATATATGTGTATTGAATGGAGCTAAAGAGGATGATTATCTCATTTTTGTGGGTTAAAAGAAAATTAATGATATATCATGTTAATTTCAGGATTTATTTAGGAACTCTCCTGTAATCAATACCTCCACTGCTTATGTCATAGTCAAGTAGCATATAGCCTTAACTTTGAGTGTCAGTGGCGGACTTCCATGTTATATAGAATACATCCAAGGCTGTGTTTATGTAATTATTCATGTGCACACAAAGTATGATAACAATTTCATTTTTGCTCCAATTTTGTGATTTTCATTTATACTTTGACAACACAATTTCAATTTATGTTACAGAATTACTATAAGGTTGTAATCATATTACCAAAAGTCATATTTCAATTCCAAAATATATATGTAACACAAAAGTTATGTCATATTAACTGGAAACCACATAGCAGTGATACATTGCATCTGCCAGGTAGCAAGCCATTTTTGTTAGAAAACTATTTCTCGTTCTTTTGTGATGAAATAGTTCTGTTTAATTGCCCCTATTTAAGTAGATTGAATTTTACAATTTCAAATGTTTTTGATATATGTAACTGTCATTTTCTTCTAAAATGGTAGTCAAAAATTCAAAAATGAATATTCATATACAAAATCATATGTCTTGAATAGTCTGTATCATTGTGCATTGAATTAATATGTTTTACTAAAGTAATCTGAAATACACTCATGAAAATTACTCAATGTAAAAAAAATATTCTCCTTTAAAGTGACCTTTTGATAAAAAAAAGTATATTCCAATGTAAATTAAGATAATTTGATTAAAGATATAAATGGAAAGACATTAAAAATAGATTTGTATGTTTACAAGCTTCAGACACAATGATGACAGTATACATTGTGTATGTATATATTTCAGATTAAAGATTATATTGTGTATGCAATATATCAATTTAGATATTATTTATCATGGCATTATTGCCAAAGTTTGGCCTTATTCCTTATGAGATTGAGTTGTGGTTCCTTATGAGATTGAGTTGTGGTTCCTTACGAGATTGAGTTGTGGTTCCTTACGAGATTGAGTTGTGGTTCCTTACGAGATTGAGTTGTGGTTTTCTTGAATCTCATGGATATGATCTGATCACCAACATTTGGTTTGAAATAGCATTGTTTCCTTAAGTGGATTGAAGGACAAATTGCTTTTAGTCAGATTTCTGTTTCAAACTGATATATTTAATGGAGTCATGGTTAGTTCATTAGAAATTCACTGATGACAAATATGATTCAGTTTTAAAATTCTCAAGATTCACACAAGACCAAAATGATATATTTAAAGTGGTCGAGTTGTAACACATACTCACCTTTCACCTAGGTGGATGGGGGTTCAATACTCTGATCCCGCAGTTACTCCCCTTGCCTGCTTCCATCTGGGCCATCGAGAGTGATTAATAGGAATTTATATATTAAGTTGTTTCACAATAGTTAAAAAAAAAAAAAACGACCCATTTTAAGGGAGATAACTCATAAAATGTGCGATTTAACATATAACCTTAAATCGGTCCAGATAGATTTTTAGCTCACGGTTACGAGTAGCCGAGAGCTAATGCTGTCACCCGGCGTCCGCGTCCGCGTCCCACCCCAATAACCTTAAATCGGTCCAGATAGATTTTTAGCTCACGGTTACGAGTAGCCGAGAGCTAATGCTGTCACCCGGCGTCCGTGTCCACATCCGCGTCCCTCCCCAAAACTTTAAAGTTTTTGAGGTAAGTTTTTGGAAATCTTGTAAGTCCAAAAGTATACACCTCATGCCTTTCTAATTTGGTTTATACATTCATTAGAGGTCTAGGAGTGATGTTATGGCAAAATCATGCAAAAAAAATTGTGATTTTTTTTTTGCATTTTACCATTTCATGGACTTAATTTTTTTGGCACAAAAACCCTCTTTAAAGATTTTTGGGGTAAGTTTTAGAAAGCTTGTCAGTCCACACCCTTCTTATTTGGTTTTGGTTTATACATCCATTAGAGGTCTAGGAGCGATATTATGTGACGTAAAATTTCAAAATGACATGCTTATACATACATAAAGAATGAATGCATAGTGTGATTGCTGCCGCCGGTGAGCTTTCGCAATCATTGATTGCTCTTGTAATATTGGAGATGATCATGATGTCAATGAGACCTATTATTTGTCAGGGCATATGAGTGTCAAGATGAAGAGTTCCGCTGTAATGACACAATGTGTATCAGTCCATTACATTTCAGCCCTGTTTTCCGAGTGTAAAGATGAAGAGTTCTGCTGTAACGACACAATGTGTATCTATCCATTACATTTCAGCCCTGTTTTCCAAGTGTCAAGATGAAGAGTTCCACTGTAACGACACAATGTGTATCTATCCATTACATTTCAGCCCTGTTTTCCGAGTGTAAAGATGAAGAGTTCCGCTGTAACGACACAATGTGTATCAACAAGGAATGGAGATGTGACGGAGATATAGATTGTGATGATCGCTCAGATGAAGAGAACTGCAGCCTTTGTATGTATTTACAATGTAGAACTTTCTTACAGGTGTCATATCATTGACACTTCCATTCGTTAGGGAAATCGAACATTTTTATATTTGGAATACATCATATAAAAGTTGTTGAAATTCAATAATTATAAATGTCATGATATTTACCAAAGTAAGAGTATGTTGTATATATACTGATTGGCCATTTCCTTCTGATTTTCAGCCACTGTGTGTGAGATGGAGGAGTTCCGCTGTGATACAGGGTTGTGTATACAGAAAAAATTCCACTGTGATGGTTACTACGACTGTCCCGACAACAGTGACGAGCGAGGCTGTGGTAATTATGTTTTGTTTATACCTGCCAGTGTTCTGGTTCTTAAGTAAAAGGTATAATATTTCCATTACTTGTTTAAAGGTAGAGAATGTCAGTGTAGTGGAAAATGAACATTTATACAGTTGATATATAAAGGTTAGTTAATGTATAAAAGGTTGATGTCAGTAATTCTAAAAGATTATCTACTGTAAAATAAAAGAAATGACCACTTTTATTGATGTTATTAGAAGGATATAAAATTAGCATCATGATATGATGACTTTTAACAGCCTTTGAAATTTAAATAATTATTATACAACTCATTCAGATATCAGTAGATTTGCCATGAAAAACCTTGAACTCTTCCAATATTGCGTCCAATTTAGATATCACCTGGCAGTATTTTGTGGATAAAAGACTTTTGAAAAATAGTTTTTTGGGTATCGTACATATGTTTTACCTAGATTTTCAATTAGTAATTTGTTAGAGGGGAAATAAACTCTAGTGGGAACATGTGAGATGATGAAACTGCCTTGATACAAATGTGTATAATTTGTGATTGACAGCTAACAGTAAGGAGTGTGGGAAGAAACAGTTCCAGTGTATGAACCATAACTGTATAGATAACAAGTTGGTATGTAATGGTGTCAACGACTGTGACGACAACTCTGACGAACGTAACTGTAACCAGGGGAAAAGTGAGTAATAGAATCTGGTAATGCTGGCACCGTATACTTCATTGTACGATTTAATAAGATACATTTTCTGTCTACTAGTCATGTTGTATTATCCCATTCTAAAAGTTCTTTCTATTCTACCCTTATGTTTAAGTGCTAATGGACCTTCATAAAGCTTGTAGTGTATCATGTTAACGTAAAGAACACTGTTTAAGTAATTTTCTAAAGAAACTATCGTGATGTTGCAACACTCTGCTCTGCTGGATATATTTGGTTTTATAAATAAATGGATTGCCTCCCCTCTTACAAGTATTTGTCTAATCTCAATGGTGATTAGTGTTGTACTATGTTTTACTGAACATTTACTACTAATATAATTCTATTGTGAAAAATTACAATTTAAGTAATCTTGGTTACGAGGAATGGAATATTGTTCTTTTCATTGGCAGATTGGAATATATTTTAGTCGAGATTTTAATGAAGCATGTATATTGAGAATTTAGATGATTGTTTCCTGTATATTTTAATAAAATATATGTATATGTATTTTTGACAGCTGCAGCTTGTGGGATTGCTCAATTTTTATGTAAAAATAAACAATGCATTGGGAACAAGAAAGTGTGTAACTTTGTTGATGACTGCGGTGACAACTCGGACGAGGAGGACTGTGGTGAGTTGTGACCTTCATCAAGGTCATGTACAGTACTTAGATCCAGTGTAATTCTTAATTGAATAATTGAACATCTTCAGATCGAAATTTATCACAAATATTTTGATGAAACGATAAGGAATGAATAGAAACATTGTAGATATATATCATTTTGAATATAAAAAAAATAACAATCTTCAGATAACATACAAATATTCTTTTTGTAGACAGTTTTAAAATAGTGTACAGCAATGGCGAGAGGTTAAGCCAAAGAAACTTTTTATCAAAATAGTATTTATTACACACCAAAAGGCTCTTTGTCAACTCCATTCTCAATAGATGGTGAAGTTTTCATGGTTTAACCTCTTGTTTGAGTTATCTCCCTTACCTCATTAACTCGTCTTAAAATGAAATTTAAAGAGAATCAGTCCTGTCATCTACTGATAGTTGTTTTATATTCATCACTATTGAAAAATTCCAGATGGCCAGTTGTTTCTTTCTTCTAAAATTTCAGGTATCTATGCACCTATGTTTTCCTCATCAATGGGAATATTGCATCTGGCCATGCATTAAAAAATTGGAGCATTGATTTTCAAGAAAAACATACAGATAAACATTTAAGTCTATTTTAATTACAAGTAATTACAAAATATTGAGCTACAATGTACTTGATATAATCTAATATACGTACCTCTGAAACAGTAATTGCCATCTTTTTACCCAGAATTCCCTGGAGACTGCTATGTAAAGAATGGTGACTGTGAGCAGTTCTGTATCAGTACATCTAAAGGACCACACTGTTCCTGTAAGCTCGGTTACCAGCTGAGAGAGGACCGTAAAACCTGTGAGGACTTAAATGAATGTAGCTGGGAGGGCACCTGTAGCCAGATCTGTCAGAACCAACCAGGGTCCTACACCTGTCAATGTGTGGAGGGATATAAACTCAAGCCAGACAAACGAGGCTGTAAGGCTAGAGGTAATTGATACAGGGAAGGGCAGTCCCAACCCCCCAACCCCGCCTCCCCCTATATCTGTCACTGTAAATATGGAGAAAATTGTGGCTGTAAGGCTAGAGGTAATTGATACAGGGAAGGGCAGTCCCAACCCCCCAACCCTGCCTCCCCCTATATCTGTCACTGTAAATATGGAGACAATTGTGGCTGTAAGGCTAGAGGTAATTGATACAGGGAAGGGTATAGCCCTCCTCCTCCTACATGTGTCTCTGTATATATGGAGACAATTGTGGCTGTAAGGCTAGAGGTAATTGATACAGGGAAGGGCAGCCCCACCTCTATATGTGTCACTGTATATATGGAGACAATTGTGGCTGTAAGGTTAGACACATAAGATACAGGGACTGGGGTGGTCCAGTCTACACATGTCAGTGTGTGGATACAGGGACTGGGGTGGTCCAGTCTACACATGTCAGTGTGTGGATACAGGGACTGGGGTGGTCCAGTCTACACATGTCAGTGTGTGGATACAGGGACTGGGGTGGTCCAGTCTACACATGTCAGTGTGTGGATACAGGGACTGGGGTTGTCCAGTCTACACATGTCAGTGTGTGGAGGGATTTTCAAGATTCAAATAGGCTCTATAATCAAGGTCCCAGTTTCGGAGTTGATAATGAAAAAAACTTGCATTGCTTCTTAATTGTTAATGCACTTCTTCAGGTTGTCTATCATTTGTTAATAGATTAGGAACATACTCTTTGTGTCTGGCAAAGGTGACAGAGAAATAAAATCATGCCCCTGTTGTAATATAGCAAAGTCTATATTAACATATGACATATGTGTATGAAATAAGAATTTAAGAGGAAAGGAAATTATCATCTCAAACATGGAAACAGGAGTCGTAGTTACCTGTACTTTGCTGTTCCAGGAGGGAAGGCATACCTGATATTTGCTAACCGAGTCGACATACGTAAACTTCTGCCAGACCAATCCGAGTTTGACTCCATCCTTAGAGGGCCTACCTAACGCTATTGCTCTAGACTTCCATCATGAAAAAGGCCTTGTCTTTTGGTCCGACATTGCCCTGGACAAGATCAAACGGGCTTACATCAATGGCAGTCAAATTCGGGATGTGGTGAAGTATGGATTAGAGAGTCCAGGTGAGATATCCTGTTGTCTTACTCAGTTATCTCCCATATACTGGAAATCTATTTAAATGAAGAATATTGCTTTGATTATGAAAGTAAAAATGCTAAATTCAAAGTACAATAAGTGTACTGCTCTTCTAAAAAAATTAGAAAAAAATACAAAGGTACTTATAATGTAACTATTTATAAACATTTCTCAAAATAGTAGTATCTTGTATTTTGAGTGAACTATTTTAAGTTACTGGTAATTAGATGTTGAATAGCAATATGTGTTCTGTCTTTGAGATCCTTACTCACATGTGATTATGTTTCAGGAGGGATCGCAGTGGATTGGGAACACAATCTCCTGTTCTGGGCTGACTCTGGGACATCAACTATTGAAGTCACAGATTTGGAGGGGAAATACCGCAAAGTCCTCTACTGGAACCAGATGGAAAAGCCGCGTGCCATTGTAGTTCATCCTGGTCAGGGGTAGGCTTTAAAAAACACTGTAGTAGTTCATCCTGGTCAGGGGTAAGCTTTAAAAGAAACACTGTACATGTAGTAGTTCATCCTGGTCAGGGGTAGGCTTAAAAAAAGATTGTAGTAGTTTATCCCAGTCTGGGATATGAGTTAAAAGAGAAAGATTATAGTTGTCCATCCCAGTCAGAGGTAAATTAGAAAACCAGGACTATAGTAGTTCATTTCTGTCAGGAATATTAGAAACCATAAAATGTTATTGGTATTTGTGAATAAATGAAAAACAAAGTTTTTAGAATTTTGTTACATGATTGTATGAAATATAACTTAGAAAAATGTTGTTTTTTTTTCAAATTTATATAATTAAAATGGTGTCCCACACCGAAATAAAGTACAAAAAAAGTATGGGAAAAAAGTACTAAAAAAGCATAGAAAAAGTATGCTTTTTTTGACTCAATTTGGAACCGATATTCCAACACGGTTCCAAATTGAGTCAAAAAAAGTACTAAAGTACAATAAAAGTCTAACAAAAGTATACCTTTAGTACATTTTATTGTTTTCATTAAGTACAGAAAAAGCACAAATATAGTACAGAAAAAGTACATTAAAAGTACAATAATAGTATAAAGTGCACAGGGACAAATTGATGGTGTACTTTTTTTGTGCTTTTATACTTTTTTAGTACTTTTACAGTAAGTCCATAAAGTACAAAAAAAGTACAAAAGTACAAAAAAAGTATGAAAATGGTACAGAAAAAGCAGGAAATTAGTACTGAAAAAGTAGGAAAAAAGTACCAATAAGGTAGGAAATTAGTACTGAAAAAGTAGTGGAAAAGTAGGAAAAAAGTACTAGAAAAGTAGGAAAATAGTACTAAAAAAGTAGGAAATTTGTACTGAAAAAGTATCAAAAAAGTAGGAAAATGGTATTGAAAAGAAGGAAATTAGGACTGAAAAAGTAGGAAAAAAGTACCAATAAGGTAGGAAATTAGTACTGAAAAAGTACTGAAAAAGTAGGAAAAAAGTACTAGAAAAGTACTAGAAAAGTAGGAAAATAGTACTAAAAAAGTAGGAAAAAATTACCAAAAAAAGGGACTTAATTTAATGGTGTAGGAAATTAGTTCTGAAAATATAGGAGATAAGCTTAAATGAGAATACTGCATGCTTAAACAATACATACATCAGTCCCATTCCTAAGAGAAATGCACAATTGTATAAAGTGAAAACAAACATTGAAATACAAGATTAGTTATCCAATCACAATTCCACTGAGTATAATTTCATGCCATAGCAAAGTCTTGATCTAATAAGCTCGAAATTTGTTTAAGGGTGAGGTTAAGGATTTACAGATGGACATCTATGTATATAAGGGCAATAACTTTTGATAAATTATTCTAATATTTTTTTCAAGCAGGAAAACACAATTTTATATCATGTGTATGTAGGAGATCCAGACAAAAAAAATATACTATTCTAAATAAAAAGGGCAATAACATTTGTAAAAATTGTCGAATCATAATTCCTCTTGAGGAAACACAACAAAAAAATGTAAATAAAAAACAATGCATAAATGCATACTGAATACAATGAAGTATAGTATATGCATAATGTTGCTTGCTTAAACTGGTCAAATCCAAGTAAGTGTGAATTCGAAAAATAAAATGTCTGATTCTCTTCATTCCTTTTTTGCTTTATGCGAATCATTGCCCTCAATTCGGACCACAATGCAATATCTTTAAGCTTTCCGTCACTTCAGAATGTACTGCATAATCTGTTGGAAGAAAGAGAAAATTTTAAAATATTTTTTATATCAAAACTTAGAATAATTGTGAAGATTTGTTTAATATAAAAATGTAGATAATTTTCCTTATATATGCACCTGATCAAGAAAAGCTAGCCACAGGTATACAAGTTTAAAGCTACAACATAAAACTTTTAATTATAAGGATAAGTACTTTAATAAAAATCAAGCTACTCCAGAATTCTCTGACAGTTTGTTTCATCTTAAATTATGCAACTAACTATCAAAATACTCCAAAACACATCTTTTTTATTCAATCATTTCTTGAGATCATTTTTTTGTGAATTGATCATGATCATGACATACAACAAATTTTCAATGGATTTTATTGACTTCGTTTTTGAATGTATTTTCTTCAAATTCCATATACTATAGTAGACAATTATTAGCTCATTTACCGATATTTTTACATATATTCCCTAAAATAGATATACACATGTTGCCCGAAATGTGACGTTACTTTCGTTCTTATATTCTAACTTAAAAATGTCATTGCTATTTTTTTTTAAATTTTATGCAATATCTCTTGAAATCAACTACAAAAAATTCTGTAAATATTATCAGATGAATAAGCAAATAATTCTTTACATGTAAGTGAAATTTCAATAAATTCCATTGAAAAACGAAGTCATAAAAATTTATTGGAAATTTGTCAAAATGCATGAAATATGTAGTAAAGATATTACGAATTTACCGTTACGTGACAGAAATAAAAATGCAATATAACTACATCGAAGTTCGTCAATAAAGAAATAAAATTCTTCTTGTTCTCAATATTTGGGTGCTATCAATCAGGATGCTTATAAAATCCCAGGCGTATGGTAGCATAAATCTGTAAATTGAATACTTACGATTGAAACACACGTGGATCTAGCAGTTCTTTGTTAATTAAACTCGGGCCGTGTAAACTGTAATCGGTGATGAATTCATTATGAAAACCCTGAAACACGAAGTAATCAAGTATTAATATTAACATGTGTAGGCCCCCATTCACCTATATAATGTGAAACGATGTAGGAACGTGCAGAAGACGAAATAGATTTAAATAATAAAATTGTAAACTTACCTGGTCGCGATATCTGTGATATTTTCGGGTGAAAATGAGCATTTGTCGCCAAAAACAACAAGAAAGCTGATATTCTTTGGCCACTTACTGACAGATAGTCGATCTTCTTCAGTTAGGCAAGAAAATGAATTTCGTTTTTAGGCTATTCTATATCAAAATCGTGTTTGTTTATGTTTCTTCCGTAGATAAACATCCGGTGAAATTCAAACATGGCTATCAGACTTCCCGCTAAAATCTCGCTGTTTGTTGCATCATGGGATAAAAAAAAAGTTTTGTCGGAGATCTACTGTATCGATTTCATTCTTTTATTACTTGTTTTTTTATATTCTACTTCCTTAACCTCTATTGTTTCATACTTTTGGTATTACTACTTCAGCATTTAAAGCTTGCACATTGCACAAAATGATCGCACGAAGCGAACTCGTCAAATCTCGGTAGATTCCGTAAACCGAAGTAAACAAACGAGATCACGGCCCCGAGGTCATAGGTGAACCGACCGATGATAATCTGACACAGGTATAAGCCTCGTCAGTACCTGTTATGTAATCCGGATGTTTTGTTTAAATGAGGGTAGGCACCTGTGATCTGATCGTAGTGAAAGGCAGTCAAGCTTGACAATATAAATTGTTATAATTAACGCCGCAGGCATAAGACTTCGTCTAAGAGGGGCAATATGTGTACAGGTGAGACGGGAGGTACACAGGTAACTCCAATAAACAATAAAGCTAGGTATGATTTGCCATTACAGTCGACTGTCGCTTATATTAATTAACACCACGGGTGAAATTAACTTTCGGTACGGCGTTAAGCATATATCCTGATCGCTTTGTTAGCTTAACACACAGGTTTCAAGATTTAGTTTAAAACAGTTGAAATATTTTTGATCGATCTTGGTGTTGCAGTTATTCAAGCCGTCTACTATATCAATTAAAATATTTATGATAGATCTTGGTATTGATCTTGATTTTTGTATACAATAGAGTATTTTATTTGTACACACAACACTCCTACGAGATCATTCTACAACAGATTAGAGTACAGCTACATTGTGTCGTTGTCCGAATTATCGTACGATCTTGCTAAATAAACATCAGACAAATTAAAGTTTTCTTTTTGTGTTCACTTTCACCATTTCAATGAATGCGATGTAATTCTGATTTAAATACCGGAATATTGTTCCTTGATCATGCCTGTTTGTTGTCAGTCAAGCCATATCGAGATCGAGATCATCACAGCGCTTGACTTCAATATACGTTTTACAAAGAAGCGTCCGAGTGACTATATCAGTATTACACATGTTTATATGAGTATATCGGTGAATATTTTGACAGAACACGACGTGATTTCGGGTGCAATTATCAGATGTAATCTTAAAACCACGTATATCCAGCAAGTATATGATATGCAGACAAAGAGCAGGTGATTTTAATTTCATTTGAATGAATTAAAAGCGTATTACAGGCACGGGCACATGTGTGTTCGTAGAGTGATCCCCGATCTGGTAGAGGTTAACGTTTGGATAAACGAAATGTTTTAAACTCCGTTAAAGAGTTTATAATTAAAGCCAAAATACTGTAACTTCAAAGAACGATCTGGAACAAAATTTTTATAGAGCTAAGTTTTGACGTTCGTCACATGAACGTATAGTAACATTCATCAATGTGAAGTTTATTACTTCTGAGATGCATATGGAAATACAAACGAAAAGTGACAAAGAAATCACCGTTAAAATGTGTGAACCTTACTAACAAAGTACATTGAAGTGAAATACTTATGATAATAATTGTTGAATTTTAATTATTTTTAGATAAATTTCTGTGGTACTGATCAAAGTATGAAAAGTATTTTTTAGAACATAAAAAAGACAAAAAAAAAAAAACAACAAAAAACGAGATCAAAAACATTTAATATTACCAAATGATAATTTTCTGTATCTTATTTGATAGATATTTGTTGTGGTTAATCCTGGGTATTATTTTTTTAGTCTTAGATTTGTAGTCGACTGAAAAAGTCAGATTTAATTTTGAAAATATTAATATGCTATAACCCCTCGCAATGTCTGAAAATATTCTAAGTCCATAATAAGTACAAAAAAAGCACAATGGCATTAGCTGAAAAATTCTAAGTCCCAAAAAAGTAGGAAAAAAGTACATCCATATTTTCACAATCTTTCAAAAAAATTCTAAGTCAGATTTTAGCACAAAAAAAGTACTCTGAAAAATTTCAGAGTCCAAATAAAGTACAGAAAAAGTACCCTGAAAAATTTCTAAGTCCAGATTAAGTACAAAAAAAGTACTCTGAAAAATTTCAGAGTCCAAATAAAGTACAGAAAAAGTACCCTGAAAAGTTTCTAAGTCCAGAAAAGTACAAAAAAAGTACTCTGAGAAATTTCAGAGTCCAAATTTAGTACAGAAAAAGTACTCTGAAAAATTTCTAAGTCCAGAAAAGTACAAAAAAAGTATACTTTTTTGGTACTTTTTCAAAAAAGTAGGAAAAAGTGTATACTTAAAGTAGCATAAAAGTATACTTTAGTGTGCTTTATTTCGGTATGGGGTCATTTAAATTATCAAATATTTCTATAACTGCTGAGTACTATGAAATCTGTAGGTATTGAAATCGATATCTGGATTTTTTCTCTGCAACCAATCAGCAAGGTATTTTTTTCTGTTTTGGCATTGCTTGGAGACAACCAAAACATATCCTTGATGTAATTTGAATTCATTTGTAAATGATTTTAAACAAATCTGCTATTTTGTATATGCAGCTCAATATTTTGGACGGACTGGGGAAGTGTACCAAAGATCGAGCGTGGAAACATGGATGGAACTGAGCGAATGGTATTAGCGAATACATCACTTTTCTGGCCGAATGGTCTGACACTGGACTACGCTACAGACAAACTCTACTGGGCAGATGCTAAGCACCATGTCATAGAATGCTCAGACCTCTACGGCAAGAATAGGCGCACTGTTATAGACAGAGGTAAACTATATAACCTGTTAATGACATGGAACATTTACAGGAAAACACATATTCTAAGCTGAGAATTAATATACATTCTATATACCATATACTAAGCTCAGAATTATATACATTGTATATATATATACTATATTCTAAGTTGAGAATTAATATACATTGTATATACTATACTTTAAGTTGAGGATTAACATATACTATACTCTTAGCTGAGAATTAATTACATTGTATATACTATACTCTTAGCTGAGAATTAATTGCATTGTATATGCTATATTCTAAGCTGAGAATTAATTACATTGTATATACTATATTCTAAGCTGAGAATTTGTATCATTGTCAATGTGGAACCCTGAATCCCTCTGAAATGACTAGAACTACCAATGGTTGTTTATGTACAGGTCTGCCACACCCATTTGCCCTGACTTTGTTTGAGGATGAACTATACTGGACAGACTGGCATACCAAGAGTATAAATAAAGCTAACAAGTTCACCGGCAATGATGTGGAAACAATCCGCAATCGTCTCCACTTCCCCATGGATATCCACACATTCCATCCACAAAGACAACCCATGTGTGAGTATATTGTCCTTTACACATCGGTAAATTCATCATTTTACCATCAATAAATGTAATCTGTGTTATAGGAAACTTCTTTTTATGTAGAGATAAGAGATCCAATTCAGTCTTGTAAAGAAAAGGAACTAATAAAGAAAAACCGTACTATCGTGTAGAGAAAAAATAATAGAGAAGATGAAAGAAAATAAGTAAGTTTTATAAGATATTATCATATTGATATATGTATGAATTGAAGATTTTATGGGGAACATCATTTTCAGTATGAGTTGTATAATTAATATGGTTTTGTTGCAGTTGAGAATCATTGTGGAGGAAACAATGGTGGTTGTAGTCACCTGTGTCTGCCTAACCGTCAGGACTACTCCTGTTCCTGTCCGACTGGTCAACGCCTGTCCAAGGACAGACTCATCTGTGTACAGTGTATGTATATCACACCTGTCCAAGGACAGACACATCTGTATACAGTGTATGTATATCACACCTGTTCAAGGACAGACACTCCTATATACAGTGTATGTATATCACACCTGTCCAAGGACAGACACATCTGTATACAGTGTATGTATATCACACCTGTTCAAGGACAGACACTCCTATATACAGTGTATGTATATCACACCTGTCCAAGGACAGACACTCCTATATACAGTGTGTGTATATCACACCTGTTCAATGACACACTCCTATATACAGTGTATGTATATCACACCTGTTCAATGACACACTCCTATATACAGTGTATGTATATCACACCTGTTCAAGGACAGACACTCCTATATACAGTGTATGTATATCACACCTGTCCAAGGACAGACTCATCTGTGTACAGTGTATGTATATCACACCTGTCCAATGACACACTCCTATATACAGTGTATGTATATCACACCTGTTCAATGACACACTCCTATATACAGTGTATGTATATCACACCTGTCCAAGGACAGACACTCATATATACAGTGTGTGTATATCACACCTGTTCAATGACACACTCCTATATACAGTGTGTGTATATCACACCTGTTCAATGACACACTCCTATATACAGTGTATGTATATCACACCTGTCCAAGGACAGACACTCCTATATACAGTGTATGTATATCACACCTGTTCAATGACACACTCCTATATACAGTGTATGTATATCACACCTGTTCAATGACAGACTCATCTGTGTACAGTGTATGTATATCACACCTGTCCAAGGACAGACACATCTGTATACAGTGTATGTATATCACACCTGTTCAAGGACAGACACTCCTATATACAGTGTATGTATATCACACCTGTCCAAGGACAGACACTCCTATATACAGTGTGTGTATATCACACCTGTTCAATGACACACTCCTATATACAGTGTATGTATATCACACCTGTTCAATGACACACTCCTATATACCGTGTATGTATATCACACCTGTTCAATGACAGACTCATCTGTATACAGTGTATGTATATCACACCTGTTCAAGGACAGACACTCCTATATACAGTGTATGTATATCACACCTGTCCAAGGACAGACACTCCTATATACAGTGTGTGTATATCACACCTGTTCAATGACACACTCCTATATACAGTGTATGTATATCACACCTGTTCAATGACACACTCCTATATACCGTGTATGTATATCACACCTGTTCAATGACAGACTCATCTGTATACAGTGTATGTATATCACACCTGTTCAAGGACAGACACTCCTATATACAGTGTATGTATATCACACCTGTTCAATGACACACTCCTATATACAGTGTATGTATATCACACCTGTTCAATGACACACTCCTATATACAGTGTATGTATATCACACCTGTTCAATGACACACTCCTATATACAGTGTATGTATATCACACCTGTCCAATGACACACTCCTATATACAGTGTATGTATATCACACCTGTCCAATGACACACTCCTATATACAGTGTATGTATATCACACCTGTTCAATGACACACTCCTATATACAGTGTATGTATATCACACCTGTTCAAGGACAGACACTCCTATATACAGTGTATGTATATCACACCTGTCCAAGGACAGACTCATCTGTGTACAGTGTATGTATATCACACCTGTTCAATGACACACTCCTATATACAGTGTATGTATATCACACCTGTTCAATGACATACACTCCTATATACAGTGTATGTATATCACACCTGTCCAAGGACAGACACTCCTATATACAGTGTGTGTATATCACACCTGTCCAAGGACAGACACATCTGTATACAGTGTATGTATATCACACCTGTTCAATGACACACTCCTATATACAGTGTATGTATATCACACCTGTTCAATGACACACTCCTATATACCGTGTATGTATATCACACCTGTTCAATGACAGACACTCCTATATACAGTGTATGTATATCACACCTGTCCAATGACACACTCCTATATACAGTGTATGTATATCACACCTGTTCAATGACACACTCCTATATACAGTGTATGTATATCACACCTGTCCAAGGACAGACACTCCTATATACAGTGTGTGTATATCACACCTGTTCAATGACACACTCCTATATACAGTGTATGTATATCACACCTGTTCAATGACACACTCCTATATACAGTGTATGTATATCACACCTGTTCAATGACAGACACTCCTATATACAGTGTATGTATATCACACCTGTTCAATGACACACTCCTATATACAGTGTATGTATATCACACCTGTTCAATGACAGACACTCCTATATACAGTGTATGTATATCACACCTGTTCAATGACACACTCCTATATACAGTGTATGTATATCACACCTGTTCAATGACAGACACTCCTATATACAGTGTATGTACATCACACCTGTCCAATGTACATATACAGTATACGTATAATACACCTGTCCAATGTATACGTATATTACACCTGTCCAATGTATACGTATATTACACCTGTCCAATGTATACAGTATAGGTATATTACACCTGTCCAATGTATACAGTATATGTATACTACACCTGTCCAATGTATACAGTATACATATATTACACCTGTCCAAGAAAAGATTGACACACTTGTATACAGTGTATATCACATATATATCATAATGCTTGTTGGAATGCAAAAGCAATACAAAAAATAAATTTCTAGTTTATAAAAACCATACTTCAAATCAGGATATCGGAAGGTTTTACCTGTTAAATGCATTAGTTAATGCATGTGTTACCTGTAAGTTTTCCACCTGTTTCATATACAGTATATACCTTCATACATGTGTTACTTGTAAGTTTTCCACCTGTTACATAAACCGTTCATACATGTGTTACATGTAGTCTAATCATTTACATCTCAGCTATGGAGAATTTCCTGGTGTTCTCTACGAGGTCAGACCTTCGCCGCATCAGCATGGACACTCCGGACAAGACAGATGTGGTCATCCCTCTAGTCAATGTGGTCAGTGCAGTAGGTGTGGACTTTGACGCCTCACTGGACATGATATACTGGACAGACACAGGAACAGACACCATCAGTAGGGCTCACTGGGACGGATCTCAGGAGGAGGTAAGTGTAGGGATACGTGTGGTGTATCTGGGTATGGAGCTGTTGACTTCCCCTGTTGTATCTCTGGGACGGATCTCAGGAGGAGGTAAGTGTAGGGATACGTGTGATGTATCTGGGTATGGAGCTGTTGACTTCCCCTGTTGTATCACTGGGACAGATCTCAGGAGGAGGTAAGTGTAGGGATACGTGTGGTGTATCTGGGTATGGAGCTGTTGACTTCCCCTGTTGTATCACTGGGACAGATCTCAGGAGGAGGTAAGTGTAGGGATACGTGTGATGTATCTGGGTATGGAGCTGTTGACTTCCCCTGTTGTATCTCTGGAACGGATCTCAGGAGGAGGTAAGTGTAGGGATACGTGTGATGTATCTGGGTATGGAGCTGTTGACTTCCCCTGTTGTATCACTGGGACGGCTCTCAGGAGGAGGTAAGTGTAGGGATACGTGTGGTGTATCTGGGTATGGAGCTGTTGACTTCCCCTGTTGTATCTCTGGGACAGATCTCAGGAGGAGGTAAGTGTAGGGATACGTGTGGTGTATCTGGGTATGTAGCTGTTGACTTCCCCTGTTGTATCATTGGGACGGATCTCAGGAGGAGGTAAGTGTAGGGATACGTGTGGTGTATCTGGGTATGGAGCTGTTGACTTCCCCTGTTGTATCACTGGGACAGATCTCAGGAGGAGGTAAGTGTAGGGATACGTGTGGTGTATCTGGGTATGGAGCTGTTGACTTCCCCTGTTGTATCTCTGGGACAGATCTTAGGAGGAGGTAAGTGTAGGGATACGTGTGATGTATCTGGGTATGGAGCTGTTGACTTCCCCTGTTGTATCACTGGGACTCCGTGGTATATGTCTTAAAATTACACAATAAAACTAACAAACTTTCTAATCATCATCAAGTTTTGTTTTAGCAAGAAAAGAAACATACATTTACTTAATTAAGTTTTGCTAAATAATTTTTTGCTTTTTGTCGGCTTTCTAAATTATCAATTTCAACCTTCCTGATATAGTGATGTTATTAAATATAACACATTACAAATAGCCAGAGTAAATTTCTAGTATGTATTAACTGTCCTGATGAAGTGCCATGTTCTGACAAAACTGGTAGACTACGTCAATAAAGACAAAGAAACCAGTCCCTAGTTTGTTGTGATTGATGTAACCCCTTTTAACTGTCGAAATATATTCTATCCAACAGAGAATTCTCCAAAGCTAATAACTAGAATCATCAAAACAATCATCATAAACATCATTAGGACCCTAAATCGGATTCTGATGATAGCTACCCTATTGTCGAAACATGTAAACAGCGCTCTCCAATAAGTCGGACCATTGAATGAATCTCCGTGTTGGGCTCACCGTTTTTACGTTTATATTACCTGGATGTTTGGTGAGACCTCGTGAATACATATCTGTCAACGACAGATTTGTCTGGATTGCTACAATTCTCTACCTTCTGGGACATTTTGTCTCCAACTCCCCACCCTCCACCCCAGCCCCTATTAAAGGTATAGGAAATGCAGAAATAAGACTATATGGTGAAATGATCTGAAATTTCTCACACTGTTTAGGTGGTTGTGGGTAACTGTTTGGAGTTTCCGACTGGACTGGCTGTTGACTGGCTGGGCCGTAAAATGTATTGGACAGACTCGGAACTGGATGTCATTGAAGTATCAAACCTCAACGGAACTGTTCGAAGCATCCTCATTTGGGAACGTCTTGACCAGCCCCGTGACATCATAGTTGATCCTAACAAAGGGTACAGGCACTTCAGAATAAATTTGATATTGATTTATGACAAGCATCAAATTCTTGAAGAAATTTCCAGTTTTGAAGGCATTTAAATGTGGGACCTAAAAGTTGATATAGAAATACTGATGTTTCTTAATACCTGCATATGTGTGTAGGTATATTGCAGAGATGGTAAACATATCTGTTTTAGAGGATATTTTATATTATATTTCTATGTTTATAACACATTTTTTTATATGAGTTATGATTGCACTATTGCAGTTTTTATATTGTTTTCCTCAGTTGCATACATATATTGTGGTTGTGCCAATATTTATCAGTACGCTAGTTTTTAAAATGGATAGTACACTTAATTCAAATTCACTAAAATGTGTATGAATTGTTTTTAAAGCATTGGAAAACATTCTTATATACTGTATGTTTGTTCATGCAGGTTCATGTATTGGACTGACTGGGGAAAGAATGCCAAGATCGAGAAAGCAGGCATGGACGGCAAAGGGCGTCACGCTCTGATAAGCACCAACTTGACATGGCCCAACGGCTTGGCACTGGACCAGAAGAGAAACAGAATCTATTGGACAGACGCAGGTCGAAAAATGATTGAATCGTCGACGACAGAGGGACTGGAAAGACAGGTCCATACATTACAACATACTGTTTTAGGAACAGGATTTAGATTTGATATATTTAAGCTTCTTTAAGCAGATATTAAGCAATATACATAATAGCAAACATTTTTTAAATTTTTTTATGGAGATGTAAGAGGGATGAGGAGGGGGGAAGAATATGTGGAGTATGTACCTATGATCAGCGTTACATGATATATTAAATGGAGTATGTACCTATAATTAATGTTACATGATATATTAAATGGAGTATGTACCTATAATTCATGTTACATGATATATTAAATGGAGTATGTACCTATAATTAGTGTTACATAATATATTAAATGGAGTATGTACCTATAATTAATGTTACATGATATATTAAATGGAGTATGTACCTATAATTAATGTTACATGATATATTAAATGGAGTATGTACCTATAATTAATGTTACATGATATATTAAATGGAGTATGTACTTATAATTAATGTTACATGATATATTAAATGGAGTATGTACCTATAATTAATGTTACATGATATATTAAATGGAGTATGTACCTATAATTAATGTTACATGATATATTAAATGGAGTATGTACTTATAATTAATGTTACATGATATATTAAATGGAGTATGTACCTATAATTAGTGTTACATAATATATTAAATGGAGTATGTACCTATAATTAGTGTTACATAATATATTAATTTGACTGTAAAATAACTACATGGATGTAAATCTTCAGCATCCAGATCAGGCTACTAATGGCATATACTGTTAATATATCAAACTAACCATAAGACCACAAAATTAAAATTTGTCGTCCAGTATGCTCAATAAAGTACCATAGACTTCTCAAAATCTCTGTGAAACCCTTAGATAATCTAGCTAACATTTTCTCCATCTTCTAGGTGATCATTTCTGTGGACTTGCCTCGGCCATTTGGTCTGGCACTTCACAACAACCAGATTTTCTGGACAGACTGGATTGATAAGGGCATCCACATGGCCAGCAAGTTTGACGGATCCAGTCGCCAGACACTCCGTAGTAACCTTGGCCATGTAATGGATGTTCGTATGTTCCACAAACCCAAACAGAAACGTAAGTTTATTGCCACAAGAAGTTTTCATCAAAGCTCCATAACAATATATTATGGACATTTTTACGCTCCACAATATAGAAACATGAAAAATTAATCATATTACAACAAGTAATTTGCACCAGAAAACCCTGAAATGACCATGGACATATAGCATCACATTACTTTTATGCTAGATAAATATATTCATGAAAGCACTCATTTGATAAAAGTGTACACCAAGCTACAAAAGTTTTGAGAACTGGAACATAGGGTTCTACTCCTAGACCAATTATTTGGATAGTGGAACAAATTGGCCAGTGCTGAATTTATGAGGCTAAGAACATTTTTGTGAATGTAGGAGGCAAGCTGACTTCTTTCAGCATATTAGTTTACTTGAACTTTTCCCAAAGTTGCCATTTAGATATCCTATACTTCGTCACACCTATATATAGCTATACAGATGATTTTACTTACTACTGTAATGGGATCGTAGACTTTAAACTTGTCAGTAGTACTGGTCATCCTGTAGATCATCTTTCACCACAATATGGATACACAATACTATAGGTTTGGTAATTTTGACAGGACAGACACCCTGCCAGGTTAACAATGGAGGATGCAGCCATCTTTGTCTGAACAATGCGGAGCCACAGCGTTACAGCTGTGCTTGTCCGACAGGTGTTGTCATGAAATCTGACGGAAAAACTTGTGAAGATGGTAAGTATATATATACCATGAACTAGTCGTGATTTCTCTGATAGAAAATAAATAGGTTTCTAAAATTTATATAAATCAGCCTGATATTGTGATGGATGGGTATTACAGGATCGATGATATCTGCCAGGTTGGGTGCCAGCACTTTTTATTCAGTCAATTACTTCCTTGCTAATTCATCTGAAAGTTTGCCAAACTTCCTACACATGTATGTACATTAGGAAGGCATACTGTCCAAAGGTGTCTGGACAAGGACCACAATTAACACAGTAAAAATGTGTAAGGTGATTATAAGTAATGTGGTAGTTGTAAGGTCTTCCAATATACTCGTACTATAGTAGAGGTTTGGGTCATTATGATATGTTGAATTATAAGACATAGTACCATTATCAAGGCATGTCTTGTTTGTATGATTTGTACAGATATGACAAACTTCCTGATATTTGCACGCCGTACGGATATCAGGAAAATCTCTCTAGAAGTGGAATACTTTGCTGATGTTGTGATTCCGCTCGGAGAATTAAGGAACGCCATCGCAGTGGATGTGGATTCTGTCCGAGGTGTGTAACTAGATATCCCCATTACATTTGTACCTGACTCACTGTATAGATATTACATCCTAGAGTATTATTGGACACACACCAATCATGATACATGTATTTGTTATTATCATACTAATTCTGTTCAAGTAAAATTATACAATTTCTGTCCCAGTAGAATGAGTAGCTGTCACCATATTGATATTGTATACCTGTAACATGTAGACAATCAGAAATCCATTTCATCTTCAATTATCTAACAATAAAATTCTATGGGGGAATACATTTTCTACTTCATTTCTTTAGGTAAATTATACTGGACAGACACAGTTCTCGACAAGGTCATGCGGGCCAACCTTGACGGATCACAAGTCGAGGAGGTCATCCGTAATGGCCTTGATACGCCAGATGGTCTGGCTGTGGATGAGGTCGGAGGCAAGGTGTATTGGACAGATACTGGACTCAACAGAATCGAAGTTGCAGATATTGATGGTACCATGAGGAAAGTTCTGTTTTGGAGGGACATAGACAAACCAAGGGCCATAACTCTCCACTATGATGCTGGGTAAGTTTGACAATACAGACAAATTATCACCTACCATTTAAAGTTGATCACATATGAACCCAGTCTCAGTTATGAAATCAAAAAACATTTGCCTTATTATGCCAGCTTCTTATTTATTTCAAAGTTGCAGTGATTACAGTCTTGAGTAGTATTTAAATGACTCATGAAAATGATATTTTAAATGTAATATAATGGTGTTCCTTGGATGTGATGTAATTTGAACATGCACTTACAATCGCCTATAGACAAAATTTAGAATGGATATACCTGTACATATTTCACAGCAAGTCTAAAGCATGACATTGGTAATTCATAACATTTAAAACATCATTATGAAAAACAATCTGTGGCTTTGGAACCTTTGTCTATGGATGTATAACAGCTATCATTTAAAAAAAAAGAAATAAAAATAATTCTGTTGCTAAAATAAATTAATTAATACATTCTTGGCATACAGATTCCTGTATTGGACAGATTGGGGAAAGAACCCAAAGATAGAGAGAGCTGATATGGATGGTCAGAACAGAGTTACGGTCATCAAGGAAAATCTGGGCTGGCCAAACGGACTGGTTATTGACCGACCAACAGCAAGGCTGATCTGGGCTGATGCCAGGATGGAGGTATATACAGCTTGTATTGGGATATCTGTATGACTCCCGTTTAATACCGTGTAATTGTTAGGGAGAGTAATAGTCCAAACCCTTAATATATTACATGTATATGTTATTACATGTATATGTTGCCACTGCAGTGATACCATCTTCAGTGTGTATGTTACAACTTTAAACAGTCAAGTGATGGATTTAGATCTTGATTTGGTTTGGTTTAGTATAACATCCTATCAACAGCTAAGTTCAGCACACTATAAAATATGTTGTATCAAATGACACACTGCATTAGTTAAAATTGAAAAAAAGATAATGTTGCCAGGAAAACATTGATTAAGTATTACGGTTTTGTTTGTCTGGAAATCTGCTCAGAGTTTTCAGCTGCATGTTCTTGGTAGGCTTTAAAATCATGTTATAATAGTAGGTGTATTTTCTTGAGTAACATTTTGATATTAAATTTTTGAATGAGCCCATTGTTTTAAAAACTTTTCCTGGACCACTTTTTATTGATGATTCAACAACGGTCATGATAACCATGAAATGAGAAAGACAAAACCAATGATATGAAATATGCATTGCAGCAACCTTGCCAACGATTGAATTTCCACATAGGAGTATATATATATAATTTCCACATGGGAGTATATATATAAGTTCCAGTGTAGTGTAGTTGAGATACTGTTAGGTTTGAACATGCATGATCAGACCATTCTGATTCATGATTTCTTTCATCACTAAAAACAAATTCTGTATTTTGCTTACACAAGTCGTTTGATTTTAGGCAGATTTTGCTTCTAATTTTCCTGATCAAAATAAGATTTAACTACACTGACATAATTTTGGTCACTGTAGGTGATAGAAAGTACAGACCTACATGGACAAAATAGGAGAGTTTTGGTGTCCAAGATTAACCACCCGTATGGACTGACTGTGGCGGGGAACCATCTCTACTGGACAGACTGGCTAAAGATGGCCATATTCCAGGCCGACAAGGACAGTGGTCAGAACCAGACAATACGACGTCGGAACATGTCAGGTCTGATGGACATCCATGCTGTCCAGCTTAAAAGAGAAGGTAATTAATAAATTGTATTTACAGAGCATTAGAGGGCAAAGGTCATATCTAAACAGGGGAGGTAAATATTTTGATTACAGCATACAAGTACATGCACAGTCCTCAGGTCAACATCTGTCATAGTGTGTTATAGGTACTGTATGTAAGATTAACCAAGGACAATGAAACAGAGCCAGTTATGAGATCTGTCTGGAATAACTCTCCAGACTATATGTAAATTCTGGAATATGAGCAGATTAATGTAACTTAAGCCTGTTCTGTCACATATTTACTTGGAAAATCTGTGGTGGTGTCATTTACAACACCCTCAACTAAACCTCTGATTTTTCAGTCATGTTCCAGTCTTACGATAATTTCTTTGATAAGTTTCCTTGACACAACCAAATCCTACTGATACCATTCTGTCCAGAAGATCTTATTCACTATTTTTTATATGATGAAACATTTTCTTGATTTATTTTGAAACATCTAAAATGCCTGTATGTTGAAAAGGTTTTTAATGTGCATTTTTAACTTGAACTGTTTTTCTATAAATTCTTATTGTATTGCTGAAAACGTATTCCTGTTGATGTTTTTAATTGACCTTAATCATAAAGGTACTGACATAGTAAACAAGTGTGGGAAAAACAATGGAGGATGTAGCCATCTTTGTCTTCCGAATCCCCGAGGATTTTCCTGTGCCTGTCCAACGGGCCTGCTGATGACAGAGGACAAAAAAACATGTAACGAAAGTATGTATCCCCTATAATCAGCTGTTCATATAATATATATCACATATAAAAATCTATATCTAAAACTGATGAGGGTAAGATAATTTCCAATGCTTTGTAAGGTGTTGAAGAGATAAATATTCCAGGGTCAGACCCTATAGTTCGCCAATTGCATGGTTCTTCTTAATTGTTAAATTTCCATATTTTTTCTAAAGTTGTACTCTTGGAATTGTTTTTTGGATATGTATCTGCCTATTTCTATCGCAGCTATATCCCTTCCTGTTATAATTGTAGAATGAATTACCTCGACAATTTCTATTGTATATTTTATCTAGATTTTGTGAAACATCACTGTGGTAGTTGTCACACTGACATTTGTGACCTTGAACTTTCTTTTTTGATCTGTATATTATGATGGCAGTTATGCCCCTTTCCTATAGTAGTAGACAGAATCTTGTTAGAGTTTTTAGGGGAGAGGTATGTACATATTGTATCAGTAGATTTTGATGTTTGTAACATATTTACTTACATATATTAACCCTATTCCGTATGTTACAGTGCCAAGCAAGTACCTGCTGTTTGCTAGTCGTGGGAGTATCCGACACATCTCCCTGGATACCACGGATTTGACCGATGTTTATCTTCCTATGAATGATCTCCACAATGTCATAGCTTTGGATTACGACAAACGGGACAATAAGATGTACTATACTGATGTACACCTGGACGTCATCAGGTACCAAACCTATCATTAAACTGTCAATCTAACTTCAATTAATGATAATTAACAATATGGAAGTACAGTCCGAATTTCTAATTTGAATTTTAATGTTACCCCTATAACTCACATCTGTCATATCAAACTAATCGGTCTAGAGTCTTTAACTTTTAAAGAAGTAATCAAGAGTTATGCCTTATTTTCTCTTAATCATATCAGCTGGATAACGTTATCTCAGAAGCGATGTAATTTGATGATTGTATTCGTTGTCTATTACAGGCGTTCTAACTTAGATGGTACAGTGCCGGAGACCATTGTTTCCAAGAACCTTGAAACGACAGATGGACTGGCTGTGGATTGGATTGGCCGCAATCTTTTCTGGACAGATACAGGTAAACAAGTTGATGTTTTTTAGTAAAACAAAGATTTAGGATATTGATAAAGTATTGAATGTTTCTTTAGTATTTAAAATTTATGATTTGTAAACAACTCTTTTAAATAATAATAATATACAACATTTATACACATGTAGTGCACTATTTATTTAATTTCCAGAATTACTTTGATAATACATTTTATTTTAAGTGTTACACAATGTACAGAGCATATATTGATTCAAGCAATCAGATGGTAATTTGTACAGGACATCTGCAAAAGTTAGTTATGACAGTGTGTTTCTGCACAAGACTTAAGTGATAAACGCTTATTTTATTTGAAAAAGTTCTCATCGTAGTAGATTTTTGTTGTGATTAGCTATTGTTGTAAATAAATAATAAGAAACTGATTTGGGTACAATACAATATTTGATAGTATTTTGATGACTGTTGTATGATGACTATGACGGCGTTGTCTATGTTACAGGTCGCGATGTTATTGAGGTGGCTTGGCTGGATGGTTCCTATAGAAAAAGACTGATTTACAAAAACCTGGACGAACCTCGTGCTATTGCATTATTTCCTAGTAAAGGGTAAGAATTCAGCCTATATTTCACGTTAAATATAGATGTATCTAATTTGTGTTCATACCAGCATGAATATCGCGATCCTTATCTCAATAGATAATATTACATTTCAATGTTTGCTTTTTTCAATGGTTTTGTGTTACAAAAAGTGAGAGGAAAATTGAGGGTCAGAATGATGCTGATCTACTTTCATCCATTGTCCTATGAATGTATTTTTCTGAAGTTTTCAGCCTCAAAATTTAAATGTACCCATCTGATGTATTTCTTTATGACAGACTGATCTACTGGACTGACTGGGGAGCTGAACCTAAGATAGAGAAGGCTTTTATGGACGGGACAAACCGCTCAGTCATCATACGGACCAGTTTAGGTAATCAGACTTTATACTGTCCGTCCTGAAGTGTGACAATCACTTCTATTCTGTCCAATATATCAGTTAAAGATACCAGTTCCAGGTTAAGCAGGTATAACCTTTCTTTACAGAATGTGATGTTGATACCATTTTAAGATTACTATAGAAAATTTAAAGTTTACAGGTTTCAGGTATAACAAAGATATTTGTCACCTTTCTTTACAGAATATGATATTAATAAGACTTTAAGATTATAATGGAGAGTGTATTTGACCTGCACCATCCAAAACAAAGGGTATCTTTCTTTGGATAGGATATGCATTTCAGCCAGATTTTTCTGAATTAATTGAACACACATCTTATTAATAAATTTTGTAAATTATATTGTAAATTAATTATATTCTCACATGGGAATAATTTCCGCATTAATATGTGAGATGAGTCAATCACTAATTCAAACCCTTCATGATTATTTGTATGAAAGTAACACCTTTAGATAGGGACCAAGCTATCGGTAGTCTACAACTTTAATAGGAAAGATCAGCTTTCGCAAAATGCTGTTTTCGCAAATATATATCTGAAGGTGTAATTTTGCAAAATAAAGTGGTACGTGTTTTACAGTTACTGTAGTATAGTTGTTTCCAAGCATAAGGACCATTTACTTTACCTGGCCATAACAGAATAAGGGACTATCATTGCTGAACTGGAATGGGAAGTTTCCTCTAGAGTTGTGTATACATTGTATTTGGTTTCAGGCTTCCCCAATGGTTTGTCTATTGATTATTCTGCAAATCGACTTTACTGGGTGGATGCCAAACTAGACAAAATAGAGACTTCAGACCTGGCTGGAGGAAATCGTGTGACCCTCATACAGCATATCTCCCATCCTTTTGGCCTTGTTGTGGTAAGTATTTATCTTTGTATGGTACAGACACATTACATGATGTACTTTAAAGTATGTCTACTGGAAAAGCCATTTTGGATACTGTATTTTCCTTGTTGTTTGTAAGTATACAGGACATGACCTTGGGAGCTCTCTCTACATTTCCATTATCTAATATGTATACTGGATGAAGAGTTTTGACTATATACATGTAGTCTCTACATGTTGTCTAGCTGGCCTACTGGACACGATTGTAGAGACTCCTTGTCTTGTCAGATTTGTACTGACATTATTTTGGGTACAACTGCCTCGAATTTGGAAGACACATGGTGTAATCCATAAGCTGTACCTGACTAAGAAATGATGAATTGATCCCAAGTACATTGGACTAGAACCTTCAGATGCAACAGCTATTGTGATGTCAAAATGTTGTTGTCTTTATGGCTGCAATTACGACATCATAAAGGACACGCAAGCAATGTCATTTATTGGTTGTAGCTAGTTTACATCATAACCTTGTCATTTAAGTATATATGTTTCTGTTTGACCTCTCAGTATGGAGATCACATATACTGGACCGACTGGCAGACCGAGCTGATAGAGAAGGCCAGCAAGTATACAGGCAAGAACCGGGAGGTCATTCAGCAGAGTCTGGAGGGACTCATGGACATAGAGGTTGTGGCAGACGACAGGCAGACAGGTTTGTGTGGGATGATACAGAATGGTGGTGTGGGCAGGCGGGGGATGATCAGACAATACAGGTCTTCACACTCATGAAAAATATTGTAATTTCTCATATTCTGTGATAATAAAAGAAAACATATTACCTAAGTATACAATAATTGTACCTATACATTAGCCTTTTCTTTTACTCTTCTATCTTAGTACTGTACAAGGACATTTAAAAATGATATTTTACCAATAATGAATGTTGACTTGGTCAAAAATGTGTAATTAAAGTTTATCATGCCTGATAAAGTATGTATACACTAAGTGAGGTAAATGTTACGTGTCAGTATGAATATACTGTATGGTTGGTAACATTTGTGAAATATTCAGATATATAATTTACTAGTTCACAGATACCTTGGATGTGTATGTAATCTCAATGGCTGTATATTATATATTGTTTGTATAAAATGTACATTTGGAACCTGAGAATTTTATGCAAATAAACTTGTTATGCAAATAATTGATATGCAATTACCAGAATTGTGGATTTCACTGCATTCACCTGTTTATAATTTTGACTCTATTTATAGTATGTTAATGCACAATTGAGTTTAATCCCAGTGAACTAATTTCCACCGTGCAATATTAGCCCGACCAAAATTAAACATCTGTACATTTAGGCTTCCCTAATTACAACATATACAGGTATATTGTAATGTGTTGGACAGGTGAGAATGGCTGTTCCAATAACAATGGTGGCTGTACACACCTGTGTCTTGCCAATCCCTATGGATACACCTGTGCCTGCCCTGACAAGAAGGACAGCATCGCCTGCCTTGTATGTAAGTAACCAGAGATACTTCACACATGGTTAGCAGTGGATCTATTATCTTTTCATTTCACTCAGAATTCAGTTTTAATTAAAGTCTAATATTAAATATTAGGCAGGTTTACACAGCAGATATGGGGCCTGCCTGTCATCCAAACACAGTCAATTTAACACACTGCATGGCTTCACTTGAAGCTTTTGGAGATTTATGCTCCTCCTTGCTGACCAGTACAGGTCACGCCAAGGCTAAATAAACTCTATCAAAGGACATCTCATGTCCGCTTGTCAACTGCACACATGTGCAAATATATACTCAAAGCACCTGCTAGTCTTTATGTTCTCTGTCTCTCAGATAAACAAACCGTATCAAAGCAACTTCCCAGTCTGAATGTAATGGGCACAGATAAGACTTGCATGCAGATGTTATCTTGGGGAATCTAATTACCCTTATCACCCAGTCTTGACCAGTCTGGCTCTATCCATGACCTCCCTGACCCTACGGTTATCTATGAAGGGAGGTTTCACTCCTGCACCTAATTTACATATTCTAATTAAACAGCCCCTTACTAACAAGGTAAGGATGTCAAGAGATCCAATCAGAAGACCACGCTCGGTCACATGGCTAATGTCAATTTCTCCTCAGAAATTCTATCCAAATTGCCATTGTTGTTCTAACTGCTGGAACAAACAGTCATATTCCAAAACTCTGTGTTTTGTTGGCCTCTCATCAGAGACTGCTACAACTTCATCCATTCACCGAAATTGTCACAACTTAACAGACACATCCTCAGCAAGACATTCTTCCAAAAACACTCATCAGTTATAGATATGTCAGGACGTGGAAAAGGTCAACCTTGTGAAGACAGTAACGATACTCTCTATTCTGCTGTCAGTACGACAGGTGGTAATGTCAGCAACTGGGACTCTAATAAGCCAGAAAACTGGACTATAGGTGAAATAAGGACACAACTGCTGGAGCAGAACATCAGACCACCAAGTGGTTTTACCAAAACTATGCTGGTCAAACTGTACAAAGAAAATAATACCAGTGTTAGTGATGGTAACAGTGATGTGCCGCCACCTACAGAGATAATGACCTTACACAGCCTGGCTACCACAGCAGGAATCCCTCATCAAATGAGGCAATGAAGGCTCTACAAGCACATGTAACCAGGCTGGAGCAATTAATACTGCCAAAATACAGTAGCAGCGGGACAGTCCCCAGCTGTACCAGGTCATGTCCTGACTGCGACCTCAATGACCTCACCAACCTCACCGACCTTAGAGCCCCCAGCTGTAGCAGGAGGCATACCAAACAATTATGTGCCTCAGCCTGATGTCCTTCTCGACAGACAGGAATTTCATCAGAATCTCAATAGAAGTCATACCTCAAGCCATACGCCAGCAGATAATAGAAGGTAAGGACGTCAACTTAGCTCTACTATTACTGCCATCTTATGACTATGATTGCACACGCTACAATCGATTCACTGAAGTTGGGGTGCGTACTGTCCCGCTCCAAACAGACCCATGTCCATGTAAATCTATAGGAGCATCATGTGTGAATATTACCCTAATCGCAGACAGGAGACATAGTAGAACTAGCCACAACATATCCTGGTCCTGTATTCTATGAATACCATAAAGCTTTCGCCACTAGGGCCGCAGCACTTTTACACCAGTGTGGCATTAAGGTCAACTGGGCGATTCGGGACAATCAACTTTACACCACGATATGTTCCAGATTTAGGAGTAACAGCTGCAAACTGTACAACAACATGAATCATACCGAAGACTTCTGTCCTCTCATTTTGAATGCCCTAGGATCATCAGCAAAAAAACCATAAAGGAAACAATAGGAATGGGGACAGCAACACAGACAGTAAAGGAAGGACCAGGGTCATTCACCATGGTAAAGAGGTCTGCAACAATTACAACGACCAAGATGGCTGTAACCGTGACAATTGCCCCTACCTTCATATCAAGAAATCTTCAATTAAATCAACTAAAACACATAAAACAAACGAATCAGCTAAACAATGACAAAAGGCCAACCTCCAGGATTTCAAGGCGTCAACTCCTATCAATATAGCAGCACTAGAGAGAGACCTAAAAAAAAAAAAAAAAAAACCCACCCTGATAAGAACTTTGTGCAGTCTTTGATTTCTGGATTATCAGACGGCTTTGACACGGGAATGTCTGCACTACCAGACACATCTCTAATCTGCAAGAACTTAAAAAGTGCCACTTCTGAACCAGACATTGTTGATGAACTTATAACTAACGAAGTTAACAAGAAATTCTTAACTGGCCCTTATACAGAACCACTTTTTGATATATACAGGATCAACCCAATTGGAATAACGTCAGGGAAGTACTCTGACAAGAAACGCCTAATCGCGGACCTTTCTGCCCCCCATGACTCCAAAGGTAACAGCATCAATGAATTAATCGCTAAAGAGGAATACTCATTGTCGTACATTAGTGTTGAGGATGCCATAAATCAAATCCAGCATACATGAAGACACTCCAAGCTGTGTAAACTGGACATAACAGATGCCTTTAAACTTATACCTGTTTCTCCAAAACTCTGGCCTTTCTACGGTATATATGCTGGAAACAACAATACTATTTTTATACCAAACTCACTTTTGGGTGTCGTACCAGTCCTAAGATCTTTGACCTTTTATCAACCGCTCTCTGTTGGATTTTATCAAATAACTATCAGATAGAATACATAATTCACTACCTGGATGACTTTCTTACAATCGACAGACCAAATGTGGTAGCTGAACGAACAATGGCAATTTGGTGCTTTTTTATGACGGTCAGTGGTTCCACGGTCACTGGCCACATCAAATATCCTTGGACAGTTCTGAAATGTCAATTGCTTTCATGGAACTTTATCCTATCGCACTGGCCTGTATGATATGGGGACACAAGTGGTCAGGTCTCAGAATTAGACTACACTGTGACAATCAAGCAACTGTTGATATCATCAGGAAAGGGCGTTCTAAATGCGCTTATATCATGCCATTTATGCGACGTTTAACTTGGTGTACTTTTATCCACAACTTCGTTCTCACAGCCATGCATATCCCTGGAAAACAGAATAATATTGCCGATGCCTTATCTCATTTCCAAATGGACCAGTTCCATGACTTGACACCAGCAGCAGAGAAGAGCCAAAAAATCCCATTCCAGATTACGACAATGTGCCTCTATACTAGAACCAGCAGTGCGTGACCTACGGAATGCTGCAGTGGCTCATTCGACTAGAACTACCTACACATCAGGTGTTTCCTGTTTCAAGAACTAAATCATCCTCATGAATGGTATAAACAACCAAGCAAGTGTGTTTACCAACGTTACAGAAGAATTATTAATACTCTTCGTGACTCATTGTTATCATAACCTCAGATTGAAATATTCTACAATTAAACTGCATCTATACGGAATTAAGTTCCATTGTACTATGCAGGGGCTCAGCAACCCGCTTGTGAATACTCATGGGTTACCACTTTACCGACTCCAGACCATATTACGGGGATTAAAGAAACTACAGGGAACTCCGGTAAAACCTAGACTCCCCATAACTTTCAACATATTGTCTAAGTTATGCTCAGCATTTCGACAGGGTGTTTTCGATCCTGCCACAGACACTACTATGGAGGCTGCCTGCTGTGTGGCCTTCTTCTCGTTCTTACGGTGTGGAGAATTCACATGCACCACTAACATATTTGATTCTTCAATTCACTTGTGTATCAGTGACATACAAATAGCACCAGTAACAGCATGTCATTGCGCCTCTAGGCGTCCAAAACCGACCCCTTTCGACAAGGAGTCACTATTCACCTGTTTCGCACCCATCACCATGTATGTGCTGTAGCCACTGTCATCAGAATGCTGACAGAAAGATTTACGAATGGTTGTCGTCCTTCGGACCCCCTATTTTCCATTCATTCTGCTGCCTTGACTCGACATGTTTTCATTGACAAACTAAGACAGACCTAATGATCCGACTAGGTCTAAATCATTCACTATACACAGGACATTCCTTCAGAATAGGAACCGCAACTACTGCCACCCAGTCAGATGTCCCCGATCACCTCATCAAAGTGCTCGGACGCTGGCAATCGGATAGCTACTGTCGATACATCCGCACCCCTCATCATATTCTCCGGAAAGCTCAAGCAGAAATGTGCAAGATTTCACCTGATACTTAGTAGCCTAGTGGCTGCCTTCTGTGTTCAGGAGTGTCTAAGTGTGTACTCTTTATAGGGCGAGTATATCTATAATGAGTACTATATATTCTACTGGATTAACAAGTATATTGATGTGCTAATCTGTCATCATTCACACAGGATTTATGTGCATATTCCATTGGATTTATATGTGTGTAAATGTGCTTATCTGTCGCCATTCAGATGGGATATATGTGTGTATTCGTTTAGGGCGAGTATATCTAAACGGTACTATTACGGCCCTCATACTCAACAATTAACAGAAACGAAGGTAACAGAACACATTCTGTAGCCATGCAGGCCAGCATTCTTGTAAGGATTACATCTGGACATTCCGAATTGGGATACAGAACCGAACAAAGGTTTACTAGTCATTAACATTAGTACCCTGTTTTCTTTTACACCTAAGTACCTCTTAGGACAATAACTATATTCAATACTGAGGCATTCTGCCAGAATTTGTCTATGACTTGCTGTATATCTTCTCAATTATGTCATATTCTCCCGGTGGCGCCGGGGATAAAGGTGTCTCATACCCTACATTCCCTCTTTGGGGTCCTCGTATCATCACATGCTTATAAACCATGTCTCTCATACTCCTTTGGGCCTATGGCAGTAAACTGACACCATGTAATAACATAATAACATGGACTATTAATGATGCCAGACTACTGCTATACACCACAAATCGGTCAATCCAACCCCAGAACCAAGGGTTAGCTGGACTGCATACATCAACTCTATCTGGCCCAGGGTAAGACAGCAAGTCGAACCCCAAGCCTAAGTGATGTAACTCCCAACTCTTGCCGACTCCTGGACACTTGAGCGACCAGGCTATGGTACCCATGAGCTTCAGGTCAGCCATACCTCCAAGTCATGTTCTCAACGGGTTGTTGGCCATAGCTTTTCAGCACCATGCTCTTCAGCATTACGGGGTTCAAATAGCCCACGGCTATACCCCACCCGGTCCAAGGGAGGTAACTGCTAAGGTGATATGCACCCCTTATCTGCAAACTTTTTAATAAATACTGTAAATTTATCTTACATCGTTTGTTATTTTGTTGTGTAAATTAAAGTCTAATATTAAATATTAGGCAGGTTTACACAGCAGATATGGGGCCTGCCTGTCATCCAAACACAGTCAATTTAACACACTGCATGGCTTCACTTGAAGCTTTTGGAGATTTATGCTCCTCCTTGCTGACCAGTACAGGTCACGCCAAGGCTAAATAAACTCTATCAAAGGACATCTCATGTCCGCTTGTCAACTGCACACATGTGCAAATATATACTCAAAGCACCTGCTAGTCTTTATGTTCTCTGTCTCTCAGATAAACAAACCGTATCAAAGCAACTTCCCAGTCTGAATGTAATGGGCACAGATAAGACTTGCATGCAGATGTTATCTTGGGGAATCTAATTACCCTTATCACCCAGTCTTGACCAGTCTGGCTCTATCCATGACCTCCCTGACCCTACGGTTATCTATGAAGGGAGGTTTCACTCCTGCACCTAATTTACATATTCTAATTAAACAGCCCCTTACTAACAAGGTAAGGATGTCAAGAGATCCAATCAGAAGACCACGCTCGGTCACATGGCTAATGTCAATTTCTCCTCAGAAATTCTATCCAAATTGCCGTTGTTGTTCTAACTGCTGGAACAAACAGTCATACCATCCACCTCCCCACCGCCACCTTTATCTAATTGGTTGCTTGTGACTTTATCGGTTTCAACCTTTGGGCCTATGGCAGTAAACTGACACCATGTAATAACATAATAACATGGACTATTAATGATGCCAGACTACTGCTATACACCACAAATCGGTCAATCCAACCCCAGAACCAAGGGTTAGCTGGACTGCATACATCAACTCTATCTGGCCCAGGGTAAGACAGCAAGTCGAACCCCAAGCCTAAGTGATGTAACTCCCAACTCTTGCCGACTCCTGGACACTTGAGCGACCAGGCTATGGTACCCATGAGCTTCAGGTCAGCCATACCTCCAAGTCATGTTCTCAACGGGTTGTTGGCCATAGCTTTTCAGCACCATGCTCTTCAGCATTACGGGGTTCAAATAGCCCACGGCTATACCCCACCCGGTCCAAGGGAGGTAACTGCTAAGGTGATATGCACCCCTTATCTGCAAACTTTTTAATAAATACTGTAAATTTATCTTACATCGTTTGTTATTTTGTTGTGTAAACAGGGTTTTGAGCTAATTTGATTATTGGAATGTTTTCCTTTAAAATTTGTATTTTTTACTTTTCAAGCTGAATGTCCATTAATAGATAGAGCATACCGTAAAATATGCCCTACATATATACAACATCTCCATTACTGGTTCACCAGTCTGTCTGTCCTCGACTGTTCACAGGATGATCAGCTCAGCAAACATTCTTAATTCTTTCCTCTGCTGCCCATAAACAATTTAAGTTGCTGCTACAATTTCAGTCTACTGACCGTAAGGTCAAGGACATCAGGTCAAAGGTCAAGGTCAAATTTTGTGGCTTTTCACTGACGACCATTTTGTTATGACTCTTTGAAGTAATGTTTCAAACAAGGAGTCTACTGACCAAAGGTCATCAGGTCAGAGGTCAAGATCAAAGGTCAAGGTCAAATTTTGTAGCTTTTCACTGATGAATATTTTGTTTTGACACTTTGAAGTAAGGTTTGTTAAAATTAAACAAGGATTCAATTGACCAAAGGTTAAGGTTACAGGTCAAAGGTCAAGGTGAAATTTTGTATCTTTTCACGAATGAACATGTTGTTATGACACTATGGAGCAATGTTGGTTGGATTTTAACAAATCAACAAGCAGTCAACTGACTTAAGGTCAAGGTCATTGGATCTAAGGTCAAGGTCCACTTTAGTATCTTTTTACTCATGGACTTTTTGTTATGACATTATGTAGTGAATTTTGTTGGAATTAAACAACAAACTGATTTAAATCAAGGTCATTGGGTCAATGTCATGGCAAATTTTGTATCTTTAGTGGTGAACATTTTGTTTTAACATTATGGGGCAAAATTGGTCTGAATTAAAGGGTAAGTAAACTGAGGAATTATCAAGGTCACTGGATTAAAGATTATTTGTTGCGTTTATCACCCTGTGAACAGCTAGTGTTATGTTGAGGCAGGGACTCTTTGTGGTAGAAGGTGGCTACCTCACTTTACAACATAGGAGAGGCATGTTCCATGCCATCTATAGCAATTAGGATCAAGTGTCTTTCTTTAGTGTCTTTTTCTTAGCTTGTCGAGAAACACAAACCACCATGGGTAGGGAATATTGAGCCACTCCCCTGGGATCTTTACTTGAGGTTATGTGGCCAACACTTTGACCAACTAATATGAGCTATCACAGTCCCTCACTTGATTAAAGGTCAAGATCATTTGGGTTCAAAGTTCAAAGACAAATTGGATTTATGTCTATGGCCTTGGCTCTTGATGAGGGAGGTTTTAAAATAAAACAAATCAAAACAAATGAAGATTGCACCAGTATTTACATTTCTGTTAGACCAGCAATTATGGAGATGGAAGGAAACTAGTCACATCATGGTAAATGTGATATGTATATTTTGCTTTCTTGTAATTATTTTTGAAGTCTAAATATCAAACATCCACTTAAGCTGTATGAGCCAATGTCTTTTTGATGATGAGGGATATATTGTCACACTACAGGGCACTTGCTGACCTGTCAATATAATTCACAAGAAGAAAATAAGAATATTTTTCTTCGATTCTGCACAGTGATTCCTTTTCACATCTATTAATTACTATTGCCTGTATTTTGGCCTCCAGTACTAAAATCTTAAAATAGATTTCTGAAATTGTTACAGATCCTGTCAACATCCACCTGATGCCAGGAACTGATCCTCATCTCACCAGGCAGCCTGAAAGGTGAGTACAGACAATATTCCCAGTGTTTTATTGTACTGATCCTAATCCCACCAGGCGTCCTGAAAGGTGAGTACAGACAATATTGCCAGTGTTTTATTATACTGATCCTAATCTCACAAGACAGCCTGAAAGGTGAGTACAGACAATATTCCCAGTGTTTTATTATACTGATCCTAATCTCACAAGACAGCCTGAAAGGTGAGTACAGACAATATTCCCAGTGTTTTATTATACTGATCCTAATCTCACAAGACAGCCTGAAAGGTGAGTACAGACAATATTCCCAGTGTTTTATTGTACTGATCCTCATCTCACCAGACAGCCTGAAAGGTGAGTACAGACAATATTGCCAGTGTTTTATTATACTGATCCTAATCCCACCAGGCGGTCTGAAAGGTGAGTACAGAAAATATTCCCAGTGTTTTATTATACTGATCCTAATCTCACAAGGCAGCCTGAAAGGTGAGTACAGACAATATTCCCAGTGTTTTATTATACTGATCCTCATCTCACCAGACAGCCTGAAAGGTGAGTACAGACAATATTGCCAGTGTTTTATTATACTGATCCTAATCTCACCAGACAGCCTGAAAGGTGAGTACAGACAATATTGCCAGTGTTTTATTATACTGATCCTAATCTCACCAGACAGCCTGAAAGGTGAGTACAGACAATATTGCCAGTGTTTTATTATACTGATCCTCATCTCACCAGACAGCCTGAAAGGTGAGTACAGACAATATTCCCAGTGTTTTATTATACTGATCCTCATCTCACCAGACAGCCTGAAAGGTGAGTTCAGACAATATTGCCAGTGTTTTATTATACTGATCCTAATCTCACAAGACAGCCTGAAAGGTGAGTACAGAAAATATTCCCAGTGTTTTATTATACTGATCCTAATCTCACAAGGCAGCCTGAAAGGTGAGTACAGACAATATTCCCAGTGTTTTATTATACTGATCCTCATCTCACCAGACAGCCTGAAAGGTGAGTACAGACAATATTGCCAGTGTTTTATTATACTGATCCTAATCTCACCAGACAGCCTGAAAGGTGAGTACAGACAATATTGCCAGTGTTTTATTATACTGATCCTAATCTCACAAGACAGCCTGAAAGGTGAGTACAGAAAATATTCCCAGTGTTTTATTATACTGATCCTAATCTCACAAGGCAGCCTGAAAGGTGAGTACAGACAATATTCCCAGTGTTTTATTATACTGATCCTAATCCCACAAGGCAGCCTGAAAGGTGAGTACAGACAATATTGCCAGTGTTTTATTATACTGATCCTAATCCCACCAGACAGCCTGAAAGGTGAGTACAGACAATATTGCCAGTGTTTTATTGTACTGATCCTAATCCCACCAGACAGCCTGAAAGGTGAGTACAGACAATATTGCCAGTGTTTTATTATACTGATCCTAATCCCACAAGACAGACTGAAAGGTGAGTACAGACAATATCGCCAGTGTTTTATTGTACTGATCCTCATCTCACAAGACAGCCTGAAAGGTGAGTACAGACAATATTGCCAGTGTTTTATTATACTGATCCTCATCTCACAAGACAGCCTGAAAGGTGAGTACAGACAATATTGCCAGTGTTTTATTATACTGATCCTCATCTCACAAGACAGCCTGAAAGGTGAGTACAGACAATATTGCCAGTGTTTTATTATACTGATCCTCATCTCACAAGACAGCCTGAAAGGTGAGTACAGACAATATTGCCAGTGTTTTATTATACTGATCTTAATCCCACCAGAGAGCCTGAAAGGTGAGTACAGACAATATTCCCAGTGTTTTATTATACTGATCCTAATCCCACCCGGCGGCCTGAAAGGTGAGTACAGACAATATTCCCAGTGTTTTATTATACTGATCCTAATCCCACCAGACAGCCTGAAAGGTGAGTACAGACAATATTGCCAGTGCTTTATTATACTGATCCTAATCCCACCAGGCGGTCTGAAAGGTGAGTACAGACAATATTGCCAGTGTTTTATTGTACTGATCCTAATCCCACCAGGCGGTCTGAAAGGTGAGTACAGACAATATTGCCAGTGTTTTATTATACTGATCCTCATCTCACCAGACAGCCTGAAAGGTGAGTACAGACAATATTCCCAGTGTTTTATTGTACTGATCCTAATCCCACCAGGCGGTCTGAAAGGTGAGTACAGACAATATCGCCAGTGTTTTATTATATTCATGTGTGGTATCAGATCGTCTGTCATGTTGGGTGATAATATTTTTGACAGCCATGCAATGATTACAAGTACAATGTATTTCATAAAATAGTTGTTTTACAGTTATTTTGTACAGAGGCACTATAGTACTGTGGGGTTCTCCAGATGACTTAAATTGGCAGTGTTATTTTTTGTCAAATTTAGGAAACAGGCTTAGTTCATATACATTGTATGTAATTAATATATTTATTTTAAGAAGAACAAGGATTATTTTTCTTTTGTCTATAAATATTTGTTTGATAGCTAATTTCTAAATTGATTATAGATAATCACAATAAAAATGATCAAATATGATTTTTTAACTTTGATGCATTTTGACAGGGAATGCTCTGCAGAAGATGCTTCACAAGGGCTATGTGAGCAGCCACCTATAGTAAAGGCTGCAAGTCCAGGTAAAAGTTTTATCCCAAACTAAGAGAAAAGCAATTCTTAAGTTAGTGTGCATGTAAATCTTGTATACTGATGTATGATTTTAATTAGGAAATTCAATGTGCATGTATTTAGAACAGATATTTCAGACAATTTCAAACAAGAATGTTACTGAAACGGTTTTGAAATCTGATGTAATTATGATTTAATCTATTGACTGTGTTACCATTACAGTAAGCAGTAACTGGATGATGCTGGTGGTAGGTGTGGTCATCGTCCTGGTGGCCATAGTGGTCAGTGTGGTGGCCTGTCGCATCTATAAAAGGTATGTTCCTGTCAAAAAAACCTGACTTGTTGGTTGTAAATACTTATACACCACAGACTACACTGCTTATCACAAAAAGCATCAAATAGCACCAACGGTATAGAAATATATCAATAAGTTTACACCAATAAATGGCGTGGAGTACAATAGGAATAGTACAATAGGAAGAGTACAATAGGAGGAGTACAATAGGTGGAGTACAATAGGAATAGTACAATAGGTGGAGTACAATAGGAGGAGTAAAATAGGAGGAGTACAATAGGAGGAGTACAATAGGTGGAGTACAATAGGTGAAATAAAATAGGAGTACAATAGGTGGAGTACAATAGGTGGAGTACAATAGGAGGAGTACAATTGGAGGAATACAATAGGAAGAGTACAATAGGAGGAGTACAATTGGAGGAATACAATAGGTGGAGTACTATAAGTGGAGTACAATAGGAGGAGTAAAATAGGAGGAGTACAATAGGAGGAGTACAATAGGTGGAGTACAATAGGAAGAGTACAATAGGAAGAGTACAATAGGAGGAGTACAATTGGAGGAATACAATAGGTGGAGTACTATAAGTGGAGTACAATAGGAGGAGTACAATTGGAGGTGTACAATGGGAGGAGTACAATAGGTGGAGTACAATTGGAGGAGTACAATAGGTGGAGTACAATTGGAGGAGTACAATAGGTGGAGTACAATAGGTGGAGTACAATTGGAGGTGTACAATAGGAGGAGTACAATAGGTGGAGTACAATAGGTGGAGTACAATTGGAGGTTTACAATAGGTGGAGTACAATTGGAGGAGTACAATTGGAGGTGTACCATAGGTGGAGTACAATAGGTGGAGTACAATTGGAGGTGTACAATAGGTGGAGTACAATAGGTGGAGTACAATAGGAAGAGTAAAATAGAAGGAGTACAATAGGAGGAGTACAATAGGAGGAGTACAATAGGTGGAGTACAATAGGTGGAGTACAATAGATGGAGTACAATAGGTGAAATACAATAGGAGGAGTACAATAGGTGGAGTACAATAGAAGGAGTACAATAGGTGGAGTACAATAGGAAGAGTACAATAGGTGAAGTACAATAGGAGGAGTACAATAGAAAGAGTACAAAAGGAAGAGTACAATAGGAGGAGTACAACAGGTGGAGTACAATTGGAGGTGTACAATGGGAGGAGTACAATAGGTGGAGTACAATAGGTGGAGTACAAATACAGTAGGAAGAGTACAGTAGGTGGAGTACAATAGGTGGAGTACAATTGGAGGTGTACAATGGGAGGAGTACAATAGGTGGAGTACAATAGGTGGAGTACAATAGGTGGAGTACAATAGATGGAGTACAATTGGAGGTGTACAATAGATGGAGTACAATAGGTGGAGTACAATAGGTGGAGTACAATTGGAGGTGTACAATAGGTGGAGTACAATTAGGTGGAGTTCAATAGGTGGAGTACAATAGGAAGAGTACAATAGGTGGAGTACAATAGGAAGAGTACAATAGGAGGAGTACAATAGGAGGAGTACAATCGGTGGAGTACAATAGGAGGAGTACAATAGAATTTCTTCAAGATGCAATCAGTTATTTATTCACTTTAAATTTCAAACATAAAAAGAGAAGCTAATTCTTCAAATAGTGGTAATAACATAGAGTATGTAACTTTTGGTCCTGTACTTAAAATATACAACAGACTATTCTTGCCTTCAGTCGATCATAATCACTCTTTGTTTGGAATGTAGCCATGTTTATCCAGATCATCAAAGGTTGTTTTATAATGAATGGTGTATATTTACCCTAGATCAGATAGATTGACTGAATCATTCAGGTAATTCTATCTTCCTGTTTTTGAATTATTCACATAATACTTGGTAACTTGTTTTTTCAGACGCAGAAGGCAGGCATATAATGTGGATAATGGGGAATTTTTGGCACTCAATTTTGCCAATCCTACATATCAAAAGACAAGCACAGAAACAATCAACTCTGTGTCATCTACTTCCTCCAGACTTTGGAGAATTTTTCGTTTTAATAAAAATCGTGTAAGTATTTTTTCTGGTATATTCTTAAGGGTTCATGAATACCTGAGATACCTGATTATACAAGACCACCAATTAAAACAAATCATGTTGAGACAATCTGGGCCAGTTTAGAGCTTTAAGTCATGTTGAGACAATCTGGGTCAGTAAAGAGCTTTAAATCATGTTGAGACAATCTGGGTCAGTAAAGAGCTTTAAATCATGTTGAGACAATCTGGGCCAGTAAAGAGCTTTAAATCATGTTGAGACAATCTGGGTCAGTAAAGAGCTTTAAATCATGTTGAGACAATCTGGGTCAGTATATATATATAGAGCTTTAAATCATGTTGAGACAATCTGGGTCTGTATAGAGCTTTAAATCATGTTGAGACAATCTGGGTCTGTATAGAGCTTTAAATCATGTTGAGACAATCTGGGTCAGTAAAGAGCTTTAAATCATGTTGAGACAACAATCTGTGCTGGTATAGATTTTAAAATCAGTTGACGTTGACATATTCTTTTAAAACAATCTGTCTTTATGGAGCTTTAAATCAATAAAAGTATTGTGTTAATGTAGAGTCATTATATTGTTACTGAAAGAGTTATGGTGAAATTAAGGGAATTCTTTCAATTTGATATTGATGCAATAAATCCCAAGTTAACAATAGTCCATTGTTCTAATACAACTAAACATGTCACACTTATTGTTTCAGGATCAGGTTCAATTTTTGGAATCGTCACAAGAAAATGGACTCAATAATTCTGAGACTTGTATTTTAGTTCGACATAGAGAGGGTGGTGGCCATGTGTCACAGCCAATGGCAATGTCGGTGAACAGAAGCTTATTTAAAGCAAAGACTTCAAATCAATCTAAAGAACAGAAAGCTAATGTTCCATACAGGCCAGTGGACACGTGAGATATGTAGCACCATGCGGCATCATGCTCGTGTGGTGCGGACACAAATACACAAGACAATTCAGGGTCCTCTCAGGGCCAGTCTACAAGGAGCATATATACCATTTATTGTGTGCACCCGTGGATAAGAGGCTGTTTCAGGCCCAAGTGATATGGGCATACATGAATTAAAGGCTGCTTCAGGACCATGTGGTGTTTGTAACCTTTGATTATAGGCTCTTTAAGGACCAGACAAATAGCCATGTGACCCCCATGAATTAAGCATTGCTTCAGGACCATGTGATGTGGGTAACCATGGATTAAAGGCTCTTTCTACCATATAATGTGGTCACCATGGATAATGTGGTCACCGTGGATTAAAGGGCCCTTCAGGGCCAGACAGGTTTTTTTAATATTTCAATTTAAGAATAAATTTTGAACCTTCAAACAATTGAATCCACAAAAAAAAAATTCAAAAAATATGTCGTACGTGAGAAGTTTCCTTTGGATGTTGAACACTCGCTGTGTTAACAGTGTAATAGCACAAGGCAAGTGTAGCCAGACTGTTATTGATATACAGTGCTATAAATAGTAACAACTTATGTACAATGTATAGGTTCAGTTTTCTACCAAATGGCATTTGTATGAATACATGTTTGTTGTATGATTTATGAGGAATATTTATGAATGAATGAGATATGCATTTCCATTAAAAAATAACTTACCATGGTTTTACCACAACAGGTGCTAACCTCAGCCAATCTTAAAGTTAGTGTCACATTAACTAACAACCATTTATTTGTTTTGGATATTCAGTTGATATTAAAGTATTTATTTTCCACTAAATATGACAGTATCTTACACTAGTTATCCTCCAATCACAGCATTGTTTACATACATGTCGTCATAACATTGATATTAGGGTATCTGTATGTATCGATTGGAATCACGTGTCTTAATTATATGTGCTCATAAATGTGACATTCATTCTCAGACTGTGTTGACATCTTTTATCTAAAGTGTTATTTGAGGCTACGTCGAAGTGATACCTGCCATGTGACTACATCTTATTTCAGCAGTCATGTGACTATTTCAGCAGTCATGCGACTATTTCAATAGTTATATGACTATTTCATTGGTCATGTGGTCATGTGACCATTTCAGTATTCGTGTGACTTTTTCATTGTTGATGTGATGTTTCATTGGTCATGTGACTATTTCAATAGTCACATAACTATTTTGATCATGTGACTATTTCAGTAGTTATGTGACCGTTTCATTGGTCATGTGACTATTTCGGTAGTCAAATAACTATTTCAATAATCATGTGACTATTTCAGTAAGTGTGTGACTGTTTCATTGGACATATAGTCATGTGACCATTTCAGTACTCCTGTGACTATTTCATTGGAGATGTGATACATTGGTCATGTGACTGTTTCAATAGTCACATACCCTGGTAACTATTTCAATGATCATGGGACTTATGTTATTGTCTCATGATTTGATTAATTTCTTTTCGAATTTGAACAATAGATACAATAATGTGATGTATGATTAACACCAGCACATCTATTCTGTAGAATTTTCATTTCACTCAATTACGACTGTTATGACTCCCAAGTGTTTCAATACATATACAGATGTATGATATAATGATATGTACATTTATTTGTACCTGTTATCTCTGTTTCTTTGTGGCAGCTTAATTGTATTCATAACTTACCTTGTGCTTACTGAATTCTGCAGTTTCTGTAAATGGAAGTTTAAAAAAAAAAAATATGTTGTTATCAATATCATGATATTATTTGTACTGTATTCTGGCTGTGTCAAACACATGTAGTCGACCCAGTCCTGATTCTTAACTGTGTCATTTATTGGAAAATATCACTCAATAACCAACATTTCTATAGTCATGGAATTTAGCCAAAAGCATGCTGCGATGGTGGTCTATAAAACTTTGTTCAAATGGATTACCAAAGCATTTTCTGTTTTGTTAAAAAAAAAATACATTTCACTTCACACAATTGCAAAAAGACAAACTGTCATTGGCCGAAATGCTGAATGTAAGGTTTACATGTTCCCCTGATTATATATCTATAGCTAGTTTATGAATTGTTTTTAATAATAATTTGTTTTCATTTTACAACACTTAGGAAACAAGTTTTCGTCAAGTTTTAAGAATCACTCTATAAGGATCAATGATGCCATTTTAATCTTTTAAACAAATAAAAATGACATGCATTATTATTTTCCAGTTTCTTTATTACTACTGTTTAAACCTTAGGTATCTATGGTACTTTGGAAGCTTAATTGATCCAATTTGCACTTTCTCAACTTGTGTATGAATACCTGGGTCTATATGTACAAACCTACACAATCTGTACTGTTAATGCACTCTCTACTCAGAACTTTGTTGCCAAACTCTTATTTCTAACTCAGGTGTTTTAAGCTCCATTATTGATGGACAATGTACAGTTTATTACAAATATCATTTTATAATCAAAAGATAGCATTAGTTTTAGTCACATGAAAACTCTTTCTAATTTATTTAATAAGTCAGATGTTTCCTGTAAGTGTAGTAGGGGCTAAATTTGTTTGCCTCATTTGTCTGTCTGCCTCTCTCACATCACTCTAGCTGTCGTATTATTGACAAAATCTTACTGAAACTTCACTTGGACACGATCTTATATCAGCATGATAGTACAATGATTAAGGTCAATGTTACTAATAATAGAATTATGCTGTCGTACACAATGTCATTACTCTTGCTGTGGTATTAAACCACATTTTGATGAAACATAAGTTTGACAAGATTGAATATCGGCTTGATTGGCTGAAAGTCAAAGACACTGAACTGAAAATAGAATTTTTCCAAAACTTAAGAAATATGATGTTTTTTTCTCACACATCTTGATTCTTACCAGGATAATTGCTAACGTCCGTCTGTTTCCTGATGAACTTCATTTGCACCTCTACATGTCCATAATCATAGAATGTAGGTTGGAAGGCAAGGGTATTTGTAGAACTTTTTTTTTAATGACTGAATGTGTATAAATGAGATACAATGTATACGCCACGGTCAATGTTTTTGTTTTGATTTTCTTCATATCTCTCTCTCTCAAAAAGTTTATTTTTAACAAAATTAGTGTGGTTATGAAGCATTTTTATCAACATCAAAATATGACCTCCATTCCTTTGATAATGAGGATATCTTGAAATCTAAGAAGTTATTTTATTGACAGATACTTAAATGTTTTTTTTATTTTTCATGATTTCCTTGACATGTATCATCAATCAATGAATACAGGTGTGAATGCTATTTTTACCGGTAACTATGAGAAACTATTTTTACATTAAAATTTGTATTTGTAAGTAGCTATATAGGTACTTGCATCATTATACTACCATCAACTGATCAATATACTTACATGTTGCTGATTATTTTTATACAGCAGGCTTATCATGACAAACATTTTTAGTTTTTACATTGTAATATTTCTTGTAATTTTTAAGTATTTAAAGAGGTCCATTACAGGTTGTGGTGTGCCTAAATATTTCAATTACATTTTTAAGTGCAATACGGATAATTTTGAATGGAAATGACAGAAAAAGTAATCCTTCTATGTGTTGTGTAGGTGATGTGCATACCGATAGCTGGATAAAGTCATGATCATCACAATCTATTTTAAAAATCTTGTCAGTAACGGCATATTACTTATAGCATTAATGTCATGTGATATCAGCATCAGTGTCCTGTCGGCATCAGTGTCATATGATGTCGGCATCAGTGTCATATGATGTCGGCATCAGTGTCATATGATGTCGGCATCAGTGTCATATGATGTCGGCATCTGTGTCATATGATATCGGCATCCATGTCATATGATATATCGGCATCAGTGTCGTGTGATTTCTGCATCAATGTCATATGATATTGGCATCACTGTCATGTGATATCGGCATCAGTGTCATATGATCTTAACATCAGTGTCATGTGATCTTAACATCAATGTCATGTGATCTTGGCATCAATGTCATATGATCTTGGCATCGGTGTCGTGTGATATCGGCATCAGTGTCATATGATCTTGACATCAGTGTCATATGATCTTAACATCAATGTCATGTGATCTTGGCATCAATGTCATATGATCTTGGCATCGGTGTCGTGTGATATCGGCATCAGTGTCATATGATCTTGACATCAGTGTCATATGATCTTGGCATCAATGTCATATGATCTTGGCATCGGTGTCGTGTGATTTCGGCATCAGTGTCGTGTGATATCGGCATCAATGTCATATGGTATCGGCATCAGTCATGATATCGGCATCGAGTGTCATGTGATACGGCATCAGTATCATATGATCTCGGCATCAGTATCATGTCGGCATCAGTGTCATATGATTTTGGTATCGGTGCCATATCATGTCGGCATCAGTGTCATGCGATTTCGGCATCAGTGTCATGTGATATCGGCATCACTGTCATGTCGTCATCAGTGTCATATGATGTTAGAATCAGTGTCATATTGTCTCGGCATATGATCTCAGCATCAGTGTCATGTCCGCATCCGTGTTATATGATATCTGAATCAGTGTCATGCGATTTCGGCATCAGTGTCATGTGATATCGGCATCAGTGTCATGTGATCTCGACATCACTGTCACGTGATCTTGACATCAATGTCATATGATATCGGCATCAGTGTCATGTGATCTTGACATCAATGTCATATGATCTTGACATCAATGTCATATGATCTTGACATCAATGTCATATGATCTCGGCATCAGTGTCATGTGATCTTGACATCAATGTCATATGATCTTGGCATCAATGTTATATGATCTTGGCATCAGTGTCATGGCATTGTGATCTTTGCATCAATGCCATAAAGTGATTATGGCATAATTGTCACATGATCCTGGCCTGTCATCAGTGTCATGTGACAATGGAGCAAATGTCACATGTTCCTGGAATCACTGTCAAGAAATTCTAACATCAGTACCATGTGATAATGGCATCAGTGTCATGTGGTTCTGGCACCAGTACTACCTGATACCGACATCAGTGTCACATGATACTGACATCAATGTCACATGATCATGGAGTCAGTGTCATGTGATCCTGTCATCAGTGTCACATGATAGTGACATCGATGTCACATGATCATGGCGTCAGTGTCATGTGGTCCTGTCATCAGTGTCACATGGATGTCATGTGAACCTGTCATCAGTGTCATGTGGCCCGTCATCATTGTTGTATGGTCAAATTTTCTATAACCAATGCTGGAGTTAAGTTATATGTACCATTTGATATTAAGACTTGATTTTGTCAGACCCGAAAGACAGGTTGTAAGAAATTGAGAGATTGTTAGAAAGTATGTCCATACATTGAAATATCCACAGTTTGTAGAGATGAGACCTTCCCTATTAGTAATATTTGTCAAATCTCCATAGTTGTATATAGTGAACAAAAATGCTAAATATATTTGTTCAAATTTTTACAAAATATTATTACATTTTATGATGTGTTTCAAATGATTTTCTAGAATTTTGATTACATTGATATTGTATTCGACTGTGCCATTATTATTTATTTTTTTACATCCAATGTTTATACGTATGTACTTAGATGACTGTTCTGACATTGTCATCTCTTTAAATTTGTCTGGTTATGACATTGTCAGTATAACTGTATAATTTGTCTGGTTATGACATTGTCAGTATAACTGTATAATTTGTCTGGTTATGACATTGTCAGTAGCTGTATAATTTGTCTGGTTATGACATTGTCAGTAACTGAAATTTGTCTGGTTATGACATTGTCAGTAACTGTATAATTTGTTTGATTATGACATTGTCAATAACTGTATAATTTGTCTGGTTATGACATTGTCAGTAACTGTATAATTTGTTTGATTATGACATTGTCAATAACTGTATAATTTGTCTGGTTATGACATTGTCAGTAACTGTATAATTTGTCTGGTTATGACATTGTCAATAACTGTATAATTTGTTTGATTATGACATTGTCAATAACTGTACAATGTGTGTGGTTATGACATTTACATTGTTAATGACTTCACGATTTGTCTGGTAAAGACATTTACATTGTCAATAACTTTATGATTTTTCTAGTTATGACATTTTATGAAGCTGTACAACTTGTCAGCAAGCTCATGTTCCTCTAGTAATAGAGCATCTTATTAGTCAAAATCATTGTTTATCGATAATGGACGATTTTTAAATAATTTGGCACACATTTTTTTCTTAAATTTGTTTCAGGAATTGCAATAAGTATGATGTCATTAAAGCTATACTACAGTGATTCTAGCTGTGTATGAAACTCAGTATGGCGATATGTTAGCAATGTGTTGGTGTGTGATTTACATGGATGTTCATGGTCAGAGACTGTTTATCTGTGTCAAAGTAATTCGCTCCTACTGACATTGTATATAATCTGTGATTATTAAATTTGTAACGAAGACATTCTGTGTAAACTTATTTGTTAGCTATCGTCTTTCTACAGTAGTGGAGAATTTGAGCGCAATAGTGGAAATGTGATTTATAGGTCATCTGACCCGAAAGGTTCAGGAGGATATATAGCCATCGTGCTTCGTCCGTTGCTGTATGCCTTCTGTAAACTTTTCACATTTCAAGTTTCACCAGTGGGATTCAGCCCTAAGTTACCTGAAATGATCCTAACATGGTCCTGACCAAGTGTTGTAACTTTTCAGGACTGTCCGAAATCCAAGGTGGCCCCATTGGCAGCCATCTTGAAAAAAAATATATTTTGAACTTTTTTTTCAGTTTCACTGGCTGAAAATTGATAGGGATGTTAAAGAAGGGGAGCCAACAAAGTGTTGTTATTTTTTTGGCATCTTCAAAACTTTGCCATGGCTGCCATGGCGGCCATTTTTTCAATCTTACAACTTATAATTAAGCATAGATTAAGGAAAATTAACCTTCATGGTAGGGAGCCTCCCTCAGTAGAGTAGGAGTTAACATGATGGTAGGGAGCCTCCCTCAGTAGTGAGGGAGTTAACATGATGGTAGGGAGCCTCCCTCAGTAGTGAGGGAGTTAGCATGATGGTAGGGAGCCTCCCTCAGTAGAGTAGGAGTTAACATGATGGTAGGGAGCCTCCCTCAGTAGTGAGGGAGTTAACATGATGGTAGGGAGCCTCCCTCAGTAGTGAGGGAGTTAGCATGATGGTAGGGAGCCTCCCTCAGTAGTGAGGGAGTTAACATGATGGTAGAGAGCCTCCCTCAGTAGTGGGGGAGTTAACATGATGGTAGAGAGCCTCCCTCAGTAGTGGGGGAGTTAACATGATGGTAGGGAACCTCCCTCAGTAATGGGGGAGTTAACATGCTGGTAGGGAGCCTCCCTCAGTAATGGGGGAGTTAACATGATGGTAGGGAGCCTCCCTCAGTAGTGAGGGAGTTAACATGATGGTAGGGAGCCTCCCTCAGTAGTGAGGGAGTTAACATGATGGTAGGGAGCCTCCCTCAGTAGTGAGGGAGTTAACATGATGGTAGGGAGCCTCCCTCAGTAGAGTAGGAGTAAACATGATGGTAGAGAGCCTCTCTCAGTAATGGGGGAGTTACATGATGGTAGAGAGCCTCTCTCAGTAATGGGGATGTTACAGGATGGAAGGGAGCCTCCCTCAGTAATGGGGGAGTTGATATGCTGGTAGGGAGCCTCCCTCAGTAGTGGGGGAGTTAACATGATGGTAGGGAGCCTCCCTCAGTAGTGGGGGAGTTAACATGATGGTAGGGAACCTCCCTCAATAATGGGGGAGTTGACATGCTGGTAGGGAGCCTCCCTCAGTAGTGGGGGAGTTAACATGATGGTAGAGAGCCTCCCTCAGTAATGGGGAAGTTAACATGATGGTATGGAGCCTACCTCAGTAATGGGAGAGTTAACATGATGGTAGGGAGCCTCCCTCAGTAATGGGGGAGTTAACATGATGGTAGAGAGCCTCTCTCAATAATGGGGGAGTTACATGATGGTAGAGAGCCTCTCTCAATAATGGGGGAGTTGCCATGCTTGTAGGGAACCTCCCTCAGTAATGGGGGAGTTACATGATGGTAGAGAGCCTCTCTCAGTAATGGGGATGTTACAGGATGGAAGGGAGCCTCCCTCAGTAATGGGGGAGTTGATATGCTGGTAGGGAGCCTCCCTCAGTAGTGGGGGAGTTAACATGATGGTAGGGAGCCTCCCTCAGTAGTGGGGGAGTTAACATGATGGTAGGGAACCTCCCTCAATAATGGGGGAGTTGACATGCTGGTAGGGAGCCTCCCTCAGTAGTGGGGGAGTTAACATGATGGTAGAGAGCCTCCCTCAGTAATGGGGAAGTTAACATGATGGTATGGAGCCTACCTCAGTAATGGGAGAGTTAACATGATGGTATGGAGCCTACCTCAGTAATGGGAGAGTTAACATGATGGTAGGGAGCCTCCCTCAGTAATGGGGGAGTTAACATGATGGTAGGGAGCCTCTCTCAATAATGGGGGAGTTACATGATGGTAGAGAGCCTCTCTCAATAATGGGGGAGTTGCCATGCGTGTAGGGAGCCTCCCTCAGTAATGGGGGAGTTGAAATAATGGTAGGGAGCCTCCCCCATTAGAGGGGGAGTTAACATGATGGTAAGGAGCCTCCCTCAGTAATGGTGGAGTTACATGATGGTAGGGACCCTCCCTCATTAGAGGGGGAGTTGACATAATGGTAGGGAGCCTTCCTCATTAGAGGGGAGTCCGGGGGTTACATGATGGTAGGGAGTCTCCCTCAGTACTTTAGGATTGCTATATTGTACTCTAATGACGATACCGCCTACTTTAGGATTGTTACATTATCTGACGATACAGTCTAATTTAGGATTGTTACATTGTACTCTACTGACGATACAGTCTAATTTAGGATTGTTATATTGTACTCTACTGACGATACAGCCTACTTTAGGATTGTTACATTGTACTCTACTGACGATACAGTCTACTTTAGGATTGTTACATTGTACTATACTGACGATACAGCCTACTTTAGGATTGTTACATTGTACTATACTGACGATACAGTCTACTTTAGGATTGTTATATTGTACTATACTGACGATACAGCCTACTTTAGGATTGTTATAGTGTACTATACTGACGATACAGCCTACTTTAGGATTGTTATATTGTACTATACTGACGATACAGACTACTTTAGGATTGTCACATTGTACTCTACTGACGATACAGCCTACTTTAGGATTGTTATATTGTACTATACTGACTATACAGTCTACTTTAGGATTGTTATATTGTACTCTACTGACGATACAGCCTACTTTAGGATTGTTATATTGTACTATACTGACGATACAGCCTACTTTAGGATTGTTATAGTGTACTATACTGACGATACAGCCTACTTTAGGATTGTTATATTGTACTATACTGACGATACAGCCTACTTTAGGATTGTTATATTGTACTATACTGACGATACAGTCTACTTTAGGATTGTTATATTGTACTCTACTGACGATACAGTCTACTTTAGGATTGTTATATTGTACTCTACTGACGATACAGTCTACTTTAGGATTGTTACATTGTACTCTACTGACGATACAGCCTACTTTAGGATTGTTATATTGTACTATACTGACTATACAGTCTACTTTAGGATTGTTATATTGTACTCTACTGACGATACAGCCTACTTTAGGATTGTTATATTGTACTATACTGACGATACAGCCTACTTTAGGATTGTTATAGTGTACTATACTGACGATACAGCCTACTTTAGGATTGTTATATTGTACTATACTGACGATACAGCCTACTTTAGGATTGTTATATTGTACTATACTGACGATACAGTCTACTTTAGGATTGTTATATTATACTCTACTGACGATACAGTCTACTTTAGGATTGTTATATTGTACTCTACTGACGATACAGTCTACTTTAGGATTGTCACATTGTACTATACTGACGATACAGTCTACTTTAGGATTGTCACATTGTACTCTACTGACGATACAGCCTACTCTAGGATTGTCACATTGTACTATACTGACGATACAGTCTACTCTAGGATTGTTACATTGTACTATACTGACTATACAGTCTACTTTCGGATTGTCACATTGTACTCTACTGACGATACAGTCTACTTTCGGATTGTCACATTGTACTCTACTGACGATACAGCCTACTTTAGGATTGTCACATTGTACTATACTGACGATACAGCCTACTTTAGGATTGTTACATTGTACTATACTGACTATACAGCCTACTTTAGGATTGTTATAATGTACTCTACTGACGATACAGCCTACTTTAGGATTGTTACATTGTACTCTACTGACGATACAGCCTACTTTAGGATTGTTATAGTGTACTATACTGACTATACAGCCTACTTTAGGATTGTTATATTGTACTCTACTGACGATACAGTTTACTTTAGGATTGTTATATTGTACTCTACTGACGATACAGCCTACTTTAGGATTGTTATATTGTACTATACTGACTATACAGCCTACTTTAGGATTGTTATATTGTACTCTACTGACGATACAGTTTACTTTAGGATTGTTATATTGTACTCTACTGACGATACAGCCTACTTTAGGATTGTCACATTGTACTCTACTGACGATACAGCCTACTTTAGGATTGTTATATTGTACTATACTGACGATACAGTGTACTTTAGGATTGTTATATTGTACTCTACTGACGATACAGCCTACTTTAGGATTGTCACATTGTACTCTACTGACGATACAGTCTACTTTAGGATTGTTATATTGTACTCTACTGACCATACAGCCTACTTTAGGATTGTTACATTGTACTCTACTGACGATACAGTCTACTTTAGGATTGTTATATTGTACTCTACTGACGATACAGTCTACTTTAGGATTGTTATATTGTACTCTACTGACGATACAGCCTACTTTAGGATTGTCACATTGTACTCTACTGACGATACAGCCTACTTTAGGATTGTTACATTGTACTATACTGACGATACAGCCTACTTTAGGATTGTTACATTGTACTATACTGACGATACAGCCTACTTTAGGATTGTTATATTGTACTCTACTGACGATACAGTTTACTTTAGGATTGTTATATTGTACTCTACTGACGATACAGCCTACTTTAGGATTGTCACATTGTACTCTACTGACGATACAGCCTACTTTAGGATTGTTATATTGTACTCTACTGACTATACAGCCTACTTTAGGATTGTTATAATGTACTCTACTGACGATACAGTCTACTTTAGGATTGTTATAGTGTACTCTACTGACGATACAGCCTACTTTAGGATTGTTACATTGTACTATACTGACGATACAGTCTACTTTAGGATTGTTACATTGTACGCTACTGACGATACAGCCTACTTTAGGATTGTTATATTGTACTCTACTGACGATACAGCCTACTTTAGGATTGTTACAGTGTACTCTACTGACGATACAGCCTACTTTAGGATTGTTACATTATACTATACTGACGATACAGCCTACTTTAGGATTGTTATATTGTACTCTACTGACGATACAGCCTACTTTAGGATTGTTATATTGTGCTATACTGACGATACAGTCTACTTTAGGATTGTCACATTGTACTCTACTGACGATACAGCCTACTTTAGGATTGTTACATTGTACTATACTGACTATACAGTCTACTTTAGGATTGTTACATTGTACTCTACTGACGATTCAGCCTACTTTAGGATTGTTATATTGTACTATACTGACGATACAGTCTACTTTAGGATTGTTACATTGTACTCTACTGACGATACAGTCTACTTTAGGATTGTTACATTGTACTATACTGACGATACAGTCTACTTTAGGATTGTCACATTGTACTCTACTGACGATACAGTGTACTTTAGGATTGTTACATTGTACTATACTGACGATACAGTCTACTTTAGGATTGTTATAGTGTACTATACTGACTATACAGCCTACTTTAGGATTGTTACATTGTACTATACTGACGATACAGTGTACTTTAGGATTGTTACATTGTACTCTACTGACGATACAGCCTACTTTAGGATTGTTACATTGTACTCTACTGACGATACAGTCTACTTTAGGATTGTTATATTGTACTATACTGACGATACAGCCTACTTTAGGATTGTTACATTGTACTATACTGACTATACAGCCTACTTTAGGATTGTTATAGTGTACTATACTGACGATACAGCCTACTTTAGGATTGTTATAGTGTACTATACTGACGATACAGTCTACTTTAGGATTGTTACATTGTACTATACTGACGATACAGCCTACTTTAGGATTGTTATAGTGTACTATACTGACGATACAGTCTACTTTAGGATTGTTACATTGTACTCTACTGACGATACAGTCTACTTTAGGATTGTCACATTGTACTATACTGACTATACAGCCTACTTTAGGATTGTTACATTGTACTCTACTGACTATACAGCCTACTTTAGGATTGTTATAGTGTACTATACTGACGATACAGTCTACTTTAGGATTGTTATAGTGTACTCTACTGACTATACAGCCTACTCTAGGATTGTTACATTGTACTCTACTGACGATACAGTCTACTTTAGGATTGTTATATTGTACTCTACTGACGATACAGTCTACTTTAGGATTGCTATATTGTACTCTAATGACGATACCGCCTACTTTAGGATTGTTACATTATCTGACGATACAGTCTACTTTAGGATTGTTACATTGTACTATACTGACTATACAGTCTACTTTAGGATTGTTACATTGTACTATACTGACGATACAGTCTACTTTAGGATTGTTATAGTGTACTATACTGACTATACAGCCTACTTTAGGATTGTTATAGTGTACTATACTGACGATACAGCCTACTCTAGGATTGTTACATTGTACTATACTGACTATACAGCCTACTTTAGGATTGTTATAGTGTACTATACTGACGATACAGTCTACTTTAGGATTGTTATATTGTACTATACTTACGATACAGCCTACTTTAGGATTGTTACATTGTACTATACTGACGATACAGTGTACTTTAGGATTGTTATATTGTACTCTACTGACGATACAGCCTACTTTAGGATTGTTACATTGTACTCTACTGACGATACAGCCTACTTTAGGATTGTTACATTGTACTCTACTGACGATACAGTCTACTTTAGGATTGTTACATTGTACTCTACTGACGATACAGTGTACTTTAGGATTGTCACATTGTACTATACTGACGATACAGTCTACTTTAGGATTGTTACATTGTACTATACTGACGATACAGTCTACTTTAGGATTGTTATAGTGTACTATACTGACGATACAGTGTACTTTAGGATTGTTACATTGTACTATACTGACGATACAGTCTACTTTAGGATTGTTACATTGTACTCTACTGACGATACAGCCTACTTTAGGATTGTCACATTGTACTATACTGACGATACAGTCTACTTTAGGATTGTTATAGTGTACTATACTGACGATACAGTCTACTTTAGGATTGTTACATTGTACTCTACTGACTATACAGCCTACTTTAGGATTGTTATAGTGTACTATACTGACGATACAGTCTACTTTAGGATTGTTATAGTGTACTATACTGACGATACAGTCTACTTTAGGATTGTTATAGTGTACTATACTGACGATACAGTCTACTTTAGGATTGTTATAGTGTACTCTACTGACGATACAGCCTACTTTAGGATTGTTATAGTGTACTCTACTGACGATACAGCCTACTTTAGGATTGTTACATTGTACTATACTGACGATACAGCCTACTTTAGGATTGTTACATTGTACTATACTGACGATACAGCCTACTTTAGGATTGTTACATTGTACTCTACTGACGATACAGCCTACTTTAGGATTGTTATAGTGTACTATACTGACGATACAGTCTACTTTAAGATTGTCACATTGTACTCTACTGACGATACAGCCTACTTTAGGATTGTTACATTGTACTATACTGACTATACAGCCTACTTTAGGATTGTTACATTGTACTATACTGACTATACAGCCTACTTTAGGATTGTTATATTGTACTATACTGACGATACAGCCTACTTTAGGATTGTTATAGTGTACTATACTGACGATACAGCCTACTTTAGGATTGTTACATTGTACTCTACTGACTATACAGCCTACTTTAGGATTGTTACATTGTACTATACTGACGATACAGCCTACTTTAGGATTGTTATAGTGTACTATACTGACGATACAGTCTACTTTAGGATTGTTACATTGTACTCTACTGACGATACAGCCTACTTTAGGATTGTTATAGTGTACTCTACTGACGATACAGTCTACTTTAGGATTGTTACATTGTACTATACTGACGATACAGCCTACTTTAGGATTGTTATAGTGTACTCTACTGACGATACAGCCTACTTTAGGATTGTTATAGTGTACTATACTGACGATACAGCCTACTTTAGGATTGTTACATTGTACTCTACTGACTATACAGCCTACTTTAGGATTGTTACATTGTACTATACTGACGATACAGCCTACTTTAGGATTGTTACATTGTACTATACTGACGATACAGTCTACTTTAGGATTGTTACATTGTACTCTACTGACGATACAGCCTACTTTAGGATTGTTATAGTGTACTCTACTGACGATACAGTCTACTTTAGGATTGTTACATTGTACTATACTGACGATACAGCCTACTTTAGGATTGTTATAGTGTACTATACTGACGATACAGTCTACTTTAGGATTATTACATTGTACTCTACTGACGATACAGCCTACTTTAGGATTGTTATAGTGTACTCTACTGACGATACAGTCTACTTTAGGATTGTTACATTGTACTATACTGACGATACAGCCTACTTTAGGATTGTTATAGTGTACTCTACTGACGATACAGCCTACTTTAGGATTGTTACATTGTACTATACTGACGATACAGCCTACTTTAGGATTGTTACATTGTACTATACTGACGATACAGCCTACTTTAGGATTGTTATATTGTACTATACTGACGATACAGACTACTTTAGGATTGTCACATTGTACTCTACTGACGATACAGTCTAATTTAGGATTGTTATATTGTACTCTACTGACTATACAGCCTACTTTAGGATTGTTACATTGTACTATACTGACGATACAGTCTACTTTAGGATTGTTACATTGTACTCTACTGACGATACAGCCTACTTTAGGATTGTTACATTGTACTATACTGACGATACAGCCTACTTTAGGATTGTTATAGTGTACTATACTGACGATACAGCCTACTTTAGGATTGTTATAGTGTACTATACTGACGATACAGCCTACTTTAGGATTGTTATAGTGTACTATACTGACGATACAGCCTACTTTAGGATTGTTATAGTGTACGCCTCTGACTATACAGTCTTAGCAGTCGTTGTACCGTACAATGTATGTCAATACGACTCCAAATTGACGCCATATTGTTGTTATATACCTCGGATGTGTCAGATAAAATGTATAGTTTAATGTGAGACAGTTATAAACATGAGATATGATTTCATTCTGCATTAATGTTTTATTGTTATCCCGCGAATTACATATTAACCATTAAAGCCCACTACAATGTATCCGTTCTCACTGGAATACATTCTGTTGTGCTAATCATCACTGATTCTGACATTCGGTATTGTTGAACGTGTTGAATTGATCCGTGTCGAGGATGAACCCTAAGTTCGGACTTTCCTGCCATCGCCTGTTTACAATGTTCCTCTGGCGCCCGGTCCTTCCAGCAGGATTTCGATGTAATAGCCATGCTGTTTCTGAAATACGAAACGGCGTAAATACATCGTATACCATAACAAAACTATTCTCACATCTTTATTTAAGAAGGCTGAGACGATTCTCCTTTAATATAAAATTGTCCCGTGTAGTAACAATATCATCTTCGTCAATTCAAAGATTTTTTTCATGTTTTTTTTTTATCAAACTTCTTAGTTCTTTAACCTTCCCCTACCTTACCTGGCGCATACACTATGGTAAGACAAATCTCCAAAACACATAGATTATCTGATATACAAAATGTACTAAAATTGAACAAAGTGTAAAAAGAAATTTTAAGAAGTACTTATTGTAATGGGAAACCGTGGCCCCCTATAGTCCGGAAGATGCAAATACATTTTGTATGGTGGTTATTTCAACGAAACCCATGCGGCTGAATTTGTAATTCACTAATACTCCTTTATACCAAATTTTACCATAATTGAACAATATTTTTTTTCCGACCAATCAGAGGCCAAGAAATGGCCGCCATTCTGTTTAGTTTTGAAACTGAGGTTACGAAAGTGACTGTTGTCTCATGGTGTACCTACATGCCAAATTTCATCAAAATCGGACAATATTAAATTTTTGACCAAGCAGAGGCCAGGAAATAGTGGTCATTTTTTTTTTTTTTTTTTTTTAAATAAACACCGATACTTGGTACTTACCTATTGTGAACAGGCCAAAAAAGATGTTTCTACAGGTATAGACAACCGCCCACGATCTAGCTACAGTGTCTAGAACGTAGATTCCTCCGATCGGTATCTTAAATACTGAAAATGAAAATGGTCATTGAGGGTCATGGATCGCACAATAATATATCTTTCTTCATATCTAGTACCGTGACTGGTATCCAATATCATTGAAAAATGGCACATCTCTGAGAAAGAGGAGGCAAACAAGCAAGATTGGAAACAAGAAGAGACGGTTGTACATGTATATTTATGCAATCAACAATGTAATTGTATCCAGAAGAAATTCTTTCGTCCCCCGATTCTCTGTTTTGTATATATCATTCGGTATTTTTTTGACGGTGTTTTCATTTTTTTGTTTTTTTTTATTATTTATTCATTAACTTATTCATTCATTTGTGATAATTTGCCTAGGGGTTCCCCAAGTGAAGAGCATGTATACGTAGGAATTTAGTGGTAGATATTAGCAGGACAATTAAAACATAACTGCCACATACAGCTGTTCTGTTTGTCCTTTTCTGACTCATCGATAATGCTTGGCCAAAATTGCGGAATCCAGAAGGAAAGTCAGGGAATTCAAAGTGAGTATAGGACACGTTATACATATATATATATATATATATAATCAAACTATATAACAGTTCTAATTATATATATTATATTATTTATCTAATTATATTTATCATATAAGATTATTTATCTGATTGATTATATAATTATATCTATTATATAAGATTATTTATATAATTATATTTATTATATAAATAGAGGTTACACAACGTGTGGTTGTTGTATGGTATTTCTTTCACTTGAGTTAGTTATTTTTCAAAAATTACAAAAAAAAACGAGCTTTTGTAAATATTTAAATTTTCTGTGTACGAGGACTAATTGATAAGTAGTGAGCCTCGTATTGAAGGAGGTACTCAAGAATGTTCTCTCTCAGTAACAATTAAACGCTTGTTAGATTGTATTTATTGTCAATAAATAGGGGTTGAACGGTGTTTTTATTGCGTTTACGGTGGTTCAATTTATGAACGCAATAGGATATTGACATAACGCTAACGGCTATATATTGAATATGTCTATATCCCATTGTGTTCATACCACCGTAAACGCAATAAAGACACTGTTAAATGCATATATTTACACCAAACAAATAGTTGAAATACCTTACGAAGAAAATAAAAGTCGTGATGTGTTGCGACGTTGATAACTATGGCAGCTGTGGTTGCTAAAATGATATAGTTCCAATGAGTCTACATTGCTGGTTAATACAGTTTACGTTTTCAATTGATTAAGATATTCACAATCCACAATTTTCGTCTCGGATTAAAATGGTTGTCAAGAACAGCAGATATTGACACAGATTTAGTAGTATTTTGGTTTATTTTGTTAACGTCCTATTAATAGCTAAAGTCGTTTAAGGACGGCCTCCCGTGCGTGCGACATGCATGAATGTGGTGAGTGCGTATGTGTGTTTTGGGAGACTGCGGTATGTTCGTGTTAAGTCTCCTTGTGATAGGCTGGAACTTTGCCGATTTATAGTGCTACCTCACTGAAGCATACTGCCGAAGACACCCAGCAGCACACCCCACCCGGTGACATTATACTGACAACGAGCGAACCAGTCGTCCAACTCCTAATATGCTGAGCGCTAAGCAGGAGCAGCAACTACCATTTTTTAAGACTCTGGTATGTCTCGGCTAAGTGACAGAACCCAAAGCCTTCCTCTCAGCGGCGAACGCTCAACTAAAGGCCAAAAGTGAGGCATTGTCAAGGGAGACATTAGGAAGAAGAAAGTTGTTCAGAAAGAGGAGAAAAGATAAGATCCCAAATTTAGTCGCCTCTTACGATCATGCAATGGGGACAGCAGGTACAATTCTTACGCCCTACCTGCAGGGCAGGATTTAGTAGTATCGTGGTCGAATGTTCTATAGAAACTGTACGCTTCAGCCATTTGTTGTTACCTCGTGAAGAAGTTGTATAATTAGTAGTTCACTAATTTCCGCAATTTTCAGTTTAGTTTTTGACAAAATACTCACTTAACATTAGCTTTTTGTACAGAGATCATCGGGTAACAGGAGAAAACACTAAAATTGATCATTCCTTTGAAAATGGCGCCGTCTAGTTGACGGTCTGTTAACGTCACAAATAGACGACTTCATGATTATGTTACCGATTCCCGCGCTTATTAAGGTTGGTGATAACCATGGAAAAGTCTTAGGGTTGACATCAGGACCATATTTGGAAATATGCTATTTCCTTCAGCAATATGAAGTTGAAATACGTAGTGCTTCAATTGTCATCACATTAACCCAGATTTGACCCAGTATTACGGGTATCGTCGATAAATCAGAAGACGCTTTATCCTCTGGAATACATGGTCTTATCATCTTGAACATCCGGTCTTATCCTCTGGAACACCTGGTCTTATCCTCTGTAACATCCGGTCTTATCCTCTGGAACACCTGGTCTTATCCTCTGGAATACCTGGTCTTATCCTCTGGAACACCTTGTCTTATCCTCTGGAACACCTTGTCTTATCTTGTGGAACACCTGGTCTTATCCTCTCGAACACATCGTCTTATCCTCTGTAACATCTGGTATTATCCTCTGGAACACCTGGTCTTATCCCCTGGCCCACCTGGTCTTATCCTCTGGAACACCTTGTTTTATCCTCTGGAACAACTGGTCTTATCCTCTGGAACACCTGGTCTTATCCTCTGTAACATCTGGTATTATCCTCTGGAACACCTGGTCTTATCCTCTAGAACACCTGATATTATCCTCTGGAACACCTGGTCTTATCCCCTGGAGCAACTAGTCTTATCCTCTCGAACACCTGACCTTATCCTCTGGAACACCTGACCTTATCCTCTGGAACACCTGGTCTTATCCTCTGGAACACCTTGTCTTATCCCCTGGAACAACTAGTCTTATCCTCTGGAACACCTGGTCTTATCCTCTGGAATACCTGGTCTTATCCTCTGGAACACCTTGTCTTATCCTCTGGAACACCTTGTCTTATCTTGTGGAACACCTGGTCTTATCCTCTCGAACACATCGTCTTATCCTCTGTAACATCTGGTATTATCCTCTGGAACACCTGGTCTTATCCCCTGGCCCACCTGGTCTTATCCTCTGGAACACCTTGTCTTATCCTCTGGAACAACTGGTCTTATCCTCTGGAACACCTGGTCTTATCCTCTGTAACATCTGGTATTATCCTCTGGAACACCTGGTCTTATCCTCTAGAACACCTGATATTATCCTCTGGAACACCTGGTCTTATCCCCTGGAGCAACTAGTCTTATCCTCTCGAACACCTGACCTTATCCTCTGGAACACTTGACCTTATCCTCTGGAACACCTGGTCTTATCCTCTGGAACACCTTGTCTTATCCCCTGGAACAACTAGTCTTATCCTCTGGAACACCTGGTCTTATCCTCTGGAACACCTGACCTTATCCTCTGGAGCACCTGACCTTATCCTCTGGAACACCCGGTCTTATCCTGTGGAACACCTGGTCTTATCCTCTGGAACACCTGACCTTATCCTCTGGAACACCTGGTCTTATCCTCTGGAACACCTAGTCTTATCCTCTGGAACACCTGGTCTTATCCTCTGGAACACCTGGTCTTATCCTCTGGAACACCTAGTCTTATCCTCTGGAACACCTGGTCTTATCCTCTGGAACAACTGGTCTTATCCTCTGGAACACCTGGTCTTATCCTCTGGAACACCTAGTCTTATCCTCTGGAACACCTTGTCTTATCCTGTCGAACAACTAGTCTTATCCTCTGGAACACCTTGTCTTATCCTCTGGAACAACTAGTCTTATCCTCTGGAACAACTAGTCTTATCCTCTGGAACACCTAGTCTTATCCTCTGGAACAACTGGTCTTATCCTCTGGAACACCTTGTCTTATCCTCTGGAACAACTGGTCTTATCCTCTGGAACATCTGGTCTTATCCTCTGGAACACCTAGTCTTATCCTCTGGAACACCTGGTCTTATCCTCTGGAACACCTTGTCTTATCCTGTCGAACAACTAGTCTTATCCTCTGGAACAACTAGTCTTATCCTCTGGAACACCTAGTCTTATCCTCTGGAACCACTGGTCTTATCCTCTGGAACACCTTGTTTTATCCTCTGGAACACCTTGTCTTATCCTCTGGAACAACCGGTCTTATCCTCTGGAACACCTTGTCTTATCCTCTGGAACACCTAGTCTTATCCCCTGGAACAACTGGTCTTATCCTCTGGAACACCTTGTCTTATCCTCTGGAACAACTAGTCTTATCCTCTGGAACAACTAGTCTTATCCCCTGGAACAACTAGTCTTATCCCCTGGAACAACTAGTCTTATCCTCTGGAACACCTGGTCTTATCCTCAGGAACACCTTGTCTTATCCCCTGGAACACCTTGTCTTATCCCCTGGCCCACCTGGTCTTATCCTCTGGAACACCTAGTCTTATCCTGTCGAACAACTGGTCTTATCCTCTGGAACACCTTGTCTTATCCTCTGGAACACCTAGTCTTATCCTCTGGAACAACTAGTCTTATCCCCTGGAACAACTAGTCTTATCCCCTGGAACACCTTGTCTTATCCTCTGGAGCAACTAGTCTTATCCTCTGGAACACCTTGTCTTATCCTCCTGAACTCCTATCTTATTTTCTCTGTATGTTTGATCGATTCTTTATTATGCTGTTTTTCTCCCTGTTAGTTTTGTTTCCCATATTCCCGAATATTACACAACCTTTTAGTAAATACTAGCCGCAATATACCGATTGGCGAGTGAGAACATATCTTTAGCTCGATCGGGTGAGTGTAAGACTAATAATCCGGAGGTCCCGGATTCGGGCTCAAGTGAAAGCATTGAAATAAACATGCTCTCTGTTACATTGGTGCCGTGTTAGGAACAAGGAATTTACACTTACCGTTAGTTTTCGCAATCATTTTTGTTTGTTTTGTTTTTAATTATGAATGTGTCAATTATGCATGTATCTCCATCTCAATAACACAACCTAAAGACAACTTACACTCTGTAATGGTGGACTCAAAATGATTTGGAGAATCCTTCTGGATAAGGCGGCCCTCTGTACTTCTCTCCATATTGGTCCTAAAATATCGCAGAAGTGACTTGTTATAATAATAAATGTTTTGTTAAATTATTTTGTGGCATAAATAAAAGAACGGTCATGAATTCAAAGCCTAGTTTTTGAGGAAGGTATCAGTATTGTCTAGTTAATACAATACATGCGTATCATGTTTCCAGATGTTTAGAATCGTTTCTTTAAAAAAATCGTTTATTGTTAATCAGACTTACATTTTCTCTCTCCACGTTAGACCGACGCTCATGTTGCCGCTTTCTGTCACTGTGAAGTTACTAGTCACACAATCTATCACTCCCGGAATCTCTGACGATAACATTCCATTGTTTAGCCATTCCGTCCAATACCACATACCGGCAAACTGTTAAAACACAACACATCTTGTCAGAGGGAGGTTGGGTCAGAGAGACATTATGAAGTGAACGAAAAGTGTCGGGCATGCTTATGTAACTAGACATACGAGCATAAAATTTCCAAAATACGGAAAATAAGATGGACCCAATTTTTATTTTTTCTTATATTAGCAGACAATTACCTTAGTAGCGTCAAACTCGGGTTTGACTGGAACATCTGGACATGCAGCATTGATGAAGGTAGCCGTACCAATCAGGAAAAACAACTGTAGGAGAGCCATGTTGACTGTAGGCGGATTATTACTCTACCTACGTGTCTTCTGTAATAGTTGCTCTTAAAGTATACTGTCATTGGTCCGCCATCAACATACGCATGCGCATCTTATATAATCTTGAGACTAGATTTTGTATTAGATGTATGATTGGCGGTGGATGGAATCGTCTATAACAGACAGCAGACAAACATGTATGTAAAATGGATACAGAGGTAGTAACGTTACACAATGGTAGCTTTATTCAGTATTTCCCGGAGCTTATCTGCTTCGATATTTAAACCTGTTCACGACATTCGCAACAACAGTGACGATATTACACAAAAAGTTTTAGAGATACTACATAGGCGACAGTTGCATACACTGCTTCTCAAAAAAGGCATGTCGCACGCGGTATAGAAACGGGTAATCAATACCTTCAAATAATCCACTTTATATCTAAAGATAAAAAAAAAGAAGAAGCCCAAACCTTTGGATGAGTACTGTATACAAATTTATTTTGGCGCACTCAAATGTTAGCGTATTACTGAATCTAAAGATTGGCGCAAGGATGAATTGGCGCAAAGACGGTACATTCCAAGGCAAAATATGTACAGAAACTGCAATTAGCACAAACATATTTTGGCGGAATGCTTTCAACGCGAAATGCGCTGACATAATATTACCGCTAAATAATGTAAGTTTACAGTATGTAACCGTTGCCTATTATTGTTTTAAATCTATCGTAGTTCTCTTTACCTGTTGACATATTTGACGTCAATCTCTTCAAGTAAATTAAAACGGTTTACGGCAAAATACACAACCAAATCTGGTAATTTTACCTGAAGATGGGCGTATCGATCTGCGTGCTAAACAAAACAAAAACAAAACATGTGATGGGGGTAACTTGTTTTGCTCCGTAAACAGTGGGTCACATTGAAGTGGGGTCTCCATATAGTAATTGGTGAATAAAGAAAAGAAAACACAGTCAGAAGCTATTCTGTTTGTCATCATGATATGTGTTGCCCTTCCAAACCTTACCCTTTGCTTCTGCGAGTGAGTCGTGGTGTGTCCTTAGAGGTAACATTTTGTTTCTTCTTTGGGCGGTGGCAGAATCCTATAAAAAAAACTGCCACTCTGATTGTATCTTCTTTATAAGGAGTGCAAAAGTCAAAGAGTCATCCATCCTCCTTCATATTATTCTGACTAGAAGGATGGGTTCTCTTCCCTAAATAAGGTTAGAATCCGAAAGGGGCTGTCAGGAAATATAGGGACATTAATTGGGTCGATTTCTCAAAACAGGGAATCGCTTGGATAACAACTGCCGCTCTTAAAGCCTGAACACCAGGCCAGGTGCTCGAAAGACCGAAGAAAAGCAGAAACCTAGTCATGATTCGTCCCTTTGGATAGGGTATTCTCAAATTGATGTGTGAGGAGCCACCAAAGTTTAAAGCAAGTGATAGACCCGGACCTATGACGAAGGCGGCATTTCTATTCTCTGAAAACAGGATCATTGAAAGACGGCAAGAGCGGAACCTAACGACTCTTACCGAAATGGCCCATAGTCAAGGGATCGTGAAATAAATAAAGACGTTCAGAAACGAATGAAACAAAATAAATAAATAACAGATCAAATTAGTAGGCCGTGATATACAGCGTACACACACAAGAAAGAAATAGAACAATTATCTAGCAAAGCAACTTACATGAAATCACCAACGAGATAAATATTCCTAGCAAGCAGACGTAAACAAACGATATGGCCGACCATGCACGTAAAAAATAGCTAATATTCATAATCTAAATGTAAAAATCTCTATTCTTGAAGTACTTTAAATCGAATTATGAATTTTGTTTGATTATAATACAATTAATGTATATATTTTTTGTAATTTGAACATTGCTTGATAAATAGATAAAAAAATATATCAATTCTAATTCGTCCAAGTTGTTACGCTTGTAATAAATTTTAAGATTTTAATAGTAATCCGGATCAATATCAATATCAGTAGGACAATTGAAATAGGCTATTACATGCTGTCTTCGATTGACAATTTGATATTTCATTCGTTTGAATAATATGTAGACATTTCGTGAGAGATACCAAACTTTTCGCCTCTTTCATAATGGCTATACTATATCGTTCAATTGTTTACAGTCCGACACAAAATAGGTGGCTAAGTGTTTAGTAAATCATTGAACTTTCTGTCCCTTAAAATTTCGTTTCTCCACTAATTGTCTTGCATGCTATTTGCTAATGGATTCAATTAGAGATATGACATGTTATTGCTCTAAGTTCTAATCATATAAACACTCACAAGCTTCCCGAAGTGTAAATGGCAGAGATCAACAATTTGCACTTTGCAATGTATTCACTTATAAAATCTAGAGGTCATCTGATATAGTTCTAGAAAAATAATTCGACAATATTCATTTAATTTGTAACAAAAAAGGTCTGAATAGATCCCCAATGACACAATAAATTACAGCTGGTGCAGGTTGTCTTGTATGTATAATTACTTATCTGTTATTTTTACACCAGACGAATTGAGGTATGACGTTGTTAACAAAAGACATAAGAAATTCGTGTAGTACTCTATTTCGAAAAGTGAGCGGTATGAGTGGTTCCTTACCGGCACTGGTGTTAAGGCTTTGGAAATGGTAGTATTATCTATTTTGATACAATATGTACATATCTATATTTTAGTGTCTACTTCTGTACATGTAATATGTACTAATATTTCAGTTTTCTTTTATAATGAAAAAAATACAATAAAAACACTTATTATTTATTTCATTTTATCTTCGTCAGAACGTCCGTCTATCACGCTTCGTTTCCGTTCAATAACTGGAACAAATAACAAATGTTATCGGATTTTCTTTAAACTTGATAACAAGCTGTAAAAGGACTCGCACAACTAAATAATTTACAATTTGTTATTACTAGTGACCCCCATCCCTTCATTCGCTCGTTTGAAGTTCAAATGTTGTGAAATTTATATCAAACTAAAGTTTGAAGTTTTTTTCTATCGGATAAATGTTATTATATAAGTTTAATGGCATATAAGAGCACACAGGTACTCGAAAGACAGTAACCCTGACATTTACAGTTCACTGGGGAACCCCACCTGGGGAATTACCGCCTTTTAACACCTTGAATCCTACGTCGTTCTATTTTTCATTTCTCACGACCGTGTATATAAAGTACCCATTTCATATGTTATTTACTCAGGAAAACAACTACCAACCTAAGAAACACATTTTCCCCAGCGACTTCTTTCAGCGTGAAACACCAGCTGATTGGCCGATTTACTTGTGTGAGTCCTAAAAGACTTGAGAATCGTTGATTACTAATTGTTTATTATAGTCAAGGTTTAATGCCAAAACTCTGTCCATCGTGTTTTGATCGCGATTTTGGGGTATTTTCGACAAAAATCATAGCAAATCCGTCGTTTGACAGTAGGGCAGTCGGATAATATTGAGCATCAATCAAACACCGCAGGTTTATGAGATTAACGAATTACTGATATGTATAAATGAAATAGCGTAGAATTCCGTGGGTATCATCATATTTCCGAGAGTATGTTAAAATGCCATGTATCACTTTAAAAACATACCTCAGCCATGTCCTTACGCCCTTCTGGTAGATACTCCCCGTCGGATTTGTATATACTCCCCGTCGGACTCGTAACTTCCGATATCACCCGGTGTAGAAGCGAGACTAATCTGCGTGTTTCTTTAAACCACTGAGATTGATATTGCTCGGCCAGATCACGATATTGTTGAGCAGTCATCATGGGTGAATAAATAATTTACACGATACCCTGGTGGTGAAAAATAATTATGTTTTGCCGACCAGGTTGGATTCTGCAAAAACGGAATGCATGTCCTCATCGTGAACATTGATAAAGCCCAAGTGCCTTCTGTAATACCTTTTCAAATTCCAAACCTTTCCCTTTGCTGCTGCGCGTGAGTCGTGGCGTATCCTTTGGGATAACATTTTGTTTCCTCTTTGGGTGGGGGCAGAATCCTGTAACGAAAAAATGCCCCTCTGATTGGATCTTCCTAATGAGAAGTGCAGAAGTCAAAGAGTCTTCTGTCCTTCTTCATATTATTCTGACCAGAAGGATGGTTGCCCCTACCCGGAGATAAGGAAATAATCCGAAAGGAGCTGTCAACAGTAGGAAATATAGGGACATCAGGTGGGTCGCTTTCTCAAAACAGGGAATCGCTTGGAACACAACTGCCACTCTTAAAGCCTGAACACCAGGCCAGGTGCTCGAAAGATCGAAGAAAAAGCCGAAACCTTGTGATGACTCGTCCCTGTGGACAGGGTATTCTCTAACAACTTGATGTGCGAGGAGCCACCAAAGATTCAAGCAAGTTGTAGGCGCGGGATCTATGACAAGGTCGGCATTTCTATTCTCTGAAAACCGGACAATCGACTGGAATAATAGGATCATTGAGAGACGGCAACCTAACGACGCTGACCGGAATAGCTGAAAATTACATGAAATCGCCAGCGAGATAAAATATTCCTAGCAGCGAGCGAACGTAAACAAACAATATGGCCGACCACGCACGTCGACCGCCGCCTGACATTAGAATAACAACAGTAAAATATTACTGGAATGAAAAGATCTTAAATTTTTACCACTGGAACATGGAAGTTAAAGAAATGGTAAAAACAGCTCATATTCATTAATGTGTCTACATTTAAATGTCTAAATCTCAAATTGTGAAGTACATAAAATCGAATTATAATTTTTTTTTATTTATAATACAATTAATATATAATTTGATCATTGCTGGATATATAGATGAAACATATCAATTCTAATTCGTCCAAGTAGCTACACCTGTAATAATTTTTAAAGATTTTAAAAGTTATCCGGATCAATATCAATATCAGTAGGACGATTTAAACAGGCTATTACATGGTGTCTTCAATCGACAAATATATTGCATTCGTTTGATTAATATGTAGACATTTCGTGAGAGATACCAAACTATTCGCCTCTTTCATAATGGATATATTATATCGTTTAATTGTTTATAGTCCGACACAAATAGGTGGCTAAGTGTTAAGTAAATCGTTGAACTTTCTGTTCTGTACAACTTCCCTTCTCCACTAATTGACTTGCATGCTATTTGCTAATGGATTCAATTAGAGATATGACATGTTATTGCTCTAAGTTCTAATCATATAAACACTCACAAGCTTCCCGAAGTGTAAATGGCAGAGATCAACAATTTGCACTTTGCAATGTATTCACTTATAAAATCTAGAGGTCATCTGATATAGTTCTAGAAAAATAATTCGACAATATTCATTTAATTTGTAACAAAAAAGGTCTGAATAGATCCCCAATGACACAATAAATTACAGCTGGTGCAGGTTGTCTTGTATGTATAATTACTTATCTGTTATTTTTACACCAGACGAATTGAGGTATGACGTTGTTAACAAAAGACATAAGAAATTCGTGTAGTACTCTATTTCGAAAAGTGAGCGGTATGAGTGGTTCCTTACCGGCACTGGTGTTAAGGCTTTGGAAATGGTAGTATTATCTATTTTGATACAATATGTACATATCTATATTTTAGTGTCTACTTCTGTACATGTAATATGTACTAATATTTCAGTTTTCTTTTATAATGAAAAAAATACAATAAAAACACTTATTATTTATTTCATTTTATCTTCGTCAGAACGTCCGTCTATCACGCTTCGTTTCCGTTCAATAACTGGAACAAATAACAAATGTTATCGGATTTTCTTTAAACTTGATAACAAGCTGTAAAAGGACTCGCACAACTAAATAATTTACAATTTGTTATTACTAGTGACCCCCATCCCTTCATTCGCTCGTTTGAAGTTCAAATGTTGTGAAATTTATATCAAACTAAAGTTTGAAGTTTTTTTCTATCGGATAAATGTTGTTATTATATAAGTTTAATGGCATATAAGAGCACACAGGTACTCGAAAGACAGTAACCCTGACATTTACAGTTCACTGGGGAACCCCACCTGGGGAATTACCGCCTTTTAACACCTTGAATCCTACGTCGTTCTATTTTTCATTTCTCACGACCGTGTATATAAAGTACCCATTTCATATGTTATTTACTCAGGAAAACAACTACCAACCTAAGAAACACATTTTCCCCAGCGACTTCTTTCAGCGTGAAACACCAGCTGATTGGCCGATTTACTTGTGTGAGTCCTAAAACACTTGAGAATCGTTGATTACTAATTGTTTATTATAGTCAAGGTTTAATGCCAAAACTCTGTCCATCGTGTTTTGATCGCGATTTTGGGGTATTTTCGACAAAAATCATAGCAAATCCGTCGTTTGACAGTAGGGCAGTCGGATAATAATGAGCATCAATCAAACACCGCAGGTTTATGAGATTAACGAATTACTGATATGTATAAATGAAATAGCGTAGAATTCCGTGGGTATCATCATATTTCCGAGAGTATGTTAAAATGCCATGTATCACTTTAAAAACATACCTCAGCCATGTCCTTACGCCCTTCGGGTAGATACTCCCCGTCGGATTTGTATATACTCCCCGTCGGACTCGTAACTTCCGATATCACCCGGTGTAGAAGCGAGACTAATCTGCGTGTTTTTTTAAACCACTGAGATTGATATTGCTCGGCCAGATCACGATATTGTTGAGCAGTCATCATGGGTGAATAAATAATTTACACGATACCCTGGTGGTGAAAAATAATTATGTTTTGCCGACCAGGTTGGATTCTGCAAAAACGGAATGCATGTCCTCATCGTGAACATTGATAAAGCCCAAGTGCCTTCTGTAATACCTTTTCAAATTCCAAACCTTTCCCTTTGCTGCTGCGCGTGAGTCGTGGCGTATCCTTTGGGATAACATTTTGTTTCCTCTTTGGGTGGGGGCAGAATCCTGTAACGAAAAAATGCCCCTCTGATTGGATCTTCCTAATGAGAAGTGCAGAAGTCAAAGAGTCTTCTGTCCTTCTTCATATTATTCTGACCAGAAGGATGGTTGCCCCTACCCGGAGATAAGGAAATAATCCGAAAGGAGCTGTCAACAGTAGGAAATATAGGGACATCAGGTGGGTCGCTTTCTCAAAACAGGGAATCGCTTGGAACACAACTGCCACTCTTAAAGCCTGAACACCAGGCCAGGTGCTCGAAAGATCGAAGAAAAAGCCGAAACCTTGTGATGACTCGTCCCTGTGGACAGGGTATTCTCTAACAACTAGATTTGATCAAGATCAAAACACGGGATTTCCAACAAGAAAATGATCGCTGACATGTTCTCATTCTGACGAACGCTTTTGTACGTTTTACCTACGATTTCTCTTCGTTTTCTCTTCGCTTCCCTTCTTTAAACAATATTAAAATAACGTTATCTTTCACATACGATGAAAATACACCGTTTTAAAAGAATTTGAATTTTTCGATTTTGTATCATTTGACCTCCGTGAATCGTATATCTCGTACCTTGTATCGTGTTTACTGTACTGTGAACCGTGTATCCCGTACCTTGTATCGTGTTTACTGTACTGTGAACCGTGTATCCCGTACCTCGTATCGTGTTTACTGTACTGTGAATCCCGTTCCATGTATCGTGTATCCCGTACTGTATCATGTATCCTATAACATTTATTGTCTTAACCGTCCAACAAATGATCGCTGATATGTTCTCGTTCTGACGAACGCCTTTGTACGTTTTACCTACGATTTCTCTTCGTTTTCTATTCGTTTTCTCTTCGCTTCCCTTCTTTAACCGATCAGTTGACCTTCTAACGTTGCAAACATCTTTAAAATAATGTTTTCTTTCACATACGATGAAAATATTTTGAAAATTTGAAATTTTCGATTTTTGATCATTTGACCTTTGTGACCTTGAGCCAAGGTCAACATCAATGAAAAGCAATTAAGTTTTTAGCCCTTTGACCAAGCTATCACTGTACCAAAAATCAAATCTGTATGTGTAAAGATATATGAGTAAAAGGAAATTTAGTGCATTTTTGGGACAAATTTGAATTTTGGCGGGAAAACCAACATTTTTCTAAGTGCCATTTCTACGTCATTTTTTATCGCACGACCATAAAACTTGCACCGTTTGTCATGATTAATCATGCACTTTCCGATTCATATAAAAAATTAGTAATTTTGAATTTAAAATGTTTGACCTTGATTTGACCTCATTCTTAGATCTTGACCTTGAGATATTTTTTGATAACATATATAAGAAAAAAGTTAGTGCCGACCATGATCTACAAGATGCACTGATTGTTCAGGGAATCAAAAGAACAGAAAAAGAGCCTGACTCAAAAGATTTTTTTTGAATTTTAGTTTTTTTGATAATTTGACCTTGAATGAAGGTCAAGGTCAATGAAAAATAGTATTTTTTGTAGCTACTCTTACATGCTATTGTTGTGCCAAATATCAAATCTGTATGTGTATAAATGAAGGAGCTGAAAAATTTTTAGTCATTTTTTGCCGATTTTTGAATTTTGGCGGGAAAAACTTCGAAATTTTCAAAGTGCCATATCTCCGTCATTTTTCATTCGACGATCAAAAAAAGTTCATATTTCGTCTCAGTGCATCATACTCTTTCGTTTGGGATGAATACAGTTTTCAGATTGAGAAATTTATTTTCGATATTTTCTTTACCCCTTGGCGAGTTGATGACCTTGACATATTCTCTGATAAGATGGCATGGAGAAAAGTTAGCTCTGTCCCTGATCTACATAATACACTGAACGGGAACGAAATAGAACGATCTGTTACGAAGTTATGACCGTTAAAAAACGTCCAAAATATTTCTATTTATAGATCTGTGACCTTGACCGTTGAACGTATGAACATAAAATTGCACCATGATCGACAACTTGATATTGTCTATCATGTACTAAAATATGAACGTTCTATCTGCATTCGTTTTTGAGAGATTTTGTTCACAAAAAAAGTGTTAAGAATAATAATAATAATAATAATAACTAGATTTGATCAAGATCAAAACACGGGATTTCCAACAAGAAAATGATCGCTGACATGTTCTCATTCTGACGAACGCTTTTGTACGTTTTACCTACGATTTCTCTTCGTTTTCTATTCGATTTCTCTTCACTTCCCTTCTTTAACCGATCAGTTGACCTTCTAACGTTGGAAACATCTTTAAAATAACCTTTTTCTTTCACATACGATAAAAATAAACCGGTTTAAAAGAATTTGAATTTTTAGATTTTGTATCATTTGACCTCCGTGAATCGTGTATCTCGTACCTTGTATCGTGTTAACTGTACCTGTATCTCGTACCTTGTATCGTGTTTACTGTACCTGTATCTCGTACCTTGTATCATGTTAACTGTACCTGTATCTCGTACCTTGTATCGTGTGTACTGTACCTGTATCACGCACCTTGTATCGTGTTAACTGTACCCTGTATCTCACACCTTGTATCGTGTTTGCTGTACCTGTATCTCGTACCTTGTATCGTGTTACCTGTACTTGTATATCATACCTTGTATCGTGTTTACTAAACCGTGAATCGTGTATCTCGAACCTTGTATCGTGTTAACTGTACCCTGTATCTCGTACCTTCTATCGTGTTTACTATACCGTGAATCGTGTATCTCGTACCTTGCATCGGGTTTACTAAACCGTGAATCGTGTATCTCGTACCTTGTATCGTGTTTACTGTACTGTGAATCGTTTATCTCGTACCTCAGTGTATCGTGTTTACTGTACTGTGAATCCCGTTCCATGTATCGTGTATCCCGTACTGTATCGTGTATCCTGTAACATTTATCGTCTATCCCGTCCAACAAGAAAATGATCGCTGACATGTTCTCGTTCTGACTAACGCTTTTGTACGTTTTACCTACGTTTCTCTTCGTTTTCTATTCGTTTTCTCTTCGCTTCCCTTCTTTAACCGATCAGTTGACCTTCAAACGTTGCAAACATCTTTAAAATAACGTTTTCTTTCACATACTATGAAAATATTTTGAAAATTTGAAATTTTCGATTTTTGATAATTTGACCTTTGTGGGGCCAGCGAAAGTCCCCCAAAAAACACAAAACCCCCCCCCCACCCCCCCCCCCCCCCCCCCCCCCCCCCCCCACCCAAAAAAAACCCCCACCCCCCCCCCCCCCCCCCCCCCCCCCCCCCCCCCCCAAAAAAAAACCCCCCCCCCCCCCAAAAAAACCCCCCCCCCCCCCCCCCCAAAAACCCCCCCCCCCCCCCCCCCCCCCCCCCAAAAACCCCCCCCCCCCCCCCCCCCCCCCCCGCCCCCCCCCCCCCCCCCCCCCCCCCCCCCCCCCCCCCCCCCCCCCCCCCCCCCCCCCCCCCCCCCCCCCCCCCCCCCCCCCCCCCCCCCCCCCCCCCCCCCCCTTCCCCCCCCTCCCCCCCCCCCCCCCCCCCCCCCCCCCCCCCCCCTTTATTTTTCCCAAAAAAAAACCAACCGATCAAAAAAGTTTTCCAAATTTTTTTTTTTTTTTTTTCCCCCCTTCCCCCCGGTGCCCCCCTCCCCCCCCTAAAAAAAAATCCCCCCCTTTCCCCCCCCCCCCCCCTTTTTTTTTTTTTTTTTTTTGAAAATTTTTAAAACGTTTCCTCGATTGCAGAATTTGGGGTTTCGGGAAATTTAAATTTTCTTTAAAACCCCCTTTTGGCCGAGGGGCAAAGGCCCCTTTTTTTAAAAATTTTTTCTTCTTTTTTTTTAAAATTTTTTTAAGAAGAATTTTTGGGGAATTTTTTGGAAAAAAAAAAAGTTAGGCCTCCTGTTTTCCCGATTTTTGCAAAAAAAAAAAACCCAAAAAAAGAACGGGAACCGAAAAAAAGAAGATTTTTTCTATTTTTTTAAAAAGTTATGGGGGCGGGTTTTTTTAAAAAACTTCCAAAATTTCCTATTTTTGATAAAAAATTTTTTGGGGACCCTTTTTAAAAACCGGTTTTTTGGAAAAGGGGTTTTTTAAAACATAAAAATTGCCCCAGAAATCGGGGCAAAAAATTTTTGGTTTTTGTTCCTAAAATTTTTTTAAATTTTTTACCTTAAGAAAATATGAACGTTCTATCTGCATTCGTATTTGAGAGATTTTGTTCACAAAAAAAGTGTTAAGAATAATAAAAATAACTAGATTTGATCAAGATCAAAACACGGGATTTCCAACAAGAAAATGATCGCTGACATGTTCTCATTCTGACGAACGCTTTTGTACGTTTTACCTACGATTTCTCTTCGTTTTCTCTTCGTTTTCTATTCGATTTCTCTTCGCTTCCCTTCTTTAACCGATCAGTTGACCTTCTAACGTTGGAAACATCTTTAAAATAACCCTTTTCTTTCACATACGATGTAAATAAACCGGTTTAAAAGAATTTGAATTTTTAGATTTTGTATCATTTGACCTCCGTGAATCGTGTATCTCGTACCTTGTATCGTGTTAACTGTACCTGTATCTCGTACCTTGTATCATGTTAACTGTACCTGTATCTCGTACCTTGTATCGTGTTAACTGTACCTGTATCTCGTACCCTGTATCGTGTTAACTGTACCTGTATCTCGTACCTTGTATCGTGTTACCTGTACTTGTATATCATACCTTGTATCGTGTTTACTAAACCGTGAATCGTGTATCTCGTACCTTCTATCGTGTTAACTGTACCCTGTATCTCGTACCTTGTATCGTGTTTACTAAACCGTGAATCGTGTATATCGTACCTTGTATCGTGTTAACTGTACCCTGTATCTCGTACCTTGTATCGTGTTTACTCTACCGTGAATCGTGTATCTCGTACCTTCTATCGTGTTAACTGTACCCTGTTTCTCGTACCTTGCATCGGGTTTACTAAACCGTGAATCGTGTATCTCGTACCTTGTATCGTGTTTACTGTACTATGAATCTTTTATCTCGTATCTTGTATCGTGTTTACTGTACTGTGAATCCCGTTCCATGTATCGTGTATCCCGTACTGTATCATGTATCCTGTAACATTTATCGTCTATCCCGTCCAACAAGAAAATGATCGCTGACATGTTCTCGTTCTGACGAACGCTTTTGTACGTTTTACCTACGATTTCTCTTCGTTTTCTCTTCGTTTCCCTTCTTTAACCGATCAGTTGACCTTCTAACGTTGCAAACATCTTTAAAATAACGTTTTCTTTCACATACGATGAAAATATTTTGAAAATTTGAAATTTGAAATTTTTGATCATTTGAACTTATTGTCTTAACCGTCCAACAAATGATCGCTGATATGTTCTCGTTCTGACGAACGCCTTTGTACGTTTTACCTACGATTTCTCTTCGTTTTCTATTCGTTTTCTCTTCGCTTCCCTTCTTTAACCGATCAGTTGACCTTCTAACGTTGCAAACATCTTTAAAATAACGTTTTCTTTCACATACGATGAAAATTTTTTGAAAATTTGAAATTTTCGATTTTTGATCATTTGACCTTTGTGACCTTGAGCCAAGGTCAACATCAATGAAAAGCAATTAAGTTTATAGCCCTTTGACCAAGCTATCACTGTACCAAAAATCAAATCTGTATGTGTAAAGATATATGAGTAAAAGGAAATTTAGTGCATTTTTGGGACAAATTTGAATTTTGGCGGGAAAACCTACATTTTTCTAAGTGCCATTTCTACGTCATTTTTTATCGCACGACCATAAAACTTGCACCGTTTGTCATGATCAATCATGCACTTTCCGATTCATATAAAAACATTAGTAATTTTGAATTTAAAATTTTTGACCTTGATTTGACCTCATTCTTAGACCTTGACCTTGAGATATTTTTTGATAACATATATAAGAAAAAGGTTAGTGCCGACCATGATCTACAAGATGCACTGATTGTTCAGGGAATAAAACGAACAGAAAAAGAGCCTGACTCAAAAGATCTTTTTTGAATTTTAGTTTTTTTGATAATTTGACCTTGAATGAAGGTCAAGGTCAATGAAAAATAGTAATTTTTGTAGCTACTCTTACATGCTATTGTTGTGCCAAATATCAAATCTGTATGTGTATAAATGAAGGTGCTGAAAAAATTTTAGTAATTTTTTGCCGATTTTTGAATTTTGGCGGGAAAAACTTCGAAATTTTCAAAGTGCCATATCGCCGTCATTTTTCATCCGACGATAAAAAAAAGTTCATAATTCGTCTCAGTGCATCATACTCTTTCGTTTGGGATGAAAACCGTTTTCAAATTGAGAATTTTTTTTCGATATTTTCTTTACCCCTTGACGAGGTCATGACCTTGACATATTCTCTGATAAGATGGCATGGAGAAAAGTTAGCTCTGTCCCTGATCTAAATAACACACTGAACGGGAACGAAATAGAACGATCCGTTACGAAGTTATGATCGTTCAAAAAATTGCACCAAGAACGACAACTTGATATTGTCTATCATGTACTAAGATATGAACGTTCTATCTGCATTCGTTTTTGAGAGATTTTGGTCACAAAAAAAGTGTTAAGAATAATAATAATAATAATAATAAGAAAAAACATAACAATAACAATAGTGATTTCCATCCGAAATGGAAATCCCTAATAATAATAATAATAATAATAATAACTAGATTTGATCAAGATCAAAACACGGGATTTCCAACAAGAAAATGATCGCTGAGATGTTCTCATTCTGACGAACGCTTTTGTACGTTTTACCTACGATTTCTCTTCGCGGGAAAACCAACATTTTTCAAAGTGCCATTTCTACGCGAGTTTTTATCGTACGACCATGAAACTTGCACAGTTCGTCTTCATTTATCATGTTCTTTGCAATGCATTCAAAAAATAAACTCATTTTGAATTTTAAAATTTTGACCTTCATTTGACCTCGTTCTAGGAACTTGACCTTGACATATTTTCTGATAACATGTTATAGAGAAAAGTTAGCCCCGACACTAAACTACAAGATGCAGTGATTGTTCTGGGAAAAAAACCAACGGACAAAAAACATGATTCAAATAAATTATTTTAGATATAATTTTTTTCAGGTTATTTGACCTTGAACGAAGGTCAAGGTCAATGAAAAATAGTAATTTTTGTAACCACTCTTACGCTCTATAGTTGTGCCAAATATCATGTCTGTATGTGTATAAATGAAGGCGCTGAAAAAAATTAAGGCGTTTTTGCTCGGTTTTTGAATTTTGGCGGGGGAAAATTTTTAAATTTTCAAAATGCCATATCTCCGTCATTTTTTATCCGATTATCAAAACATTTCCACATTCCGACTCAGTGCATCAAACTGTTTCGTTTTGAATGGAAAAGGTTCTTCGATTGAGAATTTTTTTTTCGATATTTTCTTTACCCCTTGGCGAGGTCATGACCTTGACATATTCTCTGATAAGATGGCATGGAGAAAAGTTAGCTCTGTCCCTGATCTACATAGCACACTGAACGGGAACGAAATAGAACGATTCGTTACGAAGTTATGATCGTTCAAAAAACGTCCAAAATTTTTCTATTTATAGATCTGTGACCTTGACCGTTGAACGTATGAACATAAAATTGCACCAAGAACGACAACTTGATATTGTCTATCATGTACTAAGATATGAACGTTCTATCTGCATTCGTTTTTGAGAGATTTTGGTCACAAAAAAAGTGTTAAGAATAATAATAATAATAATAATAATAATAAGAAAAAACATAACAATAACAATAGTGATTTCCATCCGAAATGGAAATCCCTAATAATAATAAGAAAAAACATAACAATAACAATATGGATTTCCATCCGAAATGGAAATCCCTAACTTAATTTGATCAAGATCAAAACACGGGATTTCCAACAAGAAAATGATCGCTGACATGTTCTCATTCTGACGAACGCTTTTGTACGTTTTACCTACGATTTCTCTTCGTTTTCTCTTCGCTTCCCTTCTTTAAACAATATTAAAATAACGTTGTCTTTCACATACGATGAAAATACACCGTTTTAAAAGAATTTGAATTTTTCGATTTTGTATCATTTGACCTCCGTGAATCGTACATCTCGTACCTTGTATCGTGTTTACTGTACTGTGAACCGTGTATCCCGTACCTTGTATCGTGTTTACTGTACTGTGAACCGTGTATCCCGTACCTTGTATCGTGTTTACTGTACTGTGAACCGTGTATCCCGTACCTCGTATCGTGTTTACTGTACTGTGAATCCCGTTCCATGTATCGTGTATCCCGTACTGTATCATGTATCCTATAACATTTATTGTCTTAACCGTCCAACAAATGATCACTGATATGTTCTCGTTCTGACGAACGCCTTTGTACGTTTTACCTACGATTTCTCTTCGTTTTCTATTCGTTTTCTCTTCGCTTCCCTTCTTTAACCGATCAGTTGACCTTCTAACGTTGCAAACATCTTTAAAATAACGTTTTCTTTCACATACGATGAAAATATTTTGAAAATTTGAAATTTTCGATTTTTGATCATTTGACCTTTGTGACCTTGAGCCAAGGTCAACATCAATGAAAAGCAATTAAGTTTATAGCCCTTTGACCAAGCTATCACTGTACCAAAAATCAAATCTGTATGTGTAAAGATATATGAGTAAAAGGAAATTTAGTGCATTTTGGGACAAATTTGAATTTTGGCGGGAAAACCAACATTTTTCTAAGTGCCATTTCTACGTCATTTTTTATCGCACGACCATAAAACTTGCACCGTTTGTCATGATTAATCATGCACTTTCCGATTCATATAAAAAAATTAGTAATTTTGAATTTAAATTTTTGACCTTGATTTGACCTCATGCTTAGACCTTGACCTTGAGATATTTTTTGATAACATATATAAGAAAAAAGTTAGTGCCGACCATGATCTACAAGATGCACTGATTGTTCAGGGAATAAAACGAACAGAAAAAGAGCCTGACTCAAAAGATCTTTTTTGAATTTTAGTTTTTTTGATAATTTGACCTTGAATGAAGGTCAAGGTCAATGAAAAATAGTAATTTTTGTAGCTACTCTTACATGCTATTGTTGTGCCAAATATCAAATCTGTATGTGTATAAATGAAGGAGCTGAAAAATGTTTAGTCATTTTTTGCCGATTTTTGAATTTTGGCGGGAAAAACTTCGAAATTTTCAAAGTGCCATATCTCCGTCATTTTTCATCCGACGATCAAAAAAAGTTCATAATTCGTCTCAGTGCATCATACTCTTTCGTTTGGGATGAAAACCGTTTTCAAATTGAGAATTTTTTTTTCGATATTTTCTTTACCCCTTGACGAGGTCATGACCTTGACATATTCTCTGATAAGATGGCATGGAGAAAAGTTAGCTCTGTCCCTGATCTACATAACACACTGAACGGGAACGAAATAGAACGATCCGTTACGAAGTTATGATCGTTCAAAAAACGTCCAAAAATTTTCTATTTATAGATCTGTGACCTTGACCGTTGAACGTATGACCATAAAATTGCACCAAGAACGACAACTTGATATTGTCTATCATGTACTAAGATATGAACGTTCTATCTGCATTCGTTTTTGAGAGATTTTGGTCACAAAAAAAGTGTTAAGAATAATAATAATAATAATAATAATAATAATAAGAAAAAACATAACAATAACAATAGTGATTTCCATCCGAAATGGAAATCCCTAATAATAATAAGAAAAAACATAACAATAACAATAGTGATTTCCATCCGAAATGGAAATCCCTAATAATAATAATAACTAGATTTGATCAAGATCAAAACACGGGATTTCCAACAAGAAAATGATCGCTGACATGTTCTCATTCTGACGAACGCTTTTGTACGTTTTACCTACGATTTCTCTTCGTTTTCTCTTCGTTTTCTATTCGATTTCTCTTCGCTTCCCTTCTTTAACCGATCAGTTGACCTTCTAACGTTGGAAACATCTTTAAAATAACCCTTTTCTTTCACATACGATGAAAATAAACCGGTTTAAAAGAATTTGAATTTTTAGATTTTGTATCATTTGACCTCCGTGAATCGTGTATCTCGTACCTTGTATCGTGTTAACTGTACCTGTATCTCGTACCTTGTATCATGTTAACTGTACCTGTATCTCGTACCTTGTATCGTGTTAACTGTACCTGTATCTCGTACCCTGTATCGTGTTAACTGTACCTGTATCTCGTACCTTGTATCGTGTTACCTGTACTTGTATATCATACCTTGTATCGTGTTTACTAAACCGTGAATCGTGTATATCGTACCTTGTATCGTGTTAACTGTACCCTGTATCTCGTACCTTGTATCGTGTTTACTCTACCGTGAATCGTGTATCTCGTACCTTCTATCGTGTTAACTGTACCCTGTTTCTCGTACCTTGCATCGGGTTTACTAAACCGTGAATCGTGTATCTCGTAGTGTTTACTGTACTATGAATCTTTTATCTCGTATCTTGTATCGTGTTTACTGTACTGTGAATCCCGTTCCATGTATCGTATATCCCGTACTGTATCATGTATCCTGTAACATTTATCGTCTATCCCGTCCAACAAGAAAATGATCGCTGACATGTTCTCGTTCTGACGAACGCTTTTGTACGTTTTACCTACGATTTCTCTTCGTTTTCTCTTCGTTTCCCTTCTTTAACCGACCAGTTGACCTTCTAACGTTGCAAACATCTTTAAAATAACGTTTTCTTTCACATACGATGAAAATATTTTGAAAATTTGAAATTTGAAATTTTTGATCATTTGACCTTTGTGACCTTGTGCGAAGGTCAACATCAATGAAAAGCAATTAAGTTTGTAGCCCTTCGTCCAAGCTATCACTGTACAAAAAATCAAATATGTATGTGTAACGATAAAGGAGTAAAAGGAAATTTAGTGCATTTTTGGGACAAATTTGAATTTTGGCGGGAAAACCAACATTTTTCAAAGTGCCATTTCCACGCGAGTTTTTATCGTACGACCATGAAACTTGCACAGTTCGTCTTCATTTATCATGTTCTTTGCAATGCATTCAAAAAATAAACTCATTTTGAATTTTAAAATTTTGACCTTCATTTGACCTCGTTCTAGGAACTTGACCTTGACATATTTTCTGATAACATGTTATAGAGAAAAGTTAGCCCCGACACTAAACTACAAGATGCAGTGATTGTTCTGGGAAAAAAACCAACGGACAAAAAACATGATTCAAATAAATTATTTTAGATATAATTTTTTTCAGGTTATTTGACCTTGAACGAAGGTCAAGGTCAATGAAAAATAGTAATTTTTGTAACCACTCTTACGCTCTATAGTTGTGCCAAATATCATGTCTGTATGTGTATAAATGAAGGCGCTGAAAAAAATTAAGGCGTTTTTGCTCGGTTTTTGAATTTTGGCGGGAAAATTTTTAAATTTTCAAAATGCCATATCTCCGTCATTTTTTATCCGATTATCAAAACATTTCCACATTCCGACTCAGTGCATCAAACTGTTTCGTTTTGAATGGAAAAGGTTCTTCGATTGAGAATTTTTTTTTCGATATTTTCTTTACCCCTTGGCGAGGTCATGACCTTGACATATTCTCTGATAAGATGGCATGGAGAAAAGTTAGATCTGTCCCTGATCTACATAACACACTGAACGGGAACGAAATAGAACGATCCGTTACGAAGTTATGATCGTTCAAAAAACGTCCAAAAATGTTCTATTTATAGATCTGTGACCTTGACCGTTGAACGTATGAACATAAAATTGCACCAAGAATCGACAACTTGATATTGTCTATCATGTACTAAGATATGAACGTTCTATCTGCATTCGTTTTTGAGAGATTTTGGTCACAAAAAAAGTGTTAAGAATAATAATAATAATAATAATAACTAGATTTGATCAAGATCAAAACACGGGATTTCCAACAAGAAAATGATCGCTGACATGTTCTCATTCTGACGAACGCTTTTGTACGTTTTACCTACGATTTCTCTTCGTTTTCTCTTCGTTTTTTATTCGATTTCTCTTCGCTTCCCTTCTTTAACCGATCAGTTGACCTTCTAACGTTGGAAACATCTTTAAAATAACCTTTTGCTTTCACATACGATAAAAAATAACCCGGTTTAAAAGAATTTGAATGTTTAGATTTTGTATCATTTGACCTCCGTGAATCGTGTATCTCGTACCTTGTATCGTGTTAATTGTACCTGTATCTCGTACCTTGTATCGTGTTTACTGTACCTGTATCTCGTACCTTGTATCATGTTAACTGTACCTGTATCTCGTACCTTGTATCGTGTTTACTGTACCTGTATCTCGCACCTTGTATCGTGTTAACTGTACCCTGTATCTCACACCTTGTATCGTGTTTGCTGTACCTGTATCTCGTACCTTGTATCGTGTTACCTGTACTTGTATACCATACCTTGTATCGTGTTTACTATACCGTGAATCGTGTATCTCGTACCTTGTATCGTGTTAACTGTATCCTGTATCTCGTACCTTGCATCGGGTTTACTAAACCGTGAATCGTGTATCTCGTACCTTGTATCGTGTTTACTGTACTGTGAATTGTGTATTTCGTAACTTGTATCGTGTTTACAGTACTGTGAATTGTGTATCTCGTACCGTGTATTGTGTAAACCGTACTGTGTATCATGTACACCGTACTATGTATCTCCTACCAAGTACCGTGTATCTCGTACCGTGTATTGTGTATACCGTACTTTGTATTGTGTATATCGTACTGTGTACCTCGTACCAAGTATCGTGTATGTCGTACCGTGTTTCGTGTGTACTGTACCATATATTGTGTATCCCACACCATGTATCGTATGTCGTGTACCCAGTAAAAATACCGTGAATCCTGTACGGTGTATCGTGCATACCTTACCGTGTATCGTGTATACCATACTGTTATCTTCGGATATTTTGTGTTTTTTTGTTCTTTTTTTTTTGTTTTTTTTTTCATTTTTGATAATTTGACCTTTAAATGTTGCATACATCTTCAGAAGAGCATTTTCTTCTATAGATGATCAAAATACACAGTTTTTAAAAGAATGTGACATTTTCGATTTTTGGTCATTTGACCTTTGTGACCTTAAGTTTGTACCCCTTCGTCCAAGCTATCACTGTACCAAAAATCAAATCTGTATGTGTAACGATATAGGAGTAAAACGAAATTTAGTGCATTTTTAGGACAAATTTGAATTTTGGCGGGAAAACCAACATTTTTCTAAGTGCCATTTCTACGTCATTTTTTATCGTACGACCATAAAACGTGCACCGTTTGTCATGATTAATCATGCGCTTTCCGATTCATATAAAAAAATCATTAATTTTGAATTTTAAATTTTTGACCTTGATTTGACCTCATGCTTAGACCTTGACCTTGAGATATTTTTTGATAACATGTATAAGAAAAAACTTTGTGCCGACCATGATCTACACTGATTGTTCAGGGAATAAAACGAACAGGAAAAGAGCCTGACTCAAAAGATTTTTTTTTTAATTTTAGTTTTTTTGATAATTTGACCTTGAATGAAGGTCAAGGTCAATGAAAAATAGTAATTTTTGTAGCTACTCTTACATGCTATTGTTGTGCCAAATATCAAATCTGTATGTGTATAAATGAAGGAGCTGAAAAATTTTAGTCATTTTTTGCCGATTTTTGAATTTTGGCGGGAAAAACTTCGAAATTTTCAAAGTGCCATATCTCCGTCATTTTTTATCCGATTATTAAAAGATTTGCACACTACGTCTCAGTGGTTTATGCTCTTTCAGGCGAGATGGAAAAAAATTTTAGTTTCAGAATTTTTTTTCCCAAATTTTGTTTACCCCATAGCGAGGTCGTGACATTGACATATTCTCTGATAACATGGCATGGGTAAAAGTTAGCCCCGACCATGATCTACATAACACACTGAACGGGAACAAAAATTAAACGATCCGTTACGAAGTTATGATCGTTCAAAAAACGTCCAAATTTTTTCTATTTATAGATCTGTGACCTTGACCGTTGAACGTATGAACATAAAATTGTACCAAGATCGACAACTTGATATTGTCTATCATGTACTAAGATATGAACGTTCTATCTGCATTCGTTTTTGAGAGTTTCGGTCACAAAAAAAGTGTTAAGAATAATAATAATAATAATAATAATAATAAGAAAAAACATAACAATAACAATAGTGATTTCCATCCGAAATGGAAATCCCTAATAACTAGATTTGATCAAGATCAAAACACGGGATTTCCAACAAGAAAATGATCGCAGACATGTTCTCGTTCTGACGAACGCTTTTGTACGTTTTACCTACGATTTCTCTTCGTTTTCTCTTCGCTTTCCTTCTTTAACCAATCTTTAAAATAACGTTTTCTTTCACATACGATGGAAATAAACCGTTTTAAAAGAATTTGAATTTTTCGATTTTGTATCATTTGACCTCCGTGAATCGTGTATCTCGTACCTTGTATCGTGTTTACTGTACCTGTATCTCGTACCTTGTATCGTGTTTACTAAACCGTGAATCGTGAATCGTGTATCTCGTACCTTGTATCGTGTTAACTGTACCCTGTATCTCGTACCTTGCATCGGGTTTACTAAACCGTGAATCGTGTATCTCGTACCTTGTATCGTGTTTGCTGTACTGTGAATCGTTTATCTCGTACCTTGTATCGTGTTTACTGTACTGTGAATCCCGTTCCATGTACCGTGTATCCCGTACTGTATCATGTATCCTGTAACATTTATCGTCTATCCCGTCCAAGAAGAAAATGATCGCTGACATGTTTTAGTTCTGACGAACGATTTTGTACGTTTTACCTCCGATTTCTCTTCGTTTTCTCTTCGTTTTCTATTCGTTTTCTCTTCGCTTCCCTTCTTTAACCGATCAGTTGACCTCCTAACGTTGCAAGCATCTTTAAAATAACGTTTTCTTTCACATACGATGAAAATATTTTGAAAATTTGAAATTTTCGATTTTAGATCATTTGATCTTTGTGACCTTGAGCGAAGGTCAACATCAATTAAAAGCAATAAAGTTTGTAGCCCTTTGTCCAAGCTATCACTGTACCAAAAAATCAAATCTGTATGTGTAAAGATATTTTTTTTAAAGATTTTTTTTCAAAGAGCCATTTCTACGTCATTTTTTATCGCACGACCATAAAACTTGCACCGTTTGTCATGATTAATCATGCGCTTTCCGATTCATATAAAAAAAATTAGTAATTTTGAATTTTAAATTTTTGACCTTGATTTGACCTCATGCTTAGACCTTGACCTTGAGATATTTTTTGATAACATGTATAAGAAAAAAGTTAGTGCCGACCATGATCTACAAGATGCACTGATTGTTCAGGGAATAAAACGAACATAAAAAGAGCCTGGCTCAAAAGATTTTTTTTTAATTTTAGTTTTTTTGATAATTTGACCTTGAATGAAGGTCAAGGTCAATGAAAAATAGTAATTTTTGTAGCTACTCTTACATGCTATTGTTGTGCCAAATATCAAATCTGTATGTGTATAAATGAAGGAGCTGAAAAAATTTTAGTCATTTTTTGCCGATTTTTGAATTTTGGCGGGAAAAACTTCGAAATTTTCAAAGTGCCATATCTCCGTCATTTTTCATCCGACGATCAAAAAAAGTTCATATTTCGTCTCAGTGCATCATACTCTTTCGTTTGGGATGAAAACAGTTTTCAGATTGAGAATTTTTTTTTCGATATTTTCTTACCCCTTGGCGAGGTCATGACCTTGACATATTCTCTGATAAGATGGCATGGAGAAAAGTTAGCTCTGTCCCTGATCTACATAACACACTGAACGGGAACGAAATAGAACGATCCGTTACGAAGTTATGATCGTTCAAAAAACGTCCAAAATTTTTCTATTTATAGATCTGTGACCTTGACCGTTGAACGTATGAACATAAAATTGCACCAAGATCGACAACTTGATATTGTCTATCATGTACTAAGATATGAACGTTCTATCTGCATTCGTTTTTGAGAGATTTTGGTCACAAAAAAAGTGTTAAGAATAATAATAATAATAATAATAATAATAAGAAAAAACATAACAATAACAATAGTGATTTCCATCCGAAATGGAAATCCCTAATAACTAGATTTGATCAAGATCAAAACACGGGATTTCCAACAAGAAAATGATCGCAGACATGTTCTCGTTCTGACGAACGCTTTTGTACGTTTTACCTACGATTTCTCTTCGTTTTCTCTTCGCTTTCCTTCTTTAACCAATCTTTAAAATAACGTTTTCTTTCACATACGATGGAAATAAACCGTTTTAAAAGAATTTGAATTTTTCGATTTTGTATCATTTGACCTCCGTGAATCGTGTATCTCGTACCTTGTATCGTGTTTACTGTACCTGTATCTCGTACCTTGTATCGTGTTTACTAAACCGTGAATCGTGAATCGTGTATCTCGTACCTTGTATCGTGTTAACTGTACCCTGTATCTCGTACCTTGCATCGGGTTTACTAAACCGTGAATCGTGTATCTCGTACCTTGTATCGTGTTTGCTGTACTGTGAATCGTTTATCTCGTACCTTGTATCGTGTTTACTGTACTGTGAATCCCGTTCCATGTACCGTGTATCCCGTACTGTATCATGTATCCTGTAACATTTATCGTCTATCCCGTCCAAGAAGAAAATGATCGCTGACATGTTTTAGTTCTGACGAACGATTTTGTACGTTTTACCTACGATTTCTCTTCGTTTTCTCTTCGTTTTCTATTCGTTTTCTCTTCGCTTCCCTTCTTTAACCGATCAGTTGACCTCCTAACGTTGCAAGCATCTTTAAAATAACGTTTTCTTTCACATACGATGAAAATATTTTGAAAATTTGAAATTTTCGATTTTAGATCATTTGATCTTTGTGACCTTGAGCGAAGGTCAACATCAATTAAAAGCAATAAAGTTTGTAGCCCTTTGTCCAAGCTATCACTGTACCAAAAAATCAAATCTGTATGTGTAAAGATATTTTTTTTAAAGATTTTTTTTCAAAGAGCCATTTCTACGTCATTTTTTATCGCACGACCATAAAACTTGCACCGTTTGTCATGATTAATCATGCGCTTTCCGATTCATATAAAAAAATTAGTAATTTTGAATTTTAAATTTTTGACCTTGATTTGACCTCATGCTTAGACCTTGACCTTGAGATATTTTTTGATAACATGTATAAGAAAAAAGTTAGTGCCGACCATGATCTACAAGATGCACTGATTGTTCAGGGAATAAAACGAACATAAAAAGAGCCTGGCTCAAAAGATTTTTTTTTAATTTTAGTTTTTTTGATAATTTGACCTTGAATGAAGGTCAAGGTCAATGAAAAATAGTAATTTTTGTAGCTACTCTTACATGCTATTGTTGTGCCAAATATCAAATCTGTATGTGTATAAATGAAGGAGCTGAAAAATGTTTAGTCATTTTTTGCCGATTTTTGAATTTTGGCGGGAAAAACTTCGAAATTTTCAAAGTGCCATATCTCCGTCATTTTTCATCCGACGATAAAAAAAAGTTCATAATTCGTCTCAGTGCATCATACTCTTTCGTTTGGGATGAAAACCGTTTTCAAATTGAGAATTTTTTTTTCGATATTTTCTTTACCCCTTGACGAGGTCATGACCTTGACATATTCTCTGATAAGATGGCATGGAGAAAAGTTAGCTCTGTCCCTGATCTAAATAACACACTGAACGGGAACGAAATAGAACGATCCGTTACGAAGTTATGATCGTTCAAAAAACGTCCAAAAATTTTCTATTTATAGATCTGTGACCTTGACCGTTGAACGTATGACCATAAAATTGCACCAAGAATCGACAACTTGATATTGTCTATCATGTACTAAGATATGAACGTTCTATCTGCATTCGTTTTTGAGAGATTTTGGTCACAAAAAAAGTGTTAAGAATAATAATAATAATAATAATAAAAAGAAAAAACATAACAATAACAATAGTGATTTCCATCCGAAATGGAAATCCCTAATAATAATAAGAAAAAGAAAAAACATAACAATAACAATAGTGATTTCCATCCGAAATGGAAATCCCTAATAATAATAATAACTAGATTTGATCAAGATCAAAACACGGGATTTCCAACAAGAAAATGATCGCTGATATGTTCTCATTCTGACGAACGCTTTTGTACGTTTTACCTACGATTTCTCTTCGTTTTCTCTTCGTTTTCTATTCGATTTCTCTTCGCTTCCATTCTTTAACCGATCAGTTGACCTTCTAACGTTGGAAACATCTTTAAAATAGCCTTTTTCTTTCACATACGATGAAAATAAACCGGTTTAAAAGAATTTGAATTTTTAGATTTTGTATCATTTGACCTCCGTGAATCGTGTATCTCGTACCTTGTATCGTGTTAACTGTACCTGTATCTCGTACCTTGTATCATGTTAACTGTACCTGTATCTCGTACCTTGTATCGTGTTTACTGTACCTGTATCTCGTACCTTGTATCGTGTTAACTGTACCCTGTATCTCGTACCTTGTATCGTGTTACCTGTACTTGTATAGCATAGCTTGTATCGTGTTTACTAAACCGTGAATCGTGTATCTCGAACCTTGTATCGTGTTAACTGTACCCTGTATCTCGTACCTTCTATCGTGTTTACTATACCGTGAATCGTGTATCTCGTACCTTGTATCGTGTTAACTGTACCCTGTATCTCGTACCTTGCATCGGGTTTACTAAACCGTGAATCGTGTATCTCGTACCTTGTATCGTGTTTACTGTACTGTGAATCGATTATCTCGTACCTTGTATCGTATTTACTGTACTGTGAATCCCGTTCCATGTATCGTGTATCCCGTACTGTATCGTGTATCCTGTAACATTTATCGTCTATCCCGTCCAACAAGAAAATGATCGCTGACATGTTCTCGTTCTGACGAACGCTTTTGTACGTTTTACCTACGATTCTCTTCGTTTTCTATTCGTTTTCTCTTCGCTTCCCTTCTTTAACCGATCAGTTGACCTTCAAACGTTGCAAACATCTTTAAAATAACGTTTTCTTTCACATACGAGGAAAATATTTTGAAAATTTGAAATTTTCGATTTTTGATCATTTGACCTTTGTGACCTTGAGCGAAGGTCAACATCAATGAAAAGCAATTAAGTTTGTAGCCCTTTGTCCAAGCTATCACTGTACCAAAAATCAAATCTGTATGTGTAAAGATATAGGAGTAAAAGGAAATTTAGTGCATTTTGGGGACAAATTTGAATTTTGGCGGGAAAACCAACATTTTTCAAAGTGCCATTTCTACGTCATTTTTTATCGCACGACCATAAAACTTGCACCGTTTGTCATGATTAATCATGCGCTTTCCGATTCATATAAAAAAATTAGTTATTTTGAATTTTAAATTTTTGACCTTGATTTGACCTCATGCTTAGACCTTGACCTTGAGATATTTTTTGATAACATGTATAAGAAAAAAGTTAGTGCCGACCATGATCTACAAGATGCACTGATTGTTCAAGGAATACAACGAACAGAAAAAGAGCCTGACTCAAAAGAATTTTTTTAAATTTTAGTTTTTTTGATAATTTGACCTTGAATGAAGGTCAAGGTCAATGAAAAATAGTATTTTTTGTAGCTACTCTTACATGCTATTGTTGTGCCAAATATCAAATCTGTATGTGTATAAATGAAGGAGCTGAAAAATTTTAGTCATTTTTTGCCGATTTTTGAATTTTGGCGGGAAAAACTTCGAAATTTTCAAAGTGCCATATCTCCGTCATTTTTCATCCGACGATCAAAAAAAGTTCATATTTCGTCTCAGTGCATCATACTCTTTCGTTTGGGATGAAAACAGTTTTCAGATTGAGAATTTTTTTTTCGATATTTTCTTTACCCCTTGGCGAGGTCATGACCTTGACATATTCTCTGATAAGATGGCATGGAGAAAAGTTAGCTCTGTCCCTGATCTACATAACACACTGAACGGGAACGAAATAGAACGATCCGTTACGAAGTTATGATCGTTCAAAAAACGTCCAAAAATGTTCTATTTATAGATCTGTGACCTTGACCGTTAAACGTATGAACATAAAATTGCACCAAGAACGACAACTTGATATTGTCTATCATGTACTAAGATATGAACGTTCTATCTGCATTCGTTTTTGAGAGATTTTGGTCACAAAAAAAGTGTTAAGAATAATAATAATAACTAGATTTGATCAAGATCAAAACACGGGATTTCCAACAATTAAGAAAATGATCGCTGACATGTTCTCATTCTGACGAACGCTTTTGTACGTTTTACCTACGATTTCTCTTCGTTTTCTCTTCGTTTTTTATTCGATTTCTCTTCGCTTCCCTTCTTTAACCGATCAGTTGACCTTCTAACGTTGGAAACATCTTTAAAATAACCTTTTGCTTTCACATACGATAAAAAATAACCCGGTTTAAAAGAATTTGAATGTTTAGATTTTGTATCATTTGACCTCCGTGAATCGTGTATCTCGTACCTTGTATCGTGTTAATTGTACCTGTATCTCGTACCTTGTATCGTGTTTACTGTACCTGTATCTCGTACCTTGTATCATGTTAACTGTACCTGTATCTCGTACCTTGTATCGTGTTTACTGTACCTGTATCTCGCACCTTGTATCGTGTTAACTGTACCCTGTATCTCACACCTTGTATCGTGTTTGCTGTACCTGTATCTCGTACCTTGTATCGTGTTACCTGTACTTGTATACCATACCTTGTATCGTGTTTACTATACCGTGAATCGTGTATCTCGTACCTTGTATCGTGTTAACTGTATCCTGTATCTCGTACCTTGCATCGGGTTTACTAAACCGTGAATCGTGTATCTCGTACCTTGTATCGTGTTTACTGTACTGTGAATTGTGTATTTCGTAACTTGTATCGTGTTTACAGTACTGTGAATTGTGTATCTCGTACCGTGTATTGTGTAAACCGTACTGTGTATCATGTACACCGTACTATGTATCTCCTACCAAGTACCGTGTATCTCGTACCGTGTATTGTGTATACCGTACTTTGTATTGTGTATATCGTACTGTGTACCTCGTACCAAGTATCGTGTATGTCGTACCGTGTTTCGTGTGTACTGTACCATATATTGTGTATCCCACACCATGTATCGTATGTCGTGTACCCAGTAAAAATACCGTGAATCCTGTACGGTGTATCGTGCATACCTTACCGTGTATCGTGTATACCATACTGTTATCTTCGGATATTTTGTGTTTTTTTTGTTCTTTTTTTTTTGTTTTTTTTTTTCATTTTTGATAATTTGACCTTTAAATGTTGCATACATCTTCAGAAGAGCATTTTCTTCTATAGATGATCAAAATACACAGTTTTTAAAAGAATGTGACATTTTCGATTTTTGGTCATTTGACCTTTGTGACCTTAAGTTTGTACCCCTTCGTCCAAGCTATCACTGTACCAAAAATCAAATCTGTATGTGTAACGATATAGGAGTAAAACGAAATTTAGTGCATTTTTAGGACAAATTTGAATTTTGGCGGGAAAACCAACATTTTTCTAAGTGCCATTTCTACGTCATTTTTTATCGTACGACCATAAAACGTGCACCGTTTGTCATGATTAATCATGCGCTTTCCGATTCATATAAAAAAATCATTAATTTTGAATTTTAAATTTTTGACCTTGATTTGACCTCATGCTTAGACCTTGACCTTGAGATATTTTTTGATAACATGTATAAGAAAAAACTTTGTGCCGACCATGATCTACACTGATTGTTCAGGGAATAAAACGAACAGGAAAAGAGCCTGACTCAAAAGATTTTTTTTTTAATTTTAGTTTTTTTGATAATTTGACCTTGAATGAAGGTCAAGGTCAATGAAAAATAGTAATTTTTGTAGCTACTCTTACATGCTATTGTTGTGCCAAATATCAAATCTGTATGTGTATAAATGAAGGAGCTGAAAAAATTTTAGTCATTTTTTGCCGATTTTTGAATTTTGGCGGGAAAAACTTCGAAATTTTATGCTTAGACCTTGACCTTGAGATATTTTTTGATAACATGTATACGAAAAAAGTTAGTGCCGACCATGATCTACAAGATGCACTGATTGTTCAAGGAATAAAACGAACAGAAAAAGAGCCTGACTCAAAAGATTTTTTTTAGATTTTAGTTTTTTTTGATAATTTGACCTTGAATGAAGGTCAAGGTCAATGAAAAATAGTATTTTTTGTAGCTACTTTTACATGCTATTGTTGTGCCAAATATCAAATCTGTATGTGTATAAATGAAGGAGCTGAAAAAAATTTAGTCATTTTTTGCCGATTTTTGAATTTTGGCGGGAAAAACTTCGAAATTTTCAAAGTGCCATATCTCCGTCATTTTTCATCCGACGATCAAAAAAAGTTCATATTTCGTCTCAGTGCATCATACTCTTTCGTTTGGGATGAAAACAGTTCTTTTTTTTCGATATTTTCTTTACCCCTTGGCGAGGTCATGACCTTGACATATTCTCTGATAAGATGGCATGGAGAAAAGTTAGATCTGTCCCTGATCTACATAACACACTGAACGGGAACGAAATAGAACGATCCGTTACGAAGTTAGGATCGTTCAAAAAACGTCCAAAAATGTTCTATTTATAGATCTGTGACCTTGACCGTTGAACGTATGAACATAAAATTGCACCAAGAACGACAACTTGATATTGTCTATCATGTACTAAGATATGAACGTTCTATCTGCATTCGTTTTTGAGAGATTTTGGTCACAAAAAAAGTGTTAAGAATAATAATAATAATAATAATAACTAGAAATTGTTTCGGAACAATTTGACGGGCTTTTCACTATTTAGCATAAATGACCTAAAGGCTTGGTATTTCCAAACATAAAAAACTATTTTAGAACACTTGATAGGTCATTCACATTCTAGTTTTGATTAATCTGGCATCTGAGATATTACATTTCAACAAAGGAGTGGACAAGAGGAGGTAACTCGTACAGCCTTGTACGAGTTATCTCCCCTCGTCCAACTAACGTTATATCTAAGATGCCGTTATATATCTGATGCCAAATTAATTCAAAATGGCGTTCCGCGTTAATGGTAAACGTTACCGAAACACCAAAAAACATGAAAATCATCAGAATAACATTTTGAATCATACTTAAATTTCTTTTTTTGGAAAAAGATTAAAAAATAAAGATTTTCTAAAAATAGACTATTTGACCCCATAACTAACGCTTTTATTTGACCTCTGACCCTAAAACTTGTATGAGTAAAAGCTAGAGCCAGCCTTTAACTACAAATAACATAATTACCTGACCCCTGCAAAATGAATACTTTTTTAATTATGGGCATTTTAAGCTTTTTAATACATGACGTCATGGCGGCCATCTTGGATTTCAAATCAACTTAAAAAATAACATAACTTGGCCAGGACAATCCAAGGATTATTTCAGCTAAGATTGAGCTGAATACCACAGGTGGAACTTGAGAAGAAGTTTAAAATGTAAAACTATTTTTAATATAGAATATATAGTGGAAATTCAAAATGGCGTATACCGGAAACCGTATGTGTCACAGAAAAACTGAAAGGGTCAAATTTATCAGAATGACATTCTACATCATACTAAGAACTTTTTTTGGAAAAAGATTGAAAAATGAAGATTTTCTAAAAATGGACTAATTTAACCCCATAGCGAACTCTTTTATTTGACCTCTGACCTTAAAACTTTTGGTGAGTAAAAGTTAGCGCTAGTCATAATCTACAAATAACATTATTACATGACCTTTGTAAAATGAATACTTTTAGAGTTATGGCCATTTTAAACTTTTCAATACATGACGTCATGGCGGCCATCTTGAATTTCAAACCAACTTAAAAAATAACATAACTTGGCCAGGACAATCCAAGGATTATTTCAGCTAAGATTGAGCTGAATACCACAGGTGGAACTTGAGAAGAAGTTTGAAATGTACACACTTTTCTATTGAAATATATAGGGGGAAATTCAAAATGGCGTACAACAGAAACCGTATGTGTCACAGAAAAACTGAAAACGTCAAATTCATTAGAATGACAATCTGTATCATATTTCGAAAGAATTTTTGAAAAAGAAGGAAAAATGAAGATTTTCTAAAAATAGACTAACTTGACCCTCAGGCGAGCTTTTTCATTTGACCTCTGACCTCAAAACAATGCATTATTAAAAGTTGGCCCCTGATTAGTCCTACAATAATATATCTTTGAAATTATTTTAACTGTTACCGTTTTGGAGCTATGGCCACTTAAGCAAAATGAGATATGACGTCATGGCGGCCATCTTGGTTTCTTGACCTACTTGAAGATGTTGCTGTCACCCCTTCAACTCATGCCATATACAATAGGCATAACTGACTTGGCATACCTTTTACCATTTTCCCACAATTTGTGTGACAAAATAAAATGCAGAAGAAGAATAATAATAATAATAATAATAATAATAAACAGAACAGAAACAATAGGTCTTTTCACCACTTTTGGTGAAAAGCCCTAATAAGAAGAAGAAAAAACATAACAATAACAATAGTGATTTCCATCCGAAATGGAAATCCCTAATAATAATAATAAGAAGAAGAAAAAACATAACAATAACAATAGTGATTTCCATCCGAAATGGAAATCCCTAATAATAAGAAAAAACATAACAATAACAATAGTGATTTCCATCCGAAATGGAAATCCCTAATAATAAAAAAAAAACATAACAATAACAATATGGATTTCCATCCGAAATGGAAATCCCTAAATATTACTGGAATGAAAAGATCTTAAATTTTTACCACTGGAACATGGAAGTTAAAGAAATGGTAAAAACAGCTCATATTCATTAATGTGTCTACATTTAAATGTCTAAATCTCAAATTGTGAAGTACATAAAATCGAATTATAATTTTTTTTTAATTATAATACAATTAATATATAATTTGATCATTGCTGGATATATAGATGAAACATATCAATTCTAATTCGTCCAAGTAGCTACACCTGTAATAATTTTTAAAGAATTTAAAAGTTATCCGGATCAATATCAATATCAGTAGGACGATTTAAACAGGCTATTACATGGTGTCTTCAATCGACAAATATATTGCATTCGTTTGATTAATATGTAGACATTTCGTGAGAGATACCAAACTATTCGCCTCTTTCATAATGGATATATTATATCGTTTAATTGTTTATAGTCCGACACAAATAGGTGGCGAAGTGTTAAGTAAATCGTTGAACTTTCTGTTCTGTACAACTTCCCTTCTCCACTAATTGACTTGCATGCTATTTGCTAATGGATTCAATTAGAGATATGACATGTTATTGCTCTAAGTTCTAATTATATAAACACTCACAAGCTTCCCGAAGTGTAAATGGCAGAGATCAACAATTTGCACTTTGCAATGTATTCACTTATAAAATCTAGAGGTCATCTGATATAATTCTAGAAAAATAATTCGACTACATTTATTTAATTTGTAACAAAAAAGGTCTGAATAGATCCCCAATGACACAATAAAGTACAGCTGTTGCAGGTTGTCTTGTATGTATAACTTATCATTATTACTTGTTGTTAGCTCGTCTCTTGGAAGAAGATTGAGAGCTTATGTTGTCACTCCGGCGTTGGCGTTGGTTTTTCAAATGTTAAGTTTTGGTGCAAATGTTGGAAGGCATAGTAATTTATTTTAATATGATCCCTGTGGGGGTTAAACTATCCCCTGCCGGAGTTAAACTAAAAGATTTTTTTGGGAAATTTTAGACTTAGAAAATGTTTGCGTTAAGTTTTTAGTGCAAGTGTTGAAAAATATAAATACAACACTTTATAATTGTACTAGGGTGCTGATATTTGGCAATAGAGTCCCTATGGAGTAAAACTTAAAAACAATTGAGTTTTTATTTTTAAATCTGTGCTTTTTTTTTGTTTATTGTTTTTTTTTTTGTTTTTTTTTTTAATCTTTGGACTTTGTGTAAAGTTTATGTTGTGAGGGTTGAAAAGCATAATACATGGTATTAGGTTCCCTGTGGGGGTTAAAATATCCCTTGCCAGAGTTAAACTGAAAGATTTTTTTGGGGGGAAACAGATTTTTTAAATTTTTGTGCAAATGTTGAAGGCGATTAACACATCACTTTATGATTGTACTAGAGTGCTGATATTTGGTAAAGAGTCCCTATAGAGTTTCACTATCCCTTCTTGGAGTGATGCTCACTTAGACAATTTATACCGGTCCATATTTTTCAAGGGAGACAACTCTCATAAGGATAATATTTCACCAAAAATTTGAAGAAATATGTCCAAAAGCATTCAATCTACAACAGCATAGCTTGTCTCCCGAATGTTTGTCAATAAATGATTGGTATGGTATAAATCGGTATGGTTTTGAAAATTGCATGAATTCACAAAACACAATCTGATCAAGTAAACAATATATATATATATATATCAATAAAATATATCTTAATTATTTATTGACAAACATTTGCGAGACGAGCTTTGCTGTTCTCCAACAGCTCTTGTTGACTGATATTTTTACACCAGGCGAATTGAGGTATGACGTTGTTAACAAAAGTTCAGAATTCAACTTTATAGAAAGATAAGTTAAGATGTCCTTAGACAGAAGAAATACATGTAGCACTTTATTTCTTAAAGTGAACGATAGGAATGATTCGTTACCGACACTGGTGATTTTCTTGAAGGACTCGCACAACTAAATAATTTACTAGTCTATATCGTATTACTAGTGACCATCCCTTCATTCGCTCTTTGAAGTTCAAATGATGTGAAATTTATATCAAACTAAAGTTTGAAGGTTTTTTTTCAATCGGATAAATGTTGTTATTATAAAGGTTTAATGTCATATAAGAGCTCACGGGCACTCGAAAGACAGTAACCCTACCATATACAGTGCACTGGGGAACCCCCACCTGGGGAATCCCCGCCTTTTCCTATGTACGTCGCAGTTCTATTTTCATTAGGAGTGTATATTTTTGATTTTCCATTTCTCACGACCCAACTCTTGATTCTCGTATATATAAAGTACCCATTTCATATGTTATTTTCTCAGGAAATTAACTACAAACCTATGAAACGCATTTCCCCCAGCGACTTGGTTTATGTGAAACACCAGCTGATTGGCTAATTTACTTGTATGAGTCCTAAAAGACTAGGTCAAGTTAGATTTCCACTTTTGCCGGGCGTTAAGCGATCTTTTTTCGGCTTAGCCTTTTAATTTTTCTTTTGACCTCGGAGATGACGCGACAGGTGGCGTTACTGGTAAAGATGAAGTATGTTATTGTTCAATGTAGCGGTAAATGCAAAATGCAGATATGTAGTTAAAAACGAAACAAAGATTAGATTGAATGCAAGCTGAATAAGTAAATCATCTTTTTAAATGACACATTAATAAAATCATATTCCTGATTCAAATGTTCAAACTGATATTATTTTGTTATTTGTGCCAAAACGCTTTAGTTCGTTAATTTTTTCACCATCAGTTTTACATTATAAACAGCGGCATTAAATCTATGCCGTTTATCTTTTCTAAATATATTTCTTGGTTTAAATTGCTGTTTCCATGATATTACTCCAACAAATAGTATCTGATTATCACAAAACTGAGTAACAGAGTTATCGTTCCTTGATAATTGTTATTTGCCGTTAATAACTCTCACAAACATTTTTCGAAAGTCATAAAGCATAGAGGCAGTATTTAATGTGTTAAGGGCTCAGACCAATTTATGTTATGGTTTAATGGTTGCATATGAGAAAAGAAGTTTTGCAATGGTGTAATACGTCGAATTCGCTAGTTTTATTGATAGTATACTCATTATTTTACACATTTAACTAAGTATCTACTCACTATTTACACATTTAACTCAGTATCTACTCTGTATTTACACATCTAACTTAGTATCTACTCACTATCACTATTTACACATTTAACTCAGTATCTACTCACTATCACTTTTACACATTTAACTCAGTATCTACTCACAATTTACACATTTAACTCAGTATCTACTCACTATCACTATTTACACATTTAACTCAGTATCTACTCACAATTTACACATTTAACTCAGTATCTACTCACTATCACTATTTACACATTTAACTCAGTATCTACTCACTATTTACACATTTAACTAAGTATCTACTCACTATTTACACATTTAACTCAGTATCTACTCACTATTTACACATTTAACTCAGTATATACACACTATTTACACATTTAACTAAGTATCTACTCATTATTTTACACATTTAACTCAGTATCTACTCACTATTTACACATTTAACTCAGTATCTACTCACTATTTACATATTTAACTTAGTATTTACTCATTATTTTACACATTCAATTCAGTAACTACTCACCATTTACACATTTAACTCAGTATTTACACATTTAACTTGGTATCTTCTCACTATTTACACAATTTTACTCAGTATTTACTCATTAATTACACATTTAACTTAGTTCATACTCATTATTTTCACATTCAGCTCAGTTTATACTCATTATTTACACATTTAACTCAGTATCTACTCATTATTTACACATTTAACTTAGTATCTACTCTGTATTTACACATCTAACTTAGTATCTACTCACTATTTACACATTAAACTCAGTATATAATCACCATTTACACATTTAACTTAGTATCTCCTCACAATTTTATATTTAACTCAGTATTTACTCACTATTTACACATTAAACTCAGTATATACTCACTATTTACACATTTAACTCAATATCCACTCACTATTTACACATTTAACTTAGTATCTACTCACTATTTACACATTTAACTCAGGATTTACTCACTATTTACACATTAAACTCCGTATCTACTCACTATTTACACATTTAACTCAATATCCACTCACTATTTACACATTTAACTTAGTATCTACTCACTATTTACACATTTAACTCAGGATTTACTCACTATTTACACATTAAACTCAGTATATGCTCATTATTTTACACATTTAACTCAGTATATACTCATTGTTTACACATTTAACCCAATATCTACACATTAACTTGGTATCTTCTCACTATTGCAACATATTTAACTCAGTATCTACTCACTATTTACACATTTAACTCAGTATCTACTCACTATTTACATATTTAACTCAGTATCTACTCACTATTTACACTTTAAACTCAGTATATACTCACTATTTACACATTTAACTTAGTATCTACTCACTATTTACACATTTAACTCAGTATCTACTCACTATTTACACATTTAACCTAGTATTTACTCATTATTTTACACATTAAACTCCGTATCTACTCACTATTTATACATTAAACTCAGTATATACTCACTATTTACATATTTAACTCAGTATATACTCACTATTTACATATTTAACTCAGTATATACTCACTATTTACACTTTAAACTCAGTATATACTCCCTATTTACACATTTAACTCAGTATCTACTCACTATTTACACATTTAACTTAGTATCTACTCACTATTTACACATTTAACTCAGTATCTACTCACTATTTACACATTTAACTTAGTATTTACTCATTATTTTACACATTAAACTCCGTATCTACTCACTATTTACACATTAAACTCAGTATATACTCATTGTTTACACATTTAACTCAGTATATACTCACTATTTACATATTTAACTCAGTATTTACTCACTATTTACACATTAAACTCAGTATGTACTCATTGTTTACACATTTAACCCAGTATCTACACATTTAACTCAGTATATACTCATTATTTATACATTAAACTCAGTATCTACTAACTATTCACACATTTTACTTAGTATCTACTCACTATTTTTACATTTAACTCAGTATTTACTCATTATTTAAGCATTTAACTCAGTATCTTCTCATTATTTTAACATTTAACTTAGTATCTGCTCACTATTTTTACATTTAACTCAATATTAACTCATTATTTAAACATTTAACTCAGTATTTACACACTATTTACACATTAAACTCAGTTTATACTCACTATTTATACATTTTACTCAGTATCTAAACTCACCTATTATACATTTAACTCAGTATCTACTCATTATTTACACATTTAACTTAGTATCTACTCACTTTTTTTACACTTAACTCATCATTTACTCATTATTTAAACATTTAACTCAGTATCTACTGATTATTTAAACATTTAACTCAGTATCTACTCTTTATTTTAACATTGAACTTAGTATCTTCTCACTATTTACACATTTAACTTAGTATCCACTCACTATTTACACATTTATACTCACTTTCTTCACATTTAACTCAGTATCTACTCACTATTTTTACACTTAACTCAGCATTTACTCATTATTTAAACATTTAACTCAGCATTTACTCATTATTTAAACATTTAACTCAGTATCTACTCATTATTTTAACATTTAACTTAGTATCTACTCACTATTTACACATTTATACTCATTTTCTTCACATTTAACTCAGTATCTACTCACTATTTTTACACTTAACTCAGCATTTACTCATTATTTTAACATTTAACTTAGTATCTACTCACTATTTACATATTTAACTCAGTATCTACTCACTACACATATTTTACTCAGTATCTACTGATTATTTACACATTTAACTCAGTATGTACTCACTATTTACACATTTAACTCAGTATCTACTCACTATTTACAAATTTAACTCAGTATCTACTCACTATTTTACACATTTAATTCAATAGCTAATCGCAATATTGATGCATATTTTCATTGTTTTTCACTTTTGTTTCTAGATTATAGATTTGTTTTACATTTTGCCGATTATATTATAAAAATATCTTCTTCTTTTTTAAATTGTTTACTTTTTTGATGCTTTTTTCTTCACATTTTTATTCATATTTTTTTAAAATTTCATATGTAAGTTAACTTTTTTCTACTTTATTTTGACATTTTATTTTTGTCACATATATTCATTTTACTAATTGTTTTTTTTTTTTTTTTTTGCAGTTCTTTTAGCATTTTCATTACAAGTAATACGTATCTATGTAATACTGTATCTTAAATGCCACTATCTTTGCCCCGTTCTCATTGTAAATTAGAAAAAGTTATATTGCTAGGTCAACATGCTGCTGTGCTTGGTTCCGTTTTTCTTTCTTTCAAGTGCAACAGGCAACACTGATTACTAAAACTTAACAGATTAGGGATCACCACGTATGATAAAACTCTAGTCTTTTGAAGATATTATATGTTTGTCTAGACACATTGCAGTTCAATGCATGAACTCATCTTCAATAAAAAAACAAAACAAAAGTGTCATTAATTGTATGTGATATTGTTTAAAATGCTGCTGATAAAGACCTCCTCCATCTTAACGGAACTGTTTCCGTAACAAGGTCTTCTTTGATGAACAGTATATCTAGATCAACAAGTTGTAGGACTACATGAGCTCATTATCGCTAGTAACCTGAATTTCCACTTGGATGGTGATCGAGAGATAAGCTGGTCCTATGGACTGAGACCACAATTAAGTACTTCCGGGTTCAGGCCCCACGAATGAAGTCCCCTCAAAAATGTATGTATTTCAGGAAAACCAATGAAATGCCTCTTTGAACTTGATTTCTGTTGATGAATTTAATGTGGATTTATAGCAGAGAAGTCAATCTAGGTTTTGTGATGTAAAATAATAATATTGATTATTTATTATGTGCTCCAGGACCCTGTGTGATGAGTCCTGATTTGACCTCTACCCCTGACCCGGATGTATATAATCCACGTTGGTGACACATTTTGACAGCTATCTCCAGAAAATGCCGAACATGCTGGGTTGAAACTTTTATATTTTGCTTCTCAGATGTTGGTCTTGGCCAGGTGAGATGGAAAGTTGCATATGAGATGTTGGGGATTTATTATGAATTTTAATGTTACAATGAAACATATAGCGAAGCTAATTGTGGTCTCGGTTCACTATGGGGTATTTCTCCCTCCCGGAATGCCTCATTCAAGATGGCTGCCTTAATGGGAACTGTTTCCGTAACAAGGTCTTCTTTGATGAACAGTCTTTATATCTAGATCAACAAGTTGAAGGACGACAGGAGCTCATTATCGCTATTAACCTGAATTTCCACTTGGATGGTGATCGAGAGATAAGCTGGCACTATGGGGTATTTCTCCCTCCCAGAATGCCTCATTCAAGATGGCTGCCTTAAAACCCAATAGATATCAACATTTCTCTCCCCTGTATCTTAGTTTCAAAAACAGAGGTGACATACCTTTCTTTTAATTGAAATTTGTTGAGATTTAATCTTTTCAGGTTGAAAATTGACGAAATTTTACACATGATGAAGATTGAAGAAAAGTATGTTGAATAGCTAGCAGGGTTAGATTTCATGACGTTATTGGCTTTCGGTATGCTAGTACAGTATGTAAATGGCTAGCCGGGTTGGATTTCATGACGTTATTGACTTTCGGTATGCTAGTATACAGTAAAACACGTTTAGTACGAACACGCTTATAGCGATTTTATGGATATTGCGAACTGATTCTGATTCCCCAGCTATTCTCCCTCTTACTTCTATGTAATTTTGAAATTATATTGCGAATTTCACATAGCGAAATATTGTCTATAACGAACCAATTTAGCGGTCCCGTCGGCTGTAGTATGTAAAAAAAAAAAAAAAAAAAAACTACCCGTTTTATCAGTATCATAACACCTATGATGGCATCACAAAACTACCATGTTATCAGTATCATAACACCGTTCACAAAACTACCCTGTTATCAGTGTCATAACACCCATCACAAAACTATCCTTTTATGATAAAACATTTTCTACCACAATACCCTGTGTTATTCAACTCTCAGACCATCAGTTAATCATTACAGCCGTTGATTAACAATCTGTTTATACCACACGTGGTATAAACTCTGTACGCACTTTGATTGGCTAACACGGTGAACTTTGACCCAAGCTGCAATTGTTATTGACGTCATCAATAATCTAATGACGTCACATCACCGGGTCCCGGACGTCACCGGTACACTTTATTTGCTTACGCGAAATTATACTTGGCCACGTTTCCCTTTGATTCAAGCCGATATTATTGTGGTAGAAACAGGTCACACGACTCGAAATTGTTGGATATGGAATTTATTTCACACTCGTAAGTTATTTTTTAAAAGTTGCAAAAAACACTCGCTAAAGCTCGTGTCTTTTGTAACTTTTAAAAAATAACTTACTCGTGTGAAATAAATTCCATATCCAACAACCACTCGTTGTGTAACCTCTATTTATCCCATAACTGCGCTTGTTTCACAACTGATATGGCACGTGATGAAATTCGTAGCAGTGTTATTGTTTTTGTTTACACACCGCAGTGTGTAACCACTACCTAAGCCTCCGATTGGTCATTTGTGACCTACAACAAATCTGATTGGCTAACCTCTGGCCTTTGACCAAGGACTATTTTTATTACTCTCCTTTTTTGTCGTCTGTCTTCAAAAGATTAGCATGGACGCGTTATGTGGATTTGTCGGTGCTCAACATTAGCATAGCTGGGTGAAAGGGGTGTCCTCATGGAAATGTCGATTAATCTGGGGTTTTAGTCGTACGAAATATTATTGGAAGATGGTAAAATAGACGACGCACGGAAGCAAGATATTGCATCGCTTATAGGCCTAACGTTAGCGAACCAAACTGACCCCCCCCCCCCCCCCCCCCCCCCCCTTCCAGATTGCAGTGCACCCCGATACCCCGATAGCCATGAATGAATTATCAAAACAATAAACAAATTTAATACAAAATGGTTAATTTAATTTGCTGTCTCTAATCGTAGTCATTTGAATGGAATGGTCGTAGCATCTATGCTAACAGTTAACGTTAACTGTTAGGCAGCTTCCCTTTTAGTTGGGCAGCATTCGGCACGGTATTGTACCAGCAGAAAAAAAAATCAACGAATAAACACTTTCTTATCATTCCACTTACCTTTATTACGAATATATTTATCCCAAACACAAAAATGTAAAAAATCATCTTGGAACATTTGTCTCATGTCAGTAAACTGACGAGATTTCGTGTAAACACACTGACATTGACAAACGCAAATTACACTAAAACACGGAACGACGGAATGACGGAACGAACAGAAAAGGGGACACATATAACTCTCCTAAACAAAATGTTGTATCATAAGAAAGAAGTATTTCAGCTCTCTTCCATGACATAGTTTCAGTCAATATGTCCAGCCCGGCCTTCATTTCATAAACAACAATTAAATCAGGGAAAGTCTGGATATGCCAAATGAACTCATTGTCTTCAAAAGCCATTCCATGCAGGTTCATTATTGAGTCCTTAGACAATCTGTTTTCCCCCGTCACTGCTGCCTTTATATTCTGTACTTGACGTACATTCCTGAGTATATATGCAGCTTGACATCCAGCATCATCAGCAACCATTTGTTTGTAAATTTTGTGAGAAGCCTGTTCCGAAACATTTTCAATTCCTGATGAAATTTTTTGCTTCGTCCGGAAAAACAGTTTTGATTGTTTTAAACTGTTTCCGTGTGTAGTCCTTATAGGTACAATGTAACTTCTCATCGCCGATATAATGAATAACGGCGATATTTTCAGTGTTTTCAAAAGGGAAATAAACTTCTTTTCGAAATTCTTTGATAGACTTGTGGTCCTCTCCTATGAAAGGCCGTTCATGTAAAAAACGAGATACATTTAACGCGTTAAGCTTTAACGCGTAAAACACATTTAACGCGTTAAACATAACATTTAACGCGTTAAAACTAGTTTTAACGCGTTAAGCTTTAACGCGTTAAGTCTTAACGCGTAAAGCTTTAACGCGTTAAAGCTTAACGCGTTAAATGTAAACATTTAACGCGTTAAATGTAGTTCTCATTTAACGCGTTAAAGACAGTTTTATCACGTTCATAATCATTTTTACGCGTTAAATCTTAACGCGTTAAACTTTATCAGATTAACCAATCAGTTGCACCCTTGCATCAGCATTCGGATGAAAGTTCTTCAGGGAAACAGTTTAATGACAGAATATTACAGTACGCGTTGACAGAATATCAACACGTCAAAAAGAATGTTGATATCTCTGAAAACCGATTTAAACAGAGACCGTATCAAAATAATCAATTTGTGCAATGGATCAACAATTTCTTTTTCCTCTTTCACTGTGCTTCATTCTTTTGGTCACTTGTGTATTCATGAAGGTCTGTAAGATACATTGTTGTACATTACTGTAACTGGTACATTCTGATGACGTCACATTGTTTACTGACGTTCCGAGTTGTGTATGCACTCACCGACACGAAGGTGGCATTTTGTTCTGGGATATGGTAGTTTTGTCATCTTTGAACATTGATGAGATAATACAGAACATCTCACAATATACCATGTTATAAATGCAGTTTACAGAAAACGAGATGTAGAGACTGTATTTATCACTCCAACATCCATCAGCCTACTACAAGTATTTGTCGATAGTTCGTCTATCTGGTCGGCTGCCATGGCAACATTGATGACAGTAAATATTCCTACAACTGGCAAATATAAACACACGATTAGAATTTAAATATAAAAGTAAACAGTAGTAAATTATTTAAAAGATAACAACAATAATTACGATAGCAATAGCTGACGGTAGAGTCAATTCTCTCCAGAAAACTGGCTCTGGCAGCCATACTGTTAGTCCTTTAAAATACATAGTAGATACAGGGAATTCGATTGGTCTGTTATTTTAGTCATTTTAACGCGTTAAAACAAAAGCTACGACTTTTAACGCGTTAAACGAATGAAGCTGTTTATCACGTTAAATGCTAGCTAAGTAACAAATTTAACGCGTTAAAATTCCATGAAAACATTTAACGCGTTAAGCTTTAACGCGTTAAAGCTTAACGCGTTAAAACTAGTTTTAACGCGTTAAATGTTATGTTTAACGCGTTAAATGTGTTTAACGCGTTAAAGCTTAACGCGTTAAATGTATCTCGTTTTTGACATGAACGGCCTTTCATACTCTCCTTTCGCATAAAAGTAGATTCGGGGTAACAGTTTTGAACTCGCGTTATTCCATCGATGTCCATCAGCTTTCCAAACTTCCTTTTATAATTTTCACCACCTTTGGGACGAAAGGGGATTGACGATGTTTTGGTACCATTTTGAAATAGTGCTAATACTTCATTTGGCAATAATGTTGTTTGCTTTTCCTTTATATCTCCTGTATTATCAACCATTACTTGCGCCATCGTTGATAAAGTATGCAAACAATTGCTTTTTATTATGACGTCACAATCAAACTTCAACTGTTCCGTAACTTTGACTACGATGTTAGTTCCGTATTTTATTACTTCAGAGTTAGTTCCGTATTTTATTACTTCAGAGAACTAGTTAGTTCCGTATTTTATTACTTCAGAGTACTAGTTAGTTCCGTATTTTAGTATGTTCCGTCGTTCCGTCGTTCCGTGTTTTAGTAGTAACCTTGACAAACGAACACTCCAGCTCGGTTTCCGAAATATTTGTTGAAATGCACGATGTCTTGAATGAATAAATCTCAGAATGAACATTAAACATCACAATAACTAGTAACCAGTACCTACGAAATCCAGGAAAGGACCGATAATTGAATCTGACAATGATTAGTCTAATATTCAGCGGTGATGTGCGACTTCGCGATGGCGGTGTCGTCTTCGAATATTTTGAGCCGAGTTATTTAAACAAGTTACCTATTAGTAAATTATACAGACACAATGACTTTCAAACTAATATTTCGTTTGTAAAATAATACCATTTACAAATAAAGTACAGAAGATATGAGTCGTGCATCTAAAATAGATGATAAGCTTTCGTTCATAACGACCTATATTTTGTCCCGTAGTGATTTGGTTCACGGAATTAAGTTGCTACGTTGGGAGAATTTGAACATGACTGGCTTACATTTGTAATTAAAGAAGTAATGGGATAAACAAGTTCCCCTACTCGTGATGATTGTTTATCATTTTTATCCAACTCTCGTTAGTTAATTTTCAAATTTTGAAAAGACACTCGCTAAAACTCGTGTCTTTTCAAAATTAGAAAATTAACTAACGAGAGTTGGATAAAAATGATAAACAATCCCCACTCGTTGTGGGGAACCTCTATATCATTTGAAATGTTCACTCTGTGACAAATACGTCAACAACAAAAAATCACCGACAAATTTTAAATTAGTGTTGAATTTTATAAACTCATTTATGTCCGATTTGACCAATAATACTAGACTAATGGAATGAACAAAATGAAAAAAAAAAGAGAATAAAGTGGTACCGTGAGTTAAATGATTTCATCCCACTGGACCTACAGCTTATTCTACATGGCAGTCATGAATTATCCAAAGCAGACAACGAAAAAATATTTCTGCACACTCAGCAATATATTCACGATACAAATAGATTTTGATTTTACATTTGTACTTTCTCTACCACCTACCTCTCTCTATCACTACATTCGTGCAAGTCTCCCCATTTTTTTTTTTTTTTTTTCAACATATCTCTCTTCAGTACTTAATATATTTGATATATTTACATATATATATGTAAATTGTTTAACTCCTTTAACTCTATCAAAGTCTGCGTTTTTTATCTTTCTCGACTCATATGGCACTTGGGAAACGGAAATATCAGAAGGAAAGGAAAGACCAAAGCGAAAGAAAACCGTGGCAGGGGACATGATGAACATTGATAAGCCGAAAGTTACGAGTAGTGGATTGTGTACTTGTGCCATCTGGGTCGAGAAAAATCATTCACGCAGTCTTAAAAAAGATGTTTTAATTACTAGTGGAAATGTCTAAATTATTTCATAAAAGAATTAAAATGAAGGAGATTGTCACATTCTTTTCACATACTTGCACCTTCTTACATCCCATCCTTACCCTTCCCTTATCCACACTTACACACTAAATAATTATTTTATTGTTAATGTCATCTTGTATATTTTGTATGTGTTATATAATATTGTATGGAAAGGGCTTGATATAAGTTGGAAAACTTGTGCCCAATCCTATTGTATATATTTGATACAATAAAATATGTTTAAACTAAACAAAATTGTGATATAATGTACATTAAAAATTGTACATATGCCAAGTTTCCTGAATAGGTCGTGGAGTTTCGGACGCTCCGATATAGCATTAGGCCCGTGGTCGGTTGTCTTTAGGCTACAATAACTACGCAGTTTAAAACCAACCAATTCAAATATGGAATTACTTTTGTTCAGTATCAGTGGACAAATTAGCCGGAAGCCTTCACAAAGATTTTAGCATGGTTGATTAATATTTGAAATGAAACGCGTTAACAGCATATGCGATCTGCGAGAATATTTAAATTTATTTCACAATAATTTCTTTTTACATAAATTCCACTCACAGCATTTGAAATCATATAAATCTTCAGATCTATATACATTTAAGAAAATGCATTCTTAAATGTATTTTGAGCGACAAATTTCAAAACGATAAAAGATGTCTTTTTTTATTTGTACATATATACTTATTCACAGCTGAAAGATGATAATGACGATAGGCGTTTGATTTTTCTGGTGAAGTTCTGTGTACAACATATTTCTTTACGCCATGTATGTATTCTATATGTAGCATACAGAAACCTGTTAAAGTTGATTAATGTATTGTATTGACAATGTCTTTTTTGTACTTAGCATAACTTAGCCTAGACAGAATTTTCCATACGAAAGCCTTATATACAATACACAAAGCTCAACACAAATGATAAAGAATTTTGAAAATAAAATTCATATGTGACATGTAATTAATATTTCAGTATAGAATTATCACATACGAAAGCTCATGTATGGTGATAATTCATTAGATATAAAGCCAAGTTCGTTTTTTTGTAAACATGCTCCAAACTTTATTATTGATAGCGAAAAAAATATATATGTAAGTGCACAATTTAATATACATACATTAAATATATGTATATTAAATTGTACACTTACATATATATAATTTAATTATGTCATCTACCTGTCCCTGACAGTGTCTCATTCTCTCTCTTTCTCTCTTCCCTAACCCTCCCATTTTCTTTTCGTTTTCTGATCTGTTTAAACTACTATAATAGAATGATTTTATGCTGTTTATCATTATGTCAATGTTAACTTTGCATATGTATAATTGTATTACGGAGAGGACATTGAAAAATTATGACAACTCGCATCAAATTCTTTTGTGTATTGTTTGCAATAAAATTGATTTAACTTCAACTTGATATTTCGGTAGTGTATAAATATCGCGTTACGCGGAGGAATCTCACGAACCAAATAGGGTATATTGGTAGTATGCGCTTTAACTTTTTCTGTATCTAATTTTAAATATGTTTTTCACCCTGTAGGCTTACGGAACCCCCTACTCAAACATTTTAAAACCCACTATGCTACATTAAATGACGTATTCACAATGCGTGTTAAACTCCGTTCAGGACATACGATAATGACCATCAGTTTTACTTATAATATGCCAGTATCTCTATACCTACTTACGTGTATTGTGGATCTGTCCAGCTCTTAATACCACGTGGTATATCATGAACTCTACAGGACCTCCAGCTAATTGTCAACAGGATCACAGTTCCCATTAGGGTATGTAATTAAAGTCAATTAATTGCATAAATGTTATCTAATCACAAACACGTCCGAAATATACGCAGTTCAAAGTCTGGGTTTATTTCACTAGAAATGGTTATACACATTTAAATATCAAACAATTATATGAAAAAGGCCTTAGGGCCATGTATGGAGATTTTGCAAAATGAAGAAATCATAATCTGTCCATCGATTGTAAAATGGATATTTTTGATAAAGCAATCAAATCGATTATATTATATGGCTGTGAGGTTTGGGGGGGTTTGTGACACCAAACTCTTAGAACGTCTACATATGAAATTCTGAAAACATATCCTCAAATTAAAACATCCAAACCAAACTTTATGATATATGGAGAATCGGGAAGGTTTCCATTAATTATAAATATAAAATTTAGTATAATTGGATTTTGGGCCAAAATGATAGATTAAACTTATAATTAATTGAGTAACAACCTTTTCCAAATATCAAGAAAGTATGATACACAATTGTCAAACTATATGAAAAATGTTTTTGACGAATGTAATTTATTTCATGTTTTTTGAAAACCATGAATTTACTAGTATACGTTGCTTAAAAGTACTGTTTTTCATACCCTAAAAACATGTTCATTTGTAATTAGAAAAATGATGTTTTCAATTCTCCAAAAGGGACCAAATACTGAATTTATAAGCATGACTTAGTTCTAGAAAAATATGTACTTGACCTCCCTCCAAAGCTAGCTAATTCCTATTGTAAATTTCCAACTTGTAACATTTAATTACCAATCGAATACGGTAGATGGAATAACATCCTAAGAGAAAATAAGATCTGTAGTCTGTGTAACCTGAATGAAATAGGAGACATGTTCCATTATTTATCTATTTGTAGCGATCAACAAATATCATTACATCATAACATAAAAATATATATCTAGATACTATAATGAAAGACCCAGTACATTTAAGTTTAATACCCTTTTTGATTTTGTAGTAGATGATGAATCACTTGTGAAATTAATTGAGCAAATAAGTGTACGACTCAACAATATTTAATATTTAAGCACTGATGTCATTTTTTTTAGTTTTAATCGGAGTATGAAACAAATTTTGTTTGCAAACTGTATGAATCCGCTACGCGGATTCTTACAGAAGTTTGCAGCAAAATTTGTTTCATACCCCGATGAAATAAAAAAAAAAATGACATCAGCGCTTATAACTAATTTTTGAAAATGATTTTCTAATTTAAAACATGTTTTATGTACAATTTTACTGGTTTTAAATGGGATTATTTTTCTCAAATCAAAACGCAACGTCAATTGTCGTATTGTGACGTCACATTTTTCGCGTCATTCTGGGAATTTCTTTCATAGAAGAATGAAAAGAATTTTTCGACCAATCACATTTGAGTATTTACCATGAAAACAAAGAAAAATTAATTATATGTGTATGAGAATAAAATTTTGTCATTGTCTATGTCATTGTCTTTGGATATACCTAAAGCATGACATTATACATATGATTGCATATTATACATTGTATTGTAACATTGTATTGTTTATACGCGTTATCAATTTCATGTATTATGGAGTTTTGAGGTCACGACCTCTATCATAATACATTGTAGTATCAAATATACATAAAACAAAGACTAAAAATGTAGATTTATTTATTCATTTTGTTAACTGATTAAAATTTTAAATATTATCAGTTTTATAAGTAATCAGTAAGTGATACTGTAAATGTAATTTTTTCCGATGTTATTGACATTGAGCGAACTATAAGTGACCATGATGCCGTTTTCGCAATTATAAATATTCCTGTTAAAATCAAACATTATTTTAAAAGAAAAGTGTGGCTGTATGATAAAACTGATATTAATAAGTTAAAAGGAATGATAAACAGTATTCCCTGGATTGACACTTTTACCAATCTTTCAAATGTTAATGAAATGTGTAATTTCTTTACTGAAAAATTCCATGATGCTATTGATAAATGTATACCATCCAAAGAAATACTAGTACGCGACAGTGATAAACCGTGGATGAATGGAATGGTTAGACGTAATATAAGGAAAAGAGACAGACTTAAAAAAATAATGTTTAATAATAATTCAGAGTCCAATAAGAATAAATACAAACATATGAGGAATAAAGTAAATAATATGATAAAGAGGGCTAAAGAAATATTTTATGAAAACATTAACACAGTTATAGACAATAGTAATAACAACCCAAAAGTGTATTGGAAACTTCTGGGAAACCTTATCAGAGGTAAAAAAAACACAGATATATCTCCCCTACTTGATAGTACTACAAATGAAATTATATATGACAACAATAGGAAATGTGAACTGTTGAATAATTATTTTAGCTCTGTGTGTACCCAGTCAGAAAATGTCATAGATAAAGAATTACCCTTTTTTGAAAAGAGGACAGATTCTATTTTATCAGAAATACATATAGTTTCCAGTGAAGTTGAAGACATTATAAAAATTTTAGATGTTAAAAAAGCGTCAGGTCCTGACGGTATTAGCCACAGAATGCTACAATTACTTTCAAGTGAAATTTCTATACCACTTTCTTTTATATTCAATTATTCTTTGTCATCTTGTATATTTCCTGAGAGCTGGAAAATTGCTCATGTCATGCCTATATTTAAGGCCAATGATGCAAGCATTGTCTCCAATTACAGACCTATCTCGCTGCTAAGTTGTATAGGTAAACTTTTTGAGCGTGTAGTATATAAGCATATCTACAATTTTTTAATCGAAAACGACCTTATTTATAAGTATCAGTCTGGATTCCTACCAAATCACTCCACAACACATCAACTTATTGAAATATATCATTCAGTCATTTCTTCCTTAGAAAATTATGAACATTCTATCTTAATTTTTTGTGATTTTTCTAAGGCATTTGACCGCGTGTGGCACAAAGGCCTCTTACATAAACTCGACAATTATGGTATCTCTGGACCTCTTCTTCGTTGGGTGGCTAGTTATCTTTCAAAAAGAAAACAAGCTGTATTTATCAATGATTCACTTTCCTCTCTTAAGCCTATAAATGCTGGTGTCCCCCAAGGGTCAGTTCTTGGTCCACTTTTCTTTCTACTATACATAAATGATATTTCCTGTAATCTTTCATCTCTATCTAGGCTTTTCGCTGACGATACTTCTCTATCCTACGCGTCATATGACCTCAACCTTATTGAGACGGAGGCTAAACGGGACTTATTAAAACTTGAAATTTGGTCCAATGAATGGCTTATGTCCTTTAATCCTAATAAAACCGAGGCCCTCGTAATATCAACTAGACAACTTCCTTTTGTTCCGTCCTTTACATTCGACAATACCCCGATTAAAATAACAAACCACCATAAACACCTAGGAGTCATTCTTTCTGATGATTGTAAGTGGAACGTACATGTAGAATCTATAGTAAATAAAGTAACTAAATATATAGCCACCCTCCGTAAATTAAAACTTATCTTAAACAGGAACACATTAGAAAAAATGTACCTTACATATATACGACCATTACTTGAATATGCATGTGAAGTATGGGACAACTGCGGTACAACAAACTCATTGTTATTAGAAAAGATAAATCTAGAGGCCGCAAGAATAGTCACAGGGCTGCCCATATTCACAAAAAAAGAGTTCTTATATCTGGAAACCGGTTGGTTACCCCTTTCGAGGAGAAGAGATGCTCGGAAACTTTCCTTATTCTATTCTATAGTAAATAATCTGGCACCTACTTTTCTTATCGACCTACTACCAATGTATATTGGCAACATAGCTCCTTATAATTTACGAAATGCAGATTTATTTAGGGAACAACACTTTCGTCTACAACTATCAAATAACTCCTTCTTTCCTTCTACTTCAAAACTTTGGAATGATTTACATAACACTATCAGAAACTCGCCTACCTTAAGTTCCTTCAAATCTAATCTAAATAAATCTATGACAGTAAACAATATATATGACAAGCATTTTATCAGTTATGGTCCTCGAAAACTAAATATTCTACACAACAGAATAAGAAATCGAGCAAGTGCACTAAGCTATGATCTTTTTAGAGCCAATCTCGTTGATTCACCTGCTTGTCAATGTGGACATCCCTGTGAAGATTCCTATCATTTTTTCTTTAACTGTCCCCTGTATAACAACTTAAGAGGAACTCTTATTGCTGATTTAGCCTGGTACGGTCCTGTTAATGTAAATATACTTTGCAATGGTGACACGAATATCTCCTCAACTGACAATATAAAAATCGCCAAAGTTGTGCAAAACTTCTTGAGTAGGTCGGGAAGATTCGACTAATCATCACTTCCTACCCCCCCCCCCCCCCCCCCCCTTCTTTTCATACTATTTTCCTATAATAAAAAAACTTAATCCAAAACGCTCCATTTATCCATATAATATATAAATGTTTTTTCTTCTTATCGATTAAGTATATTTGAATTCATTCCAAACATTTATATGTCGTGATCTTTCCCGATGCAGTCATTTAACTTTATATGTACCTATCTCCTCCTCCTTCTCTCTCTCTCTCTCTCTCTCTCTCTCTCTCTCTCTCTCTCTCTCTCTCTCTCATTATATTTTCGTTTCTTTATCGAATTTCGGAATATTTGTATATGCCATCATGTGACTATGTTATTGTTTATTATTTTGTTATTATTATGGGAGAAGTCGTTTATAAGTTGGAAAAACTTGCTGACTAATCCCTTTGTCATTATTATATGCCAATAAAATATGTTTAAACTAATCAGTTTTATGAAAATATAAGACCTGAGAGTTACCGATATGTAGAAAAAAGTTCAACACTTATAATGATGTGTTTGAGGGAATATTTATATAACCATCACTTAAAGCATCCTGTCAATCATTTAAACAAATGAATGTAAAATGTACGAGCTGGAAATGAGATTTTTGAGTAAAATCATTTTCAAATTTTTGATATATAACCATATGATTTACCAATGTCCGATATTGCAATCGAATCGACAAGTCAATTCGCATATACTTATTTAGCACCTGCTTACGTCTGTGCTAGTATATGGGCCCACTCGTTTCGATTCCGAACTGGTCTATTACGAATTCTCCATTTTATTTTTTGTTTCAACTTTGAGAATCTCTTAACTTGTTGGTACTCCATAGATGATACCTGAGGAGCATTTTCACTTTCCACGATATTCATGCCTTTGTAATTCTTGCATTTGAATTTTAAAACGCACATTCTGCGATTTTTTGTTTTCTTTTTGTTTTAGCGTTTAATGGGATATTTTGGTGGAGAGCTTTTCTGTAGCTGGTGATATGCTTTGTGTCTGATACCCTATCAATTGTTTAATATCATGTATCAGGGGTGACTACATGATCTCCTATTTTGTTCTTATATTGGTTTGCCTTTTGTCTTGTTCCTGTTTATGTCACGTTTACTTACACTCCGTTTTGTCTATTGTGTATATTTGTACATGTTTATAGAGCCATGAATGTCATTCTGTTATCGCTTGTTACCCTGAAGATCTATAGTGAACTTCTGTCAAGAATGCTTCAACAGGAGTAGCTTTGGTGTAATTTATGGTGAGACTTGATAATGATATTAAAAGAAATGTATCAAGGTAAAGGGGATGGTTAACTTCTATCTATCTATATTTACATCGAGTCCATCACTAAAGTGATGATTATTCGATGGCATGGACAGGCTACAAATAGAGTTAAGAAATTAGCAACGTTAAAAAATTTGAAAAAAAAAAAAAAAAAAAAAAAATCAAATGTATATATACTTTAAAATATTAATCTGTTGGAAAAACTGTTGGTAGCTACATGGATTGGGAATTAGTGGAGGTCCTGAGCAGCTTCCGCTTGAAGGTGTCTAAGGATTCAGCAGTAACAGTGTCTGGCGGTAGAGAGTTCCAGATGGGTATAGTGTTTGGAAAGAAACTGTATTTGTAGTAGTCTGTAGATGGTGAGAATTGCTGATATTGAAAGGGGTGCATGGAAGAGCGTGTAGATTTGGCTAGGGGTTTCATGTATGGTGTTGCATCTATTGCCACTAGTTGGTTATGTATTTTATAGAGCATAGATAGTCTGATATTGTTTCTGCGTTTTTCCAGTGTGTCCAGATAAAGATGTTCTAACATCGAAGACACACTGGATGTATTGTGGTGTCGGTCTGTGATGTATCGAGCAGATCTTCTTTGGACTCGTTCTAAAATGTTTATATTCTTGTTGGTATGTGGTGACCATACTGACGCACAATATTCAAGGTTAGATCGTACAAAGGCCTTATATGCAGTACATTTTGTTTTTTCATTATTTATTTTTAAATTGCGGCGGAGAAACCCTAGCATTCTGTTAGACTTTGATGTTATGTTGTCAATATGTCTGTCCCATGTCATGTTTTGGGTTAATGATACCCCCAGATATTTAGCATGTTTTACATTTTCCAGGGTGTGGCCTTTCAGCATGTATGAAGATATAATTGGAGACCGGGATCTAGTGATAGATAGTGAAACACACTTATCCGGATGAAATTCCATACCCCATGTTTTTTCCCAGATTGATAATTTATGAAGGTCTCTCTGTAGAGCACTGGAGTCTTCAGAGTTGTGAATTTCACGATACAGTATACAGTCATCTGCAAATAACCTGGTTTTAGACGAAACAGATGCTGGCAGGTCATTTATAAAAATTAAAAAGAGTAGGGGACCCAGGACTGATCCTTGGGGTACTCCACTTATAACTGGCAATTGTTCCGATACCTCACCATCCAAGACAACCTGCTGAGATCTGTTACTGAGGAACTATTGATATAAACAGAAATGTATAAGGGTGTAAGGGATGGTGAGACTTGATAACAAACATGGCGTATGTAACAAGTGTTGATATTAACCGAAGTATTTCTGGCGTACGAGAATGTGAGGCCTGATAATAAACATGCTTTTGCAATATGTGTTGATATATGTCAACGTTGATTAACAAAGCCGGCTGAGCATTAAAAATCGGTATTTGATGGCAATCCAAACAAATAATTTATCTTTATCAATAGGTGTTGAAGTTTTATATGAATTTTGTGTTTAAATGATCCAGAATTTATGAAGGAGTTGTTATACAAGAGGCCCATGGGCCTTAAAGGTCACCGGAGATTTGAAATATTTCAGTAAATTTAATTGACCCTTTTTGGCCCCGCCCATCAGCCTATAGGGGTATGTCAGGGCCAACATGTGTATACCATTAGGCTGTCATCCCATGCTGTAAATATTAACAAAGTTAGAATGAATTCTAATAGAAATCAAACAAATCATGGTCAAAAAGGTAATTTCCCTATATAAACATTAGTAAAGTTTACCCACTCCCCAGGGGTAAAATTGTGACACGGGGTCATGAAATTCATAATTCTAGTATAGCACCTTAAGACCCTTCCATCTACATTGTATGAAGAGCATTTTATTCTACCTTATTTGAGTCTTGAGAAGAAGATTTTTGAAATTTCAGTCAATTTGAGCCTTTTTAGCCCCGCCCCTGAGGCCCCTGGGGGTAGGGACTATACAATTCACAATGTTGGTTGGCCTTTAGCCATAGAAGCTTCCTGCCAAATTTAATTGATTTTGGTTTCGGGGTTTTGGAGAAGAAGTCGAGAATATAAATTGTTCAGGGACGCACGACTCACGACGGACGACGACGGACAAAAGGCGATTAAAATAGGTCACTTGAGACCTTGTCTCAGGTGATCTAAAAAGCATAGTGAATTACATCTCACAGCATCTAGCAACCCTGTAGATAAAAGGCTGTAGTGTTTTGTATCTATCAATATTACCGCAAATATTATCGTATTTATATGTACAATATCAAATTTCAGTATTCCTTAGGTCTGTATTTATTTGTTGAACATGTTAATAGATAACATGCTCGTCAAACGATATGTAATGCCATTTCCATGATTTGATCCCTATAGACATTTGACAAAGTACACTCGATTTGCTCGATTTGTCGAGACGCGAAAGCCGTACACCTCTTTGGCACAAACTTGGATATGCAAGTTATATTTGTTTAAACTTTATAACGAAATACTGGCTAAGAGACAAGGCTTTAAACACTCAGGTTTAATACCTGCTCTGCTTTCTATTGTTGGAAATACCTGCTTTATAATTCTTCAACGCCTTTGGCAATATAGATATACTTCGAAAGGATTGTTCATAGCAAGTTGTGTCATTGATAACACGTGTAGATCTCCACGCATGCGCAATCTAATTGCAATCTGAACTCTTGACTACGGACAGTATATAAACCCTCGTCTCGGTTCCTGGGTTAGATGTCCTATACAAGTACGCGAATATGGGCCTCAATACGTATTTGCTGCTTCTCCTTGGGACAGTTTCTCTCCTGGATGCCGCATGTCCGCTTGTTCCACCAATTACAAACTTTGACCCAGACAGGGTAAGTTATGTGTGTACAGACTAGACTGGTATTGTGTGCAGTGTAAGTGTCACAATTATATTAAGGCCTGACAAGTTGTGGCAGAGGTGCATGACCATTCATATGAACGCATCGTGTTTGAGTTTCTGAATTATATATCAAAATGATACTTCAATATTGTCTTCAGAAACCCACATTATCCCACCATCTTTTTGACTCTCTATCTGTATTACAGAGTCTTAACAACAGAAATCTGGGCAACATCCCATTTTACTTATCTTACTTAATGTTGCTGGGTACCCGGTTAAACTCAGCAGATCACACTGCATGTAAAACTTCATCTTCCCGATTTAAAACTATTTGCAGCTATTTCTTTATATTATAATGGCAAAATGAATAGAGTCAATATATTATAGACAGCAGATTACGCTCGATTATAGCAAATATCGATGGACTGCACCAGACGAGGTCATCCTCATTTGGATGTTAGCCGTTAAAACCAATTTGCTCTAAAACCTCCTAGAAATAGTTTATATTACATCATCGTCTAAAACTCCTTTTCGAAACTGTTATTCGTAGTTTATATAAGGGAATAATGGTTAATTTTAAAAACGAATAAATTTCTACAAATTTGCACGGAATATATCAATATCTTTGTTTGGACATTAAGTTTCTCAAAATAATCAATTCGCTGTAGATGTTAACAGTTTACTTTGTGGTGGGATATAACAGGGAATAATTTCAAGTCATACAAAGACTCCAAGATGAAATATAATCATGCTGTTATACTCACAAATATCTATAGCACACGGTAGGAGGATTTGTGTGACCAGATTTTACTTATGTACGTAAAAACATTTATTTTGTTTTGACCTTGACATGCAGATGGCGACTGTGGATAATATCACAAAGAGAGACATTGTAATCAGTAAATTGCTCATATTATGTATATGTATGATCCACATGAGCTTTCTTCGTTCTCATAAATCTTGCATTTTAAGTATGTTCTACCGAAATTTACTGATATTTTAACAAATAAAATGTCCAATTCAAGACCCATGGATAGCCACGATACATATTAACGATTGGTCAAGTTACTTCTGTTTAATTGCAACAGAATATTGATTTCATTCTGGTTAATGATCACTCGATTTACTATTTACATGATGAACCTTAAAGCGATGCTTTAACAATCACAAAGCTTGCAGTAAGATGTTAACGGTAGTAAGTTATGTATTACTCGCCTATAAATAAAGACCATGACTTACTATGTTTATGATGCGTACCTACAGTTTGGAGGCCTCTGGTACCAGGTGGAATGGTTAAACACAGGACCAGCGTCGGCCTTTCAGGCACAAACTAGATCATGTATGACGGTCGACTACACTCATACCGGAAACGGAAGCTTCACGGCAGTTGTAAATTGGAACACCGAGTACGTATATGTATATATGAGTGAGCAGAGAAAATGTTTATTGTACAATTGTTCTGAAAGTACAAAGTATGGGAGTATTGGAGGAGCTTATTAGTATGGGTGTGGCTCCGTGTATAAGTAGGCATACGTTACGGTGTATGGGAGGAGCTTATTGATATTGGGTGTGGCTCCGTTTAAGTAGGCACATGTTACGATGTATGGGAGGAGCTTATTGGTATAGAGGTGTGGCTCTGTTTATAAGTAGGTACATGTTACGTTGTATGGAAGGAGCTTTTTTGTATGGGGTTTGGCTCTGTTTATAAAGAAGAAACATGTTACGGTGTATGGGGGGGGGGGGGGGGGGGGGGGGGGGGGGGGAGCTTTTTTTGTATGGGGTGTGGTTCCGTTTATAAGGAGGCATATGTTACGGTGTATATGGGAGGATCTGATTGATATTGGGTTATGGTCCACGATAAGTTGTTTTGTCGAGTAATATTTTTATATGGATTTCTATATCGCTTTTTTGAAAATAATAATCTTGCAAAATATTTTTTATGATATGTAATTTATGATAATACTCGAAAAGGTAAAATTGGTGTCAATTTCGTTTGTAAATTAGCGACATTTCACTACAAGCCATATCCGTTCGCCCAAATTATGTCATAAACGTAACATTCGTGGATATAGAACAGGTCAATTTATTCCCAGAATATTTTTTTCTATTGTGGTAGAAAGAGGCCGCACCAACTCGTGGTTGTTGTATATGGTATTTCTTTCACTCAAGTCTGTTATTTTTCTAAAATCACTTTTGAAGAAAATAACAAACTCGGCAGAATTCAATACAAAATGTATATTTTATCATTTCGGGCCCAATAATAGGCTGTTATGCCATATTGAAACGAAGGGAAGTAAGTATGATTGACCAGAATGTACATCTCAAGACTCTTCCATACTAACGTAAACCTGTATTTGACAATGCAGATTATTTATGACGATATCATCCAAATTAATTGATCACTACATATGAAATAAAGCATACCCTTAATGTATTGAGATAATGTAGATAGAACAACCTCTGTTATTGACATATTTTAATATATTATTGCAGGATTGGACCATTACTTATCCCATTTTCATCAAACCAATACCTTACACCTGCTGATCCGAATTTCCCAAACTACTTCTTCACAGGAGTTAACGGTAAGTTTCTTTATAAGCGATTTTCAAAAAAAAAGTTGCAAATATGGAGACATCTTTCAAAAATGTTGTCAACGACGACGTTCGTTACTTATGTATGTTCGTAGGTTAGATTGTGTGAAGAGGCTAATCAATACAATAAGTAATGTAAATGTAAACTTATCTATTTTACAACAATCTTGACACAAGCCATACCACAAATATTGTGAAGATTCCCGTGTGCCTCGGTGTTCGCCATAGTTAAGAATACGTTGCTCTAAGATATCAAGACACACATGCGTCGAAACCCTTCTTAAAAACTCAATTATGAAGGTTCACCTTCATTTGGAAAATCATATACCCAATGGAAAAATATCATTATCAAGAGATTCGCAAAATAACATAGTTTCTAAAGCTATGGTATATCTAATAACATGTATAGATTAAAGACATATGTCAAGAAATATGTTTAAATAGTATGTAAAGAACGGCACCATTGATATCGTTACAGGGTTGATGAGTAGGGAACCAAACGTGTTCATCTTGGACACAGACTATACTAGACACGCAATCCTTTACACGTGTACAGATTTAGTATTTGGAATACAAGGTAAGTATCCTACAACAAGGATTTTATCATTCAATTGGTGTAATAGCTGAAACTCTCCAACTAATTCTTTCCTCCTCCTTTCGTATACCATATGATTTTGTATGTTCAACACATTCCATAACAGTTCAATATATATATAGATATAGCTACCGTGCTTGCACAACCACCTCTATTGGTCCTGAGGACATTCGGAATTTCTCGGGTTTGATTTATTGATTTTGCATAACCAATCGGAACCCTCGTCATTTTTTTCGGAAACTAGAACGTAGTGTTGCGTATTTCTACGACAGTACTCGATCAGTTCAGAGTGTAACCGATGAAGCCAGAGTAACTTCAAGTACGAACTATGATTTTATATGGTTGAAGTCATCTGTTTAAGATAAATCTATAAAACAACGACTGCTTTATCATGGAGTATTCCGAACTATTTTCTGTGCTAGGGGCGGTAACTGGTACATACTCGCGTTGAATCACGATATACACCGCCATGCCTTGCTGTAGCGACATACATATTTATTGATGTACTCAACATATTTTGCAGCAACACTGGAGTTATCACAATTAAGTCAATATTGACTGCGTGAGTAGAGTTACCAATGGAAGGCCGTTCATGTCAAAAACGAGATGATTTTAACGCGTTAGTATTTAACGCTTTAAAACTAGTTTTAACGCGTTGAATGTTAATTTAGCATTGAACGCGTTAAATGTTGACTTAGCATTATAACGCGTTAAATGCGAGTTTATCACGTTCATAATTAGCCTTAATTACTTTATCAGATTAACTATATTGCTCCCCAGCATTCGCGTCAAAATTCTCTATGAAATAGGGAATATGGAGGCTTCGAAGAGCGAGGTTCGGACAATCACTTCCCTTGTGTGTCAGTGGACAAGCATAATGTATTCGACAATGGTCGTTGACTCAACGTAGGACTACAATGTGTAAATCGCGATTTCGGCGTTTGACTTGTTTTGCTCTGCATATTCCAAAGAGTTTAATGACAGAATACTACAGCAGAATCTACACAATTACAGAATATCAACACGTCAAAGGGAACGTTGATATTTCGGAAATCGATTTATACAGAGACCGTACCAATATTCAATTTCAACAATGAACCACAGACGTTTACTTGTTTCAATGTACCTCATTTTGTTGCTGAATTGTGTATTCATATATTAACATTCAGTATGTTTGAAAAAAATAGCAAAAATTGTATTCATTTTCCATAACATTAGCGTCCTCACAGTGAGTAGTAATGTCTGGGACCGCGTTACCACTGGTAGTACAGTACTCTCCGCCATGGCAGTGAGTAGTAATGTCTGGGACCGCGTTACCACTGGTAGTACAGTACTCTCCGCCATGACAGTGAGTTGTAATGTCTGGGACCGCGTTACCACTGGTAGTACAGTACTCTCCGCCATGACAGTGAGTAGTAATGTCTGGGACCGCGTTACCACTGGTAGTACAGTACTCTCCGCCATGACAGTGAGTAGTAATGTCTGGGACCGCGTTACCACTGGTAGTACAGTACTCTCCGCCATGACAGTGAGTAGTAATGTCTGGGACCGCGTTACCACTGGTAGTACAGTACTCTCCGCCATGGCAGTGAGTAGTAATGTCTGGGACCGCGTTACCACTGGTAGTACAGTACTCTCCGCCATGGCAGTGAGTAGTAATGTCTGGGACCGCGTTACCACTGGTAGTACAGTACTCTCCGCCATGACAGTGAGTAGTAATGTCTGGGACCGCGTTACCACTGGTAGTACAGTACTCTCCGCCATGGCAGTGAGTAGTAATGTCTTGGACCGCGTTACCACTGGTAGTACAGTACTCTCCGCCATGGCAGTGAGTTGTAATGTTTGGGACCGCGTTACCACTGGTAGTACAGTACTCTCCGCCATGACAGTGAGTAGTAATGTCTGGGACCGCGTTACCACTGGTAGTACAGTACTCTCCGCCATGACAGTGAGTTGTAATGTCTGGGACCGCGTTACCACTGGTAGTACAGTACTCTCCGCCATGACAGTGAGTAGTAATGTCTGGGACCGCGTTACCACTGGTAGTACAGTACTCTCCGCCATGACAGTGAGTTGTAATGTCTGGGACCGCGTTACCACTGGTAGTACAGTACTCTCCGCCATGACAGTGAGTAGTAATGTCTGGGACCGCGTTACCACTGGTAGTACAGTACTCTCCGCCATGACAGTGAGTAGTAATGTCTGGGACCGCGTTACCACTGGTAGTACAGTACTCTCCGCCATGACAGTGAGTAGAAATGTCTGGGACCGCGTTACCACTGGTAGTACAGTACTCTCCGCCATGACAGTGAGTAGTAATGTCTGGGACCGCGTTACCACTGGTAGTACAGTACTCTCCGCCATGACAGTGAGTAGTAATGTCTGGGACCGCGTTACCACTGGTAGTACAGTACTCTCCGCCATGACAGTGAGTAGTAATGTCTGGGACCGCGTTACCACTGGTAGTACAGTACTCTCCGCCATGACAGTGAGTAGAAATGTCTGGGACCGCGTTACCACTGGTAGTACAGTACTCTCCGCCATGACAGTGAGTAGTAATGTCTGGGACCGCGTTACCACTGGTAGTACAGTACTCTCCGCCATGGCAGTGAGTTGTAATGTTTGGGACCGCGTTACCACTGGTAGTACAGTACTCTCCGCCATGACAGTGAGTTGTAATGTCTGGGACCGCGTTACCACTGGTAGTACAGTACTCTCCGCCATGACAGTGAGTAGTAATGTCTGGGACCGCGTTACCACTGGTAGTACAGTACTCTCCGCCATGACAGTGAGTTGTAATGTCTGGGACCGCGTTTTCACTGGTAGTACAGTACTCTCCGCCATGACAGTGAGTAGTAATGTCTGGGACCGCGTTACCACTGGTAGTACAGTACTCTCCGCCATGACAGTGAGTTGTAATGTCTGGGACCGCGTTACCACTGGTAGTACAGTACTCTCCGCCATGACAGTGAGTAGTAATGTCTGGGACCGCGTTACCACTGGTAGTACAGTACTCTCCGCCATGACAGTGAGTTGTAATGTCTGGGACCGCGTTACCACTGGTAGTACAGTACTCTCCGCCATGACAGTGAGTAGTAATGTCTGGGACCGCGTTACCACTGGTAGTACAGTACTCTCCGCCATGACAGTGAGTTGTAATGTCTGGGACCGCGTTACCACTGGTAGTACAGTACTCTCCGCCATGACAGTGAGTAGTAATGTCTGGGACCGCGTTACCACTGGAAGTACAGTACTCTCCGCCATGACAGTGAGTTGTAATGTCTGGGACCGCGTTACCACTGGTAGTACAGTACTCTCCGCCATGACAGTGAGTAGTAATGTCTGGGACCGCGTTACCACTGGTAGTACAGTACTCTCCGCCATGACAGTGAGTAGTAATGTCTGGGACCGCGTTACCACTGGTAGTACAGTACTCTCCGCCATGACAGTGAGTAGTAATGTCTGGGACCGCGTTACCACTGGTAGTACAGTACTCTCCGCCATGACAGTGAGTAGTAATGTCTGGGACCGCGTTACCACTGGTAGTACAGTACTCTCCGCCATGACAGTGAGTAGAAATGTCTGGGACCGCGTTACCACTGGTAGTACAGTACTCTCCGCCATGACAGTGAGTAGTAATGTCTGGGACCGCGTTACCACTGGTAGTACAGTACTCTCCGCCATGACAGTGAGTAGTAATGTCTGGGACCGCGTTACCACTGGTAGTACAGTACTCTCCGCCATGGCAGTGAGTAGTAATGTCTGGGACCGCGTTACCACTGGTAGTACAGTACTCTCCGCCATGACAGTGAGTAGTAATGTCTGGGACCGCGTTACCACTGGTAGTACAGTACTCTCCGCCATGGCAGTGAGTAGTAATGTCTGGGACCGCGTTACCACTGGTAGTACAGTACTCTCCGCCATGGCAGTGAGTAGTAATGTCTGGGACCGCGTTACCACTGGTAGTACAGTACTCTCCGCCATGACAGTGAGTAGTAATGTCTGGGACCGCGTTACCACTGGTAGTACAGTACTCTCCGCCATGCCAGTGAGTAGAAATGTCTGGGACCGCGTTACCACTGGTAGTACAGTACTCTCCGCCATGACAGTGAGTAGTAATGTCTGGGACCGCGTTACCACTGGTAGTACAGTACTCTCCGCCATGACAGTGAGTAGTAATGTCTGGGACCGCGTTACCACTGGTAGTACAGTACTCTCCGCCATGACAGTGAGTAGTAATGTCTGGGACCGCGTAGTCCGCCGTCAGATTAGTTCTTCTGCTCTTATCCTTTTAAATAAAGACGATCTATGTAAACTTTGCATAAATCCAATGATGTTACGGACTCCTAAGTGTTCGAAACGTAAAAACCACTCTAAATTTCTCACAGAATAAGTGTTGTAGATGGAACTACATCTTATATGTGTGACAGTATCTAGGTTGTAAATGCAAACTATTTCAATGATGTCATCGACACACTCGTTAACAACCTTCTTCAATGGAATCCGATGACCAGTATATGTTAAAACGCCAGAGAGAGACGCATTGGATAGGAAGATGACTTTGTGTTCAGCTTAGCTCAGCGTGTTATAGATGAGCCAGTCCATACCTGAAAGGCCAAGTCACTATTTGTCAAACTAGATGCAACTTCGGATAATTATGACTTTTCAGTGTTAGACCTGGAATATCTTCGTACAATATCCAGTGGTCAATACCAAACATCACTGGCAGCTGGCTACATCAGTGAGCTCCTCGATCGGAAACGATGGTAACTACGAGATTTAGATATACTCTCTCTCCAGGTCCATCCATCCATCCATCCATCCATCCATCGAACATGCATGCTAACAGTATTGACCTGTTATATATGTAGTGTTATATCATAGTATATATATATATAGTGTATATTATTCACGGATAATTTTCCTTTTCCAGGGAACAAAATCTTATGATGTCATCGTCACTATTTTCTTTTTTTAATTTTAAATCAGAATATGGGTGGATAATACACAGAAGGAAAATTGGTTTCACCGACCGCAGAAGAACCAAAATCTTGGGAGAATTGAGTTCCAAACTTGGGATAACGTTCGTTGACCCGGGACAGTTCAACTTTGTTGGCCAGAAATGCAGTGGACTTGGTAATTTTAGCACTCCCACACCTTAATTCGGTGAAAACCAACTCATGCACATTATGAGATGCATTATGAAAATAAATGAAATGCATAACAATCTCGGCCTTTGTATGTTTTATCTATATTTTGTTTGGCTATGATTTAGAGGTTTTACTTCTAAATCAGTGACTGTAGCACATTCGGCCTAAGAATAACTTATTTTTACAATGTATTCCTTCTTTCAAACTCCAAATTATGTTGAATCTCATAGTTATCCTATTCCTATGAAAAAAAAGATATTTCCTTCATTTTCATTGGCCAATTTCCTGTTTTCCTAACAAGGATCTATCATTGAGTAGACCTGTTCGTACTAAAAATAGCTCAGCTGGGAAATCCCTATGCTTTGCGGACCTGTTCGTGCCATTTATAGCACGGACAGGTCGGCAATATTTGCCTCCAGTTATGCAATGTGTCATTTTCGATAACAGCCAATCAGAATGCTGTAAGGAAACGATTGTTTGGCATCACTTTGTTCACAATATAGCAGACGAGATACCCCAACAACGTTTTGCTACAATAAACGAAGAGGAATTACAAGATATTTTGAAGAAAAAAGACGTGTGAACACCCGGAAAAATACTTCAGGTGCAGCAAAACTTATCCTGCCTTTTTCAAGTGCAAAAGGTCAGTCTGAATGCCGACTTTGAAAACTTTAGTCAGCATGATTTGAACAAGAGCCTTCGGATCTTTTATTCATTTGTTTTATCTGGCCATATTGCCTTATGTGTTCGGTGTAAACGAGGCTATACGTACCTGGTCAAAAGTTTGTTCACTTCAGCCTGCGGCACCGATTAACAAACTCTTGACCAGGTCTGTGTAGTCTCGTGTACACCTCCACAGACGTCATAATTGAGTTACATACCAGTTGTCACTAACATCTTGAAACATGGCTGAGAAAAGTGCGGACAACTGAATGGACGGACTGACAACCGAACGGAATGGGATCGATTCAACTGAAACTTTGATAGGAATGTTACGGAAAACTACAAACTGTTCCAGAACATATGTCTAGATTATACCGGTAGTACAGCATATGCTTACAACTATTAAAAGCTATGTAATGAGTATTTTCAATATTTTAACTCATTTTATACGTTTTTACGGAAGCCGAATAGGACCAATTAAAAAAATTAACTCAGTTGAAAAACAAATAAAAAAAATCTCCAACTAAGTTTTTTTTTTTTTCATTGGTCCTATTCGGTTTACGTACGTTTTGCAATGATGGCCGACTTTTTAAGTTCGTGTCTTCAGACCACGTGATTCCCCAACGTGAGTAAGGAATATTTTAATTTTAGTTGGCTTGTTCAATTTCTTAGCCGGAAGTGTGGTATATTTTATTTTCTTGACCACAAACTTTGAGATCGCTTCCTAGCCAAATTATTCTATATTACAAGATCCGAAGGAATCGTTTCCATCTTCAATGAGTTTCAACACATGATCCAGAGGAATCGTTTCCGTCTGCAAGATGTTATGCAGTTTCATCACAAGATCTAGAGGAATACAAGTAGAATTTTAACAATGTATTGTAAAGACAAATAGTTTCATCACAAGATCTATAGGAATACAAGTATATGGTACAAAGTTAGAATTTCAACAATGTATTGTAAAGACGAATAGTTTCATCACAAGATCTAGAGGAATACAAGTATATGGTACAAAGTTAGAATTTCAACAATGTATTGTAAAGACGAGAGTCTGCACGTTCGGCATGTGTTTTATTCTCACTAGAGAAAGGCACGATTCTCGAAGTCTGATAGCACTTTTTTGTTAAATTGAATTAAAATTCTTTCCACAGTACAGAGATAAATCTACATGCAAGTCCCGAGTCCCGTAAAACCGGTTTAAACTTAGAAACAATAGATATTAAAGGTTCGTTTATACTCATCGCTCGAAGGTGGTTCGTGATTACTCATCAATTAAGAAAACTGACGAATTTACAGCGAAAACAATATTTTCCAATGGAAAAGTTCGATGTAAGGTCGACTCCACACCATCGGTTTCTGTAAATGTATGTATTATAGTGAAAGGTTTTGTTGAGGCATAGAAAAATGGAAAAATAACATCTACATGTATTCCTGAAATACACACACCTACCGTTCCCAGTGAATTGCTCCGATTTGAAAATTTGGTCAGAATGTTACGAAAAACTATAGACTGTTCCAGCACAAATGTGGTATGGATATGTCTAGATTATAGAATAGCATATGCTTCAAACTTTAAAAAGACTCTGTAACGAGTATTTTCAATGTCTTACCTCATTTCATGCTTTCCGCACTGGTGGTCGCCATTTTGAGTTCGTGATACTAACCATCTTTAGACCACGTGATCCTTTTCTTACATGGTACCCTGTAAAAGCCCGTCTGTGAAACTGAGGCAAGGAGATGGATGGATATCAAATGATGCTTTACACATGCACAAAGTTCTGGTATTGCATGATTTCACGCACTAGTGACGGTAAGAGATAAGATATATGTGTTGATAGCATTTTTTATTTAAGCATTGAACGGCTTTCAGTTGGCATTCATAGTCAATATTGATTGACTATGAATGCCAACTGAAAGCCGTTCAATGCTTATATTTACCATCTGCGATTTTTTTATTTGTCGTGCGATTTTTTTTTTTTTTTTTCAAATTCAAATTTCAGTTGGCAGTTCATAAGCTGGTGAACTATAGTGGCAGTGCCATACAATGGTAAATATTTTAAGATGGAAGTTATAGTAAGAAATCAAACAAGAACATAAGACTTCATCAGTTCAAATTGTCAATTCATATTCTAAAAGATTTTAATGCTTTAAGGACTGGCAGCAAACGAAAGAATATTCCTGTTGCATCTCATTTTAAGGGGCGACTAGTTATAAGGTCTTGAGCTTGGTCGAGGAGGTTTTCCTTCGTCTTCTGTTTAGGGGACACAGTATAGGAGCCAAAATCAGATTTCCTGCTGCATGAAGATCATAAAAGACGATTAAATGTTCTTTTTTGTCTTCATTTTAAGGGACATTGACTTGGGATCGTAAGCTCATCGTTTCCTTCCTAGTTACTCTGTCTTTCTGGGTTTTTTTTCTATAGGTGTCTCCTTGAAACCCGTCCTCATATGACCTCGACTGTCGCGATGGCGTTTTATGGCGATTCTTCACATGCATATGACATATCAGTATTGATCGATACACACTCTACAAAAGAGATCAAGCAATATTGGGCTACTGAGTGGGGATATACAGCTAAATTCAGCTCATATTCCAGTAATTGTAGGGGGATTGCAATTCTTTTTAAAAATACATTTGAATTTGAAATTACTAATGAAATCATAGATCAGAATGGTAACTTGGTGATACTTGAAATTAAACTTTTCAATCGTAAAATAACATTACTTGCACTATATGGTCCAAACGAGGACAGTCCTGTCTTTTTTGAAAACTTAGAGAGAAAGCTAGAAACTTTAGACAATACCCCTATTATAACCTGTGGAGATTGGAATGTGGCCCTGCATTATGAAATTGATACTATTAATTATCAGTAGAAAAACAATCCTCGAAGTCAAGCAAAAGTTCATGAAATTATGTCTTCCTTGGATATTTTAGATATATGGAGGGAAAGAAATCCGGATATTAAAAGATATACTTGGAGAGGCCCTGATAAAAAGCAGGCTAGGCTAGACTACTTTCTAGTATCCGCAGATTGAATCCCGTTTATTATAAACACCGACATAGGAATAAGCTATAGCTCGGATCACTCTCCAGTATCTATATCGCTTAGATTCCTTGATCACAAACGAGGTTGAGGGACATGGAAATTTAATAACTCTCTATTGTATGATAAGGTATATATTACACAAGTTAAGGAATGCATCACTGACACTCTAAATAAGTATAGAAATAATGATAATACCATAACAGAAGGATATTTAATAGATAATCAGTTACTTTGGGAAACAGTGAAGTTAATGATAAGGGGCCTTACCATAAAGTATTGTTCCCATAAGAAAAGAAACCTGGAGAGCAAAGAACAAGAATTAGAGTTAGAATCAAAAGACTTGTATTCCGGTGCGAGCGGAAATACAAATTAAGGAGCGATAACTAGAGTAGAGGGAGAACTTAAGAAAATTAGGGAGGAGAAAATTAAGGGTTAAATAATTAGAGCGAAAGCTAGATGGAAAGTAGAAGGAGAGAAAACTTCTAGATATTTTTGTAACTTAGAAAAGAGACACTTCACAGAAAAGCTTATTCCAAAACTAATAATATAAGGAATTACGGAAATTTTAGAAATAGATGAAATCATAGAAGAACAGGCCATTTGTTTTACCAAAATATACTAAAGTATAGAGACTGAAGTAGAAGATACACATATTCAAAGATTTTTTGATGAAGAAAATCCATATAACTATCAATTAACTACAGAGGAATCTGACAAAATGGAAGGTATACTCTCCAGATCGGAATGCTTAAATGCTTTGAAGAATATGAAAAACTGTAAATCTCCTGGGCTTGATGGATTCACAGAAGAATTTTACAAATTGTTTTGGAATGACCTTCACCAACCACTTATTTGTTACTTTAATGAATCGTTTAGAAAGGGTCAATTATCAATCTCTCAACGCCAAGGTATCATTCATTGTATACCAAAAAAAGGTAAATCAAAATTGTTCTTAAAAAATTGGCGACCCATATCTCTTTTAAATGTTGACTGTAAAATTGCCTCCGCTTGTATTGCCAATAGAATAAAACCATACCTAAGTCAACTTATCAGTGATTCACAAAAAGGATTTGTCAGGGGTAGGTACATAGGAGAGTGCACCAGATTTATTTCAGACATTATTGAGAAAACAAAAGAAAGCAACATTCCAGGGCTCCTTATGTTGTTAGACCTTGAAAAAGCCTTTGACTCTCTGGAATGGAAATTTATTCAAAATGCGTTAGAATTTCAGTGTTTCGGGTCTATGTTAAGACAATGGATAAAAACTTTTTATAATAATTGTACAAGTTACATTACCAATAATGGTCATATTTCCAAATTTATTGATATTGAAAGTGGAGGAAGGCAGGGGGGCCCTTTGTCTCCGTATATTTTTATTCTATCGGTCGAACTATTAAAGTGTACCCTGAACGAAAAACGAAAGGGCTTAATATAAGTTTGATAACTTGTGCCCAATTCCCATGTATATATTAAGATACAATAAAATATGTTTAAATCAAACGAAAAACGATAATCAAATATGTTGTTCTTTGTAACCACCAAAGAATAATGTCGCAAACCGCATCAAAATCGGTTGGCCGAGTGCCGAGATATCGCAAATCGAAGTACGCGATTTGCACCTGTCGGTCGACTGCTAATCAGCGTATCGGTCAGTCACTCTTCAGTCTATGACGTCATAGGTTGAACGGAGTTACTGTTATGGTGGCCAGTAGCATAGAGGGGGTCTTCCTCGAACACCAACTCTGGTTAGGGTTGGGTGTTGACATAGGGGTTAAGGTGTGTTGATAGGGAGTTATAGTCTGTTACAGAAATGTTCTCAGTGTAAGAACACAGGTAAATCCGAACACAGGTAAATCAACTCACCTGATTCAAGATTGCATTCATTCAAGACACACAAAGTGTGTAACAAGAGCCAATATGACAAACCAATGTATAAGAGTGCATATACTAACATGGCTATGAACAATGTTATCTCACTATACATATAATAACTACAATACAACATATGAAATAGTATACTTATCTATTATCTACTTGAAATACAAAGTTTTTCTACAATTATCAGGAAATGACTCACTCTAGATAATAATAACTTGTTACATATTTCAAACATACGTTCCATTTTAGTTAAACTTGGATTTATATAGTAATAATTTGGAATGTATTTGTGTCTAAACTCTGTCACTAAAATGTTATCGCATTGAAATAAATAGTGGTATTCATCACCAATAGTGTATGACATAATAAGCAATCACGATTATTACGTGGTATACCAATCCAATTACCAGTTTCAACAGGTAACTTTAAATTTGACATTCTAAATTTGCTGATGATAATGCGTTCTTGGGAATTAAGCTTAATTAGATAAGACTCAATGCTAAACTGTTTTTTAAAGATAGAGTAAAATTATCCACGAGACGATGATTGGATAGTTACATGAAAAAATCAGATGTCTCACTTCCGTTTCGAACACATTATTTAGTGTTATCATATAAATTATTGATAACTTTGAAAATTTTACCCGTGAGGGAAGAGGTCTGCATTTTTCTCCATAATCCGATACGCCACACCGTATCAAACGCTTTTTTAAAATCAATAAATGAACAGTATAGTTTTTTTTTATTTTAAGAGAAATAGAGATAAGAACATGTAGTATGAAAATAGTTTCAGTGGTTGTGTATCCTTTTCTAAAACAAGATTGTGCTCGAGATATACGACTATATTTGTCTAACCATACTTAGTTTTATTTTATTTATTTTTTTTTAGTTTAGATGTATTTATTTATATATATTTTAATCTAATATTGTCATTATATTTATATATTGTAATCTGATATTGTTACTATTAACAATAAAATATATAGTTAGGGATAGTGCTTTGAAAATTAGATTTTTTATTTATATATTATATAATATTGTCATTTCATTTTTATTACAAGTAAAATCATCTATATGATAGTGCTTTGTATTAGAAAACTATATCTGATTTATTTACCTGAGTTGACCCTATTTTTTTTACCTGAGTTGGTATTCCATATTGAAACAGACTATAACTAAACTTCAAAGAACTTCCTACAATAACACCTCCCTTTGTCTTCACCAGAGTTGGTGTTCGGGGAATGAGCCGCATAGAGGACAGTGTGAACATTAGCAGCACAAACATGTGTGAATACGATCTGGACATGAGATTTGAGGTTGTCGAATTTGGCGAATATTGCCGACAAGAAGTCGGAATCCAACAATATTGGGTTAAAAAAAAAATATATAGTGAAATTGACTCTGAAAATGGCCGCTTGGTTAACACAGACTGGTGTAATAATCGGTCAATCACCGATAAATGTATATTAGTTATGTGTTTACCATTTCTTACTCATTACCAGAGAAAGGAACACAGCATCAACATCTTTAAATAAAACAATGTGCCATGTACAAATCAAAATGAGATGAAAATGAAAGGCCTATTGTCAGTATGTAACAAACAAGTTCTAAACGGTTGTCCATTTTTCTTAAAAAATATCTCTTTTATTATGAAGCTTTAACAAACCGTATGTGTATAAATGATTGTATTATTTTGCTGTAATATATGTATCTATCATAAAGTGTTGACTTGGACAATGAAAGATTTATACAACATGTATATCATATGTGTCCTCTCTATCATATTAATAAGTTGTTACTGGTAATTAAGGAAACATATACATCATGTGTATTGCAATATAAGTTTCTGCAGCATTTCACTGCTATTTGTAACTATAAAAGTGTAACCTCTATATATATTATATCTGTCCATCCTGTCATGTCAAAGAATTTCGTTATAAATGTACCTCATGTAACACATTGTCATGTGTCTGAGTGTAAATTAAATCTGAGAATTACGAATTCTCAAGTTTGAATGGGTTAGTATACCGCTAAACAATTACCAGGTGTGAAATTACGGTCCACAAGCTCGTCACACCTGTCACTGCACCACAGGTGTCTATGATTTCTGGTGGTCTAATCGGCACACGCCGATAATTGCTTGTGAGTTCACGCGTTTGGTTTCTGTGCACTTCAAAAAAGTTCCGAAGACAAGCTTTTACAGGTTGTACATAAATTGAGCTTGAATTTTAGTAAGAATTGCGTTTATACTATAGGGAATACATTTTCAAGTTGTTGAAATCAAACACATTATTTTTGGAATTCAGAGAGTTTCGTTTTCCTTACAAACGAAAAAAATCGTATCTCTTAGGTTTGTCTATAGAATAATTAACCTAAGTTACCTCATTCATATACATACCCATGATGTTGAAAATTTACTCTATGAATCTTGTCTGGGAATTCCTGATCTTTTATGGACACGTTTTATCAGAGACCTATATACTAGTATATAGGTCTCTGGTTTTATCAATTGCGGACAAAAACCCAAAAATCACAAATAACGGTATCATTGCTGTTTTGGCTAATACAAAATTTTAAATGATTAGCATTTATTTCACATCTTGTATGAATTGCATTTTAAACTTGTATTACTAGAAGTATTATAACCGAAATCAATACTGGTACATTTGTATGTAACAAACCGGTCATGCCCTCATAATAAAGGCTATATGATGTAAGTCGTTATAAATGGCCCGTTATTCAAATGTCATACATTTTGATGCGGTTTTCGGCATTCGTGTTTTTTGACTAAATCGAATAATATATTGAACTAAATAATTTCGTTCAGGGTACACAGGCCCTTATTCAGGAGTGGAATAATATCCCTCAAAGGATCATAAACATCTTTATGGGGTCGATGTTATGGAGAGTAAGAGCAGTGACTGATGCCAGGGATGTGCCCACACGCTACTGATGTGACCAGGAAACGGTGTAGGGTATTTTTCGGCATAGCCGTATAATATTCTTTTGGCCCCGGATATGACGCGACAGGTGGCGTTACTGGTCAAGACGAAGTCTGTGATTTGTCAATGTAGCGGTAAATGCAAAATGAGATATGGAGTTAAAAACGAAACAACGTTAAGATTGAATGCAAGCTGAATAAGTGCATGTATCTTTTCAAATGACACATTAATAAAAGCATATTCCTGATTCAAATGCAGTCTTATTATGAAATGATTCAAACCGATATAATTTTGTTATCTGTGCTGATAGGCATTAGTTCGTTGATTTATTTCACCAGCAGTATTACATTATAACCACCAGCATTAAAACTATGCCGTTTATCTTTTTCGGCATAGCTGTCTAATTTTGTTTTGGCCCCGGATATGACGCGACAGGTGGCGTTTCTGTCAAGATGAAGTACGTGATTGGTCAATGTAGCGGTCAATGCAAAATGCAGATATACAGTTTAAAACGAAACAAAGTTAAATGGACCTCACGGTAAACCAATATTTATTTTGTATTTCTATCATATTATTGGGTATATCTTTTAAAAAATAACCTTCTGAACAATAGCCATTCGAATTTGATGATGTATGTACATAAAAACATCAATTATTAAAAGGTTATCAGTCTGAATATGCAAATTTTGTGACATATATACGATAAACGCATGCGCACAACAAACTAAAACACATGGAAACAAAAATGGCTTCCATTGTGAATCGACTGCGGTTGGAAACGATAACAGCTTCCGCAATGAAGAGAATAATAGGGAAATGGGTCAAATACAATCCTAGAATTAAACTTGGGAAGCAGTACAATAGATTGTAACAGTTCAAACATGAAAACAACAGTAATACGGACGCCGCTCGTATTCTGCTTGATTGTTTGATAGTAGGTCATGACAATCTCGGTATTATTTACACAAACTCTGTAATATTAACACAAACTCTGTAATAGTTCCACAAGCTCGGTAATATTTGCACAGTCTGTACCTGTCACTATACTATATGAACAGTGTTTACACTTATTAACACATAAATATGTGTGCCGTAATATATACAGAACGTGTTATTTAACATTTAAACCACTGTATAATATCGTTATCCAACTAACCCAGAAGGAATATAGATATCGCCTTGTAAACTATCGTCTGTTTGTGTTGCCACGATTTCAAAACAGTCACGTAATGATCTAAAAATAATTTCCGCGCTAAATTTAGAGGGGGATTCCCAACTAAATCGAGTGGTCAAGCTGGACATAGGGATTGACTGTGAACATTGGGACAGCACAGAAACATAACTGGAAAGGAACAAAACGCGTACATTCAGTGAAAATTGCAACGTTTATCGTGATGTCCCTTTTAAATTGAATGCAAGCTGAATAAGTGGATGCATCTATTCAAATGACACATTTGCAGTCCTATTATCACCAAAAATGATTCAAACTGACATAATTTTGTTATCCGTGCTGAAACTGCGTATTTATTAATTAAAATGTAGTTCATTAACTTATTTCACCGGTAGTTTTACATTATAACCACCAGCATTAAAACTATGCCGTTTATCTTTTTTAAAGATATTTCTTGTTTAAAGATATTTCTTGTTTAAAGATATTTCTTGTTTAACGGTATTTGCTCAAACACCGTCTGTGATAGAACAGCAATTAAAAATCATGAAAATGTATTCAGTAATGATGAAAAGCGTGCAAATTTCTTTTCTTCCGCTAGTGTATATATATCATATTTGGTTCAGTCTTGACCAATTTGCTTGATTCACTTATAAACCTTAAAAAAGTCCTGATATTGTATCATGAAAGTTAATAGTTTAAGACAATCCATTAAAACTGTATCATAATCAGAGATAGCACGATTCAATGAGAAGTCAGTTGTGACGGGTCCTTGATAGGCATTTTAAGCGAAATGATGAATTCCATTTACCTCCCTTCTACTGCAAAAATCCCATAATGAAAACAACATACTAAGAAGATTGACAATGCATAGTACACATATTGTATTCTAAGTTAAATTTAAAAAAAAAAAAAGGTAAAATATCTGAAGGATCAAAGACTGCTTTTTTCACAAAATATGCATCAAATAGCATTCATGGTACTAATTTTCGCAAAACAAATTATATTAAAGCGCCCTAAAAATGACCGCAAGCTGCGTACCAAATATGGAGGCGGGTAACATGTACGATGGAATTTCTGCGGGATGAAATTAATTATTTAATTTAAAATTTTGAAACGAGAGAAAACTGCTGGAGTGTCGTAACAGTGGGGAATATCTAACTTTTGGAATTGTGTAGAATAATCATTCAGGCGAGGGGTTTCGGCCCCCAGAAGCTGTCCAAGAAATTTTGAAAATCCTGCATTAAGAGAAAGTTATCTATGGTATAATTTATATCTTGAGTATGTTTTTTTTATTATTACAAAATGTATTATTCTTATTATTATTATTCTTTTTTTTTAATCTGATTTTTTTCTTTCTCATGATAAACTGTTTCGGATGTACATAACAAAGGAAACAAGGCGGGGGTCTGGGGCCGCTCAGATCCCCAGAAGCTCTTGACAGAGTAGTGTAATATCATCAAATTCTGGGAGTTTCTCGACCATATTTTGCACGTTTTTCTTTTTAGTTTTTTGTTTTATTTTCAGGATATTAATTTTCATGTTTATCTGTTCTAGAGTCAAGAAAATAAGACGGGGTCTGGAGGTCATGCTTAATTTTGTTCTGAATGATATTTTCAGGATTAACTATTTAATGTGTACTAAAAAGCAGGTCAGAGATCTGGGGAATACCACAGAAGCTCTTGATAAAATGGTGTGTTATCATCATATTTTGGAAGTTTAAGGATAACATTTTCCTACTTTAAGTTTCGCGATTTTCTTAATGAAATTACAGGATTAACTGTTAGAGGGCGTGTGGCATTACAGAAAGTAAAGCGGGGATCTCGGAGCAGACCAAGACCATGCAATTGGTTTTAAAATGGAGCTAATAAAACGATAATATCTCTTGTAATTATCTTTAAAAGTGTTTATGTCCACAAAAACTTCCAAAAAGTGCAGAGTTTTCAGATTACATAGAACACGTCAGATCGTTTTCTCTCTCAATGGGTTGTCGTGCATTTCTTTGTTTGTAGATTACAAATGCTAAGGTAGCAGGGTATTGTTTTGATCGTGAGTTGTCTAGGTGTCTCACTGAGGGTATACAATGTACATGTGACAATGGAAACGACTGAAAACTGTAAGGGAGGCTGAGAAAAGAAAGATGTTTGACAGAAGAAATGAGTGATATATTACCCCCATATGAAAAACAGAAACAATTCTTCATGTTTTTGTTATTTTACATAAACATAAAGAATTGGTATCATTCCTAGGAGATACACTTCTACACACTGCCTGTTGAAATCGACAAAATAAAGCCATTGTCTTTAAAATGAAGCCTATTCCATACTCCCTCTATATTTACATGTACATATATGGTAAAAGAATCAAAACTGTATAATTCTGATATGGGGCGTAACCGTACATTGTATTTCCACTCAATATATGATTTGCAGTGATATCTGGTGATGGAATTCTTTGTTTTAATTCTTATGGATCCCCCAGATTCGCCTATGTATACAGCAGCCGAATTTTTAAAAATGTTTTTTTCAACCGATCATCAAAACTATTTGTTGGAGATGAAGTTCCAATGAAACATCCAGTGAAGTAAAGTATGTAGTTAGTGGGAATCAGCTGTAGTAAATGATATCACTGTGACTTAAAAGGGATATAGGCAAGATGATATCACTATAACGAATTAGAGATGTCATCAATATGATATCATTAAAATGAATTAGGGGTATCGTCAATATAACATTATAATGAATTAGAGATATCGTCATTATGATATCATTATAATGAATTAGAGATATCATCAATATGATATCATTATAATGAATTAGAGATATCATCAATATTATATCATTATAATGAATTAGAGATATCATCAATATGATATCATTATAATGAATTAGAGATGTCATCAATATTATAGCATTATAATGAATTAGGGATATCATCAATATTATAGCATTATAATGAATTAGGGATGTCATCAATATGATATCATTATAATGAATTAGGGATGTCATCAATATTATATCATTATAATGAATTAGGGATGTCATCAATATGATATCATTATAATGAATTAGAGATGTCATCAATATTATATCATTATAATGAATTAGTGATATCGTCATTATGATATCATTATTATGAATTAGGGATATCATCAATATGATAGCATTATAATGAATTAGGGATATCATCAATATTATATCACAATAAATCACTATAATTGAGTTTGGGATTACAGTATACCCTCTTTAATACATTGGTCGTATGCTCAAAATTACTGTAATTAATTACGAATATTCTAAAATCAATACAAAGAGTTTGTCATACCCGGAAATCATTATCATGAATGGTGATACCTCTTAATCATTATAATGAATTGGTGAAACCCTTTAATTCATTATAAAGAGTTGGTCATACCCCTTAATCACCATAATGAATTGGTGATACCCCTTAATCATCATTATCATGAATTTGATATCGATTTACTTTAAAAGGTTGAGTTGGTAGAATACTCAATCAATTTTCACTGCATGCTAAATTGAAAACGTCGCATATTTTCGAAACAAAATAGGAACCATAATTTGAAGAAGAGGAAAAACATTGCACTTATTTGATGTTTACCTTCAATAAAAAACCAACATCATATTGATTAAAGTATTGGATGTTTTAGCAAATAGTGCTATGGTCCTAAACCAGAATGACTTGTCAGAACAGTAGTACAGGTCTGGTGTTCATTATTTCTACTTTCCGCGAATAGATCTGTCTTCCTGTAAATTCGTCAATGTAGGATGATATACACTTATTCTAATTAATATAACGTTTTTCATTAATTGCGCAACAAAATGGCTACCTACGTTTGATTTTCCCTTCCATATTTTGACTTAAAACATTTCAATACGTACTTTTGCGATAATTTTGTGAGAATAATTATCTTGTAGTATGAAATCATAAAAAAACAACTTCCACACAAACGGGAACCTGTTGGAGCGAGTAAATCTGATAGATAACAAAATTGGAGCACCTATATTGACCGGGCATATTTACTAAACCAAAAATATGTCTGGTCTGGTAACAATCGTCAAGCATGTCAATAAAGAGTACCACAGAACGGAACAATACACGCCCGTCGAAGGTTATATACATATATACTTGTGTTACTACAGTGTATTGAAATTAGATTGCCATCACCTTATCAGTTGTTATATGTGGCTGGCTTTAATCTTCACCTTGACTTTCAATGTTTAATTTTCTAACAGTTTGAGGTAATCAGGACTTACTAAAGTAGTCGGGGGCCGCGGTGGCCGAGTGGTTAAGGTGTCCCGACACTTTATCACTAGCCCTCCACCTCTGGGTTGCGGGTTCGAAACCTAGGTGGGACAGTTATCAGGTACTGAACGTAGGCCGGTGGTTTTTCTCCGGGTACTCCGGCTTTCCTCCACCTCCAAACCTGGCACGTCCTTAAATGACCCTGGCTGTTAATAGGACGTTAAACAAAAACAAACAAACCAAACTAAAGTAGTCTCCAACTCAAAAAACACAACTTGATATCATTATAAACCCTGTCAATTCCAAAGATTTTTTTTGGTAAAAGTAGGATCTCGGACATAAATCAAATACCAATTTAAACAAATGACAAAAACTTTGCAAGAAATAGTCGAATCGAAATTAAATCCTACCAAGTTATAAATGAAAGAGATCGGTCAATAAATGTAGGAGATCTCTGGACAATTAAACAAAATTCTACACCCGACGGACGGACAAAGACATATATACCATAATACTCCCTTCAAATTTTGGGCGTGTAAAAACTAAAATATTTAATACGCCAAACAAGTAACTCATAAACAACATGACGAAACTAAGTAGGCGATAGAGCTTTCTGTTCGACTTTATAATTTATAATGATGAATGAAGAAGGTGAAATCCACAATATTTTGTCAGATATATTAGATGTTTCTTCTTTTTCTTAAAACGAAAAATAAAACACAAATAAATATTAACTTATTAGAGGGGCTTGAGTAAACATACATTTAAAGGCAGCATGGTTTATGCAGTTGTGAATCATGAGAAAAATGACTGTGTAACTATCTGGTTATAGAGATACACAGCCGACATTACACAAGTCTTCAATCTGCCTGCCGGACGGTGCCGATCTACTCTGAGAGTTTGACAAACTGATACTTAAATATTACATAAAGGGTTCTTTAGTAATATGTCAGAGTTGATACGGCCAAGTACCTCTGTAGCATAATCTTGTGGGACAATATACATATAAATTTGAAGAATAGCTTTAGATGATTTAAATATATTTAATTATATCACTGTACATACAAGAACATTGGGCACAAGTTATCCAATTTATACTAAACCTTTTCCCTTTATAATTTTCATTACAACGTATATTTTTACACGATGTCATCTGTCATATTACATAGTTTCTTAGATACCGTAGGCTATTGTCGAGGGTATTCTAGCGTATATATCCAAAAGTGATTACTTTGGAAAGTCAAAACTTAAACTAAAAATATATCGAAGACCAGTTTATTCAAAGGTGGTTTGCTGATCATGAAAAAAAAGCAGAGGAGGGCAAATGTGTTATTAAAATCTAACTTAAATTTCAAAAGATATCGCCCCTCAAACTTGCCACTGTATTTGACTTAGTGATCAAAAATACATTATATTCTATATACCAGAGACGTGTATATCACATATGTATAGTATATGAGTTTAATTATCTATTTCTATAACGAGGATTTTATACAGCCCGCGTATGTAACTTTATAGTTGTTTTCCTCGTTAATGAAAAAGTATACATATGAATGAAGATTAAAAAATACCTTAGTTACATATTATATGCTAAGATATTGCTTCATCTACTAAAAAAGAACGTTTTAACATGTCAGTTATACGTGTGTTAGAAAGGGTATGCTTTTATATAGAGTTTTGTTTTTGTTTTTAATGTATTACTATACAGTAAAGATTCAACGTCAATGTTTTCTAGTACACTTTAAAACACTTTTAATTGAATAAAATTAAAAAGTCAACTATTGATTTAAAAAAAACAGTCTGTTTGAATCCGTAAATGGTTGAAGTATTTAAATGCTGATTTTTACGTAGATAAATACACAAGGGAGTGGCTTGAACACGTCTCTAGTTTTATTGTGGCAACACCGTTAAACTTGGCACACCCACGCAGTTACCGGCCTTGTTACTGTCGTCAGATGGCGCTGCAAGTCTTCCGTCTTAAATTTAGCACACGCCCAAATTCAACCTCCGACGCTGTGTGTGTGTATTGCAGTTTGACATTTTGCCGCCTGGTGTTCACTGTAAGTATGCTGTTTGTAAACAAAACCTCTGTTCAGAGTGTTGAAGAGTAAGCTGCCCCTTACGATCATGAATTGCATGCGCATTAAATGGACATTTGATCCGGAGTTTACTATGCTGTAAGGCAAATTTTGAAGTTGATGCCATAGGCCTAATTCATTCATTCGCTGTAAACTGTGCGTGTCGCTATGTCATGGTCAGCTGTTATCGTCTGAGGTGACAGTGAAATGAATTATGTAAACGTTTATAATTTATCCACGTTTATCATAATTTTAAAACATTACCATGATATGCAATGGTAATGTACACATAAATAGTTTTATATTTACTTCAGTACAGGACAAACTCTAACATGAATAGGGTTTCAAAAGGACTTGAGAATCATTTGATTTAGGAATCGTATCCATGTCTTCATTGGAGGAGAGAGCAAAACGATTTAACCTTTTACCATTCTCAATTTACTTGTCACACATACTAGCTCTATGCGTTTCTAAATAATACTTTAAATAAATTAATTTTTAATCTGACATGTTTAAGACATTAAATGAAAATGACAGCTTGGTTGCTAATAAGATTGACCAAATAGATTACTGATATAGTGAATTTTATCGTATACATGATTTCATTTGAATTGCGTGTTGAAATGTAATGAATTTAGGATACAACAGTGTTTCCAATTATAGGTCAGATTTAGTTCAAATTTATAAATATCTGCTGGCGTTAAAGATGTCTAAAGTAATGCAATTAAGATATGATTAAATTAGATAATTAGATAATTTAGTTTGGAGTTAAATTTACTCCATTTAGATGTATATATAGCTAGCATTATCAGTTTACTGCACGGGGTTTGATTCATTAATTTGAATTTTTTTCCATGCCTTCCTACATTTGAAATAATTGATTCTATGGTTAAAATATTTGCATTGATTTAGTGTGTATACTTCAGAAGAGGGTAGAGGCCAATATGAGACCTAGAAATAGTATTTAGTGTACACACCCAACAATGGAGAAGTGATCTGACTGAGGAATAGCTAATCTGACCACATACTGGGGCCTTACAATCACCAGGTCATGTAAAACCACTAGAAAAACGGGTATATTGTGTCAATTAAAGCTTCAATTCATTGTTCAAGAATTTACGAACTCAACTGTCGAGTTATAATAACTCTCATTCAGTCGCAGATATGATAGTAATGGTGTAAGTTTTATCTTTGTTTGACAAAGTTTCAAGCTACACAATATTATGTATTCTGAATTTCTGACATTTATGTTTGACTAATGATCGCATGGATTGAATTTCAGACTCAAGGATATATCATGTGTCAGTTATGTTTGGGATTCCACCCATTATAGTCTCAATAATAATGATAAAAAAATTTTTTTAAGTATCATAAAATCTATCATTACACTATATACAAACCTTAGTAACATGATATTGATAGAAGATAGGGGATCTAGAACCAACACCGACAGTAATGTTCTTGATAGATATGTGTTCAATAGAGATCCTTATTGAGGTGAAAACGATATAAAGGCATCTCAACATCCAAGAACAGTTATAAATCATCTTAATTGTGGTCTAGTTAGATGTCCTCATTATGTAAGAACTGCTATGTGAGCCTTACTGAATGTATGGCAATAAGTAAATAATGCTTTGTTGGTTATTTATGTACAGCTAGCTAACGAGGTTTCACATGTCTACTATACAGAATTTTTAACAACTTTACTCACAAAAATAAGTGTCCGCTGTCCGCATTAGGAAGGTGTCCGCTATACATGTACATGATATTTATATAGTGATTTTCATCTGGGATTCCTGGAACTGTCCCTTATGGACAGGTGTCCGCTATATAAGGGTGTCTGCTATTACAGGTTTCGACTGTATATAGTCCTTACAAAAGGCATGCCTCTGTCAATAATAGAAGTATGATGCTTATAGCTACATTATTCAGTTGGTTCCATTTGTAATCAGATTAGTGTTGTTATAAGGGATCATGGTTTGTGGGTTGGGAGCATATAATCAGCAAACTTGTAGGTCAGTCTGGACATCAGTAGCCTATTGGGGAGTAATAAATACTGGCAACATGTTTCAGATTACCAGTTCTACTTGGACCCGATCTGAAATTAATGTTTCAAAAATAAATAAATACACAGAGCAACACACTCCAGGCTGTACACAACCAAAAATAATATTTTGTGATAAGATAGTGTGGAGAATCAGATGATGCTGGGATTAGAAGTTTATCAGTGACCAGGGGACCCCTGGAGGGTGTAAATGTACTCGGCTATGGGTTGGTATAGATACTTACATGAGTATATATATATATATATATATTAAGGAATTACAGCTGTATACCAGCCTTGAATTTATATATCAGGTCAGTTTTGTACACCTAAATGTAAGATATAAATGCTATTTAACACCAACACCATGCACATGTATATATATATATCTCCCTTATCCAATAAGCTGAGTTAAACTTGTGAGATCTATAAAAATAACCAATCTTAGTGTGCTGAGGGCATGCATGCAGATACAGCCTCCCTCCTCCACACACACACACACACATCCCTATTAATTCTAGGATGCCCCTAAATTCCAGAATCCTATACTATAGCCAGATCAAAACTGTTGGATCATTATATTTTATCATATTTCATGCAAATTTTTTAATGATAACTTTTTAAATTTGTGTATAATACAGTTTTAGAATTAACTTGACATTGTGTATCATACAATTTTAGAATTAATTTGTGTAAATAATTCAGTTTTAGAATTTTGCATATATTGTATTCATTTGATGCATAATTATGACCATGCACTAGCAGATCCAGGGGGGGGGGGGGGGGGGGGAGTGTCCTTTTTCGGAGGAGGAATTTTTTTTTGTAGCCTTAGAAATGGAAAAAACTGGCTCGCGCCTATGGCGCTTGTATTATCACTAAATTACTGGCCCCCTCTTTTCGAAAATCCTGAATCCGCATCTGATCCTGGATGATTGCAAATTTGCTATATTCATTTTCTGGCGGGGGACTTTGTCCCCTTTAAACCCCCTACCAGTGCGCTGCCCTGGACCTGCTGGGGGCCTTGGCGGCCCTCAGACCCCTCGCTCGCCAAAAAAAAGATTTGGCTTGCATCTACGGCGCTTGCATTATCACTAAATAACTGCCCCTGCCCCCACCCCCCACCTTTCGAAAATCCAGGATCCACGCCTGATGACTGTATTAATATTGGGATCAGACCTGTACAGGCCAAAGAAAAAAATAATATTTGTTCCTCCCAATGCAGAGGAACATCACTATTGCTTAATTGTGTAAATAAGCTATGGTTTTTAATGACATCCTCATAGCTATAGTGTAGCTAATATGGAGGTAATGATTGATCTTTGGTTTTCAAAAGCAAAAGATCTTTATCATCGTATTTGGCTTGTGTTAATAATGCAGTTATCATAATTAAGGGCTATGAAGTTCATTATTTGAATGATCGGGGCTCCAGTAAACCCTATAATTGCAGGTATATTTTTGACTCCCAAAACTCAGTTTTGATTCTTGGGATTGAAGGAACATGTACATGTCTATTTGACAAAAAAGTTTTGACCCTTCAGATTTCTGATAAATAGTTGTTGGGCTTCTGAAATTGCTGAAATTAAGGGTAACTTAATGATGCCCTTGTGACGTTGATCCAGTTTGAAGGCAACAGATCTAGAGACAAAAATGTGTATCTTATGTCAATAATTTAGCCTGTAAAGAAATTATTTATTTTTGTATTAATGAATTAAGGATTCTCTTCATGAATTCTGTATATTTAAAGATAATAGCAGTACTGATCATTTTCTCTGATGTAGATCTTACTGTGGATTAATGTTGAACACATAGAGTGAAGTTATATGTTTCAAAAGTGTGAGTATTACATAGAGACATATAATATTGGCCTGGAGTTCATTATATAAGATAAGTGTTGATTTTCTCAACATGTTTTATGTTGGTTGAACATTAAAGTCAAGACTACATACCATTTTTTAACCATGTGCAAATTGACTTGAGCAAACAACTGTACATGTAGACTATATATATGTAATATCAATACCAAAATGCAATGCAACTTTGTCAGCCTTGAAGTCTAACATAATGAAAACCATGAATACAGGTCAAAGACAAAGTTTTTTTGATGGGAAATATTAAGTACTTTAGAAAATTTGTATTGAGTTATACTATTATGGCTCACAGCTGATAACATAGGGAGTTTCTCTTTCATCCTGAGCCTGGGTGTTATACATGTAGAAACATCACCGAAGCATCAGCTAGCTAAGCATTTTGGTACATTTAGCTAGCTATCTCAACCACAGCAATATTTTTACATTATGAGTAAAAATTAATACAAATATTAAATTATGTTCCTACACTGGTTCTCCAATTCCTATGTGACGCGTACACAATTATATATACAATTAGTTATTGAAGTTATGTTTTATTTGATAGGGAAACATGAATTTATACTTCATTTGTTACTAATTGTAATGTTGGTAAATACCTAATTTTATAGGGTATACGTATATATACGTATAACATGAATTATAACTCATTTGATGCATGATGGTGACATGAAGTTATAGTATTTCATTTGATTAAGTAACATGAAGTTTTACTCATTTGATATATATGGTAACATGAAGTTGTACTTCATTTGATATGATGATGTTACTTCTTATTTAATACTTACAGGGTTAGGAAATAACATAAGACAAAATCTGATTTTGAGAATTAAAACAATCTCTTAACTACTTTGGTGATATCAAGGTGAGAACTGGGAACTCACACTGGTAATGCTACTAATGCATGTTTTGTTTCCGGTAATCCTGAACCAATCATTGCAGCCATTCCTGTTTGGCAAGGAAACTCGCTGATAGAGTCGGAATAACAGAAAAGAAATCCAGGGAAAATCAATATTTTCCTTATATCATGTTCGTTTATGGCGGCTATTGTTGGCTGCTATTGGTTTAATTTCATTTGTTTGCTACATTATCTGGTCTGTTAGAATTGATGTATAACAGCTATATACCCAATAAGGTTACTGATACCTGTCTAAATATAACTCTCACAAGGATCTGTTTAAGTCATTACTCTCGGGGTCTACCAAGGTAAAGGAAAGGCTTGCTAGTTGTTGGGGTATAGTGTTCATGTATATATATCTAATGATTCTGATAAATAAAAGCCTTGTAGAGGCTAACTGAAAACTGGTTTGGTTCATAAGGGTCAAAACAGGTACATCATAGACTAGGCATGTCCCTTCAAACCTTTATATATATAGTCTAAACTCAATAGGGTGTACACTGAGTACAGTGGTATATAGTAAATATAAACCATCTACTATTAATAATCTAATGTTCTACTGTTAACTCTGTTATATCATATTTATTGGTGTTTTTGTTTGGTGATTTGTTTAATTCGATTTTAATAAGCAGTTCATGAGCATCCAAGGAGTAATACTCTCCAGAATTTCAGTGACAAATTTAAGTCACAATATGTTTAAACACATCATGAGACAAATATCATACTACCAATACACATATCACTATAGACAAATTAGTCACAATACACTACATATCACGAGACAAATTAGTCACAATACAATACATATCACTATAGACAAATTAGTCACAATACCATACACATCACTAAAGACAAATTAGTCACAATACAATACATATCACGAGACAAATTAGTCACAATACACTACATATCACGAGACAAATTAGTCACAATACAATACATATCACTATAGACAAATTAGTCACAATACAATACATATCACTATAGACAAATTAGTCACAATACACTACATATCACGAGACAAATTAGTCACAATACAATACATATCACTATAGACAAATTAGTCACAATACACTACATATCACGAGACAAATTAGTCACAATACAATACATATCACTATAGACAAATTAGTCACAATACACTACATATCACTATAGACAAATTAGTCACAATACAATACATATCACTATAGACAAATTAGTCACAATACAATACATATCACTATAGACAAATTAGTCACAATACACTACATATCACTATAGACAAATTAGTCACAATACAATACATATCACTATAGACAAATTAGTCACAATACAATACATATCACTATAGACAAATTAGTCACAATGCAATACACATCACTAAAGACAAATTAGTCACAATACACTACATATCACTATAGACAAATTAGTCACAATACAATACATATCACGAGACAAATTAGTCACAATACAATACATATCACTATAGACAAATTAGTCACAATACAATACATATCACTATAGACAATTTAGTCACAATACAATACATATCACTATAGACAATTTAGTCACAATACAATACATATCACGAGACAAATTAGTCACAATACAATACATATCACTATAGACAAATTAGTCACAATACAATACATATCACGAGACAAATTAGTCACATTACACTACATATCACGAGACAAATTAGTCACATTACAATACATATCACGAGACAAATTAGTCACAATACAATACATATCACTAGACAAATTAGTCACAATACAATACATATCACGAGACAAATTAGTCACAATACAATACATATCACTATAGACAAATTAGTCACAATACAATACATATCACTAGACAAATTAGTCACAATACAATACATATCACGAGACAAATTAGTCACAATACAATACATATCACGAGACAAATTAGTCACAATACAATACATATCACGAGACAAATTAGTCACAATACAATACATATCACGAGACAAATTAGTCACATTACATTATACATATCACTAGACAAATTAAGTCATGTTAAACATATATCCCGAGACAAAGGTTATTATACATTTTCATATCTTAAAGATAAATTAATCTCTTAATATAATTTTAAGTTTGAACATAGTGTTTGCTACTGAATGGTTTACAGGCTTCATGACCCTTACACTCCGAAATTGGTGATCACGAGTAAACATGTATTGATGTGGAGAACATCAGTTCCTGCATCACAATTAGGTTTTGTGGAAAATGTTTAAATTAGTTGATGTCAAAGAGACAAAGAAACATTATATAAGTATACATATAAAATGATACAGGATGAGTCAGGTCTGTGTAAAATATCAAGCCATACCGTGAACATCACTGTTTGTGAATCTATTCTCGTCAAGTATCTATTGGTTATGTGTAACTGTTCTCACCCAGCTGGATTGCTTGTACAAATGCACACGGTACATGCTCAATACAAACAGCAGAACCTCTACTGTTTATTTTGATATGTACTGACAAATTTTTTATCCAACTAGGTTTCCTGTTTGTCAAACTGTTCGAACATGTGCCCAGGTTTTCTGTTGTGTTTTTTTTTCTTCACATGAATCAAGGGAGATAATCAATATGTTTACTTAATTCTTAGATATCGTGAAACCAATGACAATTATGTAATGCATCAATACTGTTCTCTTTGATGCGATTGATGCATCAATACATTTGTGAGTTGTCTCTAAAAGCTATGGTACTGTATTTCAAAGAGAGATATGGCACCACATGCACTATGTACAGATATTTTTGGGGTACTTTCTTATGAGAAGTACCACTTTGAGCATTATCTCACAGAATTTTGTCTAATATTCAATGTTTCTGTTAATATCTGGATATGATACACATCAATATTGATTTATCAGTGTATCTGAAGAGATCACAGGAATATTTTTTTCTGTACAGATATTTTCTGAGAAATCTCAGATGTGAAGCTTTGATATTTTTGAACTCCGTATTCCAACTGAAGCAAGACCTAGCTGTGTCTGATGAGAAACTTTAATTTGGTGTTGATGAGTCCAACTCACAGAAGTAAAACCTGTATTTGTCAATAAAGCTGACTGTGGTGTGTGGGCTCTAGACTGTTGATTTCAGGCAGTAGGGAAAAGTGTGCAGGTGACCCAGATTTTCACAGAGGCATTGTATGCATGTCTCCACTGTAGTACATGTACAGTACCAAATGGCTCACATATGCTACAGCTTCAGCAGAATTGATAGACAGTCCCTCTTCCTTTATAATTTTTTTTAAATTTTTGCATTTTAATGTAAGATGAAATGTATTAATTATAACAGAGCTTATAAAACAACTGCATTGATGCTATATAGTGATTCAGTTTTTTGATTTCCAAATTGTGCTCACTTTGTGGGAAATATTTCCCGCTGTAGAAATCCATACTGGAACTATTTTATTGTTTTTCTTGGCAGTTGTTACATTGACACTGACATAAAATCTATAGAGGAAAATGTTAGTTGTCAGACCTGTATAAAAATAAACAAGGAAAATTGATAGATTAATTGGAACCCTAGCATGCTTGGTGCAGAAGTTCGTGGTTTTTGACTGTGATTTTAAAAATAGAAATGTTGTAGACACAATCTGACATTCTTTGAGAAGCTGACAGAAATGGTCCACTGTTCATGGCCATGGGCTACCAGTGTGTTGATGAGATACATACATCTCAATATCATGGATTTTGAAATCCCTTGTTGGTCCTTTATTGAATTCAGTTTAAATATATTTACCTTCGCTGTCTATGAACATGTCTTAATAGCTTATATTAAGGTGTGTCTATAATCTCTGTCATATTTCTTAATATGAATCATCAGCACATACTGTATTTGACCTAATAAGGGCGCAGGTAATTGACAGTGGGGGCGCCCTTATAAAGATTGGTTATTCTGAAGTTTTATGAAACAGACTATACCTTATAGCAGAATACCCAAGGCTGTGGAAACGGTAAAATATGCAGTCATAAAAATATTCCAGATGAAGATATCTATTCATTATCATATAATAAGCTTAAACATCACTTAAATATTCCTGTAAACTTGTAAACCAACCAGCTCATCTTTAAATCAGAGAACGTGTGTACATTTTCCACCATTTATGTTCAAATGGAACTCTTTTGTGTTCTATTTATAGACACAGGTGATTTCCCAGATCATATCAAACACCGTTTTCTTTGACCTAATAATTGATTTACAATGTTTTTTACTAGCTTTCTGTTCTGAACAAAAGTTATTTATCAACAAGAATGAAGTCTTTTACTTTATCTTCAAATAAAGATCATGTAAGTTATTATTTGTATGTGTGTTTAGTTTCGGGTGCTCTTTAATTTGCACTGACATGTCTTCTGTAGGAATAGACAAAATGTGGTGAAAACTTGTGTTCCAGTTACTTAATTTTCTGAAGAAACTTGAACACATAAAGTAGCAAAACATTTCACATGAATTATTACTTTTGAACACCATTTTGACACTCAGTCAAAGATTAATTTCCTTGAAAAAAGGTAGGGGCGCCCTTATTAGGGCAGGCGCCCAAATACTGTATATGATGGTTTAAACAATCAATTCTATATATACAATAACAGTGCATGCCAAACTTTCTGACCTTACATACATGGGATACATGTTCCTATTGCTTTATAATTACCAAACACATACCGGGAGGACCAAAAGAGAATGTGTCTGATCAGAAAAAAAAAACATCAATAAAAATGAAATCCGTTGCTTCAAATTTTCTTCTTCCCTTCCATATTTTCTTCTTCCCGTCCATATTTTCTTCTTCCCGTCCATATTTTCCTCTTCCCGTCCATATTTTCTTCTTCCCTTCCACTAGCAAAATCTGATAATTAGTGACAGTCGGGTCCGGTGAATAAGTAATCTTTCACATACGTCATATACACTGATCATGATATAATGATAATGAAAGAAATTGCTAAAAGCATATCTGGATGAAACTATATCTTATTGAGCTATTTTTTTCAAGGGATATATAAATTACAATAACATATTAATACCATGTCTGATCATGATCAGCTGTATAGGCAAGTCTGTATGTTGTAATTATCAAATATTTTGTCTATAATTATGAAGTATATCTCATTTATAGTTATGAATCAAAAACTGATAATTGAAGCATGGCATTTTACTAGATTTTCCGTTTTAGTGCTCACTGCTCAGATGAGGGGGCCATGAAGCTCAGTCAGTTAAGAGTGTCAGTCACCTGAATGACACAGGTGATCGGTTCAGCGCTCATCACTTACTTTACAAGTTTGTGTTTCTCGGTTTGTGTTTCTTGCGAAGCTGAGAAACGGGCCTGTGTCTGTGCTGTTGTGTGTGGTTGTGTACTTGGCAAGACACTTTACCGTAATTGCTCTGGATGGCATGCAACAGACTTCCCATATGTTGTTCAGTGAGGTAGCTACCAACTACTACCTGGAGACATCACCTCAAAATGACCATGACTGTTCATAGGGTGATAAACCCAACAAAAAAACAACATACAAACAAACAAATAAACAGCTAAATGGCATGTAAATGATGGGAGATTGACATATCAGACTGATTACTAAAAACCAAACCTCTATTGTAAGGTTCAGAGGCACATAATGTGGAGGAACAATGAAATTTTAACAATACAGTGCAGCCCAGCAGGTTTAGGTATGTTACATATAGCATTAAACTTCCAATTGATTTCAATACAACTCTATAGTGATGTACATTACAACCAAAAAATGTTCACCTTGCCAGTTAACATGATCACCTTGTTATGAATTGTTCTACAGTTCGGTTCATATGTATACAGATTACAGCCTGCTGTGCATGCTGTACAGGCAAGAAACATGGACATTTTTTATAGTTAATTTCCAAAGTTATAATGTCTTATGAATGTATCTAGTTCTAGAAGATTTATAGATTAAATAAACCAGGAATGACAAAATCACCTATATATAGCTATGCTAGCTAAAGTTCAATAAGCTTGACAACCAAGTTCGATTGTGTAATTTTTAGTCCTTCAAGTCCTAAGGACGTATAAGTGGTTTTATGATATTTTACCAGGATCCCGGAAGTGTTCATTGTTTTGACTATGTTATATTGTATGGTCTCTTGTGTCAATGATAAAGCTGGTTGGGGCATTACTCTATGTATGAATCATACTGTTGATACCATTCTGAGTTACATTTATATAACAGTCTGACAAGGTATGTATAGTTTCCATTCTGAGTTACATTTGTCTACTGAGTACTAACTCAGTCTGACAAGGTATGTATAGTTTCCATTCTGAGTTACATTAGTCTACAGTACTATAACAGTTTGACAAGGTATGTATAGTTTCCATTCTGAGTTACATTAGTCTACAGTACTAACTCAGTCTGACAAGGTATGTATAGTTTCCATTCTGAGTTACATTTGTCTACAGTACTAACTCAGTCTGACAAGGTATGTATAGTTTCCATTCTGAGTTACATTAGTCTACAGTACTATAACAGTTTGACAAGGTATGTATAGTTTCCATTCTGAGTTACATTAGTCTACAGTACTAACTCAGTCTGACAAGGTATGTATAGTTTCCATTCTGAGTTACATTAGTCTACAGTACTAACTCAGTCTGACAAGGTATGTATAGTTTCCATTCTGAGTTACATTAGTCTACAGTACTATAACAGTCTGACAAGGTATGTATAGTTTCCATTCTGAGTTACATTAGTCTACAGTACTAACTCAGTCTGACAAGGTATGTATAGTTTCCATTCTGAGTTACATTAGTCTACAGTACTATAACTGTTTGACAAGGTATGTATAATTTCCATTCTGTGTTACATTAGTCTACAGTACTATAACAGTTTGACAAGGTATGTATAATTTCCATTCTGTGTTACATTAGTCTACAGTACTAACTCAGTCTGACAAGGTATGTATAGTTTCCATTCTGAGTTACATTTATATAACAGTCTGACAAGGTATGTATAGTTTCCATTCTGAGTTACATTTGTCTACAGTACTAACTCAGTCTCAGCCATGGCCAATAATCACAATATTAGTGTTCTGGTTAGTTAATTAGTGTATAAAAGGTTTTATATACCTAGGTACAGTATATAGTATAGTACCACCGAGAATTTATCTGGCTTGATGAGGTTAATGCTGAAGTTGAAGTCCAATCTGCAGGCAGTCTAGTTTCAGCTGAGTGGATAACTTGGTTTTGGCCCAGTCTTTGCTTGTATAGATGCTGTTGTCCAGGAAGTACTACCAGCAGGTCTCTGGCCGACTTGTTGGAGGCATACTCCTATTAAATACAGACGTTTCGAATCATTCTATAGACTCTCTGGACCCAATTGAACAGTGATACTAGTGCTGTGGTGCTTTGTCATTAAAAATATGTTCTTCTTTTCATACAAAGATTCAAAGTGAAAAAGGGAAGTATTATTGAATTTTTCAGTGATGTTTTTTTCTTTTCTTAATTTAATAAAATTATTTATGTGTAAAAGTTCACAGCCTGATGAAGCTAAGAATGCTATGCTGTTGCATAGAGTACTACCCTGGAGACCTAACCCAGAGCTGTCAGAGGCAGGGAGATAACAAACCTTCTGTAATATAGGCTAACACTCTGTAATGTCATTCTCATCATGAGGTGCTTCGAAAGGGCACCAGGCCTATAGATTGATACACAATTGTAAAATGGTGTTCTGAGGACGGGTGACTGTCATTGTTATTGAACAATAGAGAACTCTGGATTAATGAAGGCTGTACTGGTGTGGATCAGATTCTATACAGCTGGTTATACATCAAGATGACCAGGATTCAATTATAACTAAGTACATTATTTCATTGTTTCTTGTTTTGCTATCAATTGCTGCAGATCTATGGCCAGTGTCAAATGATAGCATGTTAAATGAGCTAGGAAATATTATTATACCTCGGACTTGTATCACAGCTTCTGATTAGTGAAAACCATGTCACGTGATTAAAAACATTCGTTATGTCACCCTCTCGTGAGCCCTCCAAAATCGTTATGTCACCCTCTCGTGAGCCCCAACTCGGAACTCTCTTCCGTAACGTCTTCAAAAGTAGTCGAATCAGAGAAGTTCCGAGTATTCTGCTTGACAACAACAATGGCTGCCGGCGGACGCTATCGTCTGCCAACAGAGGAGGAATTGGCGAAATTATTGCAAGAAAAGGATTCTAAAAACACCAAAAGGGTCATCAATGTGGTCGTGGATTCCTTTAGACATTTCCTATCTGCAACAGGTAGGCCTAGACCAAAGGATTGTGAAAACTTCGACGTCCATACATTGAAAGTTCAACTGGGAGAATTTTATGCCGGGTCCAGAAAGACGATGGGGTACCTCTTAAAAACTTTTCTTAAAAACTGTTGATAGTAATAAATAAACTTATTGATACCAAAATTAATTCACTTATGTTTTTTTCGGTATAATAAAACAATTACTGCCCTTGTTCCGAGTTGACATGAATATTTGCCCACCCTTGAGGTGTCATGTCACCCTCGGGCTACGCCCTCGGGTGACATGACACCTCTCGGGTGGTCAAATATTCATGTCAACCCGGAACAAGGGCAATAATTGTATAATGTCATTTTCTAGAGCTGTGAAATCATATTATTGATGTCCTTATGTTCTCTGTTGTATTTTGCCTAATTAGGTTGGTGTGCCCTTTTTCATTTCGTCATAGTATACCGATATTAAATCTCATCATCTCTATGATTGTTATGACATTTCCAGCATTGGCTCATGAAAAATGAGATTGCATGATCATGAGTTAGACTAGACCTATAATATATACCATTATATCTAAATCAACCTGTCCTTCAGTCTAATAGTGGGGGTCCTATACACCATTATATCTAAATCAACCTGTCCTTCAGACTGATAGTGGGGGTCCTATATACCATTATATCTAAATCAACCTGTCCTTCAGACTGATAGTGGGGGTCCTATATACCATTATATCTAAATCAACCTGTCCTTCAGTCTGATAGTGGGGGTCCTATATATGATCTAAATCAACCTGTCCTTCAGACTGATAGTGGGGGTCCTATATGATCTAAATCAACCTGTCCTTCAGACTGATAGTGGGGGTCCTATATGATCTAAATCAACCTGTCCTTCAGACTGATAGTGGGGGTCCTATACAATCTAAATCAACCTGTCCTTCAGTCTGATAGTGGGGGTCCTATATATGATCTAAATCAACCTGTCCTTCAGTCTGATAGTGGGGGTCCTATATGATCTAAATCAACCTGTCCTTCATTCTGATAGTGGGGGTCCTATATGATCTAAATCAACCTGTCCTTCAGTCTGATAGTGGGGGTCCTATATGATCTAAATCAACCTGTCCTTCAGACTGATAGTGGGGGTCCTATATGATCTAAATCAACCTGTCCTTCAGTCTGATAGTGGGGGTCCTATATGATCTAAATCAACCTGTCCTTCAGTCTGATAGTGGGGGTCCTATATGATCTAAATCAACCTGTCCTTCAGTCTGATAGTGGGGGTCCTATATATGATCTAAATCAACCTGTCCTTCAGTCTGATAGTGGGGGTCCTATATGATCTAAATCAACCTGTCCTTCAGTCTGATAGTGGGGGTCCTATATGATCTATATCAACCTGTCCTTCAGTCTGATAGTGGGGGTCCTATATGATCTAAATCAACCTGTCCTTCAGTCTGATAGTGGGGGTCCTATATGATCTATATCAACCTGTCCTTCAGACTGATAGTGGAGGTCCTATATGATCTAAATCAACCTGTCCTTCAGACTGATAGTGGAGGTCCTATATGATCTAAATCAACCTGTCCTTCAGACTGATAGTGGAGGTCCTATATGATCTAAATCAACCTGTCCTTCAGACTGATAGTGGAGGTCCTATATGATCTAAATCAACCTGTCCTTCAGTCTGATAGTGGGGGTCCTATATATGATCTAAATCAACCTGTCCTTCAGTCTGATAGTGGGGGTCCTATATGATCTAAATCAACCTGTCCTTCAGTCTGATAGTGGGGGTCCTATATATGATCTAAATCAACCTGTCCTTCAGTCTGATAGTGGGGGTCCTATATATGATCTAAATCAACCTGTCCTTCAGTCTGATAGTGGGGGTCCTATATATGATCTATATCAACCTGTCCTTCAGTCTGATAGTGGGGGTCCTATATATGATCTATATCAACCTGTCCTTCAGTCTGATAGTGGATCCCGCGTAGGTCCTAGACAGGTGCAATGAATTTATATAAAGCTAATAGATCTAGATATCTATATATGGAAATTCTTATGATACACTTGATTATCACCTGGTTTAATTAAGTGTTAATGTTAATTAATTCTACACTCTTTCCATTTATATCTGTTCTTCAAATATTTTTTCTCAACTTATTTTGAGTTTATTGGTCTATATATATAGATATGAATTTATTTGTGTAAGCTAGTTGATAACACAGAAAAATGATTGGAAAATTTCATTGATGTAAACCAAGTTTAAGATTCACATATTGATATCGCTTCAAAATAACAGATATTACTAAAAAGTAAAAGCTATAAATAACATTTGAATATTGACATCAGGCCAAATTTGGCTTAATTAGTTATAAACTAAAAAATCATTGTCACACCATGAAGTATTAAGTAAAATCACCAGCAGTACATGTTTATAAGAAGTTAACACATATACCTGGAGCCTGTGGTACTAATATACAAAGTTAACACATATAGGAGCCTGTGGTACTAATATACAAAGTTAACACATATAGGAGCCTGTGGTACTAATATACAAAGTTAACACATATAGGAGTCTGTGGTACTAATATACAAAGTTAACACATATAGGAGTCTGTGGTACTAATATACAAAGTTAACACATATACCTGGAGCCTGTGGTACTAATATACAAAGTTAACACATATAGGAGCCTGTGGTACTAATATACGAAGTTAACACATATAGGAGTCTGTGGTACTAATATACGAAGTTAACACATATAGGAGTCTGTGGTACTAATATACGAAGTTGGTAGTTAATATAGGAGTCTGTGGTACTAATATACGAAGTTAACACATATAGGAGCCTGTAGTACTAATATACAAAGTTAACACATATAGGAGTCTGTGGTACTAATATACGAAGTTAACACATATAGGAGTCTGTGGTACTAATATACGAAGTTGGTAGTTAATATAGGAGTCTGTGGTACTAATATACGAAGTTGGTAGTTAATATAGGAGTCTGTGGTACTAATATACAAAGTTAACACATATAGGAGTCTGTGGTACTAATATACGAAGTTGGTAGTTAATATAGGAGCCTGTGGTACTAATATACGAATTTAACACATATAGGAGCCTGTAGTACTAATATACAAAGTTAACACATATAGGAGCCTGTGGTACTAATATACAAAGTTAACACATATAGGAGTCTGTGGTACTAATATACAAAGTTAACACATATAGGAGCCTGTAGTACTAATATACAAAGTTAACACATATAGGAGCCTGTGGTACTAATATACAAAGTTAACACATATAGGAGTCTGTGGTACTAATATACAAAGTTAACACATATAGGAGCCTGTGGTACTAATATACAAAGTTAACACATATAGGAGTCTGTGGTACTAATATACAAAGTTAACACATATAGGAGTCTGTGGTACTAATATACAAAGTTAACACATATAGGAGTCTGTGGTACTAATATACAAAGTTAACACATATAGGAGCCTGTGGTACTAATATACAAAGTTAACACATATAGGAGCCTGTGGTACTAATATACGAAGTTAACACATATAGGAGTCTGCGGTACAAATGATATTATCAAAGTAGCAGCTAAAATATCTTGTAAATGGTTGTTGAATCATTTTTAGCTCACCTGCCCGAAGGGCAAGTGAGCTTATGCCGTGGCGCGGCGTCCGTCGTCCGTCCGGCCGTCTGGCCGTCCGGCCGTCCGTCCGGCGTCAACTTTTCCATTCAAGCAACTTCTTCTCAATAACCAAAAGGCCCAGAGACCTAATATTGGGCCTGTAGCATGCTGGGGTGAAGGGCTACCAAGTTTGTTCAAATGAATAACGTTGACCTTCATTCAAGGTCACAGGGGTCAAAAAGGCTAAAATCTTTAAACGACTTCTTCTCAATAACCAAGAGTCCCAGGGAGTTGATATTAGGTCTGTAGCATGCTGGGGTGAAGGGCTACCAAGTTTGTTCAAATGAATGACCTTGACTTTCATTCAAGGTCACAGGGGTCAAATATGCTAAAATAAAATTAAACGACTTCTTCTAAATAGCCAAAAGACCCAGGGACTTGATATTGGGTCTGTAGCATGCTGGGGTGAAGGGCTACCAAGTTTGTTCAAATGAATGACCTTGACCTTCATTCAAGGTCACAGGAGTCAAAAAGGCTAAAATCTTTAAACGACTTCTTCTCAATAACCAACAGATCCAGAGACCTAATATTTGGCCTGCAGCATGCTAGAGTGAAGGGCTCCCAAGTTTGTTCAAATGAATGACCTTGACCTTCATTCAAGGTCACAGGAGTCAAAAAGGCTAAAATCTTTAAACGACTTCTTCTCAATAACCAAGAGGCCCAGGGAGTTGATATTTGGTCTGTAGTATGCTGGGGTGAAGGGCTACCAAGTTTGTTCAAATGAATGACCTTGATCTTCATTCAAGGTCACAGGAGTCAAAAAGGCTAAAATCTTTAAATGACTTCTTCTCAATAACCAACAGATCCAGAGACCTAATATTTGGCCTGCAGCATGCTAGGGTGAAGGGCTCCCAAGTTTGTTCAAATGAATGACCTTGACCTTCATTCAAGGTCACAGGAGTCAAAAAGGCTAAAATCTTTAAATGACTTCTTCTCAATAACCAAGAGGCCCAGGGAGTTGATATTGGGTCTGTAGCATGCTGGGGTAAAGGGCTACCAAGTTTGTTCAAATGAATGACCTTGACCTTCATTCAAGGTCACAGGAGTCAAAAAGGCTAAAATCTTTAAACAACTTCTTCTCAATAACCAAGAGTCCCAGAGACCTAATATTTGGCCTGTAGCATGCTGGGGTGAAGGGCTCCCAAGTTTGTTCAAATGAATGACCTTGATCTTCATTCAAGGTCACAGGAGTCAAAAAGGCTGAAATCTTTAAACGACTTCTTCTCAATAACCAAGAGGCCCAGGGAGTTGATATTGGGTCTGTAGCATGCTGGGGTAAAGGGCTACCAAGTTTGTTCAAATGAATGACCTTGATCTTTATTCAAGGTCACAGGAGTCAAAAAGGCTAAAATCTTTAAACGACTTCTTCTCAATAACCAACAGTTCCAGGGAGTTGATATTGGGTCTGTAGCATGCTGGGGTGAAGGGCTACCTAGTTTGTTCAAATGAATGACCTTGACCTTCATTCAATGTCACAGGAGTCAAAAAGGCTAAAATCTTTAAACGACTTCTTCTCAATAACCAAGAGTCCCAGGGAGTTGATATTAGGTCTGTAGCATGCTTGGGTAAAGGGCTACCAAGTTTGTTGAAATGAATGACCCTGACTCGCATTCAAGGTCACGTCGATCAAGTATGCTCAAATCTTTAAATGACTTTTAGTGAAAAGCCAAAGTGCAGAGAGACATTATTATATTGGTCCTGTAGCATGCTTTCAAATAACTGAAGGATCCATATATGAAAAGATCACTGCATTGCAGGTGAGCGATTTGGGCCCATTGGGCCCTTGTTTGTTTGTTCTTTCACTAGTAATTATAATCATATAACTGTATATGGAATGGGAGTACAGACTTTAAATGGATATGAATACAAATTGAGGCTGCAAATATCTTGTTTTGTTATATTAATTTTGTAATGTGTAACACAAACTGTTTAAAATCTAGGAAACACAGAAATATAATATCTATGGTTATCATCAATATCATTATAACCATTTACAATGTGTTCTATGTTATATTTATACCTCCAGAGAATATATCGTTCTCTATGACATGGTTTACTTCTAATAAGTTTTCCTGCGTCAGGTTTCATAATTAAATTGATTGATTTCAATTCAACAAACCCAAGGGTCCCATCACAGAGTTGATAACAATGATATCAAATTATAATAAAATATCACAGATAAATACATACATATTAAAAACAATGCTAAGAAAATAGGAATATGTGGCATAATAATATAAAAACATTTGCTTTTAGGGCGAGTAAAGTATTCATTTAACTATAATCAAATTCACATCATTTCTGTTATAAGTTCTTACTGCACACTAAATAGTGCATTTTTGGACATTTTTAAGCCTTCTAGGTGGATAAATAAATTGTAAAATCATAGAACATTTTCTCTCAAAGCTAAAACATGTCTTTTTTTCTAAAAATGGACATGCATGCCATCAGCCCACGAATAGATGTATATACATTTTTTCTAAAAAATGTACAGTCAATCACCGTATATATATAATGTTAAAATGGAAGCAGATTTCCAGATATTGTTGTCTGCTTTCCAACTTAGAAGACAGATTAAAATGTCAAAGGTCGATCACCAGGTGTGTGGTTTTATATGCTTATTATCCAATACTTTAACATACAAGTTTATAATCTTCCTCAGTTTGATAAATCATCAGATCGAGACTTAAAGACATATATGTGACAGTGAGCCAGATATTGATTCAGTCCCCTGCTTGGAACAAAGTTGGGAAAACTAGTTTTGCTTTGTTTCCTTCATCATATTATCTTTTCTGGGCTACCGTACATTGAGTACTAGTAATGGAAATTCATAATTTTTATAAAACATTGTTTTGATAATTATTTTTGAAAATCAAGCGTATATTTGTTAAGGAAATACTATGAAATGAATCATTTTGCTTGTTCTGTTGTGTGTTAAATTTTATGAGTTGATATTGGACTTGAGTCAATAAAAAAGGATGATTGATTTATTAGAATTTATTTTATGTGATCTTATTATATACTAATTACTTTACAAATTTTAACATTATAAACACTTAATTATGAAAGAGCTTTCTAAAATTGTATAGAAGGAAAATTTGTTTGTCAGAAGATTAAATTGTTTGAAGGATTTAATTTTATATAGAGCATATAGGGATAAAATTATATGTTGAAGGAAAAATTAAAAAAAATTAATATAGTCCCCTTTAATGGCCATATATAATGTATAGCAGTAATCAAAATGAGAGAAATGTATAAAAATGATGTTTATAAATTTTCTTCTTTATAACAAAATCTTCCTGTGTAATATTATAACATTTACATAATCCTTATGTAACAGTTATTGTTAACATTCAATTAGCTTTAGTGTTGATCATGATATGTTACATATATAACAAAGTAAAAAGTTCTATCGAGCTCAGTAGGTAATCACATTCAAAGGGTAAGAACAATAACAAGATCATTTTAATTTTTTTGCTAAGTGCCATCATTTATACTGTTTTGATGGATAATCAGGTTAACAGAGATCAAGAATTATATAAATTAAATTCCTGAGATTTTGAATATATAACAGAGGTGCATGCATATGAATTCTGCTTCAATTATATATACATTTTGCTTTACTGATCTACAGAATGATAGCCAAGAAACATTGCAGGACATTATGCTTTATAAGTTTATGAGGATGTGTTTGTGTTGAGCCATGAGGATGTGAACTGGGTGGAAATTAGTGCATCAAGCATTTTAAGATGTACTTGTACATATAAGGATCACTTGAACAAACTTATAAGTGGTGACCTAGGTCTCTTATGTTTGGTTCCTTATAGATAAATTCAATACATGGCCGAACCCTCAATCCCAATCACTAACTTTGACTTACAATGTGTGATGCATATCTAGCGTAAAGTAACAATTGTGTATAAGGTGCATATGATATACACCTGCCATGCCCAGAACTTTTTTTGTTGTTGTGAATAGCTGACATACGATGCGCATATTCCAAGCATTGATATTCCCGACTCGCCCAACTTACGCCAACCCGTGCATGCAAGGGGCACTCTCAACAAATGCCAAGCATAAGGGTTATACTTTGTGTACGGTTACAGCCCTTTGTGGATGGCAAAGCCTGTGCCAGATAATACTATGTGATGACTACAGATTGCCTCCAGGACTTTACTATGTTGTAATATGAACATCTACACATTGCCACACAGTTCTTGATAATGTTATCTAACAGTTGTACATGTCCACCTGGCATAAATGACAGAGAAATGAAATTTGATTAATTTAGGTATGAATTAAAGATGTGTCACTGGAAACATATTGCAAGTGTTTGACATAATTCATGTTTTATTCAAGATGGAATAAATTTGTATACATATATACATATTATGGTGTTCAGGTGTAATTGCTGTTAACATTGTAATCCTATGTCGGTGTGGACACAAGCTTAAGCCTGTGGTATGTATCATTGATGAAAATTCATTTACAGTAAATGTTTTTTCACATGAGCACTGATCTTAAACTAATATATACATGTACACAAAAAATCTTAAGAAACACCAACAGCCCGTTGTAGGATCAATTCAACTGAGGTTTTCCTTCATTTACACACAGGCCACATATATCTAGAGGTTTACCTAGTGATCTATGGCATGGTCTCTGTAAGCATTTTGCATATAGGCCACAGATCTAGAGGTTTACCTAGTGATCTATGGCATGGTCTCTGTAAGCATTTTGCATATAGGCCACAGATCTAGAGGTTTACCTAGTGATCTATGACATGGTCTCTGTAAGCATTTACACACAGGCCACAGATCTAGAAGTTTACCCAGTGATCTATGACATGGTCTCTGTAAGCATTTTGCATATAGGCCACAGATCTAGAGGTTTACCTAGTGATCTATGGCATGGTCTCTGTAAGCATTTTGCATATAGGCCACAGATCTAGAGGTTTACCTAGTGATCTATGGCATGGTCTCTGTAAGCATTTACACACAGGCCACATATCTAGAGGTTTACCTAGTGATCTATGGCATGGTCTCTGTAAGCATTTACACACAGGCCACAGATCTAGAAGTTTACCCAGTGATCTATGACATGGGCTCTGTAAGCATTTACATATAGGCCACAGATCTAGAGGTTTACCTAGTGATCTATGGCATGGTCTCTGTAAGCATTTAGATATAGGCCACATATCTAAAGGTTTACCCAGTGATCTATGGCATGGTCTAGATCTCTGTACATGTAAGCATTTACACACATGCACAGGCCACATATCTAAAGGTTTACCCAGTGATCTATGGCACAGGGTGTCAGTAGATTTTAGAGTAGCTGGCACAATAGAAATAGTAGGTGGCACCATGTGTGCCAAAGGCACGCAGCCAACAGCGAGGCTGAAGGCGTCGCGGGGGGAGAGTATGAGAGGGGGCATGGCCCCCTATGATAAGGGGGGTATGGGGGGGTCTCCCCCAGGAAAATTTTAATCAAAGAGGCCAGATATGGGTTTTCCCACTATATAACAGTAGTTTTTGGAAATAATTTAGCAATAAAAAAATGCACTTTTTACTTTTTTGCATGTACATTTTTTATATATATATTTATTGTAAAACTTCTGAGTGTACGAACTGGTGTTTTTGTTTTATTTAGAAGTTTTTGTGAAGAATTAATGATATCTGTACAGTCATGTCTTGTGTCATTTTTAATAGAAAGGTCACAGTTCCAAAACATGTAACTGAAACTGAACATCTTAAAAAACGCAAATTAAAGAAAAATGATATATAAAACACGAAATACATTATTAAAGGCTGTGATTTTACTTCTTTATTGTGTGCGTAATAATTTTAATTCATTACGCCGATTCTGTGTCAGTAAGTTATGTAGTGTGACCCAACTACATGACAATCACGTCAGACGTTGGTAATCATCTCTCTTCAGAGGATCGCACTCCATAGTTAATCATACGGTTATATTGTACCGTTGTGCGACGACGAACAGTTCAAATGCATCTAAATAACATACCCTTTTGTTTTTTCCTTGAAGAGACTTCAAAAAAGTCGTTTATTCGTTTCATGATGAACCGGAAGCATGTGCTTGTAACTCATGGTCAGTCAGACGTTTTTATCGCTGCGCGAAAAAAGCATCACACACAATACCTAGATTAACATTGATCGGTGTCGTGAAGAAGCTTGTTGTTTTCTTCCTACGGTGTTTTGACAGCATGGACTAGTGAACGATGAGTAATCATTGAACATTATATAAATAAGGTTGTGTTTTATTTGTTTCCCAAACTCCCCAAAGTCAGAATACGTTTCACAACATTTTAATATGTAAGTAGACATCTGAAAGTAGCCGGCGCCGGGAGCAAAGTAGCCGGTGAAAGGCGCCGGTCGCCGGCTTATTTTGAACACCGTGATGGCATGGTCTCTGTAAGCATTTACATATAGGCCACATATCTAGAGGTTTACCCAGTGATCTATATGGCATGGTCTCTGTAAGCATTTACACACAGGCCACAGATCTAAAGGTTTACCTAGTGATCTATGGCATGGTCTCTGTAAGCATTTACACACAGGCCACAGATCTAGAGGTTTACCTAGTGATCTATGGCATGGTCTCTGTAAGCATTTACACACAGGCCACATATCTAGAGGTTTACCTAGTGATCTATGGCATGGTCTCTGTAAGCATTTACATATAGGCCCCAGATCTAGAGGTTTACCCAGTGATCTATGGCATGGTCTCTGTAAGCATTTACACATAGGCCACAGATCTAGAGGTTTACCTAGTGATCTATGGCATGGTCTCTAAGCATTTATATATAGGCCACAGATCTAGAGGTTTACCTAGTGATCTATGGCATGGTCTCTGTAAGCATTTACATATAGGCCACAGATCTAGAGGTTTACCCAGTGATCTATGGCATGGTCTCTGTAAGCATTTACACACAGGCCACAGATCTAGAGGTTTACCTAGTGATTTATGGCATGGTCTCTAAGCATTTAGATATAGGCCACAGATCTAGAGGTTTACCTAGTGATCTATGGCATGGTCTCTGTAAGCATTTACATATAGGCCACATATCTAGAGGTTTACCTAGTGATCTATGGCATGGTCTCTGTAAGCATTTACACACAGGCCACAGATCTAGAGGTTTACCCAGTGATCTATGGCATGGTCTCTGTAAGCATTTACACACAGGCCACAGATCTAGAGGTTTACCTAGTGATCTATGGCATGGTCTCTGTAAGCATTTACACACAGGCCACAGATCTAGAGGTTTACCCAGTGATCTATATATGGCATGGTTAAATTGATTTCATATCCATCTCAACTTCAGACTTAAATTTCTTTAGTTTTCTAGACAACTTTACATTTGAATTTCATTGGATTTCATTTGATTTTAGACATTTTAACATTGGTGAGTTTAAACAGCTGTTTTTAAATTACACAGAATTCCGTCATATCACCTTTTGTTTAAATGCTGTATAAGTTTTATTTGTCCCACAAAAACTTTTGTGTAGAAATACTTTTCCAGGTTACTTAAATTGTTTTAATTAAAAAAAAAAAAAAATGTTATGTGAATTATATTTATCAATGTCAAGTTATTTTAAACAGCGCACTTGCATCATTGCCTACTGAGTTGAGCTGGTGCATGTTTTGAGATTTTCCAACACCTACATTGGTTAATGTTTATATTACTAGTGATGAAAATGGGCATCCGCAGAAGGTCCTGTGCCTGTGGGAAAAATGAATTTGGAAAGAATACAGAATTTTACATGAAATAATAATAATGATAAGGAAACTGACTGTAAAAGGGATTTTTAAAGGCTATATTGAAGATATACTTAGATTTAGAAGTGAAGCAATGAATTAAACTGGTTAGACTGGTGATGTAATTAATTAGCCTACCCATGTCAAATTGCACTGATAATGAAAGTGTTAGCAGGATGCTATTTCCCTTCAATAAATAATACATTGAGTCATATCATAATACACAAGTCAGCTTACACCATTTAATACAGGGTAGATTAGTTAATGGTACATCATGATCATATCAGGATTGTTTAAGCATGGTTGGGAATGTGTCATTTGAGATAGATGATTTTGTGTAAAAACTAAGTGTCATTTTCATTGCAATTATATTGATCATGATATTGACAATTTTAATGTTGTGTGCTTCAGGCTGGTTTTAAATCATTTATCCTATATATATATATATAGACTGTTTTATGTATCTTGGTGTAAAATTTCTGTGATAAGGATTGTCAGGTGTTTAGAACAGATATTGAATTATATGTATAGTGTACCTAAAGTGTTTACAATGATAAAAAAAACTTAAGTAAGGAGGATCCAATTGAGTCAGACGAGAGGTTTTTGTTCCAGTTTAATTGCTTAGCAGAGATACATACTGTACATATGGATATCGATGACTTCAGGCACTGTTGCTTTTGTCTTAAAATGCCAGCGTTGCTGATCACTACCTGTATAAAATACCTTGTTGTGAAGGTTACCTGTGTGCTGTATATATAAATGTAGGTAAAGTTTAATATGATTACTCACTATTGATTACACTGTCTGTACAGTTACCTTGTTATGTAGGATTTGTTATGGAATTAATTTGCCTTCACAGTTCAATGGTGCTTGTAGCTGCATTGATAATTGAGTTATTTTCCCTTTTAAAATAATGTACTGTTGGTAGACAAAGTTTGTAGTGCAGGATGGATATGTGCTTACAATTCCACAGAGCTGTGAGCCATAGAACTCCATGTGCTAATGCTGAAATTGATTTTTAGCTCAATACTGTAGCACTATAACACTAGTGGTTTGGTTCAAAATTGACAGCATTTCAAGAGATGCCTTAATTTATAACCATTTGTAGAACTAATTAACACAATTAAACAGATGATAATTAAAACTGTTGTTGTCTTATATTTTTGCAGATTGAGCTCGCCACTAGATAGATAGTTGACCTGGTTTTCTGTTGGATTTACTGTGTCTAGAATCTCCTTGAATCCTCAACATGAGTTGCTGTGCCGGAATAGCCAGGGCGCTGCTCATCATCTTCAACATTGTCTTCTGGGTAAACACACTGATCAATTCTCTGGCACAGATATGTGCTTAAGGATGTATGCTACTGTAAATCTCTTTTCCAAAAGAGTTTGACATCAAACCTATAAATGCCATTCATCAATGGTAATTCTATCAGCTTAGATTATTAATTGATGACATTGTTAAGAAGACCATTAAACTGCAGGCATGGAATGATTATGTTAAAAACTATACTGATCGAAAGCTATAATTTTGATAACTCTACCATATAAGATAGCCTACTTTAAGTGATTTAGGCAATTAAAACTGTGCATACAAGATATTACATTTTCTATGATGGATGCTCCAGTTCATCATGAGCTAAATAATAATTATAAATGTATATTATTATACCATCTGTACACCACCTAAGATGTTAACTATATGTTTTATCTAGTCAATTTTAAGACCTCTTAAATTATCTAGTCAGCTAAAAGTCATATTTATCTCGTCAACTGCAAGGCATCTTTATCTGGTCAACTATAAGTCATCTTTATCTGGTCAACTATAAGTCATCTTTATATAGTCAACAATAATACATTTTTATCTAGTCAACTATAAGACATCTTTATCTATATCATCAGCTATAAGACATCTTTATCTAGTCAACTATGAGACATCTTTATCTAGTCAGTTATAAGACATCTTTATCTAGTCAACTATAAGACATCTTTATCTAGTCAACTATGAGACATCTTTATCTAGTCAACTATAAGACATCTTTATCTAGTCAACTATAAGACATCTTTATCTAGTCAACTATAAGACATCTTTATCTAGTCAACTATGAGACATCTTTATCTAGTCAACTATAAGACATCTTTATCTAGTCAACTATAAGACATCTTTATCTAGCCAGCTATAAGACATCTTTATCTAGTCAGCTATAAGACATCTTTATCTAGTCAACTATAAGACATCTTTATCTAGTCAACTATAAGACATCTTTATCTAGCCAGCTATAAGACATCTTTATCTAGTCAGCTTTATAAGACATCTTTATCTAGTCAACTATAAGACATCTTTATCTAGTCAGCTATAAGACATCTTTATCTAGTCAGTTATAAGACATCTTTATCTAGTCAACTATGAGACATCTTTATCAAGTCAGCTATTTTAATCTAGTCAGCTATTAGACATCTTTATAGTCAGGCCTAAGACGTCTTTATCCCTATCGTGTCCCACTACAGGGTAGGGAGTGAATGCCTTAGTACCTCGTAACCCACCACTTTACTAATGATTCCAGGCTGAAACAGTTGTTGGGAACACACCACAGCTATATATCCTCCATCTTTACACCCAAAAACCTATTTTTGAAATATTGGTGTGTTGGGGCTTAATAATTCATCTGTGTGATGGTGTTCACAGTGCAAAGGATTCCACAGATTTTCAGTATTGACGCAAGGTCTTGAAAGGTTCTGGTAAATTGTTTTTAGAAACTGACTTGAATGATAAGAGAGACCTGCAGGCTTCAAGAAATGTTATTACTTCATTTCAGAGTAATACAAAATTATATAAAACCAATTTAAGATCAGGGGAAAATCCTTTAACAAAGCCATTTTTATATGCACTGAAGTTTTATAATACATATAGCTTTGTATAATTTGTATTGTAATCAAATGGATATACTTTGTATCTGCCCAGTGTATGTTTGTCCACAGTGATGAGTTGGCTGTTTTGTCAGTGATAAGTTGTCCGACCAGTTTAAGGACAAGCTCTGTCCATATATCATGTCTATACATGGACACAGAAAACATCAATAACTACTTGTGTTTCTCAATACAATGGTCTGGTTCTGTCTGCAGGTATATATATACTGTAGCTATATATAGGTTGTCTTCAAGCCTTTTAAAAAAATGCCATGGACTATTTTTTTTAATAAATGGCTTTGAATTCCTTTTCTGTCTCAGATATATATATCTCATTAAATTAAAACACTTTAATATATTTAAATTTTTGTCTGCGGGAGACTAATTTATAGAAAGGTTTTCCTTTTCTTGAAGCTGTTGATTTAGGAAGAAAATTAATTGCTATGTTAATGTGCAGCTTTATTAATTATAAATGCAGCATGACTGAATTTCAGCCAGAATTTCGTGTTAAGGATTTGTGTTTTGTTTACCATTTAAAATGTTCTGTTTTGATATAACAATAAACATCATAAAAAAACCGAAGAGAAAATGTATGTGTTAGATTTAGTGTCAATGTTTCCTGGTGGGCTAAGTTGCACCTGGCATATACAGGAATGTGGTGTATTAGTTCCTGCTTGGTATATATACATTTACAGTAGCCGATCGCTAGATGATCAGGTATCTCACACCTCCTAGTTCAAGTAAGGCCTTTGGTAGAATGCCATTTGTACCTGACACCCTTCATTACTTTTTCCAGAGAAGGTGCAAAGGGCATTCAGAGGAGCTGTATGTCTACAGGGTTGGTTAGGGAAGTTAAGGCGGTCTCTTAAATGTCTCTCAATCTGTCAATGACAAATGCCAGAAACATTGGTACAAAGGTCATCCTGAGCCACAGGAAATCCAGGGGCAATATTGATACATTTATTCTGTTGGTTAAAGGTTATTTTGGAAACAGAAAACACAAATACAGCAATAGTAGTCCCAACATCACATGTTTTCTCTCTCCACTGTTGCTGACAGGTCCGTGTTGTTATTAGAGGCAGGGAATGTATGTAAACATAGATGTTACTGTATATATATATATACTCGCGATCGTATTGTATAAACAAATACCATCATCTCCGGATCCATTGCTTCTGTTTCCCCATATATTGTTGTCGTTTCTCGACTGTTTATTTTCCTATACTTTTCATTTCTGTGCTTATTTCCCTATACTTTTTTTGTTGTTTCTCTATTGTTTCCTTAGACTTTTGTCATTTGTAGCTGATTTCTCCTATCTCTGCTATCACCATTCATATTTCTTATAACATTCTACAGTACAAATTATCAAAAAAAAAATTAGGTATTTAAATTAATTCTAGCTGATGACAAAGTCACTCTTAGGGCATGATGATGATGAGTTCACCTAGGAGAGGCTGTGTGCCATGTATCAACAAGTAGGTCTGACCTTTATTTTGATCTTTGACCCATGAGAGACTGTAATTTGCTAGCTGTATGGCCAGCAATATGAAAGTTTGTTTTTGTTATTGTAAATAATCACTTGACTGAATTCTGTTAACTCGGGATCCCTCTAGTTTGAAACTTAGGAATCTAGAATTGCATGCATGGACATACCTTAACAGACAAATATTTGATAGAGCTCAATTTTATTATTAATTTTAATTTTCTAGAGACGGATTGCTATTTGTCTTTTTCTGTTTATAGTTTTTTCTGAAGGACCTGTCTGGTTTGAAGTTGGAGTGTATGGCCAACTATAAAAAGTAGTATAGTTACATATCAATGAACCTATGATATAAATGGGGGGGGGGGGTTATAGACCAAACGTCCCAGTAGGTGGCGAATTGTAGTAATCCAGACTGATCTGCTTAGGTTTCACCTAAAATCCAGGTAATAAGTGCATAACAATGGTGAGCCCAATACGGAGATTCATTCAATGGTCCGATTTATTGGAGAGCGCTGTTGACATGTTTCGGCTATACCCTATACCCGAAACATGTCAACAACGCTCTCCAATAAATTGCACCATTGATTGAATCTCTGTGTGGGGATCACTGTTTTTATGCACTTATGATATAAATTGTACATATAATTATTTGTACTTTCTACTAGTAATTAGTACAATTTATATTGTTACACCATTGCAGGGAAATTGGTCGGGGACTTTGTACAGTACTATTAATATGTACTTTAAGAATGACACGTACACTCAAGGAAAGTAACTCATGCTCTATCCACTTCCTCTCTATTTCACAAACATCTTACACTTAATTTCTTGCAGATGATAAATACTTCTCTGCTACCATTGGTTGTCTATACCTATATAGATACCGAATTATTTTACTGCAAGCTTAAACCCATGTTAGGAGTAAATACTGTATTTGACTTAATAAGCGCGCCTGCCTAATAAGGGCGCCCCTACCTTTTTTCAAGGAAATAAATCTTTGACTGAGTGTCAAAATGGTGTTCAAAAGTAGTAATTCATGTGAAAAGTATCTTCAGCAAATTAAGCAACTGGAACACAAGTTTTCGCCAGATTTTGTCTATTCCTACAGATGACAGACAGACATGTCAGTGCAAAGAACACCCAAAACTAAACATACATACAAATTATAACTTACCATCTTTATTTGAAGATAAAGTAAAAGACTTCATTCTTGTTGATAAATAACTTTTGTTCAGAACAGAAAGCTAGTTAAAGACATTGTAAATCAATTATTAGGTCAAAGAAAACGATGTCTGATGTGATCTGGGAAATCACCTGTATCTATAAATAGAACACAAAAGAGTTCCATTTGAACATAAATGGTGGAACACACGTTCTCTGGTTTAAAGATCAGCTGGCATGGTTTACAAGTTTACAGGAATATTTAAGTGATGTTTAAGCTTAAAATATGATAATGAATAGATATCTTCATCTGGAATATTTTTATGACTGAATATTTTACCGTTTCCACAGCCTTGGGTATTCTGCTATAAGATATAGTCTGTTTCATAAAACTTCAGAATAACTACATGTAATCTTAATAAGGGCGCCCCCACTGTCAATTTCCCCGCGCCCTGCGCCATTATTAGGTCAAATACAGTATGTCACCAGATGTCTCCCAATCTGGAAGTCAACCCACATCTTATAGTTACCAAAAAATAGGCATACATATATAGATTCTGTCAAAACAAGATCTCTTTAATAACTGATGGGGCTGGTTGAACTTGTACCCACATATTTTATTAATCACTTGATATTTTCAGTAGTGGCATGTAACGATAATTTTTGCTTTGAATTGTACACATGTACATAGATATTAGTTATAATAATAGTTTTATATACCACTTTATCACAGCAGCATAGCCGTCTAAAAGTGGTTCACAAAAATAGTAAATTGAAGTAGATGGAGTATTGCTGCAGGTTTCCCACTAAAAATAAAGACAAAAATGAAATGCCACATCCAATGTGAGAATTTGGCAAGTAAAATGTATTCAATGTGTGGTTTTGATGGAATTCTGAAAAATGTAACATAAATGATATATTGTATTAATCTGTTAATGAGAAAGTTAATTAAGTGGTACATGTATAACAAAACTCTGAGTTATGTCTAACAAGTTTTAATTACAACCATAATAGTACGGTTGATCCTTACTAATTTACATATTAGGTAGATATAGGCATTTCACTAAATTAGAAAATTACCAACAGAATCTGCAAGCACCAGCCCGTTGTATTTGTTGGGTTACCTCCTGGACCTATCAGCAGGCCCGTTATATTTGTAGGATTATCTGGACCGACCAGCAGGCCCGTTATATTTGTAGGATTACCTGGACCTACCAGCAGACTCGTTATATTTGTAGGATTACCTGGACCTACCAGCAGACTCGTTATATTTGTAGGATTACCTGGACCTACCAGCAGGCTCGTTATATTTGTTGGGTTATCTGGACCGACCAGCAGGCCCGTTATATTTGTAGGATTACCTGGACCTACCAGCAAACTCGTTATATTTGTAGGATTACCTGGACCTACCAGCAGACTCGTTATATTTGTAGGATTACCTGGACCGACCAGTAGGCCCGTTTATCATTATCCCCTCGCACGTTGAGTCTTTAATCAATTACTTAATTAGATGACTGTGTATTCAAATTTTCTATAAAATGAATAAATTTTCAGTGGCTGTCAAATTATTTTTGTTTAAGTTTAATTGAAAATAGAATTTAAATTTAATTGAAAATAAAATTTGCCCAACATATCTAGGATTTTTTATGAATTAAATGTGTTACAACTGACATCCTTATTATGCAAGTATTACACAAAATTTGTTTGATCTAAATTACAAGAAAATATCAAACTTTTGGATCAATATTGAAAAAGTACAATAGATTTTTGGTTCAGTTGATGTTTATATATATTAATCAATCATTTTGATTGTCATCCCATCACTTAAAGTGCTTCAGTTTCTGACTTCAATCATATACACACTGTATCACATGCATGATCATATGATCATTACAACATCAAAATATATACATGTACATACTTTTATAGTTTGCTGTTATATACAGGCCCCTGAGACCTTTAAGTTGCTGTACTAGAGATGTACATGTGAGAGTTATGCAGTCAACAACAGTTGTTGTAGAGGAATCGTGTAAATATCTATTTCTGTACAGGATGACTGGTAATTATATATAATGGGTTTCAACCAGTATATGTATATCTACTTTCTAAATTTATCGGTGATAAATACATGTTTCATAACAAGCCCTCCACTTGAGGGTCTGCGGGAATATCAACATATATTACATACCCTGGGGCCAGAAAAGGGTACAGACAGAATGTATCTGTGATAATGTCAACTTTATCATATCTAAATTATCTCAAATTACAACTCTCTTAATTTGGCCTAGGTTTAAGGTGATCTTTTCTCATCAAATCATTGTATCAAATGATCAGTGTATCCAGCGATCAGTGTATCAAATGATCATTGTATTAAATGATCATTGTATTAAATGATCATTGTATTAATGATCAGTGTATCAAATGATCAGTGTATCAAACGATCAGTGTATCAAACTATCAGTGTATCAAACGATCATTGTATCAAACGATCAGTGTATCAAACGATCAGTGAATCAAATGATCAGTGTATCAAATGATCAGTGTATCAAATGATCATTGTATCAAGCGATCAGTGTATCAAATGATCAGTGTATTAAATGATAAGTGTATCAAATGATCATGCAGTGTATCAAATGATCAGTGTATCAAACGATCAGTGTATCAAATGATCAGTGTATCAAACGATCAGTGTATCAAATGATCAGTGTATTAAATGATCAGTGTATCAAACGATCAGTGTATCAAATGATCAGTGTATCAAACGATCAGTGTATCAAACTATCAGTGTATCAATGCAAACGGTCAGTGTATTAAGTTTGGGATATATTCTGTATAACATCAGTTAGTGTTTGAAGGTTTGGGGTGTATTCTGTATAATATCAATAGATGTTTGAAGGTTTGGGATGTTTTCTATATAATATCAGTAAGTGTTTGAAGGTTTGGGATGTTTTCTATATAATATCAGTAAGTGTTTGAAGGTTTGGGGTGTATTCTGTATAACATCAGTAAGTGTTTGAAGGTTTGGGGTGTATATTCTGTAACATCAGTAAGTGTTTGAAGGTTTGGTATGTATATTCTGTAACATCAATAAGTGTTTGAAGGTTTGGGGTGTATTCTGTATAACATCAGTAAGTGTTTGAAGGTTTGGGGTGTATTCTGTATAACATCAGTAAGTGTTTGAAGGTTTGGGGTGTATTCTGTATAACATCAGTAAGTGTTTGAAGGTTTGGGGTGTATTCTGTATAACATCAGTAAGTGTTTGAAGGTTTGGTATGTATATTCTGTAACATCAGTAAGTGTTTGAAGGTTTGGTATGTATATTCTGTAACATCAGTAAGTGTTTGGGGTGTATTCTGTATAACATCAGTAAGTGTTTGGGGTGTATTCTGTATAACATCAGTAAGTGTTTGAAGGTTTGGGGTGTATTCTGACTATAACATCAGTAAGTGTTTGGGGTGTATTCTGTGTAACATAAGTAAGTGTTTGAAGGTTTGGTATGTATATTCTGTAACATCAGTAAGTGTTTGAAGGTTTGGTATGTATATTCTGTAACATCAGTAAGTGTTTGAAGGTTTGGTATGTATATTCTGTAACATCAGTAAGTGTTTGAAGGTTTGGGGTGTATTCTGTATAACATCAGTAAGTGTTTGAAGGTTTGGGTGTATTCTGTATAACATCAATAAGTGTTTGAAGGTTTGGGGTGTATTCTGACTATAACATCAGTAAGTGTTTGGGGTGTATTCTGTGTAACATCAGTAAGTGTTTGAAGGTTTGGTAAGTATATTCTGTAACATCAGTAAGTGTTTGAAGGTTTGGGGTGTATTCTGTATAACATCAGTAAGTGTTTGAAGGTTTGGTATGTATATTCTGTATACCATCAGTAAGTGTTTGAAACTGTACCCCTTTAGTCATGGTCAATTGGTATCTGTACTGGAGCAGGATGCCATGCCACTCGGCTATAAATGGGTTGTAGTGTTATAACACATTGTAAACTGTATGACTCTCAAACCTCTCAGTGTGTCTTGGTTTATATATAGCTGATAGATATTTCTGTATAAAAAGGTAATATGAAACAGGAAATTAAGTTATGATTTGACATGTTGAATGTTGAATATATCCAATGAAATGTAGAAATCATTGCACTCTCTCACATCCAAACTATGATGTTGCAACATAGCTCTGATTGAAACTTCAAACAAATATATGGCAGTGAGTGTTAACTGGCCACTTCCATGTTAAGTTGAATGTAAGTTCCAATTTAACATTGATTGACATGCTCTTTCAGGGACAACATCCGAGGCAGAGAAGAACAATTTCATGATTGCACTATATATGGTCATTTGGGCTCTGACTCATGACCAGTAAATATAAACATGTAATATATGATTGTATATAGATGTATAGCACAAAGAATAGAATATAATCTATTCAAAATCCATTGTGATATGCTATAGTTTCAAATTTAAATCCAAAATACATGTAGTAATAGTTTACCTACATTGATTTTGTAAATGGAGGGAAAAAAATCATATTTTTTGGTATAGATGAAATCTAATTTGAATATTATTGAAAATTAGTTAGAACCACTGTTAATTGAAACATAATCAACAAAACACCCATAGATTGGAAAGTTGTTTCCTTTTGAGCGTTGTGTTTTAAATTTGGAGCCTGGAATTATAGGGTTGTGGGAGCTAGGTTGATGGACCAGCACACCTTAGACCACATGTGTGTGATTTATTATAGCCTGGTGTCTATTTCTGAAGTAGTCACTTTCAGATGAATTGAACAAACTGCAGAAATAAACATCTCGATCATCAATCCACTGGAGACTGTTATTGTTTTGATATATATTGTGACCTAAAGTCAGAATGTAACCAATTTTTGAACTTTAATAATTCATATATAGCAGCTGTTTATGTTAGAATAATTGTCCTGGGAATACCAAATATATGCTGTAGTTTTCTGTGGCTGCCAGCTATAGTTAGACATGGTTGATTGTCAGGGTTTTCAGTAGTAGAAGTACAAGGACATGGTTGATTGTCAGGGTTTTCAGTAGTAGCAGTAAGAGGACATGGTTGATTGTCAGGGTTTTCAGTAGTAGAAGTACGAGGACATGGTTGATTGAAGCTCTGGGAACCTGCTGCTCCACTGATAGGACTAAAGTCACTGGGTTTACAGTGCTGATACGTGTATCACCCGATGACAACATGTAATATTCATGTGTTTGTGAGCTTCTGTAGATCTGTAGACTACACATTGACACTAATACACCAGGCATTATGTTATATGGCACATTCAACTATAGATATAGTAACCTTTAATCTGTACCGGTATTTGTCAACATTCATCAGCTGAATAAATAGATTCTGTATTTATGTTAACAGTCAGCTATATTTAATTGTTTTCTGTATTCTTCATCAAATTCCCAATGAAATCTGCACGCAGCATTATAGGAATTGGGAAGACTGGTTTACTCGTTGTCAGTATAATATGACCGGGTGGAGTGTCCTGCTGGGTTGTCTTCCACATTATGCTTCAATAAGGTAACACTATAAAGTCAATATCATCAGTTGAATGCTATTGCAGACTCCCGAAACACACATATGCTATACACACATGCATCTTCCACTTATTTACGTGACAGCATCCTTAAATGGCCGTAGCTGATAGGACATAAAACAATACTAAACCGAACCAAATCAATGAAATGCAGACATCTTGATATTTTTGAGAGCCTCAGATGAAGTCAAGATTATGCTCATTCACATAAACTTCAACTGTATATGGATAAATCATTTGTCTACTTAGTATATATAAAGTCGTTTGAGCTGCATTGGGTAAAATTTCAATCAGGTTCCAAGCCTTCCAAGATAAGGGTATTGAATTTTTAAGGAGAATATACACGTATATGCAGTCAATATATTTCTCAGGGTACCAGCTCAGGTATTCATTAAAAGTTAGTTAATTATTGATCTTGCAGATCATTGCAACAATGTTATTGTGTTTTCGATGTTCATTGATATCACTGTATAATCAGCATGCTTTGTAGGTCAGACAACAGACTCAGGTACACTGATCTAAAACATGGTGTTGGTGTGTTGTACACTGAGTATCGTTATATCAGATAGGACTGTGATGACAACACGCCTGTGTAATGGTGCCACGTAAACCCTGTTTTAAGTGTAAAATAATTGCTGCAGTGTCTTCAGCTCTCCCAGGAAAAGTGTTAGTCTCCACGCCTAGACTGCAGGTCGAGATCTGTGGTATGCAAAACACATATTTTGGCAACCACTTCATTAAGTGATTTGCATATATTTTTTATACAATGGTTATGTACATATGAGATATCTATAAATCATTATACAATGCGGTGACTATATAATTAAAATTATTTTGTTTACAACAGAAAGGTTTTTAGCAGTATGGCGAGATCCAAACTCTCAATCCCTTTTAAATATCCAATCAGTGATACAGCAGTCAGGAGTATTTCCCCATTAGTAATGGAGAATGTGAAGATACGGAGCTGTACAATGTAATGAGTTGAGCTGCTAGCTTGTAGTGTCCTCTATATGTAGGTCCCATACATATAGATCTGTTCAGATAGATACACAGGAGACATTTGAGTTACAAATATATATTGAGGCCTTTGTATTCCACTTCTTACAGTCCCTGAATATCAATGTTTGATTTAAATACATGTATCAAGGTTCATGTCTACTCACAGGTTAAATATTTTAAGTATATACCATGTGATAGCTGGTTCACATGAAAATTAAAATTGAGGTCAAAGTCATTTCCTAAAGGTCAAGGTTAAATATAGCTAGTGAAGGTCCCAGGAAATGGTCCCAGGAAATGTACATTTACTGGGTTTTGATTAATGCTATTGCATGATAACATTACATTGTGTTTTCCATAAGGTTATATGTATGTTTAAAGCCGTTGCAGTTTGACAGGTCTTGCGATATGAACTGATTTAGTATTCATATATACACAGCATTCATATTGGCATTGCCTGCCAGAACTGCCATACACTATATAATATATACAATAAAATTGTAACTGGTAGGCCTCCCCTTCTCCTCCCGATAGATCCCCTTAGGGTGTAAAAAACTACAAAATTTAGGTGAAGCAATAAAATGTATAAACATTGGTGAAGTAATGGCAGTAGTATTTGAGTGGGAATCAAAATCAATAAGAGACTAAGTGATTGTGTGTGTGTAATGGTTGTGAGTGCCAGACAGATGATCATGAAAAAGGGTTTTTGTAAAGGTCAGGGGGGCTTTGCATCGTTTCTTATACAATTCTTCCATCAGCTGTATTGAATAATACATTTATGTTGTCAAAATGCAAAGAAAACCAAACAATTGAGGGAAATTATAATTTTACACAAAGCATCCAATTTGGCTAAGAAAAGATGAGTTCCCAGCTGTGGAAGACATTTTTAGAGTTTGATCTTAAAATTCCTTTAAACAAAGTTCCAAGGTATCAATTTATACATGTATTCTTATAAAAAAAATCTTAGAAGAATAAGTAAAATATAAGCGAGCAGGAAGTTATGTCACTTTATTTTAGACTTCAGAGGAGTTAATACATACTATCTCTTGATCATTTAATGACTCTGATGTTCAAATTATGAGATCTAAAACTTCAATACATAAATACCTGCTTGTTGGACACAGATCAATATTCATTATATATATTACAGTATTGGAAGTACGTACATATATCAGAATCTGATCTGTCCCTGGGTACATATCTGTTCCTATGTACATATGTCAGAGTCTGTCCCCACAGCTGCAGTCTGTCCACAGTCTGTCCCCACAGTCTGTCCCCAGAATCTGTACCCAGAGTGATCTGTCCCTGGGTATGGATATATATATATATATAGACCATGGGTCAATGTAACCATGAAAGATCCCCATTCCACATGTACACCTCATAGATATTCATGTACATATACAATGACTGACAATTATGAAATGAGCAAAATCATATTGATCAGGATTGCATCCAGGTAATTATAAACTCCAAATAAATGTACCAAACTGCCATAGCAGTGTCCCTACATCATACTGGGTAGTTATGAACTCTGAACCTCCCAAAGTGACATGATTAAGTGTCCTTATCGACTGGGTAATTATTAGCTCCATTAATCCTTACATCATACTGGGTAATTATAAGCTCCAATCCTTATTACATCATACTGGGTAATTATAAGCTCCAGTAATCCTTACATCATACTGGGTAATTATAAGCTCCAATCCTTACATCATACTGGGTAATTATAAGCTCCAATCCTTACACCATACTGGGTAATTATAAGCTCCAGTCCTTACACCATACTGGGTAATTATAAGCTCCAGTCCTTACACCATACTGGGTAATTATAAGCTCCAGTCCTTACATCATACTGGGTAATTATAAGCTCCAGTCCTTACACCATACTGGGTAATTATAAGCTCCAATCCTTACACCATACTGGGTAATTATAAGCTCCAGTCCTTACACGTACATGCACCATACTGGGTAATTATAAGCTCCAGTCCTTACACCATACTGGGTAATTATAAGCTCCAGTCCTTACATCATACTGGGTAATTATAAGCTCCAATCCTTATTACATCATACTGGGTAATTATAAGCTCCAATCCTTACATCATACTGGGTAATTATAAGCTCCAATCCTTATTACACCATACTGGGTAATTATAAGCTCCAATCCTTCCCCTGCGAAACGATTATGAATAATTCATGAACATTCATGAATTATTCATGAACTTAGTTCATGAATATTCTTGATTTGTTCATGAACATTTTCATGAAATTCATGAACTTAAAACTTCATGAATATTTTTTTGAAATTATGTTCATGAACATTCATGAATTATATCAAAAAGTTTTGGATTCATGAAATCATCATAGTTCATGAATGTTCATGAACATTTCCATACATGATAATTCATGAATCCTTCATGAACTTAAAAATATGATGAATACTCATGAATGAAATACTCATGAATATTCATGAACTTAAAACTATGATGAATGTTCATGAATGAAATATTTCATGAACATTCATTAATCCTGAAATCAAGATTTTCATTCATAAAATCATCATGTTTCATGAATATTCATGAACTATTCTATTCATGATAATTCATGATTAATTCATGAGTTATGAACTTATTTAGAAAATGAATTTGCATGCATTTTACCACTTAATTTCATCAAAGTTTGTCATGAACTGTATCACTATGCATGTTTGACAATATCCTTGTAGTCCTTCCATTAAAAATTGCATTCAAATGGATCCATCACTTGTTTCAAAATTCATAACTGCTTGAAATGAGTATATTTACACAATCATTTGGATGGAAAATCCTTTTAATATTCTTCAGATAAGAGTGATTTATTTTCATTATTGCATTAATTCTCATTGCACATATGATGTGTGTTTGAACAATTTAGTTAAATGGGCAATGCAATTTAAGAAATGCCAAAGCTATTTGAATATTATGTGCACTATGTAAATTTAGGTCACATGCATGGTGATTGATTTTATGTTAATTCTTACCTATAAACAGGTTGACATATTTCCAGAGTTGAATATTTCATTTCCTGGTAGTGTTGTATTGATCATGAAACAGGTATGAAAGATAAGTACTTGCCTTCATTTGTAAAATAACATGTTATTCATCTCTGTGAGAAAAGCCTCATGGCTGCCATGTATTGGAACTCTCCTGCTAGAAGTTTTTGGGCGGGAAAAATTTGGCGGGAAAATTTGGCCGGAAATTTGAAGTTTTCTTATTGTTTCCTTATTCTTCTTTAAGCCAACATCAAAATTGTAATATAGACATGGAATTAAATTTAAAACTTTTTAGATATTAAGTTTGTTATTCAATTTAAAATGTAAGGTATTTTTTTATTCAAGAAAATGTTCAATTTTAAGGTCAAATTCTCATTCATTAAAGTTCTTCAAAATTCATTACTATTTTATTCATTTTGATGAATTTTAATGAATATCATCAATGCATGAAAATTCATGAATAGTTCATAATCACATAATATTCTCATTCATTAAAGTTCTTCAAAATTCATTATCAACTGTTCTTACTATTTCATTCATTTTGATGAATTTTAATGAATATCATCTATGCATGAAAGTTCATGAATAGTTCATAATCACATATGATGAACTATCATGAATCTTAATGAATTTGTAAAATTATTCATAAAAGTTCATGAAGAGTTCATGAGAGGTATCTGATGAATATTCATGAACAGTATTCTTGAAAGTTCATGAATGATTCATGAACATTCATGAACTCATGAATATCATCTCGCAGGGGTTATTTACACCATACTGGGTAATTATAAGCTCCAATCATTATACATCATACTGCCCAATTATATGCTTCAATCCTTACATCATACTGGGTAATTATAAGCTCCAGTCAATACTGTAAATCACTTATATTTCGCGTGGGATTTATTTTCGCGTTAATTCGCGAGGAGAGTCAAACGCGAATTCCAATCCCTCGCGAATATTTGTATAAGAATGACAAGAATACTAATTTAAGTGGCGTCCATTTTGAATCTATCGTAATCTTTAGTTGGTGAGCAAACATCACCGTTAAAGTAATGATAGAATGATAGATTATATACTTATATCAGAGTGTGTTTTTATATCACAAAACACCAAAATTTCACACACAAAAAACCCCACTGAACACTGATATTGTGGTTGAACTCGGACTTAATTAACTTCTAGACGACATTTTACATATAGTTAATTTAAGTACAATATGTACTAGGATCACGGATGGTCACCCGGAATACGTCGTACGTTATTACCCACGCTGTTGTAAGTTATGTAAGGTTACATGTATACATAGCACTTCACATCGCTTGATTCTCGAAAAGATATTTACCATAACAAAGTTGAAATCAAACAAATTATTTATTTAATTCAAACATTCAGAGCAAATAATCGCTTAGAGTATAAATCATTAGCAATAGACTGTCCCGAGAACTGTTCATCGGTATCACTATATACACACGTACGTTAATTATACAATGTATGTTAACTCACAACCTATTGTAGTCCCGTCATCTTCCAGGCATTCTTAATGACACCGCCTTTGTAAGCCATTTAGAATGTATACAGGTACGGTAAATACAATTCAGTATGTCCAGACACCGATATCACATGATTGAATCACATGACTTTTCTTGTACCATCACATGACGCTCATAGACAAAATGGCTACCAACACGGAAAAATCGCTGATCTGTTAACATCATTTGCGAATTTAAAGTCAATATGAGATCAGTGATTTACAGTATACATCATACTGGGTAATTATAACCTCAAATCCTTACATCATACTGGGTAATTATAAGCTCCAATCCTTACATCATACTGGGTAATTATAAGCTCCAGTCCTTACACCATACTGGGTAATTATAAGCTCCAATCCTTACACCATACTGGGTAATTATAAGCTCCAATCCTAACACCATACTGGGTAATTATAAGCTCCAGTCCTTACATCATACTGGGTAATTATAAGCTCCAGTCCTTACATCATACTGGGTAATTATAAGCTCCAGTCCTTACATCATACTGGGTAATTATAAGCTCCAATCCTTACATCATACTGGGTAATTATAAGCTCCAGTCCTTACACCATACTGGGTAATTATAAGCTCCAATCCTTACATCATACTGGGTAATCATATAAGCTCCAATCCTTACAATCATACTGGGTAATTACAAGCTCCAATCCTTACATCATACTGGGTAATTATAAGCTCAAATCCTTACACCATACTGGGTAATTATAAGCTCCATTAATCCTTACATCATACTGGGTAATTATAAGCTCCAGTCCTTACATCATACTGGGTAATTATAAACTCAAATCCAGTAACGTCATACTGGGTAATTATAAGCTCCAATCCTTACATCATACTGGGTAATTATAAGCTCAAATCCTTACACCATACTGGGTAATTATAAGCTCCATTAATCCTTACACCATACTGGGTAATTATAAGCTCCAGTCCTTACATCATACTTGGTAATTATAAGCTCCAATCCTTACAATCATACTGGGTAATTATAAGCTCAAATCCTTACACCATACTGGGTAATTATATGCTTCAATCCTTACAATCATACTGGGTAATTACAAGCTCCAATCCTTACATCATACTGGGTAATTATAACCTCAAATCCTTACATCATACTGGGTAATTATAAGCTCCAATCCTTACATCATACTGGGTAATTATAAGCTCCAGTCCTTACATCAAACTGGGTAATTATAAGCTCCAGTCCTTACATCATACTGGGTAATTATAAGCTCCAGTCAATATACATCATACTGGGTAATTATAAGCTCCAATCCTTACATCATGCTGGGTAATTATAAGCTCCAATCCTTACATCATACTGGGTAATTATAAGCTCCAATCCTTACATCTTACTGGGTAATTATAAGCTCCAGTCCTTACACCATACTGGGTAATTATAAGCTCCAATCCTTACATCGTACTGGGTAATTATAAGCTCCATTAATCCTTACATCATACTGGGTAATTATAAGCTCCAGTCCTTACATCATACTGAGTAATTATAAGCTCCATTAATCCTTACATCATACTGGGTAATTATAAGCTCCATTAATCCTTACATCATACTGGGTAATTATAAGCTCCAGTCCTTACATCATACTGGGTAATTATAAGCTCCAATCCTTACATCATACTGGGTAATTATAAGCTCCAATCCTTACATCATACTGGGTAATTATAAGCTCCATTAATCCTTACATCATACTGGGTAATTATAAGCTCCATTAATCCTTACATCATACTGGGTAATTATAAGCTCCAGTCCTTACATCATACTGGGTAATTATAAGCTCCAATCCTTACATCTTACTGGGTAATTATAAGCTCAAATCCTTACGCCATACTGGGTAATTATAAGCTCCATTAATCCTTACACCATACTGGGTAATTATAAGCTCCATGCAGTCCTTACATCATACTGGGTAATTATAAGCTCCAGTCCTTTCATCATACTGGGTAATTATAAGCTCCAATCCTTACATCTTACTGGGTAATTATAAGCTCCATTCCTTACATCATACTGGGTAATTATAAGCTCCAATCCTTACACCATACTGGGTAATTATAAGCTCCAATCCTTACATCTTACTGGGTAATTATAAGCTCCATTCCTTACATCATACTAGTACTGGGTAATTATAAGCTCCAATCCTTACATCATACTGGGTAATTTACCAACTAATTATATTATTAGCTCCAATCATTACATCACGTATTATATATACTGTTTAGGACATAAGAATAGAAACTACTGCGATCTTCATAGTCATATTGAGTGTATAGAGCTCTGACATTATATAATTAATATGCATATATGTATATATATACATGAATTCTAGAAGTTCATGATCATCTACTTAAAAGACACCTATATCTATAGCTGTATATATATATGACAAGATCATGTGTTGGAGATGAGTGTATGTTAGTTTCATATGCCTAACAAAATAAATTCAAATCAAATATCCACTGTCTTCATTGAATAAAAATTATACTATCTTGTCTGTTACAGTTGTCTGGTGGGGCGATCCTTGGTGTCGGAATCTGGTTTCTTGTGGACAAAAACATCAGCAGTTACTTCACAGTGGTTGATATTGACACCAGCGACTCGTACTTCAAGTATGCGGCGTATATCCTCATCGCGTTTGGAGCCTTTGTATTCCTTGTGGGATTCTGTGGATGTTGTGGTGCTATCCGTGGCAGCAAGTGTCTCCTTGGCTTTGTAAGTATATCATGTTTGAGACAGTTCAGTTGATAAAAGTTCACAACATTCAACCAAGGTCTGTATAAACATGGACAACATTCTACACTGAGTGGTCAGTCACGTTTACAGGTCTGTATAAACATAGACAACATTCTACACTGAGTGGTCAGTCACGTTTACAGGTCTGTATAAACATGGACAACATTCTACACTGAGTGGTCAGTCACGTTTACAGGTCTGTATAAACATAGACAACATTCTACACTGAGTGGTCAGTCACGTTTACAGGTCTGTATAAACATAGACAACATTCTACACTGAGTGGTCAGTCACGTTTACAGGTCTGTATAAACATGGACAACATTCTACACTGAGTGGTCAGTCACGTTTACAGGTCTGTATAAACATGGACAACATTCTACACTGAGTGGTCAGTCACGTTTACAGGTCTGTATAAACATGGACAACATTCTACACTGAGTGGTCAGTCACGTTTACAGGTCTGTATAAACATGGACAACATTCTACACTGAGTGGTCAGTCACGTTTACAGGTCTGTATAAACATGGACAACATTCTACACTGAGTGGTCAGTCACGTTTACAGGTCTGTATAAACATGGACAACATTCTACACTGAGTGGTCAGTCACGTTTACAGGTCTGTATAAACATAGACAACATTCTACACTGAGTGGTCAGTCACGTTTACAGGTCTGTATAAACATAGACAACATTCTACACTGAGTGGTCAGTCACGTTTACAGGTCTGTATAAACATGGACAACATTCTACACTGAGTGGTCAGTCACGTTTACAGGTCTGTATAAACATAGACAACATTCTACACTGAGTGGTCAGTCACGTTTACAGGTCTGTATAAACATGGACAACATTCTACACTGAGTGGTCAGTCACGTTTACAGGTCTGTATAAACATGGACAACATTCTACACTGAGTGGTCAGTCACGTTTACAGGTCTGTATAAACATGGACAACATTCTACACTGAGTGGTCAGTCACGTTTACAGGTCTGTATAAACATGGACAACATTCTACACTGAGTGGTCAGTCACGTTTACAGGTCTGTATAAACATGACATCATTCTACACTGAGTGGTCAGTCACGTTTACAGGTCTGTATAAACATGGACAACATTCTACACTGAGTGGTCAGTCACGTTTACAGGTCTGTATAAACATGGACAACATTCTACACTGAGTGGTCAGTCACGTTTACAGGTCTGTATAAACATGGACAACATTCTACACTGAGTGGTCAGTCACGTTTACAGGTCTGTATAAACATGGACAACATTCTACACTGAGTGGTCAGTCACGTTTACAGGTCTGTATAAACATGGACAACATTCTACACTGAGTGGTCAGTCACGTTTACAGGTCTGTATAAACATGGACAACATTCTACACTGAGTGGTCAGTCACGTTTACAGGTCTGTATAAACATGGACAACATTCTACACTGAGTGGTCAGTCACGTTTACAGGTCTGTATAAACATGGACAACATTCTACACTGAGTGGTCAGTCACGTTTACAGGTCTGTATAAACATGGACAACATTCTACACTGAGTGGTCAGTCACGTTTACAGGTCTGTATAAACATGGACAACATTCTACACTGAGTGGTCAGTCACGTTTACAGGTCTGTATAAACATGGACAACATTTCTACACTGAGTGGTCAGTCACGTTTACAGGTCTGTATAAACATGGACAACATTCTACACTGAGTGGTCAGTCACGTTTACAGGTCTGTATAAACATGGACAACATTCTACACTGAGTGGTCAGTCACGTTTACAGGTCTGTATAAACATAGACAACATTCTACACTGATCAGTGGTCAGTCACGTTTTCAGCCAAAATGGTGTTGAAGCACAAGTGTGTCAGTAGTCAAATACAATACTGTTTCTTAATTTCATATTTCTCTGTAAATTCTGTTTCCTAACAGCCATTGTGACATTGATGGTCAACAGTCATGATGTGTCATTGACTGAACTATAACTTCACAATTGAGATTAGTAATAGTTGTGTTTGTTTTATCAACGGAATGTCTCTAAGTTTTAAACATTGCTGATGTAAAGTGTCAGAACATTTAGTGAAGTGATCCATAAATCGCTTAAACAGGAACAGCTGAAGGAAATTGATTTTCTTATAATAGGAAATTTAAAAGAAAAAATCTTGAGGAAAATGGAAGGATTGCATTTGAAAGGGTTGTATTGATCACATTCCATGTTCTAAGTGTGGCTTCTGTTTTGATAGGGTATCCCAACATTTCATGAAGAGATACTATTCTCAATTCCCAAGCAACAAGATATTATTTTTTTCAGAAAAATGAGTTCATTTATCTTCAAATGTAACTTCACAACAGATAATTACATAAAGTATAAAATGGAGTTTCGTATCTATATATCTCTGCATAGAGAGGCTGTAACATTGTCAGTCTAATAGAACACCTTATCATTATCTGTAAAATTGAATTCAGTTTTTATTAGATTAACACACTGGTAATGTCTGTGGTTGTTTTAGTTAAAGGTTAGCTCACAACACAGATCTGCTGCTAGATAAACATTAAAAGGTAGAAAAATGGAAGTGTTTTAGTAGTTTTGTAATACAAGTTAATACAGCAGTATACCGAGTACTATTTGATAAAGGGAGATAATCTTGTTTAATGTCATTGTGTACTGTTGTTGTTTCAGTATGTCTTCTTCCTCATCATCATCATCGGTGGGGAGGTTGCAGCTGCTGCTCTCATGATCCTCTACAGAATTGAGGTAATATAGTATACAGTACCGACAACCTGAACATATGTAATGATTTATATATTATTGGGTGAACACATACCAATCCATGCATACATGATTGTCTATGGACGATGATGGTGTAGGAGATAGTGATAGGAATCCGTTTCACTTTCAGAATTGATAATCGAAATCTTGAAATCAATCGATTATTGAGTATAATCAGTTTTCTAAATTAAGCACAGAATTGATATTGCCCTTTTGTAGAAAATTATCTGTACATCTCCAGTATATTTATTATGCTTCTTATAATATTAATTATAGCCTTTGTTATCAACATTTTTAATACTGAACACAAACAAAGCATTTGATAGTTGTTAACACATGTATATTCAAATCTCCTTAATCACTTGTAAACGACCAATAAAAAGATTGGTTAAATATAAGATCAACTGCTTCTTGGTGTGGTAAAATTACAAAAATATGTGAAGCTGAAGATTTGTAAACAGTTCCGGAAATTTCTGATTAATTGTTTCCACAAAGTCTTTGTGATCAATTTTTTTCTCTCCCTGATTACCAGATATTTTCTATTTTGCCCACCACTAGTTATAGAAGGAGAGGCTTAGTACAGGGCATCCTGCATCTCAATTGCACCTAAAAAGAACATTGTGCTGGATATGTTTACAGGTAGTTAGTATGCACTATCAGGTAAATTCCCTCCGATACTTAGTATGCACTATCAGGTAAATTCCCTCCGATACTTAGTATGCACTATCAGGTAAATTACCTCCAATACTTAGTATGCACTATCAGGTAAATTACCTCCGATAGTTAACATACCAATGTGGACCATGACAGTACGGAAGCTGTTGAGGGTATAACATACCAATGTGGACCATGACAGTACGGAAGCTGTTGAGGGTATAACATACCAATGTGGACCATGACAGTACGGAAGCTGTTGAGGGTATAACATACCAATGTGGACCATGACAGTGCGGAAGCTGTTGAGGGTATTCTCTCTTAACATACACAGTGCTATACACCCATTTGAACATATGTCAGTTATTCTACAAGCATTACAACACATTTTGTATGTTGCAGGTCGAGAAAAAAATTGACACAATCTTGGAGAAATCACTGAAAGAGAAGTACTCCAACAGTTCCACCTTGCGTGATGCCTGGGGCTTCATCCAGATCAAGGTAAAGTATATATTCTCATTGTACACATTACTGTGTCTGGCTCATTGTTGGCCGAGTGGTTAAGGTGTCCCGACACTTTATCACTAGCCCTCCACCTCTGGGTTGCGAGTTCGAAACCTATGTGGGGCAGTTGCCAGGTACTGACTGCAGGCCGGTGGTTTTTCTCCAGGTACTCCGGCTTTCCTCCACCTCCAAAACCTGGCACGACCTTAAATGACCCTGGCTGTTAACAGGACGTTAAACAAAAACAAACCAAACCAAACTGACTAAAACATTGGGTAGAGTGTCCATGCAGTACTATATGCTGTTCTAACCAAGAGGAGCCTATTTGTTAGGATGAATTCTAATTCACAGTCACTTCCCTTTTAACTGCCAGTATATTAAGGATCAGTATGAAAATGAGCAAAGCCTGGATGGGGCTCATTCAATGAAGATTTTTATGCCCCCGCCATGAAATGGGGGAGGGGGGCATATATTGTTACCCATGAATGTCATGTCATGTCCCGTCTCTCGTCCTGATGCAATATAACTAGCTAATCTCAGGAACTGCTGATGCCATCCTCACCAAACTGAGGTGAATTTCGGGGTGTAAAGTGGCAGCTGGGTCATTTTTGTCTATATTTTCTAGTTTGTTCTGAATGTTATGTGTTTTGGGAAATGGTCTATTATAACAGAAAAGTGAGATGGTGAATGGAATTCTTGTTGGGTATATCAATACCTTTTCTAGTAACAATAAAACAGATGTATTTTTCTGTTAAATACATGTAGAGACTTGTAAGACAGGAATAGGTACATGTCGATATACAAACGAATTATCTTAATGTAAGTACTTTTTCTCCCCCTGACCGGTCTCCTGTTCCATATAATTAAGTGGCTTTTCACACCATATTATTTATTTTCTAAATTCTTTTCATTTACCTTAAAGACAGAAAAGTATTAGTTCACATCCAAAATGAAACAAAAACAAGAAGATGATGTTACATTTACTGAGAAGGACCATTGATGAGGTTTAATTAAATGGTAATTAATGGTCAGAGAAATAATGATACATCGTCATTTCAGTTTGACTGCTGTGGTTACAGTGGACCTGATGATTACATGGACAATGCCTACCTGGTGAAAAATAGCCTGGTAAGTTGATACTGATGGAGGTGTTATATTTTGCCCGGGTTGGAATGTTTTTCATTGGCTACACCATGCAGTGTGAAGTCCATTATGACATCATGATATGGACAATGACGCCACTTCAGGTATTGAAAATGGTGTGACAAAATGGCTGCCTCTCTTGATGTTGTCCACCACATTTTGACTTAAACCTGTCAATTGTGAGTTTTCTGAGTTAAGTTGATACCAATTAGTACCATAATTTTTTTAAAGATTTATTGAATGTCATAACCAAGATGTATTTTTTGCTTGCCATGCCAAGATGAAAATTTCTAAGACTCATAAAATCTCATGTATGAAAATTCTAAGATCCTGTTTATATGTTTAATTTTGTGTAGGTTAATTTTGACAATTTTCTTCCTTTATATTAATGAATTTCTGGAAAAAATCACTTAATTTTGCTACAGTAATCATTTTTTTCATAAAACTAAATTTAATATGCTGAAGTGTTGCACCATCATCTGACATGAAAGTCACCCTTACCTCTTTTTTCCACTTATCAATTTTGCTTTTTTCATGATTGTTCCAATTTTTAGCTCACCTGGACCGAAGGTCCGGTGAGCTTATGTCATGGCGCAGCGTCCGTCGTCCGTCGTCCGTCCGTCCGTCGTCCGTCACATTTGCTTCAAATCGCTACTAGTCAAAAAGTTCTAATTGGATTTTGACCAAATTTGGCCAGAAACATCCTTGGCAGAAGGGGAACAGATTTTGCATAAATTGTGACTCTGACCCCCAAGGGGCCAAAGGGGCGGGGCCCAATAGGGGAAATAGAGGTAATTCCTTTAAATCGCTACTTGTCATAAAGTTATGAATGGATTTGAACCCAATTTGGTCAGAAACATCCTTGGGGGAAGGGGAACAGATTTTGCATAAATGGTGACTCTGACCCCAAAGGGGCCAAAGGGGCGGGGCCCAATAGGGGAAATAGTGGTAATTCCTTTAAATCGCTACTTGTCATCAAGTTATGAATGGATTTGAACCCAATTTGGTCAGAAACATCCTTGGGAGAAGGGGAACAGATTTTGCATAAATGGTAGCTCTGACCCCGGAGGGGCCAAAGGGGCGGGGCCCAATAGGGGAAATAGAGGTAATTCCTTTAAATCGCTACTAGTTATTAAGTTATGAATGGATTTGAACCCAATTTGGTCAGAAACATCCTTGGGGGAAGGGGAGCAGATTTTACATAAATGGTGACTCTGACCCCAAAGGGGCGGGGCCCAATAGGGGAAATAGAGGTAATTCCTTTAAATCGCTACTAGTCATAAAGTGATGAATGCATGTTCTAAAAACAATTCTTGAGGTCTTTCAGACCTTAGAGAGTCTGGACTTCATTAATCTTTAAAGCAGTTCGGATTCCCACACTATAACCATATATAGCATTGTTTGAGATTTACAAATAAAACAAATTGAATATGAACAATATTTTGACATTTGGTCTAATCCAACCAGGTGAGCGATACAGGCCCCATGGGCCTCTTGTTATGATAGATAGAATAAATGGCTATTTTGCAAACATTTTCTCGTTATTTCTAACATCTGATCCCATTTTCTGCTGACTCTTTAGAACATCCCTCGATCGTGCTGCGTACTGACTAACAAGGCCACCGCCATGGAAGAAGTGAAATCAGCCAGTCCAAAGAATGCTTCCGAGTGTAACAGCAAGACTGTTGACTTCTACTATAATAAGGTATGGGGAGAGGTGGGCGTTACCTGACTTCTACTATGATAAGGTATGGGGAGAGGTGGGCGATACCTGACTTCTACTATGATAAGGTATGGGCAGATGACTTCTACTATGATAAGGTATGGGGAGATGACTTCTACTATGATAAGGTATAGGGAGAGGTGGGCGTTACCTGACTTCTACTATGATAAGGTATGGGGAGAGGTGGGCGTTACCTGACTTCTACTATGATAAGGTATGGGGAGAGGTGGGCGATACCCGACTTCTACTATGATAAGGTATGGGGAGAGGTGGGCGTTACCTGACTTCTACTATGATAAGGTATGGGGAGAGGTGGGCGATACCTGACTTCTACTATGATAAGGTATGGGGAGAGGTGGGCGTTACCTGACTTCTACTATGATAAGGTATGGGGAGAGGTGGGCGTTACCTGACTTCTACTATGATAAGGTATGGGGAGAGGTGGGCGATACCTGACTTCTACTATGATAAGGTATGGGGAGAGGTGGGCGATACCTGACTTCTACTATGATAAGGTATGGGGAGAGGTGGGCGATACCTGACTTCTACTATGATAAGGTATGGGGAGAGGTGGGCGATACCTGACTTCTACTATGATAAGGTATGGGGAGAGGTGGGCGATACCTGACTTCTACTATGATAAGGTATGGGGAGAGGTAGGCGATACCTGACTTCTACTATGATAAGGTATGGGGAGATGACTTCTACTATGATAAGGTATGGGGAGATGACTTCTACTATGATAAGGTATGGGGAGAGGTGGGCGTTACCTGACTTCTACTATGATAAGGTATGGGGAGAGGTGGGCGTTACCTGACTTCTACTATGATAAGGTATGGGGAGAGGTGGGCGATACCTGACTTCTACTATGATAAGGTATGGGGAGATGACTTCTACTATGATAAGGTATGGGGAGATGACTTCTACTATGATAAGGTATGGGGAGAGGTGGGCGTTACCTGACTTCTACTATGATAAGGTATGGGGAGAGGTGGGCGTTACCTGACTTCTACTATGATAAGGTATGGGGAGAGGTGGGCGATACCTGACTTCTACTATGATAAGGTATGGGGAGAGGTGGGCGTTACCTGACTTCTACTATGATAAGGTATGGGGAGAGGTGGGCGTTACCTGACTTCTACTATGATAAGGTATGGGGAGAGGTGGGCGTTACCTGACTTCTACTATGATAAGGTATGGGGAGAGGTGGGCGTTACCTGACTTCTACTATGATAAGGTATGGGGAGAGGTGGGCGTTACCTGACTTCTACTATGATAAGGTATGGGGAGAGGTGGGCGTTACCTGACTTCTACTATGATAAGGTATGGGGAGAGGTGGGCGTTACCTGACTTCTACTATGATAAGGTATGGGGAGAGGTGGGCGATACCTGACTTCTACTATGATAAGGTATGGGGAGAGGTGGGCGATACCTGACTTCTACTATGATAAGGTATGGGGAGAGGTGGGCGTTACCTGACTTCTACTATGATAAGGTATGGGGAGAGGTGGGCGATACCTGACTTCTACTATGATAAGGTATGGGGAGAGGTGGGCGTTACCTGACTTCTACTATGATAAGGTATGGGGAGAGGTGGGCGATACCTGACTTCTACTATGATAAGGTATGGGGAGAGGTGGGCGATACCTGACTTCTACTATGATGAGGTATGGGGAGAGGTGGGCGATACCTGACTTCTACTATGATAAGGTATGGGGAGATGACTTCTACTATGATAAGGTATGGGGAGATGACTTCTACTATGATAAGGTATGGGGAGAGGTGGGCGTTACCTGACTTCTACTATGATAAGGTATGGGGAGAGGTGGGCGTTACCTGACTTCTACTATGATAAGGTATGGGGAGAGGTGGGCGATACCTGACTTCTACTATGATAAGGTATGGGGAGAGGTGGGCGATACCTGACTTCTACTATGATAAGGTATGGGGAGATGACTTCTACTATGATAAGGTATGGGGAGATGACTTCTACTATGATAAGGTATGGGGAGAGGTGGGCGTTACCTGACTTCTACTATGATAAGGTATGGGGAGAGGTGGGCGATACCTGACTTCTACTATGATAAGGTATGGGGAGAGGTGGGCGTTACCTGACTTCTACTATGATAAGGTATGGGGAGAGGTGGGCGTTACCTGACTTCTACTATGATAAGGTATGGGGAGAGGTGGGCGATACCTGACTTCTACTATGATAAGGTATGGGGAGAGGTGGGCGATACCTGACTTCTACTATGATAAGGTATGGGGAGAGGTGGGCGTTACCTGACTTCTACTATGATAAGGTATGGGGAGAGGTGGGCGATACCTGACTTCTACTATGATAAGGTATGGGGAGAGGTGGGCGTTACCTGACTTCTACTATGATAAGGTATGGGGAGAGGTGGGCGATACCTGACTTCTACTATGATGAGGTATGGGGAGAGGTGGGCGATACCTGACTTCTACTATGATGAGGTATGGGGAGAGGTGGGCGATACCTGACTTCTACTATGATAAGGTATGGGGAGATGACTTCTACTATGATAAGGTATGGGGAGATGACTTCTACTATGATAAGGTATGGGGAGAGGTGGGCGTTACCTGACTTCTACTATGATAAGGTATGGGGAGAGGTGGGCGTTACCTGACTTCTACTATGATAAGGTATGGGGAGAGGTGGGCGATACCTGACTTCTACTATGATAAGGTATGGGGAGAGGTGGGCGATACCTGACTTCTACTATGATAAGGTATGGGGAGATGACTTCTACTATGATAAGGTATGGGGAGATGACTTCTACTATGATAAGGTATGGGGAGAGGTGGGCGTTACCTGACTTCTACTATGATAAGGTATGGGGAGAGGTGGGCGATACCTGACTTCTACTATGATAAGGTATGGGGAGAGGTGGGCGATACCTGACTTCTACTATGATAAGGTATGGGGAGAGGTGGGCGATACCTGACTTCTACTATGATAAGGTATGGGGAGAGGTGGGCGATACCTGACTTCTACTATGATAAGGTATGGGGAGAGGTGGGCGTTACCTGACTTCTACTATGATAAGGTATGGGGAGAGGTGGGCGTTACCTGACTTCTACTATGATAAGGTATGGGGAGAGGTGGGCGATACCTGACTTCTACTATGATAAGGTATGGGGAGAGGTGGGCGTTACCTGACTTCTACTATGATAAGGTATGGGGAGAGGTGGGCGTTACCTGACTTCTACTATGATAAGGTATGGGGAGAGGTGGGCGTTACCTGACTTCTACTATGATAAGGTATGGGGAGAGGTGGGCGTTACCTGACTTCTACTATGATAAGGTATGGGGAGAGGTGGGCGTTACCTGACTTCTACTATGATAAGGTATGGGGAGAGGTGGGCGATACCTGACTTCTACTATGATAAGGTATGGGGAGAGGTGGGCGATACCTGACTTCTACTATGATAAGGTATGGGGAGAGGTGGGCGTTACCTGACTTCTACTATGATAAGGTATGGGGAGAGGTGGGCGATACCTGACTTCTACTATGATAAGGTATGGGGAGAGGTGGGCGTTACCTGACTTCTACTATGATAAGGTATGGGGAGAGGTGGGCGATACCTGACTTCTACTATGATAAGGTATGGGGAGAGGTGGGCGATACCTGACTTCTACTATGATGAGGTATGGGGAGAGGTGGGCGATACCTGACTTCTACTATGATAAGGTATGGGGAGATGACTTCTACTATGATAAGGTATGGGGAGATGACTTCTACTATGATAAGGTATGGGGAGAGGTGGGCGTTACCTGACTTCTACTATGATAAGGTATGGGGAGAGGTGGGCGTTACCTGACTTCTACTATGATAAGGTATGGGGAGAGGTGGGCGATACCTGACTTCTACTATGATAAGGTATGGGGAGAGGTGGGCGATACCTGACTTCTACTATGATAAGGTATGGGGAGATGACTTCTACTATGATAAGGTATGGGGAGATGACTTCTACTATGATAAGGTATGGGGAGAGGTGGGCGTTACCTGACTTCTACTATGATAAGGTATGGGGAGAGGTGGGCGATACCTGACTTCTACTATGATAAGGTATGGGGAGAGGTGGGCGTTACCTGACTTCTACTATGATAAGGTATGGGGAGAGGTGGGCGATACCTGACTTCTACTATGATAAGGTATGGGGAGAGGTGGGCGATACCTGACTTCTACTATGATAAGGTATGGGGAGAGGTGGGCGTTACCTGACTTCTACTATGATAAGGTATGGGGAGAGGTGGGCGATACCTGACTTCTACTATGATAAGGTATGGGGAGAGGTGGGCGTTACCTGACTTCTACTATGATAAGGTATGGGGAGAGGTGGGCGATACCTGACTTCTACTATGATAAGGTATGGGGAGAGGTGGGCGATACCTGACTTCTACTATGATGAGGTATGGGGAGAGGTGGGCGATACCTGACTTCTACTATGATAAGGTATGGGGAGATGACTTCTACTATGATAAGGTATGGCGAGATGACTTCTATTATGATAAGGTATGGGGAGAGGTGGGCGTTACCTGACTTCTACTATGATAAGGTATGGGGAGAGGTGGGCGTTACCTGACTTCTACTATGATAAGGTATGGGGAGAGGTGGGCGATACCTGACTTCTACTATGATAAGGTATGGGGAGAGGTGGGCGATACCTGACTTCTACTATGATAAGGTATGGGGAGATGACTTCTACTATGATAAGGTATGGGGAGATGACTTCTACTATGATAAGGTATGGGGAGAGGTGGGCGTTACCTGACTTCTACTATGATAAGGTATGGGGAGATGACTTCTACTATGATAAGGTATGGGGAGAGGTGGGCGATACCTGACTTCTACTATGATAAGGTATGGGGAGAGGTGGGCGATACCTGACTTCTACTATGATAAGGTATGGGGAGAGGTGGGCGATACCTGACTTCTACTATGATAAGGTATGGGGAGAGGTGGGCGTTACCTGACTTCTACTATGATAAGGTATGGGGAGAGGTGGGCGTTACCTGACTTCTACTATGATAAGGTATGGGGAGAGGTGGGCGATACCTGACTTCTACTATGATAAGGTATGGGGAGAGGTGGGCGTTACCCATCTGGAGGAGGAACACTTGTATTATCAGGAAAAAAGCTCCACTTTCTGTTTGACCACTTATAGGCCCATTTCATATTCTGTGTTAGTTTGTTTTAATATGATTGGGGGTTTGCTTTCAGTGCTTTATTGTCCACAATGATATATACATGTATGTGTGTATTGTCCATTATGATATATACATGTATGTGTGTATTGTCCACAACGATATATACATGTATGTGTGTATTGTCCACAATGATATATACATGTATGTGTGTATTGTCCATTATGATATATACATGTATGTGTGTATTGTCCACAACGATATATATACATGTATGTGTGTATTGTCCACAATGATATATACATGTATGTGTGTATTGTCCACAACGATATATATACATGTATGTGTGTATTGTCCACAATGATATATATACATGTATGTGTGTATTGTCCACAATGATATATACATGTATGTGTGTATTGTCCACAATGATATATACATGTATGTGTGTATTGTCCACAACGATATATATACATGTATGTGTGTATTGTCCACAATGATATATACATGTATGTGTGTATTGTCCACAATGATATATACATGTATGTGTGTATTGTCCACAATGATATATACAGTACGCGTCAGGTGGTATGGTCCCCAATCACCGCCACAGTGGCGAGGTCTAATCCCTTCCACTCACTCGGTCGGTTGCATGTCGGTTGAAACACCGGTTGACACCGGCTCAAAACCCGAGTGGTCACCTGTTTACTGACACCGCGCGACACGGTGTGGAAGAGTGTTGGGGATTAGTGGAACAAAGGTCCTGATTCATGATTGACAGGTACACTGCCTGATACCGTGATGTGTTTGTTGGAACATACGTTGTCGTACAGTACAGGTACTCTGTAGCTGGACTTACATTTTGTACTTACAGTATCCAGAAACGTGATATATCTGATATACACGTCTCTGCAGTATCCCAGCCCGGTGTTGAGAAAACGTAGATATTTTTTTTATGTAATGAAATCACGATCTATACTAGCGATACTACAGATGTATTGTTTTGTAAATGTACGGTACATATACACTCCAAATTATGTACGTTTTTAGTTTTTAAATCCTAGCTAGATGGGTACCACAAATGTTTACCGGGAAATCGAGAAAACAAAACACTGTAACATTTAACGATATTTTGCCGCCTTGGTGTTTGTGTTATTTATAGCAATATTGTGATTGGAGCGCGAGCGAGTAAATCCCGCTCGGCTTTCGATTGACTTTGAAGTAAGTCTTGAATGATTAATATAATAATAACTTAACTAAAAAAAAAAAAAAAAAAGCATCTGACACTTCTGTCTGTTTATGTCCCCATTGAACACTATACACCTGGCCTATCGTAACACTACCATCACAAAGAATCCTGGATCTCGTAACAACTAAACTAGTATCATGAAATCTGATACGTATATATCCTGATATACACAAGTCTCTGATGAAATGCAACTAAACAGTTTGAACATCCTTTCGTAATATTCCGAGGTGGCATATTGAACAGAAAATATGTTATCGGTACTAGTGTATCGAGTGTGCTGACTTCACGTACATGTACTCTTATAATATGTATAAGAGCCACGATATAATTATTACAATTTGACAGTTTGAGTATGAGTAGAGTTTCAAAGTAATTTTTTTCCGAATGTTAAATAAACAAAGAGTTGTCATGGTATCATTATGAAAACTTGATGAAGCCATATATGCTCATGACCGCATTTTTACTACCGGACGCTAATTATATAATTAGTATATTAACCCATGAATTCAGACACGACCGCGGCTCTATCACACACCTCGGTTACTTCAATGTACAGGCAGATACAATGTACATATATTGTATATTTACATAGATTCATATTAATTTCTGGTAAACTAAAAAAAAATATTTGGACGCATTACCAGAAACGCGTATTAGGGATAAATAAAATCGCTATTTACCCGTACAACTGGTGCATGGCTACTTTTATTCGTGACCAGTCAAGCATATCCCTTATCGAGAAGGCCTTGTCCCCTATCACACACGCGAGCACAGGTAAATCGGTCTTTGCTCATGAGGGTATCACTTCGGGGCAAATAGAGAGCTACTTATCTCTGTTATATATGTTTCTGGTATTACAAATTGTAGCACCTTTTCATTAAAATTTTTGAATTGTTCACAAGTTAAGGGAAATGTGTGCAATTAAAAAAAATTAAGAACACAAACGATACATTTTTGTTAGCGCGGCATGCATCAATAACTAGTTAAATATCATCAGCGATCAAATGTTTTAAAACATAATTATGGTTACACAATTCAAATCAATACCATTTGCTCATCCTTGAATCGATATACAAATTCTTTATTACATTTACATGTACATGTGTATAAAGGATTAGAGTTTGTACTGCAAGACGAGGTTCGGGCGTGTTGTGTGGCGTGATGCGATGGAGACGGGTACGAAAACTCTATGAGTTAGTGCTTGTTTTGAAAACACAAGAAATATTTTGTCTAAATTGATAATCATCCCACGTACTGATGCCTTACCAGGTATACTTGTGATAATTGACGTCCGTGAGAGTAATAGCAGCTAGGACACGAGTTCGTTGCCAATTAATAAAAATTACGTATGACTTCATGATCATTCAGCCAATCTACGGCTATACTGTATTTTACGTTTTCTCAAAATCCGAAGGAGCATGTAAATGAATTGTTACATGGTAAAACAATCAGTACAGGTAAAGGTGAAAGGTCGCAAAACTCTGACCACGACCACGTCTCCAGCTGTGAGTCTTCACACCTTTTCCTACGATCTTAATCCCCTACACTCGCCAGGCCCCGGCCGGTGGTGGCCGGTGGAAACACCCGAGTTGAAACACGGGGCATACTTAATCCCCTACACTCGAGTGACACTCGCAACCCTGAGGGTGAAAGAGAACCATAACACCTGACGCGTACTGTACATGTATGTGTGTATTGTCCACAACGATATATATACATGTATGTGTGTATTGTCCACAATGATATATACATGTATGTGTGTATTGTCCACAATGATATATACATGTATGTGTGTATTGTCCACAACGATATATATACATGTATGTGTGTATTGTCCACAATGATATATACATGTATGTGTGATTGTCCACAATTATATATACATGTATGTGTGTATTGTCCACAATGATATATACATGTATGTGTGTATTGTCCACAATGATATATTTACCATTGTATGGCATTGCCACTATATAACCCTACCAATTCAGTTGCGAGTTCACCAGCTTATGAACTGCCAACTGAAAATTAAAAAAAAAAATCGCACAACAATATTGACTATGAATGCCAACTGAAAGCCGTTCAATGCTTAAATATACATGTATGTGTGAATATGCTGCGTTGTACACTCTTTATATGCAACTTTGATCCGAGTTAAACAAATCTTAACTCGGTACTCTGTTGAAATACAGCTCTAAAAGTTCTCCAAATGTGTTTTAAAGACCACGCTTTTTAAGTCATCTGACCCGCCGTTGTCAGCTGTCCGCCGTGCGCCGTCCGCCGTCCGTAAACTTTTTACATTTCAAACTTCTTCTCATGATAAAGTTCCACCAGTGGGATTGAGCTTAAACTTGCCAGAAATGATCCTGAGATGGTCCTGACCAAGTGTTGTTTTTTCCGGGTCGATCCGAAATCCAAGATGGACGCCATAGCCGCCATCTTGAAAGCACATTTTAAACTTCTTCTCAAGTTCTACCAGTGGGATTGAGCTGAAACTTTCCAGAAATGATCCTGAGATGGTCCTGATCAAGTGTTGTTATTTCTTGGGTTGATTAAAAATCCAAGATGACCACCATAGCCGCCATCTTGAAAAACATATTTTAAACTTCTTCTCAAGTTCCACCAGTGCTGTTGAGCTGAAACTTGCCTGAAATGATCTGAGATGATCCCGACCAAGTGTTGTTATTTTTTGGGCTGATCTGAAAATCCAAGATGGCCACCATAGGCAGCCATCTTGAAAAAAACACATTTTAAACTTCTTCTCCAATTCCTCTGGTGCAATTGAGCTGGAAATTGGTGAGGATGTTAGGGAAGGAGAGCCAACAAAGTGTTATTATTTTTCGACCTCGTAAAAACTTTGACATGGCAGCCACGGCAGCCATTTTGTAACATGATTGCACAATCATAGTTTTCCCTGAACAACACCAGGCTATTTCAAACTTCTTCTCAAGTTTCAACAGTGGGATTCAGCACTAACTTACCTGAAAAGACCCTGAGATGATTCTGACCAAGTGTTGTTATTTTTTGGATGTGTCTGAAATCCAAGATGGTCGCCATGGCCGCCATCTTGAAAAACACATTTTTAACTTCTCCAGTTCCACTGGTGCCATTGAGCTGGAAATTGATGAGGATGTTAAGGATTCATTTGTCAACATTTCACTTTAAAGTTTTGCATTTAGATCCCTTGCTGAAAAAATATTGGAAGTCCCACTTCAATCAAACTGGTATATATCGGTAGTTAGATGATATAGCGGACATCTCATGATTAGCACACCCTTCATTTATCATCATTCATTATGAAATTACATATAATTCTTGCATGTGTAAAAGTTCAAGGAGTAGTAGTGTGCAGCCAGCCGGGATCGAACCCGCGACCCTCGGCTTACTGGTCCGCCGCTCTACCGACTGAGCTAAAGGGAAATTCCTCCTAGCCCGAAGCTAGAAGGCGACCATACAACTATGTACAGTATTTACAATTCAAACCCGGCCTGCTACACATGTTTATGAATGTTATTAATATAAACTTATAAAATGATATTTGTATACCAATTAAATATTACTTTGTTTTTACAGGGCTGTAAGAAGACTCTCCTCGACATGGCTCTCCAGTACACTAACATCCTGATCGGTGTGGGCATCGGTGTTGCCTGTCTAGAGGTATAGCAGTCAATTCAACTTTGTTGTTTTGATGTAGTGTCATGACTTACTGTTAGAAATTAGCTTGCTCTCATTGAAATATTTCTCCTCTGGCCAATTCCGCTGTTTAGCTCACCTGTCTGAAAGACCAAGATGAGCTTAAGCCATCCCCTGACGTCCGACCATCGGTCAACAATGGACTTCTTCTTCATAACCACTGATTGGAATTAAACAGGATTGGGGCCAAAAGGGGGTCAATTTTAGCTAAATTGATATAAACAACTTCTTCTCTGAAATGGATATCATTCATATTTGACTGGTAGCATCCCTAGGGGGTTAGGATTCAAAAAGCTCTAAATAGTCAAGCTGAACCCAAGGGGGCTGAGGGGCAGGGCCAAAAAGGAGCAATTTTGCTATATTTAATGAGTTGCATACCAGGTTAAAATAACTGATACCAATCACTTTTATTGTATGTTATACTACTATGTGCCACAGGACCACCAAAATTATAGAGCTCAGAAATCTATAACTACAGAGCAGGTTGGATGTATTAGGTAATGTTACTACAGACCAGGGCTAGCTGTTTAACACAATTAACAGATGAAGATGGAGTTTATAGAATTTTTTTCTTTTTCGCTGAATTTTAACTATAATTTTCTTTTTTTTCCCCAGATCTTTGGGATTGTGTTTGCCATCTGCGTGTGTCGACGTGTAGACAAGGACGATTCCTATCACTAAGGATGATATAGACAAGATGATGCCCACCAGTGGTTACCATGACAACACAGTCACTGTCGCCTTGACATTTTGCACTCTTGGTCATTTCAAACCTCATTTAAATTTGGTCATTTCTCATATAGAAAAAATAAGGATTTCATAAAAAATAGCTTTTCCATATTTTGCCATTAACTATTTTAATTACATCATCAGAACATGGAATAGCTGGATTATTTGTGTCTAGAATGTTTTCACATTTTTCATTACATTAATGATCCTGGTTATTTTCCATCACCCATATTTGGTATTTGGCAATTTAAAAAAAAAAAGAGCTGAAGGGAACTTTCACATGTTTCCTGTAAAGAATCATGAGTTTGTAACAAATTTCATATGTCGTGTTGTTTCTGTGGATTTAAAAAAATCAGTTCTGATGTTTTGTCTGCTGAAAATACATCTCTGTCAAAGTGACGAAAGGTTGTGCGATTGAATTAAGTGACTGTTTTGTCTGAAATGTGATCTTCAGAATTTAAAGGATTTACGGAATTGTTGGCTTTCAGCTGAATAACTATTCCTATATTGTTGTTTTTTTTTCCAAGAAAATTATTGATATTGTCAAATTTATTACATATATATTTAACATTGGTGGTAGTTGATTATACTTTCCACCCTGGTATGGGCCACTGCCAGGCCTAATTGAAGAAAATCAATCAAGTGTACAGTATCCAGGGCTCTTCTGATGATGCAATATTTGCCAGCTATCAGTTGAATATTAATTCCAGTCTATTAAGTGATGGCAAGATCATTAAGAAAACCAAAGAAAGGTCTAAAATGTTGAAATGGATAGCACCCTGAGAAATTTGAATCTCAAGTATATGTAAAGTATTTTTTAAACAACATGTTTCAAATAGATCTGAGTGTCTTGGGAAGTGTAACCAACTTTGTTAGTGACATTTGTCTCGTTGAAGGAGACCAAATTTTTGTCTTTATATAGTTACAAATAATATTACAATGTTCTATATATTTCTAGTGGTTTGTATTGTTGTCCAAGGTCATCAAGTTCCTTTGTGCGTGTATGTGCCTATTGTGGTTTTGAATGTGTGACTAGAAGTTATAACATGTATATATGAGTTTTAAATATTAAATACGTTTGTATTGGTCCTGCTGTATATGAAATAGTAACTCATATTATTCTAAAAATCTTAAAGGAAAACTGGTTGACCTAAGATCTAAAAAATGTACTTTTATTTTTACATAAATGTACAGATTTTTTCATTCATACGATCATGTCACAGTAACTAAGAGAGCGAGTGTGGGAAATAAACCAATCGTTCGTATTTATATATAAAACTCCCAACTTCCTAAGCCATACCTCTGGTAAAAAAATGTAAAAGAACAATTCGAAAACATCATCTCTTTTCTCTATTTTAAATGTGTATTGTTTGTGTAAACCTGTACCAGTATTTTACCTGTGATTAGCCAGCTTTAAAAGGTGCCACCTCCATGTAAACAATTTTACATAAAGGTTAATGGGTGAATATATCTTATTTGATATGGAATCTATTACACAAGTTCAATAATTTGGTATGTCATAAGCCTTTAGGCGAGTTATATAAAAAAAAAATTATTGAGTTCAATATATTCCATATTACACCGCCACAAGTTTAAGATTCAGTTTATCACATAACTTGTATTTATAAAAATATAAATAAAATCTTTCAAATTTATTTCTATATGAGACAAACACATTTTGACAAGTAAGAGTTTCTCTGTAGAGACAATCATGCGATGTCACTAATACATTGTGTCTTCATAAGTAATGGTCATGTCAGAATAGTGTTATTACACGCGTCTTACAATATTTATGACATGTGATAAAATTAACATACACACTTTCTAATGTTTTGGAATTCCCATGAGGTAGACTGCACTTTTAATAGAAAAAGCGCATTGATTAAACTATTCTATTTTTATCAAGAATCTCTCTGTAAAATAGGGATAATAGGCGTGAATTCATGCACAGCTGAAACTAAATCTTTAGGAGCATGTCTTTTAGTAATGGCCTACTACAGTTGCTTGTTTTTGGAACATCCTTGGGCCAATTCCTGGTTCATTTTACCTGATGACCGATCCGGAAGGACTGTCGAGGCTAATCACAGGTCTATACTAAAATACATGTCAGGTTGATGGAGTACACATTCATCTCATTACATTGCCATATTGCTATAAACTTCATTTGAAATCTTTCCAACACATTTCTGCCATATATGGGTGTATTGTAATGTACATAGCAAGCTTCATATTGGAACATAAAGCTGTGATTTACAGCGTCAAATGTAGAATATTTTATGTAATAATAGATATGAATTTTTTTATTATTACAAAATGTATTTTATAATTTTTGGTCTCGTAGCACAGTTGTTTTTTGTTAAAATTGATATTTTTGTATGGTAACGTTATGTCTTTGTCTCGTTGATATCATTGTTCTATGATAACAGTGTTGACTTTAAAGTTTGCCCCGTTTAACCCCCGTTATATTTACTCTAAAAGGTGTGTACAATATTTATATATTACTGTTAGAAAATCTGATGCATAATATAATGAAACAAGTAGTTTTGCTCATAACATTATTAAGTATTATTAAATGTTATTTATGATTGTTTATAGATCTTAATATATAGTATATCTAACCTGAACCACAACAGTAACTGTAGTACTGATTTGTTCATACGGTATCTCTGTCATGTCACCAGCAAATATTTACTGACAGTTATAATTACTCCCCAGAGACATAAAAAAAGTCGCAAAGTTGCAAGTGTCTGCAGGGGATAATAATGTAAACTTTGCAAAAATATAAATAAATAAAAATTACCATCATAAAAAAAAAACTCAAGTTTTGAGACATTTAACAAGTCAGATAGCGGATTTTTTTAGATCCTTTTTTAGATATTTAACACCTCAAAAAAATACTGTGAAGTTTAAAGAAATTTAATTTTAAACCTGAATGAATAACAATTTCAATTGATAACCACTCAAGTGATAACTGGGTTTCTGGAGATATTTCTATGAACTTTGAAAAACGTGTTTTATTTTAAATCGGATCAAGCCTGTAAAGTACTGTGGCATTGAGACCAGTGACACTACAACTACCAGGGATACGTGGATGTTCTTTAAATCTTTTTTATTTTGTTGTAGCAGCATCTTTGACTGATGGAGATAGCTTCATTGACAGATGGAGATAGTGTATTTTAGAAATGCATGACTTTCAGGTTAAGCCTGCTAATTAAGCAGTAAATTAAGTGACACAGTTTTATATAAATACTGCTCGTTAAAATGTTTACAAGGTTTAATTTTTTAACAAAACAAAATGAAAACAAATGAGTTTACTTAAATTTGATAGAAATGAAAATGATTCTATTGAAGTTGTATATGTTGAGCTGATTATATAGGGCGGACATGCAAATTTGAAAATGTATGGAAGTCTGTAGCTACCTCAAATGCTGAATTCTTGTCCAAACTTCTCCAAAATTGTAATCACCTTGTTGGTAGACGCTGGTTTCAAGAAATTTTGGGAATTTTTCTATTTCTAAATGTATTTCAACATATTATGCAAAAATATAAATGGTGTTCTGGCTTACTGAAGTATATATGTTGATAATTTGAAATTAAAGTTCATATAACAGATGTTTAAATGTAATAACAAGCAGCAAATTAAAGAAATGTACTCCGGATAATATCCCTGTTAAAAACTGAAATTATATTATTTTGTGGAAGAATAAAAATGTGGTTAGTTACTAATACATAAAAAATTTGTATTATCTTGCCATTCCTTACAGAAATTAACTTATTCAAGTTCACACTAAACCTTTTCTACGATGTGGACGGTTGTGTAGATACTTATTATAGAGCCTGTACATTATGCTAGATACAAGCGTATAGTGTAAAACCGCTTTGTGTGTAACAGTGGTTGTCATTGTCTGTGGTGTAACCTGATCCCATTGTTTAGGACCTTTCTGTCTTGGTTGTCAGGGTACTTTGTACACTTCACTAGCACTGTCCAAACCTACAGGCATCAGACATTTTATTTTGGTATGCACAGTTGTCAAACTAGACAGGTTTTACAATGTTGACAAGTTGTGAAATAGTATAAAGGTAAAAGTTCAGCAAATACAGGCTTCCAGAATATAAAGGGTTAATTTAGATGGGTTTAACTACACCATATCTATTTGCTTAAGTTAGCATTTAGCAATTTTATGAATATACATTACACATCAACACAATCAATAGTAAATTGATATCGGGCATGGAATTTCTATAAATAGAATAATAAAACAGAATCACATTAACATATATGTCTGTTCGTCTACTACATTGTATGTCTAATTTGAATTATATCGATACTTTTTTTGTATATAGTGTAAGTGACACCAAACTAGGTTACCAGCTGAATTAGGGAATAATTCTGATTTATTACTGTCATAACTATGACATAACACCAATACCAAGAAGCACTTCTGACTAAGTAATAAATATCCAAATAGTGCTAAAATTAAACGAGATATAAATTACATGTATATCTACAGTAGGGCAACAGAGGAAAGTATTTAATTACAGACTATCAAATAATTGTCAGGTGTGGCCTTCTAAGGATCACTTTCAAATTGATATTAATGAATTATTTCCCACCGTTGTTTTGATTTTTTGTTTTGTTTTGATTATGGTGTATAGTGTAAACCTATAAAAGGTCATGCATGAATGAACACCACTGAACGGGCTGAATTGTTTTTCTAATTAAAACCAAAGTCATAGATAGTTAATGTTTTCAAAACCAAATATTATGTTATAAAACTTTAAACTGTCTAGTGTTAGTACCACAGTAGTATTTTACTAGTACAGGGCCGGTTTTGCTTTGACCGGTTGCACTTGTTAGACCAGAGTTGTTCGTTTATGAAATAAAGACAGACCTGGTGATCCAAAGGAGGTAATTTGACCAAAGTCTATGTACCATTTAATATTTTGGATACATGTTTAATTCACCTAGGATGAAACAACACATGTGCAACTAGTATTTTTTTCTAATGTAATAAAATGCTTCAGTACACGGTTCTTTCTTTCATTAAATATGTTAAAGATCATACAGTTCAATACAATGTACTCTTTTTTTTTTTTTTTTTTTTTTACATAATTATACTTCTTAATTGTTTATTCTCGGTTGTATTCAAGGGATAAGTATTTCATGCATAATCCAATAATTTGCACCATTGTGTTGTAGATCATCAGTTGGGTGGCGACTCCTTGTCTCAGTTATTGTGTAATAGGCAATTCACCGAACCATACGGCTCAAAAAAATTAAATATTCCTACATTTATTTTTATGTTATTGTGTGTTTTTGTTATTTTTTTTTTTGCTATATATTAACAAATACTTGTCTCAGTCTGCATTAAGATAGAAAAAACACAAACTGCACTTGAAACATAATAGTTAAAAAGGAAGGAATAAAAACGGTGCCTTTGACCCACTGATCTAGTCGACAGTTTCATAGTATTTTATATGTGACATTGTATAGCTTTAGTTATCAAACTCTGCTGTGTCCTGTTTTAATAGCTGAATGACTTCAAATTTGAGCGAAAATTGTATTTTATTCAAATTCAATGTTAAACAGGATAACTGTCAGATATAAAATTGAGAAAAATGAATTCTACAAAATTTTTAATGAAAGCAAATGCATTAATGAATGGGAGGAATGTCATCATAGTTTGGTTTCTGTATAAAATTTGGTTTTATTGAAATAAGACCAACATAAAATATCTTTAATTATTCTTTGGTCAAGTAAAATCAAGAAATCAAGAAAATCAAGAATTTTAAAATCTAAGCTGTTGAAGAGGGATGCAGACGAGTAGAGAATCAGCATTTCTCTTAAAGTGTGGTGAAAGATTTTAAGCATCATTATATAAATATCCCCTTATATTTTGTCTGCATGATAGTTATAAGATGAAAATTAATTGCAATTGCATGTAAAATAGTAGCTTTTAGACGGATGTATGTGTTATTCTCAATTTGTTGAAAGCTGTATTTGTCATCATCAGATAGTATAAAAACATTTGCTGCTGCTGGTGGCATTTAACTTCAATCCATATTCACAATTTTAAAAAAAACAAATATGAAAAATAAATGAAAACAAGATCTGATGAAACTTTGGAATAGAAAGTGAATTAAAAAAAAAACCCTCTTACACAGTTAGTCCTATGGAATATATAATCTGACTACATGGGTTTAATATATATACGTACATGTATGTATGTGTGATCAAAACACTATTCCTTGTCCGTACATTTGGTTGTATTCTGCACCAGTGGTCGAGCATGTCTCCTATCGACTGTTTGGGTTTGCAACCTGTATACTAACTGTAGGTGTTCATATACATCATTCCAGGTATTTTTACATGTATTCTTTTGAGAATTCAGGAATAAAACCTTTTTTTTTAGAATATTAATCTGTTGTTACTGGTTTTATGTCTTTTCCTCTCTACTGGATTGTGGAGATACAGTACGTACCAGTTATGTAAAATATTTGGTCTTTGACAACGAAAGTATCTTGCAGCCAGAAAAAAAATTATTAATAAAATACATGAAAACACCCATCAAAGTTTTACTTGACTGGTTTCTTGGAACTTAGTAAGGCATTATATTCATGATATGCAAGCAGGGATGTCCTAAAGTCAATTTTGATTTGACAATTTTTGAAAAAGTTATTGCCCTTTATTTGAGTACTCTTATAATCTTCTTGATTTGTGATGCGATTAGTTCAACATTCTCAAGTTTATTTTGTTTGTGGATGGTACAACCTCCGTCAAACTCAATTTTACGTTAAGGGTATGGCATCCTCAAGTTAAATTTTGTGACGTGATGGGTGTTACATCCTCGTGTTTAATTTTGTGATGTGGAGGGTCTGACGCCCACAAGTTTAATTTTGTGATGTGGAAGGAATGACATCCGCAAGTAAAATTTCATGATTTTCGGATGTGAAGGATGCGACATCCTCATATTCAATTTTGTAATGTGGAGGGCATATGACATCTGCATGTTTAATTTTGTAAAGTGGTGGACATGACCCTCAAAATTTTGTGATTTGGAGGGTTTGACATATTCTAAAGTGAAGTTGAAGCATATTATAACATAAATTCATTTGCTTTGTAATTAAGCAACATCAACTCATCAGTTCAACAGTATTAATTATTTATTGTATGGTCTACTATTACAAGCTGCCATTGAAATGTCCAGATTCTCTTTCTTCTAGATATAATTTAACATCTACTATCAATAGGAGATTCAAAGTAGGGGACAGTCATCTGATAAAAATGGATTATCTATACAGCACTACATAATTTGGTGATCCAATTACTCAACAAATTGGAAGCAATTTTTCAATATTGTCCGAGGTCCTCTTCCAAGCAAACCAGGAACATTTCCTGGTGAAAAGAGATTTTTATGCTTTTTGGAGATTAGACATCCTTACTGCATCATCGACGACATTGCTGTAAAATTGTTGGTTTGAATACCACTTTAATCATAGCACATTGTAGTTTAATTTGTCAGTTTTTTTATTACCTGACAGACTAATGTACACCTGTCTTAGACCACATATATACTTATAGTATGATAACCTCATGTTATGATCCACCACTCCTCAAATAAGAAAGCTATCCTACAAACATTACAACACTAGAGAGTCATAGCTGTCAAGCCTACCTGGACATCAGTCTCTGGAAGGCAAAACTTTCCAATCAACAAGGTTTGTTCCAAGATCATTCTTTCTTTACTGACCATGTATTATCGGCCACCACTTGAATTCACAACACTGGAAGATCAACATTCGCTGTCGCAACAACCTTTACAATGTACAACTTCCAATGGTAGAGGCCTGATTTCAAAGGTGAAGAATATTTTCATCGAATCAATGTTTTTCATAAAGCAATATTACCATGTCAGTATGAAAATTTAAGCTTAGCCTTGTAGATTCAAAGGCCTGAACTTTGTTTTCCAGAATCTGGTGTCATTTGCCACCATTGTAAGGAGATAATACTGCTCAGCAGTCGGTGAAATCTAAATGTTCTGAAGTCGTCTGTGGTCCACCTTCTCCAACTGTACAAGTCTGCATTGGGTTAAGGTGATAGGAAGTTTATAGACAACAAGGTGATAGGAAGTTTATAGACAACAAGGTGATAATAAGTTTATAGACAACAAGTTTATAGACAACGATGTGATGGGAAGTTTATAGACAACAATGTGATAGGAAGTTTATAGACAACAAGGTGATAAGAAGTTTATAGACAACAATGTGATAGGAAGTTTATAGACAACGATGTGATGGGAAGTTTATAGACAACGATGTGATAGGAAGTTTATAGACAACGATGTGATGGGAAGTTTATAGACAACGATGTGATAGGAAGTTTATAGACAACGATGTGATAGGAAGTTTATAGACAACGATGTGATAGGAAGTTTATAGACAACAAGGTGATTGGAAGTTTATAGACAACAAGGTGATTGGAAGTTTATAGACAACGATGTGATTGGAAGTTTATAGACAACAATGTGATAGGAAGTTTATAGACAACGATGTGATAGGAAGTTTATAGACCATTGATGTGATTTGAAGTTTATAGAAAACATTGTGATAGGAAGTTTATAGACAACGATGTGATAGGAAGTTTATAGAAAACATTGTGATAGGAAGTTTATAGACAACGATGTGATAAGAAGTTTATAGACAACAATGTGATAGGAAGTTTATAGACAACAAGGTGATAAGAAGTTTATAGACAACAATGTGATAGGAAGTTTATAGACAACGATGTGATAGGAAGTTTATAGACCATTGATGTGATTGGAAGTTTATAGAAAACATTGTGATAGGAAGTTTATAGACAACGATGTGATGGGAAGTTTATAGACAACGATGTGATAGGAAGTTTATAGACAACGGTGTGATTGGAAGTTTATAGACAACGGTGTGATGGGAAGTTTATAGACAACAAGGTGATAAGAAGTTTATAGAAAACATTGTGATAGGAAGTTTATAGACAACGATGTGATGGGAAGTTTATAGACAACAAGGTGATTGGAAGTTTATAGACAACGATGTGATGGGAAGTTTATAGACAACAAGGTGATAGGAAGTTTATAGAAAACAATGAATGTATTATAAGAGAAAATTTAACCTATCAATAACAACATTTTCTTTCAAACTTATTACTGACATACTGCATGTGACAGCCTATTACAATATCACAGTATCTATATACAAAGTACTGGTAAAACACCATGTATGGCATAAAATGGGACTGGAGGGTACCTGGACTAGACAGTGATCAATGTAATTTTTTTTACTGACAGATCAGTTCAAGAGAGAAAATTTGCTGTGGTTTCAATAACAATTAAACCTTTGTAAGTCGGGGGAGGGGGGATAGACCAGGAATATTTGGTTTTATAGAAGAGGTTTACAAAGGATACGGTTTGAGTTGTTCGGAGAAACTTTTCATGTCCTCGGCAATGCCCTCTCCGCCAGACTGCTGGGTGACCACAGACAACTCCACCAGACTGGACGTAGAAAATGGCTCCAAATTCTCTGTGTTACTAGGCACGTTCATCTGAGGCACACCACATATCACAATGTATTAGGGAATGGCTCTTTGATATCTTAATTCTTTTTTCTTTTACTTTACAGTAAATTATGGTAAAGATGTACAGTAAATGTTAACCCTTCAATCATTTACCAGTTGGTATGTATCAAGTCCTACTCTTGTATTTGTACGTTTACAATATACATAGTCGAAACCCAAGTCAGTTGAACGATTCATTTAACTGTTCAAAATGACACAAGTATAATCCGTATCAACTTTGCTAGCCGAGGGTGTTCAATACGATACTCTTCTTTTCGTGCCCTTGGCTAATAAAGTTGACGCTGTATAACATGAAAAGTTCATTTGTACTTCCTTTTGTAGTTTGGACATGTCAAATTATTTAGTGGGTACAAACTTTTGTTGTTAGCCATGCAACATTAACATAACGATAATACAACAAAAGTATCTGTTGTATTTATATTCATGGTTCTATAGAAACAACAAAAGTTTACACACAACAAACAATTCATGTTATAACATAATACCATGTAGTTTACAAACTGAACATTTTGCTATCTTTGGTTCCTTGAAATCAGTCACAATATAACTTGTGATGATCAATATTTGCAGTTTGAAGTTGACCTACCTTATAAATCTTTGACACCGTTACCTTCATCCTTCCTTTATGGAAATAAAACCCTTTTATAACAAATTCATGATCCATCCTGTGAGGGGAAAAAGGACAAACCAATTTAATGTTCTTGGTTTTTTTTGTTAACATTATTGTGAAGTTGGATGTAATTGAGCCATTTCCAGGAATCAATGATACAGGGGTAGGTTGTTATTATACACTGCTAATTTGTGTATAATGTACCAGCAATGATACATCAGTATTGTGATAAACATTTACCAATAATAGCACACACTATTGTCCTGATCAAAATATCAGTATAAGTAGGTGTATATAGGGGAAAAAAATAGTATCTAACATGTGGTGATTTTGTGAGTTTATTCTCAAGTTAATGTGAGATCTCAATTCTGCAATTTGTTAAGATCTTTCAGCAAATTCCCATATAAGACCTCAACATGTACCGTTAATTACCTTTTGAAGTTTTGAGTTAATTACAATGTCTCCAAATTAATGGTTATTTATGGCATCACATGACAACAGACTGCAATACTATTGAAATGAAAACAATACATGAATGCAAGAAATATTTAGCAATTACAACTTAAGAACAAATAATAAATGGCATTTCCTTTCAATGTATAGATGTTACTAGTGGTATTTCTTACCTAAATCCCAGCTCATTAAGAAACTGTACAATGTTGTCCGAGGTACTACAATCAATGACATGTCTCACCATGGTCGATCGGTTCTTGTCACCCATCTCAGCCATACCTGCATACCTCACCTGCCTTAATTAAAATAAGTAAGTACCATTCAAACTGTTATGGCTTTGATGGCAAATTTGTGATTCATATTGTATTTGTCTAAAATTGAATATCTTGAAAAAAATCTTATTAATGCAAACAGTGCAAAACTAAACCAACTTCCTCTTTGAGAATTTGTTATCAACATCGTATATGAAATTGTACTTTTTAACGGCATGAAAAGCTGATGAAAGACACTGGCATCATGTCAAATATTTGTAGTTACACATTCTTAATTGAAAATTGAAATAGAATTTGTTTGTACTCTTAAGTCACTTTCTTGATTACTTTGCTATTAAAATTACAAAGTTGTCTTTAAATTTCTAAGTCATGCAATAACTTACCATGAGTCTTGTTCGACTAGTGAATGTCTGACTCTCAAATTAAGGGGCTGAGTGATTGTTGTGTTTTCTATCAAAATAACAAAAATACATTAAAAAATATAACTTTATTTTTCAATTTGTTTATTCAATACATAAACAAATCTATGATAGGCTACTCTGTGATCAGATACGACAAGTTTTTTTAAGTATTTTAAAGGACGCAAACAATAATAAATATCTGGAAGGAGATTAAGCATGAGCGGACCACTTAAGATTACAGACAATGTGTTATTTATCATTATATACTGCAGCTGTCAATCCTTTTTATTCTGGAGGAAGTTCCCTGTTTTCATTGTATTTCAAAATGATCCTTAAAATACGTTTATTAATATTACCCATAATGATAAGAAAGAGCACTTCAGCTAAAACTTGATTAAAGTACAAAATAAAAAGAAACGTGTGTGAAATTTATCAAAATATCAATGTTCTTAGCACAAAATGTGAAGTAGCATTGAAAACCTACTTATTGAGAAAAACATTTCATGATCTGTGAATGTTTCAAAAGGACTGTCCGAGTTATCACATAGACCCCTAAGTCGATGGAGAAGAACATCGTGTGCATTCTCCATGATGCTTCCCTGTAAGAGGAATTCGTTGGTTGGTGCAAACTTGGACACTTTGGATATCATCTGGTCCATGACGATATACTGTAGAATTCAACTGTTCGAGTCGTGGTTGAAGTCTTTGTTCAGTTTCGTTTTCACACGAAAATCATTGTTGAAAATTGAAAACCTTACTGAATTTACCGATAAAATCAATATGATGTGTCAGAGGTTACATCCAGTCATGACAAAATAATGAGTGAAAGCTTTCCTGGTCAAATTGCAAGAACAAAAGCTATACCGGTCTGCAAATCATGGGCGCGGCCATATTTGATTTGTTCCGGATGTAAGGGGTGATAACTCTAGTAATAAATTAAAAGTGAAAGTACTTTTACTGTATTTCAAGGTACATTGTATTGTCAGTTTAAAGTTTTATATTTTCCCGTTCCATTACACTAAAAGTTATTTCAACTAGCTAAATGAAAGGCTTAACATGTCTAATAATGAAGCATTAATCAGCCTGCATCCAATACTTTGCTATTAAACGCTTTAACGGTTCTGTGCATGTGAAAAGGTCAACATTTTCTGATGACTAACCTTTTAAATGTTATGCCTCATTTTAAAAGAGAGAATACAGAGATACAAAAACTGAAAAGAAAATCATATGTTGGTGTGCTTGTTTATTTGTTATTTTTTTCGTGAAAATATTTTAAAATGCTCAAGTTACACTAAAATGTAAAAATAAAATGCAACTTTGTATTGAACATGATTATGTTTTACAGCAAACAAAAATAATTTCGAACTTTGAGAACTTTAAATGAAATATAAGCTCGTGGTGAAAGCAAACGCTCTAATAACAGCTGTAAAATGTCCCCGATTGATGACGTACCGAAACTAAAATCGGTTCAGCACTTTCACGTTTGGATTTTGCTTTATTGTTTACTTGAGTGGTCCCATTGCATGTCATTATTAATATTTTATATTACATTTACCTACGAATCTTTGACCATTTCGCCATATTTTGACATGAATATTTATTGCAATTTTTGAGTTAGTTACCGAATAATGTAAAAATACACCTCAGTTAACTTTATTGTGCCTTATAAAAGAAAACAGTTTAATGTCGAGTCATTTGTCAACTCAAATTCGGTTAATAATTTAATGTACAAAGTTATTATTGTGATATAAGAGGAAGCTTTCTCTTTTCGAAAATGGTTTACTGTTGTGATAAACGCGGTAAGCAGTCTATACATGTATCTTTATTTGTAGGTAACTCGATCAAACCTGCAAGTCAAGTGTGAAGTGTGGAGAGTAAGAGTTATCTTTCTTTGTAAAAGCTGCATTATAAATCGGCCATGGCACCTCAACTTTTCTTTGTAAGATCAGAGACATATAGTATATAGGTATAGCTAGGAGTGAGGCGACTTGTTCGACCATTATGAGTATAACATCGTGACCGGGTAGGGTGTCCTGCTGGGTGTCTTCGACAGAATCTTCATTGAGAAAGCGCTATAGGCCTTTAAGTCGACATTAGTTCCTTCCTATCATAAGCAGACAAATGAATATAAAACGCAGAATCCAAAGACACACATTCAAAACACGAATCATGCATCTCGCACATAAGGGAGGTCGTTGTTAGGGTATTTAATAAAACAAAACCAAATCTTGAAGTGTATATCGTATAATATTTAAGATGTATAATAAAGTATATTGTGTATATGATTAAGTACCATATTTGTGTTTAGGGGGAAATATAAAAGTTAGATTTTCGGAGATCCGACAATGTGGGATGGGAAAGTTTATTTGTGTTTAGAGGGATGTATACAAGTGTATACAAAATGTGTATGTTTGGAGGGGTTATATAAAAGTTAGATTTTCGGATATATCTGACAATGAAACGTGGGAACGTTTATTTGTGTTTGGAGGGGTATATAGAAGTGAGATTTTCTGAGAGCTGACAATGCGGGATGGTAATGTAATAAGATGATAAATACATTGATTAGAACATTTAACAGATGTAGACTACAGACAGAAACAAATGGAATAGTTTTATGGTATACGATTGATTGTCTATTTCCTTGAGTAACATGACGTCAGACGTGTTTGATGAGAGGCGAGATGCCTGATAGCTCTGATGCCAATACCCTAGTTATCATTTGACCTTGATTTGAACGGTGTTTGTCGTCGATGAACATAAAGACGTTTGACCTTCCGGAATACCCTGCCTTATTCCCTTGTACTTCTCAAGGTTCACTATGCAATTATGTATTTTTGTTCTTATTTTCCCTCACTTAATCAAGTTTGAGTTAGGATTACGGTTTCGTTAAATATTCTCTGTTGTTTTTGTACCGTTTTAATATTTATATATGCTGGTTGTTGTTGAACGGGACTTTCTTGGTGATAAATTGATGTTGATTAATGAAATATATGCTCCAGGCTTGTGCAACACAATTCATTTCATATTTTAATCACAATCTTGGTATCCAATTACAAACATATATACCGGGGTACATACAGATTAGCTGGTTACTTTGGTCCAATCCAGATTGTTTGTCACTCCAGACTTTCGTAGCTGTATCTGATCATTGTGAATGGCCACTCGTGGATTCCGTAGTTTAACGTATTTCCCTGCTGTAATTATATGATCTCTGTGTGTTTCCGTAGTCTTATGTATGTTGTGTATTGGGATTTGTCACACGACGTGGGCGCCAATAGTCGGTTATACACGGCACGCCTTAACAGAACATTACATAATAGTTTTAATAGATTCCAATCGGAATGCAAATATATCGATCAAACCATTTTTTTAAATACGTTTTATCACTTTGTCTTGGTCGCTAACATTGTGGTTACTAGCACAGGGACTTGGCACAATTTTCCACCATACCGTCTGTATACATGTATATATGGTAATGGTTGTGGATTGCTGATTTGTGCCATGTCCCTGTTGTTACACAGATATCCGATGTATCATAAAAGTCTCGTTAACCTATTAATCCAGATAACCAAAGCAGTATGCTGGTAGATTTTGACTATCTTGTATTGTCTCATAGGCGCCCAAACTCTATACAGTTCGGCAACAAGACAAACTCGACGCGACAACGCAACATACCGATTGCGGGACAACACGAGTTTGGTCGCTTGTCCGTGTGGATTTTGTCAAATTGTCGCATTGCAATATGGTCAAATTCAGTCACCATTCCATACATATTAGTCATTTACTAAATATGTTTATAATTTTGCCCCGTCTTGGATCTCTCCGTGCATTATCTGTAATCAATAATCTACTCCCACCCGTCACGAACCTCTCCGTGTATATAATGTGATATAGTTGATAAATAGTCTACAATCTTATATATCTACATCGTCTACATGAATGTTTAGATATGGAAGTACGCGGTCTCAAGGCCAAAGACTGGTAATTGTTTTTTTACAAATTGTATTATGTAATATAGGTTTGACATAAGAATGTCAATCTCTCAGGCTCCATGCACACCATTCACCACGTAGTTATATTTTATAAGACTGTTTATACCGGTAACTTTACGTATGTATTGTATTATGAAACACTTGCAGGAAATATGTAAATTTTGATTTACTTCGGATTTATCTCTACAAATAAAGTAGCTTCAAATAACAAGCAAATCTACACCGGATCGAAGTGAATAAGGTAGGATTTCCAGCAATGTTTATTTTCCACAGGGGTCGACATAAAACTGTTTCCCCCCTTAGAGACCACTCACCGATACATCAAAGGTGGTTCCCGTGGCTAGATATATTTAACCCAAACTAGTCGATGATGCTCTTGCCTCATTAACGTATCACGTATTCAAAATATATTATCTTGCTTAACAAATGTATCCATGTATTATATCACATGTCATGTACAATTTTGTATGTATGTCGTTCTCTACACTTCATATGTTTATGAGAATAAAGTCTTGTCATTGTCATTGTAACTAAATTACTTAACACAAAACAGATTTTTATTTTTTATTTTAACGAAACAGGAAAGTTAAAACAATAAACTAAATACCAAAAACTACTTTGTGAAAAAAGTAAATCTTTTCTGAACACATGGCATCTTGATTGTCTTCGATATTCAGTCCAATCAAAATAATTTAGCGAATAGAGAGCTTCAACACTTACCCTAATCCTGCTCAAAAATCAAAACTTTACCATTTGTGATAAGTAGTGTTGATATTTGGCCTTTAGCTTGTGTTACCCCAGTGACTTGTTGAACGCTAATGAACATAACAGACCACCCTGTTACACTCCAAACCTTACGGTACACACGTGTCTTTCCTAATATAATACAATCGGAAGCACGCATACGGATAATGCCGACATGTGTAGGCCACGTCATTCAATGGCCATCACTTTTGATTATACATGTAATTAAATCCGATATATTACATGACAGATAATGACTTAACAATACAACAATATATACCCCATAAACCACAATCTCATTGTTCTTTTGACAGTACTTTTTACATTTTCTTCAAGTGAATAGCTTCTTTGTCAACGACTTGAAATGGTATATTAATGCACTATATCCTAGTTATAAAAGCAGACTTTAAACGCCTAATACAGCATCATTTTGACACTGAGATGGATGTATAGATGGGAGTTGTGAATTTGTCTTTAGGAGAAACATTTATAGCATGACATCTAGAAACAAAAGACTTCCTCAGAACAATCGGTTACATGATATTTTAAAAGCAGATGACAATAACTTTTGCAATGGGTGGGAAGTGTTTCAAGAATTATCAGAAACGAAAGCCGCAAGCTGAAGATTAAAACGTTGGTGTTGATGATGGTATGTGGTGGATATCCAATTAATATCCATAGAGGATCTATTTTATGGCCGGTCTTCCCATGTATGAAGAGTTTCATTAAAAACACGGTCATTTTGCCCAATTGCGCAAAACACAAACTCATTTTTCATCACAAACTGCCGTGTCCATGGTCCTCACGCATTTGTTAACATCTTCTCAAAGGGAAAGTTCTTAACCTTCAAGTTGAAATTCACACCAGAGAAAGAGAAATGTTGACTTCCTAGCTACATTCAAGTTCAAAGAAAATGGTCAATGAATTTTTCGAAGATATCACATACTATCAAAGCAAGAGTATTCGTGTATTCAAAGGTTACTGGAATGTAAAATTAGAGGTTACTATAATGTGAAATCAGAGATTACACGAATGTGAAATCAGATGTTACAGGAATGTGAAATCAGATATTACAGGAATGTGAAATCAGAGATTACAGGAATGTGAAATCAGAGATTACAGGAATGTGAAATCAGAGGTTACTATAATGTGAAATCAGAGGTTACTATAATGTGAAATCAGATGTTACTGGAATGTAAAATTAGAGGTTACTATAATGTGAAATCACAGATTACAGGAATGGTGAAGTAAGAGTTTACTGGAATGGTGAAGTAAGAGATTACTGGGATGGCGAAGTAAGAGGTTACAGGGATGGTGAAGTCAGAGGTTACTGGGATGGTGAAGTCAGAGGTTACTGGGATGGTGAAGTAAGAAATTACTTGGATGGTGAAGTAAGAAATTACTGGAATGGTGAAGTAAGAGATTACTGGAATGGTGAAGTAAGAGTTTACTGGAATGGTGAAGTCAGAGATTACTGGGATGGTGAAGTAAGATATTACTGGGATGGTGAAGTAAGAGATTACTGGAATGGTGAAGTAAGAGATTACTGGAATGGTGAAGTAAGAGATTACTGGAATGGTGAAGTCAGAGATTACTGGAATGGTGAAGTAAGAGATTACTGGGATGGTGAAGTAAGAGATTAATGGGATGGTGAAGTAAGAGATTACTGGGATGGTGAAGTCAGAGATTACTGGGATGGTGAAGTCAGAGATTACTGGGATGGTGAAGTAAGATATTACTGGGATGGTGAAGTAAGAGATTACTGGAATGGTGAAGTAAGAGATTACTGGAATGGTGAAGTCAGAGATTACTGGAATGGTGAAGTAAGAGATTACTGGGATGGTGAAGTAAGAGATTAATGGGATGGTGAAGTAAGAGATTACTGGGATGGTGAAGTCAGAGATTACTGGGATGGTGAAGGCAGTGGTTACTGGAATGGTGAAGTCATAGGTTACCTGAATGTGAAGTAAGATATTACTGGGATGGTGAAGTAAGAGATTACTGGGATGGTGAAGTAAGAGTTTACTGGAATGGCGAAGTAAGAGATTACTGGGATGGTGAAGTAAGAGTTTACTGGGATGGTGAAGTAAGAGTTTACTGGAATGGTGAAGTCAGAGATTACTGGGATGATGAAGTAAGAGATTACTGGGATGGTGAAGTAAGAGTTTGCTGGAATGGTGAAGTAAGAGTTTACTGGAATGGTGAAGTCAGAGATTACTGGGATGATGAAGTAAGAGTTTACTGGAATGGTGAAGTCAGAGATTACTGGGATGATGAAGTAAGAGATTACTGGGATGATGAAGTAAGAGATTACTGGAATGGTGAAGTAAGAGTTTACTGGAATGGTGAAGTCAGAGATTACTGGGATGGTGAAGTAAGAGTTTACTGGAATGGTGAAGTCAGAGATTACTGGGATGGTGAAGTGAGATTTTACTGGAATGGTGAAGTAAGAGTTTACTGGAATGGTGAAGTAAGAGTTTACTGGAATGGTGAAGTAAGAGATTACTGGATGATGAAGTAAGAGATTACTGGGATGGTGAAGTAAGAGATTACTGGGATGGTGAAGTCAGAGATTACTGGGATGGTGAAGGCAGTGGTTACTGGAATGGTGAAGTCATAGGTTACCTGAATGTGAAGTAAGATATTACTGGGATGGTGAAGTAAGAGATTTCTGGTATTGTGAAGTTAGAGTTTACTGGGATGGTAAAGTCAGAGATTACTGGGATGGTGAAGTAAGAGTTTACTGGAATGGTGAAGTCAGAGATTACAGGAATGGTGAAGTATGAGTTTACTGGGATGGTAAAGTCAGAGTTTACTGGGATGGTGAAGTAAGGGATTTCTGGTATTGTGAAGTCATAGGTTACTGGGATGGTGAAGTTAGAGTTTACTGGGATGGTAAAGTAAGATATTACTGGGATGGTGAAGTCAGAGATTACTGGAATGGTAAAGTAAGATATTACTGGGATGGTGAAGTAAGAGATTACTGGGATGGTGAAGTCAGAGATTACTGGAATGGTGAAGTCAGAGATTACTGGGATGGTGAAGTAAGAGTTTACTGGAATGGTGAAGTAAGAGTTTACTGGAATGGTGAAGTAAGAGATTACTGGGATGGTGAAGGCAGTGGTTACTGGGATGGTGAAGTAAGAGTTTACTGGAATGGTGAAGTCATAGGTTACCTGAATGTGAAGTAAGATATTACTGGGATGGTGAAGTAAGAGTTTACTGGAATGGTGAAGTAAGAGATTACTGGAATGGTGAAGTAAGAGATTACTGGAATGGTGAAGTAAGAGATTACTGGAATGGTGAAGTAAGAGATTACTGGAATGGTGAAGTAAGAGATTACTGGGATGGTGAAGTCAGAGATTACTGGGATGGTGAAGTAAGAGATTACTGGGATGGTGAAGTCAGAGATTACTGGGATGGTGAAGGCAGTGGTTACTGGAATGGTGAAGTCATAGGTTACCTGAATGTGAAGTAAGATATTACTGGGATGGTGAAGTAAGATATTTCTGGTATTGTGAAGTTAGAGTTCACTGGGATGGTAAAGTAAGAGTTTACTGGGAGTGTGAAGTAAGAGTTTACTGGAATGGTGAAGTCAGAGATTACTGGGATGGTGAAGTAAGAGATTACTGGGATGGTGAAGTCATAGGTTACCTGAATGTGAAGTAAGATATTACTGGGATGGTGAAGTAAGAGTTTACTGGAATGGTGAAGTCATAGGTTACCTGAATGTGAAGTAAGATATTACTGGGATGGTGAAGTAAGAGTTTACTGGAATGGTGAAGTAAGAGATTACTGGAATGGTGAAGTAAGAGATTACTGGGATGGTGAAGTAAGAGATTACTGGGATGGTGAAGTCAGAGATTACTGGGATGGTGAAGTAAGAGATTACTGGGATGGTGAAGTCAGAGATTACTGGGATGGTGAAGGCAGTGGTTACTGGAATGGTGAAGTCATAGGTTACCTGAATGTGAAGTAAGATATTACTGGGATGGTGAAGTAAGAGATTTCTGGTATTGTGAAGTTAGAGTTCACTGGGATGGTAAAGTAAGAGATTACTGGAATGGTGAAGTAAGAGATTACTGGAATGGTGAAGTAAGAGATTACTGGTATTGTGAAGTCATAGGTTACTGGGATGGTGAAGTACGAGTTTACTGAGATTGTAAAGTCAGAGTTTACTGGGATGGTGAATAAGATATTACTTGGATGGTGAAGACAAAGGTTACTGGGATGGTGAAGTAAGAGATTACTGGAATGGTGAAGTAAGAGATTACTGGGATGGTGAAGTAAGAGATTACTGGGATGGTGAAGTAAGAGATTACTGGGATGGTGAAGTGAGAGATTACTGGAATGGCGAAGTCCAGTGGTTACTAGATTGTTAAAGCCCGATACTTCAGTAATGGACGGACAGATATTACATGTAGTGGAATAAGGTAATAATCTTCATTACTTCAACGGTGACGCTACCGTGTGCCTTTAATGGTGTGAACACATTACACTGACTACATTAGATATTGAAAATATTTTATTTTTCGTAATAAAACTGATAATACAAGATTAACAATCGGTACACACTCATCCTGTTTATAAATTCTTTCTGAATATCTTCTCCTTTGACCTTTTCAGGTTAATTAGAACCTTAGAAACTATGATTCTTTAATCCGTATAATTCGTTTTCCGACACTAAATACATGTTAATGTCTTGTACTGATTTGGACATTCGTTATTCTGTATATTCTGGTTTTTTTTTCGGATTAACAAATACATGTAACAACTATAATCTAAACTTAGAAACAAAATGGAAGTATTGGAGGACACATCTGAAATATTCATCTCTAGGAATCAGACCTTGGTGGGATAGCCCGCACAAGTTAGGATTCCATCAGATGTTTTTTTAATTGCACAAAGTTATCTTGTCTAAATTGACCACTCGAATAGGAATTTTGATGCTCGCTTGTCCAAACTGACCACTGGTACAGGGATTTTGATGTTTGCATGTCTGAATTGACCACTGGTACAGGGATTTTGATGTTTGCATGTCTAAATTTACCTCTAGAGTAGGAATTTTGACACTCACTTGCCCAAATTGACCACTGATATAAAAATGCTGTAAATTGTTTTAAAAGGCATTAGAAAGATTTGTTAAAAGTCACAGAACAGCCAGAAATGTTTTAACTTTTGCGGATTATCCCTTTATAGTGTAAGAAGATGTCACATTCATGTACATAGTGATCGATAGCTAAACCTGGCAAAACCGAATACCGTTTACAGAGGTCTCCAGTTAAGTTAGGTTCGGTTTACACAGGTTACACTTTATCGAACATACTGGGTAAGAGTGTGAGAAAATATAACTTTCTAACAAGGAGGAAATTTCTTATTAGTGATTGGGTTTAATAGCATTTTAAACTCCACATTGTCATCATGACGTTTATAAACAAAAGCAAATATATACATAAGTACATGTATATATAATGATATAATATTTTCCAATATCAACAAAAAAAAACAAATGTTACTTATTTGAAACCAAAATACTGTCATCGGCTATATTGTCGCTTCAATTTCATTTTTACTCGATACATATTTACAAATCTTTTCAAACTAAAGGGATCGCCCTGTATGAGATTCCATTTCTGCTTGTTATGTTATGGGTATTCGAAAGAAATTTGAAAAAGGACACATACATAGACTAAGTTTATTGGATTTGAGCGATTTTCGGAGAGGTCAATGATGATTTATCGTAACCTAACATTATAACTACCCATCATCTATGTACATATATGACCGTCTTATTTGAATATACAGGTATAATGTATTATCTAAATACCATGGGCATAATTCTTTATCCAGTAAACTGGAACCAAAGGGGAAAATTCGGCATTCTGACAGTTATGCGAGGGACACCGGATATTGGTACTATGTACAGCGGGATACCAGTATCAAGACCAATGATCGAATGTATGCTTTTTCCCCCCCCTTTTTTTTGCTAATGCATTTCTATGTACAGTACTAGTATACAGGGTGTCCAATAACTCTTCATCAAAGTGCGATGAATTACCGTAAACTTATATATTTTAGCGGTGATCTTATTTGAGTGTTTTTTTTTTTTTGTATTGAAAGCCTTCCGCTGAATTATAATTGCAGTAATTGTTGTGTTTTTTTTTTTTAGATTTTATTCAATGGCAACTGATGCAATACCTCAATCCAACATTGTGCTGATATTTTTCAATTCGGTCATGCGCTAAAATTTGACTACGCCAATATTCATGTATTGTTTCTTAATTGCTATCTCCGATTTTTGAAATGTACAATACACAGTACGTGTGTTTGTACGGGCCTCGCAGCAGCCAATGTCATCACCGTGTACATAATTCAAAAGAGCCGTTGTCAAGGAGACAAAAGAAGACAACAAAGCATAGAAGACAGGAAAGAAATGACGTATGTATTGATCTATGATTTGATTAGATGATGTGAACTCCCTTTTCTTGCCAATTGCTTCAAGCCATTAATTTGTGTGAAAGGTTTGACTAATAGCCAACAGTAGACCCATCAGTTTATATAGAGTAGATAAACAAATGAGATATTTGAATAACGCCAACGGCTCTCCTTGGAAATTAAGATTAACACGTTAACATACACCTCACAGAAATGATACAATTTCGTGTTTCCATCCAATCCAAACCTGATTTTATCATAGCACATTACCATATATTAAATTCAGATTTCGAAGGAACGAGGATAAAAGAATTGCTACTTGTGACAATTAATTATCACTTTCTTCTTCAAAAATCAATTCGGGGAAAGAGACTGACAATGTATGAGAAAAAAATCCGACATTATAGTCAAATAATTCTTGGGCGTGCTAGGTCGTTACCGAGTTCCTTGGTTTTCTACTTTGATCTATGTATACGTTTAATTACTATGGATTTACCTCACTCCGAGGACGCGTTAAACTCGCACGTGTAATTCCTTATACAGGTCAGTCACAGGGTACACTTGTTCTCCACTCACAGTTTGGTAGTATTTTATATACACATTTATTTCACCGAGAAAAAAACATTATTGTATGAAAAGATACACATTATCAAATGACAAGCAATTACAGATGTTCCCCCTGAAACATAAAACGGTTTTATATTATTTAAATGATCCGAAAAATAAACTACCTGCCACCCACTGCACCTCTTTATGCCCTGTGCTATATTACACACGTGCATCATTGTGATTGGCAGAGCCAATGGTGACGTCATGTTAAGAACAACGACTTATAAAATCTTCTCCTACCTTGAGGTGTGACAGAGAAATCTCCGACCCGAAGGTTGGTATATATCTATATATGGTATATATACATTTGTACTTGGTCGCTATCCTGAGGTTCTACCGTAGGTAAGACAAATATATCACTTCGAAGGTTTAATATTTTTACGCCACGTCATCAAGGTAGGGGATGAATCATATAGTTTTATTTACGCATGGTCCAGTTGCTCAAACATTAAATAATTATTGTAATATATTTACATTTACGGCGTGTATTATCTAATTGACCTTATCAACGGTAAACTTGAGTCTGGCGCATAGGAATATATTTGTGAAAGTCAGGCCGGAACCAATCCGGAACTACTCGTTAGTGTATTAAAAAAACGAGGAGTTCCGCATGGTCGGGGCCCTGCTTCTGTACACGCACGCTTTATTGTATTTTCCCCCATTTTGAGAATATATTTTTGATAAGCAATGGTGCAAATCAGAACAAGATGTGAGGTGAAGTTGTTATGTTAAAAATAGCTCTTGGAAATGGAATACACAGGTGAAGTTTACTTCCTGTTGTTGAAAACTTTTCCCGCCAAATTGGAATCCAGGCTGTTCCCTCAATGCGTTTAGCGTCAAGTGAATGGCGATTACTGATTTTTTTAATGTAGCTGAAATAATGATAAAATAACTCGTCCAAATATAAATAAAAGATATAAATTTCTTGTTTTTTTTCTGTCTTTCTTTTTTTCCCACAATATTGAAATGGCTTGATTGAATTGTCGACGTGACGCCATTATATTATTGCTGTGACGTCATTGCATTGTTGCTAGCAAGTGTTACCCTGGGGATCGACAGAGAAATCACACCCTAGGCAGTGACAGAAAACTATTGAGCATTCAAAACGGTAGACAAATCTTTGAATGAGGGGAGTTACCGCTTTCAACAGCTTCAAGATTAGAACGTCGCTGATGAAAGCATTTAAGCAAAAACCATTCACGTTTTTTTGGTATACACGGTTTCTCGAAGTTTAATATTCAGATATACATAGCAATTATGGATATCCATATCGAATTAAAATGAAGATAACGTTGAAACATTTTTTATGCGTGTAATAGAGTCCCTTGGTCAATGCAAAAAAAGTAAATAAAACTTATGTTTACCCGAACATTGCCATTCTATAAAACATCTCTAGAAAAAAAAATCCGGATAAGTGAACCACAAATCATCACTTAAATGCCCCCAGATTAACACCAAATCCATACAGACACATGTGCTTAAACATGTAGCTCGAACTGTCCTATTTTAGAATTGATTGTCGACTTTGGATCGACTACTAAATGAACAGCGCCCAACTTGATCATTCTCGCAGAACATTTTCCCCGTTTATATCGTTTATATCCATCGCTCACGTCAATGCCGCGAGATCGCTCCCGCAGCGACATCGAGGGGTGATTTAAATCCCCTCCGCTTGACCGCCGCTCGTCGCCCCCGCAGAGTTTGATTACCAAATCACCCCTCCCAGTACTGTACTTATGATTCACTTCCGGATTAATGAAAAACCTTTAGATTTGCTACTACTTTTATCCGATTGCTGCCGTTCTAAACCCAAATCTAAGACATATACATGTACATGTAATGATATTATTCATATAAAAACAAGCTTCAACATTGTGAAAAAATACTGAGGACTTGATATGTTTAAAACTATACAGCTGAGTCGGTGTCTCTAAATTATGGCATATATAGGCCAGTACAGGAAGTCGTTATAACAGAAACAGGAAATACCAGTAATGTTGCCGTTATTTACATTTTGAAAATATCAAAAACAAGTTTTGACCAATCGTAAAAAATACTGCATTTACTTTGATACAGTTTGACATAGATTATGCGGCCTGATTAAATCGGTTTGACCGCATAATTGGATACAAACAATACTGCATTAACTTCGATACTGTATGACGTAAATTTTGTAGACTGTTTGAACTAGTCTGACCGCATAATTGGAATTTTGCAAACCGGCCTAATACGTATTATATTGTTATATACAGTATAAACACCTATATTGTTGTGAATGTATTATACATGTAACTATTGGATGTCTCTTCAACAGTTGATCTCACTCGAAATTAAGTGTTTATATTTGAGAACCGAAATACAAATGAAAAAAATGTATAAGATAGTTTGGATAAAAACGAGATATTCCTTAGATACACCTGCCTGTTAACCAGTGTAAGGAACGACAATTCTGGATTATTTATTAGATATTGTCGCTGGCGTTTTGAGCCGACCTTATTAATTAAACCTTGCTAACGCTCATAATGTATAGATGACCCAACAGATACTAGTCACTATGTAAGCTTCAATGAACTGGATGTGAATGGATGTGAATAGATGTGAATAGATGTGTATAGATGTGTAGAACTCTTGCTCGAGCTTTACTTGTCACTCTTTCTTTCAACTCACAGAATCACACTATTATTTATGGAACGTATCTGATATGTAGTTAGCTATTCTTAATCGAATTTCATTATGTGTACAAAATTATCATAAAAATAACAAAAATACATCTGTATTTTGAAAATAGAGATCGTTTACGTCCATAACCGTGTCTGATATATCAATATGGTTTTGATTGTGAGAAACACCACTAAACACAAATAACCGGGGATGATCCCATTGCTCCCTGACGTGTGGTGAGAATTTCTCGAAGTACTTTCCAGAGCAGGGTCTGTAGTTTTCCGTAATGTAGCTTCCATGGGAGTTGTCGCCCTTGTCGTTGTAGAGGTCGTGGTAGTAAAAACAGGTATTGCTTCCAGTGGATGACGTATAACACACCGGAACGACGTCACGTGAGTCAGTAAAGAGGATACCGATTGGTTAATTATGTCGTAGTATATATTAGCAGCACCCATTGAACACCTCAAGAAAGTTGCTGTGAAGATGCATTGTACGTACTCGTTTGTTACGCTGGAAAACAACCAAAACATATCATTATTTACATTATTTGTAAAAAAAAAACCACGATTTGTTGTGAGCATTTTTTGTGATCTTTGAGGCCGTGTCACAGTTATCCTATACCTAACCCTATTTACCCTTTACCTGACTACAGATACCCTATACCTAACCACACTTACCCTATACCTAACAATAGTTACCCTACACCTAACCACAGTTACCCTATACCTAACCACAGTTACCCTATACCTATACACAGTAACCCTATACCTATATCCATAGTTACCCCATCCCTAACAACAGTAACCCTTTACATAGCCACAGTTACCCGATACCAACCACATTTCCCTTTACCTAACCACAGTTACCCTTTACCTAACAACAGTTACTGTATACCTAACAACAGTTACTGTATACCTAACCACAGTTACCCTATACCTAACAACAGTTACCCCATACCTTACCACAGTTACCCCATACCTAACAACAGTTATCCCATACCTAACAACAGTTACCCTATACCTAACAACAGTTACTCCATACCTAACAACAGTTACCCTATACCTTACCACAGTAACCCTATACCTAACAACAGTTACCCGATACCTAACAATAGTTACTGTATACCTAATCACAGTTACCCTATACCTAACCACAGTTACCCTATACCTAACCACAGTTACCCTATACCTAACAACAGTTACCCGATACCTAACAATAGTTACTGTATACCTAACCACAGTTACCCTATACCTTACCACAGTAACCCTATACCTAACAACAGTTACCCGATACCTAACAATAGTTACTGTATACCTAACCACAGTTACCCCATACCTTACCACAGTAACCCTATACCTAACAACAGTTACCCGATACCTAACAATAGTTACTGTATACCTAACCACAGTTACTGTATACCTCACCACAGTTACTGTATACCTAACCACAGTTACCCTATACCTAACCATAGTTACCCTTTACCTAACCACAGTAACCCCATACCTAACCACAGTTACCCTATACCTAACCACAGTTATCCCATACCTAACAACAGTTATCCCATACCTAACCACAGTTACCCTATACCTTACCACAGTTACCACATACCTAACCACAGTTACCCTATACCTAACCACAGTAACCCTATACCTAACCATAGTTACCCTTTACCTAACCACAGTAACCCCATACCTAACCACAGTTACCCTATACCTTACAACAGTTACCACATACCTAACAACAGTTACCACATACCTTACCACAGTTACCCTATACCTAACCACAGTTACCCGATACCTAACCACATTTGCCTATACCTAACCAGTTACCCTATAACTAACAACAGTTACTCCATACCTAACAACAGTTACCCTATACCTTACCACAGTAACCCTATACTTAACCACAGTTACCCCATACCTAACCATAGTTACCCTATACCTAACCACATTTACCCTATACCTAACCACAGTTACCCCATACCTAACCACAGTTACCCTTTACCTAACCACATTTACCCCATACCTAACCATAGTTACCCTATACCTAACCACAGTTACCCTATAACTTACCACAGTAACCCTATACCTAACCATAGTTACTGTATACCTAACAAAAGTTACCCCATACCTAACCACAGTTACCCTATACCTAACCACACTTACCCTATACCTAACCACAGTTACCCTATACCTAACAAAAGTCACCCCATACCTAACCACAGTTACCCTACACCTAACCACAGTTACCCCATACCTAACCACAGTTACCCCATACCTAACCACAGTAACCCTATACCTAACCACAGTTACCCTATACCTAACCACACTTACCCTATACCTAACCACAGTTACCCTATACCTAACAAAAGTCACCCCATACCTAACCACAGTTACCCTACACCTAACCACAGTTACCCCATACCTAACCACAGTTACCCCATACCTAACCACAGTAACCCTATACCTTACCACATTTACCCTATACCTAACCACAGTAACCCCATACCTAACAAAAGTTACCCTATACCTAACCACAGTTACTGTATACCTAACAAAAGTTACCCTATACCTAACCACAGTTACTGTATACCTAACAAAAGTTACCCTACACCTAACCACAGTTACTGTATACCTAACCACAGTTACCCTATACCTATAACCACAGTTACCATATACCTAACAAAAGTTACCCTATACCTAACCACAGTTACCCTATACCTAACCACAGTAACCCCATACCTAACAAAAGTTACCCTATACCTAACCACAGTTACTGTATACCTAACAAAAGTTACCCTATACCTAACCACAGTTACTGTATACCTAACAAAAGTTACCCTACACCTAACCACAGTTACTGTATACCTAACCACAGTTACCCTATACCTATAACCACAGTTACCATATACCTAACAAAAGTTACCCTATACCTAACCACAGTTACCCTATACCTAACCACAGTTACCCTACACCTAACAAAAGTTACCCTATACCTAACCACAGTTACTGTATACCTAACAAAAGTTACCCTATACCTAACCACAGTTACTGTATACCTAACAAAAGTTACCCTATACCTATAACCACAGTTACCCTATACCTAACCACAGTTACCCCATACCTAACCACAGTTACTGTATACCTAACCACAGTTATCCCATACCTAACCACAGTTATACCATACCTAACCACAGTTACCCTATACCTAACCACAGTTACTGTATACCTAACCACAGTTATCCTATACCTAACCACAGTTACCCTATACCTAACCACAGTTATCCCATACCTAACCACAGTTACTGTATACCTAACCACAGTTACCCTATACCTAACAACAGTTACCCCATACCTAACCACAGTTACCCCATACCTAACCACAGTTACCCCATACCTAACAACAGTTACCCCATACCTAACCACAGTTACCCCATACCTAACAACAGTTACCCTATACCTTACCACAGTTACCCTTTACCTAACCACAGTTACCCTATACCTTACCACAGTTACCCTTTACCTAACCACAGTTACCCCATACCTAACCACAGTAACCCCATACCTAACCACAGTTACCCTATACCTAACCACAGTTATCCTATACCTAACCACAGTTACCCTATACCTAACCACAGTTACCCTATACCTAACCACAGTTATCCCATACCTAACCACAGTTACTGTATACCTAACCACAGTTACCCTTTACCTAACCACAGTTACCCCATACCTAACCACAGTTACCCCATACCTAACCACAGTTACCCTATACCTAACCACAGTTATCCCATACCTAACCACAGTTACCCCATACCTAACCACAGTTACCCTATACCTAACCACAGTAACCCCATACCTAACCACAGTTACTGTATACCTAACCACAGTTACCCTATACCTAACCACAGTTACCCTTTACCTAACCACAGTTACCCTATACCTAACCACAGTTACTGTATACCTAACCACAGTTACCCCATACCTAACCACAGTTACTGTATACCTAACAAAAGTTACCCTATACCTAACCACAGTTACTGTATACCTAACAAAAGTTACCCTATACCTAACCACAGTTACTGTATGCCTAACAAAAGTTACCCTATACCTAACCACAGTTACTGTATACCTAACAAAAGTTACCCTATACCTAACCACAGTTACTGTATACCTAACAAAAGTTACCCTATACCTAACCACAGTTACTGTATACATAACAAAAGTTACCCTATACCTAACCACAGTTACTGTATACCTAACCAAAGTTACCCTATACCTAACCACAGTTACCCTTTACCTAACCACAGTTACCCTACACCTAACAATAGTTACCCTATAAATAACCACAGTTACCCTTTTCCTAACCACAGTTACCCTATACCTATAACCACAGTTACCATATACCTAACCACAGTTACCCTTTTCCTAACCACAGTTACCCTATACCTATAACCACAGTTACCATATACCTAACAACAGTTACCCTATACCTAACCACAGTTATACCATACCTTACCACAGTTACCTTATATCTAACGACAATCACCTTATTCCTAACCACAGTTACTGTATACCTAACCAGAGTTACTGTATACCTAACCACAGTTACTGTATACCTAACCACAGTTACTTTATACCTAACCACAGTTACTGTATACCTAACCACAGTTACTGTATACCTAACCACACTTACCTTAAACCTAACCACACTCACCTTATACCTAACCATAGTTACTGTATACCTAACCATAGTTACTTTATACCTAACCACAGTTACTTTATACCTAGCCGCAGTTACTGTATACCTAACCAGAGTTACTGTATACCTAACCACAGTTACTGTATACCTCACCACAGTTACTGTATACCTAACCACAGTTACTGTATACCTAACCACAGTTACTGTATACCTAACCACAGTTACTGTATACCTAACCACAGTTACTGTATACCTAACCACAGTTACTGTATACCTAACAACAGTTATATTATACCTAACCACAGTTACTGTATACCTAACCACAGTTACTGTATACCTAACCACAGTTACTGTATACCTAACATTGACACAGAAACTCCTGTGGAATACACATGCATTCTCTCTGGTACATTGTAAGTGATGCTGTCGTGGTACAGTGTTTAATTTCTGGCTAGGCTTTTATTCTTTTATTCGAGATCCAGTCTGGAATAGTTTGACATGAGTGTTTCTATGTTTGGTTCCCTATGGTAGTATCTATAATGAAAACACGGCTTATTCCACTAGAGTATTATTTTATTTTACAGGATTTTGTTTCTGATCTGTGACTGTTGGGGAACAATTGTCAAACAAATTTTGATCGTAGATAAAACAGCAAATATACTTTTTTCTTATTCTTGATTCCTTATTAAGCATACTATCGCACTTCCCCGCCATAGTCAGAGCATATACAGTCACGGTAAGGATATGTAGGTCACGGTAAGGAGATGTAGGTCATGGTAAGGAGATATAGGTCACGGTAAGGAGATGTAGGTCACGGTAAGGAGATGTAGGTCATGGTAAAGAGAGGCAGGCCACGGTAAGGTGATGTAGGTCATCGTCAGGAGATGAAGATCACCGTTAGGATAAATAGGCTAAAGTCAAGATGTGAAGGTGATGGTAAGGGGATGTTGGTACGGAAATATGTGTCACGTTAAAGGAATGTAGGTCGCGGTAAGGATATGTAGGTCATGGTAAGGAGATGTACGACGCGGTAAGGAGATGTAGGTCACGGTAAGGAAATGTAAGTTACGGTAAGGAAATGTAGGCCGCATGAAGAAGATCTACTCCGCGGTAAGGAGATATAGGTCGAGAAAGGTGATGTAGGTTGCGGTAAGGTTTGGTTTGGTTTATTTTGTTTAACGTCCTATTAACAGCTAAGGTCATTTAAGGATGGCCTCCCGTGCGTGCGACATGCATGCGTGTGGCGAGTGCGCATGTGTGTTTTGGGAGGCTGCGGTATGTTCGTGTTAAGTCTCCTTGTGATAGGCCGAAACTTTTGCCGATTTATAGTGCTACCTCACTGAAGCATACTGTCAAAGACACCCAGCAGCACATCCCACACGGTCACACAGAACCCAAAGCCTTTCTCACAGCGGCGAACGCTCAACTAAAGGCCAAAAGTGAGGCATTGTCAAGAGAGACATTAGGAAGAAGAAAGTTGTTAAGAAAGAAGAGAAAAGATTAGATCCCAAATTTAGTCGCCTCTTACGATCATGCAATGGGGACAGCAGGTGCAATTCTTACGCCCTACCTGCAGGGCAGTTGCGGTAAGGAGGTGCAGGTCGAGGTAAGGAGGTGTAGGTCACGGTAAGGATATGTAGGTCACGGTAAGGAGATGTAGGTCACGGTAAGGATATGTAGGTCATGGTAAGGAGATGTAGGTCACGGTAAGGAGATGTAGGTGGAGGTAAGGAGATGAAGGTCGAGGAAAGGAGATGTAGGTCACGATGAGATGATGTCGGTCACGGTGAGATGATGTCGGTCACGGTAAGGAGATGTAGGTCGCGGTAAGGATATGTAGGTCATGGTAAGGAGATGTAGGTCATGGTAAGGAGATGTAGGTCACGGTAAGGAGATATAGGTCATGGTAAGGAGATGTAGGTCACGGTAAGGAGATGTAGGTCGCGGTAAGGATATGTAGGTCATGGTAAGGAGATGTAGGTCAAGGAAAGGAGATGTAGGTCACGGTAAGGAGATATAGGTCATGGTAAGGAGATGTAGGTCATGGTAAGGAGATGTAGGTCAAGGAAAGGAGATGTAGGTCACGGTAAGGAGATATAGGTCATGGTAAGGAGATGTAGGTCGAGGAAAGGAGATGTAGGTCACGGTAAGGCGATGTAGGTGATGGTAAGGAGATGTAAGTCGCAGTAAGGAGATGTAGGTCACGGTAAGGCGATGTAGGTGATGGTAAGGAGATGTAAGTCGCAGTAAGGAGATGTAGGTCACGGTGAGATGATGTCGGTCATGATAAGGAGATGTAGGTCACGGTGAGATGATGTAGGTCACGGTAAGGAGATGTAGGTCACGGTGAGATGATGTCGGTCACGGTAAGGAGATTAAGGTCACGGCAAGGAAATGTAAGTCGAGGTAAGGAGATGTGGGTCCGGCTAAGTAGATATAGGTCGAGTTAAGAATATGTGCGAACAAATGTTTATACTCTCATAAAGTTTCTGGACGACTACATTCTACAGACAAATTCTAGTCTGTTCTCTTTTCTGTTCATCCTAATCTGTACTCGGTGGGATTTCCTAACACACCTAGAGGTTAGATAATAATATATATACCTACTGACATTACTTACACGTTATATCACAATACTTGTATAATAACAGTTATTGATGTTGATCTTGGATGATTTTTATACCTTTTTCTGTACATTACATATAATTGGAGGGGAGATGGATAGGAACATCAGCCGGAATGCGATGTTTTAACACGCAACACTAGGCAGAGAAGTTAGCCACGCATAAACAATACCTAAAGGGGCCGGGCAGATAGCCATGTGTTATATCTGTTTGTTTTATATTTATTTAGTTACCAAATAAGTCAATTATCCGGCGCCGAGAAAAAGTTTATTTGTAAATTTTATAACTTTGTATGGTTAAGGGGGTTTAAATTCGAGAGAATTTCACGTTTAATAAAACTTTAAATCGCTCTGGAGAGGAAGTTGGCGAAATATTGGCCTTTTATGAATGGTCTGGTATTGGACTCGGAAATATAGAAATCAAATTATCTGCGAGTAAAACTCGTCATATTATGGATTCGATTTCAGTATTCTGTAACAGGACTGACTTCGCTATGGGATAGTATGTGTTTCGTTATCGTACATAAGTATTTAGTAAAGCTATAGGCTTAATCAATAAAAAAAAAAAATACTCATACGTTTGTATCGGCATTTAATTAGGACATGCCCCTAATGGAATGAAATTTCATAACACAAGCTGCATTTTGAAAATCCAAATATTAATATCTTTTTTAACATATTTGAGAGAAGCAATATTGTGTATATATGGGCCTTTAGAGGCTCTTTAAGAGAGAAATAAGTGAAATCATTCGGTTATATGAAGAGCAGATTTGAGATGAGGAAAATACATGACACCAGGCGGGACACACATACTTGCACATATATCCGTGATACTGTATGTCAGTGGGTTTCCTCAGCTCCAGTTTGGTCTGTCTCTCCTTCTGACACCATTCAAAGTTCGTCTCCAGACGGCGGTAACAGGACCGATGGGCTACGTACTCTAAAACAGATTGGGTTAATCAAATTCAGATCGTCTTTTCTGCTCTTCTTAACCTTACTCAGAGTGAGTTGTAATCATAGCACCAGTTGGGGCGACTGATTTCGATCATCTCGCTATGTCACGCTGGTGAGGACGCTAAAGTGATTAATCAGCGCGACAATGAACGCGACAACGGACGCGACAACACACCGCGACAACGGACGCGACAACACACCGCGACAACGGACGCGACAACACACCGCGACAACGAACGCGACAGCACAACGCAACAAACGTTTTTTCGCCCGCGCGATAGACCAATCGCGTCGCATTGTTCCTAATTGTAATGCGTTGTCGCATTGTCCCATTGTCGTTTTCGCGCCCACGCGACGCGGGATGACCGAATGCAGCCTCCACAAACCTCTGTGTATTGTCAGAGCCCCTACATTATTATACAACGACTTGACATGTCTATAAGGACTCACCGTTCCAGAGAAATCTAAAGCATCATACATATTTATACAGATTACAAATTACATCCGACGCCGTGTGAAATTCTTCATTAAAATGCAATTCTAGCTACATGTGATTGGTGCATGTAAGACTTATATCAAATGACAATATATTCCTCGTTGCAAATCTGATTTAAAATTGTATTAGATTAAATCGATCATTTTGTATTACAAAGATAGACGGAAATTTTTATCAGAGTAAAATATGAAAACAGAACAGTACAAGGAACACAAGTTTAATTTGATAATATATACATTCAACCAATATCTATATTTTACACGACACAAATGATTTGCATTGAATCGATTACAGAGAGAACTGCAAGAGCTCAAGAGCCGAGTTTAAAAACCATAGCCATCACTGAAATATAATCAGGGTAATAAAATCCAGTCTAATATTCATGATTTTTATTGAAAAGATAACTGTTTCAAGCTTGAATTTAACTTTTAGAATATACATGAAAACAACAACATTGCTAAAAACCAAGATAAACTGTAGCTATAAAAGACAAACCAAGGGGAGTAACTGTACCGTATGGCTAGCATCTGATATATACATGTTAAAATGTTCTCTCAGGTAATTGGTAATATTTACGAAATGAAAATAATATCTAGCTGGCTCTCCACAAACATTGCCGATTCATTTACAAATAGTTTCATAATACATGAGATAGTATTAATTATTGGTACTTATCTCGTTGTAAACCCAAGTTTTTGTTTAGATAACTTCCATCTGTTAGTTCGATATGTACACCCGAGTATGCCATTCGCCAAATTTTATCTTTCAATGCTCGTGAAAGCGCTAGCCTTGTCCAAGTGGAACTTTACAGTATATTATCTCCTTAACTTGTCAATGTTACGCATTGAAATTCTTCTTCTTCCTTTCGTTAGCTAAGTCAAAGGCTAGGGATTGTTCTGTTCTCAGACACGTGACCATCGACAGATCCCTATTTATAGGATTATTGTTGGCCTACTTTATTGTCATATGTAACAAAGGACTAAAGGACATCAGCTCCAAAAGAAATGGTCAAATAAAACCAAGAAGACAGAAAGAGCCAGACTTTTGTCTGAACTAAATTGACGTGGTGAAGAGAGAAGTGTCAGATTTTTGTCTGAACTATACTGACGTGGTGGAGAGGGAAGTGTCAGATTTTTGTCTGAACTATACTGACGTGGTGAAGAGGGAAGTGTCAGATTTTTGTCTGAACTATACTGAAGTGGTGAAGAGGGAAGTGTCAGACTTTTGTCTGAACTATACTGACGTGGTGGAGAGGGAAGTGTCTGAATTTTGTCTGAACTATACTGACGTGGTGAAGAGGGAAGCACATGACCAAACGTTTTACAACATTTAGTGCGATTTATTTGTGCGTTTATCTTATGGCAAGGGAAGTTTCACTAATTATCCCGCCTGACTCTCTATATCTCCAACCGACAAAGTATTGATATAACATAATTTACTTGTCGTATTGGGTGCAAGTAGCTTAAAGTCATTACACCTAGCATGTGTACGTAATATCATTTTCGTACTTTTTTTTGTGTTGAAAGCATTGCACGAAATCACTATTGTGCTACTGACAATCTCAGCATCCTTTACATTGTTTTCAATAGCAAATTAGGTTGAGTTGATTCAATATTGGTTATAATTTGATAATTGGATAAATAAAAACTAAGGTCGCACTGCGATGCAAAAACTCTTCACATCTATATACTGATTGAAGTTAATTTGACACTATTTTCAAATTAAAACCGGTTCATTTATTAGATTGCTTTACCAGTACCGGAGCTGTGAGTTGTAAGTTGACCTGGTCTGTGTATCCATATGATCCAAGTCCGTTCATTTTTCATTTTAACATTTTCAATTTGAAAGTCGTTGTGTCCCGACATTTTTCATTAAACGAATATGTAGCATATTACCCTAAATTGCAGTAGAGTATGCTGCAGAAATCGACAACTTATTGACAGGTAAATGACATATAACCAATTTGTTTCCAAACGTTTGGACCCGAGTCTGCAATACAGCACACTGCAGACATAATACAAACGAATTGAACTTCTTAATCCGTCGTAAATGTTGGGAGGATTGATCGATATATGGTAAATATTGCAGTGTTTGTCTGGTTATAAAGGCTAATATTCACGTATCGTTTCTCAAAGGACTCGGGCATTCATGCAGAGCGTCATTTATACCAGACTAATATAGATGAACCGGCCGCTTGGACAGCTGTTTCTGTCCGACGGAGTTCTCGATTGTTAAGTTGTTCTCTACTGTAGCAGTTTTTGAGACGCTTATCATAGCATTTTTAACGTCAAGATGCCTTTGGTTGATAATAGTAAGCGTCATATTTTCATCAAAGAATTGGAAAGTTACGTTTCATATTAAAAAGTTATTGTGGTAAAAATTTTTGATTGAAGTTGAACTGGGTATTGGGTGCTAAGTCTACGGTAACGGATGGTACCTAGTATCTGATACAGAGGTACAGGTGTACATAATCAACTCGGTTTTTTCGCAAGGTGGCGCATACAGCCTTTGTTTTCACGACATATTAGAAGAAGAAGAAGAAGAAGAAGAAGAAGAAGAAGAAGAAGAAGAAGAGAAGAAGAAGAAGAAGAAGAAGAAGAAGAAGAAGAAGAAGAAGAAGAAGAAGAAGAATGCTGCAGTGAAGAATGCAGTGTTGGAAATGTCGTTAGAAAGAAATGTGAAAGAATGAGATGACCATGACAATGGAATGAAGAGGAAAGAGGCAATAAGAAATCGGAAGGTGGGAAGTGAAGGCAGAATAGAAGATGGCAAATGGATTAGTTCAAGTCAAACCTGGTGGAAACGGAAGGGGAGAGTTAACGATGGGGGAGAGTCGACTCTATTCTAGGATTTGACGTTTAAGAATGGATGTGGTTTTGAGTACTTCTGAAGGCGCGGATGGTATTGCCACTTACCTTTTGAATATTTACAGAGCGGTTTGAAGGCACTTTCCAGTTCGTAGAGTTGAAATACTGTATTGTTGTTGCAATGATGAAGATATGGTTCTGAACAGCTCATGTAGTTCTGGAACAGACTAAGTAACACGCCAAACTAGATTGATAGTACTCGCAACATATAGAGATCGTTAAAATAAATGTAATGAAACTATTTCCACATCAATTGTAATACCAGATTACTGTAACTCTGATAAAATCTGCCAAATCAAATTACCCATGTAAAAATGTACCTAGATAGCAGATTAAGGACTAATGATAAACATGTAAAGCCGCCAAAATATATTGTTTGACGGAAAGGTCTGGTACAGATGAGAACACAGAGGAAAACTATTGCCAATATATACATGCACGCAATGTAGCTGGGGAACTGGCTATGTTTACAGAATGACTCGTGGATTGTGACTTTGTGGAACCAAAGAACATTGCAGACGACCACGAGAAGTTACTCAACAGTGAGGAATACTTGAGACATAACGTAATGCGTACCCACATATCTCCGTCAGCGTGGTTTCGTTGTAATCGGGAAGGAAGCCCCCTAGTGGCTGGAGTAGGCCCTCGTAGTGACGTAGGTGAAGAAGGGACCAGGAACAGGCCACAGCATGCGCCTCCGAACACTGGGACATAACGTGCTTCCACAAGGTTACTGCCAACGAGACGTAAATGTCAAAAAACAGCCAATGGTTACTGTCAGTAATGTCAATATAGGAAATAAATTTCGTTACTTTCATTGATAAAAGTAATTATATTGTACCAATGCCTTGTGGGCTTGTGAGAAGTTGTGGAGTAAGCAGTATATGGGAGTGTTTTACGATTAGTATCAGTGTTGGGATAGAAAGTGACATTTCAATAGCTTGCGACTTGTTGTCATGTAATGGTTCTCGTCAAATTAGTCATTGTTACACTGCAATGTGTATAGCGAGGTATTTAGTTCTCCTGGTAGTCGTCAAAGTCAGTCGTATGTTTACATCGGTCCCACGATATGTGACAGTCTATGTATAAACGTCTATATGACCTAAAACGAATTTTATGTTATGCAATATTGAATAAAGTATATACAATGTGAATTACATTATTATAAACATGGGACACATGCTTAGTTCTCTGTAATACACGGACTGATGTGTAAAACAGAGGTACGAATGACTCTTGAGAGAGACTAAATTTTCGTACAGTATGTAGCGTTATATCTTAAAATCTATTTTATCGTATAGTTACCCAAAGTGTAGGTTTATTGATATCTCTCCCAAGAGGTCATATTAACATTTATTTCTCTCTGACAAATTAAAATTCTGAAAAAAGACTACATTTGTAGTTTAAGTTGAATCAGGTTTACTGTGTTTGGTATGATAAACTCAGGGTACATTTTTCAATGTTTATTAACAAAATTTACAAAAAAAGTTCGATGTTATTGAAGTTCATAGTCGTAACATTATGATAACGATTTCAAAATAACAAAACTGTACAAAATAAGTTATAATTACAGAAAGAACCCTGTTCAGGACTGGTTCAACTCATTCAATAAACGGCAAGATCCGGGCGAGACTTGTCCGAGGTCTAACAACTGCCAAGCAGACACGGATAAATATTCAAATGATATCATCCTGGTTATTGGTTGTATACAATGGCGGTGGTAAGCTAGTATCACGAGAAATGATTTATGCAAATAACATTTATTCCTTCATTGGTGCGAAACTGCATAAAGGAAATCCGATTACGGGAACACCAAATTTAATAACCTGCTCCTAGAATGACCTCTCGGTCTGAAGGAGGCGAAGAGGAGGGTAATTACGATAATTTCGTGATGAAGTGAGATAAATAATATTTTGGCTGAAAGAAAGGGTACTTTATTTTCGGACGGTGAGCGTTTCCGAATCCATTTTGTCTAGAGTTCAGTTGTATTAGTCTGGACTAAAACATGTCAGACTGGTACATGTCAGACATATACAAATGTATATATCTTGGCAACTTTTCGTAACATTTTTTATGTTTAATAAAGACTGATACTTTTAATAACATGAAGAATGTAAAGAACAAAAAGACGTTATTAAATTTTGGTATTTTGTTTTTATATATTCATATTTTTGGAGACATGTTGGTCTAGTGTTAGACGCAGGGCTAGGTGACCGAAGATTCGCTAGTTTGAGTCCCGGCACGGACGTTGTACATTTGTTGTATCCTTGAACAATAAACTTTAATCTATTGTGTTCCTGTCGACTCAGCTGTAAATGAGTACGTTGTATGACAGTGTCGTATACGTTTACACTAATATGTCCGCTCCGGCCGTATGCTGTCCAGGGAGTTTACGAAGACATTGCCTAGTTGCTTAAGACCCTATAACTACGGATACTGATTTGCGAACTGTTTTAAGACGGTTATATTGTTTCGATATAGCGATATGTAAAACTACAAATCATTGGTTATTATCAGATGACTAGCTTCTTTAGTCAGCTAAATCATACAATTCCATTCCTTAAAATCACTTCAAAAACAAACATGTGAATATCAATTTTAGATATGAATTGAGTAATAAATAGAGTATATACATGTATATTGAATAACAAATACAAAGCATGACATATAGATACTTTTGAACCCCGAGATATGCATGTATGCATCGTAATGATAAAGCACGAAAATCAGACTTAAATTCAAATGACATCTTCTATCAGATTTTGAATGGGTTTTATTTACCTGTACATGCAGAACATAGGCTATAAATGTCATTTTTATATACAAATTTGTCCCAGCCTTCAGATATGCTGAAAATTCACAAAATCATACGTTCCAATAATTGCGTGTGTATCCTATTGTCATGTCAATGTTTGACTTGTACAGGTGATTCCTGTTTAATACTTCCTATACGAGGGAACACCTTGCAGCCAAGAGGCCGACTCAACATTTCAAAATGTTTCTTGCCAAAAAGAAGTTTTCACTCCCAAGAGAAACGACAAAACAATTTGATGAAAGATGGTTAGTTATGTTGGCATGCTTTGTTTATTTGTTTATTTATTCATTTGTTTATCTATTTACTTATCTATATTTTACATAACTATTAAAATACCATGCAAATCAATATGTTACTGTAAGGTTTTCGGCGAAACTTTATACATAACTCACCTCAACTTTAAAGGTATAATACAAAGTAAGAATATTAATCAACCAAATAAAAGTCTCAATCACTATCGCCAAGACTCGGAATCAAATCTACCCCGTATACGGTATACAAAACAGTGTATCAAACCATCATAAAATCACAAGTGTATTGATGGGAAAATGTCTTTCGACGTACCATAAAGAAATATAGTAACATAAACTATTATGTAAAAGCTAATCAAAGACTACAACTGAAATATATTGTACCCGGTCAGATATTGTGAAAAGAACACACGTTAACACAAAACAGGTCAAATCATCCTCAGAAAAGCTTTTCTATTATATTAGAAACAAGTCACAAACTCGTGGTTGTTGTATATGGTATTTCTTTCAATCTCGTAAGTTATTTTTACAAAACTACACAAAACACTCGTTGAAGCTTTTGTTTTTGTAACTTTTGAAAAATTACGAAATCGAGTGAAAGAAATACCACATACAACAAACCCGCGTCGTATGACCTCTATATATCCATTATACTGTCATGCGTACATGTATATGTAATTATGTATCTACAGAAAATGTTATCTGGTTGCTCAAATTCCTAATGGTGAAACGTCAGTTTTACAACAATATCCGTACAGTAGGAGGCGGTACCGACGCCATGTTCCATACGGGTAATTGTGGAGTTGGGAGTTGATGTAACCTTTAAAATGTCCCAGACACAATTGATCAAATTCAATTTCTAAATTAAGAAGTCTAAAATAACCTTTCCAATAGCTTTAATTGTTTCCTACCATTCGAGTACAAAGTAATTACACATTCGAGCTCTTGATGCGCATCAGTTAATCTAGGATTGTCACGTTCAAGGCATCTGACACCACTCGAGTTTATGACCAGTTTGGTTTAAACTGTATTTTATTTGTTCATGGAACATAAAACAGTACAAAAAGAGAGAATGATGGAGAATTCGAAAAGAAGTACTTACGTACTTATATTAATCCGTCTTCACTTTTTGTGACAGGCATGACAAACAGAAAAGATGTCCTGGTGAGCCACAGGCATACATCTTATATGTATATGGGAAGGAGAAGGGTTGGAAGGTTAGGAGAGGGTGTTGGGATTAGGAAGGTTAGACACGGGTGGGAGTGGTTTAATAAATTGGAAGAATACAGTACATTACAGTCTGGAATCCCCGTAAAGTAGTGACAACTGTAAAAATGGATTGTAAGACATAGATTCTTTTTATTTTATCTATTTATTTTATGATGTAACATCATACAGAATCAAAGCGTTTACTTTTAACAATGAATGCTTGAACAGCCTTAAAGATACTGGCGGTTTCTGCCTCGGTGCGCCGTGAATCACTGTAAAGATGTCATAAGACAAATTGTTGATAGGATTAATATATCGACGACGTAGCATGGTATACGTATTGCACTCTGGTAAATAGTGCTTTACGTTTTCAATTTACCCGCAAGTACAGAAAGATTTTTTTTGCGAAATAGTGATCTCTAAGAAAGAATTTTAAACGAAGTCTGGCATGAGGAATTTGACCCATTGGTTTTCCAGTGCATGGGAACATTCAATTTTCCAGAGCTGAGATTAAATTTCAGAAATTAAATGGAAGAATTCACTTTTATATTAGGAGGCAACTTATTCCATATGTTAATAGTAAGAGGAAAGAAAGAACTATTACAAAATGTAGGTTAGCAATTAATACAGATTAGCATATATCATGATCATGCAATTCATTGATTCGATTATGTAGCATATTTGTTAAATAGCTAGGGGTCAGTCCATGAATGATTTTATGTAGCTGAATAATTTTGTTTACTTCTTCTTTCCTGCAATGACTCCAGCCCGTTTCATGGCAAAGTGAATTATGATTAGCTCGTTTAGTGACATCACATATAATTCGAATAACTTCAAGTTGCATACACTCTAACTTTTTTACATGTTCTACAGCGAGTTTGTCCCATACGACATCGACGTATTCCAACAAGGGACGAATAAAAGACACTTCATCTGTTGCAGACTTCGTCTGTCGACTCTAAATTTCAATTTTCTAACAGTAATCAAGTGATATCAATGATAATGATACTATTGTCAATATGCTGTTCCCAATCAGCGTTGTTAGAGATAGTTACACATCTATGTTGATGAGAAGTAACTTCAGAAAAAGGGATGTTATTTAAAAGGAGAACCGGATGAGGAGGTTTGTTTACTATTTTCCTTTACTACGAGACTCTCCGTTTCATTAGGGTTTAAATCTTCCAATCATTTAGAGGACTCTCCTTGTACCACCAACAGATCGTGTATCTACAATAAGATATAAAGTAGTGTCATCAGCAAACAAATTTATTGTCAACTTTCAACAATACCATTAATATAAATTAAGAAAAGAAGAGGCACAAGAATGGATCCTTGAGGAACGCCTACATTTGTAGCCAAGTGGAAGAATTTGTATTTAAGACTTATTGAAAACACTAATAGGCTCACATAAATTGCCACTGAAGAAAGTTTACCACGATGCCACAAACGGTCGAATTCCTTGCTCACATCACAAACAACTTACTCTTACTTCTTTACCATTATAAATGGTTTTGCCTATGTCAGGATATTTACCTAGCAAACTGATTTACAGTAGAAGCACCTGCTTCAAAATTAGACTGGAGATTTGCAATGATAATATCAGTATCAAAAAATATTATAAACATATTTATAAACACATTTTTTCCATCAAATTTCCAGTTATACTTAATAATGATAAAGGGCCGTAAATCTTGATAATACTACGATCGGATTTTTTGTGTGAATAGAAGTAACATTCGTCTTTTTTTTTTAATCTGGAAAAGTTTTAGTAGACAAAGATTTGTTAGATAAGATTGACAAAGAACAATAAAGGCGTTGACTCATGAGATCTGGACCTTGTTTAAGCAAGTGATCGTATCCTTGATATCGTTTTCAGATATAATCAGATAACTTAAAGTGTTGTTAAAGGTAGATGGTAGAGGACTTGAGCAGGAATTCCTGAGTCGTTCACTACAGACTGCGAAAAATATCAATCGAAGGCCTCAGCCTTGCTGGCATCGTTAAGATACTGACGCCCTTCATGGTTAAGACTCGGAATAGATGATTTGGTAGAAATAATGACCTAAAGAGATCGGGATATTTTCCACTAATCCCTTGGTAAACTTTAATAGAAAGCTTGTTGTAAAATCGTGACTTTGCTTGACGTTCCAAGCGACGATCGTATTTGACTTTTTAGCCTTCCTATGTAATCGTCTACTTTCACGAATGAGTTTTCGAACAGTATCACACGTCCGAGGAGGACCAATTTGTTTATAGTTATATATCTATAGGGAGTACTTTCCCCGGCAATAGTGAATATAACGTCATTATAAGCATCAACCCATTCATCTAAATTCATTTTTTGTTTGTTTGTGTTTTAAAGTTGACACCGAACAGACGTTTCTTAATTTATTGCGAAATTTATCACAATCACCACGATCGAAGAGCCAAGTATGGCGTTTGAAAGGAGAGGGTTGTGCTTTAGGAAAATACAAGAAACAATAAGTAGGGCAGTGTTATCTGAGAGGTTGGTCTGAGACATTTTCACCTACTATAACCTCTTTCATACCGATTACATAATTAGCTACGACTAGATCTATTAATGATAATCTAATAGGTGTACTGGTATGGTGAGTGGGTTCTGAGACCATCTATACAAGGTTATAAGTTGTTTTGATATAGACCAAGTAGCGCGTATGGGCAGTTCGTTTAGAGTTGTCGACATTTTGTGTATTTGTCACCAAGGCTAAGATATTTGACTCTTTGTTTGACAAAGGGAACACGTTCTCGAAAGCTTGCAAATGGATATTCAATTTACAACCAAATTCACTTGATGTCAAAGTGCCATACATTTTAGATATGATATCAGTGGTTGGCATGGAAGCGATTGCATATTCGTCAGATTTAGATTTAGTTTGGAATTTTAGGATGTTAATGCTGTATTTGACTGCCCATCAGTTGCCCTCTTTTGCATTATTTCAGCAACAGACTCCAGGGAACTAATACGGAACCCAATGCCAGTATGCGGGAGCTTCTGACAATGCTGATATCCTATTGTTTCATGTATTTGAAGCATTCTTATGAATGTTGTACCACATGATATTGAATTTTATGTAACTATGCAGTAGACAACACCCTCTCCTTTTCTTGGGATGACCACATTATCCTTACATTTGTACAAGAGATGCAGATCTTTGTACTGGGAGTCATGCAATCCTGGTAATTCTATTGACAGCTGTTGATGAGTTAACCTTCATATACGTATCAAACATAAGCTTCTAAACAACTCTTTATAGGTAAAAAAAATGGCTGTAACCTAACTAAGAAGCACTTTTCAATATTATTTCAAATTTTAACTATTGCCCTTTACCCTACCACTTCTGAAGCTCGAAAAATTCTAGAAACTTAGCAAACAAGACAAAGTTATATAAAAAAAATATCAGCTGTATACAAGTTACAAATATGTACTTCAGAACATTTGTTGCGCCCTTTTCAGACCTCTAAGGGGTATGACTGAATATTTAACATTTAAACTGGTCTATGTCTATATTGGATTACAAACCTTGCTCGTTAAAGAAAAACTAAAATTATTTGTCCTTTCAAACCTTTCAAACGTGACATTGCAACAAATTCACGTCAGGTCAAGCCAAAGATAGGGAATGGCGAGAATTCGGTTCGATTCGACCAGGGTACGGTATGGCCAGCTTAATCAGAGAAGAAAAGCTGTATAGTTTCCTGTGTGTTGCTGTTTTACATCTGAAGCTGATATTATGTCTGATTGTAGCTTTACACTACATCATGTTTTATTTACGTTTCTTGCTTTAAGTGTGTATTGTTTGGGCATTATGATTCCATTTACTTTCTGTGCAGTTTGTATAAATCTTTATTTGTCATTTCTTACATAGTAATTCTGAGTTTCATTTTTGTTGTTTTAGATTATGTATGAATTTGTGATTCTTTTACCATTTGTGATACAGTACGTAACCTTATGATTATATGTTATTATATTCGTAGGAATACAGAGCTAATGTTATGCATGGTGAAACCACGACGCTAAAATCATTGCATAGTGTACACACATTAGCTATGGTTACAACATCGTTTCAAAATGATGAAATAGATGATCTTCAACCAAAATGTAGTCATTCCGAATTCATCAGTCTAACTTCAATGATTCATAAACCTGGTTCCTTGTTGCAATACGTAGCTTGCTATATTTTGTCCTGAGATTGAACAAAGCTATTTTTATAACATTAAAATGACACCAACAAAATTTGATTTGTGTAGAGATTCGTTTTCTGGCGGACCTCTCTAACCTAGCCTCTCCGTCTGACCCCAATGTACCAAGGTTGCTGGAACGTTTCCGTTATACATGTACCGTCTGACAAAATTATAATTCACATCATTATCTATCTTTGTAGGTTCCAAGAACAAAAAGGTTTTATAAGAATGTAATATTGGTGATTCAGTCACCAAACCTGGTTACGCCAGTGGGCGACCATGATTGTATCAAAGCCATTTTCGCTATTTGAGACACAGCACAGACTTACCACGTACCTTACCCGATCCAATGGTTCTCTGAGAGTGTAGTAATATTTTCATTTAGGAGTATCTAGGGAAGCTTATTGCTGCCACGTGAGTTTTTTTCTATCTCGAACACTTCAAATAAGCATATCATAATTTCGAGCTACTATCTCGAACTTTCGAGTTATTATTCCAAATACCGAATGATTATCTCGAAATTTCGGCATAGTATCTTGAAATTTCGAGTAAGTACTGTACCACGAACGTTTTAAGTATTATATCGGAACTTTGAGTTACTTTATGAAGATTTCAAGTGATTATCGCGAAATATTTTGAGATAGTATCTCCAAATTCGAGATACTAAATCGAAATTTTGATATAGATAAAAAAAACTGACAAGGCAGCAATACGCCTCTGTAAGTATGGTTTGTATTCCGTTTCACTTCAAATCACATATAATCATGCCAACAATACTCCTATCTATTTAAAATGGAACAAGTTATTCAAATGGCTAAAATTGGGTTCAGTGCTGCACTGTTAAAGACCAATCTTCAAAAATTCATTTTCTGGTTATTTGCCAGAACACACGAGAATTTCCCGCCATGTCTAGGACTTGACCAGCCATCAATAACTTCCGATAATTAGGTGTCGGAGCAAATCGTCTTTTATATTTATAGATAACTATAAACCAATAACTCTGTGAAATCATCTTGATAGGAGGCGCTGCTCATCCAAGCGATTCTATTTAATAATACATAACCAGAATAATTCTCGCTCACTAGTAAAGAGTAGAAGCGTACGACGGATAATTCAGGTTATTAGTATATCAAAATATATAAATTTCCTTTTTATTCAATAATTACGTCATATGCTTGATTTAAGAAAAGACATTTACTCTTCCGGAATATCTGCGCTCATATTCATAAAACCGTATAAATGCGTAAATCCCTTTTTTGATCAATCTGGTATTTTTTCTATTATTTGAAGGGATTTTAAATAAAGACCTCAAGTAAGATATAAATTCTGATGTTCGTTTTTTTTTAAACATCTATTCTTTTTTGTTTCGGTTATGTTACCTGGTCGCCATTTTGTAATAATTTGATAAAGCTGAGATAAGTCTGAGATACAAAGTCATTATTTCAACAGAACCAAAAGTACCAAACATTCAGTTCACTTACAGGATCTAATTTTCCAAGAGTTTGCTAATTTCAGCATATTTTTCCAGGCGATGCCCTTGCACTAGACTGGAGAGTATCAAGAACGACACTTATCGGAAAATTGACTAATCAATTCTGCGACGCGCTTCGTAACACGGTTTCCTCCGCACATGGTGTCATGCTTGTCAAGGAAAACGGGTAAGAAAATAGATATCTCGAATGCCTGGCATTCACCAGTGTTGTCACAAGATTGACAGAATAAGGAAAAATTTTCTCGACACACCCGCACCTTTATTAAGCTAATATGTCATTCCTGAATTCATAGGACATATAAAAACACCAAGACGGAGGCTTCCTTTGTAAGGTATAACATGTTTGCAGTGTTATCAGATGTCTTCATAAGTGGTACCTGTTGATATTGTGTTGTGTATAGCAGATAAAAAAGTATCTGCATACAATAAACGTGTTGACATCTTGTAGGTTGTAGCAGTTATCTGCATACAATATACCTGATGATATCTTGTAGGTTTAAGCAGATATCGACATACAATATGCATGTAAGAATATGTAGGATATAGCAGATACATGTACACTGTATCTACATATAATATACCTGTTAATCCTCCCGAACCTTTTCCTTCAACGGGAATAACTAAAGCTTTCAGTACAGAGCTGATTTTAAAAGACGTTTCTGCAAGATACAATGGCTTTTTTACTTACATTTTTGGCTTCTGCTCATGAGACTAATTGCCTTTAATTAGGTATCGTACGGTTTTTGTCATACAGATCTTTGGTGTTGTTCATTAAGACTAAACGACATTCGTACCTCACACGATGGATTGTGTCACTGTATGAAATGTCAGTACTCATTCCGGACAGGAAGAAGTTAACCTAATGACACTCGACAAAGGAGGCTTACTTCAGAAGTAAGAGTTGGCTTGGTTACTATAGAGGACGCTTACTTCAGAAGTAGCATAGGACTTTAACAACTACAGAGGACGCTTACTTCAGATGTAACATTGGACTTTAACAACTACAGAGGACGCTTACTTCAGAAGTAACATTGGACATTAACAACTACAGAGGACGCTTACTTCAGAAGTAACATTGGACTTTAACAACTACAGAGGACGCTTACTTCAGAAGTAACATTGGACTTTAACAACTACAGAGGAGGCTTACTTCAGAAGTAACATTGGACTTTAACAACTACAGAGGAGGCTTACTTCAGAAGTAACATTGGACTTTAACAACTACAGAGGACGCTTACTTCAGAAGTAACATTGGACTTTAACAACTACAGAGGACGCTTACTTCAGAAGTAACATTGGACTTTAACAACTACAGAGGACGCTTACTTCAGAAGTAACATTGGACTTTAACAACTACAGAGGACGCTTACTTCAGAAGTAACATTGGACTTTAACAACTACAGAGGACGCTTACTTCAGAAGTAACATTGGACTTTAACAACTACAGAGGACGCTTACTTCAGAAGTAACATTGGACTTTAACAACTACAGAGGACGCTTACTTCAGAAGTAGCATTGGACTTTAACAACTACAGAGGACGCTTACTTCAGAAGTAACATTGGACTTTAACAACTACAGAGGACGCTTACTTCAGAAGTAACATTGGACTTTAACAACTACAGAGGAGGCTTACTTCAGAAGTAACATTGGACATTAACAACTACAGAGGACGCTTACTTCAGAAGTAACATTGGACTTTAACAACTACAGAGGACGCTTACTTCAGAAGTAACATTGGACTTTAACAACTACAGAGGACGCTTACTTCAGAAGTAGCATTGGACATTAACAACTACAGAGGACGCTTACTTCAGAAGTAGCATTGGGCATTAACAACTACAGAGGACGCTTACTTCAGAAGTAGCATTGGACTTTAACAACTACAGAGGACGCTTACTTCAGAAGTAACATTGGACTTTAACAACTACAGAGGACGCTTTGTCCAAAAGCAAGAGTGGACTTCGACAACTACAGAGGACGCTTACTTCAGATGTAACATTGGACTTTAACAACTACAGAGGACGCTTACTTCAGAAGTAACATTGGACTTTAACAACTACAGAGGAGGCTTACTTCAGAAGTAACATTGGACTTTAACAACTACAGAGGACGCTTACTTCAGATGTAACATTGGACTTTAACAACTACAGAGGAGGCTTACTTCAGAAGTAACATTGGACTTAACAACTACAAAGGACGCTTACTTCAGAAGTAACATTGGACTTTAACAACTACAGAGGACGCTTACTTCAGAAGTAACATTGGACTTTAACAACTACAGAGGAGGCTTACTTCAGAAGTAACATTGGACTTTAACAACTACAGAGGACGCTTACTTCAGAAGTAACATTGGACTTTAACAACTACAGAGGACGCTTACTTCAGAAGTAACATTGGACTTTAACAACTACAGAGGACGCTTACTTCAGAAGTAACATTGGACTTTAACAACTACAGAGGACGCTTACTTCAGAAGTAACATTGGACTTTAACAACTACAGAGGAGGCTTACTTCAGAAGTAACATTGGACTTTAACAACTACAAAGGACGCTTACTTCAGAAGTAACATTGGACATTAACAACTACAGAGGAGGCTTACTTCAGAAGTAACATTGGACTTTAACAACTACAGAGGACGCTTACTTCAGAAGTAACATTGGACTTTAACAACTACAGAGGAGGCTTACTTCAGAAGTAACATTGGACTTTAACAACTACAGAGGACGCTTACTTCAGAAGTAACATTGGACTTTAACAACTATAGAGGACGCTTACTTCAGAAGTAACATTGGACTTTAACAACTACAGAGGACGCTTACTTCAGAAGTAGCATTGGACTTTAACAACTACAGAGGACGCTTACTTCAGAAGTAACATTGGACTTTAACAACTACAGAGGACGCTTACTTCAGAAGTAACATTGGACTTTAACAACTACAGAGGACGCTTACTTCAGAAGTAACATTGGACTTTAACAACTACAGAGGACGCTTACTTCAGAAGTAACATTGGACTTTAACAACTACAAAGGACGCTTACTTCAGAAGTAACATTGGACTTTAACAACTACAGAGGAGGCTTACTTCAGAAGTAACATTGGACTTTAACAACTACAGAGGACGCTTACTTCAGAAGTAACATTGGACTTTAACAACTACAAAGGAGGCTTACTTCAGAAGTAACATTGGACATTAACAACTACAGAGGAGGCTTACTTCAGAAGTAACATTGGACTTTAACAACTACAGAGGACGCTTACTTCAGAAGTAACATTGGACTTTAACAACTACAGAGGAGGCTTACTTCAGAAGTAGCATTGGACATTAACAACTACAGAGGAGGCTTACTTCAGAAGTAGCATTGGACTTTAACAACTACAGAGGACGCTTACTTCAGATGTAACATTGGACTTTAACAACTACAGAGGACGCTTACTTCAGAAGTAACATTGGACATTAACAACTACAGAGGACGCTTACTTCAGAAGTAACATTGGACTTTAACAACTACAAAGGAGGCTTACTTCAGAAGTAACATTGGACTTTAACAACTACAGAGGAGGCTTACTTCAGAAGTAACATTGGACTTTAACAACTACAGAGGACGCTTACTTCAGAAGTAACATTGGACTTTAACAACTACAAAGGAGGCTTACTTCAGAAGTAACATTGGACTTTAACAACTACAGAGGACGCTTACTTCAGAAGTAACATTGGACTTTAACAACTACAGAGGACGCTTACTTCAGAAGTAACATTGGACTTTAACAACTACAGAGGACGCTTACTTCAGAAGTAACATTGGACTTTAACAACTACAGAGGAGGCTTACTTCAGAAGTAGCATTGGACATTAACAACTACAGAGGAGGCTTACTTCAGAAGTAACATTGGACTTTAACAACTACAGAGGACGCTTACTTCAGAAGTAACATTGGACTTTAACAACTACAAGAGGAGGCTTACTTCAGAAGTAACATTGGACATTAACAACTACAGAGGAGGCTTACTTCAGAAGTAACATTGGACTTTAACAACTACAGAGGACGCTTACTTCAGAAGTAACATTGGACTTTAACAACTACAGAGGAGGCTTACTTCAGAAGTAACATTGGACATTAACAACTACAGAGGAGGCTTACTTCAGAAGTAACATTGGACTTTAACAACTACAGAGGACGCTTACTTCAGAAGTAACATTGGACATTAACAACTACAGAGGACGCTTACTTCAGAAGTAACATTGGACTTTAACAACTACAGAGGAGGCTTACTTCAGAAGTAACATTGGACATTAACAACTACAGAGGAGGCTTACTTCAGAAGTAACATTGGACATTAACAACTACAGAGGAGGCTTACTTCAGAAGTAACATTGGACTTTAACAACTACAGAGGACGCTTACTTCAGAAGTAACATTGGACATTAACAACTACAGAGGACGCTTACTTCAGAAGTAACATTGGACTTTAACAACTACAGAGGACGCTTACTTCAGAAGTAACATTGGACTTTAACAACTACAGAGGAGGCTTACTTCAGAAGTAACATTGGACTTAACAACTACAGAGGAGGCTTACTTCAGAAGTAACATTGGACTTTAACAACTACAGAGGACGCTTACTTCAGAAGTAACATTGGACTTTAACAACTACAGAGGACGCTTACTTCAGAAGTAACATTGGACTTTAACAACTACAGAGGACGCTTACTTCAGAAGTAACATTGGACTTTAACAACTACAGAGGACGCTTACTTCAGAAGTAACATTGGACTTTAACAACTACAGAGGACGCTTACTTCAGAAGTAACATTGGACATTAACAACTACAGAGGACGCTTACTTCAGAAGTAACATTGGACTTTAACAACTACAGAGGACGCTTACTTCAGAAGTAACATTGGACTTTAACAACTACAGAGGACGCTTACTTCAGAAGTAACATTGGACATTAACAACTACAGAGGAGGCTTACTTCAGAAGTAACATTGGACTTTAACAACTACAGAGGACGCTTACTTCAGAAGTAACATTGGACTTTAACAACTACAGAGGAGGCTTACTTCAGAAGTAACATTGGACTTTAACAACTACAGAGGACGGCTTACTTCAGAAGTAACATTGGACTTTAACAACTACAGAGGAGGCTTACTTCAGAAGTAACATTGGACTTTAACAACTACAGAGGACGCTTACTTCAGAAGTAACATTGGACTTTAACAACTACAGAGGACGCTTACTTCAGAAGTAACATTGGACATTAACAACTACAGAGGAGGCTTACTTCAGAAGTAACATTGGACTTTAACAACTACAGAGGAGGCTTACTTCAGAAGTAACATTGGACTTTAACAACTACAGAGGACGCTTACTTCAGAAGTAACATTGGACATTAACAACTACAGAGGACGCTTACTTCAGAAGTAACATTGGACTTTAACAACTACAGAGGAGGCTTACTTCAGAAGTAACATTGGACTTAACAACTACAGAGGAGGCTTACTTCAGAAGTAACATTGGACTTTAACAACTACAGAGGACGCTTACTTCAGAAGTAACATTGGACTTTAACAACTACAGAGGAGGCTTACTTCAGAAGTAACATTGGACTTTAACAACTACAGAGGAGGCTTACTTCAGAAGTAACATTGGACTTTAACAACTACAGAGGAGGCTTACTTCAGAAGTAACATTGGACTTTAACAACTACAGAGGAGGCTTACTTCAGAAGTAACATTGGACTTTAACAACTACAGAGGAGGCTTACTTCAGAAGTAACATTGGACATTAACAACTACAGAGGACGCTTACTTCAGAAGTAACATTGGACTTTAACAACTACAGAGGAGGCTTACTTCAGAAGTAACATTGGACTTTAACAACTACAGAGGACGCTTACTTCAGAAGTAACATTGGACTTTAACAACTACAGAGGACGCTTACTTCAGAAGTAACATTGGACTTTAACAACTACAGAGGAGGCTTACTTCAGAAGTAACATTGGACTTTAACAACTACAGAGGAGCGCTTACTTCAGAAGTAACATTGGACTTTAACAACTACAGAGGACGCTTACTTCAGAAGTAACATTGGACTTTAACAACTACAGAGGACGCTTACTTCAGAAGTAACATTGGACTTTAACAACTACAGAGGAGGCTTACTTCAGAAGTAACATTGGACTTTAACAACTACAGAGGACGCTTACTTCAGAAGTAACATTGGACTTTAACAACTACAGAGGACGCTTACTTCAGAAGTAACATTGGACTTTAACAACTACAGAGGACGCTTACTTCAGAAGTAACATTGGACTTAACAACTACAGAGGACGCTTACTTCAGAAGTAACATTGGACTTTAACAACTACAGAGGACGCTTACTTCAGAAGTAACATTGGACATTAACAACTACAGAGGAGGCTTACTTCAGAAGTAACATTGGACATTAACAACTACAGAGGACGCTTACTTCAGAAGTAACATTGGACATTAACAACTACAGAGGACGCTTACTTCAGAAGTAACATTGGACTTTAACAACTACAGAGGAGGCTTACTTCAGAAGTAACATTGGACTTTAACAACTACAGAGGACGCTTACTTCAGAAGTAACATTGGACTTTAACAACTACAGAGGACGCTTACTTCAGAAGTAACATTGGACTTTAACAACTACAGAGGAGGCTTACTTCAGAAGTAACATTGGACTTTAACAACTACAGAGGACGCTTACTTCAGAAGTAACATTGGACTTAACAACTACAGAGGACGCTTACTTCAGAAGTAACATTGGACTTTAACAACTACAGAGGACGCTTACTTCAGAAGTAACATTGGACTTTAACAACTACAGAGGAGGCTTACTTCAGAAGTAACATTGGACTTTAACAACTACAGAGGACGCTTACTTCAGAAGTAACATTGGACATTAACAACTACAGAGGAGGCTTACTTCAGAAGTAACATTGGACTTTAACAACTACAGAGGACGCTTACTTCAGAAGTAACATTGGACTTTAACAACTACAGAGGAGGCTTACTTCAGAAGTAACATTGGACTTTAACAACTACAGAGGACGGCTTACTTCAGAAGTAACATTGGACTTTAACAACTACAGAGGAGGCTTACTTCAGAAGTAACATTGGACTTTAACAACTACAGAGGAGGCTTACTTCAGAAGTAACATTGGACTTAACAACTACAGAGGAGGCTTACTTCAGAAGTAACATTGGACTTAACAACTACAGAGGACGCTTACTTCAGAAGTAACATTGGACTTTAACAACTACAGAGGAGGCTTACTTCAGAAGTAACATTGGACTTTAACAACTACAGAGGAGGCTTACTTCAGAAGTAACATTGGACTTTAACAACTACAGAGGAGGCTTACTTCAGAAGTAACATTGGACTTTAACAACTACAGAGGAGGCTTACTTCAGAAGTAACATTGGACTTTAACAACTACAGAGGAGGCTTACTTCAGAAGTAACATTGGACTTTAACAACTACAGAGGAGGCTTACTTCAGAAGTAACATTGGACTTTAACAACTACAGAGGAGGCTTACTTCAGAAGTAACATTGGACTTTAACAACTACAGAGGAGGCTTACTTCAGAAGTAACATTGGACTTTAACAACTACAGAGGACGCTTACTTCAGAAGTAACATTGGACATTAACAACTACAGAGGACGCTTACTTCAGAAGTAACATTGGACTTTAACAACTACAGAGGACGCTTACTTCAGAAGTAACATTGGACTTTAACAACTACAGAGGAGGCTTACTTCAGAAGTAACATTGGACTTTAACAACTACAGAGGACGCTTACTTCAGAAGTAACATTGGACTTTAACAACTACAGAGGAGGCTTACTTCAGAAGTAACATTGGACATTAACAACTACAGAGGACGCTTACTTCAGAAGTAACATTGGACTTTAACAACTACAGAGGAGGCTTACTTCAGAAGTAACATTGGACTTTAACAACTACAGAGGAGGCTTACTTCAGAAGTAACATTGGACATTAACAACTACAGAGGAGGCTTACTTCAGAAGTAACATTGGACATTAACAACTACAGAGGAGGCTTACTTCAGAAGTAACATTGGACATTTAACAACTACAGAGGAGGCTTACTTCAGAAGTAACATTGGACTTTAACAACTACAGAGGAGGCTTACTTCAGAAGTAACATTGGACTTTAACAACTACAGAGGAGGCTTACTTCAGAAGTAACATTGGACTTTAACAACTACAGAGGAAGCTTACTTCAGAAGTAACATTGGACTTTAACAACTACAGAGGAGGCTTACTTCAGAAGTAACATTGGACATTAACAACTACAGAGGAGGCTTACTTCAGAAGTAACATTGGACTTTAACAACTACAGAGGAGGCTTACTTCAGAAGTAACATTGGACTTTAACAACTACAGAGGAGGCTTACTTCAGAAGTAACATTGGACTTTAACAACTACAGAGGAGGCTTACTTCAGAAGTAACATTGGACATTAACAACTACAGAGGACGCTTACTTCAGAAGTAACATTGGACATTAACAACTACAGAGGAGGCTTACTTCAGAAGTAACATTGGACATTAACAACTACAGAGGAGGCTTACTTCAGAAGTAACATTGGACTTTAACAACTACAGAGGACGCTTACTTCAGAAGTAACATAGGACTTTAACAACTACAGAGGAGGCTTACTTCAGAAGTAACATAGGACTTTAACAACTACAGAGGAGGCTTACTTCAGAAGTAACATTGGACATTAACAACTACAGAGGACGCTTACTTCAGAAGTAACATTGGACTTTAACAACTACAGAGGAGGCTTACTTCAGAAGTAACATTGGACATTAACAACTACAGAGGAGGCTTACTTCAGAAGTAACATTGGACATTAACAACTACAAAGGAGGCTTACTTCAGAAGTAACATTGGACTTTAACAACTACAGAGGAGGCTTACTTCAGAAGTAACATTGGACATTAACAACTACAGAGGAGGCTTACTTCAGAAGTAACATTGGACTTTAACAACTACAGAGGAGGCTTACTTCAGAAGTAACATAGGACTTTAACAACTACAGAGGAGGCTTACTTCAGAAGTAACATTGGACTTTAACAACTACAGAGGACGCTTACTTCAGAAGTAACATTGGACATTAACAACTACAGAGGAGGTTTACTATAGAGTAACATTGGACTTTAACAACTACAGAGGAAGCTTACTTCAGAAGTAACATTGGACTTTAACAACTACAGAGGAGGCTTACTTCAGAAGTAACATTGGACATTAACAACTACAGAGGACGCTTACTTCAGAAGTAACATTGGACATTAACAACTACAGAGGAGGTTTACTATAGAGTAACATTGGACTTTAACAACTACAGAGGAAGCTTACTTCAGAAGTAACATTGGACATTAACAACTACAGAGGAGGCTTACTTCAGAAGTAGCATTGGACATTAACAACTACAGAGGAAGCTTACTTCAGAAGTAACATTGGACTTTAACAACTACAGAGGAGGCTTACTTCAGAAGTAACATTGGACATTAACAACTACAGAGGACGCTTACTTCAGAAGTAACATTGGACATTAACAACTACAGAGTAGGCTTACTTCAGAAGTAACATTGGACTTTAACAACTACAGAGGAGGCTTACTTCAGAAGTAACATTGGACTTTAACAACTACAGAGGACGCTTACTTCAGAAGTAACATTGGACTTTAACAACTACAGAGGAAGCTTACTTCAGAAGTAACATAGGACTTTAACAACTACAGAGGAGGCTTACTTCAGAAGTAACATTGGACTTTAACAACTACAGAGGACGCTTACTTCAGAAGTAACATTGGACTTTAACAACTACAGAGGAGGCGTACTTCAGAAGTAACATTGGACTTTAACAACTACAGAGGACGCTTACTTCAGAAGTAACATTGGACTTTAACAACTACAGAGGACGCTTACTTCAGAAGTAGCATTGGACATTAACAACTATAGAGGAGGCTTACTTCAGAAGTAACATTGGACATTAACAACTACAAAGGAGGCTTACTTCAGAAGTAACATCGGACATTAACAACTACAGAGGACGCTTACTTCAGAAGTAACATTGGACTTTAACAACTACAGAGGAGGCTTACTTCAGAAGTAACATTGGACTTTAACAACTACAGAGGAGGCTTACTTCAGAAGTAACATTGGACATTAACAACTACAAAGGAGGCTTACTTCAGAAGTAACATTGGACTTTAACAACTACAGAGGAGGCTTACTTCAGAAGTAACATTGGACATTAACAACTACAGAGGAGGCTTACTTCAGAAGTAACATTGGACTTTAACAACTACAGAGGAGGCTTACTTCAGAAGTAACATTGGACATTAACAACTACAGAGGAGGCTTACTTCAGAAGTAACATTGGACATTAACAACTACAGAGGACGCTTACTTCAGAAGTAACATAGGACTTTAACAACTACAGAGGAGGCTTATTTCAGAAGTAACATTGGACTTTAACAACTACAGAGGACGCTTACTTCAGAAGTAACATTGGACATTAACAACTACAGAGGAGGTTTACTATAGAGTAACATTGGACTTTAACAACTACAGAGGAAGCTTACTTCAGAAGTAACATTGGACTTTAACAACTACAGAGGAGGCTTACTTCAGAAGTAACATTGGACATTAACAACTACAGAGGACGCTTACTTCAGAAGTAACATTGGACATTAACAACTACAGAGGAGGTTTACTATAGAGTAACATTGGACTTTAACAACTACAGAGGAAGCTTACTTCAGAAGTAACATTGGACATTAACAACTACAGAGGAGGCTTACTTCAGAAGTAGCATTGGACATTAACAACTACAGAGGAAGCTTACTTCAGAAGTAACATTGGACTTTAACAACTACAGAGGAGGCTTACTTCAGAAGTAGCATTGGACATTAACAACTACAGAGGAAGCTTACTTCAGAAGTAACATTGGACTTAAACAACTACAGAGGACGCTTACTTCAGAAGTAACATTGGACTTTAACAACTACAGAGGACGCTTACTTCAGAAGTAACATTGGACATTAACAACTACAGAGGAGGCTTACTTCAGAAGTAACATTGGACTTTAACAACTACAGAGGACGCTTACTTCAGAAGTAACATTGGACATTAACAACTACAGAGGAGGCTTACTTCAGAAGTAACATTGGACTTTAACAACTACAAAGGAGGCTTACTTCAGAAGTAACATTGGACTTTAACAACTACAGAGGAGGCTTACTTCAGAAGTAACATTGGACTTTAACAACTACAGAGGACGCTTTGTCCAAAAGCAAGAGTGGACTTCGACAACTACAGAGGACGCTTACTTCAGATGTAATAGTGAACTTTGACAACTACAGAGTAGGCTTACTTCAGATGTAATAGTGAACTTTGACAACTACAGAGTAGGCTTACTTCAGATGTAAGAGTTGGCTTGGTTACTACAGAGAAGGCTTAGTCCAGAAGCAAGAGTGTATTCTGGTAATTACAGGGGAGGCTGATTTAAGAAGTAAAGGTGAACTTCGACAACTACAGCGGATGCGTACTTCAGAAGTAGGAGTGGACTTTGGTAGCTATAGACGGCACATACTTAAGACTATGGCAGATAAGGGAGAAGCTTATTTAAGTAGTAAGGGTGGACCTCGTCATCTGCACAGGAGGTTTAGTTCAGGACCAAAGTTAAATTTGTCTTGATATATATATCTTAGGCCTAATACTACACACCACATACAACTGCATGTATTATACACGTAGAAACGGCTGCTGATAGATTATTTTGACTTGTTGATAACAAAATTATCTATAATTTGATAAAAAAAAAAGTTAAATTAAAATCACTTTTTATATCTTCCAACTAATTTAAGCATTCTTATACAGCTGCTGTGCGTTTGTGGGCGCAATTACGTAAAATTGTAGGACTGTCACTCTGTATCGAAATTATACAATTTAAGATATCTTTTTGTTTTTTTATTTTTGTAAACAGATTAAAAGAACAAATTTAAATTAGAATACTGAGGCATTTTCTCCATTTCATCGACCTTGGTTATGTAATTTCTTTGAAAAACTACAACGGATCTCGTTTTAATTCAATAGGTTTTGTAAATGTCGATTAAATTATATAATTAAGGCACTATACTTTAATACTTCCTGCTTTTAATTATCATCGCAGTCCTGCTAATATGCATTGATTTCTGCTGGTACATTGTTATCAAGTTTGTAGTTGACAGAAATAAAGAAACATGCTGCTGTTATGTTTTAGCATTGTAAGACGAAAGACTCTTGCTAGCTTTAACCTTGATAATGTAATCACGAAATCCGTTTGTTTCTCACAAACATAAACTACTTCTTCTACGTAAGCATGTCTATACGGATCAATGTGAAAGCAAGCAAGAAAGATGGACATAAAGGCAGAAAGAACATCGTTGCAAGAAAATCCGGATATAATGCTTTTAAAACACATGGCATGACAAAAATTGATAAAGGGTGTAGTTATAACATGAATTTGTAAGAAATGATAGATATTTTGATGAAATATACACAAAAATGACTTTGCATGTCTGTCTAAATTGAAACAGAACACAAACCAATATATTTTAACTCACGGTAGATACATATGTTGAGATTGATCAGGTTTACATGTAATGAAATTATGAAAAATCCCTTTAGACATACTACCATTTAATATATGCGTGTCCAGAAGAAAACGCCTTGTTCAGTGTATACTGTAGCATGTACACTAAATGTATATACTGTTTATACCAGTGTTTACCTATACGAGTTTCCATAGCATTGATGTTTTTGTTTTATGTCAGTTTTAGACGGATTTCTGTTTAATGTTTCGTTGGTTATTAAGGTGTTTAGAGCTTCTGATTACAAATTGTTTTAGTTATAGAGGTTACCGGATAATTTGAGGTTCGGGAGTGTTTCTATATATGGTTAGATGGTTGCTATCGTAAAACGTCCTATAAATGCAATAGGGTCATTTAAGGACAGTGGCTGTGTGAACAAGGCGAACTTACGGCCCTATCAGTTACAGTGCTGTATCATTTAAATGTCATATAACAGACATATTGATATGACATCATTTCCGGTTCACGATACGATACTTTAGTCGTTTCATATAATTATGCATTTAGGACAACATGTATTATTCTTATGGCTGCAGGGACCTCATCATAGAGAAAAGAGTAAATATAGCAATTCTTTAGGCAGCTCTTTAATGTTAATTTTCAGATACTCCGATTTAGTTCTAATCATGCAAATGAAAACATATGCATATATATGTAAGTAGTAAACAATTATGATAAAAATTTGTCCCGCAGATGTTCCCATATATCGCCATATCACATATCTTTGAATTTGAGGTCGAATGCCTAGTTAGCATTAAATATTTCTTGTGCGTTTTAAAACAACTACGATACTTATTGTTTAATCCTTTTTCATATATTTTACCTTTACTTAACACAACGTAATTTTACCGATTTACAGAAAAGGGCACGTGATTGAAAATATCACGTGTCATCATCTTAAAAACATACCCATAACAACTTTGTATAAAGGATTGCCTATTCAGCTTCAACATAAATATACACACTTCAAACGCACGACTCTTTGCGTTAACGTCTGTTCGAGCCTAGACATTATACAGCTGATGAGAAATGACCATGCAATACTGTGTAGTTCGAACTCATCCTTCACACGTTGGCAGACCTTACGACATCCGTTCTCATCAAGTTCGATAAAATGTAAAGAATAAAAAAAACGAAATACGACCTCGTAAACGTCCTCCTGACATCAAAGAACAAACGTTTAGCGATTACATGTCGAATAAAAACAGAGGTCGAGGCCCAGACCGATGCTGTGCTTCGGTACCGGCCATTGTGGGGTATACCTCCGAGATTGCTAACAAAGACTACAGAACGCTATCGACAAATTTCATCAAACTTGGTACTGTACTTTCTGCTGAAATGTGTTCTGTACGTATCTAAATGTAATGGGTTACCATCACAAAGATCACGAGATCTATTTGTTTATTTTGGCTCCACAGAATATTCTAAATTAAATACAATTACCATGCTTATAAAAATAAAGGTTTTTGTCCATCGAAACAAATTTCAGACATTTTATTTAGATATTTACTTATGCTGTCTTAAACAAAGCCTCAAATATCGAAGGAACAAGCTGTTGTTTTTATTTCATGAAGGCATACTTCATCATGCAATCAAACAGTCTCCGCCGTGGTTTGGCGCCTACGTAAAGTGAACACAACTATAACAAAAAAGCAGCACAGCAAACCATATGAGATCATTGTAGGCGATATAAATCTCCAAGAAAACATGATAGGGGGTCCCGGTTCGCCATATATCCCGTACCTATTCCCAGACGAGTTCAGCCTTTGTCTTACACAGGCTCTAATTAGTATTGATGGGGTCCGACGACATCCGATCATATTTGTAGGCCCGCTAATTGTTCCGGAATTTGTCGACCAATAACTTTTCAGTGGTATTGGGTTAGTTTAGACATTTAAAGGAATGTATGGTTAGTTTTTAGTCACTGGAAGTCTCATGAGTTTTGAAGTTTAATAAGCCCAGTGTTGATAGAATTAAAGTGTATGTTTGACTTCAATGATAAGTGAAATAGTTGTGTTTATTTTATACGTATATAGCTTTCTACAATTAAAAGTTCTCGAATGATTTGGAAGTGATAAGTACACACTATGACATATGTTTTGATGTTATCTGACTCCGTAACAAGACTGTCTTGTTATAAAGGATTATGTCCATGTATTGATAACAGGAAGACCATTGATAAAATATGTTGATACACTTATATATCAGCCGATGAATTGCCACTAAACCCACATACACATATGTGTTATTGTTCTAATTAATATACATGTAACAATTAAACAATAAAAAGTGATGTAACAACTTCTGCAGTCATTCTGGAGCCTTCCAAAGAGGAACTGATGAATACATTAGCACGCTATATTATTCTTATTTATTCGAAGAATCCAGTCTCTTTCACATTCAGTTTGTAAAATCGTGCGATCAATGTTAAGCTGCTTGGAAAAGAGTCGCGAAATAAGGCATTATCAAAAAAATCATAGAAGATAGTGTACATGTGTAATTATCTGGTCTAAATCTAACGTAAACTTAATACCAATGACAGGGATATGTATAATTTAAATCTGCGACAGTATGGTAACCACAATTTAAATTACACTGGTGTGCAGCCGTATGTTTTGAATTAGAGCCCAAATGTTCATTTTTTGACATGAATACTGGCTAGTGAATCGGTTTGCAGCCAGAGTTTATGCTTTACTTATGTTTCGTAATGTTGAATATGAAAAATTATGACGAAGCTTCAACTGTATCCCTGGGTTGTCACTGTACTTTCTAACAAACATGGTTGACGTGGACAAAGTATCGCAGCATTACGTCATAATTGAAAGATATGGATTAACTGAGGATTTTTTTTTTAACTGAATTGTTCGGGAATGTCAAAGCCAAATAAGGGAAAGCCAAATTCGGCTTAATGGGGAAAAAAATGAAAAGGTGCTAAGGATTTAATTTTAAACGAAAAGACAAAATGTCACATGCATATTAGCCAAGATACTTAGTCTGAGTTATATATCAAACAAAGCCTTTCTCAACATCCCATATTTGCCGCTAAATTTTCAAAGGTTATTTGATAATATTTGCCGCTATTGATCTACGTGACTAATGTATTGTTTTCTCGTCTATACCCAATGATTTAAAACAATTAAACTGAAAATGGTATTTTAACTTCGAAGTTTCTAATGAAGCATTATAAACTCATTAAGAAGCTAACCAGACTTGGAACTGGAGAAAGCAGCCATATACACCTGTCTATCGGACGATTGACTGATTTCTTAGATATCATTACTACTAATTTTCTGAGGACGCTTTGACCAATGACCAAAGTCCGGATATCGGAGACAAATTCCGCCATAGAAAAAATTCCATTATCCGTAATTGTCCTGGGGCATTGCCAATTCTAATTTGCATTCGTTCATTCCCCCGAACCTGTGTATATTTTGGTCGATTGGGATTTGATGATATTCGGACGAATAAGAAGGCGATATTTGAGTAATAAAGTCAAGCTCGTGCGCTCGTGCTCCCTTTCATGTCATTGAAGAAACACCGCTAGTTCCGATTTAATTACCAATGTCCTGGCAATGACAAAGTGTTTGTGTGTTTATCGATGCGAGGGTAATATTAATAGGTAATATGATAAAAACAATCAAATTGTCGTTCTCACGTGGGTCTGATACTAATGAAAGCAATCACAGTGAGATTAGGTATGGTATCGCTGACTTCAGAAGCACGTGCATTCAATGACGTATTTTAAGGTAATGCTTGGGGCAAGCGTGCCACCTTAAAGAACTCTACATTCCCAACATTTTCAATCGTCACAGGATAATTTTCAAATGTTCAAATCAATCAATCAATCAATCAATCAATCAATCAATCAATCAATCAATCAATCAATCGATCAACGTGTTACATGAACTGAATACGCTATGGTTTGACAATGAATGACCTGATTCAAAGCTAAGGACAGTACAGATTTCCCATAGGAAAGAAATGTTGATGACTTCTCTTTGCTCCAATATTGCCTCCCTTCTGGGAAATTTTAAGTAACGTGTTTAACACTAAGGGCGGATCTCGACCGCCATCAATGCTAATCTGTGTGATCATATCCTTATTTAGCTCGCTTTATAAAATCGGATGAATTAACGGTGAGTACAGAAAGCTATATCGTAAATATTTCTATAGATGTTATGACATTTGAGAGAAGTTTTATCATTTCCAGATGTTAAATTGTTTTTGGTCATGCATGTTTTCATCAAAGAATCAAAACGGCCTCAATGAGACTTATTTCCCATGTGTCCAGATAATGTATTTTTAGAATGAAACCTCTCCATGATATAACCGATTTTAGCCTTTAACGTCTAGTGTAATCTAAAAAACATGGAAATCGTTAAAATATAAACATACAAACACACGTATGTATCGCGGATTGTCTGAACTGGCCATATAGATCTGTCTATTATAACTTAATCATCTCAGCATTGATCAGGGAAGACAACTCGGGCTGATATGACGCGGTAGTAATACATAAAATGGCGATAAATGCCACACTTATTTGACCTCGTGCTGCGGAGAAGGCGTCCGGAATAAAAGTATTACCTTATAATGGAATTCACCGTTGGCAGTGAAATAGTCGCATTGCCAGGGAAAGACCGGATACCGATCGTACCGAGGGAATTCTGGGTAAAGTACTCGCAACTGCTTACACAACAATATAACCATTAATATATTTAAGTGTATATAAAGCCATGCCTCTCCCCACGAGACATTTCCCAAAACATCAAAATATCAGTCTGATCAGATTATTCGGAAATGTGATATCTATCGGTCTGATCAGATTATTTAGAAATGTGATATTTTTCCAGGAGATTTCACCAAAATTATATACCTGGCTTCTGTTAATTCGTGGTCAGACCAGAGCTGCTTTTTTCTTTCCTTTTTTTTCTGTTTTGCGTCCGCCTGCTTGTACGTTTTCGGGAAATTTCACGCAAAACAAACACAAACTGATTTCCATAGTTAAGTAGCAAAATATCAGTAAATTTCACGAAATCAAATTCTATCCACATCACCAGTCGGTCAGAACACCTATTAAAACAACCATATTCAACAGCTTAAAGTTGATTTTTGCAAAGCTGAAAAATTATGTTTTAATTAAGTTTTCCTCCAAATTACATACATATATAAAATGTAGTACATAATACAAAAAAATATCCCTAACAAATATCTTGTGTTTTTACATTTGTGATGTTCACCTTGCTTGCTGGTCGTATTTTGAAATCTAAAATGACGCAAAACAGGGAAAAACACAACTGCGTTCTTTTTTTCATTACTAGCAAATCGATGAAAAATTAAAAACAGAATGATTGATTCTGCCATTAATAGTCTTATAAAGAATAGTCGTTTCAGTATATCTGACCGCGTAAAACATTTAACAGACATTAAAAGTGAAACGTAGAAAGCGATCGTCATGTTTTTACAAATTTTACCTCTTGACATTGCACATTGTATAGTTCTTATAAATATCTTGTTTACAACGTTTTATCAATGATATAATGAATCTGACGTTGAGCAAGCATCGACAATGTTTCATTTTTTCCCGGTGTTCAATGTAAAAAGATATATCAGTGGTCAAGCTCGTTTTGTGTAAGATGCATTGTACAGGCAACTGTTGTGCCAGGGAGTACTTGCTTAAAACGTCAGAAAAAAACCTGTTCTGTGTCAGTCTATGTTAATGTAAACTTTGAAAACGGGAGCTACAACGGTTTCCGGGAAATCACGGACGGAAACCCACGAGACTGCGACATGAGTTTCCGGAACCGGAACTCCTAAAATATGATGTAGTTGGAGTCATGGAGTTTCGAGTGAGTGTACATCTAAACTGTAATTGCCCGATACATTTTTTTAAGATTAAATGAGTCCAATTTAGACCAAAGGCACAGTCTTGATATGTACACGAGATTAGCAATACTTCACCTGTTCGAACTAACGTCCAATTTGCTCGCGGCCAGTTAATGTGATTTGTACGTAAACACCAGTTAGAAAGTCACACACAGCGCTAACAACTGATTCAATGTTTAATGAGCTTCGACGAATTATATTGATCTTAAGGACACCGCAGGAAACAGTTCAATCTGCCGTGTGAAAACCAGCCACTTCAGAAACCAATGCTGATGATACTGACCTTTGTCGACCTTTGCGAAATTTGCGAGATGCTACCCTCTAACCACGGCAGTAATTGTCTGATCTCCTTGGCATCGGAAACTAGCCAGGGGCAATACTGTCCGTGTTTCAGCTTAAATATTGTAGTATTCTAAGTTCATGTATTCCTTTTGTTTTGTATAATTATCAGTTTATTGAGTGTTTCATACTTAGCTATGTCAAAGATTATATACATATTTATGGTATCGATGGTTAATCGGCTTTTAATCATCTGTATGGAACACATGATTTGTTGTTTCAACTGAATGCCTGGTATTTGTTTGACATCCTGTTTTAAGTATAATGTCTGCAGACGTATCATAACACTACAATATATGTTATTCACACGGAAATTATCGTAATGACAGAGGATTTCGATGTGTTAATCTTTGTGATGGTATGTAACATACATCTGTATATCAACATGTCTTTGCTTGATCTAGACAATACCGAACAAATCGATTACGAGGCCTATAGATTATAGGCATGCTGCTGCCTTTAGGGCTCTAAATTCTGTAATCAATGAAAGTGGAATTACTAAACATCATGCCAACGTAACTATTATTAAGCAATAGGCATTACACAAACTCGTCTGTAGATAACAAAATTAACATTTAAAGACAAATATAAACTTAAAAAGTCTCGGGTAACTCTCATTAAGATCGGACATATTACTTCATTACCTTTTTGATGTATATATGTTTGTGACGTAATTTATACATTCCAGTGGTGTTTGCTGTATAAACTACCGGGTGGGGTGTGCTGCTGGGTGTCTTCGGCAGTACGCTTCAGTGAGGTAGCACTATAAATCGGCAAAAGTTCCGGCCTATCACAAGGAGAGTTAACACGAACCTGCCGCAGCCTCCCAAAACACACATAAACACTCACAACACGCATGCATGTCGCACGCACGGGAGACCGTCATTAAATGACCTTAGCTGTTAATAGGACGTTAAACAAAATAAACCAAACCAAAACAATCTGTATAAACTGCACATCCCTTGGACTTCTGTAACACATTCCCTTGACGTATTTCACACAAACCCGTGACGTATGTCACATATTCCCCTGACGTTTATCACATATTCCTTTGACGTTTGACACACATAATTCGTAACATGTATTAATCACCTGTCTATTGTGAATAGAAGAATTAGTTCGTTATGTGTTCAGTTAAGTAAATGTCACTGGATCTACTGATGATCGATCTAGTCCATATTTATCATATTAGGGAAATATTTATCTTGTCGAGGTAGCCGATTTGAAGTAAAGTACAGTAATAAATCAAATATATGATTTATTAGTAGTGTTATATCATATAGTTATACATGTTGGTAATCGTCTATTCGACACTACATAGAAATTGTGGTGATATTTCGGTTGGTATTTCCGACATCAATCATAAGAATGTAAAGTACTTTTACGGGTTTCTTGTTTGTACTTATATTCGAACACATAAATTATTTATGTCTTTATCAGAAAGACAATTTGTGTTTTTAGTTGTCAGTTATTTATTCATAATACTACAAATTAACAAAAACAGAGATCTCCGAGAAATATCAATGCGTTGCACTTTTGGTCCCTTTATTTAAGGAACGGAACATTCAAAATACATACACATTAATAAGTACCAGTAGTGTAATGGGTTTTCCTGAACATGACCAAAACATAACCCCTGTTTATAGAAATATTTATATCTGTTATATATATGTTCACGTACATCGCTAAATCAAATTGGCATTTATATCATGACTAGCCACCGTAACTAATCGAGGTGTCCCGAACGGTCGTCTTAGCCGTTTATATATGTTATATTACATGTGCATGCCGTTAGCGATGGTGAAGAAGTTCCGAATGACATTGTCTGCAGAGTTTCCAGGGAGGATCTATGAAGTGATTGAAGATTCTCGAAAGTCTCTCTCCATCATTAAACAAAGAGGTACTCGTATAGCTTAATCGTTGAGTCTCGACCCTTCCCTGCTCTGTATCTAGAGAGTATCCAAGGCCGAGCTTCCAAAGTAATATCAAGAGGGGAAGGAGGTGAGGAGGCTCATTAATTTTCCAGCAGCCTCGATCTAAGATCTCCGGATGTCTACGTCCAGTCCGGACCTGGCAATGAATCAATTTAAGAATCGGATCAATCATGGCACCGTCTTCTTGTGGGGCGAGAACGATAAACACAATTTTGTACGCTTCAATACTTTTAATAGAAATTGGTCGAGGCTCAGTACTTTAAAATACATTCTGCATGGATGTTGTCATATAAAATGATTGTATTTCTCGTAAGACGTGTCCGAGGCCATGACGTATAGCGACATCCATATATGTTACATTGGTTTATTTGATAATGTAAGGCATATTGGTGCCCGCGTTTTGTTGTGTCGAGGTGAAGTTAATCCGGTGACTATTATTGGTTTCATTGAGTGAAACTGCTGTCGAGGCAGCTGTACATACTAAAGTCAAAATAAAACATGAAAAGGAGTATTTTTTTTTAAATGAAGGACAAAGACAGGAACTAATGAGACTTCGAAAATCAAAAAGGTCGACCAGATTTGAGGAGATACTCAAATAAATAAAACGACAGCAATAGGAAATGGGGAGAAAACAAAAGAGAGATAATTTTTATCGATCAAGGTATACACTTTCACGATAGGGAACGTTTGCCTCAGGTGACACAAAAGCAGAAAGAAAGACATTCGCATGAATTCAGGAGACATCAAGAGGAAAGACAGCAACGGAACTTCGGAGACAAACCATACAAACGGGAAGGACCAAAGGAAAGGCAACAACATGAACCGGGATGACATCGCAACAAAAGGGGAGACAACAACAGGAACTGGGGTAACATCGCAACAAAAGGGGAGGCAACAACAGGAACTGGGGTGACATCGCAACAAAAGGGGAGACAACAACAGGAACTGGGGTGACATCGCAACAAAAGGGGAGACAACAACAGAAACTGGAGTGACATCCAAACAAAAGGGGAGACAACAAAAGGAACTGGGGTGACATCGCAACAAAAGGGGAGACAACAACAGGAACTGGGGTGACATCGCAACAAAAGGGGAGACAACAACAGGAACTGGGGTGACATCGCAACAAAAGGGGAGACAACAACAGGAACTGGGGTAACATCGCAACAAAAGGGGAGACAACAACAGAAACTGGAGTGACATCGCAACAAAAGGGGAGACAACAACAGAAACTGGGGTGACATCGCAACAAAAGGGGAGACAACAACAGGAACTGGGGTGACATCGCAACAAAAGGGGAGACAACAACAGGAACTGGGGTAACATCGCAACAAAAGGGGAGACAATAACAGAAACCGGGATGACATCGCAATAAAAGGGGAGACAACAACAGGAACTGGGGTGACATCGCAACAAAAGGGGAGACAACAACAGGAACTGGGGTAACATCGCAACAAAAGGGGAGACAACAACAGGAACTGGGGTAACATCGCAACAAAAGGGGAGACAACAAAAGGAACTGGGGTAACATCGCAACAAAAGGGGAGACAACAACAGGAACTGGGGTAACATCGCAACAAAAGGGGAGACAACAACAGGAACTGGGGTAACATCGCAACAAAAGGGGAGACAACAACAGGAACTGGGGTAACATCGCAACAAAAGGGGAGACAATAACAGAAACTGGAGTGACATCCAAACAAAAGGGGAGACAACAAAAGGAACTGGGGTGACATCCAAACAAAAGGGGAGACAACAAAAGGAACTGGGGTAACATCGCAAAACAAATGGAGAAACAACATCAGAAACTGGAGAGGCATCCAAAACAAAAGGTGAGACAACAACATGAACTCAGGAGATAGCAGGGCGAATGGAGAAACAACATCAGGAACCGAGGAAACAGCAAAACAAAAGGACAAACAACAACAGAAACTCAGGCGACACCAAAACAAAAGGAGAGACGACAATGGGAATGGCTAGACATAATCAATCGTGAGAATAAACGCCTTTGGATTTGTGTTCAAAATAAAGATAGATGAGAGTAGTATACTTGAGAAGTCATCGCTGTCTTATAAACTCCATAAATACTTTACATTGATAAATTGTAGTACTAAGCAGTCAACAAGATAGTTCGTCCGTCCGAGGACATTTGTAATAGTTTCTCGCTTATTTCCGTGTTTACAAACACTGACAATGAATGTCTCAAAAACTCACTCTGGCGTTTTTGAAGGATTCGAACATGAATAAACAGATTGTTAACAAATTTATGTACATGAATACAAAATCTGACGTTTGTATATAGATTTTATTCCATAGCTTAGACAAAGAAATGTCTGGACTACTGATACTGTGACGTTATCTGAGTCAAATCCGACATCGATCGCGCTGTCCTTCATCACCTAGAATCATGACACAGTGAGGAATGTTTATCCTGATAGAGAGTTCTTCAGACTTTAGGTTTGCACCTGTGACAGGGAAATATTCGATTTATTTGGCAAAGCAAAAGGCTTAATAAAGTACTATATGGTTGTAATCACTTTTTCTTCTATCTAATGTTAAGATTATACAAATAAATACATATTCATAAAAATAAAAATGGATTCATTAGAAAAGAAAAATAAACATTGTCATAAATGTAAAACATTGTCATTAACGTATATATCGTCATAAAAAATCGCTTTAAAAATAAAAATAAACGTCGTCATAAAAATAAATACGCATTCATGAAGATACATGTGGGTGCAAACAAAATGAACGAACTATTATTCGTTCGAAAGAAACGCAAGTGGACGGTACATTTTTTATCTGTTATGTTTGAGGTAGTGCATCAATATTTTCTATTTTCTTTTCACTTGACAATATTTACCTGCTGGTTTACAACATATTGTCTCGGTATGCTACAGAATACTGTCAATTATATGAAGGGCTATTGTCAGAAACAACTGGTGCTAAACTTAGTGCCGGACATATTGCTGATATACCGACGTCCGTGAACTCGTTCTACATTTAGTTAACGACAAGTCACCCGCCAGGACAAGTTGTTAATGACCAACAGGCAGGTGCCTCCATCAAGGAGTACATAATACCAAAGGGCAAACTAGGAAGGTCAAGTTCATGTTCAAAATGTCTCGGGGAAGTCACAAGTACGGGACACATTTGTTAGTCTGCGAACTGAACAGTTCATTTATAGGAATGGTAAGTCCAGCTGTGGTTGATAGATTTGTTCGAATGGTTGTCCCTCGGCTTCTCAGTCTCACAGCGCCCCCTAGCGGCGTTCTACCGTAAACAACAGACGCCGTGCACGTGGAGCTACAAAATGGCCGCTAAATGTTTGATGATCTGTGTGGGTCTAATTAGACCATGGCTGTTATCCAGCGAGATCTGATGAGTTATGATGTCATTAGCGACTGTAGAAGAAGACTACATAAAACCAAGCCTAACCATGATCGGTGACCAAGACGCTATTATGACATTTAACTTTACGGGGGAATTCCAGGCCTCCTCTGCGTCTATCAGCCATTTATTTTATCGCCGATGTTTACTCTGCGATGGGTGAAGTCGGTTGAGTCAATAGTATGTACTTGTTCACGAGATCTAGTGTGATTAATATTTCTGGAGTTTATCCCTGTTTTGGGGATGCAGACTCAGGTCTCTTGTATTATTTTACTGTTGTCTGCCTGGAATGTTGATTAATATACAGAAAAAAAGTGGAGGTCCCTTCTCTACTTGGTTTCGTATCAATGTTCTATGATAACGGATGCGTTTGTTGCCTCGTTTATCGACATGCACTTTTAATCAACAGAAAAATCAAAGAGTTCCATACGTCACCAATTGCTCTGAAGAAAACATATGATGGCGAAGCTGCTACCGGAAGTGCGAGATTTCCTATACGTGCATACTTATGAAAATGGCAAAAATTTCATTGTGTCGAAAGTTTGTTAGCTCAAAATATATAAATGGCTAAAACGTTAGGTAACAGATACACATTATCGTCATCAATTCATTTTTTAATTAAAACAGATTTTATGTTCATCGTCTATTCCCAACATCCATTATTACCATTATCAATTCAGTTATTCCTGGGTTCTAAAATATTTCAGTATAAAGATTCATGATACATGTAATATTCATTTCAAAACGATTACTTTCATTTCATTATTTTTCTCAAAATCATCAAATGATTTCAAATGTTTGCATTGACGAAGGTTAGAGAGATGTTCCCTAAAGACACATTTCTTGGGATTCTCATAAATATATCAACAGGATCTGCTCATGACCTCACTTTGATGTTTGATCGTTTTTGACAAATGAGGACATTTTGGTATCTGCGGTGCGTAACGATAGCTCTTTTTCTACAGAAGCTTGTCAGAAACGTTACCGCTTACAACATTGTACTGAAACGCACGCGGAGAATGTGCATGTATCGGAGCTATATTGAGACAATAGAGCGCCCCATGTGATCGGTAAACACAATTTGGTGATAATTTATTGTATTAATTTGTCAAAACATAACAACAAATGTTAGTTCCATGTTCCTATTAATATCTTTTAAAATATTTAAATCTTTGGAATGGAATAATTTTCTATAAATCACCATAAAAATGTCTGAATATTTGTGGGAATTAAACGCTCCCACAGGAGCAAACGAACATGCATGCAGTTCTGTGTATGTGATTGGCAAGTTTCAATTCCTTAATTGCTTTTTAAATCATAATATTTTACTTAAAACAAAAAGGTAGATAATAATAAAGATTAATAAGATAAAATAAATAAGTAAATAAAAAACGACGGCCATACTTGTTCATCCATGATTTGACTTCTGATTGTGTGTTGTATTTGTTTTTTGTTGTTGTTTTATTGGTTTTGGTTTGTTAATTCTTTTTTCTTTTGATTTTTCATTTTTGTTGTTGTTTGTTTGTTTTGTTGTGTTTTTGTTTTTTGCGAACAGTATTTTTGTACGTTACTATATAGTTATCTTGCTCTTACGCCTCGAGGCAGTAAAGGTGTTCAAACGAATTTGGTCTCAAATGTCATATGGCACATTCCACAAGTACCACGCTTTTCTGATTCTTTTTAATCAAATTTACACATCCGATCGAGCAGAAGTGCCGTGGCGTCCTTAATGATGTTTTTGAGTATGTCGAGTTCAGTCAGTAACGTGTGACTAGACAGTGCACGAAGACATTAGCTATCAGTATACTTCTGAGATAAAAATACAAACCTCCTCGATTAACATGTACATGGAATATGCTTAAGTTTATATATAATTGACGAAATGTACATTGCTGATGGAGGATATTTTCGCTTTAACGTTTTGTTAAAAAAGAAAGTCGTCCATGATTAAAATGTATGATGAACACACCTCCAGAATGTAGTATGATCGTCGTTCCTGCATTGATTTGAAATATCGTATTTCCTCATGAGAGAACGGGATCGCCCTTTTTGATTAATTACTCTCATTAGTGTGTTTTGTGGGTGGTGTAGGCACAGAAGATACTGACCCTTTCAGAACACCTGGTGTAAGCCTCCCATTACTCATTCCGGATAAATCGAACGGCGATTTGTATATTAGTTTCGTTTATATGTGTTTATTGTGTGAATTAAAGACTCGCCAACGAATGTTTAAGCTTCGACAGCAGAAATACATATTATTGATTAAAGTACTTACATTTTATAATGAACATTCGTGTTACACAAATTAATAACATCATCGATAGCCAGGTAACACTTTATCGACTAGTACCAAGCCTCTGTCCATAAATATAGCAATCTGCTCCTTCTCAATAAATGAAAAAAAGAAAAGATAAAAAAAAAAAAAAACAAGAAAAAGAAGAAGAAAAAAAAAAATCTCAAACAGTATATCTACATTATTAAATAAACTACAGTTTATCAAATGTAATTTCTTGCAATGTTAAGAAATCAATTTCTTTCAACAGAAATATTCCCTAACTGAGAGTTTCCGGTATTTTGTTTAGTGCTACGCTTCCCCCGGAAGTGACTAGACAAAAACGACACATTGGTGTATACCTTTGTCTTCAACGTTTAACCATCAGTTGTAGATAAGATTTGGAATGACCACTTTCCACAGACGCAAGAGTCAGTCTTACTGATATGGCCTTTGGAATCAACAGGACATAGAACAGTTTTTATAACTGTACGATAATTATAATGTAAAAGGTTTTACAAATATTACTACGTAGACATTTAAAATCATAGGGTCGATGAAATTCAAGTCAAACATACACGTCAAGTTTTCAAGGAAACAGCTCTGAAAGTGAACAAATGAATTGAAAAAGAGCTTAAATTGCTTTGGTCGTAATTATAAGGAGATGTTGACGATTGTTTTCGCCAACTCATTATTTTAAACTCAAAATAGCATTTCTCACATAATATCCAAAGTAAACGAAAGCTTCATACGTTTTTTCATTACATTTAAGCATTGGTGTCAATTTCTTTTAGTTTCATCGGGGTATGAAACAAAATTTATTTGCAAACTGTATGAATCCGCGTAGCGGATTCTTACAGAAGTTTGCAAACACAATTTGTTTCATACCCCTATGAAACCAAAAATAATTGACATCAACGCTTATAATTAATTTTTGAAAATAATTTTCTAATTTAAAACATGTTTTATGTACAATTGTACTGGTTTTACATGGGATTCTTTTTCTCAAATCAATAGCAACGTCAATTGTCGTATTATGACGTCACATTTTTCGCGCCATTCTCGGAATTTTTTGGTATGAAATAAAAATCTCAATTAATCAGAATGCCGCATTCTGCGTTCAAACAATGGAAAAATAATTATTATACATTAAATACATAGTTATATCAACTGGAACGGGAGCAGTTTCGTGAGGAAATATCGTAGAACCGTTACCTTTATATGAGTACAAGGAAAGGTAGGATCACAATGAGTCATTGTCGATTTAAACCTCTACCTGTTAATTAACTCTTGTTTCACATGAGTAAAACATCGATAATAAGTCTGTTTATTTAAAACTCCCTAATGGCATTGTCATGGCGGCCTACCGTCTCTATACAGCACTACAGAGTAGCCATGTCGTTATACATATGACACGTGATCTATACCTATTACCGCCCCTAGACATGCACCCAAATACACGAAATCCGGATCTTGGCTACATGAGAACTCTTTAGTGACAAATGGCAGGAACAATATACCACTTCCGGCTTGTGAAGGCTGACAGGTAAAATTACTTATGATAACATCTCTCAAACATTACCATACTTTTAGAGCTGAGAGATATGGATAACGAACTATCGAGAACACACATTTTATGCGGAAGGATATTCATTCAGACACAAGCATAGGAACTACATTTTGTCCGTTTTTGAAAGTATCGTGAAAAATCACTCAAGCATTTATGCCACGTGATAAATCTGACGTCATAAGCACGAAACGTTCACCAAAAGTGATGTACAATGTATATGACCCATTCTCCAAGTCTTCAGTTGGCGGTGTAAGATTGTATCATTGCGCAATGTTACATAGAATTAAAGCGTGTGTTCTGCGGCATTTTACACACTGCCTTGCTCTGGTTTACACCAGCGCCAAATGTGTTTCTCTCCAGAGGAAACAGCCCCATATACTACCGTATGTGTCTGTATGTATATTTGACAGATTATTTCCTGTCAATATCTTGACGTAAAAGGGTCACAAAAGTTATTTTATAGTGGATTTATCTCAAGCGCGGGTTTTCTTCATGTTACGCAATATAAAGTCTTACCTCCATTCCTTCAGATATATCATTTTGTTGAAAGGTTTCTGAGAAAATCAACCAAATGGAGGAAAAAGATAAAGATCCCGATAATATCCTAGTGGTACAGGGGTGACCATGGAACTATATCTACTACCTTACTTAGCCATCTAGATCATTTAGATTATTTCTATTGTATCTATCAATTAAAATAGTTGAACCATTTAAGGTATTCATATAATTAACTTTAAACTCTGAAGATTAACGTGTATGATAAATATGAATAAGTATATTCAATATATATCGACATATTAAATACTATTACACATACGTTTTTCTCCATCTGTATCAATTTTTTTCTTGTGGTGTTACATGTGTATATAATTAATAAAGAAATGATAAAATTATATCTAATGGTCCTTTCCTTTCTATAACTGCTGGAAATAGCTTCAGTCAAACATTTTGTTTTACGGTGGCAAATTCTACTCCAAAACTAAAACTCTAGGTTTGTGGTTTTCTAAGATTTTGGGCCTCTGTGTCCCTATTGTCCTGTATTCCCTATTGTCCCTAATTTCTCTATTGTCTTGTCTCTATTGTCCCTATTGTCCCTGTAGTCCCTATTTTCTCCTTTGTCTCTTTTGTCTCTATTGTCCCTGTAGTCCCTATTGTCTATATTGTCCCTTTTGTCCCTATTGTCTCTATTGTGCCTGTAGTCCCTATTGTCCCTATTGTCTCTTTTGTCCCTATTGTCCCTGTAGTCCCTATTGTCCCTATTGTCTCTATTGTGCCTGTAGTCCCTATTGTCCCTATTGTCTCTTTTGTCCCTATTGTCCCTGTAGTCCCTATTGTCTCTATTGTCCCTATTGTCCCTGTAGTCCCTATTGTCTCTTTTGTCCCTATTGTCCCTGTAGTCCCTATTGTCTCTATTGTCCCTATTGTCTCTATTGTCCCTATTGTCTCTTTTGTTTGTCCCTATTGTCCCTGTAGTCCCTATTGTATCTATTGTCCCTATTGTCTCTTTTGTTTGTCCCTATTGTCCCTGTATTCCCTATTGTCTTTATTGTCCTTGCTGTCTCTATTGTCCCTATTGTCTCTATTGTCCCTATTGTCTCTATTGTCCCTATTGTCCCTGTAGTCTCTATTGTCCCTATTGTCTCTATTTTCCCTATTGTCTCTATTGTCCCTATTGTCTCTATTGTCCCTATTGTCTCTATTGTCCCTATTGTTTTGTTTCAGTGATCGTAAGTATAACGCGCTATATAGAATGTCTGTATCCCATCACGTTCATACCACCGTAAACGCAATAGAAACACCATTCAATTCATATATTTACATCAAGCTAATCGTGGAAATGCTGTACGAACAAAATAAAAATCGAGATGTGTTGCGACGTTAGTAACTACGACAGCCGTGTTTGCTTAGATAATAAAGTTCAAGTGAATCTACGTAAAGACACCAGTATTGTAAACAAATTTAAAAGAAACAACTCAATATTTTTGTTTAATACATTTTACGATTTCAATTAATTGATATAATCAAAATCCACAATTTCCGTTTCGGATTAACTTTGGTTGTCAAGCACAGCGGGTATTTACACAGATTTAGTAGTAACTTGGTCGAACGTTCGATACGAACTTTACACTTCAGCCATTTCTTGTTAGCTTACCTGGTGGAGAAGTTAAATATTCACTCATTTTCGCAATCTTCAGTTAAGGTTTTGACAAAATACTCACTTGGCATTGCCTTTTTGTATAGAAATCATCGGGAAACAGAGAAAACGCTAAAATTGCGTTGATCAGTCCTTTGAAAATGGCGCCGTCTAGTTGCTTTCCGGAAACGTCACAAAGAGACGACGTCATGAACATGTTACCTATTTCCGCGCTTATTAATCCGCTGAGCCTTTTTTCACTGCTTTACGCTAATTTTAACGCAGTAAGAGTTTACTGAGCTTAGGAAGGGAGAGATGTAAATATGTTGTTTTTTCCAGTGATTGTAAGTATAACAAATCAACGATTCCCTCCTGTAAAATCTGAATAGTTTCTGTTTAATGTTCCCATTTATAGAAATGGCCACTAAACAGTATCCACTGAGTTCCAGCAGTATTGATAAATGTAAGACATGTTCCGGAAACTCTCGGTGTGGGTCGCAGCTTTTGTAGATACACAGTATGTACAATAAGATGCCGGCTATTTATTCTCACCAAACAGTATTGGTATTTTAGTTACCCGTCAACAAATCCCTGTGCAATTACTGAATACCGTAGAGTTTGGGTAACCAGCTAGGGTCAGTCTTATTGATATTCCTTAACTCAGGGAAATCACTTAATTTGAAATTGTGCACAGGAAATCATTATAGAATTTCAGGAAGGTTTTTTTTCTCCTTAAATACAATAATGAGTATCTTTAAAAAACTTGATTGTAATAAATACCCCTAGGTTAAGGAACGTTGATGAAACCGCGGTCAGGGTGACCAATTGGTGCAGGTGGTCTGTTAGTCGACAGTACTGTACACTGTAGCAGTTTTAACCAAATCTATAAAGTTTATATCAAAAGGCTATGTTTTGTGTTGATTATGATTGTACATGTATAAGTAAATGTAATTCCAAAATGTGTTTCATTCCCACAAGCTCGAAATTATGAAAATCTCCGAATAACAGAAGACTACACAGGAGGTAACGCAACTTCCTTGCGAAACAAAAGAGCATACAAGCTGTAACAGATCATAATAAAAGCTCATCCTTGTTTGTTTACGTAAATAAAATATATATATCTTTTCTTACATGTTTAGAACTGTAATCATTAATTCTTGTATAGTGTACATCGAACCCATGTATAGCCTTTAAACCGTTTGCCACTTTGACTTAGACTTTCGAAAGAAATGAAACATTGGCATATTGCTATTGTTTTCTATAATTCCCTCACCGCACGTCAATGGAACGGAAAATAATCTCAATACATTATACATTCATGTAACAACGAACAATGCTTTTTTTTTAAAAAAAAATCAAAACTTATTAAATGTTACTTTTGATAGTTTTAGGTCTAGGCATTGTCAATTTCAGCATACTGTGATATATGCACATTTATGACATAAAAACGTATGGACATCTAAACTTATATTGACAGACATGTCTGAAGTCCCTTTGAAGTGAGGACAATCAGTCAGTAGATATATTTATCAGTCTCCTGCGTCTACAGATATGAAGCAATGTCCTATCAAGTAAAATACCAAAATGGTAGATAGACATATATCAATTCCTTCGACTTCTGACGTCATCAACTGGTCGCGAGAGCGTCCCCAGTCACATGTATTTCACCGGACGTGGTGGAGGAAGTCCATCAGATGTAATTTCCGTTTTAACAAGTAGCAGACGTCACCTTTCGTCCAAATAAGGCTGCGCACGTCCAGGCTGGCGATAGAGGAGGAAAACAAGGGAAATGATACGTTATAGATTAATTTGACACAAAGCATTAACAGAAAGTAACAGAGACGGGGACCGCTTCGTCGACAAATTGCAAGTGACAGCTGAAAGAAACAGATGATCAATATTGCCTGCCAATCTCGATAGGGAATTTATTTAACCGAAAAATCAATCCACCGTCCAAGCTAATCTAATTTTACAAATCCTGGCGAATTATTAAGAAGTTTGCACAAAGAATATACACAGCTTATGAAGTAAGAAACGTCCGTCCGTTGTTTATATGTGAAATGGAGCCTAAAACGAGAGGATGCCGCTGTCGAATACTAATACAGAAAATCGCAACCGGGTGAGAATATTCCGAACTGTTCAACTCCTTTGCCACCTCCCACGAGTCTGAAAGGGAAGACTCGTCATGTGAAGGGAGCGCAGACCAAATACATTGTTCCAAATTATCATTTCTCTAGAGAGAAACAGTATTTATTTTTAAAATAGTCTTTCGCAGTCCAGCCCCTCCTACAAAACCTGTAAAATGAACACCTTCGCCTATGGGTGAAAGACAAACGAAACTAAAAATGGATATCCTGAAGTGATAGCCTCATACATGTTTCAAAATGTAGACACAGCGTCCAAGTGGGTAATGACCGATTTAGCGTTCAAGGACCAACGCCAGTTACAAGGTCTACTTCTGGTTTCTTTTGTTTACAGATTTATGAACGAAATGTTGGGTACTTGCACATTTTATTCTGACACTATTATACCTTCCATCGGCAGTTCAGAGAATAAAACACTGTCAAAATGAATCTGATGTATTTTATCATAATGGAAAAGTAGGAGGAAATGCTGATAACATTATTTGCAAAATATTAACAAATTATCTAAAATGTAAACTTGATCTATTTTTCAACTATTGCGAAACAAGTTGTACCAGCTTATGCTTGTCACTTAGTCGATCGGGGAATCGAACCCCGGCCACCTAGGTAAATGGTAAGTGTGTTACCATTGTGACAGCGGACAACCTTGATCATTTTACTTCATTATTGCATATTCTTATATTTACCTTTATAAACATGACTTTGACGAGCAATATCGAAGGAATGACACAGAAAAGATTTAATTAATATCTTTGAAAAAAAAAAATCAAAAATCTATAATTTGTGTTTTTCTCAGATACGTTTTCGATCATTTAGATGTACTTCTCAATAACGCAACAATGGATATATACCAAAGATCGGGGTCAGCTACAGTACCACCGGATCTAGGTATTTAATATTGCTGTGTATGTTAGAAGACAAGTAATCGTTTATCAGGCCCAACAGCGACTGTGTACTGTTAAAGTAGTAACGTCTGCGTCTCGGCTACATGTACGGGACTTTATCATAGTCACAATTCACTTGTGAAATTAGGACAATAAGACAGACCAAAAGGTCAGTTAGTAATGGCCTAATCTGTCTTTCTTCTCGTTAATAAGCGACATTTATTGCGTATATAGGGGGTTTAAAAGTCATTCTCTCGAGAACACAAGTGGATAAATAGTACTTTCAATATTGTCGAATTATTTGAAAAAAATGATAATAATAATATATATATATATATAGCAACAAAAGAAGATATAACCAACAGTGTTCGACTGATGCTAAATCTACTTGAGCTTATTGCATTCTGATCACTTCCGGTTTATCAACGCGACGGCGCATGACAGAATTGATGAGAACATCTGTGACATTCATGGCCTGCTCTGTACGCAGAGAACTAATAATGTTTCCGCTGGGAAATTGTTGTACCAGTAAATTCTATCAATGTAAATGGAAATCACGGCAAATCCGGACACGAAATAAAAAATAGGAAGCAACGATAAAAATATTATTATAATACATATGTAGTAAGATCCATATAATCTTGGCGTGTATAGACCTATAATAAGAAAACAAGTCCCTGGACCAGGAAAGCGGAATTATATTGATAAAGACATGTATCAGTGTTATAAAACAAATGTTTACAACGTCCAGTACATCCCGTTATTTCTGATAATGTTGTGATTTATGAGGGCTTTGTCTGCCCCTCGGCGGGACTAGTTTATGACGGGTGTTCCGATATCAGGTGTTAGGATACAGGGCAATATATCTACTGGGACAGCCATTGTCATTAACAAAAGGACATATACCGTTCATAATTCAAACTGAGGATCATAATTATATCTGTGATAGATACTTCTCAGCATTTTACCCCTTAATTAAGGGTTAAGCACAGGCCTCTTCCTATATTGTAGCGTTCGTTTGGGTCCACTTTGATTTACATTGTACCTATATGACATTCCTTTCTAAATCCCATATTTTCGGCTTCTATCATCACTGACGAGTCGTTAGGAGTAAACGGATGTTGGTGCAGTTCTATTTTCATAACTTTTCATATACTCTATACATTTCTTTAAATCATTTTAAGGATGTTGTTTATTGATGTGTTTTATTTTACAATCCTATGGATATGTAACAATCATTGGCATTCTATACTTTAGAAATACCTAACACTTAATGTTGGAATAATCCGAGTACCACAATCAGTAATACTTAACTACATGTTATTTCTCATAGGAGTAAAATGAACGAATACATTTTTACCAATAGAATGTGTCAACAAAACAATAGCATATGCTACCACAAGCTCCTTTATGTATAAGAAGACTCCTTCGACTAAAGCGTATCCGGAAGAGACAGCCTGATGAACAACTACAGGGATGAAGATGTAGACTGGTTCAGTGTAGGGTGGGTCTCACTGTGGACACAGTACTAGCTGCATAATCCTTATATAATATCGCTCCTGCACTACAGTAGAACATGAATATTATATGAACCTGATAGCTATGTGTTGTACATTTAAAAGTGCTACTGCTACCGCTATACATCATAAAAGCAAAATGATAATATTTATAAGTTTTCAGTTTCCTCTGTACTTCCGTTTGTCGATATACAAGCACCTCGTAGATAATATATGCTGATAATATTCAGCGACAAATAACATTTCTTATATATTAATATGTATTTGTATGTTATCGTACATTGTTATTTTTGTAAATGATAAGTGGTCATGAAAATGTAATTAACTGTATCTTGAGTCTGGACTAGTGAGCTACGAATCTGAGGCCTTGATAATGTATGTATGTATGTTGTGTCTCTATTATAACTACATGTATGTATGTTGTGTCTCTATTATATAACTACATGTATGTATATTGTGCCTCTATTATATAACTACATGTATGTATATTGTGCCTCTATTATATAACTACATGTATGTATGTTGTGTCTTGATTATATAACTACATGTATGTATGTTGTGTCTTGATTATATAACTACATGTATGTATGTTGTGTCTATATTATATAACTACATGTATGTATGTTGTGTCTTGATTATATAACTACATGTATGTATGTTGTGTCTATATTATATAACTACATGTATGTATATTGTGCCTCTATTATATAACTACATGTATGTATGTTGTGTCTATATTATATAACTACATGTATGTATATTGTGCCTCTATTATATAACTACATGTATGTATGTTGTGTCTATATTATATAACTACATGTATGTATATTGTGCCTCTATTATATAACTACATGTATGTATGTTGTGTCTATATTATATAACTACATGTATGTATGTTGTGTCTCTATTATATAACTACTTACATGTATGTATGTTGTGTCTATATTATATAACTACATGTATGTATATTGTGTCTATATTATATAACTACATGTATGTATGTTGTGTCTATATTATATAACTACTTACATGTATGTATGTTGTGTCTATATTATATAACTACATGTATGTATATTGTGTCTATATTATATAACTACATGTATGTATGTTGTGTCTATATTATATAACTACATGTATGTATATTGTGCCTCTATTATATAACTACATGTATGTATGTTGTGTCTATATTATATAACTACATCTATGTACATGTTGTGTCTATATTATATAACTACATCTATGTACATGTTGTGTCTATATTATATAACTACATGTATGTATGTTGTGTCTATATTATATAACTACATGTATGTATATTGTGCCTCTATTATATAACTACATGTATGTATGTTGTGTCTATATTATATAACTACATGTATGTATGTTGTGTCTATATTATATAACTACATGTATGTATATTGTGCCTCTATTATATAACTACATGTATGTATGTTGTGTCTTGATTATATAACTATGTATCTTGTGCCTCTATTACGTAACTATGTATATGGTATATGTATTATGTAGCCATACATCTTGTGTCTTGATTATTTAGCTATGTATGTTGTTTCTTAATTATGTCAGTATATATTTTAATTATGTAACTTTGTTTCTTAAGTCTATATTATGACGGCCATGGATGTGTCTATCTGGAGTCTTAACCTTTCTACCGATTGTATTAGACTAAATGTTTTGCTGACTTTAGGAAGCCAGCCTTCTTTAGGTTATATCGTGTAACTAGATATGGGATTTCACGCTAATTCAATAGGGAATCGATATCAATATACTAACATTACATTCTCCATATTTATTCCACCATAATAAAATTATTAACCACGTCATCAAGAACGGAGACTCGTTTGAAGTGTTAGAATTGCGATATTAAAAACAAACCGCCAGGGCGATATAAAACTATATTACCAAAAAATGTTTTGAGTAAGTTTGAATAAAACGTATCAAATTCATCAGTCACAGACATGAAACTTTTAACAAGTTTATTCTCCAATACCCATGAGTTGATTCCTCGCCGGCCAATGTATTTGAGGTATCTTGGTCCATTATCTCACATTAGACCTGAGATAACATGTCTTATCAAATTAGGGCATTACAGACACGCGAAAAGAACGTGCAACATGCAATATGATTATGGTACAGACCGGCATAATGCTACCAACACGTGTAATCTTTGTGGGTCATCGCAAATAGTTGGCTCGGTTTGAACTTTTTTTCTATCTTGACAAAATCTCGAGAACATCAGTCTCATGGCCAAAGTGTCTCCAAACATATACAAGCTATTAAATAAAGGAGGTCGCTAATTCACCATCTCATACACCTATCATAGAATTGTTGGTCACTCTTTTTTGTTTGTTGTTGTTTCATTTTGTTTTTGTTTTTTTGTTTTTTAAACAAAAGTTGATTATTTTTCCGAGAAATAACATGCGTGATGATACTTACCAATATTAACGAGAAACAGGGATTTTTTTTATAACGTGATTGTTTAAAATAGATAAGGGTGCTTGCTTCTGGTCAATAACATACCACGGACACTCTTAGTCGTCATGGCAACCTATTCTCTTACACGTGGAGATCCACTAGATATATTGGCTCTATCTAAAAGCAATATTATTTTGATTAAATTCTTGTGAAATATACAGAAAATGATGTTCTTTCTAACGATGTGATAATTGTATATGGAATGATATTGTAGAACAATATGGCTTGGAAGCATTGGCTGCAAAGTTCATTGGCAAAGGTTTGAATGATTGCAGGCAGAGGTCTTGATACTGGTAGGCAATGGTTGGAGGCTTCATAGCAGAGGTTGAAAGCCTTGCAGCCGATAGTAGGAGAACTCATAGCCATTCATCGGGGGTTCGCAGCCTCAAATAAAGGAGTTGAAGGCATTGATACAGTGTCTATAAAATTAAGACTACGATACAGTTGATTGGAAATAGATATTTGTATAGGTAGGAAAGAACATCGCGAAATGAGCAAAAAAAAAATTACATTAATAAAAGGCCTGACTTCAACGTTTAGCCATATTTACAACCCGATATTTATTTTACCTTACTGGACAAATCATGGGATCATTGTACAATCCGTATCATATCAGATTGGGTGGGCGTGTGGCACAGTGGAAACACACTTGCCTTTCACCTGGACGGTCGGGGTTCGATCACGTGGGTTTCCCGTGGTAATCCGATTTCCTCCCAACGTAAAGCCCACATGCGCGCTTACATCCGGGCCAAAAGTGTGATTGATATAAGTTGATATAACTTGTTTCGCAATTGTTGCAAAACAAATCAGGTTTACATCGACATGAGATTCTGTCTACGTCGGATGTAAAGAAGAGCGGATACAAATCTTGTTTCTAAATATTCTGTGTTTTGATCTATCTTCGAATCATAAACATATTTTAATATGATTCGTATATACGAAATTATTCATATGATTGGATTTGTACTGATGTCTGATGTGTATGCACCGGTTGACTTCCGCGCTGTACCAGAGTTAGAACAGTATAAAACGGATCGATCTGATACCAAACATTGTCATGTCATGACAGTTATTAAACACGATGCATGAGTTCCTAAAATTTTAAAGTGTCAAAACAAAATGAAGGATATTGAAAATTTCCTTTGAGTGCGCATGCGTGTGTTCTGTGATGATGAACGCAAGTAAGATGTCACACATTACTATATTCGTCATTCATTGTACGAAAGAGAGTCACAGTCAACATTTCTGAATCGATATGATATTCCATTTAAGGAATCGAATTCCAGCGATTTAAAGAAACACGCCATTTTAAGGATCCGTGTTTGTTAACAAACTCTGATTATTCCTTTTTTTGGCTTTCTCACTACGGCACAGTGAAACCATGTATGTTCCGTCGTGCAATCACAAACGAGGCTCTCCCCAGGGAGACTAGCTAATATTAAAAACTTGTTTAATCTGTTACCATAGCTAAATTGAATTCACACATTTTTGAAGAAAAGCACTGTAAACATACGCACAGATAGAAAGGCCAATGTCCCCGCGGTAAAACACGGGGCTGCTGACGAATTCAATTCTACGGCATTACAAACCAAAAAGAGGAGAACCAATTACTCTATACGGGACTTAACGTCGGTATGGTCAAACGTATTGTACGCCTTGATCCGAGAGCTTGGATCTCACAGAGGTGGCAAATCTCGCGATCTAACGTGAGACTGAGTAGACCCGGGGTGACGACAACATTTACTAGTGACTGAACAATATTTAAATGGGAAAGTATTGTGTCTATATTAGGGTATGTACGGAGCCATACATAATAGTATGTTACGGCACCGTTTAGACGCCCCGAAGGAACTGAAAACTAAACATACCGGGGAAAAAATCAGCGTAATTCAATTATAGATGAAATACTCGAAATAAATGTTATCAAATTTCAGTACAGAGATAAGCTTGTTAAAATATCCCTTTTCAAAATAATTCACAGACATGAAAATGCATACACGGAAACAAACAATCAGGGAATGGTTTTGAAAGGGAGTCTTGATTCCGTCTCTCCACGCAGTCTTCCTGTCTGTTTCCATCGAAGTCGACATACATTATGTATAGATTCTGTTTAAGGTTATATGTGATTGAGTACACAGTCCGGGCACGTGTGTCGCAAGATCAGAATAAGACATTTTATCTATATGTCATTGCGGGAAACATTCTAAATAATAGAGTATCAGATATAGCGTACATACAGTTAAGATATGAACATGATGTTCAACTTTGTTCAGTAATCACGAATACTAATTTAGCTATTGTTCTTAATGCGAATTATATTCGTATTTTTGCGGATAACATGTGAGGAACAGTTATCAAGAAAATTCATTTATAATTGACCAATCTTTTTTTGTAAAAGGCATACTCCATTCCTCTTAAATGACCAGAGGTTAGCAGCAGATTTAGTGGACAGACAAGATTCAGAGACAGTGGCAGAATTGCGTTTTGGTTTTTACGAAAATATTTTACTTATCAAAGAAGCTAGTTCGTCATTTGGCACCTTGACTAAGTTAAATAGATTCCCATGCCTTTATATTTTGCACCTAACATTAAGTAAAATGAAACTTGTTTATAGTTAGTTTCCGGAATGTTTAATATTTCGTCGGAATATTTACCGATTAAGCAGGACCTGTTCACCTTTGAAATATAAAACTTATCATTAAGTGATCTGTTGTCGAGTTCTTGATAAAGTTTCTCCCTTCCCATCGCCGTGTAAACAACAATTTTCTTTCAAAATAAACAAACTTTTTAGTGCAAAGTGTTTATAAATATTACAGATCAATGATGTAGATCATTGTACATGTACAGTATTTATCAACATCTTACGTAATGTCATATCGTTATAAGATAGCAGAGCCGATTCTGCCTCCACACATTTCTAATCTAGATGATACGTAATCATAATATGGCAGAATCTATATGGTATCCGGGAAAAATGACGTACAATTATTACGAACCTAGAACCAAATCCTAATGTTGACCATTTAAATCAACATTAATCTAAATGATACTTCTAGTCAAAACGGATCCCCGTCCTACTTCCAGTTAACACAGATCTTTTGGTTTGTTTTTGTTTAACGTCCTATTAACAGCCAGGGTCATTTAAGGACGTGCCAGGTTTTGGAGGTGGAGGAAAGCCGGAGTACCCGGAGAAAAACCACCGGCCTACGGTCAGTACCTGGCAACAGCCCCACGTAGGTTTCGAACTCGCAATCCAGAGGTGGAGGGCAAGTGATAAAGTTTCGGGACACCTTACCCACTCGGCCACCGCGGCAGATCTCCATAGCACTTCTGGTTAACAAGACAACATCACGGAATTTCGGTTATCACGATCACATTGAAAACAGTACCGTTGACGATTGGAATCACATCCTGACATTTGTCATGACCGTGAGAGAAACTAAACGTGTTCCTATGTCAAACAGCCATAAATCGAGCCTGGGCGCACGATCCAATATGTATTTGAGATATTCTATAATAGATAGAGCATGTGTAAAGACATGTGCACCGTAACAATAGTACATGGTGTGAAAACACGTGCGGACGTGTCTTTATCAAGAGCCATTTCTCTGAGCATAACACTACATCAATTACGTTAACAGCAATGTGTGTTCAGTTAAAGTTGGTATCAGAAGACATGTAACGCATGTCAGCACGTCATAACTACGCCAAAACACGTGCTTCTGGGGTGTTTAAAGGGCACATGACCTAAGGTACACATAGACACAATCAACGACATGCAACGTATATAGATTCATCTCGAACATGAGAAACCAAGAATTATCATAAAAAGAAGGTACTGTGGACTAGTTGGTGGTGTTTACCCTAACCTGAACATCTACCTCCAACAGGAGGCGCGTGGTTATTGGTGATATGATACTTTGGCGTCGGACATCTTTTTGGGGTTGCTCAGAATCAATATTCAATACACAACTCATTTTTAATATGTAATTCACTGGTGTATCCCTCATACGTTACAATCATTCTTGTGCTTGTCGGCAATTTGTAAATTACTCTGATATCCTGGCCTTTCTTCGGGGTGTTTATGAGAAATGGGTGTCGACTACTTATAATTACCTTCGTACCTTAGCCTTGCTTTTAGATGACTATCAGAATCTAGTGGTTGCTGACTATTTCTAAGACACATGGATCTTGAATAGCTGTTACTGAGATAGAAACCAGTTTAGTTTCATTAACCAAATCTGACATAAGCGCTTGCTGATAATTTAATTAGACACTCGATATAATGCAGGGGCGGTATACCACAACACAATTCGTAGGACGGACATCCTAACTCTGGCACGGTACGGGTATATACTTAATGAGACACAGGGATTGTTCGCACGGGCCTCAGGTATTCAAGATGTCAAGCTAATCCAGATTTCCCGATATGCGGAACAGGCAATTTAATGTATGCTTGATCCTACAGAAAGTCCTGAGGATATGGGGTGTACAGTTTTGAAGACGGCGATTTTATAAATGTTAATTAGCATATTGTACGGCGGTCACTTTGTTATTCTCCAGTGATAAAGCAATATTAGGAAAGAACAGACCATCACATTAATCAAAATACAATATTGATTCGAGAAGTTAAAATATATCCGACATTTTATGACGGAACCAAAAATACGAATAAATCTGACAGAAAACCCCTTTATGCACACTGTACGTATTTACATCACGTGTGTGTTCAAATCATCTACTGGTCAATGCCCCCTGTGTGACAAACATTATCATATGGTGTATTATATCTATCAGAAAAGAAGACATATTCTCCCAGTGTGCACAAAAAGAAAACCATCGTAGACAAAAACTAAGATATCTAAGATAATTGAAAAAGACGGGTCGGACCTAGATCGACAGATATATGGCTAGCGCACTATCTATATGTCCTATCAACCTATGTAGATACAATATATACCATATTTGACAGTAGGAACAATAGAGATTGTCTGTGTCGTAACTGACAAGGTGCCACCAACTGTATAGAGATGTCGTGCGAGAAACCATCAGGTACCTAGCGAAGCGGAGATAGCTATATAGCGTACCCTTCACAGATAACATGTCAGAGATACCGCGGAAGGTGTTACCAGGAATCTATTTTATTGTTTTTGCTTCCTTTCCAAGACGGTTTTATTATTTCTCCCACGATCAGATAATGTTGAAATTTTGCAGTACATGTAAGTATTAAGCGTTTCTTGTTTGAGTGTGCAACATTCTTTATGAAAGTATGCTCTTGCAACTGACACATGAAACTTTCGTTGAAAAAAATGTAAATTTACGAGTAGTGAGTCACATACATTTACCGGTAGTGAGTCACATACATTTACCGGTATTGAGTCACATACATTTACCGGTAGTGAGTCACATACATTTACCGGTATTGAGTCACATACATTTACCGGTAGTGAGTCACATACTTTTACCAGTAGTGAGTCACATACATTTACCGGTAGTGAGTCCCAGACATTTACCGGTAGTGAGTCACATACATTTACCAGTAGTGAGTCACATACATTTACCGGTATTGAGTCACATACATTTACCGGTAGTGAGTCACATACATTTACCGGTAGTGAGTCACATACATTTACCAGTAGTGAGTCACATACATTTACCGGTAGTGAGTCACATACATTTACCGGTATTGAGTCACATACTTTTACCAGTAGTGAGTCACATACATTTACCGGTATTGAGTCACATACATTTACCGGTATTGAGTCACATACATTTACCGGTATTGAGTCACATACATTTACCGGTATTGAGTCACATACATTTACCGGTAGTGGGTCACATACATTTACCGGTAGTGAGTCACATACATTTACCGGTAGTGAGTCACATTCATTTATCGGTAGTGAGTCACATTCATTTACTGTTAGTGAGTCACATACTTTTACCAGTAGTGAGTCACATACATTTACCGGTAGTGAGTCACATACATTTACCGGTAGTGAGTCACATACATTTACCGGTAGTGAGTCACATACATTTACCGGTAGTGAGTCACATACATTTACCGGTAAAGAGTCACATACAAGATGTACATTTACCGGTAGTGAGTCACATATAAATGCACTAGACAGAAATAATTTACTGGAAAAAAATGTCTGACATAGTTAACTAAATAGTATCCGCAATATGAACTGTAATGCAGTCTGTTATACCGGTATCATCACAAACAATTAATGTATATTTTCAAAAGGCTTTTAGGCAAATCTCAATCTGTTTGTTTGTTTTATCAATTTCTAATCAATTGTATAACACAAAGCAGTTTTACTTTTATTCCCATTAACTTCTGTTTAACCCCTAATACTTTGATCTTTAGCCTTTACCTCGCCATTTTTTGAATACTAAATATAGAATAGATGAATCCCCCGTAGGATAAGTTATAAAGTTTTATGGAGATATCGTTTCTCTGGAATTCAGCCCGATATGGATTTTAAAATGATGGAGTATTTGAATATAAATCTAGTAAGATATAGATTATTACTGCTATTCTCAAACGTTGCCAAAAGTCTCGGTTATCACTAAAGCTTCTTCTTACAGATCTTGAATGCAAACTATTGATGCCGGGAATTGTCTTAGTAAAACTTTAAAAGTCAAAAAGACACCGCTATACGTTATGTACATACGTTTATCTCTTCAAATACTAAAACGGCCAATACTGTGAAAAATCATCCATATTCCCTTGGATAGGCTATCCATCTTTGTGATATTGTTTTCTAGGTAATTCGCTGTCAGGAAATGATTTAGAACTTTCTCAAACATTAAGATATATGTTCATTTTACAGACAATTCTATATATACCAGACGTATGTATCAACCCTAAGTTACTGTGTGTAAAATCACATATGTTTTAGTGTGATTTAGTATTATATATTACATCATTTACAACATAAATACAGCGCCATTATAAACTAATCTCGAACACCCTGGGGAGATTTTGTTCAGTGAGTGATACGGAATATGCCGAAAGGGAGAACAGTATGAAAGGTAAGAAAGACACGACCTCAACTAATGTAAACAGTAGAAGAGTTGGTCACTTCCCTCATAATCTAATCCATATAAAATTTCAGCGTCTTCTGCCTCATTGAAAACATCCAGATTAGCTTATCTGCTACCCTTAATGTAAATCGCAGGGACCATTATTACTCATACTCTATAGAATAATTAGCACAGGAGTAGTATACTACTTGTTCCTTGCTCTTGTACAAAAGTAGGTTTTGGTCACAAACACACTTACAGCATAGAAGATTTTGAGACATGTCGTTAATACCTGGAGTATGAAAGACTATTCGTTTGCGGCCACGGGTGTGCTGCACATAGTAAAAATGAACATGTTCAAAGTATTCAATCTTTTCAAACTGCTGATGATTTCTTATTTAAGAGCAGTTTTGGACAAATATTTTTTTCGTAAGATTCATATAACACAAGTAATGTAAGTGTAAAAAAAATAAAAGAATTAATTATCAGCACAAAAGTATAACAATATACTATTTTCACGTTACATTCAGTTTCTAACACTGTAAAAGTAAACGTTTGGTGTGTATAAACTTTCGTTGTTTCCGTGGTTTCTATAGAGCCACAAACAAAAAATCAACAAATATTGTTATTGCTTGTATATAATTGTAACATTATTGTTGTGTGTATATAATTGTTAAATAATTATTATGTGTATAATTGTTATATATTTGTGGTGTGTATATAATTGTTATATTATTGTGGTGCGTATATATACGGCGTAACTTTGTACTCATGAAATATTGTGAAAGCTACACACCACGAATGAAAATACGCACACATCGTCATGATAAATCAAAACGTTAAAACTTTTACATGAAACCCCTCTGAAAAGTACCCGAGGGAATATAGGCAGGTGGCCCGGAAGAGTAAGTGTCATATGCTTCATGGTGGATACACAGACAGAGAAAGAAAGCAAAGGATGATAAATTGTCATTGTAATAGTAATGAATTTGGTGTAATATTGGGCTCTTCATCGTACCACGGTAAACGAAACATTTTTATTAGCGCTCACTTGTCCCATCTTATAAATTGGTTATACTTTCCCCCTGTAAAATGTGTATTATAATATCAAAATTACATATGTTCAATAATTGCTAAACAACCGACAGTTTGATGAGCAATTGAAACAGACAAATATTGGGTAAATAAAAAATGGGATGGATATATTCATTTAAACAGGTGTTTATCTTACACAAAACAAATTGTTGTTCAATGAAATGATCCGTAAGTATGAGCATACCGTTTTGAATATGTAACTCCACAGTTATCGCACATTTTCGTCATTGTTCACGACCCAAGGAATATTTAATTTGATGACCCACATTTGACCTAGATTTGTATCGCGGGCGGGTGTTGTCGATGAAGCAGAAGACGCTTACTCTTTCGGAACACCTGTTCTTATTCTCCATGTACTTTCTCCGTGCGGATCTATACTTATTGCTTATATTTTTACCTCATTTTATTGTTGTTTTAGTCTGAATTATGGTTCCGTTATTATCTTGTTATTGTCGGTATAACTACAAATTATCTGCTGCTGCTGAATAACAATGAGTTCATAAATGTATCTTTATATCATGCAACGAGTGTCGTTTAAAGTATTTCTTATGCAATGCGCAAATAATAAATAACAGTATCATTGATACAATATAATTCCATCTTGCAACAAGCATTTGTATATGCTTCAAAATTTATGGTATCACCAATTACGTAGAAAAAGACGTCGTCTGTAACGTCATTTTTATTGGCCGATACAACGCCGTAAAAATATTAGAAAGAAAGAAGTTAATCAATAACAGTATAGTTTAACAGGAGTGTGTACAGAAGATCAAACTATTAGGATTAACTTGAATATGCTTTTTATATCATGACTCCATAATAAAAAAAAATCAAGTTAACCCTTAAGTAAAATATGATCCCAGAATGAGTTCGGAGAGTATCGTTCATATCGTTCATATCGTTCATCCATTCTGATGTTGTATACAGGAGTAAAATTGAACAATCTATTATCTTTCTCATGCAATTTGATGTGTTAAAGGACTATAAATCATAATCATGTCTGATTTTGCACTCGTGGGTTTGTTTGGAAAGGATTCAAACATTCAGTCTGTAGAATGTGAAACAATGATAACATGAATAAAATCACTATTTGTATTCTAGCAGAAGTCGGCTAGGGTATCGAATTTCAATATGTACCGGTGCTACTAAAGAAGAAACCTATATTGGAAATTATGAAATAAATAATCGCGCAATCTATATACAAAGTACTATCGAGTTCTCATTCACATTCGGCGAGCGCAACTAGCGTAACGAATATCTGGATAAGTGTGTCTAGTTGTAAACTACTGCTAAAGGTTACTAGTGATGAATAAAACATGTGGATGTGAGGGAGGTGTATACCCCGGTGTATTTTCTACCCTAGCCTGGTAACGCGGACTGACATAACATATTAGTGGGTTAGTAACAGAATATCATCTTAAAATCTTCTCCCTCAGTAGGTCAATCACACACAGACCGATGCCTTGATAACACCACATACTATACTTCATGTTAGGTTCGTTTACGTAGAAAACAAATGCATATTTTCGAAACACGACTAAGACGAGAGAAAAATCCAATAGGTAGGTTTATTGTTAGGATATCAAAACACATTTCACCACGAGTTTTCTTTCAAAATGATACAACAAGCATTTGTAGTAAAATCAGGATATTGAAAGTATAACTTGTATTCATAATCGATTTTACTAAGACATGTATTAACAAAAGAACTAAAGGGAAACTATATGAGGACACTAGACATCATATAATGGAAAGGTACATGTACGACTATTTTGCTTCATCAACGACATTCACAACATAACTGTAGGCTATATCCAAATAATATTATGTTCTCAAATTGAAAACAATGGCAGTGATAATGAAACCGAAAATATATTGATAAGCAAATTCTGCGTATTCACATCTCTTGTGGATATGAAATATGTTACAACAAGCGGGTGACCATGCATCTTTTGATCAACAGTTTGAATATATTTTATATGTAGATAAACCATATTTTGGTGTTTTTTTCTCTAGTGAATTTCAACTATTCACTTAAAGGTTCACATAAATTACTTTTGAAAAAGACATTACTTCAGTTCAGTTTCTGTTATCGAGACATATTCCAAAACATAAGGGCAAGACAAATGATTTTTAATTGTTATTGTACAAAAATATATTTTTAAACACGATTCTATTCAGGATTTAAGTCTCAATAAAGCTTATTCATAAACCATAAAAAGGCATCGCGATAACAGGTTATTGCAAATACGTAAGTTAATGTTAGAAATAAAAGCGATTTTCTGTAAGGGCCTATATACCAACTTCAAGTTAATCAAATCAATGTTACATCACGAAACAGCAAGAAGCCTTTGAGATCACTAATGATATAAGTCTATGTCAATGAACAGCAAAACATTTTACATACAACCTAGGTAACAGTAACAACTACTAGTGGATAAACGTCGATTTTGCGAAGAAAAATGTACATTCTCTTCAAAAGGGGTGCACTCTACATCAATTTTCGAGAATTAAAAAAAAGACAAATTATTTTTGATGTCAAATAACCAAATATGTTACAGATTGTACGGTATCCGTGTGCTTTCACGAAAATTTTAATATTATACTGCACACTCAAAATCAAATAGAATTTTAAAAAGGTCTAAATGATTGTAAATGCTTTTGTTTGTTTGCTTTGTTTTTGCTTAACGTCCTATAAGGTCATTTAAGGACGTGCCAGGTTTTGAAGGTGGAGGAAAGCCGGAGTACCCGGAGAAAAACTACCGGCCTACGGTAAATGCAATTAAATATTTTGTCTACCCGAGACTGTTAATGTTGAACCCCTTTGTAATTAAAGTATAATTTATCCTTGCTTTATTAACTATCATGTTTAATTAATGTAATGAGTTTGAGTGAAGCGAGTCAGTAGCCCATTCACCTGCAAACTCTTAACAGTGGTTACACTTAAGACAAGTTATGCGAGTCTACTAAAAATAATTTTTTAATTCCCCTACTTCGATGTCGTGTGTGTTATTTACTGTATAAATCACCAATATACATCAATTCCACATGTGATAATCCATCTCTTTAAGAGTCTCACCTACAAACAGGGAATTCCCCATAAACATTTTTATGGGAAAAGACACGCATGTTTAAATGTCTCGCCAATTTTCCAGAGGATTTTCCTATTATTATATTTATAGGAAAAGGCACAAGTGTCTAATATCTTAACTATACAAGTATAAGACAAACAGTAATTTCAAATTGTATCGAAGTATTAATTAACATTTCGATGTTCTATAGAACGTCAATCAAATTCAGTGTTGTCCTGTATCATATCCATGTCTTCGCTATATATAATAGGTTATACATGGTAACACAATCTCAAACGTTTGTAAAATCCATGTTTGAGAACAGATTTATTCGTTATTACATATTAATGATAAATGTCAACCTGTATTAATTAGTTGTCGACAAACAAGATATCAAATACATGTAATTTACTGAGTTTATGTCACAACAGACAATTACATACATATCACGAAGTCTATATTCCAATTAATTATATCATATACATAAATATAGAAATAGTATATACTATGAACTGCAGTTGATCTGTCAGCAGTAAAATCTACATATCGTTAGTTGTGATTGTTAGTGTGAGGATGTTTGTGTTGCTTTGATAAGACACTATAAAGAACAAGTATCTACAAGTAAATGAGTAACATTCATCCCATCCTTTGTAAACAAATCAAAAGCTCAGGTACAAATGATGTACATGCAATAAGTAATTGCATGACGAGTCTACCTATGATATGACGACAAGTTAAAAGACACTCGTGCACTAATTGATCGTTAGAAATATCTTACCTGTAAAGAGGAATGCTATGGAGTCTAGTGCGATTCGTCCCATGCCTGTCGTACGGGATCTCATGACTAAGGTGTAACACCACACAAGTCTGGGACCCTACAGTGACGCCTGGTGATAGCGCGGGAGAGCCTATTCCTTGGGAATACTTTCTGTGTGGTAGTCCTAGCGCCGGACCACCTGCTAGCGGTCCTACAGTCCTTTTCCTCACAATGGTACCCTAGCCAGGTCGTTCACTACACCCCTGCTTTACTCCGGCGACCATCGTTCCCAACACTGGTACAATTCAAAATCTATATCCGCCAAATTCGATTTGATTGTAGTGTCGGACTGCTTGGAGTTGCTCAGTGCTGTTATTTTTGTGTTCGTCTCTCCGTATTGTGTTAAGTACTATGAAACATGCACAGCACTTAAAGAACATGATATGTACTGTACATACATCATACATAGCAACACAATGGCATAATAAGATCACGTTTGGCTGCCGAACTTTTAAAACGGTTCAATATTTATACTTCCCATTACAGATTAATGGTAAAGACAATATACTGAAACACGATATGACAAATTTGGTTATGAACTAGTACTCTGTACTCTCCAATATAAAATGTTTACAGAATGTGTATTTACATTCTACCAGGATGCTAACAAAAGGAAACAATAAGTCAATATGACGTTATAGGAGAACACACACGATCGACAGGGAACTATCCCACCATATTTGATTATCACACGGGAAGAGACTGTTGAGTCTGTCGACACTGTAAATATACAGTTCACTTGTAGACATGTGCATCGTTAACTAGCTTGGCAGTTGATCAAACAGAAAGTGACACACATGTACACACAGATACAATCATTTTCCTTCAAAAAGTTTTACCGGACTGGAAGGCGTCTCGTGAAATCATTAACCTACACATAGAAGTAGCGTTTATACCCCATGCCTGAAAACTTCCTATCCGGTCGGAAGCTCTGTCGGTTAGTACCACTTATAACGATATGATGGAGGGCAGCCTTATTATGCAGTATAAACACTATTGGTTTTGGATCAGCTGATACCATCAGACCCAAGGTAGAAATAAAACTCAATCAATGAGTGTTCGCCCCAGTACAACGGCATGTGGAATGTTTATATGTGGGCTTGCCGTGAAGAAAACGATAAGGCGGTAAAATTTACGCCAATGTATGAACTGACATCAAAATTCATGGCTTCTCTAGCACTCCTCATAATTAAAAGAGGCAAAACCGTTATTAAATTAATCTGGATCTTGAACGATATTAAATTAAAAAAAATTAGATTTGCTTTTTGTTTCGTCCGGATGAAAAGTATCATTGATTGCAGAATTAGGTAATTAAGTTAGAAAAAATGGATCGGGTTAGTGTTAATCTGTAATACAACTCCAGAGTAAACATTAACCCCGAGGACTATATAATCTGATAGTTATCAACACAATCGATACTAACTGCTTATAGTAAAAGTGTGTAACTATGACGAGTATTCAGCAAACACAAACACCGCTATCAGATGATAATATACTGTATACTGATAAACGATTTTATGTGTGTGGTTTCTCTGATGTCATATATTAGTATTGAAGAACCCATCAAACAAGACCTGTTTTGTTACCCCTATACATGCGATACAAGGAAGTAATTGTAAGTACGGATCCGTTCGGTTTTCGTCTCTGCTTTCAAATAATAGGACGTTCCAGAGCCAGAAATGTATCAACTTTCATATTTTAATATACAAGTTTGTGTTTTCATTACTTTTCTCGACCCACCTGATCTTTGTTTTTATCAGTAATAATTATCAAAGACTGAAAGAAATTAAAAAAAGAACAATAAATAGAAATCTGACTCCATGTATTCCTAATTATCAACAGATGTTAGATATCTGTACTTTACCACACTTATAAAAAAAAACCTTAAAAATCGGAGGGGGGAGGGGGGGGGGGGGATATGGAGATACATTCAAACCTTAGCAACTATATATCTAATGTAACTGTATCTATATATCACAGCCGATTTCTGCCTAGCGCAGCCAATGTGAGACGCCCCTGGGTATCTTACACTACTGTCATCACTGGATGACAATCCGAATATGTGATTAAACTGAATATTAGCTGGAACTCAGCATGTATACAAAATCAACACAGAGATGTCACATCTGACTAGCAAAGCTAAATGATAGTTCGTTAAGGCTGAATAACAGTATTTTTTTCTTTTAGTTGACGAGATTGGGTATTTGATGTCATATGCTGGGTGTTGTTGATATAAATAGACTCCATGGAAGTGACCTAGAAAAAGGTGATAATCAGGTTAGCTAACTATGATTGTGACAATAAATAATAAATATAATTCACACAGCTTAATCAGATTAATTTCACATTTTCTGCATTGTCTGTCAGCTCGTTTAATTGTTTATTATTAGACCCCGTATCACACACGTGTTTTCATAACATCACAAAATCTTTCTGACAAACCCAAAACCTAGAAGTAATCCCATGAGAGAGTGCAATTAGTGTTTTTCGACGATACCAGCCTTTTCTCCGATATTGGATTCCATAGCGGTATCTAAGTGGTGTCCTCAGCCAGTCAACACAGCCGATAATTTAATGGTTGAAGGAGCAATCCTAATTACCGGTAAAACGAGCTCCACAGAATATTTTTTGAAATGTTTTTTTTCTTATTTTCAGTCTGGGAACATGTCTCTAAACTTAAAAAAGAACAAATTAAAGTTATCAATCAATCAACGACAAAATGACAGTAGTTAAAATATAAGGCATTCCAATATTCAAGGTTATTGACACTATTGGAATCAGGCAAAATGTAACACAAAAGCATGATAACTAAATATGTAAATACGTAATAAAATTGCTGCATTATTTTCCTTTTGTTTTATTAGTGATTAAATAAAAAAAGTATACACTCAATTAAATGTCATTGTAATTTTTTTCAATAAAGAGGATACAAGTTGTGATTTAAACACGAAATCAATTTTATAGGTAAAAACCGGAGAATAAAATGACTGCATCGCCGGCTTTACATTCTGGTTATAACTTAATACAACATGGTAAACGTGTAATGTCTTTTGCGTATACTGTTATATCCTGTAACTGCGTAACTGACTGAATTTGTTGTAAACCGGAATAGTAGCAGAACATAGATAGTAGTAACCTAGTAAATAAAGCAGATACTGCCAATAAAAAACTAAATTCAAAATGATTCTGTTGTATCTGGTATGTAGTGGCAAGTGTACATTATGTCGGGAAGCAAGTGTGACGTCACGACTCAGCATATTATTCCCACGTGTAACTGAACTTTGAATCTTTCATGCGTGAATGGTAAACCTTGTCAAAATCCTCACTTTCGGTTACTTTAAACCAGTTCTTCCAATCTCCAATTTTGCCTGAAAATAAAAAGTTCAATTATTAAATAATTGTTACCATCATGTATTAAATCAAATTTATCAGGAATTAAAAACAAAATGTCCAGTTTTTAGAGAAACTAATCTCACTTTAAATAAATGTACCATACATTGTTTTGATTTCTCTAATTGGTACTATAAAAATGATAATAACCTACCGATTTTCACATTTTCGCGTAATATTCAAGGAAAATAAAACTGTTTGATGTGCCATCATTGCATATTTCATTGTTATATATTAAATGTAATGTGCAATGATTGCACATCAAACAGTTTCATTGTTATATATTACAATGCCTCACTTTTGGTCTTCAGTTGAGCGTTCGCCCATGTGAGGAAGGCTTTGGGTTCTGTCCCTGGCCGAGACATACCAGAGTCTCTAAAAATGGTAGTTGCTACTCCTGCTTAGCGCTCAGCATTTTGGGAGTGGGGCGACTAGTTGTCCCGTTGCCAGTATAATGTGACCGGATGGGGTGTCCTGCTGGGTGTCTTCGGCAGTATGCTTCAGTGAGGTAGCACTATAAATCGGCAAAAGTTCCGGCCTATCACAAGGAGACTTAACACGTACATACCGCAGCCTCCCAAAACACACATACGCACTCACCACACGCATGCATATCGCAAACACGGGAGGCCGTCCTTAAATGACCTTAGCTGTTAATAGGACGTTAAACAAATAAAACCAAACCAAACCAAAGTTATATATTAATCAAAACGGGCGATGTTTTTTGTATGGCAATATAGAAGATTCTATGCAATCAATCTGCGAATGAATTTTCGTTCGAAATTACAATAGTTATCTTAAATAGAAATTGTCGATTACCTTTTCGGTACATTGCTGCTTGGGTTCGGTCATTTTTAACCCCAGCTAATGCAATCTTATTGTTTTTCATATTATCGAAGCCACAACACGTGTGGACCTTGTGCAGGAAGTCCTCGCTATGCTTTAATTCTAGGAAATCTGCAATCTGTCGAATACTCGTAAAACCATCCTGTCATCACAAAGAAACACTGTTTAAAACATGTATAGTATACGATATTGGAACAGTAATGTGTATTTAAACATTTTTATTCGGGACATACGATTTGCGTATCAGTTCGGAATACCTACTTCATGATTCCTGTACTAATTGATTCCTATTTATGTAATAATTGTTTGATTTATGTCTCCAGCTTTTATAACACAACAAGAAGGCCACAAAGAAATGCTTTCTTCATCGTGATAGGGTTTCCCTAATATTTACCTTTTTAATGCAATATTTTTGTTGGTGTCTCCAGTTTTTTTCTCGGGCATGTCATCTGGTAGACTAATTTAACACTAACAGAAATACTACCGCTGTATATCAATATAATGAAGGTTGTGTTGACTGCAGTTGAACGAACAATAAAGTCTATAAGTAAACTGTCATTAATTGATTGTAGGTTTGTTTTTGTCGTGTTACAATGATTTAAAGATGAGAAAGTGTATCAAAACCGGTAGTGATAGCCGACGCTGTATCGACTGTGGAACGGAAGTAGTGTGTATATTTAAGAGCGGTATGCAGTTGGTAATCTGATTGGTCGACAGCTCTGTAAACAATACTAACTATAAATTTCGACCAATCAATAATCTTCTTCCGTTCTACAGTCGATGAATCGTCTGATCCTCGAGTGTTACACCTGGTTATATGGTAGCAGTAGGGGCTATTGTTTTTCTATAAATACTTACCAGAAGCAGATGTATGTGCTTCCACACTTCCGAAAGCTCTACCATTGGGAAAAAGATGAAAATATTTACAAAACAAGTAACGCAACAGATAAAACTTACCCTTTGTAAGTCCTCATAATATAGCTGCAATACGGGCGTGTCTTTGTATGTGCTGGAGAGGGCCTCTTCCCAGGCGGTGGTGTAATCAAACCAGTTGTGGAACAATGTCGCTGTAATCATAGAGACTTGGTAGATAGCATTGTATTTAAGAAGCACAACAATTGAAAGATATACAAATAGAGGTTACACAACGATTGGTTATTAGATATGGAATTTATCTCACTCGAGTTATTTTTTTAAAGTTACAAAAGACATGAGCTTAAGCGAATGGCTTTTGCAACTTTTAAGAAATAACTAACGAGTGCGAAATAAATTCCATATCCAAAAATGATGAGTCATGTGACCTGTTTCAACCATAATAGTATCGGCTTGAATCAAAGGAAAACGTGGCCAAGCCTTATATCCCGTATATAATAAGGTCTGCAGGTGACGGCCGGGATCCGGTGAAGTGACGTCATTCGATTATTCGATATAACATATATATATATATCCAACAGTCGGCGCATTCATTCAATGGCCTGAGAGTGGAATAACACAGCGTATCGTGGTAGAAACATGTATATATAATGCATGAAAAGTTAATAACAAAATTCCGGGTTGCTTAATTCAAAACAATTGACTTTAACCTTCTCGAAAATTCCATGATGTATCAAGTTTATTTGATCATTTTTATTATTTTTGTATTTTCTGTTCCTTTCGGATGAATCTACTATAGAATAAATAGCTATTGTGACGTTCATTTTCATTAGGTCAGTAATTCGCACACTTTATATCCTCCGGCCCTAAAACTATTACCCGACTCGCTACATTTTTATATACTTTCGACGGCTTACACTGTTTGCCAATTGTCAGTATAATGTGACCGGGTGGGGTGTCCTGCTGGGTGCATTCGGCAGTATGCCTCAGTGAGGTAGCACTATAAATCGGCAAAGTTTCGTCCTATCACAAGGAGACTCAACACAAACATACCGCATCCTCCCAAAACACACATACGCAACCACCACACGCATCCATATTGCACACACGGGAGGCCGTCCTTAAATAACTTTAGCTGTTGATAGGACGTTAAACAAATAAAACCAAACCAACCAAACCAGTGATATTGTTGCGAATTCGAAAACGCTAATTTTCTTCCATTGTATGTTTCTCAGGGAACGCCTCGGCTTGTTCATTACAATAATTTATCTAACCTTTTCATATAAGACAATATTTTTCTTTGATAAGCAACTGTAATTCAATGGACCTTTTGCAATCTTGTTGCAGATTTGATCAACACTTTATCGAGATCCCAGATGTAATTAAGAAACACAGGTGATGGTTTGTCTTCATTTGATCTGATCTGTATCAGTTTACGGTTTACGGAACTCCTTCAGAAAAGAACAAACGTAATATTGAACCACGACAGACCCGAGGACTGATCAAAATGACATTTTAATCAATTTTTATCAACATTGATATGATTTTCTTCTAAAATAAAATAAGAAGAAGTGTTATGTCAAAATTGGCTGAAGGATTTAAGCAGTAACAGGGGTTCTTTATTTAGGATAGCGACAGCATAATATTGGAGGGTGAGTGGAAAATCCATTTAATATTATCATTTTAACAGATGAATAGGTACCACTTATAGATAGTAGATTGGCTAATATTTCATTGAATCATTAACGGGGAAATGGACAAAATATGGTGAAAGGGTCTTTTGATAACCTTGTTTTATTTAAGAAATAATTAACGATGATTCGTGTATTATTGCAGGATATACAACGAGGACGAGGATATTTTGCAATTAAATTAATAACGAAGGCCACAGGCCTGAGTTATTAATTAAAATTGCAAAATATCCGAGTCCGAGTTGTATATCCTGCAACAATACACGAGTCAAAGTTGATTATTTCTATTCTACCATGTACTGTTTAGTTCTGAGATCGACCTCTTTCTAATAGAAAAACAGCAAAGAAACCCCGGGAAAACCTTGTAATTTATTTCTTGAGTATTGCATTATTTGTTGATGAAATATACAGGCAATACAGTACTACGATCAAGAGCATCTATCATATGGCATTGATTTTGAAAATTTAAAAAAAAGGATAAAAAAAAAAAGAAAAAAAAGTGGGGGCCTCCGTAGGATTCGAACTCGCGTCGTGATAAAAATATATTAAAAGACTAACCCATTAGCCCACTCGGCTATAGTAACCTTTTATGATACGGGTGAATGTTAGATATTTAAAATTGTAACAGCCGTGACTCACGAGCGTGTATTATTGGCACGAGCGTGGGTTATTGGAAAATAATACATGGTTTTTAACCAATCAAAACTGGCGTTACATAGCAAACATGGTAGAATATTGTATAATATTAGAATGAAGAACATTATTTAAACGTTATGCATATGTATTTCTGTAATGAATATAACAAAATAGACGAGACTGTATTTCGTCAGAATTTCATGGAATATTCGTCCGTGAAAACCACGGTAGCGAAATGAAGGATACGGTCCGGAAATTGGTTTATATAGTACTGAAATGTGTCTTTCAAAGAGCTTTATACGAAGTGAGGTTTTACACAAAACTATCTTCAACTAATTGAGATATTAGCAAAATAAATCGATAAAGTAATACGCGAAAATGAATGCAGGGACTCACAAACTTAACAGTGTGTCTACAAAAATACATGTATACGACTGGTCTGTCGGTTCAGCTAATCATTTAAGGATGGATGTCGAGGAGACAACAACAGACAGGAACATTAAGCACAGGTGCCATGGAGACACCTACAACCAGGCTCTATCGCGGACCAGAACAAAAATTGCGTAGTCACTTTATACATACCATGTTGGTAACGTTAGATCATTTACTCACTAAGCAGAAAAAAACTGGCATTTCTTATTTCTTTTTAATATTAGTAGCAAAACATCAGTATATTTATATATTAATTAAAACGGGAGATGCTTTTTGTATATAGAAGTTTCGATGCAATCAATCCGCGAATCTGTTTTCGTTCGAAATTACAAAAGTTATCTTAAATAGAAATTTTCGATTACCATTTCGGTACATTGCTGCTTGGGTTCGGTCATTTTTAACATTTTATACATCAATAGAAATCAAATTATAATCTCTTAAGTGCGGTTCAGAATACAAGGATCCTGTATAATACTACGAATACGCAGACATAATTATGATCTACGATATGATTACCTTATCAAAAACAGGGAAGCGAAGACGCTGTTATCATTATCGTTTGAGCTAAACATTTATTTGTTCGACAGGAATCAGCGAGATGTCTTTCTGAGAACTATGTCTTCTAGCTTGCTATTTCTGCACGGTTCCTTGTGGGAGAATTCAAACGTGTAACAGAAACACAATTAATAAACACCCTTATCAAAGGGCATCACGTCGTTAAAATGATTTGATACTATAAAAATAAAAGTATATGGAATTGTGTTATTCTTCTACAATAGTAATTGCTATAAACTTTACCTTAATATGACACTTAAAGTAAAACAAAACAAAAAACAAAACAAAAAACCAAAGTTCTTAAAACTAAAACATTTGAAAATGTAATTTCGACATGAACTACGAAAATCAATCGCCTCCAATATGAGCATGCACAGACAAGCTGCTATCTTACAAATTAATTGGTCAATAAAAACCAAAATGAACGAAGAAAAGGAGGACACGACAAGACAGTGAACGTCATAAAAAGACGTAGATTAAGGAGAGCGAAGGAGATCGCTTCGGTTGAGTCGAACGAGGAATTATCCTTGCCTCTGCTTTACACTAGATAGCCTGACAGGTTTTTAATGAATCTACCGTGCTGACATTACATTCTACAAGTATATTGTGTATTGGTCCTATCTTGGTACTATATCTGTAGTCATTCCCTTCATTTACATGCATGTCACAAGTTTTCCTCACATGACACTTGTGTCTGTGGCTTGTGGTGCTCATATACGACGATTTGGTATATGCTTTTGTGTTATACCTTCACTGCTTTTTGTATTTTTATTGTTAAGAGCGGAGGAGTGAGAGGAACCATGATCAATTGATTGGGTAGTCATGTTCCAAGCAGATGCATGCCCTGTTAACAGTTTAAATGTAGATATTCACCTGAAGAATGTAGAATTATATATATTGTATATATACGGGCAAACATCATAACATCGATGATAAATTCCATCATTCATAACCCTATCGGTCTCAATCAAAGTTATGCCATCCGTGTGTAATCTTAGATATTAGCGCCTTTGTAACCAAGTTGCGAGTTAGATACGTTAGACTAAAATGATACAACTGTTTTGCACTGCTAGGGCTCGTCCTTGATACTAAGGACCAGAAGTGCTGATCATAGAAGACGACTAAAAATCTCGATACAGATTTCATAATTTTAACATAGCTTTACAAACCCTTATTTTTGAAGACTTCGAGGTAGGCAGAGAAGCTACATGTATAATTATGGAGCTTCTTGAGATGGTGGTAGGCCTGACACGGAAATATCCTTGGGGTTCCTCTGTATAAATATGATTTTATTTCGACTGTTGTGGAGGCATGTCGGCAGCTGTCGAGGCAGTAGGTGAGAGTTGAGAACCCTTGAGGAGCTGATGGAATCAATTTGTTCAGGTGTTCGAAACTCCAACATACAACTTTCTTTGGAGTCTGGGTTAAAGTTGGTTGTTCCCGATATTAACATATTACACATCTCCCATACCCAATGTGTACCTGGTAAGATGTAATATACAATTGTATGATGTCTTATTGGGAATGAAACCCATCATTACAAGCACAAACACGCACGCACGCTCAAATACATGTAGATTTATATCGTTGTTTATGCTGCTGTTAACCTGTAAGGCCTATACAATACTGAATATTCAATCGGCTTTTCAGATAAAGTTCTTTGTGTTATTTGCTTTCAAATCTGACAAAACATTAGAAGAAAATTATAGTTCTAAGCCAATTGAAATAATAAAACAGAGTAAAACAAACTTAACACGTCATGTGTTACAGAAGAGAATTTCCCTCGTGATAGTTATTCAAATTTATAATTTTAACTTGAGTGAGAATTATTGCTTTTGCTTATCATCCTCATTATATTTCGAATAGCGGGGTCGTAAAAATTCCGCCCATAGTAATTCAAAAAAAAAAACCTTCATTCTTTCCTTTTTTATAACTTTGAAACTTTGTGCGGATTTTTTACGATCCCCCCCCCCCCCCCCTTAATTCGAAATGCAATGGGGGGGATAAACAATGATTTCACGCAATATACTAAGATAAATTTTAATTATGATTCACTAAATGTTATGTACAATTGTAACTGTTAAAATTTATTCTATTGTCACATTATATGTCATATTGGTTGTCATTTTCATTGTTTATATGGTTAATGATCTGTTTTAACTTTTATTTGGAGGAAACCTGCAAATGCTAATAAAGTGTAGCATGTACCTATCATTTAATAAACTAGTCTGTCACTTCTCAAATTCATATGAATGACACGGACTTTATTTGGCATACCTGCTTTCATGAAAGCGCATATGAAGACATCGTCCTTCCTACAAGGTAACGTCCACGCATTTGTTATTGAAGGTATCAGATTGGGTGTCTTTTCCTCCAGTAGAAAGTCCATGCTGAAATGCGTGTCGTCTATAGATATCATGGACACTGAGGTTCCGTCAGAAAAATGAAGCTCATATACATCTTTGTCGTCATAACTCACTATTGAAAATGATACAAAAAGGAAAACCTATAATACACATTCCAAATCAACATATATAAACTATTGGCGAAACAGATTTCATAAAAATATAAATAATTATTATCATTGTTGAAAAAGAACAGTTTTACAGCTCATGTCTAATGGTAAATGAAATATCAACAAGCCGAGATATTTACAGTTTCTTACTGCAATTTGGTTTGTTTGGTTTGTTTTGTTTAACGTCCTATTAACAGCCAGGGTCATTTAAGGACGTGCCAGGTTCTTACTGCAAACATCAAACAATATTTGCAATGAAATTGCATAAACAACAATTTTTACTCCGAGTTAGGCTAGATATTAACATCCGAACAAGATTTATAACACCGTGCAACCTATTTACAACAATAGAATATAGTTAACTATTGATATCCAGAAGTCAATGTTAACAAGACTTTCCAATAAAACGAATTTATTGGATTGAACTTTGTATACGTAGATATTATCCGAGGTAGTATTATGTTTGTACCTAAATAAAACAATTCTGACATTTTCGATATTACTAAATATGGTTTTAAACTACCTAAAAAAAGTCAACTAATATTGCTGGGATGTACTAGAAATACATTTGCACGTTTTCTATAACATTTTAAATACATGTAATTAATGCAATGTGTTTATTGAACCATAACGTTTAAGTTTGTATTTATCCCATTAGGAAATCAGTTTTAGAAAACGACTGATTTCAAACTTAACAACAACCGAATACTTAAAACCACATCTCGATAAATCAAGTCCAATGTATGAACACAATTTAGATTTCAACGTCGACTCTGTAACACAAGAAAACATCCCTAGGTGTTCCGGAATGTCTATATACTGCAGCTAACGGGAACATATTATTAAACAAATTCATTTACCATTAACACGGTTATAATGAGTATCAGCTGATGTGTTTCAGAAGGATAGACGTCTCCTGTTAATTAGGCGGCAGGGTCTTGGAAATGTAATATGTAATGTCAATCAAACCTACCATGTTTACTTACCGTCTTGGTCACCGTTAACAGGGAGACTTTCCATATCTACCAATGCCTGTACCGTCGTATGATGTAATTGATTTCTTATCTGTAACAAATCATGAACAATAATTGATAGTTTTGATGTATTAGTTAACATACTGAGTCAGTCTTGTTTCAAATAACTCTAAATACGATTTTAGAAAATAGTTGCATTACGTTTCTGTTCAAACACTTCATTTTAGTTAAGGGGCATCTAAACAGCAAATCCAGTCAAAACATTGATATTTTACAGGCCTATAAATCCCTATTATGATGCAATGTCACAGACGTAACATGATGAACTTTTAGTATGTATCATGGCAAACCGTGGGACTTGCTGTTGACATGTAATTTGTTAAGCTGTTTGTAAATTTCAACAAAACGTAAGAAAAATGCATGTTTCAGGGGGACATAATTAACTCATTTGTATCCCATATATTACACAAACTTGCCATGTCGTTTTGCTCACAAGTGTCTAAAGCACAAAATAGGAGCATTGGTTTGACCAGCTTTGACGTTTTTATATGTATATACGCTGTTTTTATTTTGACCTTGAATTGCAAATGGCGGTCGTGAATGATATCTCACAAATACGGCTTATAAGGAGGTATTTAAAACATCAAAAATGATCTTATTAGACAATATAAAGTATTCTTGAAGTGGCAAGAAGACTACTTTTATGAAAAAATGTTCAACCGTTGTGTTTGGGGTAAAACATGCCTATTTCTGAAAAAGGCTGCAAACTCACCAGTTTAACAAATTAACTTTAAAATGTTCTTCTTACTATGATGAGATGTCTTAAATGTATGATATAGGAGTATTGTTATTAACTGAAATGCCCCCTTTAAGCCATATTTGTGTACAATTATTCACAGCCGCCATTTGCATTCCAAGGTCAAAACAAAATAAGTGTTTATACGTACATACAGTAAAATCCGGTCAAACAAATGCTCCTACCCTGTGCTATAGACACTTCTGAACATAACAGCTTGGCTATTTTTCAGGTTTGGTCATTTGCGTGACTTAGAATTATTCCATGCTACATCTTACCACAAAGTTACTCTATAGAAGAAACTGGTAGCATCTATAACAAATTATTGGTGATTGTAAGAAGCTACATGTCCAAACAAACATTTTGGTATATTACATGACATTTTTTGTGCAAATCTTTAGGTATTTATTCGTGTTTGAAATTCGACATTATTCTGCTATATAGATGACCCTTAATGAATATCATGTTTTGGTTTTTAGCTATAAATATAGAATTATTATATGACTTTTGACGAGTGTGATGTGTTATTATTTTAATGTATCTATATTTTATCGTTTTGATTTATAGTTATTACCTTAGATCAGCATCAGAACCAGCATTGTACAAAAAAGGATAGTAATAGTATCATTCAGAAGATGTCATGCATTATTTATGCTTTTTCTTTTTACTTTAATGCGTTTATCCTGAGACGTATTTGTTTATTATTAACCCCACAGGGATAAAACAGTGTATAGTATGTAGGTGTAAGCTCTTGTATATCTGTATATCCTATCAACAAAAAATTGAAGAATGCGTATAATACCTAATCATTTTCAAAGAGATCAGTTCGACAATGTTGGAGATCTCCGGACAATTTAGCATACACCGGACGGACGACGCCATACCATAACACTCTCGTCAAATTTTTGGCGTATAAAATTATATGTGGAAACAAACTGATACATAGACAAATGTACATATAATTGTCTTAACTGCATGACGTTCACAAAATGTTTGGACTTTTAAAAAAAATCTGCAAAAAAATAGAGGTATAACATATTCAACCATCCTACAAAATAGTGTTTCCTTATCCAATACGATGCGAATTCTTCATTGGAAAACATTAAGAATGTACATGTATATAGCTGTCTTTTAAAGTAAGTGAAAAGTAAAAAAGGAATCATGAAAATGTAACTTTTTAAACTTAAGTTATTGATTTCATATCAGCTAATACTATCAAGTAAACACGACTATGATATATGTATTGTCGTTTGTGAATAGTAACGAGCAGAAGGAAGGTAGAAATGTTACCAATCGTCGTCTAATACGTCATCTATAGTTGTCAAAAACGTCATCTATAGTTGTCAAATACGTCATCTACTGCCAAACACGTCATCTATAAGTGTCAAGTACGTCATCTTTAGCTGTCAAATAATCATCTTTAAAAGTCAAATACGTCACCTATTGAAGTATAATAAGTAAATTGTAGTCGTTCAATAAGTTACCTGTAACAGTACAATATGTTTACAAGAATTTTAGAGCCGCCCAATAAAACACATGTTATCATTCAATGAGTTTTAGACAGTGAGGTACCGTCCAATAAATGATCCGTTGTCGTCCAATAAGCTACTTGTAGTCATCAACTAATATAAACACGCTTGTTTTGTGTGAAGGGAACCTAAAATACATATTGCTTATTCCCTTCATCTGATGTTAAAAGCGAATCAAAACATATATAGTGATATCCCTTATCATCTGATGTTAATAGCTAATCAAAACATATATAGAGAAATTCCCTATCATTTGATGTAAGTAACGAATCAAAACATACATAGTGATACTCTTTATCATCTAATGTAAATAACGAATCAAAACATACAGAGATATATCCCCTGTCATTTGATTTTAATAGCGATTCAAAACATATATAGTGATATTCCCTATCCGCTATCATCTGATGTTAATATCGAATCAAAAGAGAAATTCCCTATCATTTGATGTAAGTAACGAATCAAACATATTTAGAGATATTCTCTGTCATATGATGTTAATAGCGAATCAAAACATATAGAGACATTCCCTATTATATGACGTTAATAGCGAATCAAAACATGTCAATAGCGAATCAAAACATACATAGAGATATCTCCTATCATCTGATGTTAATAACGAGTCAAAACATATTTAAGCATTGAACTGTTACCAAATGGTAGTATACAGTCGATATGAATACAATTTGGGTGACAGATAAATATAATGTCGCCCGTTAGTATTTATCTGTCACCCAAATTGTATTCATATCGACTGTTTACTACCATTTGGTAACAGTTCAATGCTTATATTTACATTCATAAAGATTTTTTTTATTTACTGTATGTTATGACGCGTTTAAATTTGCCGCTTACACTACCACTGACGTCATCAAGTTCAAATACCGGAACAGCCGAAATTTACAGAAGGAATAATATAGTCCCTCGTGTCGTTATTAATACCAAACACATAAAATGGTTTTGCACAAATTTGGCTTTATTTTCTATTTCATATATGTTTGAAGATATCGACAAATTATTCAAAATTGAAGAATTTCTTATTGTTTAAAATCCAAAGCCGTTTTTCGGCGCAATGCTATACGGTTAACATTTAGAAGTAATGCGGCTTTGAACGGGTATTGCACAGGACAGACTCGATTCCTCGGAAACACTAAGTTTCTATCGACTGGATTTACGTTATTTTCAGAAGAATATCAGTTCTTAAATTCTAAATGAAAGTCGTATTGACAGTAGGTGAAAACGATTTCAAGGATATTTCGTTCGAAACAGATCCCAGTCGATGAGTCTAACCGGTCACATCTTAGCAGACGATTTTCAACTTCACAGGGGCTCGATTTTGCAAGGTAGGCCTTTGACATCAGTGAATAACCACAAAACTAAAATCCAATATACATAGACAACCGGAAACCATGTCGACACTCCCGATTTTTTAAAAGATTTTTTTTTTTTTTTTTTACTGGACTTTTAATGTTGTCGTATCTTACATTTCTGAAAATTCGGAAACGAGCCCCTGTGAGTGTGACGACATTGACAATTTGATAATTCCTACATCAAGAACGGCGCTTATAGTTATTTTGAGTTGACTACATTTTGTTTTAATTATAAAATATTACTCTCATAATGAAGTTGCATTATTTTTTTGTCGTGGATTATAAATGCTAGCATTCGAAATCTCCAGGTCGAAAGTAACTGGCGGCCATTGTTTTGACCAGCAACACCTGGGGCTGTATTCCTACTCTGACCGAGTCACTGTAAATTGTAGTATACAGTCTCATGAATACAATTTGGTTTACTAACGACATATAGGCAAATGCAACACAGAATGTAAATATATAGAGATATCCCCTATCATCTGATGTAAAAACGAATTCAAACATATATAGAGATATCCCCTATCATCTGATGTTAATAGCTAATCAAAGCATATATAGAGATATCCCCTATCTTCTGGTGTAAATTGCGAATCAAAGCATATATAGAGATATCCCCTATCATTTGATGTAAATAACGAATCAAAACATTTAGAGATATTCCCTTTTATCTGATATTATTAGCGAATCAAAACATATACTCCTTATTCCCTATCACATGGTTTAAAAAACATAACGAATCGAAACAAGTTTTCTCATCTTTTACCTTCCCTTCACATCAAAATTAAAAAAAAAAAGTTTTTGCTATTTTCTTTGCATTCATTAGTTCACTGAAATGCCCGGGTGAGCCCACTGAAGTGATAGGACCTGTAGTCTTACTGCCTGTCCTGGTTCTCATATTTCAGTGTCGTGATAAAACATCTTACTTTGGAAGGGACGAGGTAAAACCAACAGGTTAAACAAAAATGATACAATCATATTATAATATTTATACCAAAAACAATGAATTATTATATTAAATACAGTCATATTTAAACAGTGTCTGGTATGGTTGTGATAGTAGAGTCCTTGAACATGACCAACTTACGTACATTGATTATACTGACCTTACACACACGCTGCTGGTTTGTCCGCCTTTCAAGTATCTCGAGTAACAGAGTACGTATACATTATGTACATATAATCAGGGGTCAACACCAGGTAGTCAATTACTAACCTGGAAGTAGTTATCGTGATGTATACATATATGTTACAGTACACATTTTACACATGTATGTATATGTGGAGAAACGTTAAAATAGAGGACTCGTATACGGTAAGAAAATTAGCATATCTTAGGGGGATAGTTACGGGCTATGCGGTACCTGCTACTGGTAAGTAAAGAATAACAAAACATTTGCAGACAAACATGAGTAGCCGAAGGTTATGTCTAAATAGGACACCGGTACAAGGTCATCTGAATGCCATACAAATACAACGTCTAAAGATGTTAAGCCCTTGTGGGATCGTATGAAATCCGATCTCACTGGAATGCCATGACCTGAGATATGGTTCACTGGATATAGAGTTGTCTGGTGTAACCCAACCTTATCATCGGATTAGCCAACATTGCAAAATTCTGGTTGAATATGCATATTAAAATTTAACAGACGTTTTGTGTCATTTAAGACTGCATTCATTAATACAATCCGGCAATCGTTGATTACATGGTCAACAAGCAAATCCGTGGAATTCCTAAGTTTAAAGACTTTCGGAAAATATTAGAGCTATTTTAACGGCAAATAACAATCGTTAATCAAGGGGCCATAACTCTGCTAAATAAAATCGGGCAAAAGTGGCAAACATTTACCTTGCTGTGAAGTTTGAAAAAGAGGGAATTACTGTTCCAGTGTTTACACTGAAACAGCAGAAAACAACGTTTTAGTTAATTAAGGGGCCAAAACTCCGTCAAATAAAGTCGAGCGAAAATGACAATCGAACTTAGCCAAGTCCTTTAGAGTCGATATCATAGTAAAAATTCGGATGAAGGAAACAGTCTTTTAGATTTGCTTTAAATAGTGCACTAAACATGAATATCTAACTCACGAATGGTATGCATTTTTTTTTAAATCATAAATATATAAATATATTCGTTTTTGTCTTAGTGATTTGGTTTTTCATTGTTTAACGTCCTATCAACTGCTAAGGTAATTTAAGGACGGCCTTCCGGTCGTTCGACATGCATGCGTGTGGTGAGTGCGTATGCGTGTTTTGGGAGGCTGCGGTATGTTCGTGTTACGTCTTCTTGTGACAGTCCAGAATTTTGCCGATGTATAGTGCTACCTCATTGAAGCATATTGCCGAAGACACCCAGCAAGGCACTCCACCCGGTCACATTGTATAAACTGGTCACGGGCAAACAAGTCGTCCCACTCACAAATTGTTCTGGTAAAATCTTGGCCAGTGGACAGAACCCAAAGCCAAAACTTTGCCAAGAGAGAAACAAGGAAGAAGATAAGATCCAAAATGTAATCACCTCTTACGACCATGCAATGGGGCAGTAGGTACAATTCTTACGCCCTACCTACAGGGAATGGATACATGGGGACTAATTTTACAGTCTGGCCGTCCGCTTGTCCTCCAGACATGTCAATCGCACATTAACCGAAAGTAAATTAAAAACAAACAGTTGTACACAATCTACCAAATGATGGAGATGCACATATAGATAGATTTCTACCCTATTGCTTTTAAAGTCAGGTCACTATTTTACCTAAGTCAGTCATTATCTGCATATTTTTTATTAGCACACCACTTTTAATATTTGTTATAGAACAATACAAGTTTGCAAAAATTCATTATATCATATGTTCGCTTTTTTACTACAAGTGTGTAACCGTCTATTACTGCATCAGACAATAGATAAATATTACCTGTGTCTTCTTCCTAACTCAAACACAGCCTTGTTCACAATAGATACATATCATATTTCTCCAATTTTATCTCCAACATACTCTTGCGCACAATGGATAGATATTATGTGTTTTCTCCAGTCTTAACTTCAACACATACTTACTCAATCTAACTTGTGCTACAAAATATATAATTAATTGTAAACGGCAATGATTAAAAATACAATCTAGGTATATGAACAATAGGGAAAATGAAATAACATTTATCATTAAGAATTGTGCAAGCTGTCACTGCTTGTTACCTTGTAGTAAGTAAATATTGAGGTAAGCGGCTGGTGTTGTGGAGTTCTGTAGTGACCCTGATTTGAAGATGTGCCGGGTTTATCAGCTCGACATGCTCGATAAACGATATCTAATCAGACTCATCGTTAATATACATACCTGTATAGGTGGATTTGTGGGACTTTCTAAGTTCTCTGTAACCTGTTCCGTTAAGGTATGTAGTCAGCCTTGTATATCGCATACCATATACAAAGAAATATCAGGACCGTGTCATATTTGTAGTAAGTATGTGTATTGTTCTACAGGTGGCTACATATCCCGGTATCCTTGACAATCACGGGAGTTATCCCCCCTAGTCCTGTTATAATGAGTTTTTGTGGTAAGGATATTATTATTATGATAAAATGGATACTGGTTAATACATTGTTACATAAAATATGTATTTTAAATGATATTGTCTTGTTTGTTTATTTATTTATTTTTGTTTGAGTTCTTCCTTTTCACAATTCAATACAAGCCATGATTAATTCTGTAATTGTTTTGGCATGTTCGTTTCCATACGCCCGTCAAATTTATGGTATGGCGTTGTCCGTCTGTACATCCGTACTTGCTCAACATCCTTGTAATTTTCCTTCGGATTGTGTAATTCGGATTGAGAACACACTGCACCACACAAGCCGACATTAGCCGTTCGGCCGGACTTCTGTAGTAAACATTTGTTTGTTCGGCAATCTCCTACATTATTCGACCGTGCTGTTTCAAACTTGATATATATTATTATCCTGATGTGAAGCTGCGTCTCATGTTTCTGTAAAAGTTATTCCCCGTTGTCTATTTCAGTAGTCATTGTTTTGTCCGGATATCTCTTACGTTTTAACTTCGTACGCTTTATAATCATGATGTGTTGATGGGTTTTCATAAAAAGCAAAGTTTTTACCCTTGTTTTTTTTCCCCGAAAATTAGTTGTTTTTATAATCATTATGTGAAATTTTCTTGAAGAAAAAACAAAAACAAAAAACCTTTGTACAAAGTAGACATTAACATGATTGTTGTAATAGACTTGTTGTTTAGTGTTCAGTTTACCTGATAACTGCTTAACTACGATTTAATAATTTAGGAATAGTATACATTAAACATTATTTGTTATTTTTGTATCAAGCTATTCCTTTTAGACCTTATAGTCTTAATGAATGACAATAACAATAACGAAAAAAAAATACTCGGCAAAACAATTTGATTTGAATTGACATTGGATTCTGAATTTGTCTTTGTATGATTCGTGAGAGGCAACTGAAGTAGGGGTCTAAACTTTTACAGGAACTTTCTCTCTAAGCCACTTTCTATTTCTTAATGTCCCTCTAGAAACACTGCCTTACGTTTGGACTTTGGTTGAGTGTGTGTCCCTTTGTAGAACCCTACGAGGAAGGTGTTGAGTACTGTCATACTAAATTCACCAAAAAAATTATAGTTGCTACTTCGCTACATTTAGAGAGTTGACGACTGATTTGCCTGTTATCAGTGTATTGTTACTGGATGTTGTGAACGTACTCCTGGTGATCTGTGATAATACACTTCTAATTTAAAGCCGGCGTCAGTTCCGGGTTAACAAGCAGGTTTCCACGATCATACCGCAGCCACTCAAACTACACATTCAGCGGCACAAAGTGGAGGCCATTCTTAAATTACCTTAGGTTTTGATGGATCGTTAAAATCATATTAAGCTCTAACCATACTATCTAAACCTGGTCTGGTGTTTTGTAGATTTTATTTATTTATAACACGATTCCGAAAATCGTCCCTAACTAAAAAGCCGAGTGAGTGTATTTTAGAGACTTCATATATTTAGGTAAGGAGCAGTATATGTCTATATATGCGAGCAATGGTAACCCTTATTTTGGGGCTGTACAATATGTAAGTGATTGCATTAGGACAACCAAGTACGACCGAGAACCCAAAGTGACATCAACGCTCACAAGCACAGATTACATATGACACATGACAACGGGCGAGCTAGTCGTTCCACTACTAAAGAAGTGAGCTCAACGCTAAGCAGGAGTAGCAATTACCTTTTTTACCAGTGGACAGGACACAAAACTTTCCTCACAGGGACAATTACTCAGCTTAAGGCCAAATTGAGGAAGTTTCAATGAAGACATTAGGAAGAAGTTGTAAAAAAGACGTGAAAAGATCCTAATTTAGTCGCCTCTGATGATCGTGCAATTCCTACGCCCTACCAGCAGGTTAGGATATAGTGATGTATACACTGAATTAAATTGTTTTAATTAAGTCTGTGTGTATGATTATATCATACAATTATGTATACGTATATTAGATCATTTTTGTTACATTTATCATTTAACAGATATAACTACGGTTAGGTACCTCTAGAGAATGCAAAATATGTTCAATTTTTAACTAGAACTGTCGCCAGGATGGCTGACTAATACCCCCGCAATCTGCATGAGTCAATGGTGAATTGGAACTCTTAATTACAGGCTAAGATAACCCAGTAATATAGTGACCAGTTGCCATAGCAACCATAATTTTGAAAAAAAAGAAAGTGGCATGCACATCTACACATGGTTCTCTGTATTTGTGTGAAGTTTCATTGAAAACGGCCATTCGGTTTAGGAGGAGTTGTCCGGACAAACTTAAAGTTCTGGTTCTTATAGGAAAGCCTGTTTATAGTGACCAGTTGCCATAGCAACCATAATTTTGAGGAAAAGAAAATGAGATGCACATCTGCATAATAATGGTCCTCTATATTTGTGTGAAGTTTTATTGAAACTGGCCCTTCGGTTTAGGAGGAGTTGTCCGGACAAACTTACAGTTATGGTTCTTATCGGAAAACCTGTTTATAGTGACCAGCTGCCATAGCAACCATAATTTTGAGAAAAAGAAAGTGGCATGCACATCTACACATGGTCCTCTATATTTGTGTGAAGTTTCATTGAAATCGGCCCATCGGTTTAGGAGGAGTTGTCAGGACAAAATGTGTCTACAGACAGACGGACGGACGGACGGACGGACGGACGGACGGACGGACGGACGGACAACCTGATTCCAGTATACCCCCCTAACTTCGTTGCGGGGGTATAATTATGTATAGCCGTTATATAGTACGAATATATTTTACTTATCTCAGGATTAAACATGTTGGTCAAGAGGCTCTTTCATTTTGTCTATTTTACCGTTAATGGTTTCATGAAATATTTGCCAATCTACTATATATAAATGGTACTTATCCATGTGTTAAAATGATAATAGTGAATTGATTTTCCACTTATTCTCCAAAAAGATGACGTGTGTGTCCTCGATAAAGATATTCCGTCGATGCCTAGTTCCCTCGGCCAGTTTTGTAATAGTACTTCTGCTGATTGTATTAAAGAAAATGCCATCATTGTTGATGAAAATTGATAAAACTGTCATTTTGACAAGACCTCGGGTCTGCTATGGATAAGAATTACGTTTGGTTTTGTTTTGAAGAGTTCAAGTAAACCGTAAACTGATACAGATCAGACGAAATCAAGACAAACTTTACATCGCCTCCATTTTTAAATTAAATCTACAAGATCTTATCACTTGAAATGTCGTACTACTTAAAATAACTATAATTACTTACATGGTAGCTTAACAACAGATATTTTTTTCGATGAAAAGGAACGGGAAATGGAAGGTCTTCCAGTAAGATTATTCTTTTATACTTTAAGAACCTGTGAATTAATTGAAACATGGTTTTGAACAAGCTAATATCTTCGTCGCATATAGATCACTGGTATCGATCGATTACAAACGCGACACAATGACAGTGTTTTTGAATGCCAATTGTAGATTCACTTATATATAAGGGCATTGTAGTTAGCAGACCACGTATGACTTAGCTAACAGTTTTGTGTGTGCGACATCGTCAGAAAAAAAAGTTGAATAAAAATATTGTGATCAGCACCGATGTGTCCTCATCAAATACACCGGACGAAAAACAACGCTTCGTGAATTGGTGACAAGAACACTGTATGAGTTAACAAAAGTACATACAATTATGTAGAATCAGGAAATAACATCAGCAGCTAAGGAAATTATGGGCAAATTACAGATCGTCTGAAAACGAACGTCACGATAGTTTGGACGTTAGTGATATCAGAGGGGATGCTATAAAAACTTCTTTGAAATATGTCTATGTTGGGGTAACATAACATGACCAGTCTCGACACAGCTGCCATGGGGTTTTCTATATGTTAAATGTCAATCGACATGTCAAGGCGACTGTCTAAAATGGTTAAGCAGTATTATCTTAAAAACAATATTTTCCATCATGTATGCATTATATCTTTGTTTTCTTTCTTATGTTTCTTAAGTAATTGCTATCTAGCAAATCGCTGTTATTACAGCGACATTGGATTTGTTCCATAACTGATTACACCACCGCCTGTGAAGAGGCCCTACCCGCACCTAAAAATATTCTGCCATATTGCATTTATGAAAATCTCTGATACTGAACGAGCTCGTTGCAAAACACATTTTATCTTAATTTGTTTGTTTGTTTTTGTTTAACGTCCTATTAACAGCCAGGGTCATTTTAAGGACGTGCCAGGTTTTGGAGGCGGAGATAAGCCGGAGTATCCAGAGAAAAACCACCGGCCTACAGTCAATACCTGGCAACTGCTCCACGTAGGTTTCGAACTCGCAACCCAGAGGTGGAGGGCTAGTGATAAAGTGTCAGGGACACCTTAAATACTCGGCCACCGCGGCCCCTTTCATCTTAACATTCAGATCTAAGTTGTAGAGATGACCTAGTCTGTAGTCCGTATAATGTGACCGGGTGGCGTGTGATACTGCCGTTTTCAGGCTTTGCCTATCAAAATTTTGAAATATCAAAATTTAAAGTAATCCCTCTCAAGTGCCATTCTTATCGATTTTATGGAGAAATAACGTATAGCACTTTTGAAATGATATATTAAAACAAACGTTCAAAAGAGGTATGGCGCATATTTGCCTGTTTCGACCTAACAGTGACCGTTTTCGAAATTAAAGAGAAAAAAATTAACTAAGGTTTTGAATACAAACCTGAAATCTATAACATATCAATATTTTCATGTGCGATGTTTTTACAATGTTTTACTTTATTCTATGTACCAAGAGCAACTAAAATTCCTGTTTTTAAAATGTGTTCGTCCTCTGCGCTGGTATCGAAAAATTGAAAAAAAACGCAGTTATTTTTATTTGACATTAACTACGCTGACTTTAACTGATAACATAAACTTCACATTTCAAAAGGTCTGCATAGCTTATATGGTAGAACCTCAGCTTAACAACCCGAAGGTTCGGAGTTTGAATCACGAAGATTTATCTTTTCATAATTTGTTATGTCTCTTAATGCCATTTACTATCTCTTTGTGGTGTTTCAAAGATATTACCATCATTAAGAGCATATTAAGTGAAAAGTATTCAGTATAAAGATAAGAATGTGGCGGTAGAAATGTTTTTCACTTGGATAAAAATAACCTCCGAATCGTTCATAGTAAAATGCACACAAACTACCGTATCGACAATTCAAGAGACATACCACCAATGGACCATGGCGATCTAATTTGGTACTGTGGGAATCACAGGGATCACGTGATATTTTACCTTTATTTTTTAGCTTAGGCTATCGCTGTACACGGCCATTCTTCTTTGGTAAGCCTTACAGCTTGTGAGAATCGGTGGTGACTCAGATTCCACCAAAAGAGGATAGTTTTGTCAAATATAATCCACATAGATTAAACATGAATCCGCTTGGTGTATAAATACTCCTTATTGTAAACGACAGGGAATACCGACCTTATAACGAAACTATCATTCTAAGTCAACAAAAACAAGTATTTACTATGCTATTTAAAGTAAGATAGGGACTTTACAAATATATTAATATGTGATATTGAATTTCAAAATGAAAGTACCATTACAAAAGCTATACAATCTATATATATTTTGTTGATATATGTATTGATAATTCAGTGAAGGTATCCAGGATATTCTGTACGATACATGTAAGTGTTATGTGGTGTAAGCTTTAAAGTCCTGATGAATGGAATCATTAACATGGTATTATCAGGACGGGTTGGCTTCGGTCACTTTCAGTTTCATATGATGCGTTGCGTTGGATACAAGTTTACAGAAAACAAATAAACGAGCATAAACATGTAAACAAAACTATATTTAAAGCTGAAATCTACGATGTCTACGAATTATACATAAATTCTATCATGTTTTGTGTTCTTTATAAATGTAAAGAACTCTTAACACAAAACACAGTATCAACTAAAATAGTTCATGTAAAAAAGCAATATATAACTATATATATATATATATATATATAAGATAAAATCATAACAATCATGAGACACCATTAAAATAGGTGTATTTAAGGAATAACTTTAATATTTGTTTATGTTATGGAGAAATAATATTTAAAAAAAACACAGTGTACTCTAAATAAACCGCGAAGCTTTTTTTAAACATGTCTTAACAATGAATTTGGTATTCAGAGTTATTTGAGAAAACCATTAGGGAAAGTGTCGACTGTCAGCGCATGATTTAAATGTAGAAAAAGGTCGTTATCAAAATATCCAGCGACACTTAAGAATTTGTACTGTATGTTATTTAAATGATGTCGAGGATGAATTTCATTTCATTCTAAAATGCCCATGTTATTATGATATTCGTAAGAAATATTTGAAAAGTTACTTTTTAAAAAAAAAACAAGTATGTTTAAATTGATACAATTATTTAACGGACAAAATACCAAAGGATTGGCCAAATATATCAAAGCGGCAAATGTCAAAAGAATTTCTTTAACATAGTTATGCTCAACGAGTATATTGTCTCTGGCACGAATTATCTTTTTTTGATGTTGTCAATGTTATGTTAATTTGTACATTGTGTATGTGTAGCTACTTAAATACGACACAGAAATGATCTTATTCGATATTATTCCAGGGGTGTATTTGAGTAACTTAGATTCATGTACATATGTTTCTCAATTCCCAGGACCTATGTGATTGAGGCGAAGTTGTAGCGTACGAAATATAAATTAGCTATTTGCAAACAGAATCACAACATAATAAATATTGACGATATTGATGGACACAGAACACTTTACATTTTGTGAGGGGTACCCTCGGATTGACCTGATGACGAGGGTATAAAATGTACATGGATTAAATTCAGACGATATAGATGTTCCTTATCTTTCAATAGCACCATTATTACATTCTATGGCATCGTTTTTATTTCCCGTTGTAATATCTAAATGCGTTTCTTTTTTCTTTCGGTATCATAATTACATAAGTAATATACGGTGTATATAAGTCAGCCTTTTTCATGATCTTATTCACCTCCAAAATTATGATATTAAAATCTAGCTTTCTCAAAGTGAATTTAATTTTAGAGATCTGAACTTACGTTACTTTATACATAGCGATGCTAATAATAACGATTAATCTATTCCTAAATCCTAAAGGCAATAAGAAAAAAAAAACAATCAGTAAAAGCACAGAGAGGGAGATCACTAATTCAATTATATATAATATTTCTTGCATTAAATTTGGGATGTTTGGGTATCTTTGAAGAAAGGTACAAAGCCACAAAAAATATCAGTATACTTAATTATCTATTTCGGCAATGGGCACTGCCTTCTTTGTTCGGTTCATTTTTCTTATTTATCAATTTATGACTACATTTAGACATCAACTCATTAAAAGTCGCTTCCTTGACCATCCTAGAACCATTTTCTGAAAGTGATATAAGCTAATTATAAGTCATTAATGGAATTGTAACATACAATAATCATGGCCATTTGTTAATATAAAGTAAGCTTTTTGTGTAAACAATTCTTTCTGAATCTGTATGACAATTACATGTAGTCATACCATGTATGCACATCAATACATATCTTGATCATGAGTAAATATTAATTTCAATTTTCCGATAAGAAGTCGTTAATCAGATCCTAAACTATTCTTCTGCCATATTCATCTCGGAATGTGTCATCACTTATTACGGTACATATCCATATATACCATTATAACATTTAATGCTGTACATATTCACTACGTAACGCTTTATTACTCTAGATATTGTGTCATAAGTTAGATATAGAGCTATTTAATTTTTAATTACCGTCTCTCTCTCTCTTGTTGACTGTAAAACTACATACCCCTAGTGGCCTCCAAGACAATTAAGCACATACTTTGTATATTTACGGTTTCGAAATTATATTGGCATACAATTCGTTGGCTACGTATATGTATGTATAAATGTTTGCGTTTTAATCAAGCTGTAAAACGTCGTTTAAAAACCGACATATCGATGTGATCAAGGAACATGCGAGATTATATCATAATTATCTGCTGAACGGTTTTAATAACCTAGTGAATTCGTACTCCTTATTAGTACACATCACAATTCCCGAGCCTTACAGACAAAAGACCTGCACAAAAAGAAACAAGGTACGCTTTCTACATTGATTCCAGTTTTAACTATCAATATAAACGTATTTAAAAGCTTATGTGGCTTTAATATTCTTAACAAAAAATTGTCGTGTAGAGGAAGCTATGTGATTAATGGGAGAGCACTCGCGATGATTTTCAGATACCACGCATTCAACATACTAAACGATTATGATAATTCCACGAAAAATAGCGGTGGAATTCAAACAAAAGACTCTGTGTGTTTTCATGTCAATTTTTACATAGTAATTTTTATCTGAAAATTAAATGCATGTAAGTTGTATTTCCAGGTATTTTAAGCCTAGTCATATTTCAAAGTTATTTCATACCAAGTAGTATTTCCGTTTCATTTTAGACCTTGTAGTATGTCTATGATATTTTAGACCTTGTAGTATGTCTATGATATTTTAGACCTTGTAGTATGTCTATGATATTTTAGACCTTGTAGTATGTCTATGATATTTTACACCTAGTAGTATTTCATTGTATTTTAGACCTGGTAGTATTTCCATTATATTTCATACTTAGTAGTATTTTCATTGGATTTTAGACCTCGTACTATTTCCAAGATATTTCAGACCTAGCAGTACTGAACATGGTATACCTAGTAGTATCTCAATACTTTAGACCTAGTTATGTTTCTATTGGTTTCGCTTTGTATTATTTCTATAATCTTGTTTTGTTACATTATTTACCTGAAGGTCCTTTAAAACGTTCGTCTGTGTCTGCATACCGAATACTTACCGAGTATCTAAGTAATCTGTATTAGTTATGTAAATGGAATACGTCTAGTAATCTGTATTAGTTATGTAAATGGAATACGTCTAGCAATCTGTATTAATTATATTGATGGAATACGTCTAATAATCTGTATTAATGATATAGATGGAATACGTCTAGTAATCTGTATTAATGATATAGATGGAATACGTCTAGTAATCTGTATTAATGATATAAATGGAATACGTCTACCAATCTGTATTAATTATATAGATGGAATGCGTCTAGTAATCTGTATTAATTATATAGATGGAATACGTCTAATAATCTGTATTAGCTAAATATATTGAATACGTCTAGTCTTCTGTCTTAATAATATAGATGAAATGCAGTAAGTAATCTGTATTAGTTTGGAATACGTCTAGTAATCTGTATTAGTTATATTAATGGATTGCACCTAGTATTATGTATTAGTAATATAGATGGAATACGTCTCGTAATCTTTAAGTAATACCGATGGAATACATTTCGTAATCTAGATTAGTTATATAGATAGAATATGTCTAGTAAACTGTATCTATTATATAGATGGAATACGTCTAGTAATCTGTATTATGCTTTTATGAGTTTTGTTGTGTTTTGTTGAGCTGTGTTTGCCGTTCCCTCAACGGTTAATGTCATACGTAGACGCAGTAAACGAATATAGCACCATTGCACTGAACTCCCACGGTAGAATGACACTCTCTGATAACATCATACTGACAACCACGACATTATTATTCTGAATGAAACACTGGTAAAATATTACACATGCATTGATACGTTTCATTACCACAATCACAATATATCACGTCAAGTTCCAGTAAACTTAATCCAATTTCGTGTCGATCACAATCGTTTTGTAAAACGGAACGCCATCTTGTTGGCAGGTTTAAACGTTATGCTGGCCTCAAGTCGGAGTGGCTCACCAACATACTCTAACCGGTAACGCTGCAAAATCTGTGGAAACAAGTTAGTGATTTCAGTTTCTTTAGTGTACATTATAGTATTACTTCATTTCAGAACAATAAACTAACGCACTTTGGTTATAATTTAATGATGGATCCTACAGCTTTATGTTAAGCTGAGCATATTTCTGTCTTAAAACTTAGATAAAAGGCAAATTAACATCTATCTTGTTTGTACAGTTTGTAATATATTACATTTATTAAACTTATTGAAGGTCTCATTTTGGGCAAGGACAGCTTTACAATTACACAATTACAATAATTGAACTTGAAAGTTTCATTTTAAAGAAAGGTGAAATATTGTTCATATCAATACTGTAACGTGTTAAGTTGCTTTTTCACTTTTTCCTGGACAGTTATTAATCGTAATTCATTTGCCCTAGTTTGACGCGACATCGGGTCAAATATGAAAACGCTATATTATCGTTCAATAATGTTAAAAACGATATGTAATGCCCCTTCAATAGATCAAGTTTTGCTATAGAATTTTAGGTTAAAGAATAACCCCTAGGTATAGAGAATTTGGGCATGATTATTTGTATAATTCTATTGAGTTTAGGTGTAAAATTTTAGTATCTTATTATTCTGTTGTAATACCAATAGCAGCTTTCTTTTAACACGAATTTTATACAAAAATGTATATAGTTGTATGTACCTTTATAACTGCAATTTGTGTCTCTTGCTCAGCAAAACGCATGCCGATGCAACCACGTGGGCCAAATCCGAACGGAGTCATCGCAAAGGGATGGTTTTTCTTCGGCGATGTATTGCTCCGTATCCATCTTTCGGGTTTAAATACGTCGGGTTCAGGGAATTCCTTGGCATCCTGACCAATAAAAGTCGAATGCATTGCGACAGTTGTCTGTAAAAAAAAATATATACATATACTCCAGTTGATTTCATGATTGCTAAAAAAACATGGTATCGAACCTAACTTATACTATAACATCAACAAATAGTTACGGAATACAATGTCAAGTCCATAACTCTTTATACAACTGTAGTTGGTAAGTGGAATGAAGCACACGTTAATTATACAGTTTCTACTTACCCCTGCTGGGATGTGGTACCCCGACAAGACCGTGTCTACATTAGTCTGGCGCAGATGTGCAGGAGCCACAGGGAGCAATCTAATGTAAAATACAAGTCATGATTACATGTTTTATTGTGTTCGGTTGAATCCACTGAAGTCTATTCTCAGTCGATGGTATCTTCTAACGCCCGTCACAGTATAGCCCGAGTTTCCTCTGGCCTTGACACCATATTTGGTGAAGGGCCATAGTGCACTATAATATGAAAAAATGTGAAATTTTGACCATCGTAAAGCGAGAGCTTGGTTTGTTTTTGTTTAACGTCCTATTAACAGCCAGGGTCATTTAAGGACGTGCCAGGTTTTGGAGGTGGAGGAGAGCCGGAGCACCCGGAGAAAAACCACCGGCCTACGGTCAGTACCTGGCAACTGCCCCACGTAGGTTTCGAACTCGCAACCCAGAGGTGGAGGGCTAGTGATAAAGTGTCGGGACACCTTAACCACTCGGCCACCGCGGCCCACAAAGCGAGGGTCTATACGGACAGAATATAACGCCGATATGGGACAGAATAGATGTTTTTTGGTAAAAAAAAATACCTCATTTATTCATAAGAGCGAAGCTCTTTACCGTTAACGTGCACGTATGTACAATATTCTAGTCCAACTTCGCATAACGTCCTACGGGATGCTACAGCCAGAAAAAATTCTGCCGGAAACAGTAACAGTAAGGAACCCTAGTGTAGATGTCTGCAGAAACTGTTAACATAAAAAGTCTAACGTTACGTAAATCCAGTTGGTGTGTTCATAATGCTGACTTATTATTTTTGTAAAAAAAATATCTGTTATAGCGTGCGAATAAAATGTAGCTCGAGTTATGGTTTCGAGGACGGAACTGGGAACATTAGGTATATTTCCGATGATTGCCGAACATTAACCGAGATGTTGCGATTGCATTTGATTGTGGACGGAAAGTACCGACAGTTCCCGGTTGCAGAATCGGTATGTCGAAAATTACCGATAGTTAACGACTGTCAAAGGTCATGTCATGAAAGTTTATATTTCAGGGGTCGTCTGCTTCAACTATCAACAAAGCCGCACGTCAACACAGCCAAGATTCAAGACACACAATTGGTAAATTGGTTGATCTGGTTATTCCTCCCCCAACAAATTAGTTTTTATTTTGTACTTAAAATCTAATTTTGAATTTGAGACATGTTAGAAATCTTAGATCTTAGATCAAAAAAGATATGATTGAAACTGTTTTATCACACTGCCAGTGCAACATTAATTATTATTGGAACTGCAATTTTTTCTCTCATTTAAATAATGTTTAAAAAAAATAATAAAGATATGCTATTATTTTTCCTAAAGTAAAATAATTTACAGTAAAGTTCACATTTTTCTGCAAAATACTGGTAGGTCTAGATAGACACAATGTAGAATACTATCGGTAATATAAATTATAAGCTTAGGCCTACTGTAGAGAATCTACTGTATATGTAGTGCCTACTCTAAACTGGTATATGCTTTAAAAGCTACTGGAAAAGAATTGGACTTATTCAATTTATTGCAACATAGATAAAAAAAAGTTAAGGCTGTTCTATATATTCTTTAAATACACATCAGGTTGACAGTTTTTAAGGAAAAATATTTAATTCTAACCTTTTATTTACAAATATTCTTTAAGAGTACAAAAATAGACAGATCTATTCATTATTTTGGTGTAATTTCTAGATATTTTTCTTTGAATTGACATTTTCAGTTGCATATAAATCCACAACTACAATGGCATATAGTATCCCACCAAGAATTACAATTCAAAATCAGACTTACAATGTGTATGATGTACCTGGTGATGGTAATTGTTTCTTCCACTGTTTAAGTTTATCATTACATTTTATCATTACATGGTGATTTTTCTCAAAGACTGAGAAAGCACATCTGTACAGAAATGTATAAAATCTGGATTTTCTGGGAAGATTTAAAAAATCAAAATTGGTTCACAACACATCAATTTTAAATTCCACATACAGGACGCATATGCTATTCAATAATGGTTGGGCTACACTTTCTGAAGTGAAAGCAGCAGCAATTTATTTGGACATTCAAATAAAAGTATGGTTGAAAGGAATCAATGGAAATAATGGCATGTATTCAATATGTCATGTTTTGATCCTTCGATTACAAGTGGCCATATACCTACAGTGGAACTGCTGTTAGAAAACTCTCATTTTAAGTATATACAGAGACATATATACTGTAGAGAGATTGGCTACTCTCTATTTGCCCCTTTGTCTACATGGTGGCCCCTGACCTTCCCACAATCCTTTGCGGTCGCTCGGTTCAGTCTTCACTTGACGCCATATTTGAGAAAACTTGAAAACCAGACACATAATTATCGATAATTTCTGTTTGAAATCATCACCCAGATCCAATGATGTGCTTTAATTTCATTAATATCAAAGTGCAGATGTGTCATCAATATGAAATATATCACAATTTGCTGTCACAGTGTTTGTATTTTGAGTATGAAAGTCAAGCACACCGCAGGGAAGATCGGCGGGAATGTCCAATTTTCGAAAAGTCCCTATGGGGTTTTCGAAAATACGGATATATGACAACAATGTGCATGATAAACAAGACCATAACCCATAAGTATGATAGTTTTTGGATAATGTAGTATTTTTTGTAGTGCCTTACATAAAACGATGTGCTTTTTGTGTGCGTTTAGAATTGACGATATTTTGGTCTGACGTAATGGCGGCTTAATTACAAAACTAGGACATGTCGAATAGGACCCAATGGATTTTCGAAAACAATGATTAATGACAACAATGTGCATGATCAACAAGACTATATTCCATAAGTATGATAGGTTTTTGATAATGTAGTATTTTTTGTAGTGCCTTACATAAAACGATGTGCTTTTTGTGTGCGTTTAGAATTGACGATATTTTGGTCTGACGTAATGGCGGCTTAATTACAAAACTAGGACATGTCGAATAGGACCCAATGGGATTTTCGAAACAATTGATTAATGGTAGTGGCCTAAATAAAACGATGTGCTTTTTGTGTGCGTTTAAAATTGATGATGTTTTGGTCTGACGTAATTGCGGATTTACCAGAACATGTCGAATAAGTTCCGGTACATCGATACACATGCGCAAAGCCCTCTGGTAGTGATCACACATACAATGCAATACCAAGGGAGACAACAATTCCAAATGGTCAACCCCAAACAGAAAATACAAAAAAAATCAAATGTTGGGTTTTGAAAGACAGCACAAATTAAGCAATGGAGATAATCAATTCCTGCCAATTCAAAAAATCCTTTGCATGTTGATATTGACCATACATACTACATACAACCCATGAAATCAACTAATTCAAGCATTTCACAAGTTTCTGAGAAAATAGCATCTTCAGAAAAGTCTTTCTGGTTACCAGTTATTATTACTTTCTCGTAATTAAACGGCGAAACGTTTATCACTATATTTTTATGTTGTACATTGGCATACAGCTAGCTTCGCTCTTTTCAGGCATTGCCTGTTTCATATTATATGTAAAGTAGGTGTTATGCCATGCAAGATTTTATTGTATTTCCACCAAAATCTGAGCAACACCACATGGTGTCGTATAGTTTTCACATAGTAGTACACTCAGGCCCTACACCAAACATGGTGTCAGGGCCAGAGGAAACTCGAGCTTGTTACAGTGTTGCATAGAAACAGGCCGAGATGTGTCTTCACAGGAAGTATATATCAATTTACTGAGTTACAGAAAAAAAATGAAAAATCATTAACCATAAATCAATAGCAAACAAGGCGCAGCCCTAGAAATTCTGACTTTTGCTCTGAAGCGCTTTTAAACGCAAAAACAAACAAACAAACCATTCAGAACGCTGCTTGGGAGGGAAAGGACTTTTGGATGCCTGTAAGAAGTTTTGTATCTTATATCGTATTTGATCAGTTACGAAGATTGTTTTTACGAGATATATATGCGAAGGAAAAGGGACTGACATTGACAGTGTAGTTGAATACCTGTGAGTTTCCTTGGCAACCGCTTTTAGATATGGCATATTCCGGATATGTTTTTCGGTGATCGGGCTTTCGTTGGTGGGTAGGTGTGTCCGGATCTCGTCGTATAGCTTGTTCTGGATATGAGGATGTTGTCCTAATAGATATAGCAGGAATGATAGGTGGTGGCTCGTCTGAAAACAAGTGTTAATCCTCATCATATTATACCACAGCTACACATATTGTAGTGTATGTAAGGCTTTAAAAATATATATACAGTAATAGAAATTTCGAACGTGAAAACGACATAATTATGGTTCCTGGTCGATTTCATTAGCGGTAAATGTAATTAAAATGGTGAATGTATTTGATTTGGTTAATCTAATTGATTGAATTGGTAAATGTAATTGAATTGGTGAATGCAATTAAATTGGCCAATGTAATTGGTTTGGTTAATCTAACTGGATTTGTGAATGTAATTTTATTGGTTTATGAAATTGAATTGGTGAATGTATTTGATTTGGTTAATCTAATTTAATTGGTGAATGTAATTGAATTGCTTGCGACATGCATGCATGTGGTGAGTGCGTATGTGTGTTTTGGGAGGCTGCGGTATGTTCGTGTTAAGTCTCCTTGTGATAGGCCGGAATTTTTGCCGATTTATAGTGCTACCTCACTGAAGCATACTGCCGAAGACACCCAGCAGCAAACCCCACCCAGTCACATTATATTGACAACGGGCGAACCAGTAGTCGTCCCACTCCTAATATGCTGAGCGCTAAGCAGGAGAAGTAACTACCATTTTTAAAGACTCTGGTATGCCTCGACTAGGGGACAGAACACAAAGCCTTCCTCACAGCTCAACTAAAGGCCAAATGTGAGGCATTGTCAAGGGAGACATTAGGAAGAAGAACATTATTCAGAAAGAAGAGAAAAGATAAGATCCCAAATTTAGTCGCATCTTACGATCATGCAATGGGGGCAGCAGGTACAATTCTTACGCCCTACCTGCAGGGCGGAGGACGAAGAAACCTCTTATCTACAAACGATTAACATTCAATTGAAAACAGCTGTTTGTTTTATACCATTAGCTAACAATTATGTAAATGTATGCATTAGTGGTTTGTTTTTGTATTGTGTTATGTCCTATTAACAAATATGGATTTGTCATGAGATACACTGTCATGCAACATGACATGTCACCTGATCACCTGACAAAGGACTACTCAGTCCTCACCACCAGCTTTGAAACCGACCGGAGATCAAAATGTTTCCTCAAGGTTTGGGTTTATGGCTTTAGGTTTATTTTGTTTAACGTCCTAACAACATCCAGGCTCATTTATGTATGTTTCGTATTCGCAACCCAGAGGAGGAGGGCTAGTGATAAAGTGTCGAGACACCTTAACCGCTCGTCCACCCTGGCTCCTCAAGGAACAGAATGTTTTTCATAATGCTATTAAATATACAAAAAAAATGAGGCAGTATCAAAGAGGACATAAGAGAGTTAAAAGCTGTTAAGAAATGAGAGAGAAAAGTGTCGCCTCTTACGAAATATGCAATTGGGCAATAAGTACAATTTTTACATTCTACAACATCTAGGGCTGTCGACTATATAGTCGTTAACACACTCTTTAGACAATGTAAGCAATTGTAAGAAAATGGTCTCACCGTGTCAACTCCAGCAAATATGAATTCGCTAATAACAGTGAGAACATCTTCATTGCTCAGAGAGGATTTTGACATGAGATAAGGTACAAGATCTCCATGCTCCCCGTCTACACTGTCGCCGGCCTCTAGTCTCTGTTGGGCCGCTTCCAAGGCGATATTAGAATATTTAATGGCGATTCTGAAACGATATTATCAAATCAAAGCAACTTAACCGTAAATCAGAACAAAAACCTAATTGGGTAGCTTCAAGGAAAATGTTAGAAATAAATTCAGAATAGAAAAAATGAATAGTTTCAAATACATTCGGACTTGGAATGGTCGTAGGAAGTACTAGTCGTAATACGACTATCAGGTATTTTGTTTCTAGAAGAAGACGTGTTCGTAGATATTTTGGTTTGGGAAGGATAGTGATATATAAAAATAGGAGAGGACCTCTCGTTAAAAATGAAATACTCTGTGAAAATCTTTACGTTTACTACAACAAATATTTTTTTCGGACATTAACTGTCAATTCAACTATTTACTGTCTGTCACTCAGTTGTTACCATGATCTGATGCTGCTTCATTTCACACAGGTTTATTTTGTCGCAATCATTAATAATTTGTAATTAGATGTGATTTTGGTCAAATTTCGATAAGATCTGGTTATCGTGTATATTTTGCGTTTCACTCCATTTCCATCACAGTAGAATCGAGGTCATATATATTCAATATTTTACTCCTATATAATTTATTTTCTCTATTTTCTCTTATCTTTATTCTGTGTACATTGGTTTTGGCGATGACCCATTATGATGTAACAAAATGATCTTACTTACTCTTTAATTATAGTCTGTGATTTGATAAATTTATTGAATGTAGGTGTGTTGAAGAGCTTGAAAAGCGGAAATTGTCGAACTTCCAAATGAGAAACCAGCATGACGTCCTGAACCGCTTTAATAAATCTAGATGCCTCAAGTGCATTGTCGCCATCGAGGAATGCACCAAGCCTCTTGTTGAAGCAGACGACACCAATACCTGTGCAAACACAATGAAAATGGTTCAATTTGTATTATTATGTGATATACTTTTTCCAGGGACTGGCAAATTCTGCCCACAGTAAAACGCGATATACGATATGCTTAGTATTGTCTTACATGCAGTGTTTCTTCACGCGTGATTTTTGGTTTTATATGAAATAATTCATCGTTAACAGATGGTATACACTACAAACGACCATTGTCTTGTTATTTATAAATGTAGGTTATCACAGATATTATCGAGATTTTGATAAAAAAAATATACAAAGACATGAAAAACAAGTTGGGCCTGTAAGACCACACTAAATGTAAAAAAGAAATTTACATATATTTTTCCTTCCCAGTTTTATATCCCTGCTTGACGAAGCAATAGCAATACATTTTAAAATAAAACTCTTGTCTAAACCAAATACTCCTGGTACTCATGTATGTCAAACACGTATAGTAAGTGTCAAAGATATTGGTTGGAAAATGTAGATCTTAAGACAAAAATCAAATACTGAAATACTTAGTTGAACCAAATTGCCGTTCAGGGACACACAACTACGTGTCATGATAATAAGCTATCTAAGTTTCAAAGAGGTTAAAAATCTTATCTCCGGACAAACGAAAGTTAGCAACCTACGGACAGACGGACGGATGGATGACGAAATACTCTCATATTCCCATCAAATTGTTAGGGTCGTATAAAATGGAAACAATTGAATTTATTATGTTTTGGTTAGATTGTTAAGCAATGAAACAGTACTATACTAAAATCCTCATAAACAATTGCTTTCAAAATGCATTCGCAATCATATAGAGTATGTGTACGTACATTCTGCAGCATATTTTGTTAAATGAGGTCGGAGGTCTTCTATGATGCCGTCTGTCTCCTTGGATGATGCTATCCGACACATCAAATCATTAGCGACCAGACAATGTTCCGGTATATAAGCCGCCACAGTCTTCGGTAGGAGCATCTTCTTCTGGACATTGACTCGTAGGTGATGCCACCGTTCCATTTGTCTGAAAAGAAGACGAGGATACACAAGTATCAGCGATGGTCTGTGTTAGTGACACACTGATGTCCTAAATGATTAAGGAACCACATTAGCTTAGTCGATTGGAGCACCAGCCACGTAACCTCAGGTGAAGATCTGAGGTGCTTGGTTCGACGCTTCCTACCCATGTCGGTTTGTGTTTGTCGGGAACCTGTATCAGAGTGTATATTTCACATTATAGCAATTGTTTACATTCTTATTTAGAGTATTATGGAGACAAAAATTAACATTTTTTTTAATTTCACCTTGAGCTGACCGTCAGTTATCATAGCAGTCTTAAAAATTGGTATTTGCGAAGGAAATGACTGGTTCGCCTGTTGTCACTAGTATATTGTGACCGGGAGGGGTGTCCTGCTTGATATCCTTGGCAGAATGTGTCCATGTAATAATATTTAACAGGTGAAAATGTCAGGTTTCTTAGATTTTTTACTGCGGAATTCATCCCATTTCAAAATGGCTACCCTCCTCTTGTGAAAAATTTGAGCTAGATGTCCCAACTTATATGTTAAAATTTTATATGAGAACCTAAATTTTTGTTATCAATCATAAATACCAAATCGAATTCAAGAATTTCAATGGTATACTCAAAATTATTAACACTGAGGTCTATAGAAAAAACAATTGGTTGCTTGGTACCTAAAGTCGGCATCATTTCCACACTATCATAATGAGACAAATGCATATATAAATGTACGAACATACCGCAGCTACCTCAAAACATACGCACTCACCTGCAGTGTTCTTGTTTACTGAAAGATATATATTTTTTACCTTCACGTTTGTTTTACAGAAAGTTTTGCGAAAGTTAACCACCAAGTAAGAGATTTGTCTCAGGGAGCATATTTATTTCACCAAAATATGAAAAGTTACATTTTTTTCATGAACGAAATCGTATTATCTTTCTTGCAGTGATAGATTATGGTAAATATCAGACTAAAGACGAATTACAACAAAACCTTACCATGAAAATAAAACAACACGTTATTGTGTCGTTTTTAGCACACTGTATATTTCATCAAATTGCTATGTCTTTTTTCTGGTGTCACAGACCGACATTCCTCTGTCTACATATTACATCTTCTATCAGTCCTCACAAGTAGCCCTTAGAAGATGTACTCAAACCTAGGTCTGACTTTTGAAATACGATATCGCATAAGTTGTGTCCGTACTCACTTACATACTTACCAACCCGAAGATAAACATCATTACAATTATGTTATTGTAACTCTTTCACAAAAACATGTTAGATAAGCTCTATGAATTCTTTTCTTTTAAATTAACCAGACATACAAAATAGTGTAGATAGGCGTGTGGCTACCCCGTATAGACTTTTTCCATTTGTGTCTTGACACAGACGACCTGGTTACCTGTGCACGTGCGTTGCCATTCAGACTAAACGTTCGTAGGCTAGTCTGTTGCAAATTTCTGATCAACACCAGTCATTTATTGATATCAACTAGTTGGCATAGATATAATAAGTATATACTCTTTTAGAATTATGTTATTATATTTGATCATTTATGCTGGCGTAATATGGGGAGTACAAGTGTCATGGTCAATCTTAAATGTTAAATCATACAAAACGAATGACATTACTATATAAGACGAGTTCGATAGCGTACAATTCAGCATTGCTATGAAGAAATCAATAGTATAAATGAATGGCTTAGCTATATAAGGCGGGTTCGAAGAGTTAAAGGTATGATTTTATTATATAGGGCGAGTTCGATAGAGTAAAACTGGTACAACATGTCTATATACAGGTCGTGTTCAGTAGAATAAAACTTACGACGTCAGCAAACCTTGGCTGTTCGACTGGAACTTCTTGTTGAAATGCCCCAAGGTCATAAATGCTTCCCGAACAGGATACTTTCCTTCGTTACGATAAACAGTTTCCACGTCTGCCGCGTCAAATGTGTGAACCATTGTTTTTCCCCCAAGGAGAGTTTCTTTGTACAAATTTCCGAATTCTTTCCGCAAAATTTTGGATACTTCATTATGTTCTTTTTTATGAAATCTGCCTGTGAACAAATGCGAAAAACACTTTCAAAACATAGTGCCATTTCCGTAATAGCAAGGTCATGTTTTCCATCAAAGAATCAATATTGTTACAGTTAGTGATATATTGTTAATCTACAAACACGTTCACTGTATAAACAATGGGTTTACATACAGAATAATGAATACTTTAGTATGCCACTAACTCGTTGCGGTTGCCACACAAACAGTAATAACACAGCCTTGTATTTAAACACTTGACCTCGTTACTGTCATCTCTAATGGCTAGTTTAAGGTTATACTTCCAAATAAGCTTTATTTACTGAGATGCATATTCCTCTTACAGTGTTGCTAATTAACTTGGCTTGACTAAGGTAGATTAAAGGTTTTGGTTTCATTGATTTTTGTGAATTACCACTACATACCCCTTAAAACATTGTAATGATTAACGGCTCCGGCTGACTTAATTAGTGTAAAAATGTTTGGAAATGAAGGATATTAAAAAAGGATTCAATTCATTAATAAATAGAAACAATAGAAGAAGAATATAAAATTTCGAAAATAAATAAATCTAACAACGGTATAGTTCGTTGATAACGAAATCATTTTGTGATATTTGTTTCATGGTATTTCAAAACCATTTAACGGCTTGCATTCTATAAAATACATAAGACAGTAGTCACAGTTCCTCTCGTTCGCTAATGTGAAGTTTTTACAAGGAGGGAAATCTTATTCCCATTTCAATATCTAAAACGTATTTGACATAAATCGGGTGACGATGATTCACCTCCTGGTAGGTAGTAAGGTAATGTTCCAATAAATGGGTAACATTTCGGCCCAGGGACTTCATTGAAAGGACGGACAGTAGAATCAATTCTTGACATTTCTGTCGCAGGAATATCTTCCGAAGAAATGCTGGATATCATGGTAGACTTGTTACGATGGTATAGCTTGGGTTTCCTGCACAATCTATCCTTCAATGACATCAGTAAACGGCCACGTCTGCCAGACATTGTGCCACAGTCTTATCTGAAAGTGCAAATAACAGAGATGACAAGCAATAAATATCAAACCGAATCATACATATTGAAGGAGGTACTCAAGGATGTTCTTTTTAAGTCCTACTATTCTCTGACTTTATACTATCGTGTTTAAGCTATAATTTCCCCAGTGTATGACTATATAGGGCCATGTACCCAAGGACTGGTCTCATTTGGCTTATTCATATACGAGGTAGCACTCTAAAGTAAACAGGACAAGCGGCTTTTCCAAAATTGACAAAATTGGTTAGGGTTAGGGTGAAAGATTCTGCCCTTACCATAGCTGCCATTCCCGATTGTGGCTTTAAATTGATTGAGCATCCGCCTCATTCACCTGATCTCCCTCCATCGGACTTTCATTTATTTCCAAAACTGAAAACAGCTATTTCAGGCACCCTATCCCTAACCCTTACACTAACCTTAACAGACAAGAAAAGTAGTTCTATAAAAGTGGCAAAAGTGTATAGATACTGAAGGAGATTATGTTGCAAAATAATACAATATGTCCGTAAAATTTAAATCCTTCAACATGAGGCTTACTATTTATCAATCAGCTCTCGTAAGTCTTAATTGTATACTAAAATTAAAACGAAAGAGTCAACGCTAAGCGTGACATTTAGAATACTTTTTAGTCGATGTGTTATAGGATATTTATGAAAACATTATCATTTGAATGTTATCTTGAACAGCTAGACGATCGAAACCGGATCATACCCTGTGAACTAATCATGAATTTGTAATTGAAACAGGAATGAGGAATAATGTTTCACGAGAGGATACAATTTGCACATATTATAATTCTGCAAAGGAGAGACGAGTTGCACTATTTTTTTCAGAACGTACTAAATCAACTAGTAAAAGAAAGTATTGGTTAGGAGATTACATGTGTACGATTACAAATGTAATTGAATTAAGTTCTTAATGACAACTAATGATACTGACATACTTAAACAATTGTGTTATTCATCTTATTTATATTTTCCACTGTTTGTCATCATTAATGTGTCTGTTTTAACTATAAAACACCATTATCGTATATACAATATATATATATATATATATAGCACAAATGACGAAGCAGTAAATGACTCCGAGTCTCGAGCTAACAATCTTCGACAACTAACTGCCTAGCCAGAAATGTTGTATATGAAGAGTGTCAGAAGTTGTTTATCATTAAAAGATAACTCCAAATAAGGTCAAATGGTGTTTGCCATTAAAAGATAACTCCAAATAAGGTAAGATGTTTATCATATGTGTGGCATACGGTATGTGGTCAACTGTGTCAGCGGGTCATCATAATGCTAATAAACTGGTTATTTCCCTCCCTATGATATAAATTGAATTACATTTTAATGATACAATGTAATGTATTGATAACACTACTGCATGCAAACATTTATTGCATTTGTGTCAGTGAAATATAGAAATTTATCAAACTAATAAACTTAAATTTTACTGCAACGATGAACATTGAAAGTATAAGACTTTGCAGTGAAAATATTAGTTCGGCAGTGAAAATATCAGTTTTTTGTTCTGTGACCAATCAGAGCGAACCTTTGTATTCACCTCATTGAAACTTGCCGATTTTTCCAATCGAAATGAAAATAGACACATGTTTTTTTTTTAGCTGTATTTCTGAAATATTCAGACTAATTTTTGGCAAAATACTCACTCAACGTTAGCTTTTCATGCACATATTCTCCGATGACAGCAGAAAAGGCTTAATTTGCGTTGATTAGTCCTTTCAAGATTGCGCCGTTAATTCGACGCAGAGTAACGTCACAATGAGAGGACGTCATCAATTATATTACTGATTCCTGCACTTTTTATACTATTAATTTTTCGATGATCTAATTTGGGTTTCAGCATAAAATGCAATTAAAAGAAAATTGAATGGTTTCACGTTTACTATATTATATATTTTACTCATATGACAGAATATTTCGATACTTTTCACTCGTGCTTGTACTCGTGAAAATATCGATATTCTGTCATACTCATGAAATATATGAACGTGAAACCATTCAATATCCTCTATATATTTTATACAGACAAGTGGGTACAGTCACTGCATAATACGATGCGCATTTTGTAAGTTTTGTCATAAAGGTAAATTTTGAAAATCTCTAGGGTCGGGTGATTGTCGGCCCGATGCCCTGACATGATCACAGTGACAAATCGTTTAGGTAAATACATGTAATTAGGTGCCGTAGATCACATGTTCGAGATCCGGTAAGGGCACGAGTAAAAAAAGTGTTCCTTCGTCATTTTTGTTACTATGTTATATATAATGTTGATTCTCTAAGTTTGTAAAGATAATTTTATAAACTGTTACACTGTTGAAATGATGTTTTCTGTATGAGCATGATCATATGCTGATTGTGTTACTGACATTTCTCCTTTACTCTTAAGATATAAAAAAAAATGAATAAATAAAAACAAAAAATTCAAGCATTGTTGTTCAAATTCACAATGCTATCAATTCGCACTTTTCTTATTTTGAACTAAATCATCTTGATAAATGTTTGTCTACTTATAATGTAGAGGTACATAATTACATAATATACTGATTCATTGTTCCTACCACAATACCCTGTGTTATTCCACTCTCAAACCATTGTATGCGACTGTTGGACATGGCTAGTATCTTACAATACAAGGTTTATTTTTGGCGAGGGTTAGAAAAGACGAGACGGCGAGCCATCCCGTCTTTCAGTTCCGAGCCAAATATAAACCTTATATTGTAAGATTCTAGAAACGAGTAAAATGTCCATTCATTTATACCTGTTGTGTGTATTTACTACCACGAAACTATCAATGCGCCATTGAAAAATAGTTCCACGCTTCAGTTTCAGTTAAACTTGTATCGAAATATCACACAAATATTAATTATTCCTGACAGACCCAATTAATTTACAATATGTTTAAAACAACAATCCACAAAACGATTTAGCATTCGCAGACATCAGACACAAACGTCAAAGTTGAGAGTCAAGTTGGAAGTAGTCCCGTCGGATGTGGAACAAATTCACGTGAATCGTATTGACGTATAAAGCATACGTTTATCCGTCAGTAGTTATCGGTCAGTGTGTGTGACAGTTGTTGGATAAATATATGTTATATTCCAGTAGTGGAATATAACCTTCCGGTCTTTTGATTGGTCAGGAATTCAAACTTTGACCCGAGCTGTAATTGTTATTATCGTCATCAATAATCGAATGACCTCACATCACCGAGTCCCACCACAGGCGCTTGCATATAGAAAATATCACTTTCGATTTTTTTTTGATATGACAGCGGTATGTGTAATCTGTTAACCTGAAGGTTGGCAACTACGCCACGAGCGAAACGGCACCCCATCTCACTTCAACCGGCTAAAAAACACATTTATTCAAACTGACACGGCGCACACTATATGCGACCGTCATCAGAAAACATTCATCTTTAACCTACCGTGCCACTCAATATGAATTGTTACATCCAAAACACAATAATCCGTGAAAACATCGCCGAATTCCTCGCTCAGAACGCCATTTCTCAAACGGCTCCCTGAGCCTGTCCAGATTCTTCATTTACATACGGGGTTCAAGGGTCATGCGATTATATGATCGTCAGTCGTCAGGTGTACTTTTGGGGGTCATCTCCGCATGCATTTTGTCCGCAAAATGCTTCGGCTCGCTGAAGAGTTTCGTCTAAGTTACGATTATTTGAAGAGTTTCGTCGATGAACGATGATTTATAAATTATTTGTTATTTTGAACGTTTGATTACCATGCACCGTATATGACAGTACACAGCAGGCGCGGATCCAGGAATTGGAAAGGGGGGGGTCAGTAATTTAGTGGTAATGTGGTAATGGGAGCGCCATAGGCGGGAGCCGAATTTTTTTGATAAGTGGAAGGGGGGGGGGGGGGGGCATATATTGATTCACACAGAACGTCACTCTCCTATCGTTTTCTAAATAATGAAATAATTGTCACAAAGGTAGAACAAAATGCTTATTTATTGATTAACTTTTGTCAGTTTACTGAAATCTGGACGAACAAAAAGAAAAGTGAATCACGAATAAGACTGTCATCAGGTTACTGGAACTATACATGTGTACCAACATTACTTACTTCAGACCTGTTCATTTATTTCTGCACATTTTACAAATATCATGTCGTCGTCAAATACGAAAATCATACTTCAGACCTACCAAACGATTTGTACGTTGTGATCTATGATCCATCATCAATTTATTTTCATTTCCCACAATGTTAGATTTAATGTTTGCTAGAAGTTCTTCGAGTTCAATCCAAATTTTATGAGTTCATCTATCACTGTATGATTATAGAAATATTGAGTTCCTTCAGTCATTTTGTTTTAAACCCCTTTTTATTCAAATTTTCGAAACAGTATTACTTTCTTACGTTATTTCGGTTTTAATACACTCGATATCATCAGTTTGCCCCTTAGTTTTAGTGTCTACAATCAGGGGGAGGAGGGGGGAGGAGTGTCCGCCGGTCCTCCCTCTGAAAAATAGCAGGTTAATGCAAAATCCTGCATTCTGGTGTATTTCACGATAGATTCATACCTGGTGTGTTTTATAAAAACAAGTATATGAGAGATGTTTTTAATGATTTGATATTGTTATTTCGCTGATTGATACGGGAATTCGTTTTTTAAGATACCCTTACTTTGACAATTTAAGGGGGGGGGGGGGGGGGGGGGGGGAAGGGGCTTTAAATCCACCAGTGACAATGTCAAAGAGTTTAACGCATTGTAAATGTAAAATGTATTCTTTGTAATATTCAATTATCCATTTATTCCACTTTACATCGCTCGCATATATAAAATTTAAGTTATTGATGAATTACCTTATTAATTGAGTGTGTGTAAGCATCAAACGCTACACTAATAATAATCAAACTGGCTGAAGTGCTTACAGAATTATGAAACTGAATTAAAATGAGAAAGAAAAGAGAATACTTGAGGGGGAAGTAGTGGTTATTTTGTGTCAACGCCAGACTTTTATAGTATTTTAGGGCTAACGCCATAATACCCAGAACAACCTCTTATTCTTATCGATATTGTGTGTGGTATACATTTTTAACTAGTCATGTAGGGGTCAATTTTTTTAAGAATTGAAGATTGGCATAGCCCTAAATAGATGGCAAGTACAATAAAAAATCAAAATATCAAACAACTATCAGCTATTACCCCATCCAAATTTTAACTTCGAAAAATTTAATTTCAACTGATACTGCTTGTTCATGGTATACGTATAATGTCCCGGCCCTGTCTTGAACAAGTTATTGAGCACCGTTATATGCAATCTTTTTGATTGAAAACGAAGTTCAGCAACTACCGAAATGATGCAGTTGAAAAAAAGGAAAGGACGATCTCATCACTGCATGGCATTAAAACATGCTATCTTATTAGTAAGTGATATCGCAAACGACGTCCTGTGCATGCACCTGTAAAATAAAGTATGCCGAGATGACCCCAAAAAGTGCACCTGGTGACAGTCGATTATATAATCGCATGACCCTTGAACCCCGTATGTAAATGAAGAATCTGGACAGGCTCAGGGAGCCGTTTGAGAAATGGCGTTCTGAGCGAGGAATTCGGCGATGTTTTCACGGATTATTGTGTTTTGGATGTAACAATTCATATTGAGTGGCACGGTAGGTTAAAGATGAATGTTTTCTGATGACGGTCGCATATAGTGTGCGCCGTGTCAGTTTGAATAAATGTGTTTTTTTAGCCGGTTGAAGCCCGTCACTTGTACACCTTATTTGCATACGCGAAATAAGACTTGGCCACGTTTCCCTTTGATATGAGCCGATATTATTGTAGTAGAAACAGGTTACACGACTCGTGATTTGTGGATATGGAATTTACGTAACATTCGTAAGTTATTTTTTTAAAGTTACAAAAGACACTCGCTAAAGCTCGGGTCTTTTGTAACTTAAAAAAAATAACTTACTCGAGTGAAATAACTTAAATATCCAACAGCCACTCGTTGTGTAACATCTATATATATCTATCATGCATTTTATTTTAGACTATTCTGAACGACCATGGACAATTAGAAGTAAAACATCCTTATTATGAACAATCACCACATTATTTGATAGAACACAATACTACCACACATTAACCAATAACCTTAACACGATATCCGGTTAGATGATGACAGTAACATATTAAGTGGGGTGTGAATAATGGGATTCAGCAGGTGCATTTTATGTTTTGTAATGGTTTATGTAGTAATCATTAAAACGTCGTTAAATCCGGAGAAAATTCCTATGGGAAGGCAACACATTATCGGTCCCATTTTCGTAAATGCAGTTATCGGAGGATAATTTGTATATTGCTACACACAAACGTCTTAGGTGAGATTCAAATGTTCATTTCTTATTTCACAGGTTTGTTCAGATATAAAACATATCTCTTTTTTTTTAAATTATGTAGCATTGCATATAATTTATTTTAAATGGAAATATGCTATTTTTAAACGCTCGTGTGAACAATTTTTCATAATCTAATTCAGGCTATCGTGATTTAGGGTCATTTAATCAGGCATCGCCGTGAATACCTTGTGCAGAAAGTGGTTTTTTTTTCATCATATGACTATAATTGACAATAAATAATTAATCATCAGATAGCATTACCTATCCGGGCCTTTGTACACGCTAACTGTTAAATACACATGATCGGTATTAGCTGTAGTACCAGAGTACACCGTATATGATGCGTGTATGTTTACTGTGTGAAAGTTCGGTAGAATGCAGATGAATAATAATCTCGGCTAACAAATAGAAGAATGGCGTATAATTAAACTCGGACCTAGACCGTCATTCTAAATGTCTGTCAATTCGCAATCGAATGTCGGTGTTACATTAACAAACACCTCATATTTAGATGTATTGTGGCACAGTGCGAGTCGCTGTTACTGAATAATATCAATATCACCTGAAACCGTCAGCACATTTTACGCTTCATAAACCTGAATATATCTAAGTAAGGTAAAAATACCACTGATTTATATAAATGGTATCCTTTGAGCAGCTGACAGGTTATGGGTAGACCAAGGACACCACTTTGACACAGAATACAAAATTAGAAAACATATGTTGAGTTTCTGTGTAACATGGAACATTAATAAATTGAAAGTATACAAGGCTGTTCCTTACATCAACTGACACACTCATTGAATAATGTAAATTAATGATATACATTACGATAGCACAGATATATATACATACTAAATGGAAAATTGTCGACAGAAGACGGCGTGGCATTTTTGCACTAACGTTTTTCCTTGTAACAATGCATGAAGATAATTCATATGTAAATATTCCAGTTCATTCAACCCTTAACCTTGTACATCCCTAATGAATTACGTCAGTTTAACTGACTATATTAACACCATTAACATGATGATTAGGACGTCTCATATTAATGCAGACACGAAGACATTTGACCGTGTTTATTATATCAATAAGGATGAGAAGTAAATACAATATTTGAATAGTATTGACTATCAGGTGACAGGAATATATTTAAAAGTAAGCTATGCTAACACAGTATAATTATCAGATTATTCCTCCCTAGGAGAGTGTAATAGTAAATGGACAGCAACTCCCTATTAACTATAGAACTCTGATTCAAAAGGTCAGTGTCATTTCTACCTCCTCGGAGAAAGGTTTTTGTACAGAATGCGCTAATATCTGGACCAGGTTTACTGATCGAATGACGCTGATTATGGGTAGTTTATATAAACCATGGTCTTGTTTTCAGGTACAAGTGTACTTAGGATAACAGTAGAAAGTGTAGATCTACACGATAGATGAAAAGAATTCAAATCCATAAATTGGTACGAAACGTGACATAAGTAGAACGGAAATTGGAATCAAATTCCCATATAAATAGACCAAAACAGACAGTTAAAAATTGCTAACAAAATTTTCAGCAACTAATTTTTATTATTATAATCAAGCTGATATATAAAAGAAGGAACAAGTTATGATAATCGTATAAATGACAACCATGTTAAAAACACCTTCAAAATAGATATATATAAAGGAATTATTTTTTAACTTTAGGTTGCATTTTAATTATGTTATAAGTTTACCGTAAACTGTTATTTAGCGAACTTTATGTGTTTTGTTTTGTTTCCAGTAAATTTGTATGAAACTTCAATTTTGCATGCAATGTCAATATTTTTTTTATATAGCAGATATTTTGGTTTGAAAATTCATGTACATGTATTCTGTTTTTGTGTCAATTTAAACAGGCGATGAATACAAGATAACAGGTTATTGATTCAAATAGCATAGCCATGAATCTATTCGTTGAAGATAAGACATATGTAGCATACTGTACTTGTTGATAAAGTAACATTATATACCCTATGCATATTGTAACATAAGATTGTATCATAAAGAAAACTTTTTATGATAAATTTAACCGTAAGAAAATTTCTTTAACACATCCTCATACGATAACTTCTTATAAACATTGAAACAAAAGGACAGTTTTCTTTATTACTTCTAACAATATATGATCTTATCTTCCTTGCAACGAGCATTTTCGTTTCCTTTTGAAATTATGTTATCATCCCATAATGTCAAAAATTACGTCATTTCTGAATGGCTGATTTAGCAGCGTAATGATTTCTGAGAAGAAAGTCCATCAATAAACAATTTTCACACGGATTGTGTACAGAAGATTGAATCATGAGGATTAACTTTCACGGTCTATCTAAAGTACACTCCGTTTTTTGTATCATTGTCCAATAACATATATTCAAGCTGACATTGTAGCATGTGCATTATTATTATATATACCTCCAAAATGAAACACAGTCAGGGATTTGTTGAGAGACGTCATATGCCTTGCAGAGTTAACTTCCAGTCTCCCCATTTGAGCATCAAGTCTCCCCGATGCGGAGCATTTCGCAGGTTTCAGACAGAGTTATTTTTCGTGATGCGGAACTCTCCGAGGTATTCCGCAAACAAACATCAACAAAAATGGCAGATCAGCAAGAAAACAGATGGTAATTCCATCTTGTTGAACCCGATCATATCACATTGTAGGTTGATGCTGTATGTAGACATTATAATAATTCGGAAGTATCTTATCACAAAAAAAACATATATACACTAATTGCTGAATCCATTTCAGTTTGCCAAAAGTGATAAAATTCTCAGACAAAAAAGTTATTTCTTATTTTTGTTCATATTGTCATTAAAGGGACATTGTGATAAACACATTCTTATTGCTTGTACATGTATATACACTTCCAGTTACGTCTCTATGCTATCCCAATACATGTCTTTCAAATGTCCAGCTTGACTACACGATTTAGTCGAGATGTCCCTATCATATATAGTGCTGATAATATCACGTTTTGAAAGCGAGGCAGTCGTTTTGTAGACACGAACACATGATGCATGCGGATACACAGCACGTAAATACGTATTTTTCGACATCGGATTTGGCTATAGTTGATGCAGGTGTTATTTGATAGCTCAAAGTCAATTTAGAACTATGAAAAAGTGACATCTATTCCCAGCTTTGTACCAAATTATCTATGTAAACAACATGTAGAGCTAACCATACGTTAACGTTTGCCGCCTCTGTCAATACACACTTGCCGGCAATGTGCCGCAGAATAGGTGCATCGTCCAGATAGTCGACGCTTGTATAAACAGGTCCAATCTGCTATACATGTTGTTTCCCAAGGCTGTTGATCAACGGCGAGATATTTCCGTTTTATAATCATTAATTCATATATTCATGTACATATTTCAGCGAAATATAATTGTCATTGTTGAAGGTGATAAACTTGATATATATATGGAATAATAATAAAAGGGGAAAAAAACAGCGCGAAAAATATTTTACCTTGATGTCGTTTTAAATGAATTTACAGCTAGTTAAGGCTTTGCTGATATTGTATTTCGGAATAATAAGCCATGCATTGCCCTAGTTGTAGGGAGAAACGACAATTGGTTTACCCACGACAAGTCATATTTTCCTCGGGCTTCGTCTCCGGTAAATAAATCGCCATATCTCCCTACAGCCACATCAATAAATATAAAGTATTTTTCAGCATTCATTTCTAATTTTCTCATTCATGCATATAAAAGTAACAAAATGTTCCTTTTAGAAATCATAAAAGATATCATGCATTTATGGCTCTTGTTGGCATGATAATATTAAGCTTTATTTATCAGAATGTTTCATATTTCTCAAGGGAATATGAACGTTTATATTACCCAGCAACCAGGGCCATAATTTGTTTATTTTTATACCCCATGTTTATAACAGTGCTTGTGATTAGACGAAACACATCACATGGCCGTGAAATGAAGCATCACGTATCCCTGAGCCGCAAAACATTCAAAAATATTAACAATATATACGTCAATGGTTTCTAAGAGTTTCTGAAAGAAACTGACAATAACACCTGGATTTGGAATCTTATCAATTAAGCGACTGGGATCACAGGAGTTTGTAATAAAAATGATATCTTATTTATTTTTGAGTATCACAATATTCGGTATAATAAACAATTTAAGGCCCTGAATGCAGGCTAATATGAAAGTTAATTTACCCTCAGCTCTCATATTTCCAGAGGGCTTACCTTCGGGTAAACTAACATTTCTATTACCATGTATCCAGGGTCATATAATGCATATTATACCGACAAATGATAACACTCAAAAAGAAATCAAGATATAGAATCTAAGAAAAAAACAATTTTAAATTACAAATCCCTGTGATTCAACTCGCTCGATAGATACGATTTCAAGTCCTAGAAACTATTACCATTTCCTTTAGGAGCTCGTTGAAACAATTGAGCGGTACATTTGTTGTAGATATATATACGTATTCTAAGTATGCTTATCACGTGATGCGTTGTAACTAATCATTTACACTGTTACAAACATATGGTATTATATCAGTGTTCGAGAAAAATATTTTAAGGAAATAGAAATCCAAATTCAAATATATTTTCCATTTTATGTTCATCATCAAATTAAAGACAGTGACATGGAAGGTTCAAGGCAAAAAATCTGAAGACGTCATTATACAGCTGTTTTGCTACCTGAATAATCAACAATATTCACATATAGACTAGTTGATTAGGCTGAGGAACGCGTAAAAATTCTTCAGTAAACTGTTAATTCCGGCTTTGGTGCATTTTTGAACTCCAAAGTTGACTTTTCTTTAGCCTCGCAGTACATGGTAAGAATTCTTACAGTCCTCGCCAGTCAACAGTCAAAAATATTGACCGGTCAGCAGTCGAAAATACTTCATTTACATTTACATAGAGAGTCAGGTAACAATAACTAGTATTAGACTACAATGCATATTTACACTGTTTAGTATTTGTTTACAAAAACAAAGATGTAATGCAAATTTTAAGGCTGTTTTTTGTGGTCTCGTGTATAAGGTGTTCAGCCTAAAATACAACATGACAGACATTTGTTTATTGAGTAATTATTTATTTATAAAATTTGCTAAAATGGTAAAAAGGCAGGTTTTATTAACTTAAAAAGAGTTATTATTGTTTTAAACTACTGACTCGGCACCATGTCAGTTTATTAACTTGTAAATGATGCTGGTTAACCGATACGTACCTAAATATCAGTTCAGGATTATAAATATGTTATTACCGCAGGGTTTGAATCTTTTACTGAAGTTCCCTCCTTTCCAACACTCATCTTTGAACTTGGGTTTGACTTACTAGATATTTTTTTTTATAAAAATCTATATACACTGCCAAAAATGATCCTAGTAGTCATAACATTTATAATGTTCAAAGAACCACATAACAAAAAATATCTGAGAAAACAATCCCTCATGATGAGATTCTGAAATATTTTTTTTTCTTTTGTGATATGAAATCTAATTGTCATTGTGATTGTGACTCAACCCGGATTTGACCTTTATAGGTAAGAGGGATGTAGTCGATTAACAAGAGGAAGCTTGCTTTTCCAGATCTTAATTTCCTTGTATTTTTTCATAAGTCACCATGCAAATCTGTATTCTTGTTTAAACTGTCCTCTCGATTCTGAGTTTGAATTAATTATTTCGTTACGAAGTCGATATTTTTATTGTGTTTTAACCTATAAGAGGTCATGCAACTTTGTGTATTTTTTCAAATGATTAGAAGAAAGACATTCGTGTCAATTACATAACGCCTAGAAATCGAACTTTATTGCAAAAAGGCAATATCTAAGTTTGAACCAAATTTCCATGGCGAGTGTCGTCGGTGAAACAGGTGACGCGTACCGTTCTCGAACACTTGATTTAATTGTCTCCTTGCACTTTTTCAATGGTTCCGTTGTTAATTTTAGCTCGTATTTTGTCGATATCCAGTAAGAAGTTCGGTTTCCTATGCCCGTCTGTATTCTCTGTTGTTATTTTTTAAACCAGAAATAGGACCATACCTTAAAAGGTTTTAGTGTGAGAGTAGACCTAGGTACCAGATTACATTGACATAGGGCGATATATAATGTTGGCGAACGCAAACGGACAATTGTGAAGATATCGTCTAATTAGGAAGCCGAAGCATTTTTGGTGAGATTTCGCCTTCATCGCATGTTTGATATCACAGTATCTAGATCTCGACAAATTAGAAACAAGCAAGTGTTCTTCATCTTACATAAATTTGAAATCTTTAGTTGTAGTATTGGTGATACGGCCATGATTAATATACATTTAAAATTGTCGAGTGCTCATATTTCTTCAATTCGAAACCATTGTACTCCTTCTGTCATACAAGAAGCAGAATTCGGATTAATGTTCCAAGTTCCTTAAAACCTATATGCCGAATTTGATCGGAATCATGCCATCTCTAAATTATTATCAACCAGGAGATAATGAACGATGGCCACCTACTCCACAAACAATTGAGGTATTTATCGCAGCACCATAATACGCATTAATAACTCATTTGATTGACATTACACAATGAATACATTTCGAACATTTTGTTGACAATATTGACTTCATGTGTACATCAGCGGGTTGTAACGCTTACACATATCTTTCACTAATTTGTATTACGTTCCACAAACTACAGTAAAATTGCTTTTGATATCTACCCTACAAATTACAGGTACTTACTTATTAAGAGTCACACATGTTGTTCCGAGAAACCCAACGGGGAAAATGCGACAGAAAAAGAAGAAAAGGAAGAGGGTGTACAAAAACAAAAGGACACGTGTGATTTCACCTTTGAATAGGAACCTATAAGATATATGAATCATGATAAGACCATTACCTAGCTGTTTTATATTTCTAGGATACTAAGTGATATGTGGAAATTCGGAAGTGAGTTGATGAAAATCGCTACGAATTTTTGTATTTTGAACGTATACCACGCCCAGGGAAGAAACTGATTAAACGACATATTTAACGAAATACAAACTATAATTACAATGCTTAATAATAATCTTTAAATAGTAACGACAAACAAACTTTGTAATAAAATATACATTGATTGATAAAAGACTGTTTAGACCATTTCTGTGTATTATTGCGGGATCAAACGAAATAATGATGAGTGTAGAATATAATCGCATCAAAGTAATCGTATAAATTAATATCTGTATACATTAAGACGTAATTTTATGAATACCTTGAGACAAAACCTTCATGTTGAAACATTTTAAGTACTTATTCATAATATCCATAATAGTATTGATATAAATTATTTGTCCTTAGTATTTTTGTAAGCGTAAGTTAATTTTCGTATTGATTATAACATAAGATAATGTATTTGAAATTGCTCTCAACACTGCCTCAAAAATTACCTGAAGTATTCAACATAAAGTATCTGTATGTGTTATGTAAACCATGTAATAGTATGTATCGATAAAATCGTTCATAAAACATAGTGTAATTCCCAAATAATTTTCCGTGTACATATAACAGCAATACATTCTTGTAGTGCATACATAAACATCGGGATACAATTTCACTTAATAAATAAACTTACCTGACTAGAAGTGAGGAAGTCACACCCTGCGTGAAACCCACAGATCGAGTGTCGGAGGCGTTGTAGTATGTAGCCTAATGTACATATACTGTAATACATCGGTCGATAGCGGCCTCCCATTATCCTAATAAGGTCACTATACCTACTCTATCAACGTGAGGAGGTATGTACGCAAGTAGCCAGACACATCAGTTAAAAGGTTAAAACAATGGTTAGATATTCAAAACCAAATGCAGAAAAATACCTATATTATCACCTGTAGGCCTCACGATTACATTACTTTTAAATGCCATCATATCAAAGGTGTATTATTCTAAAGTGTAACCCAATCGCCATCCATATATGTTTAATTAATTAATGAGTTTGAGATATACTGCACTTTTGAACTTTAAATTAATTTACAAAGAGATTTGATGAATATTAAAAGCTAGAATTTGTCAATGCATGTCTAAGAAAAACAATTTTCATCCCAGAAGTGGTGTTTAAAATTAATAATACTTACAGAAATACAGAAATCCTAACAGGTAATCTATTCGTTTGGTTTAGAATCGTTTAACATCCTATCGACAGCAGATGCGAACGTGATGAAGGCGTCACAAACCAATGGGCTTGTCAAATGGATTATATAGGGTTACTTTATAACGATATACATGTACGTCTGAACTTCATCGAGTGACTACACCTACTCAGAGACATGTTTGCTTGTCTTTCGCTTCTTTTCGAGATTCCTAGAAAAGTGTTAATTGACATTTCATTGTTTATTACTGATATACTACATGTATATCTTTAGTGTCTACCAATGATCAATAACTTTTATAATTTATTACTACGTGGTCATCACTATTTTAAAAATGTTCTGTCGTTATTTTAGTAATGTAAGCTTGCACTATGAGATACATATTTTATGAATTGTAAAACGTTGATATAACACTATAGATCTACTAGATAATATTATACAAAATAAGAGACAATATCATTACATACATAACTGATGGGACAAACGATAAAAAGACCTTTATTTTTCTCTCTTATTTTCAAATAGAGACTACATACTACTTTGTACACTAGAAAGTAAACTGTATCATATATATGATATATATGCAAGATACATGTTTATACTGTGAAATATTTTTGATTATGTAATTTACTTTGTAGTAGAGAATATAGTTAGCATTATATACTGTACTATGTAATACATAATATACTGTTTAATATACACTACGTACTAGATTATGTAATATGTATTTACTATTTACTATTTAATTGACAATGCTATACTGGTTATATTCGTAAAGGCCCACCAACACAAACAGTCATAAGGATCAACAAAAGGTGGGTTTAAACGGCCTAAAATAGAAACATTGACAAACCAAAGTTACACTGGTTGACAAAACATTAAAAAAAAATAAATTCTGTGTATTGCATACAAGGTTCAAAATAACAAAAGAAACATAGCATAATCATAAAGTGCATACAGTGGAGTACCCCAGGGGAACAATATGTTTTGTTTGCAGACAGTATACAATACTATTGAATAATACACTAGAAAATATACGATATGTACGGTATGCTACGTGGCTTATATATACTCTATATTTATATTTATATGTTATGTGGTATTTAAACGTACTGTACATTAACATATGTTATGTGGTATTTAAACGTACTGTACATTAACATATGCTATGTGTTATCTAAACGCACTGTACATTTGCATATATGCTATGTACTGTTCAAATGTACTGTATATTTACATATGCGATGTACTATCTAAGCGTGCTGTATATTTACATATGATATTTTCTATTTAAATGTTTTGTACAGTTACATATGCTATGTTCTGTTTGAATGTTCTGTGTATTTATGTGTCATAAGTTCGCTTTAAAAATACTGTATTATGATGATCACGTAATAGAGCCAATTGGGAGATTACCGCAGAAATACTTTACTTTCTGTTCTACAAATAGCATTATACCTCTCTTTTATTAACTATTGCATGAGTAAAGGATACTGTAAATGCATTAATATTGCCGGACAAAAACGACAATTTGTAATTATAATCATGCATAGTTATTGTTGTACACTGTAGCTGTGAATTTCATAGAGACAGTCAGTTAAGTGGGCGTGTTAATTAACATTATAATTAGTACATGACGTGCTGAAGTAGATGAGGAATGTTTTCCAAGATACACCAATCAATAGATTCTATAATGTGGATGTTTTATAAATCTGTTACATAGTAACTTATTTGTCTACATAATGATTGTTTATCTTTCTGTCTTTTTCTCTCTAATAAAGCATATATTATACAGCATAGCATACTGAAAAAAATATTATATATACAACATAATGTAACATGCTGAAAAAATATAATAAATAACATAATATAATATACTGAAACAAAAATATATAAAATAAAATGTAACATGCTGAAAAATATAATAAATAACATAATATTACATACTGAAAATATAATAAATAACATAATAAAAAATACTGAAAAAATTAATAAATAGCATAATGTTATATACTGAAAATTATATAAGAAAAACAGATAAAAATCAGGCAGAAGAGATGAAAGTAATATATACGATACCGGTTATATGAACATACCCTTCTCCGTAAGACTTCTAACCTCAGAGTAATGATAATAAGTTATCAGGGTACACATAGACATGTGGAACATTTATGATCTTGTCATATTTACCCGCAAGCTGTGATATATAACTGTGATATAATTGTGAGTCTCGAGAGAGCTGATTACTCAAATAGACCTCATTGGCGATTTGTTGAAATGGGTGCACGCAAACTTAGCCATAGTAGACCCGACCTCATGTACTGTCTGCAGTGTTATTGGATAGTACGTTAAATATGTTAGCGTAAAATATTTTGATTTTATTTTATCAAGTTTAAAGTACGTCGTTATCAAAACAATAAAGTTTGTCTGTGTGGTTTTTACGTCACAGCAAAGTATTTAAATGAACATTTACGCACTTCATACGTACTTACATACATATATTATCATATCCGCTACTTACACATGCACTATCCCAAGTACACCTGCACCCATATAATGTACATACTATACTTACATAGGATATCTGTGGTTTTTATCGCGGTATAGTCTATCGCCATACACAGACGGTAAGATTCTCTCTGTATTACAATGCATAATCCAACATGCAAATCCTTTCAAAATTTAAATGAAAAAGGATAATTAGATAAAAATATAAAATGTACAAATATTGATAATAACCTATGAGAGACAAATTTCGTTTTAAGAACATATGAATTAAGAAATAAAAATATGATGACATTAAGGTCAAAAATCGTACCTATCACATTGTATCAAAATGTTCCTAAAGCTAAAATAACACCTTTCTATTGTAGTTTATAAAAATGTCACAAAAACATTTACTGCAAAAGGATGGTAATTATGAATTAAAAGTAAAGAAACAAAAACTGACGGAGAATGATATGGCGCGCTTTTTAAAAATGATAAAGATTAAAAGAGCTAATTGAACATAATTACTATTTTTTGCTTAGTGTGTTGGAGACATAATGTATTGAATATACACATCGAGCATCTATTCAAGGTTTGATTTTTTATATGGCTGCTGTGACATATGGTGACCGCAGATATTTAAAATCTGAAGTATTGTAGTGGTGAACTAATTTTCTTGGTGTTCTATTAAGTTACATATATCTCTTGAAGCATAACCCACACATACCAATTCACTGCCAATCAGTAAACAACATCACGATATACGACTGAAACCTTAGTCAACTATTTGCACCGAGAAAGTCGTTTATCTCTGGGCTAGTTGTTTGCCTTATTACCAATGCATGTACACTGTTCTCACATTGTAACACCACTGATGCGACAAGGTGTGAAACTTTGAATCATAAAACATCAATGCTTCTCCTCCACTTGAGCCTCCACTAAGGAAACTACGTCTTTAAACAACCTCAGCTGTCAATTATGCATAGACCTGTTAAGAATAAAAATATCTTTTCATGCACCGCTCACTTGTATTACGGAATTCTTGTATGATTTTTCCATAATAAGTACCTTCGGAAACCCAAATAATTACGAAAACAATAAAGTGTACCGACATGATAACGAAACCATTATCTAAACTAAAAATGATTTAACGAGGGCACAATCTAAACAAAACGATATTATCACATGGAGATTCCCGAATGAATCATAAAAATAAGACCAGGTGCTTCGGAAGAGTAAGAGTCGTCTGCTTTATCGACGACCGTCAAACAAATCAAAGGAGAGTAAGGGTGGTGACAAAAAAAACACTAGGCATATTTACAACTATCAAACTGTTCATGTTGTATAAGGAAATACTTCCTAACGAGATCATGTCGACAAAAAAAATCGTGTTATTCACAAACCTCCATCTCTCGAAACCTTCTTTAGTTATTTGTCTGTCCGCAGTCACCATCTGCCACAGAAATAATGGAAACCAGACCCTGAGTATCGAGTCAACTAGAATGTGAAAACACCGTATGGGATGCAGGAACGTTACTATCTAGAAACGGAAAATTAACAACTGGGAAGTAGAAATCATTGGTTAGGGGCCGCGGTGGCCGAGTGGTTAAGGTGTCCCGACACTTTATCACTAGCCCTCCACCACTAGGTTGCGAGTTCAAAACCCACGTGGGTCAGTTGCCGGGTACCGACCGTAAGTCGGTGGTTTTTTTCCGGGTACTCCGGCTTTCCTCCACCTCCAAAACCTGGCACGTCCTGAAATGACCCTGGCTGTTAATAGGACGTTCAACCAAATGAACCAAACTATTGGTTAAGTAAGTATCAAGGTAAGCGGCTGACGTTGAAGAGATTGTAGTGTCCTTGATCTCAAGGTCTTTTTTGTTCTTTAAAGATAGCATTCCATCTTCATAAATATACATACAGGTAAAATCATTGGACTTTATACGGTTTCTGTTACCTTTTTGATAAGCCCTTCAATATAATCAGCTTCGTGTAAAAACAAAAACAAGTCAGTCAAAGAGGGGCACAGTTTCTTCCCGTGGGTGTGACAATTATGGTGGCATATTTCTGCCATCGTGTTATGTTAAATTATCGCGACAGGTCGTCATAATAACACGACTTGTCGTGTTAATAACACGACTTGTCGACATAATTATCTCGACAAGTCGTGTTACCGTAACGCGACCTAAACTAACACGATAGCAGAAATATGCCACCATAGACAATAGTCTCTTGGAAGGTCTGGTCACCAAACTCACAACGACTTTTAACGACACTATCAACTAAGCATTGAGGGTAGCTCACTTCTCCACCCCCTCCAACCCCGAACCCACCTCCATGTTTTTAAAAGGAAAATAATTCGCAAATATTGTATTCGTCGGTTGTGTTGAGGTAATATATATACATGTATATATATATGTATAAGAAAGCTGAAATTATTCTTGAATATTTTGAATCGATGGAACTCTATACTATACAGCACTCTGGATTTATATACCAAGCGTTTACACGAGTAGGTGAAACTATTTACGATACACATTTGGTAATTCGATCCAACGTTGTACATAATACCCTAATGTATGTTAAGAAGACAAGTCCTTAACCTTTTAGTACCAACAGATTAAACTGCTGGTTACAAATCGTACACTTGACCGACATCAGTAAGAAAAATAGGCCGGCTACTTATACATACTGGTGTTAAACCGATTGCTGTCCATCTGAAGCGACATTTACGCTGTTATAAATGTGATTTTGTTTTGTGAATGATATTGATAATCGCACACAAGTTATATTAACGTATTCTCATGGCACAACGGCCCAGGCATATATTGCATTTGCTCGTACGATGGTTTTGTTTGAGGTACGGTTTCGTGTTAATTCAGGTATTTTATATTTTGATAGATTTCAGCAACGTTATTGTTATAACATGTTTTTATACCACACCGAAATGGAGGTTTCTTAAGGGGTATTTAAAAGTCACGGAAATGTCACTTTTACACGTTGAAACATTTGTTGCAGAGTTTCCACTTTATTCCTTGTCGAAAGAACACAATATCGGCATTAGCCACACAACAGCAAGTAAATTCTCATTAAGGACGTGTTTTCCATAATGAAAGGTTTGGTCAACAACAAATAGCTATTTGTCAGTATAGTTATCCAAATGTACTTAAAGCCAAAATTCAGCTAATTACCCATTTTAGGGGCACAGAAGTTGACTTTGATAAGACTAGATGATGTAAGAAATGATTGATAATTTTCAAATGATGTTTTAGACCAAATTTGGTTGTAAGACAGTTTGACGTTAATGAGAGTAGAATTTAGCACACGTCACACGACGGACGCCACACGGAGAGGGACGAAACACGATGGCGATAGGTCATCCTTTGGATTGGATAACCTAAAAATGAGATGGATTATATACATTTTGAGAGTGGTAAGGGGATACAGCGATTTCACCGACATCTTTCTTCCGTTATTTTAGTCTAGGTAATCTTTTTTTTAATCATGATGTGCTGCTCTCTTTAAGACGACACGTGTTTAAGCTATATTTCCAATCAATACTATACATACCCTTTCAACTTTGAAATTATGTCCCGCGGGAATAGTCTCACGCCTCCAATAGAGGCAGCCATGTTTGAAATCTCGTTTTCTATACGACGAGATATGAACGATTTCTCTCTGGTCGAAATAAATATCTGAAAGTCAGTTCAAACCACTTATATTCTTGACATATCTACACAACACATGTAAAAGGCCTGATTTATTTGGCGAATTTGATTGGCTTGAGATATTTCGTTGGTTACATAATTCGGAACCCGCCTAGTTTTCCGTGCAGATCAAAATAAAGCGAGAGTAGAATGAGAGGTTATTTTGCTGCACCTAAGTAGTATGAATTACAGTTTTAAATTGCACTATCGTTAGATATCAGTTTTGTAAGCGTAACCTACCAGGTAACATTAGAAAATTCTGAAATGCTAGTGAGTTGAGTAGCCCATTCAGAATAAGGTGCTGTGTTGTCCTCAAGAGTGACGTCATACGAATTCGACATCAAAGATTATGCCACTGATTCCCTACCTTTCTCAGCGCATTTAATTATTTAAGAGTTTTTTGTCGTACAAATGAAGTAAATAATAGATAAAAATGAACTGCATGGGTTTCCGTTTACAACATTGGCAGAATATATCGATATTCTTATTTATGTCTGTGAAATATGTGACATTTCACGGGAAACGATTCATAACCACTGTGTTTTCTATAAGTGGGTGATATTTACTGCAGTAGTTGCTGCAATTAAAAAAATTGATCATACAAGTTTATCAAAACTTGTATTATATTCATAAAAAAATAAAAAAAATATAAGAGTTTTCTTTAAGTTGGAGATGTGGGGAGTAACATTGATAAGAGTGTATATATTTAGTTACAAAAAGAAATAGTGCCTGTAAACTGTCAGGAATTAGTTATGGCTATTAAATATCAAGAGGAATAAAGTTTTTTTTCCATTTACACCAAGTATTCGTGAATTTTGCTTTGAAAAAATCGTTTCGACCGTTTGATATGAATTTCTGCGTATTGCAGTAATCTTTTATGTTGTTTGCCAATGCATTGACATTTAAGGATTTATAAAGACACATTGTTCTGTAAATGTACTGTTTGATGATAAGAATTGTTACATTATCCACTGTTGCGTTAATACCATTGTTTGTGAGTTCAAAAAGAAAGAAAAAAACTTCCTAATTATATTTCTCATTGTCTAAGCATACAATGGAGGGCGTTAAGTAAACCAAAAATTCCCAAGAGAACACAGACTTTATAATTTTTATTTCCTTGTGTGGAAAATGAAGCCCAGTTTTTAAATATTTTTTTTCCGATATGCACTCGCTTCAGATTAGAAACTGAACGTTTATAATATGTCTCAAATAATAGTCGAAGTGAGTGTTTTTGCTTCATGTTATTTATACCACGGACTTACACGGCTATACTAATCATATCATACGGTAAAGCGACTGGCCAGTAAAGCCGGGGGGTCGCGGGTTCGATCCCGGTGAAGGCACACTACCGGTACTCGCCTTTCTGTTACATTTGGTGCGCGCAGTAGACCACTCCAAGTTCAGCTTTAGGAAAATTGACAGGCATCGTTGGAGATATAAAATGGGTTAATATGTGTTCGGGGATAAATGTTTGAACAGTGGGGAATAACGAGACAGGTTTTAATTGTAAATAGTGTACATATTGATGCGGTCGCTTTCTAGCTTTGCGCGTGGGGGAATTTCCTCCTCACCATGACAATCTTGTTGTATCGTCTGAAATATCGAGTTCTTACGTAGCATATTGAATTCGACATAGAGTGAAGACAATGTAAGTCATATCAGAACCAGCAGTTGGAATTCCAGTCGATATATGTTTATATGTAATACATAATTGATGTTACAATATGTTTATTTATCCATAGTCGATATGGATTTGGATTTGGACTTATACTTTTTATTGACCTACTGTGCAGCTTATTTTTCAGACGCATAGTTTTATTCTTTTAAACTAACCCCTACCCACGCCCCACCCCACCCCTCCAACCCCCAACCCCTGGTCCAAATGTATGTGCACATGTACATTGTACATAGACTGTTACAAATTCCTTCCTTATTAATGGTGAGTTGGTCAGGTGATTAGCTGTGCTCTTGTTTTTGCCTTCATTCATATTATTAACAAACTATAAATGCATATGGTCAAGTTCAGTGTTAAGGTCAATAGCTCACGTTTTCAGCCTCGTGTTCACAGTAATAGTCTACCGTTACGGAATAGGTCTGATTTCTAGTTATAAACAAATGAAAACAAAGCACGCATGGTCAAGTTCAGTGTGAAGGTCAATAGCTCACGTTTTCAGCCTCATGATCACACTAATAATATATCCGTTACGGAATAGGTCTGATTTCTAGATATAAACAAATGAAAACAAAGCACGTATGGTCAAGTTCAGTGTTAAGGTCAACAGCTCACGTTTTCAGCCTCATGATCACACTAATAATATATCCGTTACGGAATAGGTCTGATTTCTAGATATAAACAAATGAAAACAAAGCACGCATGGTCAAGTTCAGTGTTAAGGTCAACAGCTCACGTTTTCAGCCTCATGATCACACTAATGATATATCCGCTACTTAATAGGTCGCTAGAACCTAGGTGAGGAGTAAATCGATCGTTTCCCCGTAATGATGGGTCAGCGTAGGTGCTTGGCTTAAAGTACAACATGCAACCATGCTCACCTGGCAGACAACGTGATTTATCAGGAAGCAGTCGATTCTTAAACATCCGTTCTGCAGGCATAATGTATGATTTATATAGAGAAGAGTATCATTGATGATAAAGTTATTTAGTCAGACTAGTATACAGTAACTGCATGTTTGTACATACCATTCATGAATACATTACCGTTGTACCATTATTCAATATCAAAAACAACTAAACTGAAAATTAAAATAACTTTATTTACTTATTTATTTATTTTACAACATTGGTGAAACAAATTACACCCACTTATATAGGTATCTCTTGGTCCGAGCGGAAGCGCGCGAGGGATCTTACTGTGGGAGCAAACCGTAGCACCCGGAGAAACTCGTGTTGTCGTTAAGGTGACCCCATACATTTTAAAGCCCAATAAAATGAAGTAAATCCGGAACTAATTGTTGAAATGATAAAATACCGAATTCCAATTCCAAAAACAACATATAAAAAGATACTAAAGCCGATTAGGACCATTTTTGTAGAAAAAAATAATATTTGTTTCGCGTTATATCGCGAAACTTTCACGTTATAATGCGAAACTAACGCGTTATAATGCGAAACTAACGCGTTATATTGCGGAACTATATATATCTGAAGAGTCGCCATGACGCGACGAAAGCGCTAACGGAGAGTTTTTATTTTTATTTTACTTATATAAATATATATATATAAGAAGTGTCGGTTGCTTTTGAAGGGTATCGACATTAAGCACGATATTTGAGTGAGATTGCATTTTGAGCTTGGGATATCCCAAGCTGAAATTTTGAGTTTTTTAGCAATAGTAGATAGAGTTGTTCTAAGCAAGTCAACACTTTTACGATATTTGAAACGACTGCGTTTAACAAGGAAATAAGTTCTCGGATATATACGACGTTGCATTGTTCATTCTCAATGAACTACAAAATTCTCGACAGAAAAAAAAATCATCGTTCTGGCCTTCCATCTTAACAGTCAGTATCTGATAGTCGGAAATCAGTTAACCGTCTTATATAACCTGTTTTGCGTAAAAATGCGTTAGTTTCGCGATATAATGCGAAAAAAACAATATTTTCTTCTACGAAAAGGGTCCCAATCGACTTTCGTAAAAAGGTGAGTGCCAAATATGGAGAAAAAAAACTTTATATTTGTAGATTTTCATGGATTATCATTGAAAAAATACAAGGAGAATAATACCATGTGTTTCGAAAGAATAGATGTTTCGGAAGATCAAGACCATGTGTTTCGGGTTTTTAAGACCAGGTGTTTCGGGAGAATAAGAACAAGTGTTTCGGGAGATCAAGACGAGGTGTTTAGGGCAAATAAGACCAGTTATTTCAGGATAATAAGAACAAGTGTTTCGGGAGATCAAAACGAGGTGCTTCGGGTAAATAAGACCAGTTATTTCAGAATAATAAGCAAGTGTTTCGGGAGAATGATAACAAGTGTTTCGGGAGAATAAGACGTTTTGTATAAACTAGCAAAAACAAAAACAAAACAAAAATAATGCAAAACCCCAAATGTACACAGTTGTAACGCCTTTGGACTATATACATATTGGACCTTCTGTCCCTACAATCTGTAGCAGAGAGCTTTGTAGAGTAAAATATCTTGTTTTTAGATCAATTCATAAACAGTTTGGTGTAGAATAATATAATCTAACTTTGACCTATTCGGTAGACAGTGATATACCAATCTGAGTGTAAAAAGGTTTGTCTGGTCATCACGGATTTTACGTGTCAGCTGTCGTTCCCTATCTCCTGTGTTACCCCACACTGAGGGTGTGATAGAGAAATCTCCACCCCAGGGTGTGACCCGAGGCTCTTCCGAGGATTAATCAATGAAGAATATCACACAAAGATGACGTCATTGTATTGTTGCCTGCATATGCAATCTGAAAACGTAAGACAAATCTGGGTATGATGAGAAAGAGTTATTTTTCCTAGCAGCAATGGGATCACCCTGTGAAATATATGAGGATGAATATAATCTAACATGGGTCTCTTACGTGGACAGGGATACTTAGCTAAAATTTGAAGTCATTATCTGCAGCTTTTCATACACTTATATTTTGATTATCTTTTGATAGTTCTTTGTTATCTTAATGAATTTTACCGTATACGTATAGCTGTGTGCAACACTAAAAGCACATGCCCAGGGGACCTTTTGGATTTTGGTTGTCATTTAGAGTACTTTAAATCAAACCTAGGTATGATTAAATAATTTCCTTGGTAACTTTCCATTGCCCCTTTGTCAGGCCCTTCAGTCGTTAGTTTTGACGTCTTCCATATTGAGAGGAAAGTACTTTGTTACCTTAGTGTTCTATTTGTGTAAGAGAAAATAACATTTCGATTCATTATGTTTGTACAATATTTCCCGTATTTCTAATCATTAGCAACATTTCCTAGGAGATAGGTATTGTGTTGTACATATTATGATGGTGACTTTTTTTATGATTGCTCACTATATTCTTACATTCATAGCAGTGTAGATAAGAAAAAAACAATTTCCAATTATTTACAAAGAGGACATAATTCAAGTTCAATGTTCAAAATTGATATTTTCGACTTCCTTAGATTGATGGATAACAATTGAAGGCAAATGATCTTTAGACTGCAAAGTTAGCGTGCTGCTGAATTCTAAACGTTGACCCACTAGACTAGAAACGTCACAAGTCATGAAATACCACGTAAGCAACGCAGGCTCATTTTTCTTCTTCTTATAAAAGCCTTGACATTGCCCTAAACCCGTCAAATTAGATCAGGTTCAGGCAATTGACATAACTGAACTACAGCAACTCAGTTATCATGGTTTGCAAAATTGTGTAACCATTGAACAATGTAATTCATTGACGATAATGGGGTAAATGATAAAGTTGATATAAAATCCGAAATGGAAGCAGTGTTTACTTAAGTCTATGTGGAGATATTTCTCGTAGAAATACATTTTGTATTGGTTATGTGTATGATAAATCGAGTACGACTGACATTGATATTTATATGTTTGTTAAGTAGTGTCCGAGTTGTAACGTGTTTACATTAATATGTACCTAAATATATATCAGGTATAAAGCAGCCCGAGAGTAAGAATGGACGTCCAGACAATTATGACAAAGGTGCATACACCATGACAATTATCGATTTCAAAGGATAGATTAACGGTAACTATCCTACCTGTCGAAGTTGCTACCTAAACGGTCAAAATGTGTTTCATTTCAACAAATTTTATTGACATTTGATGTTATTTGTCAAAAGGATAAAATAACAGGCCAAGCCTATATAAATTTTCTCCTATGGTGGCAATTGGAATGTATAAATATAAAATTAATATATAAATTTACTATGAAATGAAAAAATTACATGTATAACTAACATTTAAGGGAGATAACTCAAACATAAACATTCACACATCATTCATACATTTTGCTTATATATACATGTATACATAATATTTGATAATATTTAAGATGAACTTTATCTAGAAGAATTATACAAAAATGTGTTGAGAAAATAAATTAATTCATTTCGACCAATGGGTCATCAAACATAATCGTAAATCGGTTGGTTGTTATCACTTAGCATTAACACAGAATAAAATGTAAGGAAGTTTTCTACTCGATAAGGACGAACCTATTCTACAGGGACTTTGTCATTGTCTCTCTCCTTAGTCATTATATTTAAACTAAAATGAACAGTTTTCTTTTGCATCTCTTTTATTGCTAAGCATCAAGAAGGTGGGAATAAGTGTCACAGCTGTGATATCAACGGCGAAATTAAAGTTTACATTGCTGACGGAATGTATAAAATAAAATTCAATGTATAGAACAGGAAGTGACAAGCGTACAATGAAACTCAATATTTCGGTAATAGATCCTTATGGCTGATTTGGTTTCTAGTTACATGTGTAATGTGGTTAGGGCACGACCTGGAAACTACTTGACATACATCATAATATAGATCCATATCATGGGTATTCGACATCAGCATATATTGAGGGCGGAGTGGTTTCAGTTAAAAAAAAAAGGCACACAATACCAGGTTTATGACCCGTTCGACTTAGCGATTATCTAGCAATGTCCAGGACGTTTTTTGTAGCAGGAAGTTCAATTTGCCTGCGTAACACACATGCTGATTCATTAGTGGCCTTTGATGTCGGTCAAAAATCAAAATTCAACGCACACTTGAATGAATGTTATTTCTCTACAACCAAAACAGAGGCTTTTAAATATTCGTGCCGGAAAGCTGAGAGCAGCAATGTTCAAGGCTGTGACAGTTGTGAATAAGTATCAGGGTACTATCGCTAAGTAAATACTAGGTCGTGTTTAATAATACGTCACTTGAGGGTTTTATCACATGTGACGCATGTAAGTCTGTATAAAGGTCACTGTTTAATTTAAACATACATGTATGTACATGTAGAAAACACACGATGACAGCAAGCGAGTGATTTGATATTTAAGGATTAACATCAATTATTTTTTCTGTTATACAGTCATAACAGAAAAAACTGGAGTGTACTCTAAATAAACCGCGAAGCGGTTTATGAAGAGAGTACACTCCAGTTTTTTTCTGTTATGACTGTATAACAGAAAAAATAATTAATGTTAATTCTTATAATTTAATTTCGTCTTATACACACCAAGATATTTCACTTTCTTTGGCGAACTCTTTTCTGTGATAAATTATTACGCAACGTCATCAGCCAATCAAAAATGACGTTACATTTCGCAACGTCAAAAAATTTGTTATGGAGGTATAACAAAATTATTTCAGCCAATGAAAATGCGTGTTTCATACAAAATTAAATGATATATCTATCATCATGATAATGCAGTTTTGTAAATCATATCTTACCGACATTTCCCTGATTGGCTTTGTTTTTATTTCGTTTTCCTCCCATCGACAATTAGAGTCACTTAGGGCCAAAACCACTTAAACGAACATAACATAATACATAAAAGCAAACTAAACGTTAAACGTTGAAAATTATTAGGAACGAAATGGTTGTAAAAAAGGCAATAACCAACAGAAGCAGTTTATAATATTTGAAGAATACCATACTAAACATTATCTCGTGAAAACAATCTGAACGATTATTAAGAACTCTGTCAGAACATAATAATTTGTTCTAAATCGATTTTTTTCTAGTTCAATCATACGTTTTGTTCACCTGGAAATCAATTGTAATAATATGATTTTCATCTTTTTATATATTTTCATTTTTATTTATTTTATGTGTTTTTTTATCCTCAAACTATGGAAATAAAAACGTGAACAACAAATCATTACCAAAGGACCAGTCACAGAAATTATTTCATTTGGAAAAAATACCTTTACTGGTTGTTTATCTACAGCCCCCACAGAAACAACCCGTGGTGAAACATATGAAGAAGTTCCCGGGGGCTGTGATATGATCTACTATGTAATGCCCACACTAAGTTTTTTCAAACATATCAATATCGATGTTGTCTGCTATCTAATTTTTGTTCTTCAATACGGTATTATTTTTGCAAAAAAAAAATGATTTGGAGGTATTGATGTAATTTGAGGGGTATTTAAGTGAGTTTGGGGGTATTTAAGTGATTTGTGGGGTATTAATGTCATTTGAGGATATTAAAGTAAGTTTTCAATTATTGAATACACTGAGTATCCTTTCCAGCGCGCCTGGTTATAACGTCATTAACGAACTATACGTTGACCAGAAAACGACCATGCTTGTTTGCTTGCTAGGTTTATCGCCCCGTGTAGGGCCAAGGTTATTTTTGAGTGGAGTCTCCTTGCAGTGGTTGATAAGTACCTCAAACATCAATTATAGGTGCATATTCCGACCAGTGTAACTATTCGAATGTATTAAAACGTGACAAGCGATTACGTTCTTTTCTTTAAATCTCCATTCACATTTCCTGACATTGGGCCTTTTGTTGATCGTTCGTCTATAATGTGAGGGAGACTTTGGATTCAGCTCCCCGACCAAGACATACCAGAGTCTATAAAATTAGTAGTTACTAATCCTTCTTAGCGCTTAGCATTTTGGAAATGAAACACTTTAGTGTTTGCCCAGTAAGGACCATAGATTTTGATAGGGCGTTTGACAATATCAATCCTAATAAAACTGTTAGGAAGGCTCCCGACTCTTTACTCAGGCCATTGATACAAAAGTTAAGTGTACATCATGCCCCCAACTTAATATTTTTTTTAAACTTATAGTTTTGGATAGAAAAAAAAGGGGGAAAAAAAAAAAAAAAACTCCTTTTTACATGATTTTATTTTGTTTTTGTGAGTATAAAATATCTTAAAACGTGAATCGTCTGAAGGGACATAACTCGAACTGTCATGTAAGTTGTTAAGAAGAACCGAGATAAGATTTCTTCCTATATTAACTACCACAAACAAAATATTTTAATTTGAAGAAAAATCGTAATAATCTTTTTTTACAATTTCACTCATACACACACACTACTTTAGTTGGTGAACAAATCAATAGATGGTTTAGCCTTGCGTCGGCTGGCTAGGAGTCCAGCCATCCATAAACATAACAGTTCATGCTAATCAAGCAATGGATATGCTCTAAATGCTCTTCTTTTACCAAATAACCACACCGTTATATATTGTTATTGGCATCAGTATTTGATCCAAACTCTTCTAATTTTTATAAGAGACATTTGACGCTTAGATCCTAAACCTACTAACCCACATGACTAATGTGTCTATGTAAAAACAAAGTACATGTATATATAAATAGCAAACATTTTAAAACGTGAAACGTCATAAGGGACACAACTCGAACAGTCATGTAAATTGTTAAAAAGAACCGAGATTTGATTTCTTCTGATACTAATTTACCTAAAACAGAATTCTTTATTTGGAAGGAAAATCGTAATATCTTTTAATTGCTCGGATTTTACCGGATAGAAATACTATAGAGACTGTATTTTATATGTTTCAAGTTTTCGCGGTATTTTAAAATAGCTGAAGCAAAAAGTATGTGTTCATTTTCGTTGATATTCTGAAACAGACTACGATTTTCTCTATTGAAACAAATGCCACGATTAATTGAAAAATACTTGTTGATGGAATAGTCGTTGTTTCGTTTAATGGAATTGCGTCGTATTAAAAGAGAATTAAAAGATAAATATGAATGAAAACATGCCCAGAGGGTCTTATCGTTCGCCTGATTATTTCAATCTTTTTTTCTGTATGTGTTAAGAGTATCGAAAGATTTATCCATGACATATACAATATTGATCTCTTCACGAAGTGATGCTGCAAAACGAGAGTGCTGCAACAGCCAATGTGAGTTTTGATTTGTCTCGGTCTTGAGACAGAACCTAAAATCCTTTACATAGGCGAACGCCCAACTAAAGGTCAAAAGTGAGGCAGAGTTTAGGAAGACATTAGGAAGGGAATGTAATTTGGACATAAGAGAAAAAGATAATACCTCAGAGTAACCTCATATGAACCTTGAAATCGGACAACAGGTACAGGTATAATTAGGTCCTACTTACGAAGGCAGAATGGCTATTGAGACCAGTGAGAAATCACCATCGTCACCGCAATAAAGAAGAGCAGATGGAATAAATGGACGAATCATGGGCACCTTTATAACTCCATCACTCTAAAATGACACACCAGTATACACTTGCATGACACATCACCATGTCGCACTAATGTATAGGAAATCGCACCATAAACATGGCTTGATAATGTCAGATATCAAAGTTCTACAGTAAAAAAAATATCACAAACTAAATAGTAACTGTACACGTGTAATGAGTATTTTCAGCACACATGCATGACAAACTTTGTCGAGAGAGGTATTTTCTGACATGGTACTGTATTTATTGTACACGTGGATAGGAATTCTACATACACATGTAGTATAAAAACAAGTAAAAGTCTCCCAAGTATCAGCACCAAACAAACTGGACGTTTTCTTCAGTGCCGTTTGTAGTGAGTTTCCCATTCCAAACCTAAACCTCCCAATTTTGTCCTGAAATTAGTTTACTGTTAGTGTTCAAGTCACGTTCGATAAAGTCATATCAGTGATATCTAAAGGGTGACACCTATCTCTATACAGCCAATATCTATACTGCATTTGCCTTTTCCAATACAATCGGCGAATTGAATTACTGCTTTATAAATATATAATGCGAAATGATCAATTGTAAAGTCCTTAATACACGCTGGGAAACACAGCGGGCGAACATATCTATTCCTCCTTCTCCGAGTCATCAATCATCTAAGCCTATTTAGAAGGCTTTGTGTATAATAATAGAAATGATTAAACCTACTTCATTATCTATGGCCTAGCACTGGGTGTGCATGTTACTCTGAAAGCCCAACTGTCCCTGCGTTTTGTCAAACGGAACTGATATATACAATATTTACATATGACAAAAAACCTTGGATTGACATCTTTATATATGTCCTTGTTTTTATTTGTCCTATCATATCATTTAACAAGTCCTGAAATCTTCGTCGCTGCATTACTCGTAATGTATAGCTGGCATTCTGTCACTTCCTCCTACATGATACTGAGCACGTAACCACCGCTGTGCACTGAATTTTTTGCATGATTTATCTTAACAGCTTTAGAATAAATGATAATAATTTATATATGTAAATGAACGTGGTCACGGAAAGAAGAATGATAAGTATAATAATTCATCTGATTTTTTGAAGAGGGGGGTAGAGGTTGAGATTGAGGGAGGGACTCCTACATAGGAAACTTTCGCTCCCTCGCCCCCCCAACCCATCATCCCAACCTCACCCCACCCCTGTTAATTGCTGTTAAAGATGCCTTTTGATTTTTATCTGCAACTTGACAAGATCTGCAGATCAATGAAATGCACTGAAGCCTATCAAGTCGATTGAAAATTGGTGGTTTCCCAGAATCTCGAACGCAGTGGGAAGATGCCTGTGTACAAATGCATTGCTAATAGAATACAGGATGACAAGTCTGCTTACAAATATAATACATCAGCCGAAGGGAAGGCAATGTTTATATGTCTTCTTGTCAGATATTGATACAAATAATCTCCGTGATTTAATGATACAAGACAAACGCTGAGACTGATGTATACTGCGTACGTTATACTTAAAATGTATTTAAGGCTGTATGCTACATTGAGGAGGATTTATCTCGTTCAAATATCAAGTCTGTCTGCAAAACAGTAAAAGTTAAAAGTGTAAAAGGATTTTTTGTCAAATTCGTAACGTCAACTTTATCCAATCGCATGATGGTTGTAAAAGGTGACTAAAGTGGTCCTCCTGAAGAATCAAGGATTTTTTTTCCATACCCTCTATTTAGGGGACATTCAAGATCCCAAAATAGATCTGTCTACATTGCAACACTTGGGATCTTAAATCTTTCCTTTCTTTTCTCACTGTCCTCTCTTTCTGTGCTAGGGTTTCTTCTATACATGTCTTCTTGATACCCGTCACATTATGACCTTTGCTAAACATTGAAAAAATAGCTCGTTTAACGTCATATAGCTGAAATTAAAGATGGAAGGTATAAAGTCCACTGTATCTCAGTGCCTGTTGATCTGAGTGGCTTCCAGAAGAATCTGGTGGTTCCTCGGTGTCTCCAACTTTAGTGTACAACGGAGAAACCTCCGATATACATTATATTTACCATAGCAGAAAACTTATCCTGATGGCGGGTGATGTCTCTCGGACCTACGGATAAGGAGTCAGAATTTTACCAGGTGTTCCCATTGAATGATCCATTAGAGGCGACTGGGATATCATCTATTCTCTCCTTTCTAAATGTTTTCTATCCAATATCTTCCTCGATATTTCCTCAATATTAGCATTAAGTTGAGCTTTTGCACTTGTAAGGAAGGTAAATGTTTCTCTGACCAGTAACATAGAAATTTATGAAATTGATGCTCTTCGCTTTTCTTCTTGGCGTTCAGCCATAATTAAAGGTTGCGGGAAGGACTGAGTCACCTGGTGTCAGTATAATGCAACCGGGTCATGAGATGTCATGTTACAGTTTCCAGGTGTTGTACTTAAGTGCAAGAACACTATAAAGGCGTTGCGGTGGCCATTCCTCGTTGCTACCTTCCTCGTATAACCTCAATATAAACGTGGTCTACGGGGGTTTAATATCCACGTTGTTTGGTACTAGGATTAATATACTGTAATAACAAGCCAGTACTCAAAATGTTCTCTTACCGGCGTCATGCACGGGAGGCCGTTCTTAAATGACCTTAGCTGTTAAATAGGACATTAAACAAAATAAACCCAACCAAACATATTGGAAACTGTATCAAACTAACGTTACATGAATTTGGTGAACTTTGTAAACAACGTTTCATAGAAATTCGTTTCCTACTAAAATTACGATATTTCAGCTCGGTTAAAATTATCATTTTGATTAGGCAAACGGAAAATATAATTAATTATTAAGGAAGCCCTACGTAAAAATAAATACCATGGAAATACTGCAATATGCTTGTAGTTGCTTCCTATATTCCGCCTGGCTGATTGCCTAATAGCAGTAACATTGATGGGAAGGGACTACAAATAATCGATTACACGTTAATGAGTTTCTCTTTCACATTTCACATCAAGCCGCAGTCACTGACCGGAAGTTCGATAATATTAGTGTCCTTGTGCAGCTTTGATAGGAAAATTGCTGTGTGGTGTGTTTAATTTGTTGTATATTACTTCACTGATTTACAGCATTTGTTGTCATTATTGCGATTTATAAATAACGTTATCCGACGTTACTTAACATGATTATCAGGTTGAACATCTGCATTTGTATGGCATACCATGCTGTTTATCGTGTATGTCCCGAAAACTCAATCTATATCAGATATTGACACAGTAATATCGGTAACCGTTTCTAGCTAAAATTAATATATGGCTAGAATTGTTTTATTGAATAATAGCACGTATACGCTGTGAAGATTTGAAAGCCCCTATTAATGAACATATCATGTAGATTGCTCACGTGCTGAGAGAAAATAAGACAACGACACACTCACCCATTGTCAATTAAACTACAATTCAAAAGACAATTGGTACTGGTGACGTAGCTAGGATAAAATAATGATGCAGCCTGTGTATAAATCTGCACATCACTTGAGCAGGTGGCATGTTTTAATGTGTCTTGACAATGTCATTGTCATTCTATGAATCTTTACGACAAACATGGCTGTAAAGTAAACATATAATGTAGAGGAGCTGTGCTTGATGGGGCTAAAGGGCATCTGGTTAAAGGTCAAGGACTTTGTTCATGTATGTAGCTAATGTTCATCATTGGTACCATAATCTATACCAACAGGTTACTGTTACGTATCATGTGATATTTAGTACGTCTACTACTTTTATATAGTATATTCTGAAACTGTGACCTTAAAATGTCACAATAGTTTACCTAGTATATAGTGCTGTTATGCAGTATATTCTAAGACCGTGACCTTAAACTATCACAATAGTTTAGCTAGTTTATAGTAATGTGATATAGTATATTCTGAGACCGTGACCTAAAACTGTCACAATAGTTTAGCTATTATATAGTGCTGTTTTATAGTATATTCTGAAACCGTGACCTTAAAAGGTCAGAATAGTTTACCTAGTATATAGTACATATACTGCTGTTATATAATATATTCTAAACCGTGACCTTATAATGTCACAATAGTTTAGCTAGTATATAGTGCTGTTATATAGTATATTCTGAGACCGTGACCTTAAACTGTCACAGTAGTTTACCTAGTATATATTACATATACTGCTGTTATATAATATATTCTGAGACCGTGACCTTAAAGTGTCACAATAGGTTACCCAGTACATGTATCAATAAATCCAACTATATTTCAATAAAATAAGCTCCAGCCTCTGAACATGGCATCATGTTTATACAAAAATATTCTTTTTAGAGAAAGTTAACATATTCAATTTTCAGCATAGTGCTTTTGAATTACACGACAAATTGACAAACAGGGGGATCACCAGCCTCAAAGATTTGTTCTATTTGTTTTATTCCTTTCTCTTAACACGTACATTTCGACTACACAATTTTGTTGCTCTAAGAATCAAACTAATACAACCGGACCACTTTTATCTGACACAGAGGTTACGCGAAATCCATTTATTTGCAAACTACTCTTTCCAGACTAATTTCCTTGTTGTAATCAAGATACAGATATATCAATACCGAATTTGTCTAGCAACTTCGTTCGACGCGGTGCAAACAGTTGATAAGACTACGTAAATATACTCCAATATTGGCAACCACGTCAGTGTTGTCATAGACGTACATCTGTTGTAACCATGGAGGGTAATATATGGCGCCAGTGGGTTTGATAGTCTGGATGACATGGCGATATAAGCATGGAAACAATAAAGATATCAGGTTAAGCGGAAAAAGAGGATGGACCTCAACGATAGAACAAAAAAACGCAGTGTCAATTTCTGAACAAAACGAGAGATTCAATGTTTATGTGACAATGAATTTATAAAAATTAGTTTTATATAGTGTGTACAGAACGTAAGAAAACAGCACAACTTTGAACAAATGTCATTTCGAAACGAGGGTTTCAATGTTTATGTGACAGTGAATTTATAAAATTAGTTTACAGTCAATTTGTCTTCTTTTGTGACAGGTGTGTACGGAACGTATACAAATTAACAAACTATCTGAACATATATTATTACTGTATAATCGAACAAGAAAGTCATTTATGGCTGTGTAAGGGTGTACGATTAAGTCTTGAGACACACATTCACATTCCCAGTCACGGTATTTAATTGATACATATGTACAGTGATATGGATGGAATTTGCTGCTTCGGAAGTCACTGCACTTAACATCATTACGTGATACACAGTTTCTTCAAGAATATAAGTATATAAAACTCTATGATATAAGCCGTAGCACAATATATCTACACGTATCTAACATAGTCCCCATATACCTTTGATGTGTGTATCATCAGGTCTCTAGATTAACATCTACGTAATGGTAGCGTAATCATCCTTTCGTCAGCACTTCAACCTCATCAGCCATGTTTCTAACCAGTAAGACGTGTCCCCTCCGTCTACCTCACAACATCGTGAGGATTTTATTCAAGACCTGAACACAGTTATTGGAAAGACGTTGGCTAATCCCAATGTAGTTGATTCTGAGGCTCCAGTACGCTCTAATCAAAGTGTTGCTCCTCCTTTTACAGAACCCATTTATGACGCCATAGCCAAATCAGTAACCCTTCTCAAGCAAATTAACGAAGCATTTTTAAAGGAATATAATATCATGTTTGCAACCACCACCACCACCACCACCACAACCATCATCACCATCATCATCATCATCATCATGTACAATTCAGCAGAAAGAAATACTTGAAATATATTTCAACCACATCTTCATCACAGACGATTTCCAATTGCTTGTGAGTATTGTCCTGAACATAAAGTTGAAAAAAGCATGTACTAATTTTGAAAAGACCTTTGTTTATCTCTGAAAGGAGACATAACTCTACCGATCAGAAATAAGCTGGTTATGGAATACCTGTCAAGTTAATGACTAGATCATCTTATATATCTTATGGACGCAATCAAGACTTACGTTACTTTATTTTAGTTGATTTATTTGTAAAAATAAGCGTCAGAAGGTTTGGCTCTGGACCTGCTTTTGATTATTATACATCTAACATTATGAAAACGAAACCACTGTCTCACTTTTTGCCATTATTTGAGATTTCGCCCCTCGGAGGAAGGAATTGGCATCTGTCCCTGGCGGCCAAACCAAAGTCTCCAAATAGCAGTCGCTTTTCTTACTTAATACTCAGCATTTTGAAAGTGGGACGACTGGTTCGTCCATTCGCCGAGTGTTGTATTCTGCTGGCAGTATTCTTCAGTGAGGTCGCAGCAGTTCTATGGTATCGCAAGACGACAAACACGAATATATCGCATCCTCAAAAAAACACTTTTAGCAAATCCATGCAGCTCACACACCGGAGAAGCCGTCCTGAAATTCATACCTAGTAACTGATCACATATTGTTGTATAGTATCTCAGCTACTTACCCTCTCATGCGATTACATTCTTCAATGATAATATTCAGACGCTATCTGATTTTAATCAACTTTTTGTCAGAAATAAAACCAATTCATTTTATTCATGTACACATTTTTGTTTCAGATTTCAACAATGTTGATTTCCCAGGCTACTTTGCCAAAACTTTGATCAGGGGCTCTCATTGTCAATGAATGACTCGATAACTTTTGATTATGCGATTAAAACTCTACATTGCATGTATGACGTTGGCAAATTCTACTTTTCGGGACTTTTAAAGGAGTTGTAGAGTGCATGTGATAATTGTGGAATTAAAAAAAAATCTCTTGTGTAAATTATTATCAGTAACAGGTTATCGCCTTGATATGTGAAGCTCAAAGTTAATATGGAGCACAAATTGAATTACTGATAATAATTACTACATTGTGATCAACTGGAGACCAACACAGAAGTGTCATAATACATTTAGCTTTGTGTTCACAAAAGCTTTGTTTGGACTGCAGCATGCAAAGTAGTTGTGATACAAATCAGAAACAAATCACGTATAAAGCGTTGACGTGAAAAGTTTTGCCCCCAGGAGAAATATTTAATCAAGCTTTTTATTTATTCATTTCGATCCATCCTAATTTAATTATCTATTCTGTCTTCAGAACCGACAAAACTAAAACAGGAGAAAAACGTTTGTCTTTAACCCAATCTATCGCTACCCAATGGATGTGTCAAACTTGATATGACCTTAATATCGACCAACAATCATCTCCAATTGATAACAACTTTTACAACATTTACTTTAGGGATTTGCAGGTATTAACACATAGAAGCATGTATGCCATCCTTTGATCTATTATATTTCTCTTTATTTTTTCTAGTGTTACAAGAAATGATATTTCTTTTTCAAAGCAACATGTGCATAATGAAATAAAGTGATTAAAACTTCCGTGATCAGGAAGGTAAAGAATCCGAAAATAAACAATCCCCTTTTAATTTCCTTTTAAGCGTCAACCAAACAAGCATTCCATTAATATGTTGTTTGTGTGTTACTCGTGGCATGCCCATAGGTAATATATCCTATATTGACACGAGGTATTATTTGGCACGTTTATACAATCAAAGGGATTTGTGGAAAGATCCCAGCTGATTATATAGCGAATCACTTGCGTTGATGGCATCCTGTGGTTTCGTTTTTGACTTCCGCCCATTTTCTAATAAGATGAGGGAATTCAATCCGGAAGTATCAACTGCGCCAGATAACAAAATCAAATTATACCTGCTTGTTGAGAATGGCATGATACATTTTATATTGAGTGTTTTAAGTAATGCCCATGATTCAACACACACCGATAGACGTAGGCATGGTGGAGTTACATTTTATTTCAGATGGGTAGATAGATGTAGGATATAGTAAACTCAAACATATCTTTTATACTTAAACATTAAACGCAATCATGCTTAAGAAAATCAGAACGTCTCAAAATGGAATGGGAAACAAGTATAAAGTGTATTATGAAGTAAAATAATGAGTCATGAGACAGCGCTGTACTAGCCTGTATCTTTTAAGTAAGGCTGAATAATGTAAAGAAGGCGATGGGTACTGGTATTCGTATATAACCAAATGTGACTCGTAGTTACATACTGTTATGGTAACCTTAAACCTTATGGGGTTAAGGGGCCGAAGTTAAGTATGCACAATTAGAGGTGAAAGTGTACTTACATAAAATCAATTAGTTTTTTCGGCTTTACTTAAATCGTTAATGCTAGATTCTGCATTGGTGTTTCTTATCCTTCAGGGACGTCACCTGGATAAAAGCGGCAGAATGGCGTCTATAAATCGGGAAGAGTGGACCCATATACTCTATATATCATTTACGCTGAAGTTTCAAACAAAGTATTGTTGAATCAATCTGTATATCATGAACCAAATAATTTCACACATGGCTATATGTTACCTTTAAGAACTGTGACTTTATTAATATTGTGTACATTTTCACGCCTCAATGTAATTTAGCGAAAAGCCTTGCAGAAAATTTGTTAATGCTTTTGATATACGAGAATCCACATAGATATGAGCAAAAATGTGTCCATAGTTACTAAATATTACTCTCACTGATAACCGTTCGCATGATGACGCGGTAAAGCCAACAAAATGTTGACAGCAATTTACATCTTAATTAAATATCTGTCGTTAATGTACGTTAAATAACGCATGAGAATTGATACGAGTAATGAATATCGTGCTGGCACGGAAATTTTTGACGGTCGCTGAAGTTAATAAAAAAATAATATCGCTTTAAGTGGATTGATCAACGGTTGAGTAATGATAAACACGAGTAAGATATGTGTATAAGATTAACGAACGTGTTGATAATTACAAGCCTTCCTTCGGGAATCTAACCGATATAAAACATCAAATACAAACATGGTTACTTTAATATAAGGTAATAATTGGTCAACGTTATAGAATCAGGAGCGTTGAATGTAATGACTGTTTATTCTCTAAAATCAAGATAAGAAAGGATATTGTTGGATATTTATTATCTTATAACTATAAAACAGCATGTGGAAATAGCAATGTAATTATTCCATATCTAGTCTAGACATCATAATTAATACCTAAAGTTAGTTTAGTAGTCATGTTACTCTGTGTACATGCAGAGATGACAATACAAATATTGAGATGATATTGACTTTGTTTAAATTAATTGGAGGTAGGAGCGTTCGACAAAATAAAAAGATGAGAAGAGTTAAGGGTGATAGTGAAGAGAAGTTACAGTTGTAGGGGTTATGGGAAAAGGAATGAATATATGGAGACGCAAGACTAGAGGGAGGGACGAAAAAAAGACAAAGAAAAATATGAACGAAGGACAAAGGGTGGAAGTAGGCTGAAGAGAAATCATAGTTCCATTCATGCAATATTGACATTCAACATGTGACCCGTTGACATTCTAACGATCAATGGTAATAATTGCGCCAGGATGAAAATTCATTCCTTTTCAAACAACTCTCGAGATATTTGACGAAATAATCATCACACTTGGATCCTCCTGGTGATGACGTATTTCGTAATGAAAAACATAGAAAAACTAATACAAGATGATATCTTTCACGCCTGAATTGCGACCCTGCATATTATTTTTTCATGAAAAATTGACTTTACTTATTAATCAGGAAAATACAACTATGGTGTAACACTGGCTCCCTTTTCTGCATGTTAGCTCTTCGCATTGCAATGTTTCATCTAGAACTATTGTCTGGATCGATATTATGTTGGTTTGTCTATATTTGTACTTGATTAATAATGTAGACTTCACGGCTCTAGCAGGATATATGATCAGTTTTGTGGCACTGTGTTGAAAGAATGACTTACTTCAGAAAAAGATATTTTCCAACTTTCGAAAAAATACATGCCGATAGGCACAAAGACAAATTAATGAATGCAATATGATAGTTTGCACATTAAAACATAATGACCCCATTGGGTCTGTCGAACGGAAATGAAATCGAATTAAATTGGAGTGTATAAAGATTTGTTTGTGTGCGTGCTCTTTGGGACCTGAAAACCTATCTTCCCCAAAACTTTGAAAAAAACAATCAAACTGAAACAGGAATAAAATAACAAAAACAAGTACATTTAACAAAGCATCAAACGTGTTCGGATGTGTTTGTATACATATATCAGTATTAGGAAGAACAGTTGGCAGAAATGTGGGATTTTAATTCATTAATAACTGCAAATAAATCAAAATTATTATTAGAAATTTGTTTGTTTGTTTTTGTTTTACGTCCTATTAACAGCCATGGTCATTTAAGGACGTGCCAGGTTTTGGAGGTGGAGGAAAGCCGGAGTACCCGGAGAAAAACCACCGGCCTACAGTCAGTACCTGGCAACTGCCCCACGTATGTTTCGAACTCGCAACCCAGAGGTGGAGGGCTAGTGATAAAGTGTCGGGTCACCGCGGCCCCTATCATTAGAAATATTCCACATATGATCACCAATCAAAAGAAATTCATACGCCAAAGCCTCTGTGTTGTGACAAAGAATTCCCTACTTTTGAAACAGATGTGAACTACTAATGGTGGAATAAACAGCAAAAGATTTCCAGAGATGAAGTTTGATTAAGACAGTGGGAAAACATTATGGTCGGCATCATGATCTCATTTCGAAATATTATATTTCCTTATGCGATATTAAATCGAAGTGTTTGATGCCTGTTGATATACTTGGCGGTTCCATTGTCACCATCATAACTTTCATTTGGCAAGAGTTTGTCTTAACTCGCATTCGTATGGTGACTGTCGTATATGAAGCAGAAGACGCTTTCTCTACCGAGACACCTGGTCTTATTCTACTGGTACTTTTCCATGAGTCTCGATGCAACTCTATATATTTGTTTATATTTGCCCTCGATCAATCGATTTTGAGTTTAAATTATTGTTTCGTTATTATGTCGATACTGTTTGTTTGGTTTTATCAGTGTCTTGAATCTTGAATGGATAGTATGTTCCTAAATACAATGCTTGCTGATACACGTCACACCTATTACCTCTCCAATATGGTTGTCGTCCAGAGGTCACCAATTAAAAGTAACAAATCCATAAAATTTCTTATCATTTGTATATTAAGGGTATATAATTTGTTCGACCAGTAAACCAGTATGTGGAATCATCTTATCTATAAATGTCGAAGTCATCGCTACTTTATAGAGAGATCTCTGATAACGAGCCTTTTTTTTAAAAATTATATCTGTTAGGGAAGGATATTCTTATGAAAGTCGCTACATATACGATTTACGTTCATATCAGGTACCACGGGATCAATATTACGGAGTTTATGTTACATTTGCCAATCCAGTACATTGGAACCTTGCATGTAAAGTTACGCTGGGACGATGCTTCTATTATGCACCAAATGCTAACACAAAACCATTTTTGCAAGTTATAATATTTTGAACACCTCCGTGTTCGAAATACCAAATATAGCAGCTACATGTAGCTGATCGGTTTTACGCGTTCATTATCTACAGTGTGTGTTGCCCTTGGTGGAGTACTAATCGTTGTGTTCAGATAACTATAAGTTGAGATTAAACTTGGTATAGGACAATTGAGCAATAACTTATATAAATATCTGACTTTGTATGAGGATCAACTCAGAATATTGAACAGACACTATAACTACATACATGGTTGTATCTTTAAACCTAACAATATTCATTGTGTTGCCTGCTTGTACAAATTGTTATTCACAGCAAGAAGTCTCAAAACATTAGTGATAGAGATGATATGAATTGTTGTTGCATTAACGCCAATATACTAGGAAAGAAAACATAGCAATACAGCCCCAGTCAATCATACCACAACGTATATACGGTTATAGGATAACCACTTAAATGCAATCAGTTTATGTTCAATGTTGCTCTGATAAGTAACTTCTGTGGGATGCGTGAGTGTAGTGAGTGTGTGTCTCATTTGGGAATATGCAATATGTTCGTGTTTGTCTCCTTGACATAGTGCGGAACTGATAGGACTTAACAGAGTTATCTCACTGAAGTATAATGCCGAAGACGTCCAGCCGTCACCATCTAAGTCACATTATACTGACAACGGGAAAATTCAGTCGCCCAGCTCCCAAAAGCAGAAGTAGCAATTATCATTTTCAGAGACTCTGGTGTACATAGACCAGGAAGCATTATAACATTGGCGAACGCTCAACTAAACACCAAATACATGACAGCGTTAGCGGAGACGGTATGGAGAGTAAGTTGTTCAGAAACAAGAGAATAGAAAGTTATTTTTATCATTTTCGTCACTTCTTAAGAATCATGCAATATTTGCAAAAGGTACAATTCTTATGCCCTAGCTGCAGCTCAGACTTTGTTCCAATTATAGTAATTTGATACTGCAGAGACTAGTTTCTGAAATGAATAAATATATTTGAGTATAATTTAAATGATTTTGAAGAGGTCTTTCATCAATATATGATATATTTTAATTTGATCAGTGCGTTTATCCCCTCCCCTACCAAGGGGCCGCGTTGGCCGAGTGGTTAAGGTGTCCCGACACTTTAACACTAGCCCTCCACCTCTGGGTTGCGAGTTCGAAACCTACGTGGGGCAGTTGCCAGGTACTGACCGTAGGCCGGTAGTTTTTCTCCGGGTACTCCGGCTTTCCTCCACCTCCAAAACCTGGCACGTCCTTAAAATGACCCTGGCTGTTAATAGGACGTTAAACAAAAACAAAAAACAAAAAAACTCCCCTACCAAACAAATCCGGTACTATGCCGTTTAAAAATGAACGCCTAGAACTTCATCAATAAACTCCAAGACATTATGTCTAAGGTTCGTAGTTGTGACGTACTGCTACGTAATCAGTGGATCATACCTTCAAACCTTATTTAAGGACACAAATAAACAGCTTTTAAACCTTTTAAACATTTGTTTGTCGAGTTCCGTTTCCCATATGACATAAAGCGCCATTCACATATCTTTATCTGTATGTAATAGCGTTAGTTCTGTTCCCTTTATCTGTTGTATTAAGCGAGAGAGGAATATAGCCATCATTGACGTCAAGTTATGATAAACTGCAAAACGATAAAAATATACCGACTATCGGCTTAAACCTTAAACTGAAAACTGTTATCGCCCTCAACTTATCGCGACACTAGGGAGACCTGTTTTCAATTCGTACGCCTTCGAGTACAAATATCATACACTTGTATCTCAAATTCCATATGCGGTGGACCATCCGTACCCTATAACTCTTCAGTGCCCCCCTTTGCATTAAAGAAATTATCGATAACTGTTAAGACCTAGTGCTTCCTTCTTAATCACGATTAAATGATACATCTGCTTTCGAAAATAATTCCGAAAAGGTCTGTTATTGGGACATAAGTGTCTCACACAGGGATACCCCTAAAAGGGGGACAAGCAACCTGGCTGTGTGACATGTGATGAATACTGTTAATGACTTTGTGATAGATGTGAAAAGTATTACCACAATAATAATATGAAGAACCTGTTTGGAAAATGGATGTTTAAACCAATGAGCATTTATAAATGGCTTATATAAAAGATCTAATTTATATTAGTTTCATTTATTTTTTTATATTAAAGTTTGTTTTTATACTTGAAAGGCATTATGGGACCCTGGGCTTATAATCTTTCAATCAATATTTGTGCAATGCGATTATTGTGCCAGTCACTACATTACCACTAAGATAAAGAGAACTTTCTATGAACATTTATTTAGCACCACTGTATCAACATAAAAATGTTAAAGTAAACTAAAATTACACCTAGGTTTCTGGAAAATAATATTGTAGATATAAACTTACTTCCATGAAAAAGTTCCAGTATAATGGGATAATAATACATTGCAAAACCAAAGGCGGCACCATGTCGGTAATGTTTTACTGATCCGACTCAATAAACCATACTACATTGTATGTACTACGCTATGACACGCTCGAGACGTCATGCGCTACGGTAATCGCTATGCGCGAGAGAGGAAGAATGCAATTTCAATATTATAGATATTATTGATTATTTACTTGGATAGACAATTCTGATAATTCTCGGTAATAAGTTAGCAGATTTCGTGCAAAGACGATGAAAACTATGCTACAGTTTGGCCGTTTTGAGGACTCGCGATAATATTCTGTACATAGGAAACTTAATGATCGCTCAATGTGTTGGTGAGGATATTAAGATTTATCGCTAGTTCTCCTGGTTGCCTTTGATCGCGCTGAAGCTTGGAGACGGTATTCAAAAATACCGGGGAAATAAGATCACTGGTGAGCCACAAAATGGGAATAGCTTTCAGTCGGAGCACGCCAATGGACATCATATGAGAGAGGCCCCGTGACGAGTGATACAGGTTGTTTTCAATGACTTACGGACGCAGGTCGAAACCAGTCTATATATGGAAACAATACTCTTAACATTATTTAATATGAAGTCTATATTATAGTGTATACGGCAACGATACAATGGTCAATTGACCGAGCAGTATTTTGTTAAAGATATGTTACTGGTGGCCTATCGCAGTTTTAATGCTTAGTTTAATAGCTGCACAGCAGATTTTCTGTCTTTAATAAGGATGGACTTTCTAACTTCTTTGTGGATTTGTGTGGTTCATCAGTAATACATAATATAGGTAACATTCCGAGTTCGTGATTTCACAAATCTATTTTTGTCTTTTGATATTGATGAAAGGCGACGTCACTATTCTTGCGAGAACCTTAAATAGACTAATGTGTGGAAAATTGCTTTGTGATAGTTTCCGATGGATTAGAGATGTCTAAAATGGACACATCTGAAAGTATTCAGAAATCATGTGCAAACTCTTTGAAGAATAAAAAGTGCATCTTTACAGATTGTGTGATACAGTAGTCTTTGCAAAGTGGTGTTTTAGAGTATTTTGGAGACAACGTACGATTTAGAGAAGGGCAAAAAATTAAAAATGTGTTAAACTGTACATGCATTGTTTTGTAAACTGATGTTACGTCCAATATCTCGTAAAACTCATGTTTAAAATGTAACTGTGTTCGATGGAATACAAAGAGCCTCTCTCACTCTGTAATTACCAGTAATAGAGCAACATGGTAATTGGCGTGCTTTCTCCGTGGCTAGTTTATTAATAGAGGGCAGTGTCGTCAACGGCGTGCTTCAGTTAAGGACAGGACAGCCGCCGTTCCATCAGCCAACGACGCACGTTGATGTCGATATGTGTCCCGTAACTTCTGCACTAAGAGATTTATTTACCTATTTGTATATAAATGGACAAGACCTTTCCATAGGAGGACGTTGGAATAGTTAGTTCTACATAGCGTTGTCGCACGTGGATGTTACTTGTAACATCGATGACTTTGCGAACCTCGCCGTTTGCTCGTCACCTTGATACTGTGCACTTGTGATAAATCTGGCATGAACGGACAGAGCACTTGTCAGTATTACGGAATAGGAACTTCAGAATATATCCTCCCCTGTAGCTAATCTGGTTACAGTATCGATATATCGGCGACCAATCATCGCCTTCTGTTTGAAACGTGCCTTTTTCTCACACGAGCGGATGCACGGGCAGTGCTTTGCGAGTATATTCCAAACCTGACAGTCTGTAATGACTAAATAATTACGTCCCAGTTACATTTGGAAACATATCCAAGAGATAAACGCTCTTAACCTTAACGTCAACTGTGGTCAACATTGACGTTGTTTATATCCACCATGCGTCGTACAGATTAACTTTAGCAGGAGTCATTCGTTCGTGTTTTGGACCATTCCGGATAAATGCGACATAAAATACGACCGTGTTTACTGTATGCCTGTCGTGTAAAGTATGAAGAAATACACATTATTTAGCGTTACATTGGAACTAGTGATGAGAAAACCGTCAGAAATATCTTCCTTGTGACACGTTCGTTACATTTTTTTAGATTAACGTTTTATGCACTACGCCGATGGTATCGATGCTTGGGAATAACGCAGGACTATCAGACTTATGAATGAGAAACAGGATTTTGTTATTGTATTATTGTAAATACATAATAGTTCTCTCATAGGAACGAACGACGCCGAGCTGTTCTCAGGAGGAATATAGAGATTTAACATTCATTAACTTATTCACACGGTCTGGATTGTAGTTACACCACTTCAGGCGTGTTCTAACAAACAAAAACAGTGAGTATTCATTTGCACGGTGATTAAGAAAAATATCACAATGATTTTTCAATAATTTTTTAAAACTGTTAAAAGAAACGAGGACACTCAGCAGGCTGTTTATAACCGAACGATACATTTTTTAGCATTATGGCTTATAAATTACTATCGATGATGTTAATAAGACACATTATATATCATATTTGCGTTTTTATTTATCCATCCGATGGATTTCCTGACAGTAAGGATGACCTGCTTTTCAACTTACAAAAGAAACTTTTAGCAAACTACAGCAAATCTATCATCCCAGGCGAGCTGAAGGAAAATAAAAACACCATCCGAATCAATTATTTTCTTCGGTCCGTGAATGACTTCAATGAAGTTTCCGGTCATTTGCAGACAACGGGGGTTTTGGGAGTTGTATGGAGGGATGAACGACTAATGTGGGATTATGACCACTGGCCCGTGCGGTCGGTCACTTTTTCTATTAATGACGTGTGGATTCCGAACGTTATCATAGCAAACCCGGTACAAGAATTTATGTTGTTACACTCGAAATCCAACACAGAAATTATACGATTGAAACGTAACGGAGTGATACAGCTATTCACAGGCGGCGTCCTAGCAACTTCATGTACTCCGAATGTACGGTTTTTTCCGTTCGATACCCATCGATGTGAGATTGTGTTCACTCTTCTAGAGCTGTTTCATTCCTTACATGTCCTTGACCTTACATATTTAGAGGAAAGCAAAGCAATGGACATTGTAGAGGAAAACGCAAAATGGAGGATTACCAAAGAGCGTCCATATGTGTCAAGTTTTGGTGATACATCATTTGTATATGTTGCTTTCCCTTTAACTCTGGAAAGGAAACCGATGTTTTTTCTCATCACTATCATCGCACCTGTCGTCGTTTTAAGCATTCTGAACGTATGCGTGTTCTTTATTCCAGCGCAGGCCGGCGAACGTATATCGTTTGCTGTCAGTGCACTCTTGTCACTCGCAATTTACATGACGATTCTTTCATCTGAAATTCCGGATAATTCGGACCCAGTTCCTATTCTTAGTTATCTGCTAATGGTCAAATTTGGTTTGAGTGCTGTGGTAGCCATACTAACAGTGTTTGTTGTGCAGATATTCCATCGAGATAATGATAAACCTATACCTAAAAAGTACCGTAAACTGGTCAGTATAATGCGCGGCTGTCGTAAAAATAAATCGAGAAAAAACAGATGGCCTACCAACAACATAAGTGCCAGCCCTTTAGTTGGTAGGAAAGGAATGTCAACCGACGCCATGTTTACTCAGGAAACGGCGTTCGGCACGAAAGACTTGTCACTGTCCGGTGACGTCACCATGCAGGACACTTTCTCGACACAAGGCCTACAGCCAAATGGCGACTTCCGCAATAATGATAATCCAGGGGAAGTAACCGAGGATGTTATTACATGGCAGCATGTGTCCATGGCTGTTGACAGATTGGTTTTTTGGATAGTATCATCGTTCATCGTTATTGAAATCGCTGTATGGGTATCTGTCACAGGTATCAAATATTATTCGGATCATTTCAAATAACAGTCATACAGTGATATGTCTATTTGTTGTGTCATGTTTTGGTAACTTATTGTTGCTAGATATTTTTTCAATAAGTGATTGTTAACAAATTAACAAACTAATGATTTCTTTTATAAAATCTAACGTTATTCGGTTAGGTTGTGGCTATTTAGCAAGACCTTAATGTTTTTGACAAGATTTGATCAGAAGCGTCTTTATTTTTTTTATTTTTTTATTTTATTTTATTTTTTTTGTTCAAATGGTGGTCATGCTTCTATGTGAATAACAGGATTTTGTCCAAAGCTGAGCTGAGACGTCTATAAACGGTTGATCTGGCCCCCGAAACGTAAAGTGTGGGCCTAAAAATGTTCCCATTTGACATAGCACACAATCCTTTGTTGTCTAGTAATCATAAAAGTCTAGCTAATTTTGGTGAAAAGTATCCTTGCCTGCTCGGAAATACATTTTGTGGGTCTTGGTTAGAGGTTAGGGAAACGCGGTAATAAAACCGTAATGGATATATCAACATACATATATAGGGTAAAGTTACAATAGTATTGTTGAAATGAAGCATATAGTAGTTAATACAGTCTTAACTTACAGGCTACAGTATTAAGGGAAAGTTATCGATAATCACCTGTAAACCTACGTACAATTCTCTCCTATACTTAAAAATCTCTGACGATTTTTTGTTGCTTAGAATATGCGCTATATATACTGTAAGTGTATATGATGTACAATATCTATATAAAACGCTGAACACTTTGTAATAAATTACACAAAACCAATTTAATACCCTTACACAGTTCCAGTTTTCTGCGCTGTGAGACTAATGTACATGTATATAATATTACGCCAGGCCAATAACTACAGTGAGTGTATCAGAGAGGCCATACAATTGTCGTCATTATTCTCTACAGAAGTCGTAGAATGCCGCCTATGCCAAGAACCGACCGTATAACCAGTTTCAGCGATTTGGTTTTTTCTTTAAATACATTTTCTGTGTAGATCTATTTTAACGCGTATATTGTTATGAAATATTTTACGTCAATGATGAGTTTTGTTTTCGTTCTTTACTGCCATGCTGCTAGCGACGCATTTAATGGGCGTTATTTCTGGGTTATGTAAAATGTCGGGAGTCTTTGTACATGTCTGCTACATACTAAAATAGAGAGTAGTGTCACTCTTGATGTCGGTATGTTTTATTTCACATAAGTACAGCTAGGAATACAAAACGTATTTTTATAGCTCTGCCATATCTTTATCAAACACCAATATTTGCCGTCAGCGCAGTTCTGTAATAACCTTTATGACATCTCTGTCTTGTACACGAGCTAGGTGACCACAGCTAGTTTGCTGTTAAGAAACACTAGAAATTGATAATGAAGACATAATATGTGTTGAAAAGGTCATTTATTAATGACAAATCAATTTCAGATATAAAGATATACCCCCAAGTTATACATTAGAGAAATTATGACTATAACAGCAAAGATGGGGTAAAAAATAGGCATGACATAATACCCAAACAGTACATCCATAATATATTTAAATCAATATAAAGATTATATAACCTCAAGATACCATTTTCAACATGATGAAAAGTTGGTATATATGCATATTAGCAAGTATAAGGAGTCTAAAATTGACAGTTCAATACATGTTACACTGGGAGGGCATAAGGGTGGGAAATCAAAAGTGTTAAAAAACTTCCATCAGTGGAGATAAACTTTTACACTTGATTTTCCCAATGGAGGTGACGCTACTGAGGGTCAATCTCCTCTGTGATAGGTCCGGTGGCTGGGCTACGTGGCTGCTGATTGGCTGACCAATCACACGCTTCTATCCCTTAAGCCAAAATGACCAGAGGTCAGTTAAGTCCTGGGAATTTTCCATCACGTGGCCCAGACATGGACCTCCTTCTTGACCCCTCAATGTTAGCCCATTTACATAAAACCAGAAACAATGGGAGATGCGAGTGGTGCCAATGCCCCTCTCAACATATAATAAACAAACAATTACAGACTGACATAAATGTATTTATTTATACAGATATAAATAAATGTTATTTATGACATCTCTGTCTTGTACACGAGCTAGGTGACCACAGCTAGTTTGCTGTTAAGAAACACTAGAAATTGATAATGAAGACATAATATGTGTTGAAAAGGTCATTTATTAATGACAAATCAATTTCAGATATAAAGATATACCCCCAAGTTATACATTAGAGAAATTATGACTATAACAGCAAAGATGGGGTAAAAAATAGGCACTGATGACCTAGTCCAGATATTGTATAGAATGAATATATCTAGGGCAAGGTCATCGCCCCTTTATATACTTATCACCGTTACGTGTATAGTGTCAATACCGCTGTGAAAAGCTTACATTTTGTATTTACGACAATAATCATTAGATATGTGTAGAAAGATTGATTAAGTGGCATACCAATTGGTATCTAGATTTTGGATGTGATGTAAGATTTCTTTAAAAAATGTTTATGTGCTTCAGATCTTTACTTCTGTCATGTCAAGGGCTTCAAGAATATGCTACAGTACGTATTTAGATAAATCAAAGCATATATACTACCTTACGTATTGCATTACGTGTTTAGATGTAGAATAAGTTATTTGCTACCTTACGTATTTAGATAAAAACACATGATATATGATTCCTAACTATTTAGGTGACACAAAGGATATATGCTACCTTACGTATTAAGATGGAGCATACATGATACAGGAATGATGTTGAAGGAATAAAAACGATAAACTTTTATGATATCATCTCGTTAACGTTTGTTTTGCATGATTAAAAGAAACCTACATTATGTTACAAACGCATAATTTCGGCTTTCTTGGCTCCTTTCACGACATTTCGGAAACACTATATGTTTCTTGGTATCGTCACATTTCGTTTATGTATACTGCAGCATCAGTAAGTAAAATCTCCCGCCAACATTCCTTAAAACAATGAGAGAATTTCAGTGCTCCTATTGTATACTACAGTATAGACGTTCAAACCTTAAAACACATTATTTACAAAGGACGTCTGATTCTCGACATCAATTATTAGACACAGTCTATCGAATATGTGTAGGTGTTTTTTTATTCATTTACCCTCGGGGGGGGGGGGGGGGGGGGGCTTCACCAAATAGTTGTCAGCGATTTTTTGTGAGTCTGGAGCTTTCCGAATTTGTGAAGATTTATTCGAGAGGCAATTTAATATATTGACCTTGTTTTAGAGTATTTGTTTTATACAGATCTAATATTCAGTTATACCAAATTATCTGAAACATATATGAATCAAATGTGTATGAATAGAGCTGTTGCATTTTCTTCTGTACAGTGTATGTTAGGCAGATTTACTAAGTGCTTGAATTATAGACGTTTGAGTTGTAGCATCATCTGTCCGCCATTTTTGTGATTGCTATATGCAGTAGAAACACTGACGAAGCTGTCCCGTGTCAATATTACAGCCATAATCACAGAAACAGACCGGCCAAAAGTTTGCCGAGATACGAGAGTGTTTTTCGGCTTGTGTGACATTTTCACCTCATTTTGGTCCGTGGATCAAATCATCGCAAGCGTGACCTGTTCCACTATATCTCTGCTCTCATCACATCTTCCGTAAACACTTATCGACCAAACCGACTAGTATTTTGGCCAGAGGATATGCAGACTAAACTAGTTAGTTGTCTGTCAAAACTCTACAGTCTAAGCCAAGATGGCCATATTTCCACATTATATTAGTTACTATCGACTTCGATTGAGATTCGGAATTTCTACCGAAGGGTATCGGGCATTGCGGTCCATTTACTAATCGTCTACACTGCCTCAGCTACAACATGATTTTCATAGACGTTTATAACAGCGTTTAAGGCAATATCCTTGCCTTAGGTAAGGGTCTGGAATACATGTTGAAGTAATGATTGTCTCATAGACAAACTACCTTGCATCAAATCTAGCTCAGACTGATAATATTTACCTGCCTTTCTGTCAGTCGGAGCCACATTTTGACAGGCTGGTGATTGAAAGTTGTATAGAGTCTGACAGAGGACAGGCCAGGTTATCTTTCGCATACATCAAAAGATAATAAAGTTTAATAATTTCTACTTCGTCACTGAACCAACAACATCAAGAGCTATTCATCCTAGCATACCCTTTATCAGGCCTTACCAGCCTGAGAGACCTGGGAACTGATATATATATAATATCGAGTTGGCGAAGGTATATTATTCAAGAGTCATATAATGTTTTATTTATTATATTTCCTTCTATCTTTATTTTTATACTTTGAACAGTTTATGTCCATTATAGATACGAATTGTGATGTATTCACACTGATTAGCATTTATTTTAAAAGTAAGGGATTGGGATACTGTTTTATATTTCTGACAGTTAAAATCCCTTATTTAAGCATTGAACTGTTACTAAATGGTAGTATACAGTCGATATGAATACAATTTGGATGACAGATAAATAGAATGTCGCCTGTTAGGGCGACATGAAATATTTATCTGTCACCCAAATTGTATTCATATCGACTGTATACTACCATTTGGTAACAGTTCAATGCTTATATTTACATTCATATTTTTTTTATTTACTGTTGCTTAAGACGCGTTTAAATTTGCCGCTTCCCCTATCACTGATGTCATCAGGTTCAAATACCGGAACAGCCGAAACTTCCAGAAGGATTAATATAGTCCCTCATGTCGTTATTAATAGCAAACACATACAATGGTTTTGCACAAATTTGGCTTTATTTTCTATTTCATATACGTTTGTAGATATCGTCAAGTTATTCACAATTGCATTATTTCTGATTGTTTAAAATCCAAGCTGTTTTTCGGCGCAATGCTATACGGTTAACATTTAGAAGTGGTGCGGCTTTGAACGGGTATTGCACAGGAGAGACTCGATTCCTCGGAAATACTTAAGTTTCGATCGACTGGATTTACGTTATTTTCAGAAGAATATCAGTTCTTTAATTCTTAATGAAAGTTGTCTTGACGGTAGGTGAAAACGAGTCCAAAGATATTTCGTTCGAAACAGATTCAAGTCTAACCAGTCGCATCTTAGCAGACGATTTTCAACTTCACAGGGGCTCGATTTTGTAAGGTAGGCCTTTAACATCAGTGAATAACCACAAAACTAAAATCCAATATACAAAAACGAGCCCCTGTGAGTGTGACGACATTGACAATTTGATAATTCCAAGATCAAGAACGGCGGTTATAGTTATTTTTTGTTGACTACATTTTGTTTTAATTATAAAATATTACTCTCATAACTTGTGAAGTTGCTTTATTTTTGTGTGTTGTGGATTATAAACGCTAGCATTCGAAATATCTCAAGGCCGAAAGTAACTGGCGGCCATTGTTTTGACCAGTAACACCTGGGGCTGTATTCCTACTCTGACCGAATCACTGTAAATTGTAGTATACATTCTCATGAATACAAATTGGTTTACTAATGACATATAGACAAATGCAACACAGAATGTAAATATATCTAGATGAAGTCGCTGAAAATTACATTCCTAAATTTTCATGACAAAAACATCATTTCCATATATCTACTTCCCATTGTTGACAAAACGTACATCAAAATTACCAATTCCTAATATTTAAATAAAATATTTCACTTCCATATTTCCTTTTTCTATTGTCGACCATTCCTGCATAACAAAATGCAACGGTTAATTTCATATTCCCCTCTGCTGAGTGTCTTTGGCAGTATGCTTCAGTGAGATAGCACTATAAAGATGGCATCAGTTCCGCGCTATCACAAAGAGGCAAACACAACCTCACACACAGGGTAGCCCGTCATTAATGAACCATAGCTTTTGATATGACGTTAGACAATACAATTCCAAACCAAAACTTTTTTCCAATTGCTTATTATTCCTACATCTTCGGCAATTATTGGGAACATTCGCGATTATGAGAATTTCTCTAATTCTTTCCCTTTTAAGCTTAAATAAACTGTAATTTAATCTTAACTTAATCAAAATTAACTTTGTTAAAATAAAACAGAAACGTAATTTTGATATATTCACAGTGATGAATATTTCATTAGATTTCCCATGGTGCTGGAATCCTTACTCCAGCAGACAGCCAATCGTTCATAAAGTGTCATTTCACAGCAGTCGTAAGATAGTTTTAATTAATTTTGTTACATTAATTACATATATATACCTCTTTCATTAAATTACATCTCAGCATTTAATCGTCCCAAATATATTTGGTGTTATTAGAAAAGAAAAGTACCCCATATAAATGTAAAGATACTATCAATTTATTACTATTACATGTTGGCCTAGACTGTTCACAAACTTAATACTCTATCACGTGTATGTTTTTAGTCTCCATCTGTTCATTGAATGTATTATAAATATTAAGCATAAAGAATTATACAAATGAATATCACATTTGAATGTGAATTAAGTAAAAGATAGATAATATGCCTAATCATGTAAGATCAAACAATAGCATACAATTGTTTCGTCCATCTAGGTCTCGCCAGTGATGCTAGGGGTACCGTACAGCTGTTTGACATTCAAAAACTCGTCAATGATGCTAGGGACATCATACAGCTGTTTTGTTCTTCAAGGACTCGTCAATGGTGTTACGGATATCATATAGCTGTTTCATTCTTCAAGTTATCGTAAGCGATCCTAGGGACTAAAAGTGTGGAAATTCATAAAGCAAGTTGGGAAATCAATATGGATTTTATCAAATGTTATAAGGTAGAATGAGAGTTGCATTATATACAGACATGGCCGCTGTCATGTTTATATCCAGAAATGGGCTTAAGTATGGTACGTTAGATAAAATGTATTAATGTGAACAAGTTGACAAATCTTTTACAACTATACCGACATAACGTCGTAAGATGTAATTTGCCAGTCTGGTGCTATACCGTCACGTTGTATCTCGAGTTGAATTACATTAATATTTAATGCTGCCTTATTTTGACGTTCATTGATCGAACGACCACAGGTTCATCAACAACGGCAAACTTTTATTGCCATCCTCTCTGGGGTAATCAAGGCGTCATAAATACCTCCACACAAAAGTGTAAGCTGTCTTTTTGGTGTTTCTTGTAGGCATTGTCTTAAAGGGGTCTGCAAATGCAAAATAACCCAATAAATATGTACTATAAACACCTTATAGCGATAATTATGGGAACAATACTGACACTCAATCAATGGCTAACTTAGATTTATGATACAGCATCCGCGTGCTAGGCAGTGACTGATGTGATTTTGAAAACAAAATTGAGGAGAATCCATATATAGTTCAGGCAGTCGGCGTTTGTAAAAATGTTAGATATCAATTCCCATAAACATGGTCATGGCAGTATGCTTTTATGAATTTTCTTTCCCCAAATACTCACTAATGACAGTATATTCTCATGTATTTCCACCGCCGTTATTGATGATATTCTTAGGAAATCTCTGGGCTATAGAACTATGTCATTAACAAGACGACCTTGTAATAACTAAATTCTATATGTAGCCTTCGAACCTTGTTTAAGCGTGCTATCTATAGCGACACACTTTTACCACAGTGTATGGTTGTCCATTGCACAATGACTCCATAAACGACCCGCGCTATTTCGAGATTTAAAAAACGGAGTTGTGCCATATGATATAATCATGATGTGGTTACAATTAAGATGATTTGTAGCACAAATTTTATTATTGCCATCACAATACGTTGGTTGAAGCAGTCATTTGTACATCGGCTGTGCTTTGTTTTAAGGACAGTAAGCTTATTTCAAAAGATAATCACATTGAGGATATTCTTATTAAATGTTAAACACGTACAACTTGCACACTTCTTGAAAATACTTTTATCTGATTATTACATATAAATGTTGCCATTAGTGCAGTTTCCTTGGACATAATTAGATACATGTATATTTATATGTTTCGTCATGTAGAAACGCCCCTTTTCAAAAAATCAGATTGATGACGTGTTTGGACAGTATCTTCTGACAAGAGGTCAACTAGTACAGGTTAGAGGCCGTGAAGAATGGAAATGTATAATATGCAGTAGGTGTTTTATCTTGCGTGAGAACTCCTAGAAGATATTGCTGCCTATCATCAAATGTACATTTCCACCCGGTGTTGGTTTTGCATTTTGAAAACTGATATTAGGCTGTGGGATTATCATTGATATTAAAAGTTTTGATCATAACTTTGACGTTGATTGTACAGAATATTATACTGAAAGTGATAATTTTCAACAACTAAGTGTGCTTCAGTGAGGTAGCACTATAAGTCTTTATCGATTCCCGCTATCACAAGGAGATGAAACACGAACAAACCTCCAAACAAACACACTTACACCTACTACCATATGCATGCATCCCCACACAGGGTAGGCCGTAATTCAATGACTGTTGACGGGGCGTTAAACAATACCAAACCAGTTTCGATTGACCTATACTCGTTGTCAGGTGATATTCCTATAAAGAAGACCCAGCATTATCCATCAACATTATATATGGTTTTTCTGCAAACGTATCACATTTAAATCAAAGGCGTTTAGGATATAAATTAAGATATTTGGAATCACTGTCCACAGAAAAGCCTCTTAGATACGGATCTACCTAATAAAGATACCGCGTTGTAAGGTTTCAATGAAGATCCCTTACACAGAAGGAACACATTAGGTTGATATAGCTACATGTACATACGTAACTTCATCAGTCGTAAAACGTCGAACTAATATCGATTTGTTAAATGCTAAAAAAATACAAACAAGTACTAATTGTAATGGGAAACCATTACAGAAGTCCCCCAAACGCCCCCGCAGTCATACCATTACGTTCGGCATCCCTCAATATCCCTATATAACAAATTTCATCAAAATCGGACAATATGTAAATTTAGACCAATTAGAGACCATGAAATGTCGGCCATTTTGTTAAAATGTGGAAGTGAGGTTACGTTACGAGAGTGACCAGTGTCCCATGATATACATACATACTAAATTTCATCAAAATCGGACAATAACTAAATTTCGACCAATCAGAGGCCTCCATTTCGTTTCCATGACAACACAGGTTTTCGAAAGTGGTAACATTGTGTTCGCCTTCCCTCAAAACTCCTATATACCAATTAACGCAAAGAAGAAGAAGAAGAAACGGAGCGAAACCAATAAATCCCCCACTTCGTTTGGGGGACTTAACTTCTTTTAGTTTTAGTTTTACATTACATTCTATTAATAACCAAGAGCCATCCCTAATCTTCAATATTAAGATAGATTATAGGAAACCTGTGTGACCATTATATGAAGAGATAATTATCTTGTTAATTAATTAGGTTGTTCTTCCTAAATACGCCCAAATACAATGCAAATGCAAGACTGCAGTAATTGATACATTGTCATTTGTAACTGTTCTAATTCGATCCTCCTTTATAGTCTTTTATTTGTGTTCTTGCCTTATTTCCCCTATTACCCTCGCTGTTGTGAGAACGCGTGTTGTTGTTTAACGGGGTCGCCTGTCAGGGTTATATAAGGATATGTGTCAAGGATACTTTAACCGCCAGGGTCATATAAGGATGGGTGTCAAGGAGACACCAACCGGCCGGGTCATATAATGATGGGTGTCAAGGAGACACCAACCGCCTGGGTCATATAAGGATGGATGTCAAGGCGACACCAAACGCCTGGGTCATATAAGGATGGATGTCAAGGCGACACCAAACGCCTGGGTCATATAAGGATTGGTGACCAGGAGAAACAAACAGTCAGGGTCATATTATGAGGACGAGTGTCAAGGAGACACCAATATTCCGGGTCATGTGAGGACGAGTATAAACTTATACAGACGAATACAAATCACAAGAAGGACGTTTTGGAAAATGATAGGCCCCCGACGGATGCTAAGGACAATTGCATTGAAATGGCACACCTTGACACGGAAGGGCGACCCTCATCACAACACATTATAGGATAATGGACGGATCAGTCTTTAGTATCATTCTTAAATAAAACCAGAGAGCTGCAAATACCAGCATTATAGTCTTTGTCGAGTAATGTTTACTGGATTTATTTCATAACCATTGCAAACAACTTATATTAACCGCTCTTGTTGGCATGGCCTGAATCGTGGAATCGATGCAGATACGTCTATAAAACAAAACAGAAATAAAGAATTCTAGTGATTTTGCTTTGCGCGAATGGTTTCACTAGAATTGTACACAAATGTGCTGATAATGCATGTCATGACAATAAGGTACATCTCGGCATTTCTTCGAATCAGGCAACTAGGGACCCAAGACGTCATTTCTAATTAATTGAAAAAAAAGTTTGCCATTAAATGTTATGCAATATTTCAGTTTTTGATATGTTTACTCGATCACCTTACAAACATATGGCTTCCCTGCGGCGATAAAATAACACTCGTTGTCATCTCTAGAGCAATGTCGGTTCACGCGCACAAACACGCCTTCCTTCGAGCGCCTATTGTAATATTTTTTGGGGATAAACCTGACACTAGCATGGCTAATGCTATGGTTTTTGCCATGAAGACAATTATTGCTGAATTGATGTGCAGTGTAATCCGCATACATTTTGTATAAAAACGTTGAATTTTAACACTTCCGATTTTGTTTTTCCGCGAAAAATAATTTCATCGAATAGAATGAGTTTCCCAATAAAAAATCGTTCATATTAACACATGATCGACATATCATATTGAACACCAACTCTATTTAGATATATCTCTCGTTGCGTTAAATCTTCAATGACTAAATTTGAAACGATTTTCCGTATCAAATTTAAAGATATTTTATTTTCAAATTATTATTTCCCCTTTGGTAACGCTCTAAAAGAGAAAAATCTCAAGTGTGATCACGAATTTTAGATCACTGAAACGCTTCAGAAAGGACATTTCGTTTTCCATTAAATGTTACAGAGGCTATTAAGCACACGAAATGCATTTCGCTGTCTATTAAAAGACTATTTCCAAGAAAACTCCATTTGCGTTTATGGGTATTTTACGCAGATTTTCGTCAGAGTGTTTTTTTGGAAAATGAGAACAGAACCATTTATGTGTATTCAGAAAATTCCACTGTGTTTTAAGAATGCGTCTTCAACAGAAAACCCTTCATCTTTTCACATTGGACGTTTGGGTGCTTTTGGGAAAATTCATAATGGAACTAACGGATGAGATAATTTTACTCAACGGCTTCTGCACATCAAATGTAATTTTTGTCCTATTTTCAGTAAAAACACGTTAATCATTTATGCTACAGGACATGGTTTAATTATATTGATAGTGAGCGGTATATAGTTATCACTTTGTGAGTATGTCGGTGTGTGATAACCGTGTGTGCACGATATATCATGAACCTCTGGACAGATTAAGTTCACATTCACACTATAACACCCTACCATCATATTCCACGCTCGTTAAGATTTGTGTGTTCATCAGTCGAGCTCTAAGGGTCAAGGGTCGCGCTTGACCACTTCTGGAAACATTTATTCTTTATGTGGGTATATTTATGTCAGCCACACAGCGAAGTGCAGTAAATTGTGTGGACTTGATACATCATCCTTCCTGATCATTCAATACCGTCTATGTAAAGGCCGTAATCTAGAACAAGATATTTACCACAATACTAATAATCACACTGAGTACACTGTGTCGAAGGCGGCCAGCGGAATGGTTATGACAGTTCTGTACCATATGGTTACAGTGACCGGATTAATTCTGACGGAACTTGCCTTCTCCGTGATGCAGTCAAACAACGTAATGTCTTTGTTCAATTATCAGAAATGGCATTATTGTAGCCATGTCATTATAATTTCAGCAACCAATCTGACATACTGAAGAACTCAAGCTAATGCTGCAGCATATTTACAATATTTTCATTCAATTCCTTAGTTCCTGATACGAAAATTACAGCTCTGCTCCCAGGGTCACAATGTCAAACAGTTATATACTGATACGGAAGACGACAGTACCGAAACCTCGTACAACACATACACCACAAGAATGAAGTTGTTACCTCCCCTACGGTTCAGAAGTGCACCAACAATGGGGGATCGTTTTTTATGAATGTCAGCTTTATTTGGCAATAGAGATAAAAGATAAAACTACACTGGAGAGTCGATGATGGCATTCTATTACGGATTTAAGTCGGGTTGAGGAAACAAGTTACAGGTAAATAGTACTGTTAAGAAGTCATTTCACAATAGACCCAGGAAAAAGGCTGCAATTAGTGTTCTTGTCAAAGGCGAAAAGAAACACTGTTCAAAAATATTAGAACACTAGGGGGAAATGAGGCTCTTCAGAAAAGTGTGATGATCAATGACTTAACAATATCAGAAAGAGGATGTGTGCAAGTTTTTTTCGGAACAAACAACAATGAAAGCAAGACATTATTTGCGGGGAATACGACTTCAAAGTTCGAAGCCCGCCATGGGCAAAAAGATCGTGAATAGCGACAAAAGCCGAAACACGCAGTAAATAAACAATAATTTGATGTAAGGAAGATTACTGAAGTACTGAAAACAACGATAAACTTCGACCGTTATTTGATGAAACGCCCAGCAAAGGATATAAGAGTTTAGTTCTTATGTGAGATTTCAATATTGTATACATAATCTACAGGACTACACTCTATCTCAGAACGTCAATACAGCAATAAGATAGAGAAGAAAAAATATCATCACAAACGACGAAAACATCTATCCCATACCTACGTTTGTTTCATAACTGATATACCATGTGATCATCTCCCTTAATGTGTTATTGTTTTTTTACACTACGCGGTAAGTACCCACTATAAAGCTTCTGATTGGTCGTTTCTGACCCTAACAATGCGGATTGGCTAACCTCTCACCTTTGAACACTACTTTTGCTATCGCTCATTATTTTTCATTTTCATCTAGTAATCTTAACCATCAACATGGACGCATTTTCTCGATTTGTCAACATTGGCGTTACTGGTTGACAGGGGTGTCGTCAAGAAAAGGTATAATAATCTCGTGGTTTAATAGAATGCTATGATAACGGGAGTGAGACATCGCATTGATCATGACAAAACATGTTCCCATGTCCGTGAATTTCGATTTGAAGTAGACCCCGACCGTCATCAATCATATAAACAATTCACTAATGTTGACAAAAAGGTTCAGGCATGTCCGTAGTCGTAAGTAGTCAAATGAAACGGTCGCGACATCAAACGCAGGCAAGATACCTCTACCTCGGACCTCAGATACCGACACTTTAACACTAGCCCTCCACCTCTGGGTGCCGAGTTCGAAACCTACGTGGGGCAGTTGCCAGGTACTGACCGTAGGCCGGTGGTTTTTCTCCGGGTACTCCGGCTTTCCTCAACCTTTAAAACCTGGCACGTCCTTAAATGACCCTGGCTGTTAATAGGACGTTAAACAAAACAAACCAAACAAACCAAACTTCAGATACCAGATACCTCTGCCTCGGACTTCCCTTTCTCTGGTACAATGTGGCGACTACAGTTTAAGTCGGGGTCTCTCGTTACGATTACTGTCGCAAGCAGAAGAAAACAACACTTTCTATCATTCAATTGACCTTTATTGCGAATTTATATCACAAACACAAAATATGAAATTTCATTTTTGAAAACTTGCCTCGTGTCAGTAAACTGATGAAGAGAGTTCATGTAAACACACCGATACAGGTGAAATACACACATTACAGTTCGGTTTACGAAATATTTGTTGAAATGCGTGGTGCCTTCAATGATATACCTTTAAGCATCACTTTAAACACTGATAACATTCCTACCAAGTCTAGAGAAGTACCGATAATTAAAACTGACTGTGACGTCCGACTTCGCGGTTTCGTATTTGAATATTTGCGCAGAGTCATTGAAACACAATGATTGGCCTACTAGCATTTCATTTTCTAAAATCGTATGCCTGCTAATTTACAATTATATTACATAGGATATCATAGTCATTCATCTTAAAAAGCATAGTAAAATTCCCTTCATTACGCACTTTATTTTGTCGGCTCACAGCATTAAGTTGCTACGTTTTTGCAAATTCTAAAAACCTAAGTGAAAATTTGAAAACATGTTCCTACTAAAGTCGTCTGAATTACAAGAAACAAGCACAACTTCCCCCTAGACAAAGGTACACAGGAAAAAGAAACAAAAAAACAAACAGAAACAAAAAAAAAAAACACTAAATTTCGAGGAAAGTGGCCACCCGACAATCCGAAAGCATTATGATAGAAATCAAGTAAAAAAAACTAACCAAACGACTAAGGAGGGGATTTGAACATAGCTTAGCAATTACAGCCAAGAAGAAAAAAACTCATTTAGAAATATGTAAACTCTGGTTAAAAAACAAAATCCACTATAGACGATCATTACAGCACACCAAGAGACTCGAAATCGACAAAGACATCAAATGATAAGGATCATACACCAGAAAATTATACATCATTAGCCATATCAGAGTCAAAGTCAAAGTCTTAAGCTTAATCAAGATAAGTCGCTTGTGATAGACAATATTCATCCGGAATTTTAAATGGATATCACTCAAACTGTAGCGAAAATACCAGCGTTAACATATCGTCGAAACCTTAAATCATAATATATATTGGGCGATTGGAAAAGAGCAGGTATCAGTGCTATACACAAAAAGGGAGACCTATAAGAGCACGGTATATTATAGCCTGTAGGTTTGCCCTCGGGTAGTAGAAACCATAGAACGGGCAATATCGACAATTGGATGCGGATACCTCTCGGATAGGCAGTGATGATTCTTATCGGAAAAATCAACGACACTACAACTACTTGAAGCTTTGGACAACGGTAAAACTACACATTGTATAAAGTTAAATATGAATCCACTGCCGCCACGATGAGGGTGTAATATATGTTGATGATGTAACACAGACGACGACAGTGGATTTATATTTAATTCTTAGTCCCCATGGTTTCAGATTTGAACCTGTAGATGTTCAAAACTACAAAAATGAACACACCATTCGTTTCTGTATTGACGATAGCGTATATAATTGACAAAATCATCCATTTCAGATAATGTATCGTCCGTGTGGTACATGATCGTAATTTTAGCCGACTGAAAATTTGTGTTCGAATGTTGTCGTAAACTACGAAAAAATAAAGACCCATTAATAGTGTGTTAGGTTACGAGTACAAAACATCATAGAACTAGCAATATCGTGCAACGAATAGACAGAAACAAATGTATATTTTACCTGTTTGTTGACGTGTTGATGTTGGCGCCGGCATTTTTCCGTGTAATGGATCATTTTCGTATCACGTGATGTCTCATCGTGGTAGTCAATAAGGTTACTTCGTTTTGTCATATCGTACCCATCGAGTCACGGTAAGTAATGAGAACTCTAAATGGAAGACTTCTACTTCTGAGGTGTCACAAGGATCAGTATTTGGTTCCTATCATTTGTGATATATATGTTGATATGATCTCTCTTAAACAGTTTGTTCTGACATGTATTTGTTGTCTGAAGACACGAAAAACTTTCAAATATATATTTATAATCTCGAAACCGGATGATACAGAAACAAAATAGTATTTAATGGGGAAAATAGAGCACTGAATAGCTAATTAAGATACATCAAGAAAAATGTTAATGATCTTAGAAAACAGAGAAAGAAATTTTAAAATCATTCAAAATACAAGGGAAAATCTTGACATATATACATAAACCTGGTAATGAAAAAGCAGTTCGCGACTTGAAAGCGGCATTATTACCTCAACTGATAGATTTCATTTTACCGATTTTGTGCTTAGGACATTTTTGAGCAAAACATTATGGCTATTTTGTGCAATATCTGAGATAAAAATGAGCTAATTATGTCCTCCTGAAACATGCATTTTTCGTATGTTTTGTTAAAATTTACAAACAACTAAACAAATTACATGTCAACAGCAAGTCCCACGGTTTGCCATGATACATACTAAGAAACAGTTCATCGAGTTATTTCTGTTAAATTGCACCATAGTAGGAATTAATAGGCTTGTAAAATATCACTGATTTGACTGGATTTGCTGTTTAGATGCCCCTCAAGCAAATTATCAGTGAATGGTCTCCTTGCTACAGGTACAGCCGCCCAGATGTTGTTTCCCATTTTATGACGGGCCATACAACATGGGGGCTTGCCTCAGTGCATGCACCATTTGCCGCTTAACATTTTTTATTGGATATCATTTATCTACAACATAGAAGAGGAAGTTTATATAACCAACATGGCTACAATTTATTTTCAAAACTGTTAACTTGTACAAAACATGTAACACTCATCCGGAGGACATCGTATCAGCTACAAATATAAACACTTTGTAAGGATATTATGGATAAACTTTAGCAGCATGAAGAACTTAATTATAATTATAGGGCGTTTTAAGTAACACGGAACTCTAACTTTATATTCCATTCAATTGTTCATTTTTCAGCATAGTGTTGAAGCGCTCTATCGGCTTCTGTTTTGGAAATTAGCTTCACTGATAAAGCTTGTACACGGGGAAAGCCGTCCATAAATGACCATAACTGTTGATAACACATTAAATAATTTTAAATCCAACCTAATCTAACCATGCATCATGTGTATCTGAAAATAAAAATCATCCTACAGGATACAACAACCATCTTCTGCAGAATGAAATTAAAAGCAATCAATATAACTTAAGATGAGATGTTCGCTTCCATATTATTTAGACAACATGTTACTTAATTTTATTTTGGAGTCCTGATCATGTTTAGATTAATAGCAATGAGAGAGTTGACACGGCCGTTAAGAAAACCCTATATGAGAAAGCTTTTTTTTCGCGATGTTAAACAAACAATATCACATTGCATTCAAAAGAACCTGCAAGCATGTTGGTTCCCTAACAATAAACAATTCACACAAAGTTCGGCGTGATGTGGTCACCAGGTTGTGTGACGAGATGGTCTATACAGCGTGATGTGGTAACATCTGTGTTACGAGATGGTCCACACAGCGTGATGTGGTTACATGTATGTGACGAGATGGTCCACACAGCGTGATGTGGTTACATGTATGTGACGAGATGGTCCACACAGCGTGATGTGGTTACATGTATGTGACGAGATGGTCCACACAACGTGATGTGGTTACATATGTGACGAGATGGTACACACAGCGTGATGTGGTTACATGTATGTGACGAGATAGTTCATCGAGAAATGGTCCACACAATAGCCATGATAGAGTTATATTTTACAGAACGAAGGTCCACTTTGTCATGCCTGTGCCCACCCTTTATTTTGACTGCAAAGTCTCAGGTGCCAAATGTTAAATGTAAAAAAAAATGTATTGCGTTTAAACGCGATAAAGTTATTTTTTTTACGTTTAACATTTGGCACCAATGGGCTTCCGTAGAATTTGTCTATGAGACTTTGCAGTCACAATAAAGGGTGAGCACAGGCATGACAAAAAGGACCTTCGTTCTGTAAAATATAACTCTATCAATTCAACTTTTCCTCTATGAAATTTTAGTTTGTTACACTTTCTGAAGCGCTTGCTATTCGATTTTAAGAACGTTATCTTAACATTTTAATTTTCCCTATTGGACACCACACTTAAGACCATAAGTAGACTTCACCAAAGCTTTCTACAGACCAAATCTTTTCATTCCTACAGAAGGAAATGCTTTATATGCCCTATTGGGCCCCGTCCCTCAGGCCACAGGAAGGTCAGGCCTACCCCGTCTATAATTTTGAATCCCGCACATGGAAGCTTTCAGTAAAATATCAGTTATATCCAGTGCTTACAATGTATTTCTGGGTTTCTTCATGGCAATAAAGCTAAATTGTCCCACTTTTCGTCCTGCTTCAGCCCACCATTTGTATTATTTGAATCCCAACCACCCGCGATGTTTCTTGTAAAATAAGGCTAAACTCCAACCAGTGGTTAAGGAGAAGGATGGCGGACGCCACGGTATAACATAAGCTTACCTTGGTCTGTCGAACCAGGCGGGGTTAAAAGAGGTGGGCGTAAATGTGCTTTTTGTATTCAATATCAAAACATTATGTTTCACATGTTGTTATATGTACTTTAAATTTTGGACCAAATGTCCCACAGAATCAATGTGGCCGTGTTCTCCGTCATTTTGTACGCATGAATTGTGGTATGATATATTATATGTATCCTGGAATCATATATGATGTGTTGCATTTAAACATCACCAGGTCCATCATCCTTTATTGGCAGTTTAAAATCAATATAAAACAGTGTTTATTTCGACATTATGATATTATGTATGTGATTATAGTTACAGATAACGCCTCTCATCACTTGATCCTTATCTTGATACACTATGAAATGTCCTATTAAAGATGATTTTATTCTGGATTGAAATTTACCGGATCAGAGATCATTCTACATCACATCACAATAATGTGATGCGTGGTATTGCCATGATGACGCATATTACAGATTTAGGGTAATGTTTTTGATTTTCAGGAAGGTATCCCAGAAAAACGTTAACAAGGCCTCTTAATTCCCCTCTGCCAAATCTCTTTCTATATATAAAACCACATAGATTGCAGTATTGTATTAAAGCGGTAAACTGCCAGTTCTCTATGTACACGCCAGATATACCTAATGGAGTTACCACAGCGATCGTTCGTTGACCAGAATCGAAATTGAATCCTACCAGTTAATTTGTCAATCGCGTTTTGGGGGGATTGGAGGGGTTATCAAATGATTCCTTTTATGTAGGTTTACAGAAAGAAAGGTCTTTCGACTATTTTGTCTGATTGTGTTTCATTCCTCAATTTCCCGATGAATGCTGCATTTTCTCGATTCGTCTATATCATTTGAAATACAATTATGTTTAAAATCATAATAAAGTTTGTTCCAGTGCTTTTGAACATTTCTATTTCACACCTATTTTATTTCAGTAGACATTTTCGAAAACAAATATTCTTCTGATCCACGTCCATAAAGAAAAGTGCATGTAAATGTATTAGCAATTAGTGTAACGTGTGCCTTATCAAATAACGAGCTGGTGAAATAACGCCATATCTCAAATTCCATACCGTACTCAAATTGACTTCAAAAATAATCGTTTGATTTAACTTTTTTTTTTTTAAAGTGTGATAAAGGTCATGTTAACATGAAACAAGAAATATCTTTAAAAAAGATAAACGGGATAGTTTTAATGCTGGTGGTTTTAATGTAAAACTGCTGGTGAAATAAATTAACGAACTAATCAATAAATGCGTTTCAGCACGGATAACAAAATTATATCAGTTTGAATCATTTTTGCTTATAATAATACTGCATTTGAATCAGGTATATAATTTTATTAATGTGTTATTTGAATAGATACATCCACTTATTCAGCTTGCATTCAATCTTAATTTTGTTTCGCCTTTAACTGCATATCTGCATTTTGCATTTACATGTACTGCTACCTTGACCAATCACATACTTCATCTTGACCAGTAACGCCACCTGCGGCGTCATATCCGGGGCCAAAAGAAAATTATACGGCTATGCCGAAAAATGCCGACAACACCAATCGTTGTACGGGTTCACGATCAGCCACTGAAACCTAACATCAGAGACAGGAGGTAGTGTCACACAACAATGGGCTCATACATTAAAGTAGTGTCGTATGAGGCAGTATCACATGCGGGGAGCTTATACATTGTAAAGTTGTGTCGGGTATAAGGCAGTATCACATGCGAGGAGCTTATACATTGTAAAGTAGTGTCGTATTAGGCAGTATCACATGCGGGGAGCTTATACATTGTAAAGTAGTGTCGTATTAGGCAGTATCACATGCGGGGAGCTTATACATTGTAAAGTTGTGTCGGGTATAAGGCAGTATCACATGCGAGGAGCTTATACATTGTAAAGTAGTGTCGTATTAGGCAGTATCACATGCGGGGAGCTTATACATTGTAAAGTAGTGTCGTATTAGGCAGTATCACATGCGGGGAGCTTATACATTGTAAAGTTGTGTCGGGTATAAGGCAGTATCACATGCGAGGAGCTTATACATTGTAAAGTAGTGTCGTATAAGGCAGTATCACATGCGGGGAGCTTATACATTGTAAAGTAGTGTCGTATTAGGCAGTATCACATGCGGGGAGCTTATACATTGTAAAGTAGTGTCGTATTAGGCAGTATCACATGCGGGGAGCTTATACATTGTAAAGTTGTGTCGGGTATAAGGCAGTATCACATGCGAGGAGCTTATACATTGTAAAGTAGTGTCGTATTAGGCAGTATCACATGCGGGGAGCTTATACATTGTAAAGTAGTGTCGTATTAGGCAGTATCACATGCGGGGAGCTTATACATTGTAAAGTTGTGTCGGGTATAAGGCAGTATCACATGCGAGGAGCTTATACATTGTAAAGTAGTGTCGTATAAGGCAGTATCACATGCGGGGAGCTTATACATTGTAAAGTAGTGTCGTATTAGGCAGTATCACATGCGAGGAGCTTATACATTGTAAAGTAGTGTCGTATAAGGCAGTATCACATGCGGGGAGCTTATACATTGTAAAGTAGTGTCGTATTAGGCAGTATCACATGCGGGGAGCTTATACATTGTAAAGTTGTGTCGGGTATAAGGCAGTATCACATGCGGGGAGCTTATACATTGTAAAGTAGTGTCGTATTAGGCAGTATCACATGCGGGGAGCTTATACATTGTAAAGTAGTGTCGTATTAGGCAGTATCACATGCGGGGAGCTTATACATTGAAAAGTAGTGTCGTATAAGGCAGTATCACATGCGAGGAGCTTATACATTGTAAAATAGTATCGTATAAGGCAGTATCACATGCGAGGAGCTTATACATTGTAAAGTTGTATCGTATGAGGCAGTATCACATGCGGGGAGCTCATACAATGTAAAGTAGTGTCGTATAAGGCAGTATCACATGCGGGGAACTTATACATTATAAAGTAGTGTCGTATAATGCAGTATCATATGCGGGGAACTCAAACATTGTAAAGAAGTGTCACGTATGAGGCAGTATCACATGCGAGGAGATTATACATTGTAAGAGAGTGTCGTATAGAGCAGTATCACATGCGAGGAGCTTATACATTGTAAAGTAGTGTCGCGTATGAGGCAGTGTCACATGCCGGAAGCTTATACATTGTTAGGTAGTGTCGTATAGGATGGGATTTCTCTGTCACCCCCAAGGATTAGATTTCATCCCCTAGGATTGGATTTCTCTGTCAGCCCCTAGGATTGGATTTCTCTGTCAGCCCCTAGGATTGGATTTCTCTGTCTTCACCTAGGGTGTGATATCTCTGTCAGCCCCTAGGATGGGATTTCTCTGTCAACCTAAGGGTGTGATTTCACTGTGAACCCCTAGGGTGTTATTTGTCTGTCACCCCCTAGGATGGGATTTCTCTGTCTTCACCTAGAGTGTGATATCTCTGTCACCCCCTAGGATTGGATTTCTCTGTCACCCCCTAGAATGGGATTTCTCTGTCACCCCCTAAGATGTGATTTCCCTGTCACCCCGTGGGGTGTGATTTCTCTGTCAACCCCTTCGTGATTTTTCTGTCACCCCCTAGGATAGGTTTTCTCTGTCACCCCCTAAGATGTGATTTCTCTGTCACCCCCTAGGATAGGTTTTCTCTGTCACCCCCAAGGATGGGATTTCTCTGTCACCCCCTAGAATAGGTTTTCTCAGTCATCCCATAAGATGTTATTTCTCTGTCACCCCCTAGGATATGTTTTCTCTGTCACCCCCAAGGATGTGATTTTTCTGTCAACTCCTAGTGTATGACAGATAGTATATATATATATATTAGATGCTGGCAACATTACAATGACGTTACGTCACGTCAAAAATTAAATCAAGTCATGTCAACATTATGTTGCACTGCATTTTATGTTTCTAAATATCTAAACAACTGGAACCTGTGTGAGTAAAATAGTATGATGGAAGAAAAATAATCACCCCTACCTTGAGGACATGGCAGAGACATATCCAACCCTTGGGGTGATATTTTCGGCAAAGCCTCCTGTTAGCGATGAAGAACAACCCCTACGGATTGCAGATGTCTCTATCATACACTCAAAGTACGATGAGTTGCTTTTAGTTAAGGAATGATGAGCCACTGACAGAGAGTCGGACTACCGTATACTGTGTCACTAACAAGGGTCACATTATACTGACAATAGGTTAACTTTATTTACTGCCATGCTGGACGAAAAGTAGACCGTAGCAAGTACAAATATCTATGGACGAAGGTTTATCCCGGTATAGGGAAAAAACCTTTATGAATATAACTTTCCTCATTTGAGCGTACCCTCAACCTCTGGGGGCCGCGGTGGCCGAGTGGTTAAGGTGTCCCGACAATGTATCACTAGTCATCCACATCTGGGTTCGCGAGTTCGAAACCCACGTTGGGCAGTTGCCTGGTACTGACCGTAGGCCGGTGGTTTTTCTTCGGGTACTCCGGCTTTCCTCCATCTCAAAAACCTGGCACGTCCTTAAATGACACTGGCTGTTAATAGGACATTGAACAAAAAAACAAACCAAACCCTCAACCCAAGGCCAAGGCGACGTGTGTATAACTAAAGCATAAGGAAAGAACAACAATAGTTCCGAAATCATGTAATTGGTGGCGGCAGTGTTTCACATTTCAGTTGCCTCTTAGACACATGTTCCATAACAACATTCATATGTAGCCATATTTTTGCATATTTACGCATGTAATATTCATAAAATAGTTTTCGCTTTCTACATGGTTTTGCTCTCAAGTTTAATTAGTATCCACACACTCTCGTGTCCCCTGCCCTGTTGCTTGCTGCATTAATTAATTTGATGATGGCATCAGTACCACCTGCCCTTCATTTACAATTCCAACTTCCATGGTGTGCCCCCGGTCTTGTTGTGGTTTGAAGGTTAATTTAACGAAGGTTTTTTCTTCTTTTTCTTCTTTTTTTTAATTTTTTTTTTTAATTTGAATTGATACATTATGCGCTGGTACCTGACGAAAATGATTTTCCATATTTGGTCGTTTGCAGAATGTTTAGCATAAATTATCAGATAACGAGTGTTAATATTGCAGAAGATGTAGTATTTAGGGATTCCATACAGCATAAAGATGGTACCTGCTATGACCATTGCAATATCTGTAGGAGGCTTCTAAAGTCGGAATCTTAATTCTTCTTTCTGAATGACGCTGTCTCACTTTTGACCTTCCAGTGGAGCGTTTCTCCATGTTATCAAGGCTATGGGTTCCTCCCACACATTCGTATCTTCTCTATAGATGAAGATCTAAACTTCCCTGTAACGTGTATTTGCGGAAGTAGTAATGTGTCACTCATAATGGTAAAATTATTGATTTCAAGCTAGTTTTCGTGTGTATATCATATAAGACTTGATACTTTTGATGACACACTTCGCTGTACTACAACATGTGATGCTGCAAAGTCAAATAATACAATCAATCAATCAAACCAGCAATTTAATTAAGAAAGTTATTTTCCCTTCTGAAATCTGGCTCTGATAAGCGTTCGCTTTGTACGGAATATAGATGCGCATTTCAAATATTTAGATCAGTGATATCGCAGGTGTGTTGTAAACGCTGTTTCGTATCTTGACACTAGAGGCAAATTATATTGATCCTCTTAAAAAATGATATTGCTTATCTTTTGTTTTCCTCGGTGAAATTGACGACTGTGAATGTGTCAAATTTATTGCTGTTGATTTATATCGAATAAAATTGCAATCTGATGTACCTGACCTTCGGCAAGTCGTTACTAACTTCCTCTGTCTGTGGCGAGCAATAGATACGTATATCATCATGGACAAAATTGAATAAAATACCACAAAAAGTCTGGAGATTTATCCATGTTGGTTTGATTTCGTGCATGGGACATCCGTTACTGGAATACACAAGTGGCGTTCACGCGAACTCCTTTTATGGGTAATTCTTCTTCCGGCGCGTAATGAATACGAATTATCCTCGAATAACTCTCTTTGAGATATTGACGAGAAATCCAGTTTACCCTCCTAGCACCAATATAGAGAGGAAAGACTTGGTGCAGTTCAGTACATAAGTAAACCTGTAAACCAACCGCTAGAGAAAACATATTTATTTTCAGCGCTCTGATTTTCATTTAAACTTGCTATGTATTCGCTGTCACGGCTAAATTCACAATATGGACAATTTATAATTAGAATATTCGAATATTACATGGGTTTGGTCCCTGAACAGGTATGTCTCAATCAAAGTTTTAGAGTTTGTCTATATACCACGAGGCTTGACGAGTGCAGGCAAGCCAAGCTCTTACAAAAGTGTTCCGACCCATGGACCCACGGACCCATGGAACAGTTCCGAGTTTTATTATTTTCTCACATACTTAAAAAAAAGTAACAAATTGAAAGTTGAGAAGTCTAATAATCGCGCCATCGTCAATGCCCCCATGAAATGTGCGTCGAAATTGATGACGTTATCAGTTTGCGCCATGGTTGTGAGTAGCGTCATAGCGCGTGCCAGATGTCTTTCCCTACCCCCAGTGAGATTAATAACATCGGTCACCTCCTTGGGAGTGAGCCAGCAAGGGTCATTACCCGAGGGGAGAGAGTCTTAAGCTTAAGAATATTTCCTCGGGGGTTCAGATCACCCTGTCTTGCTGAACTCGAATGGACTTTTAACAAAATAGTACTAAGACATCACTGCTACGGTTGTGATTGACGCAGACGACGAAAATGGCTGACGATTATTTGAAGGCCCTTCGGTGTTGAAATATCCAGTTTAGTATTGAAATAAGCAAAATGTGTGGTGTACAAAAACAAAGAGCATTGTCTACTTTTGGGGGAACTATGATCTGATTGTGTTGTTGAGGGATGGTATAGTACCCGACCCGGGTACTATGGTCTGGTAGTGCTGTTGAGGGATGGTATAGTACCGGAGTGTCAGGGCAGTGTGGTCTGTGTGTTGTCGAGGGATGACGCAGTACCCGAGTCTCACAACAGTTTGATTCCATGGAGATGTCGTGGGATGACACAGTACCCGAGTCTCGGGGCAGTTTGATTCCATGGTGATGTCGTGGGATGACACAGTACCCGAGTCTCACGGGACAGTTTGATTCCATGGTGGTGTCGTGGGATGACACAGTACCCGAGTCTCGGGACAGTTTGATTCCATGGTGATGTCGTGGGATGACACAGCTCCCGAGTCTCGGGACAGTTTGATTCCATGGTGGTGTCGTGGGATGACACAGTACCCGAGTCTCGGGCCAGTTTGATTCCATGGTGATGCCGTGGGATGACATGGTACCCGAGTCTCGGGGCAGTTTGATTCCATGGTGATGAGGTGGGATGACATGGTACCCGAGTCTCGGGGCAGTTTGATTCCATGGTGATGAGGTGGGATGACACAGTACCCGATTCTCGGGGCAGTTAGATTCCATGGTGATGTGGTGGGATGACACAGTACCCGAGTCTAACGACAGTTTGATTCCATGGTGATGTGATGGGATGACACAGTACCCGAGTCTCGGGGCAGTTTGATTCCATGGTGATGTCTTGGGATGACATAGTACCCGAGTCTCGGGGCAGTTTGATTCCATGGTGATGTCGTGGGATGACACAGTACCCGAGTCTCACAGCAGTTTGATTCCATGGTGATGTGGTGGGATGACACAGTACCCGAGTCTCACGGGACAGTTTGGTTCCATGGTGATGTGGTGGGATGACACAGTACCCGAGTCTCACAGCAGTTTGATTCCATGGTGATGTGGTGGGATGACACAGTACCCGAGTCTCACGGGGCAGTTTGATTCCATGGTGATGTCGTGGGATGACACAGTACCCGAGTCTCGGGGCAGTTTGATTCCATGGTGATGTGGTGGGATGACACAGTACCCGAGTCTCACAGCAGTTTGGTTCCATGGTGATGTCGTGGGATGACACAGTACCCGAGTCTCACAGCAGTTTGGTTCCAAGGTGATGTGGTGGGATGACATAGTACCCGAGTCTCGGGGCAGTTTGATTCCATGGTGGTGTCGTGGGATGACATAGTACCCGAGTCTCGGGGCAGTTTGATTCCATGGTGGTGTCGTGGGATGACACAGTACCCGAGTCTCAGGGTAGTTTGATTCCATGGAGATGTGATGGGATGACACAGTACCCGAGTCTCGGGGCAGTTTGATTCCATGGTGATGTCTTGGGATGACATAGTACCCGAGTCTCGGGGCAGTTTGATTCCATGGTGATGTCGTGGGATGACACAGTACCCGAGTCTCACGGGGCAGTTTGATTCCATGGTGATGTGGTGGGATGACACAGTACCCGAGTCTCACGGGACAGTTTGGTTCCATGGTGATGTCGTGGGATGACACAGTACCCGAGTCTCGGGGCAGTTTGATTCCATGGTGGTGTCGTGGGATGACATAGTACCCGAGTCTCGGGGCAGTTTGATTCCATGGTGGTGTCGTGGGATGACACAGTACCCGAGTCTCAGGGTAGTTTGATTCCATGGAGATGTCGTAGGATGACATAGTACCCGAGACTCACAGCAGTTTGATTCCATGGTGATGTCGTGGGATGACACAGTACCCGAGTCTCGGGACAGTTTGATTCCATGGAGATGCCGTGGGATGACACAGTACCCGAGTCTCGGGGCAGTTTGATTCCATGGTGATGTGGTGGGATGACATAGTACCCGAGTCTCGGGGCAGTTTGATTCCATGGTGATGTCGTGGGATGACATAGTACCCGAGTCTCGGGGTAGTTTGATTCCATGGAGATGTCGTAGGATGACATAGTACCCGAGACAAACAGCAGTTTGATTCCATGGTGATGTGGTGGGATGACATAGTACCCGAGTCTCGGGACAGTTTGATTCCATGGTGGTGTCGTGGGATGACATAGTACCCGAGTCTCACAGCAGTTTGGTTCCATGGTGGTGTCGAGGGATGACATAGTACCCGAGTCTCGGGCAGTTTGATTCCATGGTGGTGTCGTGGGGTGACATAGTACCCGAGTCTCGGGGCAGTTTGATTCCATGGTGGTGTCGTGGGATGACACAGTACCCGAGTCTCGGGGCAGTTTGATTCCATGGTGTTGTCGTGGGATGACACAGTACCCGAGTCTCGGGACAGTTTGATTCCATGGTGATGTCGTGGGATGACATAGTACCCGAGTCTCACAGCAGTTTGATTCCATGGTGATGAGGTGGGATGACACAGTACCCGAGTCTCGGGACAGTTTGATTCCATGGTGATGCCGTGGGATGACACAGTACCCGAGTCTCGGGACAGTTTGATTCCATGGTGATGAGGTGGGATGACATAGTACCCGAGTCTCGGGACAGTTTGATTCCATGGAGATGCCGTGGGATGACACAGTACCCGAGTCTCGGGACAGTTTGATTCCATGGAGATGCCGTGGGATGACATAGTACCCGAGTCTCGGGGCAGTTTGATTCCATGGTGATGTCGTGGGATGACACAGTACCCGAGTCTCGGGACAGTTTGATTCCATGGTGATGTCGTGGGATGACACAGTACCCGAGTCTCGGGGCAGTTTGATTCCATGGTGATGTCGTGGGATGACACAGTACCCGAGTCTCGGGACAGTTTGATTCCATGGAGATGTCGTGGGATGACACAGTACCCGAGTCTATAGAAGGCAATAGTGTACAGGTATGATACATGTACCGACTTTCTCACCATATATATACTGTTCATTCTGGAGACATGTACCTAAGTTGGCATGAAGCCTTCAGGAATGTTACCAACCTCAGCCAAATGTATTTGGGAACGTGTTATATTACCTGCTGCATTGTACTCATGTGAAACATGGAATAATTTATCCCCAAAACTCAGTGAAACACTACACAAAATAACACAAAGATATTTCGTGAGGTTTATTCTAGAGTTTCATTCAACTTCCCCAGTAGACGCTACAGTTTCTTCACTTGGACTCTGGTCAGTCCAGGGGAAAATAGATAAAAACAAAATGTTATTTTTTGAAAGATTATGTAATGCCAAATATGACTATACCCACAAGAAAATTTTTAATTACCTTCTTGGATGTATTATTAATGGACATACAGATTGTTCAAATTCAATTACTTTTAATCTGATGAATATTGTTATCAAATATCAGCTTATTTTTTTTATAGAACAATTTATATCAAAGATGGATACTTTCCATCAAAACTTCCATGGAAAAATATTGTTAATAATGCTATCTTCAAGCATGAGGAAGAGACGTGGAAAAAACAAAGTTAAAAATAGATTAGATCTTGAACGATTTTGTTTAATTCATACAGAGTTAAAAGAACATCGTCTTATTGCACTGCTGTCAAATCATACCGATCTTAGAAAACATTTAACATATCTTCTTAAACTTGGATGTATGGCTATTACACCAGGCGTCTGTCGTCTATGTGGACTGGCTTCTGCTGATATTATAAAACATTTAATGATTAATTGTTGGAAACTACTTGAAGAAAGAAACGCAATTTTTTACATGATAGTTGACATTCTACCTGTCACCGAATCAGTTCAACTTTTTAATCAAAATGATAATGAAATACTGGCTTTTTTATTTGGCGGATTAAATGATGTAACACAAAGTATAAATTGTGAAGATTCGCGCAATATTATGTTAAATATTGCAAAAATGATAGAGCCGATGAGGATGAAAATGAGGGAAAATGTCCAAACTTGTAAATATACCTTCAATTAACTTGAAACAAAATAACTATGAAGGAGGTCATGTACATGTAATTGTATATCATATGATTTAACTACTTATCTAAAGACTATGGACATGTTTTTGTATTAGTCACGTGATGCATATATCATTTGTATATATTTTTTGTGTTGTATAATGTTTGTATGAAAAATTAATCTTCATGTAATTGGAGGAAATAAAGATTATTCATTCATTCCTAAGTTACGGTGTGATTTCGTCTTAAATAATCAATTATCAAGCTGCTGATCTAAGGGAGACAATCCTTAGTTATTTTTCAGTTCTGGACATAATATGACGAACTTAAATCGTTTGGACGACAAATACGACATACAATTCGACGATAATGCTAACTTTCAGCTAAATATTTTCGCTTTTGCATGATTGCGTTTGAACCTGACTTAAAAGGCGCGTGTAAAGTGCATGTTATATCATATAATTATGTCATGTCTTTATAGACATTTGTCGCGTTGCTGATAATGATTAACTTACCCATGACAAAAATCCGTTATTTTCAACATCAAATTTAAATTATTTAACAAAAATATGTATTGTAATTAAAACAATTGTTATGTTTCTTATTTATAGATACATTCTAGTAAAACAAATATTGATCTTAGAATTACTTTTCAGTTCGGTGATTGTACATGTAGGCCAAAATTAGTGTAGCAGGTACGCTAATGTCGAACAAATCTTGTTCTCCACTAGGGCCTACACACTGAGTTATGACCCTTCGCTTCATTTACTTTTCTCCGTGATAATTTTTTAGGTCACTGATAAACATTCATATACGCTTCAATGAAAGTGCATTTGCTTGCCGACCACGATTATGTTCATTTTCATTGTGACAACCCGGAAGTAAGGGCCTACGTACAGTACCTTGCGGACCAACATTAGCCGTTTACGGACTGTACAGTACTAGTTATACCGGAGGGTGAATAGTGACAGGCGTGTTTATTACAACGTTTACATTCTATATGTATATCATGTCTACACGGGTACGTGCATGGAGGCCTGCCCTGCAGGTAGGGCGTAAGAACTGTACATGTCCTCATTGCATGCCCATAAGAGGCGACTAAAATCGAGGTCTTTTCTTTTCTCCTCTTTCTAAACAACTTTCTTCATCCTATTATCTCACTTGACACCACCTCGCTTTTTGCCTTTTAGTTGAGCGTTCGCCATTATGAGGAAGACTGCGTTTTGTCCCCTGGCTGAGAAATTCAGAGTCTGTGAAATGGTAGTAGTTACGTATATATACTCTCGCTTAACGCTCAGCATTTTAGGAAGCGGAACGACTGAAGCCGAAATAACGTAGTTCAGGACGACGGACGGACGATTTCTGACAGGTGGTGGTCGTCGTCATAGCAACGATTCCCTTCCATTGACGAAAGTGATGCAAAACAAATGAACCTCGAAAATGCTACAAATAGCGGATGACCTCTCGTAAGGATGTCTTATCCAAATATGATATTTATGAATGAAGCTGAAAAACATAAGAGAACTTTAACCAGTGTTTACTATCGTTTGGAGAAGTGCTTCTGACCTTGTTTGATTATTTAATTTCAGAATGTTTGACCTTGCCCAACGAGGTATATAGCTCCGAATCAGTCCTGTTGAAATCTCGCGGGGAATTTCATTAGGCATCAACCATTTAACTTTAGGGGAGGGCCTGGCATTTTTTTGAAAAATGATAGTTTGTTGGCAGTTTTGACGGGGGAAAAAGTTTGTTTGTAAATAAGAGGTTTGCTCCTTTAAGATTACAAAAAAAAAGTTTGATTTGATGCATTAAAAAGATTGAAAGAATCAAAAATACAAAAATTTATAAAATACTAGGTCATAATTGTTTTTAATATCTAATACATGTGTAATTTGTGAATTTCTTCATAATTATATATTCAAAACTATAATGTGAAATATATTCTTATAATAGCATAATAAAAGTGATTGTGATGTATTAAATTGTTGTTTTGTTTCAATCTGCATATATAACAGCTAGTATACTTTATTTTATAAAACTTATTGATCACAACAAAAACACTTAATTATCTTCCTTTGCTAACTGGGCAAACAAGATATTTTGCTGATATTTGACATACATTATATCTATATCCTTCTTATCAATTAAAAGATGGACTGTCGTACAGGATGAATGATCAACTTTTATAAACTGATATAGATAGCAACGGATGATGAAATCACAAGTATTAACACTTTATTTTCAAAACGAATGAAATATTCACAATGCCATTGGAAAATTAAAAAAAAGCTTTGAAAAGTTCAAATGGAAGTAAAAATATTAGAGTTATTAAACTTTGATATAATGGATACGGAAAAAAAAAGATTGTTGCTGAAATGTTTTGACAAAAAAAAAGTTTGCTTTTCATTTTGGGCAGAAAAAATAAACTGTTTTCCACTGAGTTTGAAAAAAAATTTGACCCTGATAAAAAATCCCAGGCGCCCAAGGCACACAGGAGTGGCCTTCCTTAAATGACCTTAGCTATGATAGGTCAAGCAACAAAAACACCAAAACTGAAAAAAAAACAAGCATCTGGATGGGTGGGCGACGCCTGGTTGACAGGTAAGGATGTCGTTTTCCACAGAGCACGCGCATATTTCACGTAAGTGAAAGAAAGGAAAACTGAAAGTCTTGTCAAGATTTATTAATCATAACATTCAGATGATGCAAGAAACGTTTATTTGGGGGACATGTTTAGGGTACACGGGGGAGTACGGACGCACGGTATCCACTCAGAAAAAAAACCGTTTACGAGCAAGAAATAAACATTAATTCTCAAACGTCAACTACATTGGCCCCTAAATCTTCACTCTTGCCGACGAGTGATAAGAACGCTGTAATTAGACTATATACTAATTAGTAAGTCAACTGGAGAGGTAAAAGAGGTCTACTATTGATTTCTCAAGTTTTTAATCCAAAATAGACAACAGAATAAAATTCACGTAATGCATTGTATGTATGATATTTTTTTAAGAAACTGAGCTAACACATAACCTTTAAAGTCAATATTTCAAGCATCCTTAGTTTCCTGATCCATACATTCTGGACGATATTTGTAAATAAAAGGTGTGTTGAGATGTCCATTATACTCTAGATATTTACCAAGTTTGGTAAAAGTTGAACTTAAATTTTTGAGCAACATACATATCTAAACGCAAAAATAACGCATCCGGAAAATTAGCTTTCTTGACTTTGCGTCGCAGGCGAGACAAATATAGCCACTCACATCTATATATACATGTATATAGTATATGTATTCCCTTGAAACCACCGTGACATTTCCTTGACCGCCGAGGCTATCTGATGACGACATGGTGTCTATGTGGCTTATAATCCCGTTATTGTCAAGGAAATTCGTATTTAAGGAAGTTTCTGCTAGAATTGCTAACATAACAACGAAAAGTATCCGGATTAATGAATCTACTAGATTATCATATAAATTAAGGAGATATGAAATAACTTACACTCTGAAATATCAAAATTAGCTATAAAAAACATAACAGCATATATACACGTGTATATGGCATGCCTGATGGTTAATCCATCAAATAATTATGGATTAATAGTTTAACTACCAAAACCTTTTTTTGATTTAAATATCGCTTTAAACAGTTATTATCATATACTGTATGTAGTTTTTAAAAAGATCAATACGTGATAATCACGATTTGTTTCTGCCATAATCCAAAAACGAAGTCAGGTAATACAAATCTGACGTCACCACCCTTCGACGTGTATACTATATGTTTGATATGATGAAGAGACACAGACATGATAGGTAGTTAACATTAAGAGGACTATCTTGTGTCGGATAAGACAGGCTGTCGGAATACTCCCTAGTCGTATTAGACATATTTAACTGTAAACCGACACTTTATGTTCCGTATTTATGATTTACCATTAACACACGTAATAGTTATACAAGATGAACATTGTCATTGATTCTCTGGTAGATTAATGATTTGGCCCCTGGTGGTGTGTAGTATACCAGGAAACGAAAGGTATGTCAACATAATCTACCCGGTCCTCAGTGTTCCGCCCTCGGGTACCGTAAGTCACTCACACCTGGCAATGATTACAGGTAGTAATATACAATGTATATATATATTTTTTAAACCCCGTATGTAAATGTCATTTTATTGCAATTCTATCTTTTTATATAAATACGCTTAATATATTAGGCATTTGAAAAGAATTTCAAATCATTTGAAAAATTAACAGACTATTGTGGTATCTTAACGCTGTTCCCGGTTATACACAACTTTGCCATGAGGCACTTGTGACATCAGTGACATGGTCGAGTGGTCAGTTGGATACGATACTGATCTAGTAAGTGGTTTACTGTGACCGGAAGAGGATTGATGAGCATGGGATTTATCGGAAGAAGTTTCTTATAATCCTGTGACGTTCCGTGTTTATTTTTCAAACAAAGTGTACAGCTGTATATTGGAATATAAATAGTATGTAAATACTGCATTGTGTGACTCCATTGTCTGACTGCCACTTCCGGAACCAGAAGGTAATTATTGTATATCAATTTACTTATTTATATGATTACGTACGGGGTTGATATATTTTTCATTCCCTCATAATATAGTAATTTTAATGATCATACTACTCTCTCAAATATAATGTTGAAGAGACTACTAAAGTGTTCTCAATGTAGGTTTATATGGTGTATGATCGGATGATATCCGTTAAAACAATATCATTTCAACCACACATACTCTATATTAATGTTTTGGGTGTCGATCATTTATGGAACGACTATGTATACACCAATTGTGTATATTTTGTAGATCAAAATACTCTTTTCTCGTTGGATTTGTTAAAGTCTTTCATGCATTACAATATAAGCTCTGGATGAGTTACTATTTTTACATTAATTAACTACAAAATAAAGGAAGTCTATTAGTTAGACATTACAAAAGAATAATATGAATGTCATGATATGATTCAGCTTTAATTAACAATTGATTATTGCATGTTTGAAATATTCTGGAATGATTTTAATATCTATAAAAGTCCGAAATGACGTAGTTTCATGATTTTTGTATATGCTTATATATTTTTTCCATTCTCTATGCATCTACTTTATAGTCATTGAGTAACTGCAATATTATATCATTTCCCCCCAGAAACAATACTAAATGTCAGTGAGTACCATCAGTCATGAAGCAGGTTGTCCTTTGGTTCGTTTGTCTGATGGTCACCGCTATCATCGCCAAGGAAAGCTCGAATCACATGGTGATGAAACCAGCGAGGAGAATTTTAACTTCTAACAGAAGAAAGTTAACAGAGAAATTGTCAAAATCGGAACATAATCCATATGTTGATGTCAGCTGGGATAAAGACCTTTTTAAATTACACTTCCAAGGAACACAAGGAGCTAGGTTTAGAATAGGAAGATCTCCAAAGGCAACATTCGGAGAACCTTGGCCATTACCACAGAAGTACACTGTAAAACGAGACATTGTCTATAATATTGATAATGTAAATTTTAAGATTATAAAAACTCAGAATACATGTGATATATTAGAAAAGGCTATACAAAGATACGAGGATATTATATTCACATTTGCTATGGAGGAAATCCACGAAAATTTCGAAAACCTGCTACCGAAGACAGGGTCACACAGAACATCTGAAATGTACCTAAATGCAAAGGGAATCCGAACGCTAAAAATTGCTGTCAAGAATCCATGCAACAAATACCCCAATGAAAACTCAAAGGAAGGGTGTAAGTATACGCGGTGTAAATATCTGTGTTTACGTTTGAGACAAAAGTAGGATGTTTTTTCAGAAGAATTGAAGTCGTTTACTAAGAACGGTGTACTCAATAGTTGTATGGCAGTAGCACGTTATCGCTTCGTCTATATATCATATTACACGGACTCCATATTTATCCCTAGCAACGTATCAATCATGATACTCAGAAAACGTATTTTCCCTGTATATCTATTACTAGTAGGGTGACATCTAAAGGAGTGTCACAGAAAGAATGAAGTGTAGTGAGGGGCAATAACTCTGTTTGAGCACGAAAGACGGATAAAAATAAATAAATTCCCTTCCTTTAGCATTGATACCTTCACTTGCACTTAATTTACTCACTTTCACTTAATTTCCTCACTTGCACTTGATTAACTCGCACACCATTTAAAACCCTCAATTACGTTTAAAAATTAATACTGGAGCAAGGAAATTGAAGGTTTTGGGGTTACCAGTGTAATAATTTTCACAATTCTACAGTTTTCTGGAATATGACACTTTAATTGATCATGAGACATCAATTGGCATCTATCCAAGCATAAATTCAGGGCCTCTTGTGTGTTGTTCAATGAGGTGGTCACCTCCTATACCAATATATATATCCATTATTTTAGAATAAGTTTTCTGACTTGACTTCTTTACAGACGTTCTAGATGTCAATGAGTCTGGGATCAATCTTAGTGCCACGGAGGTTTGGGGTGCCGTTCGAGGCCTCGAGACAGTCAGCCAACTGGTGTATAAATATGGTGAAAAGGTAAACAGTTAATTCATTCTGAATTTGATAGATACGAAAGGAACATTTGTAAAATACTGTAATCAAATTTGCACACTAGCAAGAACATAAAATAAACTTTAAAACGAAATTGCCAATGTAGAACTATGTAAAATGTTTACAAATTTCGTTTGTAATTTACTGTAATAAACTAACTCTAAATACCTATTTGTATTAGTTTTACATAAGGCAGCTATCTATCGAGGACTTCCCCAGGTTCCGGTACAGAGGTTTGATGGTAGACACAGCGAGGCATTTCTGGACGAAAGAATTACTACAATCCATGTTGGTACGTGAACGAGGGACACGAATAATCAAAGTTGTCAGTTTATCAAATGATTCATACTGAATAAAATTAATAATGATTTATTTATATATGTTTATGTATGATACATTAGTACTTTAATAAGTTTTATGGAAGTGGATTTAATCTTTAGGGGGTTTGTTCTTTGTGAGTCATTCTGGACAATTAGTGTAACGTTTAAGATGTACTGATGTTGAGGTTAAATTCTTGTTCATTTTGACGTCAACTACAGTGGAACGATAGCTTGTTGTCATGCATATATATATATATCATAACATATTCGCAATTCCAACGTTTTTCAACATATCACGACATTTTACTTTTTCTCACTGTCTGGCCTGTAGGATGCCATGGCAATGAACAAAATGAACGCGTTACACTGGCACATAGTGGATGACCAATCATTTCCGTACCAGAGCGAGGCGTTTCCTGAACTGTCTGAAAAAGTAGGTTTTGTGTTTCTAATTTAACCAACAACTATCTATATTAAATAACAATATAAACATGCACATACGCCCTTATCGAGTCCCGGAATAGAGACAGTTGCTAGAGGCCACAGCATAGGTATTTGTCCTCTGCTGTAAGGACATTGGAGATTCCAAATAGATCTGCTGAAGCCATCATGATAGGTGCATCTTTTATGTTCCCACTTTCTAAGACTATCAAGTGGTTCTGGCTGACTGTAAAGACTATGGCCAATATGACATGTGGTAGTCAAACGTATTTAATTCTTTATAAATGTAAATACCACGCTGTAACACATTGCCGGTTACGTTTTTGGTTCTTTATGTTATACATGTATTACACTTTTACCTTGCTAATTAGTTCTACCTGTGTTGTTTTCGTGACGTATATCCCGGTCTATATGACCTCCATTGCTGATATAGATATTTTGTCTTAACGTTCCTAGCGTAATGACCTTTGCAGTTTTCCCCCGTGTAATGTAGTAATCAATACAAAATCTATATCAAATCTATGTTTGATAGCTCATATAAAACAAGGACTTGTTTGTCCTTAATGTCCTCCTAATATGTTTCTTAGTTTTTGTTGTATTTTGACAATGTACATTACAGGGTGCCTATCATCCGTCTATGGTCTACACACCGACAATTATTGCCGATATTGTAGAGTATGCTAGGATACGTGGGATTAGGGTGATCCCAGAATTCGACATACCAGGTACGAAAATAAACAAATATCTCTATCAATAATACACATCTCAAGATATTTAAACTATTTCCAGTTCACTTCCTATATTCTTATCGATAAACTGTATGTCATACAATGTATGTACCTAATTATGGATTGACACAAAAGCAGCTTGTTCATTATTCAGTACACTGATAATGGTGTAACACAGGAATACTTTATTGTTATGTAATTGTATGTTACTCCACCCACGTCTTTCGCATTTAATATCGTCGAAAGGATAACTACTGTTAATGAACTTACAACTGAGTTACTTAAGACATTGATGTACCATTACAAAATGTCGCAAAAAAGAAACAAGTTCAGTATTTAGTCAAGTCAATTATTGTTTGTCCGTGTACTAGTGAATAAAACATGTAGCTGAGTTCCTCGATGTTTGGTTACTGACAGTGCACTCGGAGAAAAACCCGGTATATGTATTACATCTATCTCTTTATCAATATCACTTCAGGTCACACATTTTCATGGGGGCTTGGAAAACCCGAACTGATGGCCCAGTGTTACTCTGACACAGGGCCCATACCTGGCCACTATATCAACCTCGATCCCAGCCAAAACAAGACGTACGTTTTCCTAGAAACATTATTTAAGGAAATCACTGGATTATTTCAAGATCCTGTCATACACACAGGCGGTGACGAGGTTCCCATGGACTGCTGGTAGGACAGTACTCAGTTATCACCATATTTGGTTTTTCTCGCTAAAGCTCATTTCTTTTCTAAATTTGAAAACTAACAAACGAGGGTAAGATAAACGTAATAAACAACCGTCAATTGTTGTGTAACCTTCTTTCAGTATGATAAAGCCTGCTCTAACAGATATAAACATGTCGCAATATTCGGATCTCCTCTTCATTAATGGTAAATCTTAACAGTATTTTCATTACACGTCATACATATCTTGTGCTGCTATTTCATGAAGCGACGTTGGAATAAATGATTGCTTAAGTATGTCTTAAAAGGACAAAACATTCGTACTCTTTGTCTTGTTTTAAAATATTAAGATTGGAACATAGGACCAGATTGCGTTCTTAATGTTCCTCCTATTTGACGTACTTCAATTTTGATGATTATATATGTGCGATATCGAGGTATAATTTTTATTAAATTTTGATATATTATGTAGATATTGTTGCTGGATATGACGTGAAAACACGTACCGTAATGAACATACTCAAGTACAAATGTTGTCAGTTTTATGTGTGTCCATTTAGACAAAAAAACATACTTGATGCTGAAAATATTATATTATGCATCTTTAAAAACCATTTCATTTCCTCGGTGTTTTGAATCAATAAAAACAGACATATCCATCGTTTAAATATGTTGTCATTGTCTGTTTCGGGTCCTAATTATATCTATATAACGATGCTTTATTATCAAGGCGATCCAACCCCGGAATTCAACAGCTTGTTCGAAAGTTAGATAACAGCTGGAAGACACAGGAGCTAGGAAAACCTTTGACGGCTAAGGCCTGGAACTACTTCGTCAACCGGTAAATATTAAATATTTCTATTTATTTTCGTTACCGACATGGGGAAAAAACATCAAATTATTTGTCAATGTCCTTTAGTCATATATCCGGTAAGCAAACTAAAGAACATTTGTAAGATTGAATTATATATATTTATATATATATATACAGTATATGTATTAGGCTGTTTTGAAAATGAACGAAAGGAAAGATAATGTTTTCTTCCATTGTACACAATGCTATATTCCGTTTTACCTGTTGAAGATTTCTCTGTCACGCCTAGGACATGACAGATAGTACGTGCTGACATCAGGACAATCACGTCACGTCAACATTTTGTAACATTTCCACAATTTGCTTTAATAAGAGCAACTGAGCCTAGTGAAATGAAATAATATTATGGGGAAAATGATTTTCTCCTACCTTGAGGAACTGGCAGAGACGAAATCGAGAACCATCGCTAGAGCCTTTGGTTAGACAACCAAAAAATCATCCCTTGAGTTGAAAGCTGAACGAAGATTTTATTTTTTGTCTTTTTCTAATTGTCTTTTCCCCCCCATTGAATCCCTTGATTTTAATGACAAATGCCTGTATCATTCTGATTTGGCTAATTTGTGTTTTTTATATTTATGATAACACGAACTCATTACGTATATGTTTAAATCTTCAAATTGACAGAGTAGCCAGAATGGTTAAGAAAATAGGAGAGGAAAGAGGCACCAACAAGCGAGTGATGATGTGGAATGAAGTATTCAGAAACGGTTTAAAGGTAATGTTTACAACCAAAAGTATATAGATTATAATTTCATTTTATGCTTTCAGTATTTTATACTAATGAACTAAGCAAATGGATTATTCTAATTTTTGAATACTTTGATTTGTTGTACTATTAGGGATGTGTACTACTTAACCTTAATTAAGGATTAGTGTCCTACCCAAGAGCAAAACCACGACAACACATCATAGACCACCATGAGCTGTTTTGGCTGTGTCCTTCGGGGAGACAGTTTACCCTAATAGCTCTGAATAATTTACGACTGATACAAAAAAAGTATATCGTATGTTGGTTAGTGAGGTAGCCACTAGTTACTACTACAGTTAGACACTGCCTCCTAAAATGACCTTGGCTGTTCACAGGAAATTACACTCAGCTGTGTAAATAATGATGTTTTATACGGCCTGATTATTTGAATTTTACAAAACAAAAAACAAAACAAAACAAAAACAAACAAATACGAAACAAAAAAAAGCAAAAAAAAAACAACGTTTATGTGATTGATTTATGTTTAATGATACTAAATCAATGGAAATAAATCTCAATTATGACAATGTTTATTATGGTACTATATGGTATTATAGTATATTCACCAACAGGTGGAATTCGATAAAATTAGCACTAACATGTTGTGATTTTCGTAGATTCCGAGTGACTCAATAATACAGGTGTGGTTTGGGAATTCAAAAGAAGTGGAGAAGGTGATTGAGAGCGGATACAACGTCATCTACTCGGAGTGCTGGTATCTGGACAAAGTTCAAGAAACACTTAACTGGCCCGATCACTACCTCTGTGACCCCAATACTCGCAAACCAGGTAAGAACAGTTACACTACTGTGATTAATATTTCCTTGTGCGATATGACACCAGACATGTCCAATTCTCATTTAATATCTAATGGTTGTGTTGCTACTACAATGGTTCTAATATTCGGAATAGTGACTTAATGCAGATTAGATCTAGATTTGTAGGGCGAGTATCCTTAATGAACGAGAAGACGTTTGTCCTTCCAAAACACATTGTCTTATCTTTCTTCTTTGTAAAAATCCTGAGGCAAATCTATGTTCCGTTTATATGTAAATCTCGTTTTATCGCTTTTGAGCCAGAATGACGGTTTCGTTACTATAGCTGGCCGATATTCTCTTTCCTGTCACGTGGCGCGATTGTACCTCAAAATAACATCTAACAAAAACTAAGTTACAAATGATCGATGTTAATTTTACGACAAACATGATTTCATAGACTTACAATATCGGAATGCTGATTCACTATTTCTTCTCCTTTATTTAATAAGGAAGTGCAGGGGTTTCAAACCTCCAATATACGTGAATATAAAGAGATTGTATAGATTGATATTCTGTCAAATATATAACATATGACCAATTCGCTGTTCTTGTTAAGATTATGTTGTTTTTTATATATATATCTTACCCAAAGAGTTTACGCCTTTCTGGTGAAATTCAATTTCAACGAAATAAATGTTCAAATATCTCCTCATGACTTTATGTTTCATATTGTACACCTAGGATATACATCAATTTTCAGAACGTTTAATTCTTGTCGATTACCGAACTACATACCTCATGATACTTACCAGATTCTGGAAGCTTAAAGAGGGTAAAACGGGTGCCGGTGCTAGAGTCAAAACTCGTTGTATTAAACTCTGATAACTCGAAGAGTCTGCTTAGCTCGAAATATATATTTAGTTCTGACGGTAATATAAAACATGCTATATTACATCCAATACTCGAGATATCTCGAAGCTATTTCATCGCTCATTGACTTCGAGGTAACGAGGTTGGACTGTATATACATATTTACATCTTACGTATCAAAATGTTGACATGATAAAATCTAATAATGTAGTACAGTATATTTGAACAGGAAATACTTTTTTTTTTATAAAACATCGTTGATGCTTTAATGATTGTTTGAGCAATTATCTCTGTTATCTACGCCTGGAATCAATTACTTCATTTTTCCTTTCCAATAAGGATTTGAAAAGAGAGAGGCCATGATACTTGGAGGTGAGGCATGTCTGTGGACCGAGAACATCGCCAGTGAATCTGCAATGTTTTACGCCTGGTGAATATAATCTCCGTATGCTCTTAATTAAATGAATCAATGCAATCAGTTGATCAGCGAAATTAATAAACTTTATTTGTCTAGTTTCTCATAATAGTTTTATTATCATTGCATAAAGAGTTTAAAAATAAAACATATGGCTTTGATACGCTTAAAAGGACGGCCATACAAATGTATATTGCAGTCACTCGTACTTGTTTAAGCATCTAAAAGAAATTGATTAAACAAATTATTAAATTCCTCATTGTCATATCTGTAATATGTGGGTGTGATCAAATTGGTTGTTATCAAACTGTCACGGAAATTTGTAGATGATGACACATCCAAATTAACTCGATATTATCAATTGTAGGCCACGAGCGTCTGTCGTTGCTGAGCGGCTTTGGAGCCATAGGGATGTCAGGGACATAAACGAAGCGGCAACACGTCTTCAGGAACAAAGGTGCCGGATGAAAAGGTATGCATATATATATTGTACAGTACATCATAATTAACTTACCTCCTAAGTAGCGATATGTTCTGATAGAAATGATATCTCTGGATTTCCGTTGATATTGAGTTTGAGTAAGTTTAGTGAAAGTTATTTATTGATTTCTTTTTCATATTTCAAATACAGTATAATTGTAATGAAATACGTAACATGTATTGATTCCTGGAATTTATTTTTAGGTCGTCTGACCCTAAGGGTCAGGATGACCTATAGCCATTGTGTTCCGCCCGTCGTCGTGCGCCATGTGTAAGACTTTTTATGTCAAAACGCTACTCCTCCTTAACCCTTGGGCGGATTAATTCCAAATTTGGTTTGAAGCATTATTAGGGGAGGGCAATCCTACTTTACATAAATGAGCCTGGTGTGGCCCATTGGGACAGAAGGGGTGGGGTCCAAAAGGGGAACTTTGCTAAAATTTTGCTTTAAACCTCAACTCCTCCTTAACCCTTGGGTGGATTACATCCAAATTTGTTGTAAAACATCATTGGGGAGGGCAATAATAATTTATAATATATATATGAGGCTGGTCTCGCCCAACGGGCCCGAGTGGCGGGCCCCAAAAGGGGAAATTGGTGAATAGTTGCTTTAAAATCATACCCCTCCTTAACCCTTAAGTGGATTACATCCTAATTTGATTTGAAACATCATTGGGAGAGGGCAATTATATTTTATATAAATGAGGCTAATGTGGCCCATGGGGCCCGAGTGGTAGGGCCCAAAAAGGGGAACTTTGCTGTAATTTTGCTTTTAAAACCCTACTCCTCCTTCATCTTTCAATATATTACAACCAAATTTGGTGTGAAACATCATAAGGTGATGGCAATCATAATTGATATAAGAGAGGCTGGTGTTACTCCTTTGGGACAGAGGGGAGAAGCCCCAAAAGGGAACTTAGCCAAATTTTTGCTTTAAAATGCTACTCCTTCTTAATTCCTTAATTGATTACAACCATATTTAGCATGAAACATCAATAGGGAAGGGTAGTCCTAGTTGATATGGATAATAACCAAATTTGATCCGAAACATAATTTGCTGCTTACACATAATTTATGGTAATGATGCTTGGTTGAGGGGTGTGTCAGATGGCTGTTAAGGCCCGATGGGGCTCTTGTTTAGACAAGTTATATTTTGTGAACTCTTAAAGATAATCTTCAAGTAAGAAAAGTACAAATTTTTGATAATATCGTATTGTGCCTGTGACAGCCGGGAACCAAACACTTGAATAGCGATATGGATTTATTTAATTTGATATGTTTTACTCTCATATATATCTTGACGACAAGATTTTGTGTAAGCTGTTTGTATTGTTTTGAATTTGAATATCACTTACGATCCATAATGCCCCTGTTTATGTTCACTAGGCGTGGTTTACAAGTGGGTATGATCAACGGTCCAGACTACTGTCCTCCTTATACAGAGACAATGAAACCCAAGGTCAAGGTCGTCGACAAGGTTATAAATAAATCTGACGAAAATACACAGATAAAGATGTTAATGGACCAAATAAAAGAGGTTATACCAATATCGGTCATGGTAGGTAAAAGTTATACCAATATCGGTCATGGTAGGTAAAGGTTATACCAATATCGGTCATGGTAGGTAAAGTTATACCAATATCGGTCATGGTAGGTAAAAGTTATACCAATATCGGTCATGGTAGGTAAAGGTTATACCAATATCGGTCATGGTAGGTAAAGGTTATACCAATATCGGTCATGGTAGGTAAAAGTTATACCAATATCGGTCATGGTAGGTAAAAGTTATACCAATATCGGTCATGGTAGTTAAAAGCTATACCAATATCGGTCATGGTAGGTAAAAGTTATACCAATATCGGTCATGGTAGGTAAAAGTTATACCAATATCGGTCATGGTAGGTAAAAGTTATACCAATATCGGTCATGGTAGGTAAAAGTTATACCAATATCGGTCATGGTAGGTAAAAGTACTTCTGTATGTGTTTGTATTCAAAAATGACATTTAATTATGATCGTGGCGATTTCATTTCCTATGATTAGTTATTATGTTGGCTTAATTAGTCTTGACGGTCATCACGTAGTGATTTGCTGAGGAAACTCTGGCTTTTTAAGAGGTCAATGTTGAAACAAGTAGGTTTACCTCCAGGTGTATCATAAATACGCGTACGGTGTATGATGAAAGCCATGGTTGATCAAGTGTATGATGGAGCCCTTGTTTTACCAGATTTTAATGATTTATATGGTTGACCCTTGTGTTACCAGGTTTCTAGTGTCGAGGAGCTATTTCTTTCGCCGTGTCAGCTGATTTATTAACATTAATATTATTTTACAATTATAACAAAATTAAGTTTACATAAGTAAACATATGTATCATAATTACACATAATTGATGATTCAAAAAATCATTGATCTATATAGCCATTCAGGTCAGAAGCAACTGTTTTACATGCATATTTGTCCTATCATCTTTCAAAATGGCTGTTATGTAGTCAATTTCAGTATCAAACGCGGTTCATTGGATAAATCTATATTTTGGCTGTCTATACAATATACAATTATGATCCTAGTCATATTGAAGACATTACTGTAACTATAAGTGTGTGAAGTGACTTGAGATGTTCGATTATGTATGTTTGTAGGAAAACAGAAAACGCAAAGTTCGTCTCAAGTCCCAACAGGTAAGGTATACTGACGTTTACTAGTTATCCAAGCTGCCTCAAATCCATATGTAATACAATAAGCTCTTAGTAACCTTGGCGTCGTATGTAGTATTTTAGGCTTGTATTTAGCAATTTAGTTTGAAATGGTACAATAATTCTGTTGTAATAAAATCCAGTCATTGACCTATTTCAACGAATTCGTGAACATTTCAATGGTAACGCTGTCCATAGATCTACATACACTGATACAGGTATTAATATGCCAACTTTCATTCATTTACCTGTACTCGGACGAATCACCCTATTTTCGTCAATACACTTTTAGCTATTTTTACAGATATTCAGAGAAACTTGTTTTTTTCTGTCGTATTCTACCACAGGTTTATAATTAAATTTCCCAATACCACGTATACCTATTATACAATGTAAAAGTATTGTAATAGTATTACGTGGCAAATAAATCCCATTTTGAACCTACATTCATGTCAACTGCTAAGAACATTTAAGAATTCTTTTTGTCGCTTAATTCATATCAGTGTAAAAATGTTATTATTGGCAAATTCAGGTATTTATCTTTTGGGTTAAACACACTAATTGATATTTGATTTTCGATATTTTGTTAACATACAAGCGTAAAATTAGTATTAAATATCATGTTTGTTCTTTACCTACATGCGCTAATTGATTTTTAATATTACGTGTAATGTTTACATACGCGTACTAATTGGTAATAATATCACGTATATTGTTTATATTCACGAACTAATAAGTAATAGTATTATGTGTATTGTTTACATACACGCACTAATTAGTAATAGTATTATGTGTATTGTTACATACGCGTACTAATTGGTAATACCGTATATCGGTTTTTTTAGCGATTGTCTAATTTTCGCTATTTTCGCGACCAAACTCGGTCGCGAATTATAAGATATCGCTAAAATTGGTAACATTTTACAGTAAGAGTTAGCTCCCTTGTAGGGGTGTTGTCATTTACACATGCCGTATACAGGTGTGCTTAATTGGCCGTGACTCGACTGAACTGGTTTTTGTTTTTTTTTAAATGTACTCACGGTTGACCATATGTTTTGTCCTTTGTATAGAACTATTTGAAATCATAACGAGAGTGGCATTGCCAAGTGAAACATGGCCATGCTACGATTTGTAACCGTTACACGGAAGGACAAAGAAAATCCGGTCAGGGGCAGACCTGAGTTTGCTGAAGCAAACAAACGTGTAGATAAATTATCATTACTGTACTTCTTCGTTTTTGTTGTATATGAAACATATGTACGCTTAAATTTGAACTACACATTTTGAAAACGCTAAAAATGAAAAACGCTAAAAATAAAACGTGTCATTTTGTACAGAAAACGCGAAATTTGGCATACGCTTAAAAAACCGATATACGGTATTATTATGTGTATTGTTTACATACACGAATTAATTGGTAATAATTTTTATGTGTACTGTTAACAAACACGTACTAATTGGTAATAATATTATGTGTGTTGTTAACATACACGTACTGATTGATATTTAATATGATGTGTATTGTTTCTGTTACAGGAGACAGTGTTCACTGTAATGTTGTTCCTGCCTTTCTTGATGTTTACGCTATTGTACTGCTTTTTAAAGATACGACGATCAAAGATCCTGGGCAGGATCAAGCATTTTATAAAACGTTGAAATCTAGGTTGACATTTTTGTATCATGTTATTTTATGTGTTATTAAATTATCACTTTACATTTACTACATTGTTTTTATTAATCAGATATTTGGTTATACCGTACAGGAGGAGTACTTTGTTAGAAGACATTGTGATAGAGACGTTATAGCTTTTGTCTCGGAGCGTCACTAACGTGTACTAACTTAAGTCATGTTTTACTGAACTGTATCTAACTAAATATATATTCAAAACTTGTTTGTACAATCCTGGTTCTAGATACGCTCCACACAAACATTGATGATAGATATTGGGGAGAATAATCGGTGTCATATCGTCATTATTTATCATCAGTTTTGAGTGAAGCGTAAAAACAACACTTATACAAAGTACGAAGTCATTAACAATTCAAGCGTTTTTATTTATATCAAATTTTAGCATCTATATATTTAACCTGCATCTTACTTGACAGAATGATATTCTATATAAACAACAACACATCCAATGGCTGCACGAAAATTTGCACGTGTGCTCAAAAGAGAGCAAATATGTGATAATCCAACCAGCTTGATTCATATAAGTTAATATAACTTGTTTTGCAATTGTTGTTAAATAAATAAAATTTACATTTTTACATAATATAAATATATAACAAGGTCTTTGTCTTATCAGTTAAGCATATCATAACGATATCACAGAAACGCTTTATGTCCCGTCAGGCATACTAATTTGCCCAGCAATTCCATAGAAACGTTTTGTCACACAATGTAACAGTTATATACAGGATCTCGCAAAAACATCATAGTGTTCTGACAATTTTACATATCAATAGATCACAGGAATATATATACACAATGATCATGTCAGGGTATCGGGTCGACCATCACTGCGCCATTGAAACGTTCTTTTTTAAGAACGCCGATGTGGCGCAGCGGTACATATAAGCTGCTGGTATTTCTGGCTAGGCGATTGGGTGCCGTAGATCGTGAGTTCGAGGCCCGCTCAGGGTATGAGTCAAAAAGATGTCTTCTTTCGTCATTTGTGTTTTTAAGCTATATATATATATTGACGAACTTTTTTCCATACAAATTATAAATTATGACAAGAAAACTCTTTGTCATATTCGTTATATATTTTACTTAGATATGACAGTAACGTCTTATGTCTAACCAGTTTTGAACCTTAACAAGTGCCATAGAGAAACGCTTTATCTCGGTTCTATTATGGACGTTTACTAGATATCACAAGGAATTGATACTTATTAGATTTCGCAGACAATTGATACTTAATAGATATCGCAGAAAATGGATACGTAATAGATATCGCAGAGAATAGATACTTACTAGATACCACAGATAATTGAAACTTGCAAGATATCACAAGAAATGGATACTTACTAGATATCGCAAAGAATGGATATTTACTAGAAATCGCAGAGAATGGATACTTACTAGAAATCGCTGAGTCTGGACACTTACTAGATACCACAGAGAATGGACACTTACTAGATATCGCAGAGACTGGATACTTACTAGATATCACAGAGACTGGATACTTACTAGATACCATAGAGAATGGACACTTACTAGATATCACAGAGAATGGACACTTACTAGATATCACAGAGAATTGACACTTACTAGATATCACAGAGAATGGACACTTACTAGATATCACAGAGAATGGACACTTACTAGATATCACAGAGACTGGATACTTACTAGATATCACAGAGAATGGACACTTACGTGATATCACAGAGACTGGATACTTACTAGATATCACAGAGAATGGACACTTACTAGATATCACAGAGACTGGACATTTACTAGATACAATAGAGAATGGATACTTACTAGATATCAGGGAATGGACACTTACTTGATACCACAGAGAATGGACATTTAATAGATATAACAGAGAATGGACACTTACTAGATATCACAGAGACTGGATACGTACTAGATACAATAGAGAATGGACACTTACTAGATATCACAGAGACTGGATACTTACTAGATAGCACAGAGACTGGATACTTACTAGATACCATAGAGAATGGATACTTACTAGATATCACAGAGAATGGACATTTACTAGATACAATAGAGAATGGATACTTACTAGATATCAGAGAATGGACACTTACTAGATACCACAGAGAATGGACATTTACTAGATATCACAGAGACTGGACACTTACTAGATATCACAGAGACTGGATACTTACTAGATATCACAGAGAATGGACACTTACTAGATACCACAGAGAATGGACACTTACTAGATATCACAGAGAATGGACACTTACTAGATATCACAGAGAATGGACATTTACTAGATATCACAGAGAATGGACACTTACTAGATATCACAGAGAATGGACACTTACTAGATATCACAGAGACTGGATACTTACTAGATACCATAGAGAATGGACACTTACTAGATATCACAGAGACTGGACATTTACTAGATACAATAGAGAATGGATACTTACTAGATATCAGAGAATGGACACTTACTAGATACCACAGACAATGGACATTTACTAGATATCACAGAGAATGGACACTTACTAGATATCACAGAGACTGGATACTTACTAGATATCACAGAGAATGGACACTTACTAGATACCACAGAGAATGGACACTTACTAGATATCACAGAGAATGGACACTTACTAGATATCACAGAGAATGGACATTTACTAGATATCACAGAGAATGGACACTTACTAGATATCACAGAGAATGGACACTTACTAGATATCACAGAGACTGGATACTTACTAGATACCATAGAGAATGGACACTTACTAGATATCACAGAGACTGGACATTTACTAGATACAATAGAGAATGGATACTTACTAGATATCAGAGAATGGACACTTACTAGATACCACAGAGAATGGACATTTACTAGATATCACAGAGAATTGGACACTAACTAGATATCACAGAGACTGGATACTTACTAGATACCACAGAGAATAGACACTTACTAGATATCGCAGAGACTGGACATTTACTAGATACCACAGAGAATGGACATTTACTAGATATCACAGAGAATGGACATTTACTAGATATCGCAGAGAATGGACATTTACTAGATACCACAGATAATGGACACTTACTAGATATCACAGAGAATGGACACTTACTAGATACCACAGAGAATGGACACTTACTAGATATCACAGAGAATGGACACTTACTAGATACCACAGAGAATGGACACTTACTAGATACCACAGAGAATGGACACTTACTAGATATCACAGAGAATGGACACTTACTAGATACCACAGAGAATGGACACTTACTAGACATCACAGAGAATGGACACTTACTAGATACCACAGAGAATGGACACTTACTAGATATCACAGAGAATGGACACTTACTAGATACCACAGAGACTGGACACTTACTAGATACCACAGAGAATGGACACTTACTAGATACCACAGAGACTGGACACTTACTAGATATCACAGAGAATGGACACTTACTAGATACCACAGAGAATGGACACTTACTAGATATCACAGAGACTGGATACTTACTAGATATCACAGAGAATGGACACTTACCGGATACCACAGAGAATGGACACTTACTAGATACCACAGAGAATGGACATTTACTAGATATCACAGAGAATGGACACTTACTAGATATCACAGAGACTGGATACTTACTAGATATCACAGAGACTGGATACTTACTAGATACCACAGAGACTGGACACTTACTAGATACCACAGAGAATGGACACTTACTAGATACCACAGAGAATGGACACTTACTAGATATCACAGAGACTGGATACTTACTAGATACCATAGAGAATGGACACTTACTAGATATCACAGAGACTGGATACTTACTAAATATCACAGAGAATGGACACTTACTAGATATCACAGAGACTGGATACTTACTAGATATCACAGAGAATGGATACTTACTAGATACCACAGAGAATGGACACTTACTAGATATCACAGAGACTGGATACTTACTAGATACCACAGAGACTGGACACTTACTAGATACCACAGAGAATGGACACTTACTAGATATCACAGAGAATGGACACTTACTAGATATCACAGAGAATGGATACTTACTAGATACCACAGAGAATGGACACTTACTAGATATCACAGAGACTGGATACTTACTAGATACCATAGAGAATGGACACTTACTAGATATCACAGAGACTGGATACTTACTAGATATCACAGAGAATGGACACTTACTAGATATCACAGAGACTGGATACTTACTAGATATCACAGAGAATGGACATTTACTAGATATCACAGAGAATGGACATTTACTAGATATCACAGAGACTGGATACTTTCTAGATACCACAGAGAATGGACACTTACTAGATATCACAGAGAATGGATACTTACTAGAAATCGCAGAGACTGGACACTTACTAGATATCACAGAGAATGGACACTTACTAGATATCATAGAGAATGGACATTTACTAGATATCACAGAGAATGGATACTTACTAGATATCACAGAGACTGGACACTTACTAGATACCACAGAGAATGGATACTTACTAGATATCACAGAGACTGGACACTTACTAGATACCACAGATAATGGATACTTACTAGATATCACAGAGACTGGACATTTACTAGATATCACAGAGACTGGACATTTACTAGATATCACAGAGAATGGACATTTACTAGATATCACAGAGACTGGACATTTACTAGATATCACAGAGAATGGACATTTACTAGATATCACAGAGAATGGACATTTACTAGATATCACAGAGACTGGACATTTACTAGATATCACAGAGAATGGACACTTACTAGATATCATAGAGAATGGATACTTACTAGGTAAACAAGGAATGGCATATTACTAGATATCACAAGAAATCGATAATTACTAGAATCACAAGGAACAGTATCTGATACAAAAATATCATAAATATTTCAGTCTTTTTATTCAAATTTACGTACCTATGTGACAGCAAACATAAAAGAGTTATCTCCCTTTTGATAAAACGGATTGTGGATCAGATCAGCCCAATATCAGTTTATACGAGCTAGAGCTGGATCGCAAATTTTGATTATAAGAATCATTATTTATTTTTAAATAACGTATCTTTGTTTAAACAAAAGATGAAAATAATTGTTCGATTCATTTTATCAAAAAGTCAGCATTTATTGAAACCGTGTACTAATCTTTTGAAATATGCGAGATATATCTAAATCGATTTCATACGTTCATCGCCTTGATATCAGTATCAACTATACTCTACCAGCAAAGAGTTTGTACCATACCACCTTAATCTGAAGATATCATCCACCTTTAATCTGGTTGGCCTATTGTTCTATCTGTGTTTGAGGGACACATCTTACTTTTCCATACATAGCAGAACCAGAGAGCTGATTCAAAATGTATTTTTTTCGTTTCCACTTTTCCTAATTCATCTCTTCAATTTATATATCGAGCGCCATTTCGCGTTGACGTAGTTGGTTTGTAAAGAAACTCGTCAGTATGTGAACTGACAGTATATTTCATAGTTAAAGCAGGCTAATGATGGATGATATAATTCATCAGAGCAAACCAAAAACAAAAACAAACAAACGAGAATAGCAGCAACGATGTTATTGTTTATTTTGCCTGTTTTAGTAAGCAGGCGATCACGTCTTGTTTATTTTTCTCGATGATCTCACATTTCATAAATATAAATTAAATTTTGATGAATTTGCCTATGATGACTCCATATTACCACCGGTACACATTCTTAACATTTAATATTTATCTAGGAAATAGACCTAAATTTCGCTTTTTTGTCTGGGCAATAGACCTTATATTTGCTTTTTTGTCAAGGCGATAGACCTAACATTTGCTATTTGGTCCAGGCGATACAGTATTGGGGTAAGTTCAATAATTATCCTCCCTAAACACAACCAACCACAAACGCGCACACACGTACACATTCACTTCAACCTTGTAACTAACTACGATAGAAAAAAAATATCAATATCTCCGTTTATGACTTTTTGTTACTTGACTTTGTCAGAAATGATGGATTATCTTATCTAATGAGGCTGGTGCACGAATCCAGGTTTAATTATTGCTTATTTACAAATATTTGAGAAAACAATGATATATTTGACACATTAAAAGAATACTATAATCTCAATTCAATAAATATCGATATTGTATGCTTGTTGTATCTGTAACTTAATTCGTGATTAAATGTTCTATTCACTCGCCTGTTATCTGTATTTTTTGTATCTTAGGGTTGGACAAAAACGATCGAAGATATCAACATAATGACAGGTTTGGAGTTATACAGTAGAGCCAAAAAATCAATAAAATAAAACTGCTCGATCAGTTGATGCAGGCATATCAAAATCTATGAGTCGGGGTGCACTAGCTGCATAGCTCACAAAATTTCATGGTTATCAATATAAGACTTAAAAACAAGTAAAAGCACAGATATAAATGTATTAAAAAAGGACGAGCTTCATTAATACGTAATAAAAGTATACAAGTAACAGCATTAATATCTTAAAACATCTTTAAACAAAACAATGTAGACGAGGACAGACGAATGGACGAAATAACAAAATTGAAGGAATATAACTCTTGTCCTTTTCAAGAGAATTAAACCTTAATTTTTATTGAAGGGCGGAATTTTATGTCAATAACACCATGAAAACAATTATCATTTTCAAAGTGCCGTAAGTGTAAGCAAATATACAATGTGTAATGGTTCTTATGATTATTGCATTAGATAAAATTAACCGGAAATGAATAGTTTATATACAGCCACGTCAGGATGTCTGGTTGTAGTATTAGGATTATAGGATTATATTTATGGGATATATAGAGTTTGGTCGATTAGTATTTTCCACCCTCCATATGTTAGTGGCGTCGTACTAAACAACTGCTGAGTGTGTTGAGGGGAAAAATTATCACCAAACACCAAACAATGATGCTAACCTAAAGATGGTTTTTCTTTGTTTATTTGTAATGAAACAATAGCACCAGATATGATTTTACATCTTCAAAAAATGAAGACATTTTAGAGGATGTGCTAAACAAGACAATAAAGACAGTTTAAAGTTAGATACAGAAGAACCAAAATGAATAAAACTGTACGATACAGCTGTTTGGACCTCATAAGAGCCTGAAGTATTGATCGTAGGCGGCGACCAAAAACACCAGTTAGGTAAAAATAAATGACAAAATCTGGATGGGGAGGTGAAAAGGCCCATAATTCAATAAATTTCAAGAGTTTCTATATTGGATTTCAAGAGAACGTTAGATACATGATTTGATTTGATTGTACAAATAAAGCTTTGTACACTGTTTTTTTTTTTATTGTTCCGTTGTCATCAAATGACGTTAACGTTAACAATGAATGTCGACACTGACAATTAAAAATGTATACATTATTACCGTTTGTGTCACGTAACAAAAACAGCTATATCACGTATGATTAACCATCCAGTTTGACTGCTGACCAAAACTACAGCTATACATTTAATACCTGACGGAATTTTACTTCCAAGAATTTCAGAGTCGAACTCCCCTGCTACGAAGTTCCCTAACAGGTGACCCTTCGTATGGCATGGTTCAGAATCACTAACTCTCACATTTCCTGCAACAAGCGAGTCTTTTCTATTTTTTGCGTCTCCTGTTGAAACGATTATTTTCCTTACAGTCATAGGCCATCTATATACAATTTCAAAAAAGCTTCTCTTACGAGGGTCTGTAGCCCAGAAAAATGAGGACGAATGGTTATAGGCATGTCCTGGTCCATACCCTTCAGCCCAATTCATATTTGTAAGAATAGACGCCTTAGGGTTATCTCCCTTTGGCACCTCAATGATAGGTAAATCTGCTTCACCAAAACCTTTAAATTTTTTATCAACGGATGGCATCATTTTATGTTCTAATGATGACCATTTCCCCATGTGTTGAAATAAAGATGGCGATGAATGAATCGGTGCATTCTGTCCCAGTATCCGGAAGACATGACCTAAAAGGAGATCACAAGGTTTGGAGTCGTAATACGCTAATAATGTGTGTGCTAATCGTTCAAGGTGGATAGAGCGAAACAGTTTTCCTATAAAGCCTAACTCTGTAAATTCTAAACAAATCCAGAAACGTTTTGTCTTGTTCACAAATGTTTCTATATCGTCCACAAAATGCTGGGCACAAACGACATCGTCCTCCAGCTGGATGTAGTACTCTGATATGTTTTTAGAATAAAGCATCACAAAAGCAAAATCCAGATTTTGTTTAGACCTCCATAGTGTTCGCTCTGCGGAGTCACGTAGAGCTCCCTTGACGTGACTGATTTTGAAATCCGGATAGATAGCCATGGGAGCTTTAACAACTTGTAGCATACCATCCTCAAAATAATCTTTAAAATTTGAATAAAGTTTTGCAGCCATTTCTAGGTTCCATGTTTCATTGAAATCAGCCACAAATATGACGACAGTAATTCGGGACCTCTCGTCGTCGTCTGTATTGTCTATTATAGATTTAATGGTGCCCATAATGTAGTGTCGGTCGTTCGGGCGCCTCACCGAGGGTATTCCTAATGTCAATAAACCTGCAAAAATACATATGATTGATCAATCTAGTTATATTTCTCAACAGACTTAAAACCATACCCGAAATACAAGAGCTTTTCGGTAATTCTAACAGCAATTCCTAAAACGGGATCTGTTAAAGCACATAATAGAACAAATTAAAATTTTAGATCGCGTGTGTAGTCAAACAGGCAGGGATGTCATGACGAGGATCTCCAGCAGGCGTTACATATGTAACATTTATCACTGACACATTCTGTTCCCTAGTTTACACAAATAAAACATTTATAGGACATTTACACTCATTTATATTGTAACAATATTCTATTCCGCACTTTAAAGAATGAAGACGTGAACGTCATGAAGGCCACTTGTGTTAAAAACAGAATTTAATTCGGTCTTGAAATACAGTATGGGACATTCAACTGACGGATTCATTCAAATATTGAATCAAACTTTTACAAGAGGCCATTGTTTTCTCATCAATTCATAGACTGCTAACCCCTTTTCCCGCAAACGGTCTATTGGTTTAGCAACGTGTTCTCATTCCATACGATTCCCCATTAATATAAAGCCTTTTTAAATCCCTTGAAACTTTCATATAAAGATCATAAATCGCTATGCACTGCCTCTCTTAAAATGCATTAAATTGATACCACCAACAAATGGAAACAAATACTAACAGCATCGCAATAAAGATCACCTCTATAACCGAAAGTTGCCTATATGTTATACTATAGTATGTAGCTTTTGGTTTTGTTTTGAAATAAACAACAGCCTGTTCTACTTTTTCAGTTCTTTTTGTTGCCGATGTAGAAGCTTTAATATAAAAAAAACATTGTTCATCCACAGAAATACGTATTAATAGAGCACCACTCCCTCATCCCTACAAATATCCCATGAACAAGACATCATTTTTCCATCGCTATAAGCATATCCATAAGGATACAAAACACCACTATTGTATCATTACACTCCTTTCTTATGTCATAGACTTTCTCATCCTACATTCTGATACTCTCATTAAACAGATTTCACAATACTTTCTAAGGTAATTTTATGTAGCGTATTCATTATAACGAGGAGTATTTGATATATAGAGAAAATGAGAGTGAAAGACGAAAAGTGTTCATTGATATACTTCGTCGTACGCTAATGATACGTATAGATAGATTTTACCATTGTGACGCTTACTTTTCCTTTGTCGATGGTGACCATATAATGGAGATGTGGAGCTCCACCACGTCAAATTAGCATGTAGGCCTAGTTTCATCGTCAGCTCTGATACGGAATTAAGTCCAGGAATAGAAGTCAAAGACGACTTCGGCATTGATACCTGAAAACAACCTCAGGTTATAATTACGTGTACGGTACATTATCGGTACAATAATGAGTTATCGGGAAACTATCGTCAATACCTCCATGGTAACGATTAAGACAGTGAAAAAATATAAGGTATTTTTATATTCATTACTTCGATTCGAGAATCATTAACCTGGAAACTTGACATAACATTTTCTCGTGAATATCATAAATCCTGTGACTTATAGCTCTCGGTAAAATATGATGTAACTTTTACTTGTATGAAGCCAATACCTTTAACAATTACCCCAGTATAAACATTGTAACTGGCAGTGACGTCACAAACAGTATATCTTGTCAAAAGTACCAGCTTTCACTCGGGTTAATAAGCACCTAAAACGGGTCATTACATGATAAAGTGGTGGTAAATAGCGAAAACACCAGAAAAAACAACAAATACTATATAGTTATATCGGGTTATTAATTTCACGGTTGTCTCAGTCGGGTATTGCATTTTATGCAACAACGCCTTGTTAACATTCTTCAGCAAACACTTCTATACATTTGTTTGTATAAAGAAAATATTCGCGGGGTATTTTGTTTTCGCGCTGTATTTAATGACCGCTAAAATCACCAACTATACAGTATAAGCACGTGAGGTCATACACAGGTCGTCATGATGTAGGAACACATCACAAGGTGTATCCTCCTGTCAGTGTTTACAAATAAGTATAGAGAAGCAGCACGCATGTAATTAGAGTGATGAACTAATTAATTTTCGTCATGGTTCATTGATTTAATGGTCTATTCGATTTTGTCGCATGTGGGAACACACAATTGATTTTTTTCATGGTTTATTGAATTTAGGCACGTGGAGAAGTTATTGAGAATGTGGTAACTTGATTGACCTATAGCTAGTGTCCGATATATAGCGTAAAGATAGAAAATGGGACTCAGTCCACGTTATCATATTGTAGAGAAAAAATGTGAAATCTGTATACAACACTGAGAAAAAATTCAATCACTATCATTACTTCTGTCGTCGTCGTCGTCGTCGTTGTCGTTGTCTTGTCGTTGTTGTTTGAGAAATAAAATATGAAGTCGCGTAATTGCAGGGGCTTTGTGATATCCAAAGATTGCAGAACCATACATCAAAATACTATTTAAATTAGTGTCAAAAACAGAAAGACGAAATTCAACATTAAAAAAGTGTTTTTCTGCACATTTTGTATAAGGCATATGTTTATTTTGAGCTTTTGTAAACTTATTATGTCTATAATTATCAGTTATATTTACATCTCTTTTTAAAAAAATGGTATGATAATTCCAATATTCTCATAATCCGGAAAGAAACCAGAACTAAAAAAACATTAATAGCTCTTTTAAACAAGGAAACAAAGTATATTTGCATGCTACAAATAATTCATTAAGTAAACAGCCGATACCATAGGCCTTATAGCGTTTTAAATTACCTATTACATTTAAAACCTCTCTCTCAGAGATATCTTCATTTAATTCTTCGTAAAGCTTGATATTATTACACGAATTATCGTATTGTTTCATGAACCCACAGGCAGACCCGCGAATCTTTCAGGATTAAAAGCTGAACACTCGTCATCCTATTGGACTTAATCAATACAGATAATTCAGTACACCAATCTCCTGTTTACAACCAAAGAAACCAAAACATTGGTAACATCACAATTGGAAACGTAATTGATGACGTCACAAATTGATCACGATGTTGATAATGTCATAGATAGATCTCAAAATTGATGACGTCATAGATGGACCATACAAATGATGTCCTAACGATAACAATGACATCATAAAAGCTAATGTAAACTAAGACTGTAAGCCGATGACTAATACAGAGGCCCAGATTGTGAATGTTTTGGCAACAACTAACATGTCAAACTGTATCAACATTCGACCAAAGATGATTACGATCGGCTGAATTATAGCTCTTTATTGAAAAACCTGTTTATAGTGATCGGTTACCATAGTAACCATAATTTTGAGGGGGGAGGGGGGGGGGGGGTAGTTGCATGCACATCTACACATGGTTCTTTATGATTTAGTTTATATTTGTGTGAAGTTTCATTGGTATCGGATCACAAGTTTAGGAGGAGTTTTCCAGACACACTTTAACTTCGGAGAGATGGACAGACAGACAACTAAGCTGATTCCAGTATACCCCCAACAATGTAACTTCGTTGTGGTGGTGGTGGTTGGAGGGAGGGCGGTATGGTGTGGTGGCGGTAGGGAAGGCGGTATGGTGGTGGTGGGAGGGAGGGGGCGGCATGACAAGCATTGCCCTTATGAAGGGGAGATTCTCTCCCAAAAACGTAGCCAGCAATAGTGACTTATAAATATTGCTATCTCTTTAAGTACATACATGCTGCTACAGGTATAACGATGAATTTCATAGTGATAACAAGTACATAGTGAATTATTGAAGAGGTATAAATAGTGACTTATAAATATTGCTATATCTTTAAATACATACATGCTGCTACAGGTATAACGATGAATTTCATAGTGATAACAAGTACATAGTGAATTATTGAAGAGGTATAAATATTAAAGAGTCGATAATCAGGCACAAATACGTCGGCCCAGGTGAATTACCATACAATCGATAGAATATTTGAGTATGTGTATTGAAAAATATTGACACCAGCTATTCTACCTACTTTGATTCCTACATATTACATTTTCTCTGATATTAGATTTCTTTGTTTGATACCAATTTATCAATGTTACACCGCTAGTCATATAAACTGTGTTTGTGTTTGTATATGGTTTATATCTAATACATCAATAAGCATGCCTTCAGAAACCCTATTTCGATTTTCCTTTGTATTCTGAAATTGTCTTGCATATGCCGATGATTTCTTTCTTCTAACCTATGTAAAGAGCGGTTGTCCAAACCAGACTGTATAGAATACAGGAGAAATGCGTTAACTGAATATGAAAACCTGTCTTTGCGAAAACACATCTCAATAAGAATGTGCCGGATGTAAGAAAGTGCTATTTTGATATTTTACCTTCCGTCTCGTTTCTTTCTCGTTACATTCACAGTTTCGTTTCCCCGCTGCAAATAAACAAAAAGGTAATTTAGTTTTAAAAAAGAAGAAAAAAACAATTCAAATTCTACTATAAAAGTACCAAATTTAAAATGATAATGAAAATGATAACACACATTTCAGCCGATATCATTAATACTTTCTTTGTCAGTCCGTCATCATCATCTCATCCGATGACTTTCATGCTGGTGTGACCTACAGTAGTTAGATCACAGTAATTGCTTCCATTAATGTATATTTGAATATGTAAAATATATATATAAATCCAACAGTTCCAGAAACAAGCTCCAATACTGGCAATAGGAGACTTTTAGTATGCTGTTATTATTCCTCATGTCAATGATATCGCAATAATGGTTTGATCATTTGGATATCATTTACAACCCGACCACCAGATTTGTAGACAAACTAACTACATTTAACAATAATTGCAGACATCACGTGGCACTTTCGCTATGTTCAATATGCAAGACCACGTTGTCAGCATGTATCTACGGAAACAATTTTGTTTACATGTTCAGATGAATAAGTGAGATGGATGAATAAGTGAGATGGATGTCGTTTTAGTTCGAGAGCTTTGTGCTGCACTTTATCAATTTCTGCAAAAGTGTTTCTCTTATTAAAGGGCCGATGGAAAAAAACAACTATTCCTTGTATGATAAATACAGCAGGGCCTCTAATTATACCCAAATCATGACAATAGATTACCATTTATCTAAATCATGACAATAAGTATACTGAAAGTCTATCGGAGCATTCTCTTCCTACATGTCATTTATTGTTTAAGTGTATGGTGTATTCCTTGCAATAAAATATACATCTAAAATCGAAAAGATTTTTAAGTTACAAAAATGAGCTACCATGATTGTATTGAACATCAAAGATATTTTAATTCCTTCGTGTAGTACTCTTTTTAACAGTCTCTGATAGATGTCTATATCTGTTTTCATGAGTTTAGGAAAGCAATTGCCACTTTTAAAATTCTAAAACAGCAATTTCCAAAACTTTTAAACTCTGTGTTTTCATATATAAAGGACGTGTCTTACAGAACTACCAGATAGACTATGTCCCTTTACAGAAAAACGAAAATATATCGGCGTTTATAAAGCTGCTGTGTTTTATGGGATGACCTTAGTGATGTTTTTAAACAGTCGTGCAGTGTAGATGTTTTTTAAAAAAAGAAATATATTGAAAAGTTTTACAGTAAGTAGCCAGTGTGATACATATGATATATGTGATACTTATTCAGTTCTACATTGAGATAGTATTAATTATCAGTCTTCCATGACTGTACATATGTATAACAGGGCCGTATTTTAAAGCAGACAATGTCTAAACGTGTTACCATATAGAAATAAAAGCTATGAATAAATAAAGCTAGGTAGCTAGGAATAAGGAGTACAGCTGTGAGTTGCATGAATAGGGCATTGTATGATTGACTGGAAGCTTCCAGGGAGTTGAACATTTACAACTTCAATGTGCTATACTTCAAAATATATCTATGATAGGATTGGACATCAGGCGATGTAAATGGTGTGCTGGGCCATATTTTACATACGAACATTGACGAATTGGAATCTTCGCGCAATATATTCAGATTTGTGGTAAACTATCCATATTTAATAAATTTAAAGTAATCTACAGCTATGGCCATGATGTCAAAAAATAAACACAAAAGCATTGAAATAAAACTCACGAATTCGTAGTCATTTCAAATCTATCATTTTTCTTTTAAGTTTAAGTATATCGTCCCGTGAACAGCCATTTTGAGGCGGGGTCTCCTTGTATTAGTGTGTGACTACCTCACTGAACGGTCAGTTACATGCTATCCAGAGCAATAAAAGGAAAGCTTCTTGCCCAAGGAAGCAATCAGCATAGAGCGGTTCGTATCTCAACTTCCCGAGAAACACTAACCGACACGGATAGGAAGCGTCAAGCCACGCACCTCGAATCTTCACTTGAGGTTACATGATCGTCTTTCCGACTGAGGGCCCCTTAGATAACCTTATGTCTATCTACAGTTGTCTACAAAACACTATTAAAACATCGTTTCATCATCACAATTAAATCATGAAATTTCATCACCAATATTATATAAATGAGTAATTATTCAAAATAAAACATATCATAATATCTTGTGGTACATATTGTTTCTTCGCGGATTATATACACAAATCTACTGTATTATATCAAGCTAATGTTAAAGAAAAGAAAAAAAAGAAAAGAAAAAAAAAAGAGACCTAATTAACGTATCACTACGCTAATGGAACCCGTTATTATGGGCCAGATGTGTATTACTTTTCCAATTATTTAACAGTACGGTATGATCAATATCATCATTGATTTCTGAGGCAGTTACTTTCTTTATTGCCGATAAGAATGGTACGTGTATACATATTAAACATATGAGTTACATAGGAAATAACTACTATGATGTATGTCGTTAATGAGATCGACGTTGATGATGCTGTTGCTGATGATGAAGAAGCTTACCTTGACTGTAGTAGGAAAGGTGATAGTTGACTAAGATTATTACAACACCAACCAGACAAATCTGTAAGCCAATCCTCTGGATGCTACGATTTGATTTCATGATGCTGCAAAATAAAATTGTATCTGTTTTGAAAAAAGTTGTATTTCAGTAAACTGTGGGTAGTTATAAATTAACCTCCCGTACACATCCAGCAGGTAAAAACTGTGTCCATCCAATATGATTAGGTCAATCCTTCACTCCAATGATAATAGAATAGTTTATGTCATCCAACAAAATAGTATTTGCGGTCCAATATTTTCAGACTATGCACAGCTTTATAGAAACATGCATTGTTTAGTATGGCATTAGTTAGCTATACAAATCAATGCTTATCTTTATGTCTTATCATTGATCGCACTGTGAAACAGATAGTGACAATGATGACGCCTAACTTATCGCCACTTTCGTGTATCATCTATGTACTCTGATACATTTACGCCGGTACTACTAACATCACTGACTACACACACTCCAGTGAATATCTATCTACAGTGATACATTTACCTCAGAACCACTAACATCACTGACTACACACTCCAGTGAATATCTACCTACAGTGATACATTTACCTCAGAACCACTAACATCACTGACTACACACTCCAGTGAATATCTACCTACAGTGATACATTTACCTCAGAACCACTAACATCACTGACTACACACTCCAGTGTATATCTACCACTAACATCACTGACTACACACTCCAGTGTATATCTACCACTAACATCACTGACTACACACACTCTAGTGTATATCTACCACTAACATCACTGACTACATACTCCAGTGTATATCTACCACTAACATCACTGACTACACACTCCAGTGAATATCTACCACTAACATCACTGACTACACACTCCAGTGTATATCTACCACTAACATCACTGACTACACACTCCAGTGTATATCTACCACTAACATCACTGACTACACACTCCAGTGTTTATCTACCACTAACATCACTGACTACACACTCCAGTGTATATCTACCACTAACATCACTGACTACACACTCCAGTGTATATCTACCACTAACATCACTGACTACACACTCCAGTGTTTATCTACCACTAACATCACTGACTACACACTCCGGTGTTTATCTACCACTAACATCACTGACTACACACTGCAGTGTTTATCTACCACTAACATCACTGACTACATACTCCAGTGTTTATCTACCCACAGTGATACATTTACCTCAGAACTACTAACATCACTGACTACACACTCCAGTGTATATCTACAACTGACATCACTGACTACACACTCCAGTGTTTATCTACCACTAACATCACTGACTACACACTCCAGTGAATATCTACCACTAACATCACTGACTACACACTCTAGTGTATATCTACCACTAACATCACTGACTACACACTCCAATGTTTATCTACCACTAACATCACTGACTACACACTCCAGTGAATATATACCACTTACATCACTGACTACACACTCCAGTGAATATATACCACTAACATCACTGACTACACACTCCAGTGTATATCTACCTACAGTGATACATTTACCTCGGAACCACTAACATCACTGACCACACACTCCAGTGTTTATCTACCACTAACATCACTGACTACACACTCCAGTGAATATCTACCACTAACATCACTGACTACACACTCCAGTGTTTATCTACCACAGTGATACATTTAACTTTGGAACCACTGACATCACTGACTACACACTCCAGTGTTTATCTACCACTAACATCACTGACTACACACACTCCAGTGAATATATACCACTAACATCACTGACTACACACTCCAGTGTTTATCTACCACTAACATCACTGACTACACACACTCCAGTTAATATATACCACTAACATCACTGACTACACACTCCAGTGTTTATCTACCACTAACATCATTGACTACACACTCCAGTGAATATCTACCACTAACATCACTGACTACACACTCCAGTGTTTATCTACCACTAACATCACTGACTACACACTCTAGTGTATATCTACCACTAACATCACTGCCTACACACACTCCAGTGTATATCTACCACTAACATCACTGACTACACACCCAAGTGTATATCTACCACTAACATCACTGACTACACACTCCAGTGTATATCTACCACTAACATCACTGCCTACACACACTCCAGTGTATATCTACCACTAACATCACTGACTACACACTCCAGTGTTTATCTACCACTAACATCACTGACTACACACTCCGGTGTTTATCTACCACTAACATCACTGACTACACACTGCAGTGTTTATCTACCACTAACATCACTGACTACATACTCCAGTGTTTATCTACCCACAGTGATACATTTAACTCAGAACTACTAACATCACTGACTACACACTCCAGTGTATATCTACAACTGACATCACTGACTACACACTCCAGTGTTTATCTACCACTAACATCACTGACTACACACTCCAGTGAATATCTACCACTAACATCACTGACTACACACTCTAGTGTATATCTACCACTAACATCACTGACTACACACTCCAATGTTTATCTACCACTAACATCACTGACTACACACTCCAGTGAATATATACCACTTACATCACTGACTACACACTCCAGTGAATATATACCACTAACATCACTGACTACACACTCCAGTGTATATCTACCTACAGTGATACATTTACCTCGGAACCACTAACATCACTGACCACACACTCCAGTGTTTATCTACCACTAACATCACTGACTACACACTCCAGTGAATATCTACCACTAACATCACTGACTACACACTCCAGTGTTTATCTACCTACAGTGATACATTTAACTTTGGAACCACTGACATCACTGACTACACACTCCAGTGTTTATCTACCACTAACATCACTGACTACACACACTCCAGTGAATATATACCACTAACATCACTGACTACACACTCCAGTGTTTATCTACCACTAACATCACTGACTACACACACTCCAGTGAATATATACCACTAACATCACTGACTACACACTCCAGTGTTTATCTACCACTAACATCATTGACTACACACTCCAGTGAATATCTACCACTAACATCACTGACTACACACTCCAGTGTTTATCTACCACTAACATCACTGACTACACACTCTAGTGTATATCTACCACTAACATCACTGCCTACACACACTCCAGTGTATATCTACCACTAACATCACTGACTACACACCCAAGTGTATATCTACCACTAACATCACTGACTACACACTCCAGTGTATATCTACCACTAACATCACTGCCTACACACACTCCGGTGTATATCTACCACTGACATCACTGACTACACACTCCAGTGTATATCTACCACTAACATCACTGACTACACACTCTAGTGTATATCTACCACTAACATCACTGAAGAGTGTGTATATCTACCACTAACATCACTGACTACACACTCCAGTGTATATCTACCACTAACATCACTGACTACACACTCCAGTGTATATCTACCACTAACATCACTGACTACACACTCCAGTGTTTATCTACCACTAACATCACTGACTACACACACTCCAGTGAATATATACCACTGACATCACTGACTACACACTCCAGTGTATATCTACCACTAACATCACTGACTACACACTCCAGTGTATATCTACCACTAACATCACTGACTACACACTCCAGTGTATATCTACCACTAACATCACTGACTACACACTCCAGTGTATATCTACCACTAACATCACTGACTACACACTCCAGTGAATATCTACCACTAACATCACTGACTACACACTCCAGTGTATATCTACCACTAACATCACTGACTACACACTCCAGTGTATATCTACCACTAACATCACTGACTACACACACTCCAGTGTATATCTACCACTAACATCACTGACTACACACTACAGTGAATATATACCACTAACATCACTGACTACACACTCCAGTGTATATCTACCACTAACATCACTGACTACCACTCCAGTGATTATCTACTCAACTACTAACATCACTGATCTACACACTCCAGTGTTTATCTACCACTAACATCACTGACTACACACTCCAGTGTATATCTACCACTAACATCACTGACTACACACTCCAGTGTTTATCTACCACTAACATCACTGACTACACACTCCAGTGTTTATCTACCACTAACATCACTGACTACACACTCCAGTGTATATCTACCACTAACATCACTGACTACACACTCCAGTGTTTATCTATCACTGACATCACTGACTACACACTCCAGTGTATATCTACCACTAACATCACTGACTACACACTCCAATGTTTATCTACCACTAACATCACTGACTACACACTGCAGTGTTTATCTACCACTAACATCACTGACTACACACTCCAGTGTTTATCTACCACTAACATCACTGACTACACACTCCAGTGTTTATCTACCACTAACATCACTGACTACACACTCCAGTGTATATCTACCACTAACATCACTGACTACACACTCCAGTGTTTATCTACCACTAACATCACTGACTACACACTCCAGTGTTTATCTACCACTGACATCACTGACTACACACTCTAGTGTATATCTACCACTGACATCACTGACTACACACACTCCAGTGTTTATCTACCACTAACATCACTGACTACACACTCCAGTGTATATCTACCACTAACATCACTGACTACACACTCCAGTGTATATCTACCACTAACATCACTGACTACACACTCCAGTGTATATCTACCACTAACATCACTGACTACACACTCCAGTGTATATCTACCACTAACATCACTGACTACACACTCCAGTGAATATCTACCACTAACATCACTGACTACACACTCCAGTGTTTATCTACCACTAACATCACTGACTACACACTCCAGTGTATATCTACCACTAACATCACTGACTACACACTCCACTGTTACTACCACTAACATCACTGACTACACACTCCAGTGTATATCTACCACTAACATCACTGACTACACACTCCAGTGTATATCTACCACTAACATCACTGACTACACACTCCAGTGAATATCTACCACTAACATCACTGACTACATCACATCTACTAGTGATAATTATACTACCACTAACATCACTGACTACACACTCCAGTGTTTATCTACCACTACATCACTGACTACACACTCCAGTGTTATACTACTCATGATACACTCCGTAACATACATCACTGACTCCACTCCAGTGAATATATACCACTAACATCACTGACTACACACTCCAGTGAATATATACCACTAACATCACTGACTACACACTCCAGTGTTTATCTACCACTAACATCACTGACTACACACTCCAGTGATTATCTACCACTAACATCACTGACTACACACTCCAGTGAATATATACCACTAACATCACTGACTACACACACTCCAGTGAATATTATCTACCACTAACATCACTGACTACACACACTCCAGTGAATATATACCACTAACATCACTGACTACACACTCCAGTGTTTATCTACCACTAACATCACTGACTACACACACTCCAGTGAATATATACCACTAACATCACTGACTACACACTCCAGTGTTTATCTACCACTAACATCACTGACTACACACTCCAGTGAATATCTACCACTAACATCACTGACTACACACTCCAGTGTATATCTACCACTAACATCACTGACTACACACTCCAGTGTTTATCTACCACTAACATCACTGACTTCACACTCCAGTGTATATCTACCACTAACATCACTGACTACACACTCCAGTGTTTATCTACCACTAACATCACTGACTACACACTCTAGTGTATATCTACCTACAATGATACATTTACCTCGGAACCACTGACATCACTGACTACACACTCCAGTGTATATCTACCACTAACATCACTGACTACACACTCCAGTGTTTATCTACCACTAACATCACTGACTACACACTCCAGTGTTTATCTACCACTAACATCACTGACTACACACTCCAGTGTTTATCTACCACTAACATCACTGACTACACACTCCAGTGTATATCTACCACTAACATCACTGACTACACACTCCAGTGAATATCTACCACTAACATCACTGACTACACACTCCAGTGTTTATCTACCACTAACATCATTGACTACACACTCCAGTGTATATCTACCACTAACATCACTGACTACACACTCCAGTGTTTATCTACCACTAACATCACTGACTACACACTCCAGTGTATATCTACCACTAACATCACTGACTACACACTCCAGTGAATATATACCACTGACATCACTTACTACACACTCCAATGTTGATCTACTACTAACATCACTGACTACACACACTCCAGTGTATATCTACCACTAACATCACTGACTACACACTCCAGTGTATATCTACCACTAACATCACTGACTACACACTCCAGTGAATATCTACCACTAACATCACTGACTACACACTCCAGTGAATATCTACCACTAACATCACTGACTACACACTCCAGTGTTTATCTACCACTAACATCACTGACTACACACTCCAGTGTATATCTACCACTAACATCACTGACTACACACTCCAGTGTATATCTACCACTAACATCACTGACTACACACTCCAGTGTTTATCTACCACTAACATCACTGACTACACACTCCAGTGAATATCTACCACTAACATCACTGACTACACACTCTAGTGTATATCTACCACTGACATCACTGACTACACACTCCAGTGTATATCTACCACTAACATCACTGACTACACACTCCAGTGTTTATCTACCACTAACATCACTGACTACACACTCCAGTGTTTATCTACCACTAACATCACTGACTACACACTCCAGTGTTTATCTACCACTAACATCACTGACTACACACTCCAGTGAATATCTACCACTAACATCACTGACCACACACTCCAGTGTTTATCTACCACTAACATCACTGACTACACACACTCCAGTGTTTATCTACCACTAACATCACTGACTACACACTCCAGTGTATATCTACCACTAACATCATTGACTACACACTCTAGTGTATATCTACCACTAACATCACTGACTACACACTCCAGTGTTTATCTACCACTAACATCACTGACTACACACTCCTGTGTATATCTACCACTAACATCACTGACTTCACACTCCAGTGTTTATCTACCACTAACATCACTGACTACACACTCCAGTGTTTATCTACCACTAACATCACTGACTACACACTCCAATGTTTATCTACCACTAACATCACTGACTGCACACTCCAGTGTTTATCTACCACTAACATCACTGACTACACACTCCAGTGAATATCTACCACTAACATCACTGACTACACACTCCAGTGTTTATCTACCACTGACATCACTGACTACACACTCCAGTGAATATCTACCACTAACATCACTGACTACACACTCCAGTGTTTATCTACCACTAACATCACTGACTACACACTCCAGTGTATATCTACCACTAACATCACTGACTACACACTCCAGTGTATATCTACCACTAACATCACTGACTACACACTCCAGTGAATATCTACCTACAGTGATACATTTACCTCAGAACTACTAACATCACTGACTACACACTCCAGTGTATATCTACCACTAACATCACTGACTACACACTCCAGTGTATATCTACCACTAACATCACTGACTACACACTCCAGTGTTTATCTACCACTAACATCACTGACTACACACTCCAGTGTATATCTACCACTAACATCACTGACTACACACTCCAGTGTTTATCTACCACTAACATCACTGACTACACACTCCAGTGTATATCTACCACTAACATCACTGACTACACACTCCAGTGTTTATCTATCACTGACATCACTGACTACACACTCCAGTGTATATCTACCACTAACATCACTGACTACACACTCCAATGTTTATCTACCACTAACATCACTGACTACACACTGCAGTGTTTATCTACCACTAACATCACTGACTACACACTCCAGTGTTTATCTACCACTAACATCACTGACTACACACTCCAGTGTATATCTACCACTAACATCACTGACTACACACTCCAGTGTTTATCTACCACTAACATCACTGACTACACACTCCAGTGTTTATCTACCACTGACATCACTGACTACACACTCTAGTGTATATCTACCACTGACATCACTGACTACACACACTCCAGTGTTTATCTACCACTAACATCACTGACTACACACTCCAGTGTATATCTACCACTAACATCACTGACTACACACTCCAGTGTATATCTACCACTAACATCACTGACTACACACTCCAGTGTATATCTACCACTAACATCACTGACTACACACTCCAGTGTATATCTACCACTAACATCACTGACTACACACTCCAGTGAATATCTACCACTAACATCACTGACTACACACTCCAGTGTTTATCTACCACTAACATCACTGACTACACACTCCAGTGTATATCTACCACTAACATCACTGACTACATACTCCAGTGTATATTTACCACTAACATCACTGACTACACACTCCAGTGTTTATCTACCACTAACATCACTGACTACACACTCCAGTGTATATCTACCACTAACATCACTGACTACACACTCCAGTGTTTATCTACCACTAACATCACTGACTACACACTCCAGTGAATATCTACCTACAGTGATAAATTTACCTCAGAACTACTAACATCACTGACTACACACTCCAGTGTTTATCTACCACTAACATCACTGACTACACACTCCAGTGTATATATACCTACAGTGATACATTTACCTCAGAACTACTAACATCACTGACTACACACTCCAGTGAATATATACCACTAACATCACTGACTACACACTCCAGTGAATATATACCACTAACATCACTGACTACACACTCCAGTGAATATATACCACTAACATCACTGACTACACACACTCCAGTGAATATCTACCACTAACATCACTGACTACACACTCTAGTGTATATCTACCACTAACATCACCGACTACACACTCCAGTGAATATATACCACTAACATCACTGACTACACACTCCAGTGTTTATCTACCACTAACATCACTGACTACACACACTCCAGTGAATATATACCACTAACATCACTGACTACACACTCCAGTGTTTATCTACCACTAACATCACTGACTACACACACTCCAGTGAATATATACCACTAACATCACTGACTACACACTCCAGTGTTTATCTACCACTAACATCACTGACTACACACTCCAGTGAATATCTACCACTAACATCACTGACTACACACTCCAGTGTATATCTACCACTAACATCACTGACTACACACTCCAGTGTTTATCTACCACTAACATCACTGACTTCACACTCCAGTGTATATCTACCACTAACATCACTGACTACACACTCCAGTGTTTATCTACCACTAACATCACTGACTACACACTCTAGTGTATATCTACCTACAATGATACATTTACCTCGGAACCACTGACATCACTGACTACACACTCCAGTGTATATCTACCACTAACATCACTGACTACACACTCCAGTGTTTATCTACCACTAACATCACTGACTACACACTCCAGTGTTTATCTACCACTAACATCACTGACTACACACTCCAGTGTTTATCTACCACTAACATCACTGACTACACACTCCAGTGTATATCTACCACTAACATCACTGACTACACACTCCAGTGAATATCTACCACTAACATCACTGACTACACACTCCAGTGTTTATCTACCACTAACATCATTGACTACACACTCCAGTGTATATCTACCACTAACATCACTGACTACACACTCCAGTGTTTATCTACCACTAACATCACTGACTACACACTCCAGTGTATATCTACCACTAACATCACTGACTACACACTCCAGTGAATATATACCACTGACATCACTGACTACACACTCCAATGTTGATCTACTACTAACATCACTGACTACACACACTCCAGTGTATATCTACCACTAACATCACTGACTACACACTCCAGTGTATATCTACCACTAACATCACTGACCACACACTCCAGTGTTTATCTACCACTAACATCACTGACTACACACACTCCAGTGTTTATCTACCACTAACATCACTGACTACACACTCCAGTGTATATCTACCACTAACATCATTGACTACACACTCTAGTGTATATCTACCACTAACATCACTGACTACACACTCCAGTGTTTATCTACCACTAACATCACTGACTACACACTCCTGTGTATATCTACCACTAACATCACTGACTTCACACTCCAGTGTTTATCTACCACTAACATCACTGACCACACACTCTAGTGTTTATCTACCACTAACATCACTGACTACACACTCCAGTGTTTATCTACCACTAACATCACTGACTACACACTCCAATGTTTATCTACCACTAACATCACTGACTACACACTCCAGTGTTTATCTACCACTAACATCACTGACTACACACTCCAGTGAATATCTACCACTAACATCACTGACTACACACTCCAGTGTTTATCTACCACTGACATCACTGACTACACACTCCAGTGAATATCTACCACTAACATCACTGACTACACACTCCAGTGTTTATCTACCACTAACATCACTGACTACACACTCCAGTGTATATCTACCACTAACATCACTGACTACACACTCCAGTGTATATCTACCACTAACATCACTGACTACACACTCCAGTGAATATCTACCTACAGTGATACATTTACCTCAGAACTACTAACATCACTGACTACACACTCCAGTGTATATCTACCACTAACATCACTGACTACACACTCCAGTGTATATCTACCACTAACATCACTGACTACACACTCCAGTGTTTATCTACCACTAACATCACTGACTACACACTCCAGTGTATATCTACCACTAACATCACTGACTACACACTCCAGTGTTTATCTACCACTAACATCACTGACTACACACTCCAGTGTATATCTACCACTAACATCACTGACTACACACTCTAGTGTATATCTACCACTAACATCACTGACTACACACTCCAGTGTATATCTACCACTAACATTACTCACTACACACTCCAGTGTATATCTACCACTAACATCACTGACTACACACTCCAGTGTATATCTACCACTAACATTACTCACTACACACTCCAGTGTTTATCTACCACTAACATCACTGACTACACACTCCAGTGTTTATCTACCACTAACATCACTGACTACACACTCTAGTGTATATCTACCACTAACATCACTGACTACACACTCCAGTGTTTATCTACCACTAACATCACTGACTACACACTCCAGTGTATATCTACCACTAACATCACTGACTACACACTCCTGTGTATATCTACCACTAACATCACTGACTACACACTCCTGTGCATATCTACCTACCTCAGACCTACTTACAATATCCTTTTAAAAACCATTTGTTCATTTATACATAAACTACATACACAAACCAGCCGCTACAGTAAAGTGAGCTATAAACATCTGTTAAAAAATATTAAGTTCAATACTCACAGTGATCGTTTATCTTGCATATACAGTCTACATTCAAATGAAACTAAAAGTCATAATTGATCGCATATATCCAGTATCTACTCAAATAACTGGTGATGCTTGTCCTATATATACAGTGTATAATTAAATAACTGGTGATGTTAGCTTGTCCTATAGATACAGTGTATAATTAAATAACTGGTGATGTTAGCTTGTCCTATAGATACAGTGTATAATTAAATAACTGGTGATGTTATTTGGTCCAATAGATACAATATATATAATTAAATACCAGGTGATGTTAGTTGGTCATATAGATAAGACCTCACCTCTGATAATTAAACCAATGAAACACCTCTTCTTCGTTAATTAAACCAATGAAACACCTTCTTTCTGAAAATTAAGGGGAATGTGTACAATGAATCCTAGTAACTTTAATATTCGAGTAAGCAAGATTGATCATCTTTCTATTCAAATTTGCCCATAGTAAGCATAAAATTGAAAGGCGTATCGGACATATGTATATATCCATCACTTTGCCCATTTATCACAAATAAGAAACTAGTTAACGATTACTAGAATACTGGAGAGAATTACTGAAACGTGACTCTCTATACTGACTAAAGAGTAATATATCATAATTTATTTCGACCGCAGAAATAATTAATGTATTCATGTTATGTTACTGCAATACGTAAAGTTTCATCAAGTTGTTTAGAGCAGCCTAAAATAGCAACACACATATAGAACGGTACTATGGTGGGAACTACTGATGCGATAATGGATGTGTAATGTTCATTATACAGAGCCCCACTCGATTTGCACTCTTCTCCTTCCAGAATATATCTTCCGGTTACTCGATTTGTAGCTCTTCTGCTTCTGGAAGATCTTCTACTTCTTCCGTCTCGAAGCTAGAAGATTTATCTTCCAAGATGGCGGCAACCATGTTTTAAGTGTGCGAGTGATGAGTTTCACTAGAGAAGGATTTATGACACATACATCCACATGTTTGTGTCATAGTGTTTGAGAAAACTTAAAAACTTGTTTGTTTTGGGTTATATCTACCGGTTTACTCGATTTACATTTAACGGAATACGATCTTCTTAGAAGGCTTCTCTTCTGAGAAGAGTGCAAATCGAGTGGGGCTCAGCTTCCAAAAAGCGGAAGAGATCAATTTTAACGAATTTCATTTCTTAGAGCGTAATTTTCCATAAGCAAAGCGTTTATTGTTAGATAATAATTTGAACATACATGGAGTCTCAATGCTATGGTAATTTGACCTCTCTTTATGTAGAAATGTACCAGCATTAATGATCATCTGTAGAAAGAATGTTACTATGGTTATTCATCATGAAACATAGACACCTGTTATTGTATAGATCGCAGGAGCTTTCACTAGGTATGTTTGTTCTTTGTATTATTGATTATCATAGCTCCTGCTATTTTATTAACAAAGGCATTTAAGTATAATATAAGTTGATATTTTTAGTTAAGGTTTGTGTCACTAGCTTCCAGAATCATCAATGCGGTTTAATCATTTGCGTTGGCAGATATGCATAAGCTGCACACTGATTGGCTGAAAACATTCTTCTCAGTCCTAAGATGAAACGATTTTCGACTGCGTCATATTGACTTGGGTATTTCAGCGAATATGTATTCTCTTCATTCTAGAGCACATCCTACAAACTAACTTGAAATATATTATTTTTCAAAAAGCGACACTTTGCCGAACCTATATCTCATTCTTATTAATAGCGCTTTATTATTATTTTGTATTGCGTGTTAGTCCCCTACCGGGTGTAAACAGAGGGTAGGGAGACTATAATTTTCCTCGCCGTCCGTCCGTTCGTGCGGACACCAAAGTTTCTCCGCACTCTAGCGTCTGCGTTCGTTGAGGAATTTTGATAACACTTCACACAATTACAAAGGACCATGCCTTTCGGACACGTTTCAGTTTCACTGTTGTTAGGTCAAGGTCAAGGTCAAGGCAATGATTACTATTAAAAAAACTTTTCAGCGTTCACAGCAGCTCAATTCTTTAGGGGCTTTTCATTATTTTAGGATCATAATATGTATTAATGTCACAGTTGTTGGGGTCGAGGTTACTTTTACTATTTTCTAAATATCCAATATCAGCACTCTAGCGGCGTCTTTCCTTGAGGGATTTTATCAAAGTTTAGGCACTTTAAGACTATGATATCTTTAACCATTTGGAGCTTCAGGAGTGTACGATCAATTTTTTGCATAACTACATTAAAATAAGTCACATGCTAATTGCATACTTGTCATTTTCCCAAAGTAACATCAAAGGACAAAATTTAAAAAATCATTACAGTTTAATAACCAGCGGGGCTGTAGGAAACACATATTGTATTAGCAATACTAAGTATGTTGGTTTTTCATGGTTTTTATGACTATTGTTATAACAGTCAAGTTACGTTGGTAATTTAGATATTAGAAATGATATCTTTTCAGATATTTGTCATCAACGTTAACTTCTCACTAATTGACGATAGATACATCCCGTGGGAATAAACCGATAGCCTTCATATCATTGTCCGAGTATAACGGATCAATACCACTCAGTATAACGGAGATGAACAGTGTGCTAAGTTGAGTAACACTTCAAGTGTGCACGGCAAATAAGCAAATGAGTGATAGTTAATTTGTATTGATATTTTAGAAAGTTAATTGTTCAGCAAAGCAGATGTCGGCTGCATGTATATTCTTTTGAACAATTGAAAGCTGATATAAACGACATTTGTTTCATCATAACGCTTCAAACATCCTCTACCAATTAAATATATATTTTCTAAACATTGCCATCTAAAGACAGAATCAAAATACACTATATTCAAACTATACAAAAAAAAATGCATTTACAAATGGATTTCTCACACGAAGTGTGTATTTGGTAACGTGTCAGGCTTGTCCTTCCTGTATAATACATTGAGGTCAGCCGCTATATTAAATGCAAATAAGTCTTGTTTTTTCGGCGTTAAACGTCCTCTCGCAACAACAGCCCCTCTTGCGCAGACAATGATATATTTTTGCTAAGCTAGTGTGACACGTTGTTTTAATTTATGTTCGACGTCATAAGGTCATTGGAAAATATCTACATTTAGCGAAATTAAGTTAAATGTCTTCCAAACTATTTCCTATTGTGACGATGTGATTTAGACTTGATATGACCTGATGGCAGGTCTCGTCGATGACGCTTATCATTCGATTAGTTTCTATGTCCTCTTGTAAACAATAAACTGTCCTCGTTTTATTGATTTACAGTTAGTTGTGTTTACATGTTGGCATCCCCGTTTTTCATTATGATTTTCCTTTATACCTTTAGTTTAAATGAGATGGCCTTTCAAATTCTGTCTTACATTTATTTTAAATGTTCCTGCGATTTTCAATTTCGAAATTAATGCAATTTTGCAATTATATATAATTTAACTACACTCATAATAACACCGTAAATAAATGCCATGGAAACAGGAAATTCTCTCAACTTGACATGACTGTCTTTGACCTTATATGTCATGCTTACTGAAATACAGAAATACGTATACATATTTGATGTAAGGTACAAGTGTATTTGTTCAATGGCTGGGTCCGTTGTTTATAGACTAAGTTTATTGTTTATAAGGCGGGTTCCTTGTTTATAGGTCAAGTTTTTTGTTTATTTAGTGGGTTTTTTTTATATAGTGGGTCCGTTGTTTATTGACTAAGTTTATTGTATATATAGTGTGTTTATATAGTGGGTTCGTTGTTAATTGTTGTTTACGTAGTGGGTTGTGTATATAGTGGGTTGTTTATATATTTGGCTCGTTGTTTTTTTATTAAGTTTGTTTATATAGTAGGTTGTGTATATAGTGGGTTGTTTATATAGTGGGTTGTTTATATATTTGGATCGTTGTTTATTGATTACGTTTGTTTATATAGTAGGTTGTGTATATAGTGGGTTGTTTATATAGTGGGTTGTTTATATAGTGGGCTGTTTATATAGTAGGTTGTGTATATAGTGGGTTGTGTATATAGTGGGTTGTTTATATAGTGGGCTGTTTATATAGTGCCGGTCTGCATTATTATACGTCGGTGTTGCATATTTGCATATAGTTGGTTGTTTATATATTGGGTTGCTTATATAGTGGGCTGTTTATATAGTGGGTTGTTTGTATAGTAGCTTGTGTATATAGTGGGTTGTTTATATAGTAGGTTGTGTATATAGTGGGATATTTATATAGTAGGTTGTGTATATAGTGGGTTGTTTATATAGTGGGTTGTTTATATAGTGGGTTGTTTATATAGTAGGTTGTGTATATAGTGGGTTGTGTATATAGTGGTTGTTATAGGTGGGCTGTTTTATAGTGGGTTGTGTATATAGTAGGTTGTGTATATAGTGGGTTGTTTATATAGTAGGTTGTGTATATAGTGGGTTGTTTATATAGTGGGTTGTGTATATAGTGGGTTGTTTATATAGTGGGTTGTTTATATAGTAGGTTGTGTATATAGTAGGTTGTGTATATAGTGGGTTGTTTATATAGTAGGTTGTGTATATAGTGGGTTGTTTATATAGTAGGTTGCGTATATAGTGGGTTGTTTATATAGTGGGTTGTTTATTGTGTATATAGTGGGTTGTTTATATAGTAGGTTGTGTATATAGTGGGTTGTTTATATAGTGGGTTGTTTATATAGTAGGTTGTTTATATAGTGGGTTGTTTATATAGTGGGTTGTTTATATAGTGGGTTGTGTATATAGTGGGTTGTTTATATAGTGGGTTGTGTATATAGTGGGTTGTTTATATAGTGGGTTGTTTATATAGTGGGTTGTGTATATAGTGGGTTGTTTATATAGTGGGTTGTTTATATAGTGGGTTGTTTATATAGTGGGTTGTGTATATAGTGGGTTGTGTATATAGTGGGTTGTTTATATAGTGGGTTGTGTATATAGTAGGTTGTTTATATAGTGGGTTGTTTATATAGTGGGTTGTGTATATAGTGGGTTGTTTATATAGTAGGTTGTGTATATAGTGGGTTGTTTATATAGCAGGTTGTTTATATAGTGGGTTGTGTATATAGTAGGTTGTGTATATAGTGGGTTGTTTATAGTGGGGTTTTTATATAGTGGGTTGTTTATATAGTAGGTTGTTTATATAGTGGGTTGTTTATATTGGTTGTTATGGGTTTATTATAGGGTTTTGTGTGTTTTATAGTGGTGTTTTATATAGTGGGGTTGTGTATATAGTGGTTGTTATATAGTAGGTTGTTATATAGTGGGTGTGTTATATGGTGGTTGTGTTATATAGTGGGATGTGTTATAGTGGTGTTTTATATGTGTGTTGTTGTTTATATAGGGGTTGTTTATATAGTGGGTTGTTTATATAGTGGGTTGTTTATTGTGTATATAGTGGGTTGTGTATATAGTGGTTGTTATATAGTGGGTGTTATATAGTGGTTGTTTATATAGTGGGTTGTGTATATAGTGGGTTGTTTATATAGTGGGTTGTTTATATAGTGGTTGTGTATATAGTGGGTTGTTTATATAGTAGGTTGTTTATATAGTGGGTTGTTTATATAGTGGGTTGTTTATTGTGTATATAGTGGGTTGTTTATATAGTGGTTGTTTATATAGTGGGTTGTTATATAGTGGGTTGTTTATATAGTAGGTTGTGTATATAGTGGGTTGTGTATATAGTAGGTTGTGTATATAGTGGGTTGTTTATATAGTGGTTGTGTATATAGTGGGTTGTTTATATAGTGGGTTGTTTATATAGTGGGTTGTTTATATAGTGGGTTGTTTATATAGTGGGTTGTTTATATAGTGGGTTGTTTGTATAGTGGGTTGTTATATAGTGGGTTGTTTTATAAGTTTGTTGGTTATATAGTAGGGTGTGTATATAGTGGGTTTTGTTTTATATAGTAGGGTCGTTTATATAGTGGCGTTGTTTTTTATATAGTGGGTTGTTCTATAGTGAGGTGGGTATCATAGTAGGTTGTGTGTTATATAGTGGGTTGTTTTATATCGTAGGTTGTGTATATAGTGGGTTTGTTTATATAGTAGGTTGTGTATATAGTAGGGTGTTCTATAGTGGGTTGTGTATATAGTGGTGTTTGTTTATATATTGAGGTTGTTAATATAGTGGGTTGTTTATCTAGTGGGTTGTGTACTTATAGTAGGTTGTGTTATATATGTAGGTTGTTGTATATAGTAGGTTGTTTACTATCGTGGGTTGTGTATATAGGTAGGTTGGTTATATTAGATAGGGTTTGTTATATAGTGGGTTGTGTATTAGTAGTGGGTTGTAAATTAGGTTGTATATAGTGGGTTTGTTGATCTAGTGGTATGTGTTATCTAGTAGGTTGTTTCTATATGTAAGTTTGTTTTGTATATAGTGGGTTGTTTATATAGTGGGTTGTTTATATAGTAGGTTGTTTATATAGTGGGTTGTTTATATAGTGGGTTGTGTATATAGTGGGTTGTTTATATCGTGGGTTGTGTATATAGTGGGTTGTTTATATGTTAGTGGTTGTTATATAGTGGGTTGTGTATAGTAGTTGTTGTTATATGTGGGTTGTTTATATAGTGGGTTGTTTATATAGTGGGTTGTTTATATAGTGGGTTGTTTATATAGTGGGTTGTGTATATAGTGGGTTGTTTATATAGTGGTTGTTGTATATAGTGGGTTGTTTATATAGTGGGTTGTTATAAGTGTTGTATATAGTGGTTGTTTATATAGTGGTTGTTTTGTATATAGTGGTTGTTTATATAGTGGTTTTTATATGGGTTGTGTATATAGTGGGTTTTTATATAGTGGTGTTGTTTATTAGTGTTTTGTTATATATGAGGTTGTTATTATCGTGGTGTTGTTATAAGTGGTTTGTATATAGTTTGTTGTTATATAGTGGTTGTGTATATAGTAGTTGTTTATATATGGGTTTTTATATAGTGGTTGTTGTAATATATGTTTGATATAGTAGGTTGTTAATGTGGGTTGTTATATAGTGGTGTTGTGATATAGTGCGGTTATCATATGGTTGTGTATTTAACTGGGTTGTTATATAGTGGTTTAATAACGTTGTTATATAGTTTGTGTTTATACTAGTAGTTTTATAAATGATTATTATAAGTGGTTTTATATATTTGTTTTATAGTGTGTTAAGCTTTTTATAAGTGGATTATTAAAGTAGTGTTAACATTTTTTTTAATAGCATTGTTATCATAGTTGATACAAGTGTTAAGTTATGTGATGTTTTCATAAACAGTATTGATGTTTATAAGTCTGATGTTAGATTAATATGTTTAAATTGTATATGTAATTTTATAGATAGAAAGTGGTATTATTTTTTATGTTTAAATTGCATGTTGATAAGTTTTTATAATTATGACTGATAAAGATAGTTTGTTGTTTATATTGTTGGCTCGTTGTTTATAGGCCTAGTTGTTTATAAAGTGAGTGTATTATTTGATGAAATTATTGTTAGACTTGAGATCAGATTTATTCCTAACATCATTTGAGATAGCAGTTGCTCCTAACTCAGATTTCAGATATGTTTAGTTTTAGTTACAACGAGTGTCGTCCATGACCAAATTACTAACGAGTTAATAACACAACTATTTGTTCTCGGTATAAGTCTATTCGTAATCATGAAATGCAGAAATTCGGATTATTGTCAGCATAGGGGATCCCCAGAAAAACACTTTTTTCATAAACTGTTTTCTCGATGTGTTATCTAGACTTTTAACATCCCATGTTATATATAAAGATGCTTGTTATGATATTGATACATTTTTATCAGATAATGAAAAAGATGTGGTACAATGTCGAACTTCTTAATTAATACATTGTAATCTTCCATTTGACACCGAGTCAATGATAGGTTCACACATCTGTATTTTGGTCAACAATAGAGCATTGTTATGATGTCGGCAATGTAAATATATCAGGTATCACAGAGAGCCTCGGGACCAGCCTATCATGCAATGTACCATAAAAGCAAAAAAATTATATGATAATCAATGCAGATGGTCAATAATCTAATCATTTAATATTAGAAGAAAACATAATTTGAATAAAAAGATACAGGATGGAATAAATTGTCTGTTATAGGACGAAGGTTCTGCTGACTAAAAAAAAATGTTTAAGTGAGCATAAAATACACAGTTTACAAATTATTCCTGTACTTAGGTGATAATTGTCTCCTCAATACACGTTTCATATAAGGTATGACGTGTTTTATTTAATCTTTCTTTTTTAGTTTGTTTGGTAGGTTTATTAAAGGACCGACTTGTTTCACATTTGAGTGTACATTTTCCCTCGAGATCCTTCATCACTAGATGCATTATGAATGCTATGGACTATTGACTGCAATACATTATTCCAAAACATGTGAACACTAGGAAATAAAAACGAATACAAGCTTGTGATGTGAGGAGTTTAAAACTACTATATAATGGATGTCAGTAACTGGAGCTACGGTCGTAAGATATAATTAATAATGCAACACCCACTAATGCTATTTGTGTCTGGTGGGGCGATAAGTGGTATGTTATAAGTACCCTATGGCCGAGTTAGATAAAGAAAGAGCTACTAATTACCCTGAATGTACCTTAGAGGATGGGGAAAAACTACATCTAATCGTGTACATTCAAACGTAAAAAAAAATAAAATAAAAGTTGACAACCTCTATTCTATTTACTCGCACAGACAAAATAATAAACCATTTTGTCAGGATGGACGTAACACGGTAACGTTTTATACAAATCAAAATATATTACAATGAACAGATATAGCGGTACTACCAACGCGATATCTATAAATATATTTCGAATCATTTCCTAGTCTAGCAATATTTTGATAGCGCCAGATATGTTTACTTGAATACGTATGAAAAGAAATAGTAGACAATGGATGCTTGTATTATCAAGAGTGTTTGAATTTGTGATATGGAAAAACTGATGTAGAAAAAAGGAACGAATGAATTGTCAAAATGTGTCATGTGTATGTTTTTTGAAAGCTGAATAAAAATATAAGTTATAAAAAAAACATTGATAGCGCATTTTTTCAGCTCTATGTAACTTGGGTCTACAGAGCAAATTACTAGCGATATGATTTTTAAGTATATAGGTATTTTTCCTCAGAAATAGCTGTTGTAGTTAACTAAGAAATCATTACAACGGCACAGGGTATAAACAAGCATAAATCGATACACATTCGTATAGATAGAGACTAATACATCATGATTCATTCTCTACAATGAAAGTTTCCTTCTAGATAATAGGTATACAAATGTATATATAAATATATAACATTACATAATATAAATAATATTAGATAATATACCAAGACCTCCACATTGATAATACTGGAAAAACAGAAAAAAGGGTACAGCGAAGACACTGTAATCCTGGTTGAGAAAAGAAGATCTCGAATCCTTAGCCATTGTATAAGTAAAACAAAACCAAATAAAATAACTTACCGACGTGATGGCATACCAAACCATTCGTGAAAATATCACTTCCAACATAAATGTTTGTTATGAAACTCGCATGAAATGTATTTTTACTTCATATGTCGCTGTAGGTGTTTTAACCCTCTGCCTAATTATCAGTCGCACTGGGGTCTGTATTATACAGCAAAGAGGGTTACGAAGGGTTTCCCAACCAGTAGTTAATCAAAGAAGTCACTTATATGCCATACTAACTATCAATCGTAATTTATTTTCAATTATAATTTTATATTTCTTTCCAAAATTATATATTTTGTGAAAATCTACTTACGAAATTGTTTTCAATAAAACCTTTCAGTAGTCCCTTACTGCCCTCGCTATCCTGCAATGTGTTGTGTGTATATTTGTTAATCAGACCTGGATTGTTTCAACGGTGTGACAGGCTTATACTATAGAAATAGGTTCACCACGCCACAGGTCACTGGAATCATGCATTGTTTTACGCAAACAATACATGAATCAAACCCAGTCGACCCCTGGAGATTATCGAGTCGTCGTCATTGTATATATACGGGATAAAGACGGGATCCCTCCCTATATCTTACTACTTTTGGGGACACGAATGTATTACACAGGCACGGCACTCGACGCCACTGGAAATGTTCGTCTGGATTTTCTGTAATTCATTTTATTATGTAATATTCGTTAATATTTATGTTAAATTGATGTTAGATATGACACAAATATAATTAATCTTGAATCATGAAAAGTAGAGACAATTGACTTGTATTTCACGAAATAAATTTGTCTATTTCTGCTATTGTTTAGCATATCGTCAGCAGGCTTTTATACAATACAATTTTTTTTCATTTACCATTAATAAATTCCAATGAACCATTTTCCTCTTTCTTACAAATCCATAAATACACAACCTTGTGGATCGTCAAACCCTCCGTTTGTTGAAGAAATGATAAAAATGCAGAGGGTATTCTTGAAACAGTATTTGAATGCTTTTTTTTTTAAATAAATACATAGTAAGCTTTGATTTCACTAGGCGTATGTTTGTGCTATTAACATTCTGCCAGAAAAAAAACTTATACTTTGTCCGATCCGTTTTATTTTTCTGTTTTTTTTTTTCTCTTACAACATCAACGTGTAGGATTATATAGGGATGGCTACCTAACGATACATCAACATCTAGGACCCTATGAGGATGGCTGTCTAATGATACATCAACATCTAGGACCATATTAGGATGGCTGTCTAACGATACATCAACATCTAGGACTCTATGAGGATGGCTGTCTAACGATACATCAACATCTAGGACTCTATGAGGATGGCTGTCTAACGATACATCAACATCTAGGACTCCTATGAGGATGGCTGTCTAACGATACATCAACATCTAGGATCCTATGAGGATGGCTGTCTAACGATACATCAACATCTAGGATCCTATGAGGATGGCTGTCTAACGATACATCAACATCTAGGACTCTATGAGGATGGCTGTCTAACGATACATCAACATCTAGGACTCTATGAGGATGGCTGTCTAACGATACATCAACATCTAGGACCCTATGAGGATGGCTGTCTAACGATACATCAACATCTAGGACTCTATGAGGATGGCTGTCTAACGATACATCAACATCTAGGACTCCTATGAGGATGGCTGTCTAACGATACATCAACATCTAGGACTCCTATGAGGATGGCTGTCTAACGATACATCAACATCTAGGACCCTATGAGATGGCTGTACCTAACGATACATCAACATCTAGGACCCTCCTATGAGGATGGCTTGTCTAACGATACATCAACATCTAGGACCTCTATTAGGGATGGCTGTCTAACGATACCATCAACATTCAAGGACTCTATTGAGGATGGTCTTTGTCTAACGCTACACTAACATCTAGGACTCTATGAGGATGTCTGTCTAACGATACATCAACATCTAGGACCTCTATGAGGATGGATGTCTAACGATTACATCCACATCTAGGCTCCCTATGAGGATGGCTTGTCTAACGATACATCAACATCTAGGACCTCTATGAGGATGGCTGTTTCTAACGATACATCAACATCTAGGACCTCTATGAGGATGGCTTTTCTAACGATACATCCACATCTCGGAACCCTCTGAGGATGTCTGCCACGATACATAACATCTAGGACTCTATGAGATGGGCTGTTCTAACGATACACACCACATCTAGGATCCCTATGAGGATGGCTGTCTACGATTACCTCAACATCTAGGACCCTATGAGGATGGCTGTCTAACGATACATCAACATCTAGGACTCTATGAGGATGGCTGTCTAACGATACATCAACATCTAGGACCCTATGAGGATGGCTGTCTAACGATACATCAACATCTAGGACTCTATGAGGATGGCTGTCTAACGATACATCAACATCTAGGACTCCTATGAGGATGGCTGTCTAACGATACATCAACATCTAGGACTCTATGAGGATGGCTGTCTAACGATACATCAACATCTAGGACCTATGAGGATGGCTGTCTAACGATACATCAACATCTAGGACTCCTATGAGGATGGCTGTCTAACGATACATCAACATCTAGGATCCTATGAGGATGGCTGTCTAACGATACATCAACATCTAGGACCCTATGAGGATGGCTGTCTAACGATACATCAACATCTAGGACTCTATGAGGATGGCTGTCTAACGATACATCAACATCTAGGACTCTATGAGGATGGCTGTCTAACGATACATCAACATCTAGGACTCTATGAGGATGGCTGTCTAACGATACATCAACATCTAGGACTCTATGAGGATGGCTGTCTAACGATACATCAACATCTAGGACCCTATGAGGATGGCTGTCTAACGATACATCAACATCTAGGATCCTATGAGGATGGCTGTCTAACGATACATCAACATCTAGGACTCTATGAGGATGGCTGTCTAACGATACATCAACATCTAGGACTCTATGAGGATGGCTGTCTAACGATACACCAACATCTAGGACCCTATGAGGATGGCTGTCTAACGATACATCAACATCTAGGACCCTATGAGGATGTCTGTCTAACGATACATCAACATCTAGGACTCTATGAGGATGGCTGTCTAACGATACACCAACATCTAGGACCCTATGAGGATGGCTGTCTAACGATACATCAACATCTAGGACCCTATGAGGATGTCTGTCTAACGATACATCAACATCTAGGACTCTATGAGGATGGCTGTCTAACGATACACCAACATCTAGGATCCTATGAGGATGGCTGTCTAACGATACATCAACATCTAGGACCCTATGAGGATGGCTGTCTAATGATACATCAACATCTAGGACCATATTAGGATGGCTGCCTAATGATACATCAACATCTAGGACTCTATGAGGATGGCTGTCTAACGATACATCAACATCTAGGACTCTATGAGGATGGCTGTCTAACGATACATCAACATCTAGGACCCTATGAGGATGGCTGTCTAACGATACACCAACATCTAGGATCCTATGAGGATGGCTGTCTAACGATACATCAACATCTAGGACTCTATGAGGATGGCTGTCTAACGATACATCAACATCTAGGACTCTATGAGGATGGCTGTCTAACGATACACCAACATCTAGGACCCTATGAGGATGGCTGTCTAACGATACATCAACATCTAGGACCCTATGAGGATGTCTGTCTAACGATACATCAACATCTAGGACTCTATGAGGATGGCTGTCTAATGATACACCAACATCTAGGATCCTATGAGGATGGCTGTCTAACGATACATCAACATCTAGGACCATATGAGGATGGCTGTCTAATGATACATCAACATCTAGGACCATATTAGGATGGCTGCCTAATGATACATCAACATCTAGGACTCTATGAGGATGGCTGTCTAACGATACATCAACATCTAGGACTCTATGAGGATGGCTGTCTAACGATACATCAACATCTAGGACCCTATGAGGATGTCTGTCTAACGATACATCAACATCTAGGACTCTATGAGGATGGCTACCTAACGATACATCAACATCTAGGACTCTATGAGGATGGCTGTCTAACGATACATCAACATCTAGGACCCTATGAGGATGGCTGTCTAACGATACATCAACATCTAGGACCCTATGAGGATGGCTGTCTAACGATACATCAACATCTAGGACTCTATGAGGATGGCTACCTAACGATACATCAACATCTAGGACTCTATGAGGATGGCTGTCTAACGATACATCAACATCTAGGACCCTATGAGGATGGCTGTCTAACGATACATCAACATCTAGGACTATATGAGGATGGCTGTCTAACGATACATCAACATCTAGGATCCTATGAGGATGGCTGTCTAACGATACATCAACATCTAGGACTCTATGAGGATGGCTGTCTAACGATACATCAACATCTAGGACTCTATGAGGATGGCTGTCTAACGATACATCAACATCTAGGACCCTATGAGGATGGCTGTCTAACGATACATCAACATCTAGGACCCTATGAGGATGTCTGTCTAACGATACATCAACATCTAGGATCCTATGAGGATGTCTGTCTAACGATACATCAACATCTAGGACCCTATGAGGATGGCTGTCTAACGATACATCAACATCTAGGACCCTATGAGGATGGCTGTCTAACGATACATCAACATCTAGGATCCTATGAGGATGTCTGTCTAACGATACATCAACATCTAGGACCCTATGAGGATGGCTGTCTAACGATACATCAACATCTAGGACTCTATTAGGATGGCTGTCTAACGATACATCAACATCTAGGATCCTATGAGGATGGCTGTCTAACGATACATCAACATCTAGGACCCTATGAGGATGGCTGTCTAACGATACATCAACATCTAGGACCCTATGAGGATGGCTGTCTAACGATACATCAACATCTAGGACCCTATGTGGATGGCTGTCTAACGATACATCAACATCTAGGACCCTATGAGGATGGCTGTCTAACGATACATCAACATCTAGGATCCTATGAGGATGTCTGTCTAACGATACATCAACATCTAGGACCCTATGAGGATGGCTGTCTAACGATACATCAACATCTAGGACCCTATGAGGATGGCTGTCTAACGATACATCAACATCTAGGATCCTATGAGGATGTCTGTCTAACGATACATCAACATCTAGGACTCTATGAGGATGGCTGTCTAACGATACATCAACATCTAGGACCCTATGAGGATGGCTGTCTAACGATACAAGTATGTAGGAAACAGACAGTAGAGAAAGCTCCAATCAAATCATTAAAACACCACACAATACGGGACATCAATAAAGCTGAAATTAAAAAAAAACTAACAATATATAATTATATTATACAATGTACAAATATTGTAATCTTTGTATGCGCTTTAAACAATGATCTCGTGAAGATCTGTATCACCGTATTGTGTGGTCGGGCAGTGGCGTCTGTAAAGAACCAACTAAGTTGAACTGGTCAATGTAATGGTGTAACATGAAACCTCTATAACCAAACCACAACACCTACATATGTGTTGTGACTACCATATCCCGTGTTTTCTATGTTTAGTTAGGTGCATTTAAACCCAGTAAATTCCGGAAACAAGGCTGACCTCGTGTTTGTAAAGGACAGTTACATCTTTCGCCCTCATGTTGACATGATTTAAGTCATGTCGAATTCTGTGCAATTTAGACATTTCCATCTTAGATCAGATTAAAAGTACACCAGATAGGGCGGACGTCTATCATTGATTTTGAAGCACACTGCCTTTTTATTGTAGGCCACATCGTGTTTGTACTAGACGTTCTCACACCATGTCCGTTATTAAACGGAAAAAGTGTGATCTCATATTAATCTATAGATGTGTATTAATGGATTGATACAAGGTAATAAACAGTAAGTTGATTAATAAAATAGATATATTTTCAAGATAGAAAAATGAAATTCTTTATCTATAGAGAATTAAGCAAGGGCATTGGAAATGTTAAACTTCGTGGCCAATAACGCGAATGCGTGTATATTACCTCATTCCGGCTATAGCCGAACCCAGGACACATATCGGGCGTGTCGGTAAAGAATGGTTTTAAATAATCACACGTGAAACCTTAAGATCTGTTGCGTTACGGCACCAGTCTTGTCTGACAAGATGAAACCAGAAAAGTATTTACAAGAATAAAATCGTTACCACAATATCTAATTAAGTACAGAACTTTGTGATATAATGTTGATTGAATATGTGTTAAATTTTGTATATTTTGACAACGCTTCACAACTGCAGCTGCACAGGGAAACCATATTGCATTGTTTCAATTAATCTATCAATAGTAAGAGCGAATAAACTATTAATTTATTTTTAACTGTTCATTTTATATCTAAAAGAATGAGAAATATTCATTATGATCATTCCATCTCTATAGGCCAATCGATAGAAATGATCAACCAAATTAAAATGGACCAGCAATATCAGAATTTCTTCTTCAGGGATAGTACAAAGGACACAAAACGAATTGAGAGTTCGCTACAATACAGTCAGAATGAATTAGACCTTTGTCCTTCTAGGACTCGTCAGTGAAGGTATGGACATCATACAGCTGTTTTGTCCTTCTAGGACTCGTCAGTGAAGATATGGACATCATACAGCTGTTTTGTCATTCTAGGACTCGTCAGTGAAGATATGGACATCATAGAGCTGTTTTGTCATTCTAGGACTCGTCAGTGAAGATATAGAGGATATCTAACAGTGTCTTCAGTAATACCAAATATATTTCACGAGTGGGGCTAATATTTTGATATTTTTCACGAGTGCAAAATATTAGCCCCACTCGTGAAATATATTTGGTATTACTGAAGACACTGTTAGATATTCTGTTTATTACATTTTCTATCAACGAAAAACCTACCCCGTATGCTAACTAGGCCTACAGCGAAAGTTTGCATACGTTTACCCCTGTCCAGGTGCTGACATATATGTCGGGCTTTCTGATTGGTCAATTATTTTGGTATTTTCTAATCATTAATTTGATTGGTCAAATCAGCAAAAGTGATATTTTTCAATAGTGAAAAATATCACTTTTATAGAATGAATAATTTTTGATATTTCACTGGTAAAAATGTAATAAATGGACATCATACAGCTGTTTTGTCATTCTAGGACTCGTCAGTGAAGATATGGACATCATACAGCTGTTTTGTCATTCTAGGACTCGTCAGTGAAGATATGGACATCATACAGCTGTTTTGTCCTTCTAGGACTCGTCAGTGAAGATATGGACATCATACAGATGTTTTGTATTAGTAGGACTCGTCAGTGAAGATATGGACATCATACAGCTGTTTTGTATGAACATCATACAGCTGATTTGTCCTTCTAGGACTCGTCAGTGAAGATATGGACATCATACAGCTGTTTTGTATTTCTAGGACTCGTCAGTGCTGCTAGTGACATCATACAGCTGTTTTGTCTTTGTAGGACCCGTCAATGATGTAAGGAACATCATGTAGCTGTGCTGTCTTTGTAGGACCCGTCAGACATGCTAAGAGGCAAAATTGTTTATCATAGGAGGCGACCAACAAAACTCGAAATAGGTCAAACCTGGACAGAAAGGTACGAAATACCCAAAAGTCGTAAAGTTAAAATGAATCATCAAAGTGCAAAATGAAGAATAATTATCATTATCATGAGACATCCAAAACACCTCAACAATGATGATTCAATAAAACATTGCGTCTTAGGTCACACCACTGACGCATTGAATGTAGGTCAAAATCATCAGCAGAATAATCCTATAGTGTAACATTATTAGCTGACCGGACACTGATTAAACAAGTCTATCGATACCGTACGGTATATCAATCAGATCCGTCATAGACATAGCCAGTCTTATAGTCTTACATGCCAATAATATATTAAGCATCAGTGAATATATATATTATTCATCATGAGTACTATGTCTTCATTATTCATCATGAATACAATCTATTTGTTATTCCTCATGAATACTATGTCTTCATTATTCATCATGAATACAATCTATTTGTTATTCATCATGAGTACTATGTCTTCATTATTCATCATGAATACAATCTATTTGTTATTCATCATGAGTACTATTTCTTAATTATTCATCATGAATACAATCTATTCATTATTCAACATCAGTGAAATATATTCAGTATTCAGCAACAATTATAGAAACCTCAATTATCTACACTAGCTACACAGACGGACGGACGTCCGCCGGACGGGAAAACTTTGTATATCTCCACCTGACTTTGTTGAGAGGAGGATAACGAGTGTATAGATAAATATATTAAAGTATTACTTTATATATATACTTGTATGACACTGAGAACCAGAAATATTTATATCTAATTATATAATTCGTCATGTAGTAATAACGACAGTACAGACAAGTAAATTTTCGTATTTTCGAGGCAATCTGCCCTTTATCAGACACAAGTAAATTAAAAACGATCACATATAGACATAGAACATAGAACAGGTACACAACTTTAGTAGGAAAAATATCGTTATGTTTGTGTTAATGATCCCCACGGTCGATGATTAATTCGCGGAAGACCTATTGTAATTAATTAGAAAACATCTTAAGTGATTTACAACAGAAATAAATAAAATAAATAATAAATAAATAAATACATACATACATAAATAAAAGGTTAAACAAAATAACAGCGCAAGTTGAATCATGTAATGGCAGCGCGTGCTATGTAGTACGTTTTTCGTTTATCTTCGCAGTTGGTTCATTTCGTCCCACAAAACTCAGCCCACACTAGGTGGCAAATCTATCTTATATTACTGACTAATAAAGTTTGTTTTAACGTAAATTTAATAAATATCTAAATAATTCAAATGTATTTATATAGAAAAGCGCAATTTGAACATTAAAACCAATTGACAAATATATATTATCGCAGGCAAGGGGTAATTAAAATGTAATGGTAATTAATTGTAATGTATTATATTCTAATCTTATTGAATATAATTTTAAAGGCCAATGGGTCTTAAGGGCAACCGGTTCTGAAATACATACTGATAGTTGATGTTTTATTTGATTCGATTTGATTTTTTTGAACTCAGAATTATACACATTTAAACACAGTATGAAAGCAGGTCAAGGTGATTCATTGAACAAACTTTCAGTCTGTTATCAAAGCATGCCTCTGTCATAGCATCATAACTCTGAGCCCCTTGGTTATTGAGCAGTCGTTGAAAAGATTTTGAAACATTTGACCTTTGTGTCCTTGAGAATACATCAAGGTCATTCTGTGGAACAAATGTTGTAGCCCTTCCTCCCAGTATGCTATTGGCCCAATATCATGACCCTGAGCCTCTTAATTATTGAGAAGAAAAGTTGATTAATGATTTTTGTCAAAGTCATGGATTTAAACAAACTTGGCGGCCTTTCATCCCCGCATGATACTAGCCCAAAATCATGGTTCGGAGACCCTAAGTTAATGATAATTCATTAAAAGATTTAAACACGCTGACCCAAGTAACCTTGAAAGTAGGTCAAGGTCATTGATTTGAACATACTTTGTAGCCCGTCATCATATAACTGGTCGAAAATCATGACCATGTACATCTAGAATTTGGTCAAAGATTTTAACACTTTTTACCTCCGGGACCTTGAAAGCAGCTGGTCATGGTCATGACCTTGGTCATCTCGGTTATTGAAGAGAAGTCACAAATGTAAACTGTTTACAAACGGGGATCGTAATAGGTCACTTCAGACTTCATCTCAGGTCACCTAAAATACCTTAACATCCAATCAACGTCCATACACTTATCGACAGATATGTATAATCAACTTGACTTTGAAGACGATCATCATTATTCTAAAAACTTACAAATGCATGCAAAGACAAAAGGATAGTCTTAAAAGCTGTCAATTCTTTCATAATTAACTATTCAAAAATTTAATTCATTTAGATTTGTTATTTAACTGTAGTTTAACATTAAAATGCATATCTGTACATAATTTGCTTTAATATTTTGGAAAATGTAAAGAAAATTTTAGTTTTTGACTATATACTGCGATTCACTAACAATACATCACATTATAAAATGTCATGTAACTGGGCATTCTATAAATGATTAATACAGAGAAAAGTTTTCCTCTTACATGGTTATCGTGTATTTCTACACTATATCGATACATTAAATGTAATTTTAATGGTCGTTTATCAATAATTCACAGTAATGCGGCATGCACTACCAATGTCAATAATCCCGTGAACATGAAAAATATGTCGGGAATACAAAACGTTCATGCACGGATAGCCTTCGTAAATGTATAAAATATACCAAATTACCTAGTGATGGCTTTACCGACACATTTAGTCATCACAAATGACAAAGAAGGTAGAACAGTCCGGAATATGTTATTAGGTGGTGTTCATTAAACCATGAAACCCCATGATTACTGATAATTTGCAGAACACATACATAATTAAAACATCATGTTTACACAACAAACTATCATCTGGAAACGTTACATGACAATCTGTGTCTAGTATTTTTAAATACAATAACAGGAAGTATAGTTTCTCTATGTCTAATTAGAATGCTGTTTGTTTGTCGAGTTTTATCACCCCGTTTTATCACAACCGGGGTCATTTTGAGGCGGGTTCTCATTGTAGTAGTTGGTAACTACCTCACTGGCCAACATACGGGAGGCCCATCGCATGCCATCGAGAGCAATTAGGGTAAAGTGTCTTGCCGAAGGACACAACCACGACAGCACAGTAGTAGCACAATCAGTATGAAGCACAGGTGAAACGTACATAATACGAAAACAAATGAAACAAGGATGGATAGTATTGCAACAGCAATACAAAGTCCCCTGCCTGAACCAGGAGTGCAACTATTTATTTCCCATTTTTAAACTACGTGTTATACTGATCACGTATACCAAGTTTCGTTAAAATCGGAGTAGTACTTTAGGAGGAGTTGTCCGGACAAGTCTCAACCAATGAGAAGTCGGCGGCCATTTTGAAAATTGGTTTTTCGAAAAAATTAAAATGAGGGATGCACAACTACATGTTATACTGATCATGTATACCAAGTTTCATTAAAATCGGAGTAGTACTTTAGAAGGAGTTGTCCGGACAAGTCTCAACCAATGAGAAGTCGGCGGCCATTTTGAAAATTGGTTTTTCGAAAAAAACTTGTGGGATGCACAACTACATGTTATACTGATCATGTATACCAAGTTTCATTAAAATCGGAGTAGTACTTTAGGAGGAGTTGTCCGGACAAGTCTCAACCAATGAGAAGTCGGCGGCCATTTTGAAAATTGGTAGTTCGAAAAAAAAAAAGTGGGATGCACAACTACATGTTATACTGATCATGTATACCAAGTTTCATTAAAATCGGAGTAGTACTTTAGGAGGAGTTGCCCGGACAAGTCTCAACCAATGAGAAGTCGGCGGCCATTTTGAAAATTGGTTTTTCGAAAAAAAAAATGTGGGATGCACAACTAAATGTTATACTGATCATGTATACCAAGTTTCATTAAAATCGGAGTAGTACTTTAGGAGGAGTTGTCCGGACAAGTCTCAACCAATGAGAAGTCGGCGGCCATTTTGAAAATTGGTTTTTCGAAAAAAAAAATGTGGAATGCACAACTACATGTTATACTGATCATGTATACCAAGTTTCATTAAAATCGGAGTAGTACTTTAGAAGGAGTTGTCCGGACAACTATTGCGTGACAGACAGACAGACGGACGGACGGACGGAGGGACAGACAGACAGACGGACGGAGGGTAAACCTTTAGTCCCCCCGTTTTTCAAACGGCAGGGGACTAATAAGGAAACAAAAATAACATTAATATTTCCTACCTCACATTCCAGTAAATAGATGCTTTCTTGCTGACAAAGGTTGTCAACAGGCTAGGTTGAACTGGTGTCAGTATATATGTATATATACATGTATATATCGATTGACAGAGATCTGATGGTGATACGGAAGAAAACTATACCAAACGGAAGATGTCGCCACGATAAAAGTTTTTACTGTCAATAACACTGATAAATAGCATGGGAGAGGACAGCTGAAAAATGTATATCCTTTGAATGTTATATATTTTACATGTTTTAAAACAAATAGAAATCACCAATGGGACAAGTTCGTAATATATATAAACAAACAAGGACGAAATATAGTAAACACCAAACAAATACGATATCAACAACTCTGAAACAGATTCCACAGAAGATATTACCATTCCAAGCAAATAAGTTATGTAGAAAAAATCGCAAAACTCCAACATAATGAAATAAGCCAGGGGTCACGGGGTGCTCCTTGCGGCCACTATGGTACATTGTATCGTTTCAGTTGTTTTTATTTAAGATTGCTCATTTCTAAACTTTTTGTGACTACACTTCTTTCTTCTTTTTTTCCAACTTATATGCAAATGACATTTGGAAGAATGCATTGAGACATGGCTAGAACACATCTCAACTGACAAAATCCAAGATAGCTAACGTGATGGACAGACGGCGGATTACGGACGAAAGACGAATTGAAAATCCTAACATCTAATGGCGATGGACGAAAACTCTCATAGAAAAATATGGCCACGCCAACAAAGGGGTAATATAGTTGGTTACCTATGATTTTCTTTCAATATCTAAATGTGACGCCGATATAACATGGCCCTTGATCACTGGCGTCACTAGACTACCACAATGACACAATGATTTGGTAAACTAAAACATGGATAAAAAAACAAAAAGTTAAATAAAAAAAAAATCAAAATCAAAAATAGTATTTAAAAAAAATCAATTAAGAAATAATTGTAAAACTACAACAAAAATATTGCATGAACGATCACTTTTTAATTTCCATTGTCTAAGACATTGAGATACGTTCAAGGCAGATCGTTATCAGCTTAAATATAATTGCAAGCAATAACAGGTGCAGACTTACCCCTCTAACCGTCTCAAGTGTTCCCGGTTTCATATGAACACTAACATCCTTTGGTGATAGTCCCAATCTGACGTAATAAGGAAGATAATATACATTGTATTAGCTTACAAAAATCACAAAGAAACATATGTTAGATATGCTAGCGCACGCATAGCCTGCGAAGTTATCGTTTACACAGAAATATCCACTTCCCTATTGCCAAAAAATATTGAATATTTTAGATATATTTAAAACACGTGACGGAAATCGGCGTACTTGACATGCATATTTCGAATAACGATATCTCTTAAGATGAAACATACTCAGGTTGTGACATTCAATGCGGATGTATTCCCCTTATTATTGACATAACCCACCAGTGACGAGGGTTGTGTCTGTAGACAGTTTGTTATTTCGGTGTTTTACATTTATCAATCAAGTAGTTGAGATATCCTACCAGGTTATGTATGTAGATCGATAACGCCACCCTAATCATCCACCTTGACACGAATAGCTCCACTCTAACATACAAAAATACAGTATACATGTGTACTTATGGAGGAACATCCAAATGTTCGTGAACGTGTGGAATTATTACGAAGTATCAACCTCCCTTAAAAACCGAACAAAACAACAACACACACATCAACTACACATTCCAAAGTCTGATTCCGCGGAATCCTTCCAAGCCGGATTCATGCAGGTAAAAATTACAATCAGGCGGTAGCAAATTATTGTATAGATTGAAGAATAAACCATGAAAAACATTGTTTTCTCTTATTGTTTTGGGTTTTTTTATCATTATTATTTTTATCTGCGGTGTTGATATTTTCTCGATGTTACAATAAATCATATTTATTTATTTCGGTGCTGACATTTCCTCGATGTTGCATGAAATCATATTATTTATTTATTTATTTGTTTATTTCAGTGCTGACATTTCCTCGATGATGCATTATATTACTTAATAAAGTATTGATATTTGCAGCGTGGATATTAGTAGACTTCAACAAAGACAAGATTAATCCGATATGGGTACATATAATAACCCGCCAAATAGAAGAATGTCCCTTCCTCTTGGTACTTCAGTATATTTTGAAATAATTTTTTTGTCTACAGAATCAATCATAAGGAATCTTAAATAAAATAAAAAGATCTGCTTGAAAAAATACCACATAGAGAACGTCAAACGCGATAACTGTCAAAGTCGACACTCATTTTTAAAATACCTTTTATATTCAACAGAAACCAATAACCAACAGGCTCAGGGATGACTAAACAAGAGGTCCCTAGGGATCCTGGCGCCCATCATTGAATGATATTTATTGGCTCTAGGTAAGATTGATCTTTTTTCCCACTTTTCCTCTTTTAACAATGGGAAAAGACATGTAAACTCGAACAGAGATCGAACAACAACTTTCTGTGAACAAAATTGCTTTAAGTGGTTCAACAAATTTGACCCTGTGACCTTGAATATGGGACAATATGGGATTTCTCTTCACAGACTTTGTCGGGCTTTCCCCCAGGAGCCTACAAGTCAAGTTCTTGATTCTGGGACTTTTGATTAATAAGAAGTAACTTAAGTGTTTCAACAAATTTGACCTCTGACCTTCAAAATTGATTTGTGTTTCTGGAGAAGAAATTTGTTTAAAGGGAAAGGTTAACGCCGGACGATGGACTACGTTATGCTTGACCCTCGGGCCTGGTCAGCTAAATACCAAATATCACCAATTGTAAACTGCATTTTGTTCTACACTGTATGACGTAGATTTTGCAGTACGCTCTAAAACGGTTTTGCTGAGAACAGTTCAAATCAACAGGCAAAATGCAACATTTCTTCTAAGACATGTTTTTAAATTTTTACTAGAGTTACAAAAGGCTTTCCACTTTTGTTCATACTGCTTTTGTTATATATCTCTACCTGTTACAGGGTAAAGGGATGGAAACGAAATTTACGTCCCGACCATTAATTGGTGGGGATATGACAATGGGAGATTACGACAGAGTCTCTTCCCAAAACCTGAAGTTATACAATACATGGAAATGAAAATGAATATACAATTTCGTAATGCAACAAACGGCATACGTTTATAAATCAACAAAGGACTCCAACACAATATCAACTCTTATAAATCATTATCCCTGAATTCATTGAGTCAATGTCGCTGTTATGACTAGACTATTTAAATACTGTCGGTCAGTTAGAAAAATGGATTTTCCAGCAATTGTGAAGTCCAAACAATTGATATCTTGTGTTCGTTAGTATCATGACGTTTGTTCCGTAAACCATATTTACCTCCGGCTAAGTAAATATATCGCATTTCCGAAACAATACAAATGTAATAAATTATTGATAAAGCTCATTTTAATTTTTTGTTTATATTAGTTTGGGAAGAATAATAATTTGCCCCGACACTAGAAATACATCATATCATACCAAATACGTATCGCAGTTATGAATGCGTTGTTATACATGTACATGTGTGTATGTCAAAACGCGCTTTATTGTATAATTATTGTATAACATAAAACACTTGGTACACACAATCAATACATTCACTGAGGCTGTCCTTCAAATTATCAGTTGCAGTTAGTATGTTAGACCCAGGATGACAGACCTGGGTACCAGTATAGCCACCAATTTCTGTGTCCTCTGATAAAGGTCCCTCTCGACCGTTCGCTGTCGATGACACGACAGACTGTCCTAGGTATTCTCAGTGTTTCACAGTTCTTCGTGGGATATGGTGACGAGGATCTAGGTCAGGAATATGTCATTCTCTATGAACGTAAAGAGAATGAAATAAATCTGTTCTGTTAAACTGCTGAACGAACATCGAATATATGAAGCTTCACATCACAAGGAAATATGACGTTTTATATCAAACCATGGTGTAGACAGTAACTGTCCATGGTTTACCTCTGGACAACTTAACGACATTGCAATATATCTGTTACCCGTTCCGATGCGTTCTTCGATCAAGTCAGTCTTCCCCAAGGAAAGTCAATAGTCTGCTGGAAGATTTTGTCGTTAAAGTTTCATATCATTCATAACCTTAGCCGTGTGTGTTTTTTAATGTTAGCCCTCCTAACAAGAGAACGAAGGTGCTCCTTAGATTGGTATGTTAATGAACAGAATGGTAAATCTAATATACATTAATAGAAGAGGCGTGTTCATGACATGTTCAATATATATTCAAAGCTCTTTGGAGTTTCTCAAAGTCTACATTTCGTTAATTCAGCTGGAGTATACAGTATTTCAATATGACTGCCTCCTTGACATTTAAAATAGTCGCGGTAACGACCTTGCCCTTCACTTAGGCGGACCACACAAGGGCTTTCTTCGTCTGCCCATATATGTTCAGGTATGAAATTTAGACTTCAGAAACAATAGCAAGGCAGTAAAGTATATATACATGTACAATGATGAGACTCAACATCATATATGCTCGGCTAACCAAAATGAAAATACTGGTACATGTATGAAACTTATTTGCTTTTTTTTATTTGTTTTATTTCAATTTACCTTAAATACCTCCCAAACCAAGACTCATGGTGATAAAGATTGTGTTGTCCTTGACCTTTGGACTCAAATGACCTTGCCCTTTGTCCCCAGTCAGCTGTATCTTTGGTCTGTTGACTTCTTGTATAATCCAACCAACTTCCTTTCATATTGATATCATCAGTAAAAACTACACTATTTGATCTTGACCTTTGACCCAGTAATATTTACCTTTGGTCAGTTGACTCCTTTGTTAAACTCCCACAATTTTTACTTCAGTATGTCATAAAATGTTTATCTGTGAAAAGATAAAAAAAAAAAAAATGCCTTGACCTTGATCTCAGAATGTATTTTTTGAAAACTGGGCATTTTGACCAAGTTTCATGTAAATTGGTCAATAGATACTTCACTTATCAGCCAGGAACGAATTTGTGGATGTACAAACAGTCTTGTGTTGTATATGAAGTGCTGATTGCTTCTCTTATCTCTTGGCGGAGATTGTATCTCTTGGCTGAGATTGTATACCATGTCCTTATATTCTGATGTCACTAGATTTAAACTACTCATTTTCAGATCAAATGTTTTTGTCATATACAGTTAAACCTCGTTATCTGGAAGTCAATGGGGCCATGAACAAAAAAATTGTATTCAAGTATTCAAGGTAGCCAAGTATATTTTACATAGACTTTTTTATTATCTAAACTGACCTGCTTTTCTTTTGAGATAAACAGGATTTTCCAGTTTTCAGAGTTTGAGATATTACACTGTTACACACAGTAGCATTTGGTTTCATTTTGTGCATTCGTTGAATTTTATTATGTACAATAATAACATACATTGATATCTTGGTTAACATTTTTATTAAATATATATCACTTCTCGGTCATCTACTTGTCCTCTCCGACCACAGCAGCTCACATATCAGGACAATAACCTTGTCTCCTGTAACAATAAACATCAAGTATTAGTCGGAGCTTTAACAAGTTACCATGCATTAACTCTATCATGATTGTAAACACAAATAATAGGGCCACTTCTATGGCGGTATGAAGTTGTTGTAAACACAAATAATGGGCTCACTTCCACAGAGACAGAGAAATAAGCCCAAAGGGAACATGGACTATTGTAAACACAAATGATGGGCCATAGAGACAGGGGATGAGGTCCAAGGGGAACATGGACTATTGTAAACACAAATGATGGGCCATAGAGACAGGGGATGAGGTCCAAGGGGAACATGGACTATTGTAAGCACAAATGATGGGCCATAGAGACAGGGGGATGAGGTCCAAGGGGAACATGGACTATTGTAAACACAAATGATGGGCCATAGAGACAGGGGGATGAGGTCCAAGGGGAACATGGACTATTGTAAACAAAAATGATGGGCCATAGAGACAGGGGGATGAGGTCCAAGGGGAACATGGGCCATTGTTAACACAAATGATGGGCCATAGAGACAGGGGGATGAGGTCCAAGGGGAACATGGACTATTGTTAACACAAATGATGGGCCATAGAGACAGGGGATGAGGTTAAAGAGGAACATGGACTATTGTTAACACAAATGATGGGCCATAGAGACAGGGGGATGAGGTCCAAGGGGAACATGGGCCATTGTTAACACAAATGATGGGCCATAGAGACAGGGGGATGAGGTCCAAGGGGAACATGGACTATTGTAAACACAAATGATGGGCCATAGAGACAGGGGATGAGGTTAAAGAGGAACATGGACTATTGTAAACACAAATGATGGGCCATAGAGACGGGGGGATGAGGTCCAAGGGGAACATGGACTATTGTAAACACAAATGATGGGCCATAGAGACAGGGGGATGAGGTTAAAGAGGAACATGGACTATTGTAAACACAAATGATGGGCCATAGAGACAGGGGATGAGGTCCAAGGGGAACATGGTCTATTGTAAACACAAATGATGGGCCATAGAGACAGGGGATGAGGTCCAAGGGGAACATGGACTATTGTAAACACAAATGATGGGCCATAGAGACAGGGGATGAGGTCCAAGGGGAACACAGACTATTTTGAACACAAATGATGGGTCATAGAGACAGGGGGATGAGGTCCAAGGGGAACATGGACTATTGTAAACACAAATGATGGGTCATAGAGACAGGGGGATGAGGTCCAAGGGGAACATGGACTATTGTAAACAAAAATGATGGGCCATAGAGACAGGGGATGAGGTCCAAGGGGAACATGGACTATTGTAAACACAAATGATGGGCCATAGAGACAGGGGATGAGGTCCAAGGGGAACATGGACTATTGTAAACACAAATGATGGGCCATAGAGACAGGGGGATGAGGTCCAAGAGGAACATGGACTATTGTAAACACAAATGATGGGCCATAGAGACAGGGGATGAGGTCCAAGGGGAACATGGACTATTGTAAACACAAATGATGGGCCATAGAGACAGGGGATGAGGTCCAAGAGGAACATGGACTATTGTAAACACAAATGATGGGCCATAGAGACAGAGGGATGAGGTCCAAGGGGAACATGGGCCATTGTTAACACAAATGATGGGCCATAGAGACAGGGGGATGAGGTCCAAGGGGAACATGGGCCATTGTTAACACAAATGATGGGCCTTAGAGACAGGGGGATGAGGTCCAAGGGGAACATGGGCCATAGAGACAGGGGATGAGGTCCAAGGGGAACATGGACTATTGTAAACACAAATGATGGGCCATAGAGATAGGGGTTGAGGTCCAAGGGGAACATGGACTATTGTAAACACAAATGATGGGCCATAGAGATAGGGGATGAGGTCCAAGGGGAACATGGACTATTGTAAACACAAATGATTGGCCCACTTTCATGGAGACTGAGATATCAAATCCAAAGGCAATGTGGCTATTCAATATTAACCATCACTTAATTATTTATTGGAATGAGGGAATTTTATCAGATTTAAAGGTGTTCTTTTCTTCTTCTGTGTGTTTTGTACGCCCATTTTACCTGATCTGGTGTAGAGTATCCACATACTGATTCACTGTAAATGGGGCTTTCCTTCAGACCAAAAAAAAAGTCTACTTTTGAAGAAATCAAAAAGAAATAGTTTGAAGAAATCAAACAGAAATGTTTCTACTTCTGAAGAAATCAAACCAAAAAAATTCTACTTCAGAAGAAATCAAGCCAAAAAATTTCTAATTCTGAAGAAATAATAACGGTTTATTTCTACTTGACTATAGAAATAAATAAAAAAAATCTTCACAATATGGTAATTGTTAATGATTGGTTTAAAGACTTTTTACTACTTATCTCAAAATTTCCTCTTACAAAAAAGCATGACCTTGAACAGGGTTGTGTTTTTTTCTTCATAAATTGCCATTTGGCTGGCAGACAGTGTTAAGTAAATACAGATAAGTATATCATGATCCTTACAAGTTTTGTCGTTTCAATTTGTTTGATAAAGTGTTTTATTTCGATGAATAACAGAGTTGACACTAACTTAAATGCCATGACAGACTGCTGGGCTGCCAGGTTCTGACATGAGGCAGCCCAAGCTGCCAAAGTTGAAGCCCCTCCTGGGGGATATGGGGCCTGTTCCTACAGCCCCTAACCCAAACACTTCGGGTCGAATTAGGAATTTTCAGGACTTAATACTCAATGAACTTTGGTTTATCTTGAAAGTAAAACTGCCTTATTAATGTAAAGATAACAACTTTTACTATTTGGAAAAAAAAATAAATATTTTCCAGCAAAATTAATTTCGACGACCAAACTTTATTCAAACAAAGAAATGTCCCTTTAATGAAAATATATTGATTTAGAGATATCTTACCATGGATTTATGAGCAAAGAGCTCAGTAAACTGAACTTACAACATTTCTCATCAAAGATTAACACATTGAATTTGTGCAAACACTTGTCAAAAATAGCACCTTGTGTTTACATTACTATGTGATAAATGTAACCTTTTTTCTTTTCTATTGCAAATTTTGCCAAACAACAGACAGATGTCCCTATTGTCACTAGGACAGTATCTCCTGATAGGGCATAGTCACACAGCAAACATCCAGTCATAAAGTCCTCAAAACCATGGCTGAACAATGTTTACAGGATGTACAGGATCACCCCAGTAAACAGACATTAGTGAATACCAATAGTTGTTAGTGATGATAATAGTTATATCTGTGAGTACCAGATGGTATTCTATATGTTAGGTTTGTAATTCTTTTGAATATATTAGTTTCATTATTGATTTTTTATTTTATTTTAATTGAATTTAATGAAATACAAATGTACCATGATGTATTTCAAGCATTTCAATAAACAAGAGGCCCCATGGGCCTGCATCACTCAACTGGCATTCATTTGTTTGACGATTCATTGCCCTTCACTTAGTCAAAAGAACTTCATTCAAGATTGTTTAAGTAATCAGAAGAAGTCCTTCATATGTTTAAGCAATTTGACATGACAGACCTTGAATATATGGTTCAAGGTCATTTCTTTTTGCAAATTTTGTGGGCTTCATCAAAGGAACATGATTCTTGGCCTTTTTGTTAACTAGAAGAAGTTGTGTGAAGGTTTTAAGGAATTTGACCCCTAAAACCTTGAATATGGATCAAGGTACAGTGGAACTTCGTTAACTCGAAGTCGACGGGACCACGAAAAAACTTCGAGTTATCCGAGTGTTCGAATTAAGCGAGTTATCGTTTTTGGTGAAAAGTTTGGTCAATATTTGTCAACATTATATAATCATTATAACTTCGCTCTGTCGCTCATCAGTTTAGTGTGAAGACTGGTCAATACATGTAAATATATATGTAATGTTTCGTTATGTCACTTGTAATTTGGTGTAGTTTTGCCGATATACAGTCACGATAAAGTTTCTTTCACTTAGTCACTTCAATAACGATCTGATGTGCAAGTCATGTTTGCAAAAGGTAAACGATAAAACGGAATTCTACAAAATAACAAATTATTAATGTCAAAACAAATAACCGTTTAAGTTTAACACAGATTGCATACAAAACGTAACAGAACCATTACCTTTTATTGGACATATATGAAATACTGTTTGATCGGCCTACTTACTTTTTATTGATAACCACGCCATTTCCATGTGTATTAGCACCGGAAGTTGGGCTGCGCATGTGCGTATAAAATGTTACTGTAACTGAGTTGGCGTTTTACCCGATTTAATAGACAGCACTGACCGTTACAGTTGTACTCTGAACACCTCGGCAGTAATTACGCTATTGTTTCAGCAGTTTAAAGATTTAATAGGCGCCGGTGACTGTGTCATTTCTACACCTGTAAAAACATCAGCCGGGTAGATCTACCGGTGTGTCAGAGATTAGTTCCGCTTGAGCGAACGGGTAGATGAGTTGTTGACTATCGTGTGTACTGATATCGGCGACCGCCTTGGGAAATTACCTGATGTAAGTAAAGCAGTACTTTTTATCACCAAGACTTGTTGTTATAAGATTCAACCGACAATTTCTTTTATGAATTTATGAAACACTTATAATAGCATGTAGGTTAGTAGTGCCGATATGTTCAGTATTACAATCGGAATTTAGCTCTTAAAAAATGTCGGCGTTTGCCACCGATCGACGAAAATTATACTTCGAGTTATTCGAACATTTCAAGTAGGATTTTTATTGTTGGGACCAAATTTTTACTTCGTATTATCCGAGTTTTTCGAGTTATCCGAATTCGAATTATCCGAGTTTTTCGAGTTATCCGAATTCGAATTATCCGAGTTTTTTTTTACTAAGATAAAGAGAGAATTCGGCCGGGACCGGCGAGGTACTTCGAGTTAAGCGCGGTATTCGAGTTATCCGAGTTCGAGTTAACGAAGTTCCACTGTAATTTCTTTTCGCAAACTTTGGTGGGTCTCATCCATTAAACTTATCAGCCAAATATCATGACTCTGGGACTGTTGGTTAGATATAACAAGTTGATAAAATGAAATGCTAGTTGATGCAGGACAAACGCTGCCCCAGGGCATAAATTGAACAGCTCATGACATGAGCAATATCAGGTTGACCTGAGTAATCAGGTGAGTTAAAGTGTATATGGGTTTAGGGTTTTACTCTGAAAATATCTCCTTATTTGAGGATGTTATATTGAATATCATATTATCATTTTACATGTATTTGATTTTATAAATTCAAATGTATATTTAACCCTAGCTCCATCAGTTCTAAATGGTCACTAGACAGACTGCCTATTGTACAGGTAACATTTACAACAAGAGGCCCATGGGCCTTTGTGATCATCTGACTATGTAATCACTAGCAGCATATGGTAATTTGGATTCCATGTAGGAATTTGGACAGTTTGAAAACTAACAACCCTGATCAGGATCATCTCATATTTCTGAAAGTTTAAACTAGGTCCTGGTACCGCTGGTGGAACTGGAAAAGTTTTTGTAATCTTATTTTCAAAATGACAACTAGAAAACTGAAAACACTTAAATCAAACTTAAGAATCATTTAAATTTTAACTCTAGTAGGAAAGTATCTTAACTATTATAGTGTATTATTTTGCTCTCTATCCAAATCACCTGTGTTTTGCCTATATTTAATTTCAAACCAGAGCTTTTTGCAAAGGTATTCAATTCAACAATGGAATCCTTTGAAGAATTTTCTAAACCATCTGATATAATTAATCTGATTTGATATTGAGAAACAATGACAAATTGCCCCCTTGATATATACCTAGTATTGATTACATTATTCTGCAGTTTTATATATCAGGACCAAAACTGAGAGCCTCATCAACAAGGGCTCTTGTAGAACAGCACAGCTCATCTCGCAAATGTTTGTCACTAAATAATCAAGATATATAAATTTGTATTGTTTTGCATATTGGATAACTCAGAGTAAGAGTTACATTGTGTACTTGACAGAATTAATTTGTGATACTCAACCCTAATTGACATAATTCATAAATAGCTAAAAAAAATTATATATTAAATTCATAAATAGCTGAAAAATGTCTATCTTCAACAAGAGGCCCAAGGGCCTTTTAAAACGGTCATCTGACTCTAAATTAAAGACCCTTATACTATTGTAGTATGCATGCTCTGTAGCAGGTTAAGTGGCACTGTTGGCCATGGTGGCCATCTTGGAATTCTGACCGACCCAATAAATAACAACACTTAGCCAGGACCATCTAAGGATCATTTCTGGCAAGTTAGAGCTGAATCCCACTGGTGGAATTTGAGAAGAAGTTTGAAATAAGTGTTGTTCAGAAAAACCATGATTGCGTAATCATGTTACAAAATGGCCACCGTGGCTGCCATGTCAAAGTTTTTATGAAGCCAAAAAAGAACAACACTTTGTTGGCTCTCCTTTATACATGTAATTACTTGCCGTAAATTTCGCATATTGGTTTATTTTTTATTATGTGTTACAAAAATATCCATTAGATACCACGATAGGAATGATTTTAATTAATATTAAAACGCTGAAATTGTGTACTTATCCTCTGGTCTTTAATTCACTTAAAAATGACATGTCAGAAATGACTCTAATCTCAGGGATACGCCTACTTGATTTTAAAACGATAAAACAGAATTGCATAAAATATGATATCAGGTGCGTAGCAGCCTGTACGCAGGCACGCAGGTGAATCCACTTAATTTTTCTTTAAAAAAAATTTAAAAAATGAAAATTAAAGTTCACTGGGGGAAAAGCCGGACCATCGACTTTGTTTGATCTCGATTTTAATATTTTCAAAAACACAAAACTTTTCAAAACTTTCGGACTCGCGCCTACAGTGCTCGTGAATCCACTTAATCAAGTGCCCAGCTACACCCCTGGATATATATACACATCAAAAAATTGTTTTTAGCATAAATAATTCCATAATACAATTTTGTTATATTCTATTATTTGAAATCAAAAAGGCACGTTTCTGTTAAGGGATTTTTTAAGATATGCATACCAAAACATCCACTTTGAAAGTCAGCTAACACAAAGTTTTATCATGATTCCGACAACTTCAAGTTAACAAGATTTAAGTGTATATCATCAGAAAGAAAAACCTGTTTGATCATCACTAATCAATTTATCTAAAATATTTTAAATTTTATTTCCTTTAGGTCCAGATGCAATCTTATAGACTACCCGGTATATTCAATAATGTTATAGGATGTCATTTGGGAATATAAGTAATTACGGGTACCTGTAAAGTGCGAAACGAAAGCAAAATCAAACGAAACGAAACGAAATCAAACGAAACAAAACAAAATCAAACGAAACAAAACGAAATCAAACGAAACAAAACGAAATAAAATCACCTTTCCCAAATTTTGTATTTTTCTCATTGGTTTAAAGTCAATGAGCAAAACAAGGGATAAAATGACACTTAAAGATGAAATTTGAGAAAGATCCGATAAATGAGAACAAATATGATGGCCTCATTTTTGACATTATGTTTTCATCAATAACATCAAATTGAACCTGCACAAATACAGGCCAAGTATGGAGAATGCAGATATGAGTTCAAAACGATCTTTGTAGCGTTGCCTGAGAATCATTGTTAAAAGTTTTCAATACCATTTAGTTTTTCCAATCAGTCACAAAAATTGCAATATTCAGAAACCTGGGACTGAGGGGAACCCTCATATGAAATTTGAGAAATATCGCTCCAGTACGTTTTAAGAAATAGCAATTACAATCTTCAGTTGTCAAAATCCAAAATGGCCACCTGTCAGTCAGTTTGTTATTCCAATCAGATACAAAAGTGAATTGACACAATTAGGGATAAAGGAAAACCAAGATGTGATGAATATTCTTCCAGCATTTTCAAGAGATAGTCATAACAAACTTCAACTGTCAAAATTAAAGATGGCTGCCTGTCCAATTACACGTTCTGACCTTTGGTGGTAGTTTATCCAACAAACTAAGACAAGTATAAGAAAAATTCATATTGTCCTAAAATTATAAAAAATATAAAAACAAAAGGTATATTCAAGTGACAATAACTAAATGATGCTGACATAGACAATGTATTCTCATATGTACACTCACCCAGCAGGTCTAGTGAAGGCTTCGCTAATTTCTTTTCCAAAAGTTTATCCAACAAGTTCCTCAATTCACGGAACATAACCCCAGTTTTAGCAAATGTCTGGACAAAAAGACAAAATACATTTCATTCTTCTTCGTATACACAGCTATAATGAATATACAGTCAAACCTGTGATATGGGACCTTCAAATGGCGGCAATAAAACAGGTCACATGACAAGTAGTCTCTGAATCCAGATTCAGGTAACTATTGTAAATAATATCGAGAGGGAAAAATACGGTCACATATGAGAGGGAGTTACTTAATCCAGATTCAGCTAACTATAATTGTAAACAAGGATGGATAGTATTGCAACAGCAATACAAAGTCCCCTGCCTGAGCTAGAAGTGCACCTATTCATTTCCCTTTTTTTTTTGAAAAATGGTTGTTCGAAAAAAACAAATGTGGGATGCACAACTACATGTTATACTGATCATGTATACCAAGTTTCGTTAAGATCAGAGTAGTACTTTAGGAGGAGTTGTCTGGACAACTATTGCATGACTGACAGACGGACGGACAGACGGACGGAGGGAAAACATATAGTCCCCCCGTTTTTCAAACAGCTGGGGACTAATAACATTGTGAGGGAAAAATACATATGACAGGTTGTCTCTTAAGCCAAGTGGTCAATACGGCAGGTTTGACAGTACATGTATATATAAAAATTATGGCAAATATTACGAAGTAGTCTAATGGTCAAATTCAAAGACTTCTTTAGCACACATCAAATTTTGCTTCATCCATGACTTTCTTCATAAGTAGAAATCTAATCTGGATTCCAATTGACAAATAATTCACAATCCTTTTTCGGAGTGAAAAACTCAATCTTTAGAAATGAATTATCTCTTAAACATTTTAATTGAAAAACCCATTTTTAAGACATGAATTATCTCTTAAACTACATAATCATTCATAACATAAAAAATCAAATTAGTCTCATCTCACGTACGAGACCTGTAGCTACAAAATGTTATCATTTTTCAAATGAAGTGTTTTGGCATTTGTAAATGTGTGTAGCTTTCTTTGTGGATATCCAATAAAAAATGGCATGGATGGAACTTAAACAAAGGAATGTCAATACAAAAATGTATATTTACCGTAAAGGAGATTCTGTCATCAACAGTGACTAGTTGATCTGTATGCTGAACATGTATGTCACCACCAAACAACAACAGGGAAAATGGGGAAACCAGAGTAACCTCCCTTAGGTACACCTTGGACGTTGTCACCTAAAATTGAAGTAATTTTGGTATATGCATTTTTATTTACTGTATGTATGTAATAGATAATCTGATATGTCAGTTTTAAGATTTTCCCTGATATACAAACCAATGCCAGCCATCCCAGAAATACCATGCCTAGACTTTCCGTTTTGAATTTCTACAAAAACTTGATTATAATTTGCCAATTTTAACTTCAACTTTTAATCCTTGTCCACCCCAGCCCCAGCCCCAGCCCCCGCCCACGCCCCCCCCCCCCCCCCCCCCCCCCCCCTTAAAAATAAAACAGAGTACACATATTTTGACCTTTTCCATGTATCAAATGACTTGAGCTACAATTACATGTAATATTTGATATATACTGTACTGACCTTCTCTTGAAATGCTATCCACCCGTTGGCTGCTAGTGTTCGGTTAACAGACGATGGATGTACACCCGCAGGGCCCTGGCCAGTTTCACCGACACACACATGGTTCCTGCGCGGATGGGCAGCAGCATCAACAGGGGCGTTGTATGTTACCTTAGCAACATTTGGATACAGTCCAGCAGCAATGGCTGCCTTCACCATGGCAACTGTTTTTAAATCAATGTCTGTACTTGTGCCTACCGTTGATTTACTGATCTGAAGAACAGATCCAGGTTCAATGGTGCTTTTCTTTTTGTGTGAAAGTCTAGATTCTCCAAATCCTATAGATTTTACAAGCCGAATCAAATCATTGGATAGATTCTGAAAAGGTAAACAGAAAGCTTATATTATTTACAGGTAACACCAATTTTGTAAATTTGGAAATATTGGTTTTCATATAAAATAGAACAAAAAAATGTGCACATCATCAATACACAAAGTAAAAAAGAACTGAGGAGACAGCAAAACAAAAAGGAATAACAATAGGAGGAACTGAGGGAAGAGACACATAAAACAAAGGAAGGAACAACAAAACAAAAGGACAATAATAGATCTAAGGAGATATCAAAACCAATTAGACATGAGGTCATCTTATTATAGTCATTCTCACATATTACTACAGAAAACTGGTCATGTGTTCATGAAAGATAATCTCACATTTTAGAAACCCATCATGATGGAAAAACACATGGTTTTAACTAGAAGTACTGTAAAAAATGTAAAGATTTAAGCTAACCCCAAAATTCACTGAAAATTTCAGTATTTATACCAAAAACAACCCAAAACACGCAACTTGATAGAACAAAATTACACTGTATACATTATAGACATGTGTAATTAATACTGATGCATTGCAAGACAAATACTCTCAAAATTCACCTAAATATGTCATTTTTACCACTGTGACAAAACTCACTCTTTTTGAAACGTGAGAAGAAATACATCTATTAAGATAATTATATAGTTATATAATTAATTCCAATTTGACTATAAACTAATTTGTAAGTCAATATAGGAGAAGCAATTCATATTTTACATCAACTTTTCAGAAGACTAAGGTTTTTAACCTAAATTACTGCAAAAAGTTAAAATTCATTTAAACTGTAAGGTGTGTTGAGATAACTATATTCCAGGTTTATTTGGAATACACATTATTTGGTACTGTTTTCAGAAACTGAGCTATAAACACAAAACTTTAGATGTCCAGATTCTAAGCATTCCTATTGTCCAGATTCACTGGACCATTAATTCTGAATGATATCCAATAAATGAAGGGTGTGACGAGATGTACAATACCTTATCTGACTATATATCAACTTCGACCTTCAAATTTTTTAAGCAACAGATCTAAACACTATAAAATTTCAAAAGGTGAAATGTTGACGAGTTCGCTGCCTTAAAAGTAAAACCATTTTGGTCACAGAAACGTGCCATGTCCCACTGTCAAACATAAGTGTAAAGGTAACACTCTTGGACTAATTTTTCACTCTGGGCCATAGGAATGTGTCAAGTGCCTGTGTAACAGGAATTTTTCACTCTGGGCCATAGGAATGTGTCAAGCACCTGTTTAACAGGAATTTTTCACTCTGGGCCATAGGAATGTGTCAAGCACCTGTTTAACAGGAATTTTTCACTCTGGGTCATAGGATTGTGTCAAGTGCCTGTGTAACAGGAATTTTTCACTCTGGGTCATAGGAATGTGTCAAGCTCCTGTGTAACAGGATATCTCATTAAACCAGGGTACATGGAGAAAACTAACATGGTCAGTCCAACCAGGAAATCAAGACCTGGCCATCTTTTTGTAAGTTAAATGCACTTTCACTGCACAGATCAGTGATGAAACATCAACTTTGTAGAGATGCATTCAATGGAAATAATTTTAATCCATGCTAATCGCTACCCAGATATTGACAACACAAATGTCTTAACCAATACAGACTGATGCCAGAATGGATGGAACTTGATTCTGTGTCGGGGAAGTATACCTCTATCTCCAGGAGGGTATTCCTTCGGAGAAAGTACTTCTGACAATACTGCTGCTCCACATGGCCGCCTTCTCTCTTAGCCTGCTGCCAACTGTACACCAAACAAAGGTTATAGTTCACATATAAGTGGACAGAATTTCTCATTATTATACCTTATAGCAGATTAATTATTATTAATTAGCAAGTGTAAAATTTATAGTTTTAACTAAACTAAACTTAATTCAAGGATTAAATTTTAGCATGTTTAGTTCTAGTGATTTTCAACTTACAATTTATACTAGTGTTAGGTAGGTACAGACATTATTCTTGACTCCCTGCAATGCTTGGACAATTAAAAAATCAGAACAATATATCCGTCCTACACATTCTTCAATAACCATTGGTCACATAACAAATACACATCTGTATAAGGTTTCATCAACCTTATTGAGCCATCATGGGTATAATGAAAATCAACAAAGGGACATAACTGTGAACAGATTGGGATTCCCCTTACTCATCAGTACTGTACGAACCCAGACACAAGAGACAAATGTAAACAAGATGTCAGTACTCATATCTAACAGATAAAGTAGTTGTGGAAATTGTCATTATCAATCATGAAGCTGTTTTCATTTTTAGAATTCTATATTTTTAAGAAGATTTTTTGTTAAAAAGGTTGAAATTATGGCCACTACAGATTTGACATAATTTAGATGGGGATTGACCAATAATTGGTCACAAAATCAAATTTAATAACAGCAAGAATTCCAAAATTGCTTCATTAGACTCTAATAATGACTTGAAAATAAATGATCTACATACTGATGTGTACTCCTTTAATGAAGCCAACAGGATATGAAAAACTACTTACCCAAGATAGGCCTTATACACTGTTAGGTGGTCTGAAGCAGCCGTTGCCAAGGACACTTTTGCAGCCTGGGCAAGGTCAAGTTTCTGTATAGGAGCTACAAATGGAGACTTTGTTGTCATGGCAGCAGCGATCACAGCCTGAAACAGGAAACCATTACATTTATAATTAATAACAAGTGCAATCAATGATTGCGAAAGCTCACAGGCGGCAGCAATCACACTATGCATTCATTCTTTATGTATGTATAAGCATGTCATTTTGAAACTTTACGTCACATAATATCGCTCCTAGACCTCTAATGGATGTATAAACCAAATAAGAAGGGTGTGGACTTAAAAGCTTTCCAAAACTTACCCCCAAAATCTTTAAAGAGGGTTTTTGTGCCAAACAAATTAAGTCCATTAAATGGTAAAATGCCAAAAAATCACAATTTGTTTCGGCATGATTTTGCCATAACATCACTGCTGGACATCTAATGAATGCATAAACCAAATTAGAAGGGTGTTGGGTGCATACTTAGAAGCTTTCCAAAAACTGATCCCAAAAACTTTAAAGTGGATTTTGATGCAAAAAAAGTTAAGTCCACAAAATGGTAAAATGCGAAAAAATCACAAATTTTTTCTGCATGATTTTGCCATAACATCACTCCTAGACCTCTAATGAATGTATAAACCAAATTAGAAGGGTGTGAGGTGTATACTTTTGGACTTAGAAGCTTTCCAAAAACTGATCCCAAAAACTTTAAAGTAGGGGTGGGATGCCGACGCGGATGCCAGGGTGACAGCATTAGCTCTCGGTTACTCGTAACCGGTGAGCTAAAAATATAGTTATTTTCTTCATTCAGTACTAAACCTTAAGTCAAATATTTAAAACCTGATTTTGAGAGATTCACTTTTAATGCCCACATCTAATTAATTGCAGTAATATAATGTCATGTATTATCAAAACTTTTATAAGCTATTCCATAAAATAAAAAATATATACAAGTATCTGATTTTAAGAAAACATTAAAAAGTCACGTTGATTAATAAAAAAGGATGAATTAAGATTGATAAACTTACCACAGGTTCCAGGTACCCAAATATAGCTCCAATCAGAAGAACCTTGCCAATGCGTACATGAACAGGGAGTGCTGCCAAGTGGTGACCTAACGGGGTCAGCTTGGATCCCTCCCTACATGCTCCTACCTCGTGCAGCATGCCCATAGCCCTGGCTATCACATTAGGTCTAGGAGGGTCCAGGGCCTCAGATAAAAAGTCTTCTGGTTCTCCCAGCTCACATTTCTGTCAAAAAGTATCACTGATTGGTTTACAGAGTTTAGACTACCCTGGTACTAATGTCTAAATATCTTGATCTACATTAGGTCTATGCCAAATATCACGTCAGCTTCCACTTATAGCAGAACACATAATACAACATTATTCTTGTATTCCTCTCACAAATATAATAGATATTAGATATAAGAGATATTACAGGAAAAAATCCACAATTTGTGACATGTAATTGTAACAGTTGTATATATAACACAAGAATTCTTGGTTAAAATATGGTTCTGAACAGTTAACTTGTACGATTTGATTTCCCAAATTAATGTGGTTGTCCTACACTAACCATGATGTGTAAACAGAGCTCCTCCAGGGGAACACGCTGTATCTCTGGTACAGTATAGGGAGCCATGTCCTGGTATCTACACACAAACCAAACAGTTGTACAGCTATTGATAGTCAGGTTCTACATATATATTCTATATATTATTATATATATGTATCAATATGTTTACCTAAAATTTATGATTGTATCATGTAATGGCAGACAAGAACTTGGTTTGGTTGCCAGGGACTACTACAATGTAACTATGACTATAGAGTGTGTACTCTTTCGTTTCTTTTGATGAAGGGAGATAACTGCAATTTTACAGAAAAATATCAAGATTAGGTAGGGACAAACCTTTCTTTTTATAAAATGGAAATAAATGAAACTTCATTGATTTTTTCAGGAATGAATAAATAACTTTTTCACAATTACTGCTGATCAAGGGAGACCTTACCTCTCTTTGGTGTACATCCTAAAACAGAACCCTTCTCTGACGCGGCCAGCTCGTCCTTGTCTCTGTTTGGCATTAGCCTTACTGATGTACACCTCTCTCAAAGCACTCATCTGACTCGACTCCATGTACCTGATCATCAACATACACCTTTATCTGTACACATACTTCAGAGTTACTTGATAAATAATCTTTACAGAAAATTAAAATAACATACAATGTAGTAGCATTTATTAACATACAGGTAGTACTTAACTCATCATTCTCAGAAAGCGGGGTATAAATAAAGTGTTCCATGACTAAACGTTTAGCAAAAAACAATTTTGATTCATGGCAAATTAAGAAAAAAAAAAAAAACTGTATAAAGTATATAGAGGTACAAACATTCCTGTCACATGATAATAATGAAAGTTCAAACAACTATAGAAGCTTACCTATTTTCTTTCACTTTCCCTGTGTCAATAACGAAGACCACGTCAGGTATTGTAATACCAGTTTCTGCTATATTGGTTGCTATGACAACCTTCCTGATCCCCGGGGGTGGAACTCGGAAAGCTTCATTCTGATCTGATGATGACAGAATGGAATGCAAGGCAATCACTTGGTACCTGGTGTGAAAGAAACAACATATGTCTTACAGACTGAATATATGTACAGCTTGTCATACAAGTACATCACACCCTGTCTATAATCAGGTGTTGACAGGGGCCATGACAGCTATCGTGTTAGAGCAGGAAGCTGAGAAACAGGCCAGGCTTTGATGTCATTGTTGTGTCTTTTGGCAAGACACTTTACCCTTATTGCTATGGATGGAATAGGCCTTTCAAATATAATTGCTGTGGAAGGCATGCAACATATATTGCTATATGAAGAAGACACCAACTTGAGGTTACCTTCAAAATATTGGTAGTCAACATTCAAACTTACCTTTGAGATTTTGTGAAGTTCCGATCAGCCATTAGAAGTTCGTACAGTTCTTGGATATCTGCCAAACCAGGCATAAATATGAGTACAGCTCCTTCCACCTGGGAAAAGTCTGGACTCTTCTCCAAGTAACACAGCAGTTCCTGTGACGATAGATATGCATGTTTACTTCTGTTACAACATATTGATACTGTATAAAACATATTTACTTTACACACTAAAATTCTAGTGCACATTAACTGCATTTTAAAAGATGCATGGCAGAAATGATGAATTTGTTCATCCACTGTACTAACTAGTAACGAAAACTGCTTTTGATGCTAAGAGTGCTAAATTAAATTAAAAATGGGATCAAAGATAAAATATATAGATTTACAGTAAGTAACACAATTTAAAAGTCTGACACACAGACCACTATAAGCTCCATGTTGATACGGTCCGTGTTACTTCTCGTCACAGTGTTACGGGTGCGTAAACTGTAGGTATCTGGACAGAGGTCAGTCTGTAATTAAAACCAATCAAACCATTATTTAAGAAGGTCATCATAAGTGCATCTATAACATTTTGATTCAGGATGAAAATCAATAAAAACTCACCATCTAGCCATCATCCATTTAAATTTTTGACGAAATTGGTTAACAGATTCCTCCCACAGTACGACCCCTCAGGTATTTGTATCCGAGCCATCATACATGATAAATATGATCTGACATTATAATAACAGTTACTTGTTTCATGATCACTCTTAAGATAAATAATGGCCATCTCTTCTCCAGATCGGACTTGCCTTCCATTTTCTTGATTAAAATATGTAAATCATTCTCATATCATGATAAAGACAGTCAGTTACCCTGTCAATTTTGGACACATTTTCCTTTGTCCAGTAGACATCCACTCGAGTCTGCTCCCCTCCTTTACCAGTAACTGCTAGATTAGCCTGTTCTTCCTAAAACATTGAACAAAAATCCACAATCAATTAATCACAGCCCTTTTAACTACAGTCATTCCTGGCCATAAGGTTGATACTATCATAAATACCTCCTTCTCATCAGTATATTATGTGTACTGCTGCTGTGCCGAGAAGAACAAGGTAAGTAACTACACCATTATAATGAGGAGCAGCCCTACCAGTTTTAAACTGTTGATGGACTAGTCATCTAAACACAACTGATGGCCAAGCTGGTATTTATTCTGTACATTATAATACAAAACACATTTAACAAGGAGCCGCAAAGCTTGGCATTATCCCCCGCGCCCCGCAGTTGGTATGAAAACCCAAATACATGTATATATCAAGCTCAAAGTAAGAGTTATTAAGGAAACAGACATGGTGACAGAAAAAATACCGAAAATGGAAGGTCCGCAATAGCAAAAGGCACAACTAGTCTGATATATTCAGAAAGTTTCAAGGAGCTGCGTTGAACAGTTTTGGAGGTATAGCCCGGAAACAAAAGGAAACAGTAATTTGGTATTTTTTATTAAGTTTCCATGGTGACAGGAAAAATACTGAAAATGGAAGGTCCGCAATAGCAAAAGGCACAACTAGGGCACTAGTCTGATATATACAGAAATTTTCAAGGAGCTGCATCCAACGGTTTTTGAGTTATAGCCCGGAAACAAAAGGAAACAGTAATTTGGTATTTTTGATAAAGTTTCCATGGTGACAGAAAAAATACCGAAAATGGAAGGTCTGCAATAGCAAAAGGCACAACTAGGGCACTAGTCTGATATATACAGAAAGTTTCAAGGAGCTGCGTTGAACGGTTATGGAGTTACAGCCCGGAAAAGAATCTCGGACAGACACACGGACGTACTGACGCACGGACAGAGCCCAATTTAATATCCCCCGCAAACGCGTTTCGCGGGGGATAACAAGCAACGTACTATGTGTCGAAAAAATGTTTAACTTACTGAAATATACAGAGTACTTCAAAGACTTACATTCAGATTCATGTCAGCAATATTTTGTTTTTGAGATATAAATTTATGGTTCAATTTTAAAATCTGATGACATAATGGAAAGCAATACATGTATGTATATATAATATTAAAGTATATGTAGAGCTGCATATATATGCATAATGAATTTGACATAGATAATCTGACATATTCATATTGACCTTGACATAGACACACACTGACCTTGACATAGATACACATTGACCTTGACATAGATACACATTGACCTTGACATAGATACACTTGTACACATTAACCTTGACATAACCCCATCAGAAACGATTTTTCTCAAATCTCTTGACTTGCCAGATACATACTGGCCTAGACATTTATACTATAACCTTAACATAGATATATACACACTGACATAGCTACATATTGACAATGGCATTTATACATATGACATGAATACACATTGACCTTGACATAGACACAATTGACCTTGACATTATATAGATACACATCAGCCTTGACATTTATACGTTGCCCACAGCTGACACTTTTACATGAAGTCCTTGACATAGACATTAATTGATCTTGTCATCATATAGATATATTTTGGCTTTGACATTTATACACAATGATCTTGACATTAATACACACTGACCTTGACATAGGCACACATTGACCTTGACATAGGCACACATTAACCTTGACATAGACAAATAATGTATAACCTTGATATCTGATCAGTCAAAAGGCTAGACATTTTCATCTCTGTGATACTTGACCACAGATACAGTGATCTGGATAGTTATAGATAAACACTTACCTTGACTAACTGTTCAGGTCTCAGAGCGTAGGGTGAATCGTCATCAAGCACATACAAAGTGCGTTCAATCACATCTTCTACATGGTATACCTGATAAAACAATAATGTATAGCATTATCAGACTTTAGTGAAACAACCATGAGGACCACGGAACATCACAATATTATTGTCCATATCTACAGTCATGTTCAGGACAGGATGGGACACTCAGCTCCATCTCATAACATAGACAAAATCTAGGTGATATAAAAATTATGCAAACTATATGAGGTTCCACGATGATAATATCTCAATATGTTACCTCAACAGGAAACGTTCGGCCCGGGATGTTGATGACACTACAATGGTGGAAATATGCTGAGAATTTTTCACTGTCTAACGTAGCACTCATCAGGATGATTTTGAGATCTGTCCGAACCAACAAGAGGCGCCGCAGGATGATTAGGAGAAAGTCTGACTGAACACTTCGCTCGTGGACCTAGCAGTAGTAAAAGATAATATACGATCAAACCAACCCTAATATCAATGTACATGTACCTTGTCAATTCTTGATTTTTTTTTTTTAAAAATTTAAAACTTAAATCTGCAAATATTTTCATAAACTGTTAAAATTTAAATTGTATTACTAGCTCAGATATCAACATGTATTTATTTGATTGTAAAAGGTCTTATTATATGCTGATGCAGCTAATTCAAACACATCATTCTGTAAAATCTAAAAAATGACGTTCATTTAATCGGTTTCGAAATTAGTTCCGATCTGGTACTGACCTCATCCACAACAATGTGGGTCACGTCTTGTATTGTTGGATCTGTCTGCAGCCTCCGAAGCAGAACGCCAGTCGTACAATACACCAGATGAGAGTTTGGGCTACACTTAGACTCAAAGCGAATCTGATACCCGACCAGTGAGTCATGACTCCCAAGTGTGCCTTCGCCCATTTCCTGGGAGACACGATGGCTGAGACTTGTAGCTGAAATTCTTCGAGGCTCTGTACACACAATGTTACATTTCTGTCCCTGTCCCTGGCTCACAAAGTGCTGTAAACAATAAATTTGTCTGTCGTTTATTAGACAATTAATATCAATAAAGATTTAGTAAATTAAATGTGTGCACTAATAACAATGAATGGCATACATTTATTGTCATAACTAACAATTGAACTATAGAATTATAAGTTACCCCGGTATGATATAACAAATTAAAATGAAAATTTATAATTTTTGAATAAAATGTTCAAATATTTGTCTAATGACAGGTAAATGTAAAGAAATATTCTCTAGAGAAGAGGCCCAGAGGGCCTGTATCACTCATCTGGATATTTCAAAGATCATGGAAAAACATTTCAAAAGTTATCAAATATATTTCTAATTTTGGGATCTGCCTCTCGGAACCATACATTGAAGCCAACTCTTTCCTTTGTCAAAATCTCTGTGTCATTCATGACAAGTAGCGCTTTTTTAGTAAAAATTGACAGACAGTAAACAGATGAATCAGAATGCTGCACCATGGCATACAATGTCACTAGTTCTTCATTCCAGGTTAGTTAAAACCTGAACACGATGACAATTCAAAAGACTATATTACAAAGATGTAACTTCTGCAGTCTCACCTCCAGTATAAACTGTGGTATCTGTGTACTCTTTCCACTGCCAGTTTCCCCAGCGATCACCACTACACTCTGTCCAGTTATAATATCCAATATAGCAGTACGATGTTTATACACCGGAAGTTCCTGCCTCGTCTGTAACAGGGACCGGAATCCTCCTGACTGTCTCCGGCGTTCATACAGACCCTTCATTTCTATACCTGATAATGTTCCAGTCCTTCGCCGCGATTTTGTTGGATGAGACCTAATATCATTCACAGGAGGTTCTGATATTATGTCTGTTTTCTCATCTTTTTCGTCAGCAGAGTCCTCAAACTCCTGAGAGCACATAAAATGAATCATATACTATTTATCACATGATAGAGAAATTCACAAAATTAGTTTGCAAGAAAGTAACTTCTTTAAGTAAAATCAAAGTGATATGTTGTAAGAAAACCAATTTTAAATAAGGAACTTGACACTACTGATATGTAAATGTAAGGTTTTCAAAATATGGATGTACAAATAAAAGGAAAAAGTGATTACTGTATTAAAAATTAGACACAGTAGTGACCTTATAGCTTCTTATTATATGTAAACTATGATATTCAAATACTTATTTTTATACCGAACTCTCCATATCGTCCAGGTCTTCCCAGGACTCGACAACAGTATCACCTTCTTCATCAGGGTCTGTTTCCATAACATTGACTGATATTTTGAGTTTTTTCATCAATTTACTAATGAATTGGTCCCGGGGCTGAAAAAAGGAAAGGAGAACATTTTGATACAAATACCCAGTCCTGCTAGAGAACAAGAATGAAACTGATTTTACACAGTTGACAGATGATATTGAATGTTCTTAAGGGAAATTAAGCTGTTCGGAATGAGCAATGGACAAAAAGTGTAATACTGGACTCGAACGTTTCACATTCTAACTTCACTGAAGCAGATCTAGAGAGTAGACCTGTTACACATATTATAATTATTGTTAACATACAATGTAGCTCAGCTGGCCTAATTAACCAGACCATACAGTTTTACATTTATATACATATTACAGTCATACGTAATGGTACCATTCTAAGAATTAAGGTCTCTCTTTCTTGGTGGATAAAATTTTGGTGCCATTTCAAATAAAATCAGACAATCTAATTTTGCACACCAGCAAAGTTCCATGATTTCTCTCTCTATATATGTTATATACATATAAATGCCATTTAATGGGAAGGATATACATATAAATGCCATTTAATGGGAAGGATATACATATAAATGCCATTTACTGGGAAAGATATACATATAAATGCCATTTAATGGGAAGGATATATATATATAAATGTCATTTACTGGGAAGGATATACATATTAATGCTATTTACTGGCAAGTATATACATAAAAATGCCATTTAATGGGAAAGATAGACATATAAATGCCATTTAATGGGAAGGATATATATATATAAATGTCATTTACTGGAAGGATATACATATTAATGCTATTTACTGGCATGTATATACATAAAAATGCCATTTAATGGGAAGGATATACATATAAATGCCATTTAATGGGAAGGATATACATATAAATGCCATTTAATGGCAAGTATATACATATAAATGCCATTTAATGGGAAGGATATACATATAAATGCCATTTAATGGGAAGGATATACATATAAATGCCATTTACTGGGAAGGATATACATATAAATGCAAATCCTGTTACTACCTTGTTCTCAGTCTGTTTGACTAAAGCAGCTTCTTCTTTCTCCCGGTCGAGCCATTCCAACCATACTGCCCTGTATGGCGGGGGTAACAGCTGGTGGACAGACTGTCAATAACAATATTTATCACATAACTGGCATGTTATGTCATGTCATACAACCATATGTCATATACATATGCACAACACATGTGTACATGTAAATATCATTATGACATCAGATATATATGACATCACTGGACTGTTTTGGAGGTGGTAAAATAACCAATTAAGTCAGTAGAAATAGTCAGTCTTTTTGAGAGTTTTTGTTTATTATATTTTTCTCATATATATGAGTTATGTGATAAACAGAATCTAACACCTGTGGCTAAGTAATATGAAATTTATTAAACTTTGCCAAAAGATTTATGACAAACCAAATTTTTGAACTTGTTTAATAAATTCATTATACATGTACATTCATTTGACACCATGTTAAATGTAGATTCTCTACTGCAACATAATGTATTTGAAGCTTACTAAACATCTTAAGAGGTCAAGAGAAGCAATCATGAATACAAGACTTTGGTTTTTGTTCATTTTTATGTATGTATATCTCTTAATCTATAATTAGATTTGATTGAACAAACGATACACTTCACTGACAATTAAAATCAACCTATTTTCTACATTACAGATATCTTAGCTACCTTTTGTATGTTTCTGTAATAGTATGAGTGATTAGAAAAGACATAAATGCCCTCGCTGCAACTTGACACCCAGAAACATAGTTTGGTGAGGATCGCATCAGCAGTTCCTGAGAATAGTTAGTTACGTTACATCAGGGCGGACAAGACAAGAAGGGACACACATGGGTAACACTATATGCCCCTCATTTCATGGCGGGGGGCATAAAAAGTCAATCAAGTTCCACATAATATACTGAACTTTAATTTGTCAGGCCAAACAAAATATCTTGCAATGATATTTGAAATTAAATTGTTGTTAGACGTTGAGAAACAGTAACGATTCCCAGAGAGGACTTACCTGACCCTTGCACAACTCGTACAAAGCAAGTGTTGATGCCAGGTGTTCAGCTTCCTTGATATTTTCACATAGAATTTCAGGCACTACTTCCAGCTTACCATCCTTTTTACGATCAACCATACACCTGGAATTAAAATATACAACTCAACACACACATCTTAATTATACTGTATAACATGAAATGTTTGTTGTATATAAACTGTTTTCGTGGTTGCTATCATGGAACCACAAAATTATAAATACAACCAATATTGTATGGAAATCTGTACCTGTGAAATAATTTAAAAGCCCGAACTATGAAAGAAAGTGCACAAGAACATATCCGGTTATACAGCAACTAGTCTGGTACAAAATTTCAAGTTTTCCTAATTCACCTGATGACCACGCCTGTAAGAATAATTGACCTTAATTCTGACCCAAATAATAATTATGACCCCAATCGCCATTGTCTGACTTGGTGACCCTGTTTATTTGACCTGGTGACCTTACGCCTCTTTGTTTGACCTAGTAGTGGTCCTGCATGTCTGACCTGATGACCTTGTTTGTTGACTTGGTGACCCCGAATGTTAGACCTACGTGTAGTGACCCTTTTTGTTTGACCTTGTGACCCTGACTGTCTAGTGTCTAACCTGGTGACACTGAATGTTTGAATGAAGACCCTCAATGCTAGTCTGGAAAACCCTGTTTGTTTGACCTAGTGATCCAGAATTTCGGAATGAATGGCTGTGAATGTCTAATCTGGTGACCCTGAATATTTGAATGAATGAACCTGTTTGTCTGACCTGATGACCTTGAATTTCTGAATGAATGACCCTGACTATGACCCGGTGACCCTGAATATCTGAATGAATGTCCCTGATAACAGGACCTGATGATCTGGGAGTCCATACCTGCTAGCCCACTTGCTGCCACGATGCTGGACCTTATAGTATTTTGGAGCCTCACACTTGTGTTTGCGACACCAATCAATGAGGAACTGTTTCGGAGACTTGCCTGTCCATTGTTGACGAGTGTACTCAAAGTCACGCACATCCTGTGCTACCTTTACTAAAATAAACAGCAAGCAAGATGAATGAAAAAAAATTTTTTAATTAAAAACAGTTTTTTTATGTTTTGATATACAGTATACCCTGATATATATACAATGTAATATATTTTGATGAACCTGTGACTACAGTAGTTTCACTAATTGAACATCTTATTTTTGTAGATTGATGTCATTGATCATTTCTATGAAGAGATGTCAAATTTCCCACTTATGGTACTGAAAGTAATAAGAGAATATATGTGACCCCTTGTTTGACAAAAGTGGATACCAGTTAAACATTTAAAACAATTAGAAAATTACGAGTATGTACAAAAATGTCAACTACACAGACTGAGCTACAAGGAGGCAATTATTTTGAAATGAGAAATTAAATGAAAGCATATTCAATATCTAATACCTGAGGAGATTTTCTTTGGTTCCTCCTTGGCAGCCATTTCTTCAAATAATGCAAATCCTGTACATTCTTCATCTTCATTATCTTTGACCTTGGTTTGACCTTTACATGTACCACTAGCCTCTGCCAGTTTTTCCTCTGTCTGATTCCCAGTCTGACCTTGACATCCACCTGCTAACATGTCTGGTTGACCTGCACTAGAAGTAGGTGTTTCCCCATCAGATTTTTCCTTATCCAAATCTTTGATTTTCACAGCTGGGTCAAATTTAGGGTCACTTTCCAAAACATTCATATCTGGAAAAAAAAATGCAATTATAATATATTTTTTTCAGGAAATGGACAGGTCAAAGTTCACCTTGGTACTCCACTTAGGTACACAGAGGGTACCGTGATAGCTCAGTCGGTTAGAGCACCGGCCCCATAATCTCAGGTGAAGATTCGAGGCACGTGGTTGGACACTTCCTACCGATGTTGGTTTGTGTTTTTTGGGAAGCTGAGAAACAGGAAGGTCTGTGCTGTCATGGTTGTGTACTTGAGCAAAACACTTTACCCTAATTGCTCTCGATGGCATGTAACTGGCTTTCTGTATTTTGTTCAGTGAAGTAGTCACTAACTACTACAAGGAGACTCTGCCTCAAAATGACCCTGACTGTTCATGGTTGATAAACTTAGCACCAGAAAACGAAAGTACATGGAGACTGATAACATTTTCAAGCTAGACTGGGTCCAGATACCCATTGGCAGAAAGGGATAAATCTTTTGATAAAATTAATTCTTCATGCTGAGAAGGTTATCAAACAGCTAGTTCTGTGAATTAAAAAGATCAATACAATCACCATACAATTACCATGATAATGTATACATGTGTGCTATTGATAAGATATATAACTTTACTTATTACTCATGTACATCATACTAAAAATCAAATTGAAATGTTCCTTTGGGGGAAATTTCTCACTGATTGAACATTTTACTGTACTAAATGAACATTTTAGTGTACTAATTGAACATTTTGTGTACTAATTGAACATTTTAGTATACAAACTGAACATTTTAGTGTACAAATTGAACAATTTAGTATACAAACTGAACATTTTAGTGTACTAATTGAACATTTTAGTATACAAACTGAACATTTTAGTGTACTAATTGAACATTTTAGTATACAAACTGAACATTTTAGTGTACTAATTGAACATTTTAGTATACAAACTGAACAGTTTAGTGTACCAATTGAACATTTTTGTGTACTAATTGGCCTATCTGTGATAAACATTGCTCCCAGCTATTCTAAAACCAGTGGTAACTATATATATATAGACACATACAATGTATTATTGTGTACACCTAGTGATATAGATACCTTTTTACCTACTCAAACCTGTCAGATATACAAATATCAAACAAGTACAAACATTTATTATAAATAAGTACTATACCACCAAACAGAATGCCCAGTTTATGTTTCGTTTATAAATATTGAAAATTGTCACTATTATATGCTAAAATCTACTGCTTTAGCTGAATTTACACCCCTGAATATTCAGACAAACATGACAGCCATGTAATCATTTACTGATGGAGCAGAAGGAACCAACCTGTTAATAACTTCCTGATTTTCTGTCCAAGCTCCCTCTGTCGGACTTTGTCACCTTCCTTTTTTACCTGTGCAGCCTCTTCTTTCGCATCTAGTAACTTGGCAGTCAGCTCCAAATATCGCTCATTCTGATAAAAACATAAACGGGCAAGGTTAGGGAATTTTTCTTTACTATATACTGGTAGCAGGCATTGCCTATTGGCAAAATTACTGTGATATGGAACAACATTCTGATTCAATATACGATACATGTTATTCTTCATCTCAGAAGGCAAGCCGATTTTTAGAAACAGTATACTTCCATGAATGCGAGCTCGAGTAGTAAGAATTAGAAGAATATAAATTTTGGACACAGTTTACTTCCATGAATTTGGATAGTAAGAATTAGAAATATAGAAGTTTTGGGCACATACTTTCATGAATTTGAATAGCATGAAGTAGAATATAATTTTTGGGCACCTACGTCCATGAATTTGAGTAGTAAGAACAATAACAAAATTATCATTAATGTAACCCTGGTAAATACTAGCCGCAATATACCGCTCGGCTAGAGAGATCTTCTCTTTAGCTCGATCGGTTGAGCGTAAGACTAGTAATCCAGAGGTCCCGGGTTCGATCCCTAGCGGAGGCAGTGATTTAAATTTAATTAATCCTGCACTCTGTTACATTGGCGCCCATGTAGGGACTCGGGAATGATACTCATCGCTGCTTGCGAAAGCATCGCTGTTACCCCTGGAAACTCGAGGACGAGTTCTTCCCTGGAGGGGGAGTATGTAACCCTGGTAAATACTAGCCGCAATATACCGCTCGGCTAGAGAGATCTTCTCTTTAGCTCGATCAGTTGAGCGTAAGACTAGTAATCCAGAGGTCCCGGGTTCGATCCCTAGCGGAGGCAGTGATTTAAATTTAATTAATCCTGCACTCTGTTACATTAATATTTAAGAAATCTGATTTAAATGTACCGTAGACAAAATCTTACAGGATCTATATTATGTATATCTTCTATATCCTCCTCCTCATCACCCTCCTCATCAGATGATTGCTCCGTGTACTGAAGGATCCAGTCCTTCATCTGGGCTTCCTTTGGCTGACAAACAAAAAGTAAAAATATTATGTACTAACAACATAAAAATATAAAAAAAAAAAAAAAAAAAAAAATACTGCGTATTGTAACATACTAGCTATACTGTTCATTGGGGCTTCCTTTGACTGACAAACAAAAAGTAAAGATAATATCCATAAACAATATAAAAATATATATAAAAAACAAATGGGTATTGTAACGTACTAGATATACTGCCATCTCCAAACTTCATAAAAATGTTCATATGATTTACAGTTATTGTACTTGTTAGTTACCTGAAGTTTTTATGAACACAAACAAAAAGTGGGAAGATTTCTTTTAATCATTGACATTGAGAGATCATCGGACTCCTCAGTTCTGAAGATTTTGATAATATTTTTCTTTATTTAAACTATGGCTGAAAGCTGAGTTTTAGTTAGGTCTTTCAGGTAACCTCTTCATAATGACCAGTTTTCTCAATATAACATTTCAAATCAAATTGATTGATAAGTGTCTAATATGTATCACTGTTCCTTTCAGTGATGCTCTGATCCATATCCATCAACTAAATGCCCTTAGGCTGTCAATTAGCTTCCATGAAAATAACTCTTTTACTCCAATATGATTAATATCTAAATTGATTAACAACAGTAAATGTTTCAATTGTCAGCTTGAAGCATACCGCTAGAAACCACAGGGGCTTGACACGTTCCTTTGGGCCAGAATGAAAAACTAACTCGGGGGTCAACATACATAGTAGAACTAAATGATCAGTCAGGGAATGATATATACATACAACCTGTGTCTTTGTGTTTTCTGGAGCCATGCTCGTGTCTACAACTGAGGATGCTGTTGGGGGCAGCGGTGACATGGTGATATCTTCAAACTTTTTTCTTTCAAACTTTGGTCGAGTTTTTATTTCTTCTTTTTCCAACGTTTCAGAAAATCCTTTTGGAAGTTTATCTAACCAAAAACATGTTTTCAATGATACAATAATGCTGAAGCACATGTAGAGTAACATTACACCTAGGTACAAATATATCAAACACAGAAATAAAATGTACAATGTATTGTTACAGTTTTGATATCATTATTAACGACAGATTTGTCAAATCCCTAATATTAGATTTTATTCTAATTAGATTATAGAGATTTACAACACAGTATATAACAATAATATTTTCTGGGATATACTGTTCATTTTACATGCTTCAATACACATTAAACATCCAACAGTATCTGAGTTACCATTAGCCAGGTTGAGACAGAGCCAATCCAGGCTGTCTATTAGATCCCCTCCGTAGGTAACAGTGTTACTCATGGCCTGCTCAATCTGATTGTGACTGAACCCAGCTCCCTGTAGACTGCTGTACATATCCTACACAAGGGTATCAAAACAAAATCACCTGTAAACTTATTTATTTCACCATTGTGAAACAAGTTATATCAACTAATATTAATCACGCAGTTGGCCCGGGTTAAAGCCCAGGAGGGGTCTTACTGAGGGAGGTAACTAGAGAACCCAAGGAAAACCCACCTGGTCGGGCAGGTGACCCCATATCTTTTCACGTCCAAAAGGGGGATCAAACACTGGCCACCTAGGTGAAAGGCGAGTGTGTTACCACTGTGCCACCCGACCACCCATCACTTAATACTCTACCAAAGGAAGTTATGTACATGTACAGCATATAGCATTAATGTCAAGTTTCAGTTTTGCTTCAGCAATTTTTTTACATTCTGATTTAATATCAAACATTGTTAGGGTACATCCACAAGTATTTATTGGTGATTATATGTATACATGTAATGTAAGTTTTTTATTGGCAAGATATGTACATACCATAAGTATTGGTGAGAATGGGGGTACATATCAGGAATTTTTTATTAGTTACGTGGCTATATACATGTATCAGGAGTTTTTTATTAGTTACGTGGGTACATACTATGAGTTTTTTATTAGTTACGTGGCTATATATCAGGAGTTTTTTATTAGTTAGGTGGGCACATACCATGAGTTTTTTATTAGTTACGTGGCTAGATATCAGGAGTTTTTTATTAGTTAGGTGGCTATATATCAGGAGTTTTTTATTAGTTACGTGGCTATATATCAGGAGTTTTTTATTAGTTAGGTGGCTATATATATCAGGAGTTTTTTATTAGTGACGTGGCTATATATCAGAAGTTTTTTATTAGTTACGTGGGTAACTATGAGTTTTTTATTAGTTACGTGGCTATATATCAGGAGTTTTTTATTAGTTAGGTGGCTATATATCAGGAGTTTTTTATTAGTGACGTGGCTATATATCAGAAGTTTTTTATTAGTTACGTGGGTAACTATGAGTTTTTTATTAGTTACGTGGCTATATATCAGGAGTTTTTTATTAGTTACATGGCTACATACCATGAGTTTTTTATTGGTGATACGCTTGCTAAGTTCTTTGGTCCTCGTAGTCTGTGCGTGTTCATCATTTATCAGCTGGATGATGTCCTGTTCCAGATCGCGTGGTACCTTGATCTAGTATAAAAGAAATATTGATTTTTGAATTCTAATTTGATAAACACAAGGCTTGCCACTTGCCACATACATATCGATTTTCTGAATCCTTGTTTGATCTCAGCTTTTACAACTTAAGAACAATATTTAATAACCACTTTTCACTGCTGTGAAGTATAAATGTACACTTATATAATATTTGTAAATTAGTAATTACCTTTTCACTGCTCTCTTTTTCATCTTGACCAGCTTTATCTCCAGACTTTGGTAGAGAGTAAGTCTTCTTTCCTGAAGTAATTTTTTCTTAATATGTAAGTTAACTATATACAAATTCAATACTACTTAGTAAATAATGCAAACCAGTTCGTAGTGGAATACAGTGGATAATACATCACCGTTAGCTGAAATGGTAATGACTTAAAGGTAACATAAAATACTAAAAAGAATAAATGTGCTGTTTCATATTTTCACTATATGTAAACACTGTATTGTTGTCTTTCATGGGTGATGATCATCCTCTCATATGAATTGTTGTACACAGGGGCTTGACACGTTCATATGGCTCACATTTTTCATGTTGGGTCATAGGAACATGTCAAGCCCCTGTGTGGATGTATTTAAACTCAGAGGGAAAATTTCTCTCAACAAAGAAACATTTTTGTACAGGAATGTTTGAAAAAAAAATTCTTTTAAACAAGAGGCCCAATGGGCCTGAATCAATCACCTGTGCCAACTTAATAATGTACGGGGTAATTTGTTTTTGGGAGAGTTAATTTAAAGCGAGTTTTCAAGTAGAATTAGTCTGTTTGTGTGGACCCTAATAATATGTAATACCATAACATTTTTTCCAGATTTTAGCCATTACATTACCCTTACAGCACATATATGACCAAGTAATTAGGCAAATAGTAGCAGAATCGAGTCATTTCGGTCCGTTTTGTTTATTTGATTTATTTTGTTTAACATCCTATTAACAGCTAAGGTCATTTAAGGACGTGCCAGGTTTTTGCAGGTGGAGGAGAGCTGAGTACCTGGAGAAAAAATACTGGCCTAAGGTCAGTCCCAGGCAACTGCCCCACATGGGTTTTGAACTTGTGACCCAGAGGTGGAAGGCTAGCTATATATATATAAAGTGGTGGGACACTTTAACCACTGAAATTCTTCAAATTTCAACCTTTACATGTTTAACAGTCCGGTACCTTTGTGCCCGGGTCATTTGTCTGATGAAGGTGGCAGTGTATATATAACACACTAGTTGTCATTGAAACGGCACGCATAAACTTTTATTGATTTTGTAACAAAACCTTTTAAATATGATCCATACTTTCCAGCCCGAAGAAAATGTTTAGAAAAAAAAGGAAACTCATGAGATACATTGTGTATAATGATTTTAAGTGTCCTTTAAATATAAACAAAAATTTTTCAATTGCTATTGATAATATTAAAATGTTTCGTCAGAAAAAAAGTAGGTAAAATCATTAAAAAGGAAAAAAATATTCATGCTTACCTGTGCATGCTTTTACTCTGGTTGTCCATTGGATTACACAGTGTGGTGTATACACATGTAGTTTGTAGAATTGCTGTTTATGATTAACCTGTGTCAAGAGTTCAGACGATTTCTATCCAAAACTGAATCATGGATCAATTGATCATATAGTTTATGTACACACTCTATTGATCCCTGATACTGGACTCAAAATTATTTTTACTCATCAATAAACAAGTTTGTGAAAACTGCCAATTTGCGTATAATATGCATACTCTCATATAACAACATGCCGGTTGGAGTATGGATTTGCTACTAAAGATAGCCAAAATCTTTTAAACAGTAAATTTTGCTATATATTATTAAATGGTGCATTAATTTACGACATGGTAAATGTTTTAAGTTCCAAGATATTTTGTTTAACACGATCAGATAAATACACTTGTATGTTTTATTAGTTTTTATTTATTTTGAATCTGTGCATGTCTATTACTGTTTGAGTCGGTTCTAATAACTCATTAGAGCTAATGTTGACTTATTATAATATGTACCGACTATGAATAAAGTTGGAATTGAATTGAATTTACACTTAACTAAAAGATGTTTATTGTGCATGAAAGCATTGTTTTAATGTTTACTTAGAAACTTGATGTTACTCTACCATAAGTATTGCATGAATTTTAGGTACTTTACAATGTGCAAATACTTTATTATTTTTCTATTTGTATGATGTTTCATAACACCTTAAATAAATGCGACTTTGACGAAACATTTTGTAAAGTTAAGTTTCAAGTAATTTCGGCTATTTTTAGTAACAAAGATACGATAGTTGGTGGTTTTCCCCCAACCTGATAAATTACTAACCGCAGAGCTCCTGTAAATAGCCCGAGTTTTCTCTGGTCCTGACACCAACCATGTCTGGTGTAGGCCATGTCTGGTCCTACACCAGACATGGTGCAGAGAAAAACTTGGTCTATCTCAGGCAGCTGTCACAGTGTCAGGCTCAGTACCTGTGTCAGGCTGTGAAGTGAATGCTTTTGATGGACATACCCTTTTCTTCTCTATTTTTCTTGATTTTCGCGCTGTCGTCTGCAGGTTGAATTTTCTCTTGCTTGGCTTGTTTCTTTTTACCCATGTTTAATTGTTTGTTTTATCGAAAAGAACATAAATCATTATCACATCACGACACGACGGATAGTTCTCATGGGCGCAGCCATCTTTAAAAATTCTAAAACTAAACCGGACACGACTGGTGTTCCGGAAGCTCGTAACATGTGCCTAAGGGATCTGATAAAGTGTATTACACATCTTCAGAATTTTGGGGTCTATATTAAAATTCGGTGAAAAAAAAAAACAAAAAAAAATATTAGTGTTCATTAGCCCTACATCTACTAGAGTCTTTAAATCATCTTATCTTTTCTCTTCTTTCTAGAAAGTCTTCTTAGGGTTTCATTGAACCTACATGTCTCTGTTCTAACTGAGGAGGAAAACAGGCCAACGTATATTAGACGTTTAATATTTTTCTTTTTTTTTTATATACGTATTTTTTTTTTTTTTTTATCTAAGACAAGTTATTACAAATTGCGTCGAGTTGCAAGGTCGTGTTACAATTGTATATACTCAAGGTATTACATAAGAACTTTGGTATTCAATATTCGAATTTATTATTACAAATTACGTTGAAATGGCCAAACAGTTCGACGCAATTTGTTATAAGTTTTCAAATGTCATTTTAAGTAATAAATATGTATTTGAAAAATGTACAAAGGAAAGATAATCTTTCCATCTGGTGACGATTTTTTTCGGAAAAAAATACTTTGAAACTTTTATTACAAATTGCGTGGTGACAATTAATATCCGAGTACTACACCCATTTTCGGTCATGAAACATGTAATTGGGGTATTTGCACATCCTTACAAAATGCATTTTTTAATCAATAACAAAAAATGGCCAACTCTCATTTTGAGAATTGCAACCGTTTTACACATGTACTTCATATTTTTGTAAATGCAATATTTAAAGTTATAAAAATTATTGAATTATGGGACCTTTACAACTCCCTATTTAGATTAAGCATTTTTTTCTAGTGATTAGTTGTATATTGCCTCCTGGGCATCAGATTATTATAAGGCTTAGCATCACTAAGACTTTTGCTGTTCTAGAAGGAAGAAACCTCTATAGGATGTAGTGTAATTAATTCACTTTAGCTCCAATTAAAGTGTCTAACTCCGAATTTGTTTAGAAATGTGTTAATATCTTGTGTGTCTTTGCTACAATCCTTCCAGACAATGGCGGTGGAGAGTTGATATCGTGACCTGCTTGTCACGTTTTAATTCGTTCGAATCGTAACACGGTACAGAATATTACACATGTACTTCATGCTCTTTTGAAATGGGTCTTATGTACAATTCTTACGTAATTTAAGCGAAATTAATGATAGGACTAATGTGTCATTTTACTAAGAAGACAAAATTGACACGTTGGCAAGATTTTGAGGAAAACATCACTTTCGACCACCTGTCAAACCATATCGTTCAACTACTGAGATGAATAAAGCATGCACATGTATTTTTATAGTAACACTTGCTTCTGACAGGCATCGAATATATTGCTAATGTGTCATCTTTTAGCAGCCGTTCTTATGCATATACATATATATCGTTTTTGGAAGTGTATTGCCTTAGGAATAGTAAGTATTCTTCTCTAGTTATCTTATTTGTAGCTAAGAGATATACGTATGTTTTTTTCAGTTTTAAGGTTATTGAAATGTTATAAATATTTCTATCAACATAATTATACATAAACTCTCGATCGTTTCTGTACACAGACGTTTTAAAATGTTGATATCGATTAATTGCTGTAATTTAAAAGTAAATAAAGTGAAGTTAAAGATACAAAGTTAATATTGTAAAATAGCCCGCAGTTTGTTTATTACTATGTAAAAAAGTTCAAGAGTAAATAAACCTTGGAGCAGTATGTAATGTTTAAATGACCCGAGGACAATATCCAAGAAATGCAGATATATACTGAGTTGAGAAATAACAAAACAAAAGAAAGAATTACGAACATGAATCCAAATCTTTTATGCACATTTAACTGTAGAGACATTTGTCAGGGACACGTGTACGCTAGCAGCTGCATACTTACAATAATACCATGCGTGCTTTTCGAAGGTACTCTCCGAAACGGAATTATACTTTTGGGGTTAAAGTTCTTTTGTGCCTTGTGCTAATGTTTGTAATAGTATATTGTACACATCATCGTAATGTATACGATATCCCGCAATATCTTAACTCAATGCAATATAGAGATTCCAGGCGCGGATCCAGGATTTTCGAAAGGGGGTGGGGGTCCAATGATTTAGTGATAATGCGAGCGCCGACTTTTTTTTTTGGCGAGGGGTCTGGGGCCGGGTCCAGGGCAACGCCCTAGTATAGGGGGTCCCGGGGGGGGGGGGGGGGGGGGGGGGGACGCTGCCCCCAGGCGGAAAATGAATATAGCAAATTTGCAATCATTCGGGATCGTTTTCTAGAGAGTTAGTTGCACGAATTCATCGATGCATTTAAAGTTATATCTGACGTGACTTTCGTGTGCGAGAATTATATCGAAAGTTTGTAACTTGCTCGTGTAGAGAAAGTTATTGTCTTTTCGTTAATACACCATATCTTTAAAGTCAACATGGACTTAAACAAAAATAAAAGACGTTTAAAACTTTTTTTTTTCGCTAACGGATCAGAAATCGGAGATCGCAGTGTGTTACGCGTGCGTGACCGTTTATATATTAAGCTTCAACTTTCGGCCATATTATTTTTCGATTTGTTTAAAACATGTTTTATTTGCATCAAAATATACAAAAGGATTGGACAAAGGCTTTCAAACTTATATGAAGCCATTTCTCAATTATATATCTGTTTTTAGATCTACCCACAAATGACAATCACAACATGGGATCATCGCGAGCATACATTAGAGAAAATTAATTTCATTACTTTCTGTGAAATTAAGATATGAACAGCACCATTTTCAATTTGTTTTCTTGTTCAGGCAGCCGTAGAGATATCCTCAAGAAATATGACAAAACCATCTTTCCCAGGCGCGGATCAAGTAATGCGCGAGCCGAATTTTTTTGAGGGGTCTGCGAGGGGTCTGGGGGCCGCCAAAGCATTTTTAAGGCTATAAAATGAGAGTAAAATTTTACAAAAACTGAAGTCCACACAAAATTATTATAAGCGCTGTTCTTGATCTATACGAAATTATCAAATTGTCAATGTCGTCACACTCACAGGGGTTCGTTTCCAAATTTTCAGAAATGCTAGACACGACAACATTAATCAAAAGTCCAGCATTTATATTTAAAAAATCTTAAATCTTTTAACGGGCGACATTGTATTTATGTCACCCAAATTGTATTCTTATCGACTGTATACTACCATTTGGTAACAATTCAATGCTTAAATGCATAATGATTTACAGTTATGTGATCGCACAACGTTCCACGATGTGCGATGTGCGCACGATGTGCGATACGGATCGTGCAGGAAAATGTGCGCACGATGGGCGATTGGAACGGTACATGTGCGCTCAATCGGAACACCTCGCCTCCGTCTGCGAACGTAGGCTCGGAGGTAAGTGTATGAATACACATGAAAATGATGGGTCCAGGTGATTCGCCGGACGATGACCAAATTACCGCGAACTATAGCTGTCGACAGGGTAAACAACATGGCTGCGCCCAGTCTATTCCATGCGTTTTTTTTAAGTATTTCACTGTATATGTGAAGAGTAAGCGTTATATCAATGTTATTGACATGTTTTTCATTTTAGTTTTGTGTTATATTTATGATCCAACCGTATTTGTAAAGATCTACTATGTGTGTACCGGTACATGTAACATCTACAGCCAGGTTATTCCCTTATTGTTTTTATTAAATCCTTTTTTTTTATCGACAGCGATGCGTTCCTTATATCAACAAAAGTATCCCTAAAAAGTCCTATTGTCTGCCAAATGTCATGAATGTTAGTTAACTCACCGAGAATACACATTAATAATAGCTAGACTGATTTAATTCTGGTAGATGCTTGAGTAAAAAAATAAGTGTCATGAGTATGATGATCATAAGAATAAAATACACTCTTAAACATTAGACATTACATCATTGAGTCATCAAATACCGTATTTGAAATACATTTTATATATGATTTTAAATTTTACATTAATTCACAGGTAGCAACCTTGATTCTGAAACCTATATATATAACTTTATAAAAAAATACTGTACCTCTTGACCACCTTGATAGATTTCAAGTCATCAATACGTTTTGTTGCGCCTTGTCCTTGATTAAAAGTTTTTCATCAATATATCATTGTTGTGGTTCCTTGGATTTCTTTATGATTATATACAATTTCACCACCTCTTAAAGTTTATGTACAGTTTCCCAAAAAAAAGATCACTTTAAATTTGTAAAAATTGTCTCACAGTCCTCTTTTTCCTTTTATATACTGGCTTGTAGATATTTAAACACAAGTTGGGTGAAATTTTATCAGCAGGTCTTTCCAATGCTTGTTGAGTCTATTTTTGAATTGGTTAATTGTCTCACTTTCTACCACTTCCTCTGACAAGTTATTCCAGTCATTGATTACTCTTATACTAAAGGAGTTTGTTCTGATGTTCAGTCTGGTTTGGGGCTTCATACTTTTGTATTTGTGTCCTCTAGTCCTCCTGTTTGTCTCTATTTCGAAGAAATCTTCTTTTTCGAGGTTGTCTATTCCCTTGATTATTCTGAATGTTTAAATCATATCCGTTCTTTTTCTTCTGTATCATGTAATGGTATATTCTATCTGAGTTAGTTACAATTTCTATGGTGTATTGTCAAGTCTCAGTTTTTTCCTGGCAGTTTTTATGTTTGATTTGTTCATGGCACTTGTATGTTTCTGTAGAGCTTGACATGTAAATCTGTTGGCAATTAATAACTGTTGTGAGTGGTCAGTTGAACCATTTACTTTGAAGATTGTGAGGTTATCTAAGAGATTCAACAATAATAGCTTGGATCTAATTTGTACTTTTCACTCATTTGTCAATATGCTTGGGTATGTGTAGTGAGGGCCGATAACTCTGTTGGAGCACGAAAGACGGATACAAATAAATTCCTTTCCTTTAACATTAATACCTTGCACTTAATTTCCTCACTTTCACTTAATACCACACATGCACTTCATTCACTGGTGCGACATTTAAACCCTCAATTATGTTTAAAAATTAACACTGGCACGAGGAAATTGAAAGTTTTGGGGTTACCAGTGTAATAATTCTCACAATTCTACAGTTTTCTGGAATATGACACTTTAATTGATTATGAGACATCAATTGGCATCTATCCAAGTATAAGTTCAGGGCCTCTTGTGCGTTGTTCAATGATGTAGTTACTAACAACTACAAGGAGACCCAGCCTCAAAATGATCCTGCATGACTGAATCATATGTGTGGTGATAAAACTAGCAAACAAACCAACCTAAGTAAAATCAGCTTAGGAACAAACGCACTTGCAGTACATGTATTCTAATGGATGAATAGTGACATGCCATCAAAGTTTAAAAAATGTCATGCATCTTTTGACATCAAAATCAATGTGTTGAGCATTTTGTTAAAAATACTATGAATCTAATTTATTGAGCAAAGTTTTTAATTGAATAAGACATCAGCTGACCAGAGATTTATTACTTGTACATGTATATAATTTATTCTTTATTTTCATTTTTACAATCTCATCATCATCATCTTCATGTGAATGTACTATCTTGACATATACTGTTAAGATACCCTATTGTAACATCCTCACCCTTATCATCAGCCTTATTAACACTTTTTTTCATTACAAACTGAATATTGACATAAAAACAACATGTCATTGCATATTCATCAAAATACACATCAGCATTTTTTTTACCATGTATATATGGCATACATATATTGAACTTCCAATCCAAAACAAAAAAGATGGAGGGGGGGGGGGGGGGGGGGGGGGGGGGGGGGGCAGATCTTACAGCCTCATTCCTCCACATCACATAATATGACCCACAACCTTTCATAGCAAGATATCATTCACATATGAACTAATGAATTGCCTATTGTATATCAAAATGGTATTCCTAATGTATTAATTATGATAAATATTTCACTTAATTGTCAAGATGGACAGGAAAGTGTGAAAAAAAAGAAGAAGTTAGGAAAGGTAGTGGAAAAAAAGACAAATAAATACTAGTATGTTTGGCTTTGTCAAGGGCTGGGAGTAAGTACAAAAAGGGTGCTTCTTGTGAAGTGTAAAAATGATATCAATAATAGTTGTAATAGTAATAGTTTAATCATACTTGGCAATTCAAACCAAATACCCAACTTATGAATTAACTACTGTAACTTTTTTTTACCATTTACTCCATTGTACTTCAAACTTTTCCTTAACAGTCACTCCTACCAGAAGCAATAGATTGCTGAACTTTATAATAAATGTCCTTTTTTGTGTTGATTAAAGAGTTTATATGTATTGAGTTGTGAAAACACCTCATTCGGTATAGATACTGCTCAATAATAATGATAATTTCATTATCAATCCTATTTATAGGTGAATACTTAACAGAAATCTTTAAGTACAGTAAGTGTAGTTTGGAACAATCTTCTAATTCAATTTAATTTTAATTAAAAAGTAAATAAGACTAGAATTCAACTTCTTCAGAATATATTTCACTTGGATTGTGGAGTGAAATAAAAAGGTGATTGAACTGCGATATCATCAGTGATTTAATTACATATGATATCTGTCAACAACAGTTAATGACCTTCTACTCCAGGTTTTAATGAATGATTTAAGTTTATTTTTTTAACAAAATTCAGTCTTGGTTCAGCTGACCAGAGATAATTATCACTGTGTCAACAGTCAATGTCACTGTTAAAATGTCAAGTCACTTTTAGCTGGTGTTTTTTTACACTGGTACACATTTTGTTTTAGCTGTAGCATGAAGCAACAAAAGTTGACTTGTCAATGTTCAGGTTTTCATAAAGGGCTATTCCAAGCTTTCCTTCACCGGCCTAGGAGGCAATTTTCCATCACATCAATATTTTTTCTGGTATGTACAGTGCATTTAGATGTAATCATATAGAAAAATCAAATCCCTGAACTTTAAACAAAAAGAACACAACAAGATAAGAAAAAACACATTTCTGGAGACATACATGATAGAAGAAAAGTTGGAGAACCGGATAATGATTTTACCATTAGTAAACTTTATCCTCTATCATAATATATTAATAGAATCATACCAAATTGATATGCTTCAGGGTTAACTATGTATTTTTATACCTAATAAACATAAAAATATTTTATTTCACCATTCTTTAACGGGTTTTGTATTATTTGAAATAATGTTCTAATAGGAATTTTATTTGCTTTTTGGAAAAAAAACTCTCCATGTTAACCACTTTCCTAAAGAAAACATCCTGGTTCATTTGCCTTTGTGGATGACACATGGTTGTGTTCTGTATAATGCTGATGAAAATAATATAATAGTATATACATATATATATAATATTGGCAAAGATTTGTTAATATTGAACAAAAATAGACTTTATCAAAGTGCAGGTATGATCATTACCCTGTATATAATGTATGAGTGCATAATCCAGCTGTGGAGGAACAGTACAGATATTCTGGGTCTGGTATAATATAAATCAGACTATAATCCAGCTGTGGAGGAACAGTACAGATATTCTGGGTCTGGTATAATATAAATCAGACTATAATCCAGCTGTGGAGGAACAGTACAGATATTCTGGGTCTGGTGTAATATGAATCAGACTAGACCTATATCTGCTGTCACTTCTTTTTTTATGATTTTCAAGTTAGAGAAAGGAGAACACATCTTTCATGAAAACTTATCTCGGCCGTGTTTACAAGTTTTCTGTATTTTACTTTTGTCTAGATTTCATATTATAATTTATATGCATTTATAACATCAACATTCCTGCATACATGTAATTCAGATATTGTAGAAGTCTTTATATGCTAGTGATAATTTGGATGTATATCAATAAGAAATACAATTGTACTTGAAATATCATAATCATAACATTCAGGTATGCTAATTCCTCCAAATTATGAGTCTTAAATTTCAGTGTTTTTACATATAAATATATCTACAAAAATATCATATTTGAAGGTGATCACGATGTTTTGAAAATCTTGCAATTGATAAAAATGTGGCTGTCATAATGAGATGGCAGGAATGATGATGTTTATAGATATCTTGGCATATACAAATGTATATATTGTATATATTGATGTACATATATATTATATCAGACCTGTCATGACAAATATATATATATATATATATCTTAAAAGATAAAAGAATCAAGGGTGAGATCTGTCGAAATCATTTAAGAAAATTAGAGAACTAATATGTATTGAGTAACAGAAATACCCTACTTGACAATCGAACACTCGCTGACAAAATAAAACATTACCATTTGAGACTGTTAGACAAATATTTACTTGGAGGTAAATCAGCGACTTCCTAATGATCGAAATATGAGAAATATAACGAAATACTACAATCGTGATGTGGAAAACTTTTGACATCCCATTAACTACCGTTTTCACATCATGTCGATTTATGATGATCGCTGAATCTCGCCGTTTAATGAAACATGGGCGCCGCCATTTTTTGTGTCATGTGATCGAAAGTAGTCCAAAATGGTTACTACTTTGGTCCGAGTCTAGTTTCGGAGAAAATGACGAGGGGTTCCGATTGCATGTGCGCTATGTATCGTGGTCGATATAGAATGAGGAACGCGTCATCTAATTATTTAAACGTGTGGAACGATTGTAAAAGATATACAACGATTAACATTTTACGAGGAAGCTAATTACCATATTTTTGGTGAAATATATGCAATAATTATTAGGAATGAAACTAAATACCGATCTATAAATTGCTCGGACGTCGTCGAGGACACCACTTGGCGAGTCGAAGAAATGTGTATAATACATGTAGAACTAAACAACTACAGTGTATGGTGGCTCGTTAGGGCCAAGTATCAAATCTCGCATTCTCGCACTCTCGACCTTAGGTCGAAAACGCGAGAATGCAAAACGCGACGGCGAGGGAGCGAAAACGCGAGAAAGCGAAAGAGCGAAAACGCGAGAATGCGAAAACGCGACGGCGAGAATGCGATATTAATCTCGCACTCTCGCCGTCGCGTTTTCGTATTCTCGCCGTCGAGTTTTCGCATTCTCGCGTTTTCGACCTAAGGTCGAGAGTGCGAGAATGCGAGATTAGACCTTACCGGCCGCCCTCGCGTAAGGAAGTCCGGTATTAGATAGAACCTCATCATGACAGGCTTGTTGTGTGTATATCTGTGGGTGATGGAGGTGAGTAGGATCGAAATCCAGAATTTTTTTTTAATAAGTCTGATACACTGACACACTGACACATACATAGGCCTTACTGTTTTATATGCTACCTTCGATTTACTAGATGAGCCTCAATTATCTGAAGTAATACGCTAACAATTTAAACGTTGTCTAAGAATATCATCTACAGTACATTCAAGGATTAATATTATATGTTTAATTTTAATGAAAACAGAGATACCAGGGATGATATATTTGGGGATTTGTTCTCCAACTATTACACAAATTTGGAATACCATGCAGTAGTATAAGGTAAGTAGGCCTAATATATGCAGTAGCCACTAGCTAGTGATGTATAATGTCTTTTACGCGAGGGAGCGAGAGTGCGAGGACGGCCGTTAATGACTAATCTCGCGTTCTCGCGTTCTCGACCTTAGGTCGAAAACGCGAGAATGCGAAAACGCGATGGCGAGGGAGCGAAATCGCGACGGCGAGAGTGCGAGATTAATCTCGCGTTTTCGCCGTCGCGTTTTCGCATTCTCGCCGTCGAGTTTTCGCAATCTCGCGTTTTCGCTCTTTCGCATTCTCGCGTTTTCGCTCCCTCGCCGTCGCGTTTTCGCATTCTCGCGTTTTCGACCTAAGGTCGAGAGTGCGAGAATGCAAGATTTGATACTTGGCCCTAACGAGCCACCATAGTATGGAACAACAGATAAAACGACTTGTTATGAATAGAAACATTTCTGTTGTGTTTAAAAATACATAATATATGTAATTTATGTATTAAGTAAGATAAATAATCGTAGTGATGTCAGTCTACCATTCTGGTACATGTACATGTAGATGTATCACCAGGCCGTCGAAAACATCACGAATACTTGCGAGACAAAATGACGGTACTTAAATGCCAAAAATTAACAGGTCATACATGTTCCATGAATGAAAATAATTGTTATGCAGCACATATATATAAAAGCGACCATCTTATATCATAATTTTATTTTTTTCGTATATCTTTTCGTATAACTAGTTACTCCGTAATATTTATAACCCTATCGTTAGCTGTGCGGTTTGTATCGCACATCGCACATTTGTGCGCACGATGTCTGCACGGTGTGAGCACGATGTTTTTGGAACGTTGTGCGATCACACAACTGTAACTTGTTTATAACAAGCATTTTCATTGGCTTAAAAGCATGACGTCGGTGTTGTAACGTCGGCTTTTAATTGACCGATACAGCGGCATAATGATTTCTAAGAGAAAAGAGTACATGAAAATGTAATTTTGTACAGTAGATTAATTTTAATGATTAACGCGAATATATTTTTATATTATGGAGCTTTAACAGAATACAAAGGGTCAATTGAGACAGGGACCCTTGGAAAATGTACAAGGGAACAAGGCCAAACGTAATTGAAGAGAAATTGTTTTATAGACGATACTCTCAAGATCGTCAGGTATATCAAAGTCGAATCAGAACTGGCAGGCATATGTAGGAGCATGCAACAGGTCATGCTTCATATCACACAAAGCAATTCATGTATTATATTTCACAAAGAGATTGTTATTATCATTGACATTAACCATCAACTTGCATCTCTCTAGTCCCCGTAGTGAAGATTTTCTTCTGATAGCAGTCGACGTCTATCACGTCAAATGTTATTTTGTAAGAACAAGTCAATGAAACGTCCGAGTTTGAGTGAGCAGGAAAGTTACTATCCAGAAATGCAAGTGTAAATTGAAGAATTTGATAATATCTTTTTTCGCCTATTCTGGTTAGCTTTTCACTTAGATCGTTCAGGAAGAGTGTATAGTTAGCTAGTTAAAAAGTAAGATTACAATTGTGAGGCTATACACTTACAATTTTAGTTAAAGACTTGATAAGTGAATATGTAAAATTGCTTTAAATGATTTACTGTACATTCCGTCATATAAACATTATAGTAATTATATGAGATTATTGAAGGAAGAATATAAATAGTGTTGTTTTAGAGTCTTCCTTCACTGATAGGGAAGTTGGAATTACACATACATCTTTTAAAATTAGCCGTGCAGTTTCCTCTCCAGGAGGACGGGGAGATTCTAAAACTCCGTTTGGTAAATCATTAGCGGTAAAGCGGGTTGGTGGAAATTTAGTTACACAACATAAAACATGAAGTCATATCGAATGCAGATATATGTCATTTATAGAAGATGATAGCTTATTCACATGTCGATTGGCAAGGATTGTTTACTTTTGTCCAAATTGTTTCGCCGGTGCCGTGCCTATTACCTGGCTTTTTCGCGTGTCTGGTGTTTATATAAAGGATTTTGAGTGGTTGTATCCAGGATAATTAAAATTAATGTGTAGATTGTTTCGTTAAAACACTTATTTCCTGTTTCGTTAAAACACTTATTTCCTATTGCTATTATTCAATAGGCCTAACGTCACGTTTCATTTTCTTTTGGGTGTGTTTATACCGGTGACACGGAGAAAACGAGGAAAGCGAAACAGATGAGGAAGAGACCGACCACAAGCCCCTGTGCTCACAAGTGCTTAATTCATGCAGGATGGAATGCTACGATTAGTCGGGCTGAGGGCCACAATCCAGGTCCAAGCGGAAGCCAACCATTGGATTGCAACATTGTTGATCCACCTGAAGGTCAACCATTAGAGGGCCACATTGTTATCCCCACTAGAAGTCAACCATTAGAGGGCCACATTGTTATCCCCACTGGAAGTCAGCCATTGGAAGGCCACATTGTTGGTCCCACTGGAAGTCAACCATTGGAAGGCCACATTGTTTTCCATACAAGAAGTCAGCCATTGGAAGGCCACACTGTTTTCCATACAAGAAGTCAGCCATTGGAAGGCCACATTGTTTTCCATACAAGAAGTAAGCCATTGGAAGGCCACATTGTTTTCCATACAAGAAGTAAGCCATTGCAAGGCCACATTGTTTTCCATACAAGAAGTCAGCCATTGCAAGGCCACATCGTTTTCCATACAAGAAGTAAGCCATTGGAAGGCCACATTGTTTTCCATACAAGAAGTCAGCCATTGGAATGCCACATTGTTTTCCATACAAGAAGTCAGCCATTGCAAGGCCACATTGTTTTCCATACAAGAAGTCAGCCATTGGATGGCCACATTGTTTTCCATACAAGAAGTCAGCCATTGGAAGGCCACATTGTTTTCCATACAAGAAGTCAGCCATTGGAAGGCCACATTGTTTTCCCCACTTGAAGTCAGCCATTGGAAGGCCACATTGTTTTCCCCACTTGAAGTCAGCCATTGGATGGCCACATTGTTTTCCATACAAGAAGTCAGCCATTGGAATGCCACATTGTTTTCCATACAAGAAGTCAGCCATTGGAAGGCCACATTGTTTTCCCCACTTGAAGTCAGCCATTGGAAGGCCACAGTTCCCACTAGAGGTCAACTATTGGAAGGCCATTTTGCTGTTCCATCAAGCAACACACACTTTACCTTCTGCTTTTTGCGTCAATTGTAGCTACGATACTTCGCTAAGATGTAGGTGCCAAGTACGTGCAGTGCATATCGACATATGAACGGTTTGTCGACAATCACAATTTTCCCGAAATTGGGTCTTTTCATTTAGCCGATGGAGTTCCTAACCTTGATTATACATTGGGTGTGTTGAGTGACGAAGCGAGTACCTGTGGTTATTGTCGAAATCAAGCGAGAAAATAAAAAGTAACAGTAACTTAGATACATATTTATCTGTTTTTGTTTTGTTTTTGCTTTTTGTTTCCCTTTTTTCACTGGATCAATTAACATTGCTCCGTGAATACTTTTTCATGGCGGCTGTGAATAGCAGTAGCTATATACATATCTTTCGAAGTGCGCTTACGGGATATTTAGATAACTGCTGCTATTCATAGCCGCCATGAAAATGAAAAAAAAAATCCATTCAATTCATATGTTTACATTTAGGGTGATTTGGAAAAAAACACATAAAAACAGAGTAATTTTTATTTTATTCTTTTTAACTTTTGATAACTATATACGAAAAGATGTCCAATTAATAGAACATCTGGTGATCCCGCCAATGCGCCATCGTTTATCGTGTCAATTCGAAACGATCTTTTTGTTTTTTATTTCGCGTCAGATACAGTCATTCTTGTAAAATTAGAAATTCTTTTCATGTGAATAGATGACAAAAAAATCGGAAATGAAACGGGACTATTTTTTTCAGGTTTATTATTAATATTTAACTGTGTTAATGTGTGGGAAATCAGCAAGTGAAGCGATGTTTTCATACTGTATTCATGGTGTTTTCATGGTATAAATGTTTGTTGTTTTCACTTGGTATGTTCCTAGAATGAATCAACACTTAGAATGCAAATACATTGTGTATAGAGATATGTATATCGCCTCAAACGTCCATACCCTATCAAAAGGGTTAGTGAAATCAGAATGTCTGTTGTTTAAACTTTTCAATTTATTACATCTTCATGGAGTCGGGCTATACATCTATATAGTTAATGCTACGAAAAACGTTTACTGTTTAAACATATTTTATTTGAAAATATTCCAAAGCAATTTGACACAAGTTGTACAACTTATAAACGTCTTTTTCGATAAACATGCATACATTGGTATTTACAAATGGCAGCATATGTGATATGATATAAAGATATGTATATATAAAGAGCAACATTAATACTTAAGATGACAATACGCAGTTTCATATGCCATACCAGTACCCACAATTACATCAAGTTTATTGAAATCTATTAAGCAAATAAGTTCAATTAACATGACTCAGTTATTAAAGTGAATATCATACACAACATAGGTCTACACAGTAACAAGTCAAATACTGGTATATTACTAAAGTTAGCAGTATATTTGCTTATTGTGATGGGGTTCATCATCCTTGCAAAGCCATTCCAGACAAAGACGACAAGTGTTACGATAGAGGTAAGACCTACCTTGGTCTCCTCAGTGTCCCCCACAGAGGACACGGACACGCACATGTTACATTGTACGTGCATTGGGCGGTTGAACTGTTTGGTTTACCGCCCCCTGAACAACCTTAGTTATTTTGAGGCGGGTCTCTTTGTAGTAGTTGGTGACTATCTCACTGAACGAAATCTAAAAAAAGGAGTCAGACAATTCAAACTGGATTGAAACTGCTGTGTTTTAAAAGATTCCTTTAACACATTTAATGAATTCCCGGTAAGTAAAACATGCAATATTAAATTATGTTAATGTATTCAAACGTGTGGCGTGCAGGTGTGTCGGATAACTGCTCAGACAATAATGTAGGCCTAATATTCACTATTCGCTTTTGTTTATTTCAGTGTTTGACTTTTGTCCTGGTCGAGGTGCTTTATTTTTCGACTGATATCATGATATAAAGTTGTGTTGAATGAGTTGGAGAGTACTTAAGTAAACTCCTGATTACTGATATTCCTAAAACTGTTATAGACAATTAAATTTTACTTTTGTAGTGAACTGTGATGCATGTCATGATCACCGAATCACTCATAAGTCGATCGATTGAAATCGTATTCCAGTCTAAGGAGGCATCTAAACCCCTATATATTCGACGAACGGGATTATTGTTCCGCCTCGCGGCATTCCAGCTAAATTGTTTTAGCTCGTCTCTCCGAAGAATAGGGAGAGCTAAATGTTTTCTTATATAAATATTTAAGAATTTTCATGTGAACAAAAATACTTAAGTTTCCCAGTGGTGCAGTTGTTCAAAGGCATTAACACATCACTTTATAATTGTATTAGGATACTGGTATTTGACATAGGGTCTCTGTGGGGTTATACTATCCTCTTTTGGAGTCCAACTGAATTTTAATTCATTTATTTATTGATATATTTATTTTTGTATCTATTTTTTTTGGTTTTTGACATATTTTGGACTCAGAATTTTTATGTGAACGTTTTTGTACGGTGATCATGAGTGTTGCCAGGTTTAACAAATCACTACCAAGGTACTGCTCCCGGACCGGAGTCAACCTCAGATAATTTTGAAGAAAAAAAACCTGCTTAATGACATATTTTGGACTTCGACTTGGATCAAATATCCACGATGTGTTCTATTTGGATGTAAAATGTAGGCCTATAACAGAGACCTATATACTAAATATAGGTCTCTGCCTATAATAAAGTCAAATTGAATATCGAATTCTAGATATATCTACATGATTTATGAAAACATAATTCCGTAGTAAAATAAATAGAGAAAAATAAGCAAATAAACCTAAAATACGGAGCATTATTTTATTGCTATCTATAAGGGGGGTATTTGCACAGTTTCGTGTATTTAGGCCTAGAGTGGCCAAAAGGTCTGTAAGTGGAGGACGATTACCCGCCAACTGACGACACAGCGTTGTGACAAATGTTTTCATTGGTTATTGTAATACTGCATCTAAATATATTAGCCAATCAATGCTCAGATAACTGTTCGGTCTCTTCCACCATATTTCCCTCGTGTTCAGTACACTGAAAGGGTAAGACTGTTTTTTTCTGATTATTACAATAATGTCATGTTTGTCTGAACGTAATCTTCCATTTAGATATCAGATACATATTATTTTACATGTTTATCGTGGTCATTCGACAAATGACCCGTGTTTTCACTGTTATACCGGAGATCGCAATACACATGTATGTAAATGGTGTCGTGAATGATGGATGGTGCGAGAAAAGAATGCGACAAGAATAGCGACTTGGTTCAAACTGACACATTTTTATCTGTGAACGAATCTAGTGTTGCATGAAATCTTGTTTATGAGTACATTTACGATAGTTAAAAGGAAAGCTAATGTTTCCATAATGAAGTGTACTGTACAGTGACGTAATAATGGTCGACACTGCAAGACAATATTGTTTCGGTGTTCACAATACCGTTGCATACGACGCCGCAAGTTTCTAAAACCAGAACGCGAACATTAGTCATCAAGCATGTATAAAACTAGGTGTCAAATAATTATGTCCAAAACATTGATAAAGTCATGATACGAATCGTTCATGTAAGATTCACTGTGAAATGGACATCGCCTAACACACACACCCCTCCTGCCCCCTCCTCTCACACACACACACACACACACTCACTCACCACACACACATGCATTCGACATACTGAGTGAAGTCTACAATAGGTTAAGAGAGACGTACCAAAAGAAATGCTAATGCGAGACTTAAGCTTTCATATAAGCGCTTTTTATATCGGTTCAAGTCCTAACAGTAACAGCAAGCATTGATTAAATTACAAACACCTCTACATCAGCATTGATGCCCAATGTGAAAAATGTTAGTATTCATGTTTCAAGCTGAAAGTGGGGTTGCATCTTGCTTATAATTATTGATCGCATTACATTTTTTCCAGGTAAACTAAAGAATACCATCATGGCTGATGCAGAAGGGTAAGCTGGATTCATACATACTTTTGTATCAAATGGATTTTACATTTTTAGCCACTTTTCTTGTAATTCAGTAAAATCTACATGGAAGATCTATGTGAATGAGAATAAATATTTTGATAGTGTTAGAATCTAAAACAAAGAACTGACAAAGAAATCATTGTCTTTCATTTGCGACATGAAAATGAATTCTGTTTTAATTGACTGATTTCAAAAAATCTTTGGGGTTTCTTTTTACAGAAAAGCAACTGAGGCTGTTGAGGATGTTGATGAAGTAGAAGAAGTTGAAGAGGAGGAAGGTGGAGGTAAGGGGACAATGCGTCTACAAACTTAGTCTTTAAAGCTAGATTTGTTTTGTTTTTCTATTGCTTTACATCCCAGCGACAGTCTTTTAGAGCAAAACAACAGTGGACAAAGGCGTGTAACCCTGTTAAATACTAGCCGCAATATGCCGTTCGATTAGAATGAACTTCTCATTAGGTTTATCTGTTCAGTATATAAGACTAGTAATCCAGAGATTCTGGGTCTGGTCCATAACGGAGGCAAAATCAAAAACACAAAATAAATTATTAAAAGTCTCATCCTTACAAACATAAAATTGTAAACTTGAACATTCAGGGAACTTTTCGACTTCAAGAGGCAATTCTAACATTTAGTTATGTATATATGTACTCTCAAATTGCTCCTTATGTGAAATGAAATTGTTGTTACAGATGTTGTTAATGTCTCGCCTCCTGGACTGGTAGGTCTATTGAAGAGTCCTCAGGTTCTGGCAGCTGTACAGGAAAGACTAGACTTTCTTCAAGGTGCACCCTCAGGCTACATTCAAAGGTATAATACAAAATGAATGAGACACCGTAAACTTGTTCCTAAATGGAAAAGCCTCTTGTAGTTATAAGTGTCTGCTTATCCTCCCTCCCTATAGGTATACTTTGTAGATTGTCCTTTTGTGATAACAGAAACAACCAAGGAAAGAGGTTAAATAGCTAAAATCAACATATCAGATAATAAAAGTTCACAGCACTGTTTCAATTGCCTATTAAATTTGCACACCCTTCTGAACAGGCATATGAGAGATGTTATCATTTAATTATCTGCCTGAAGGTACTAGATTTGATATACTTCAGCAAGGTCATAACAGTATTTCTTTCTGCTTGTTATACTTTAGACTAGTCATTTAATAAGTATGCTATTGTTGTTTTGTTAATTTTAGTTTACCCAAATCAGTTAAACGTAGAATCAAAGCCTTAAAGAAACTGCAATTTGAAGCAGCCAAGATAGAGGCAGAGTTCTACAAAGAGGTGCATGACCTGGAATGCAAATATGCATCGCTGTACACACCACTCTTTGATAAGGTAGGTAACAGCAAAGTTAAAATGTGATATAAATTGTTTAGGAATAAAACTGACATTGGTTATTAAGTGTTTAGTTAAGTTAATTGTCTAACTGAAATGTAAAGTTACCATGGTTATTATTACAATACTAAAAATGCAATGCTGTAGAATAAAATGTGTATCTGATACTCGAGTATACAAAAGTTCTTGCTCAAATCTGTACTTAAAGTTTTTGTTTGATTACAGAGGAAAGATGTTGTGACTGCAGCAAAGGAACCAACAGATGAAGAATGTGACTGGCCCAGTGATGACGAAAAGGAAGAGAAAGATGATGTAAAATTAGCTGTTAGTTCCTCCATACACTTGGGCCATGCAGGGATAATTTTGGGCGAGATTTGGGACTTTTTACTTGTGTTTTTGCTTAAATTCTTGTTCAAATTTTCAGAATTCGCTATTTTACATAGGAAGATCCCGTTCAATTTCTTCAAAAATCCTGAAATTTTTACAAAACATTCATGACCCAGAATTATCCTTGACTATGCATACAGGATGGTCCTTGTTTAAAGTGATAAGGGGGCAATGCGATTTTTACCATTTCAGCCCCTTTCGAATTCAATACATTGGCAATGTTGTACCCTGTATCTTGTACCAAGCTACTATCTGTCGCCGTAGAGATGCACATCTCCTAGATAGTGGCAATGGTCACAATACAATGTTCATGACAATGTATAAAACCTATAGGAAAATTCATTATGATAAGGAAGATTGTCCAAATACTTGTCATACCCCTTAGAAATCAGAAAGAAATATGAATAGATATCAGAAATCTCGTAAATCTCATGTTTATCCTAGGATAATAGTAGACACTGTGTATCAAGCTTGACCTGTATTTAAAGTTAAATGAAAACAATAATATTTGTTCTTCCACAGGAAGATGTTAAGAACAAAATCAAAATAGATGATGCTGAAAAAGCAGAGGAGAAAACAGACAGTAAGTTTTCTTTTACAATTAGTATGTTGGTTATTTGTACTTTGTAATTTCAGTCAGTTAATTCATCTGATGCTTTCACAAAACATGCCGATTTGGATTTAAAATGACCTATTAACAAAAATTTGTGAATTTTTAGATGAAGGTGCCGACGTCAAAGGAATTCCTGGTTTCTGGTTAACGGTGTTCAAAAATGTAGAGATGCTTTCTGAGATGATTCAGGTAAATTTCCAATGTTATTATTAAAATTAATTATTATTGCCATATATACTACTAACATATATGATCAGACACATTCTTTAGCTGGGAAGCAATCAATACTTATGGCTGGTTGACAATGTTCATGTTACCAGTTATTAGCTCCCTAATGAGGGGGGGGGGGGGGGGGGGGGGGGGGGAGTCTATGGATGGGCTTCCTTCCCGTCCATCTGTCTTTGTCTGTCAGTCCATTCACTCAGTTTTCTGCACTTTTCTCAGCCATGCTTCGAGGTATGTTGGTGAAAGTTTGTGACATCAGTATGAGTAGCTTCAGATCAAGCTTCAGGGGTTTTGGGTCTGGGTCATTGTTACTATTGTTAGGTGGGGTCAGAAAGGGACATGTATTGCCTTAGCAGTGCCAATCATGATTTTTGTTTATCAAATGTGTTATAGTTATATATTTACATTTGCTCCGCATTTCCCCCATTGACACAATGCTACGAGGCAGTTGCCACCATACGCCTATCACACCCAGTCCCTCCGGCTATAACACCCAGTGGGTCATGTGACATTTAAAAAGGCGGGTTTTTTTTGTGTTGGTTAAGTTTTTTTTCAAGGTTGACGAAAATGGTAAGACAATGTAAATATAAGTATTGAACATTGGTTTTAATGTTGTTATAGTCGATATGGCAGCAAGATGTATGGTGGGCAAATGGCATGGGAACCCTAACGTTCCCATGCCATTTGCCCACCATACATCTTGCTGCCATATCGACTATAACAACATTAAAACCACTACATTGCTTAAATATTTACGGTGAGAGAGAGAATGAATGTCTTCCTATTTGAGAACTCCTGTATTGTGACGGGGTTGATCCTCAGTTCCGTCAGCCTAGGCTACTGGTTGGCAGCCTTGTGCATAAAAGTTACTGAGGCTAAGGGAGGGGGTATCTGTTCTTTTTTTGCCATCCATTAACAAATATTTCTGTGAAAACACACTCAAAATGTGAATTGCAATACCCTAATTTCAGGTGATTTACACTTAATTCAAGATATTTATAAAAAAAAAAAATAATAATAATAAGTTGTGAACAACTCATTTCTGCTGACCTTTAAAGCCCTGATCATGGAACAATTAAACTAGATTTTAACTTTCACTTACTAAGTTACTGATGGAATAACATTTCACCTACAGCATTGTAGGTCTGGTACCATGATATTGTGATTTTTAGGTCACTTGAGACAAAGTCTAGTGACCTATTCTAATCCCCTTTTGTCCGTCGTCGTCCGTCGTGCGTCGTCCGTCCGTAAACAATTTACATTTTCGACTTCTTCTCCAAAACCCCTAAACCAAATTCCATGAAATTTGGCAGGAAGCTTCTATGGCTAAAGGTCAACCAAAATTGTAAATTATACGGTCCCCACCCCCCAGGGGCCTGAGGGGCGGGGCTAAAAAGGGTCAAATTGACTAAAACTTCAAAAATCTTCTTCTCTACTCTCAGATATGGTGGAATCAAACACTCTTCATAGATGGAAGGGTCTTAAGGTGCTTTACCAAAATTGTAAATTTCATGACCCAGGGGTCTCACGTTTGCCCCTGGGGAGGGGGTAAACTTTACTATAGTTTATATAGGGAAATCACATTTTTGACTTTTATTTGTTTGATTTGTATTGGAATTCATTCTAATTTGGTAAACATTGTCAGCATGGGATGACAGTTTGATGGCATGCACATGTTGGCCCTGACTGACCCCCAGGGGCTAATGGGCAGGGCTAAAAAGGGCCAAATTGACTGAAATTTCAAAAATCTTCTTCTCAAGACCAAAATAAGGTGGAATCAAATACTCTTTATAGTTGGAAGGGTCTTAAGGTGCTTTACTAAAATTTTGAATTTCATGACCCTGGGGTCTCAAGTTTGCCCCTGGGGAGGGGGTAAACTTTACTATATTTTATATAGGGAAATCACATTTTTGACTATAATATGTTTGATTTTTATTGGAATTCATTCTAATTTGGTTAACATTATCAGCTTGGGATGGCAGTTTGAGGGTATGCACATGTTGGCCCTGACTGACCCATAGGGGCTAATGGGTGGGGCCAAAAAGGGTCAAATTGACTGAAATTTCAAAAATCTTCTTTTCAGACCAAAATAAGATAGAATCAAATACTGTTTATAGATGGAAGGGTCTTAAGGCGCTTTACTAAAATTGTGAATTTCATGACCCTGGGGTCGCACATTTACCCCTTGGGAGGGGGTAAATTTTACTATAGTTTATATAGGGAAATCATGTTTTTGAATGATTTGTTTGATTTCTATTGCAATTCATTCTAACTTGGTAAACATTTTCAGCATGGGATGAAAGTTTGATAATATGCAAATGTTGGCCCTGACTGACCCCTAGGGGCTTATGGGCGGGGCCAAAAATGGTCAATTTAATTAACTGAAATATTTCAAATCTCAGGTGACCGTTAAGGCCCATGGGCCTCTTGTTGTGTTTGTTCCAATTAGTAACTGTTTGAATTTAATTTTACAATAGGATCATGATGAACCAATTCTAAACTGTCTACAGGATGTTAAAGTTAAATTTTCTGAAGTAGAATCAACTATGGTGAGTATATTCCTTTGTGATTTGCATATCTGCGTTTAGTCCACAATTTATATTAATGTGTCCTTTTCAACTGTGTTGCTGAAAACAATCACACTAGTTATAACTTTTTGAGATTTTTTTTCTTATTTGAAAGCTACCGAAGCTTCAAAATGATAATAAGATTCTGGATTGAAAATAATGTGCTATGAAAATTGTCCTTCACTTTGGCTTATAGGTTCATTAATATGCTCTTTGTTTCTTATTGCAGGGATTTGTTCTGGAATTTTATTTTGAAACAAATGACTTTTTCACAAACACTGTTTTAACTAAACACTATACAATGAAATCTGAGCCAGATGAAACGGATCCATTCTCTTTCGAGGGCCCAGAGATTGTGAAATGTGAAGGGTTAGTATTTTAGTATACATATTTACACTATACTACAGTCGAATCTGCCCAAACGACCATCTCTATTTAGCGACCCTCTGTTCTAAGCGACCATTTCAATTCCTCCCGAGCGTTTTCGCTATATATTTTTACTCTATTAAGCGACCCTCTCTTTACGCGACCAGCGACCACAATTTTTGGTTCCCGTGATAAAAATAACTCTCCAATAAGCGACCAGAAGTCTCCAAAATGCCTTACATAACCATTTTCGCCTTAATAACACCCAAGTATTTTTACTTTTCGTGCAAAAGGACGGGAGATGAGGCGAAGTGACCGTCTGGAATTCTGACGATTTTCAGACGTTTTATATACGATATATCAATTTTCATGCGAAATATAACAATGAAGGAATACATAAACAGTTAACTTACTGTTAAATCGTGATTTGTTATCTTTTTGAGACATTAAAACAGATATTTGCCAGTGAAAAACTCGCCGTTTTTAAAGTAGGAAATGCAGGAACGTAAATAATAATCGGAGCGGAAATCCAGACCAAGATTACCGGAATTAAAAAAAAATATATAAATAATTTGAAAGTAATCTAATTAACCAATGAAATATATTTCTCATGTTAAAACGATGTATTTTGCCATGCTGAAAGAATTTCAAAAAATACATATAGTGATGAAAAATTAGCACAGTAATAATTATTAAAAAAAAATACACAAAAAAAAAAAAAAAAAAAATTGTTTTATTCAAAGTGGTGGTTCATTTTTCATATCTATTATAAATCATTATTGCCAATTTATAAAGCGAATAAAAAGCTTGTGAACATTTATTAAATTTAAGATACCATCTCTATTAAGAGACAACTCTCCATTAAGAGACCGTTTTTCAACTTCCCTTGAGTGGTCGCTTAATACAGATTCGACTGTATCTGTATACATATAATGAAACAAGTTTAGGATATTTTGGGTTTGTCTAATTCTGTTTCCACTAGTGATGGGACGATGATCAGATATAATTGATTAATCATTTAACATCAACTTATCCGATAATAATAATTTTTCATTTGGTTCATATTCACACCATAGTATTATGAAATCAAGTTCTATACCTGCTTAGATTTTGAAGATTATCAGTCAATGGTAATAAAGGACGGAAGGTTCTATTTTACAACCTGTACATGTAATATCCATACACTATATACTCTAAAATGATGGTGTATATTGATGCAATTCCATGTACAATTTGTTTTTATTATTACAGTTGTCAAATAGATTGGAAAAAGGGCAAAAATGTAACTGTGAAAACCATTAAAAAGAAACAAAAACACAAAGGACGGGGTACAACACGGACAGTCACAAAAACAGTACAGAATGATTCATTCTTCAACTTCTTCTCACCTCCCACAGGTTTGTATTGGTTGATCTGGGACGTCTTGTTTAATATTCATGTTGCTTGTCAGTTTTACAACCAAGATATCAATTTTATATATACACTCTGAAGCAAAACTGCCTGTAAAAAGGTCATCTTTCATAGAATCTTGCATCAGAATAATTAATTTAATTCAGGACTAATAACATTAAAGGGTTGTTTGGTCCCGAAAACCAAGGATTGCCCAAATAGTACAGATTTAAATTTTAAAATTCACTAAATTATCATTTAAATGAATATATGTATTACAGTAATGTTTATTTTGTAAATTGTTCCTCTATCAATTAAAGAAAATGTAGAAAAGAGTAAATTAGAACAATACTTGCTTGTTTCATAGTTGAATTCTGTATGCAGGTCTTTTGCAGCAATTATTTCTATAAATGAATATTGAAATCAGTTAAGTAACATTTGTTTTACTATAATGTATGCGAATAACTCTAGAAAAAAATTGTGTATTAATCTAATTTAAAGACAATGTTATGATAGTTTGTATTTGTTTTACTTTAAGCAAAAGATAATTTTGCAGTCTGTGAAATTACACAACTGTAAACATTTTAATGGATAAAATGAAGACTAAAACTACACAAGTCTTTATAGTTATTATAACTAGAGTCTTTTGTCTTTCAGTACCGGAAGGAGAGGAAGAAGATATGGTAAGTGTTACCATTAGACTAGAGTGTTTAAGACAATTCAAACCAATCTAACCCTGGAGCATACTAGCCGCAATATACTGCTCGGCTAGAGAGAATTTCTTTTTAGCTCAGTTGAGCGGAAGGCCAGAAAGACAGGTCCTGGGTTTGATCCCTAGTGGTACAGGCAATTATGTAATTGATTTTATCACGCTCTCTGTTACACATAATTAATGTGATATATTAGAAAGAATGATTTTCAGTCATAAAAGTCTGGCATCACCAGGGAAAAGGTTACTTGTTTGGCCAACTAACTTCCACTGTGCAAAGCTCTCGCAGGGCTAACTTGTTACTCCTTGGTGAAAATGGAGTATGTTAGGAGTGAAAAAAATTATCTGTATTTGTAAACAGATCTCTGGAACATTGTAGAATGTGTTACTCTGAAAATGTTGCATTGTTTCTTAGCAATTTTATGTAATGTGATATACAAGAATCTCATTTTGGCATAGGATGGGTCTTGAAGTATTGACGAGTTCGTTAAAATCGTGCCAAGAGCTAAACTTTTAAATGTGTTCAAATCTATTACCAGGATGAAGATCTGGAAGCACTCTTAGCAGCAGACTTTGAAATTGGTCACTTTATACGTGACCGCATTGTGCCTCGGGCTGTTTTATACTTCACTGGGGAAGCTTTAGAAAATGATGATGATGTGAGTATCGGGTGATGCATGAATTCCGATTTTAATAGACTACAATTATATATGTATGTAGGTGTGCAAACATTCAACTATGTTTAATATATCAGTTAACTACAAATTTATATTAATTGCTAAAAATCTTAAAATACTCATGCATAAGAAAAAAATTAAGTTATTTGTAGTAGTAAATGTTTTAGTTTTATCTGCAAAGTGAATTAAAAAATCACAACTTCTTTCATGTGCAGTGGGACCTTAAAACATCAGAAGTATGTTATTTCCATGATGGCTTTTTCCAAAATTAATTGTGTGAGAGGTGTTGGAAGGATACTATAATATGTTTTTTTCTACACCGACACATAATCAGTGTTGAAACCTGCATTTCTCAATATATTGGACCTTAACACTGGTGTAGCTCTGAGAAAGTTTCCTTTCAATCCTCCCATAAAACTAATGGTGGAATAAGCCTTGACAATATGTTGGTTGACCTTTTTCTGGGTTGGAGGGAGGGCAGCATGGCTTCATTGATTGTTATTTGTTAGTCTAGACCTTAGAACTTTCTCTATTTCCTGTAGATTAGCAAGTTTTTTCTTGTCTGTTGTAAAACGTTAAAGGGAGGTAGGGGGGAAGGTTATGAAAAACATCCCTATGTATCGTTTGTAAATATTAGCTGTGTGAAAATACAGCTGAAGTTTGTTATTTGATTTAATTAGCAGATTTCTTATTTTATAGGTCAGCATATAGTGTTAATGGATATTGTTCAAATGATTTTAGGGATATTGAGCAGTTAAGGATTTTAAGGATATTTATCACTTGAGGGTTGTGTTTGACATAGTAATCAATTGTTTCAACAGGAGTATTATGGTATAATACAATTCTCTTAATTTTTTTGGTCTCTTTGAAACTTGCTTTTTATTATAATCATGGTATGAAGCTATGTTTCCCTGACAAGAATTTTTATTCGACTATTTTTGCAAAAGTTATTCCCCTTCGTTTGTTTCAGTATTTCATTCTTGTCCAGAAACAAAATTATTGCTCTTTGTTTATTTCAGTATTTCATTTTGAGACCTCTTTTAACATTTTTCTACTGAACTCTTTTAAAACTTGGTATTCATTTTAATCATGATATGAAGGTGTGTATCCCTGAAAAAACTTTTTTGATTTTAATATTTTTGCAAATGTTATTGCCTTTTGGAATTTTTTGTCCGGAGATTTCCTACATTTTCCAACTGATTTTTTTGGAACTTGGAATGCATTATATAGGCAGAATTTAAAGTTATGTTTACTTGAAGGTTGAAACTTGGTAGGCTTTATAATCATGATATCAAGTTGTATTTAATGAGCTGGGAGACTTTCGTATACTTATTTTCCTCAAACCATTTGAAAATTGACTTTGTAATGAATGAGATTTATGGCATGCCAGTTAGCCACTCTTAAGGTGATGCAAATCTTACTTTAATGCAAGATAGTTCATTAAACAGTATGCAAATCTTACTTTAATGCAAGATAGTTCATTACACAGTATGGCATTCGGTGGGCCTATATTGTTATGCCATGTGAGACTGGTTGGGATATAGTTTTTAGAGATATTGTGCAGTCGAGGGTTTTAATGATGATGATCAGTCTTGAGGTTTAAGGGACCATTGAGCAGTCAAGGTTTGTAAGGATATTAATCAGTTAAGGTTTTTTTTCTTCTTTTCTTTTTAAAATTTTTTTTTTTTTGGCATTGGCAATCAAAAGTTTTTGGTATGTTATTAGAGACACTTTAAGTCAGGGGTTTTAGGGTCTTTAAGGATTTTTATTCAGGGTTAGTCAACACTATGACCTTGACATTGTTGTCAGAACATATCTGTGATCTTTTGAGGTTTTCTGAAGTTTTATGTCGACTGAATCAGTGTTGGGTCATATGTTTTGCCTTAAAGTTTCTGTGATCTTTAAGATGAAAATATCTGCTTAATATCCTTAGCTTGAAATCAGAGCTTACGATGGCTTGGAAATAAAAGTTTGAGATCACTAATATTTCATCTGCTGACACATCCATGAATTCTGGCACATCTTTAAATGAGCCTGGCTGTTAATAGGACAAAATAAAACAATAAACCAACACATCCATGACTGAATAATTCTTGAAAGAACAATTTCATGAATTTTCGCATTTCTAGTCTACTTCAAGCATTTGATTTATTTGGGTTCCTTAAATTCGCTATTTAATCAAAGGTTAGAAAATGTCTTGTTTGGCATTTGATGAAACACTGGGACTGGGAAACTCTCTCTAGTAAGTTGTATTTGGATGATAACCATAATGTTGAAAAACAGATCCTCGGTGAAAGCCAAGAAAAATAGTTAAGAATTCGACTGTTACTCATCACTTTATTCCAAAACTACAGTATTCCTTTAGATGTATTGTGTTTAGTTGTTGTTGTGGATATTTTCTTCTGATCTGTGTGTGAATTTTGTTTTGTTTTCAGTTTGATGAGGAAGGAGAGGAAGAGGTAATTCACTTAATACTACAATCAAAATTAATTTTCAATCTTACAATAACAGTGGAAAAAATTAATTGACAAGAACTCTCTTTTTTTTCATGAGCATAGACAAATTTGATTTTATATTCACATTTACTTTAATACTAAAACTGTAAATAATTTAAAATTTGTTCGGTTCTAACATCTAGTTGGTATAACTGTTAATTGATTAATTAAAAGACTTTTCCAAGTGTATATATTTCAAAATGTGTTTGATAATTTATGTACATGTTCTGAATTACTGGCCTTAGATTATCTGTCATTTCTCCAAATATAAGATCTGACCATGATGTCTTCCTTTCGGAGTTTCCTGGCTTTATGTAACAACTGTTTATGTTTGCATGATTCTTTCCTGACAGTTCTCCCATTCCTTTCTGTTGTCGGTGATGCTGATACTTACAAAACTTGGGTGGGGGACCTTCCAATGGAGATTAGTTCAAAGTTTCATAATTGTCATGCTAAATGCACATTTCTTTAATTCAAATGTAATATTTTAGCTTTTTCACTTTCTTTCCAGTATAAATACAAAGAATAAATTATTGTTAACAGTGCAAATAAATCAAAAGTTGATATTTTTTCTATAGCAGTACATACTGTATTGAAAAAGCTTTACTTTAATATTAAACTTTTCCAATTTGAAATCCATATTGAGTGTGAAAAATAAAGTGTACCTATGTTGATATGACAGCAGGACCATGCCTGGTGAAAAAATCCATCATTAGGGGTTGCGATAGCTCAGTCAGTTAAGAGCGTCTGCCATGTAACCTCGGATGAAGATCCCAGGTTTGTGGTTCGACGCTCCCTAATTGTGTCCGTTTGCGGTTCTCTGGAAGCTGAGAAATGGGCCAGTCTGTGCTGTCTGGTTGTTTCTTTGGGAAAGACACTTTACTCTAACTGCTCTGGAACCCATGCAACAGGCCTCTCGTTTGTTGTTCAGTGAGGTAGACACCAACTACTACAATGAGACGCTGCCTTAAAATGGCACTGACTGTTCACAGGGCAATAAACCAAGCAATCAAACACACACACAAACCATTCTTTAAGCTGAATTTGTTTTGACAGTAGAATTACCAACAAACATTATTTCATTGCTCTGAAATAAACCACCAACTTGACTTTGATGCAGAGGTTTAATATTATAGGGTAAATATGGTATGGTCAATCATGCTGTTGAAACAGCCCAATCATTTTCTGTAATGTTGTAGCAACACAGCATGCTTTGTCTAAAAGCTTCCAAGATATTGACAAGTAGTATAATATTCTTTGTTTGAAATCTTAGGGAGATGGAAAAGTAGTGTAATATTCTTTGCCTCAACACTTAGAGAAATGGACAAGTGGTATAACAATCTTCATGATGTATAAGTTTTTGTGTACAATTCATATTACATGTGAATTGAAATTGATCCTTCAATTCTCTATTAAGGTATAAAATCGATATTGAAAAGGTCTGATCTTCTCAATTCCTTATATTTAGTGATCTGGTACGGTGCTAAAATCATTCCCTTACTCCTTAGGTTAGTCACTGTTGAAAAACTGCATGACTGCTCATTTTAGTTGCTTCGAATGACGAATGCATAGTCTCATGGCTTTTGATGAAAGATGCTGATGTTCAGGGTATTCTCCCCATCTATAGAACTTGTATTAAAAGCATTCCCCCATCCCTGAGATTAATGTTTAGAGCATTTACCCCTCTCATCCCCTGAAACTGGTGTTCATTCCTCACCCCATCCCTGAACATTGTTTTTACCTGACTACCTTTTGTCTCTGTAGGACGGAGAAGATGGAGAATATGATGAGGATGCAGACCCTGATTACAATCCACAGGTAAATTGATGTGACCTCTCTTGTCATATGCACATGCTTCCGTGCATGTGCATTACGTACACACAGGTAAATTGATAAAAACTATTACGGCTCTGGATGCTTGTTCTCCGCATGGTGAATGGTGTAATTGATGTAGACGGAGCCTCCTTGGTTGGTAATATCTGATATCATTATGGCTGGAATGGCAGAATTCTCTAACTTCTAAGAACAATAGTTTCTACAAAAAGATTTGTATCCTGTGCTGTTATAATTCAGTTACTGTCCAATTTTACTATTTTTCTCTCTTTTTGTTTAATATCGATCTTGACAAGTTTCTTGATATAGGGGTTTTGCAAATATACAAAAAAAGAAGTGATTTATTCTAAACATTATGTTGTGATACATATTAGATGAAGTCTGTCTACATAAGTTGGATATTCCTGGATAATGAAATTCTCTCAAATATTAAATTATGGCTATATATGTAGATTATTAGGACAGGCTACAGGCAATAAATTGATTATTAATGCCTGTCCAATGTGTCATAAAGAATTAGTAAAATATGTATGTCGGTATTTAGTACAATTGAGTTAAACATAGATTGTGAAGAGAGAAGCTCATTACACACTAGCATATAAAGATATTAATGGGGAAATTGTTTTGCTTATGTCACAAGCTAGTTAATGTCTAAAAATATACTGAGCAGATTAATTTCTTAAAGTTTACCATACACTGAACCTAGATGATACTCGTAATGTCTTAATTTATGAATCTGTTCACCCTAACATGTCACCATTCAAGTCCCTCTTGTTAACCTCATAATGGTTTGGTTATACTTGATCAAGATCTATGTGAGACCTTTATCATTTTGTTTTGTTTTGTATTTTCAAATGCACAACTAAACTCTCAGCTGATTTGAAATAAACACACGTTTACTGCAGTTTATATAGAAACAAATAATTCTGCTCAAATTATATAAATACTAGGTGTTGACTTTAAGTTCACTTTTTCCACTCAACCTTAAAAAGATATGATCGAATGTCGAATGAGAATTATTACCAACCTTATGAGAATTGGTCTACATCACTGGATTTCCTCCACTGTGTTGTATGTGTATTCTGCATGGGGAGAATAGGATAGCACCAATATTATTCTGTACAATTTGATCTACCTTCACAAAATGGCCAAATCATATATATATATCCAGTACCATAATCTGGGCATATCTGGTTGGTGAACACACGATGGCGCTTTTCAGAATAGCTTAAGTATGACCAAACATCCAATTGTTTTTCAGAATACATGTTAATAATTTATTTAAATGCAGTGACATTCTTAAATGAAATCGTCCATATTCGTGAATTCTATTATATTGAAAAACAGGTGTAAAATATTGAAATGTTCTTAGCAAGTAGTAGGTTAGGTACAGGGGATGGAGTAATTATGATCAAGACATAAAATTGAAATTGTTTATGTAATACTGAAATTGTATATGTAATTGATAATCTTGATAACACATACAACTTCTCAAAAATTATTCAGTTTTTACAAAATCTCTCGCTGGATACAAAAAATCTTACTGTTTGTTAGGCCGGAAAAGTATTTCGCTTGTGTGTAGGCTTTCAACCAAGCTTTTTTATAATCTTAATGTATCTGTATCGATCTGTTGTAATCTTTTAGCCCATTGATTTACTCAAATTTTTTCAGCGCCCCCAGTGGGAGTGTGATTTACAGAGTGTTCATTCTGTGACTCCAGAGAGCTGGAGTAAACCATGTTCATTTGCATTTTCGGTTTGTTCAAACTCTTGCCATGAACCTTTAGAGTTTCATATTCTCAAAAACTCCTTTATAAATCCGAGTGTCTCTCCAACTCTGTCAATTTCAAAACCTCAAGGTCATGTTAAAAAAGAGGGGGGTTGTCAAATTATTGTGTTTAAAGAATCTCGTCTTATACAGTGTAACATTAAAGCCTGGTAGACACCTAACAGCTAATTGAAAAAATGAAATCTTTATGAAATAAGATTCTTATATGAATTGGATATAGTTAATGAACATTTCTTAATCAATTAGGTAAATTTACTGCTTAAATAATCCATTGCATGTATACAACTTTACATGAAACGGGTGGAGACAGTTCAATTTAAACATCAAAATAAAAGGTTTTGCTGCTTTTACATTTGAAGCAAAATGATTTCCTTCCCTAATTTAAAATCTGTTCTGCAAAAAATTAAATTTCACTAGTAAAGTACTTAGGCAATCATTATTGATTTGTCAAAATTGGCATTTTTTGTTTAAAAAAAAAAATTGTCTGTCTTGAAATGTTCGGAAATGTGTTCCAATTTCAATTTGCATGAATAAATGTTCAGAAATGATAAGCTAAAATGTGATCCCTCTCTATTTGAGGTTTATACTTGAGGCTTTGAAACAAGACTTTAAAAACAAGTAGAAAGAATAGTTTAACCCATTTTCTGTACAAATGCACCAAATTCTGATAAAAAAAAAACACCCAACACAGAAATTCCTATGGACCTTGCAGGAGTAGTCCCCCCTCATCCACAATTAAAATCTAATTTCTTTCCTTTAGCAGTGTGTACTTACATATTAAAAAATAACCAGAGAAATAATAGCCAGTGTCTTTATACTGACCACTGAGAATCTAAATATAATGCAGATGAATATGATTGGATTAAAAAGCCAAACAAAATAACATAAAACAGAAGATAATTTATGTTTATATACTTCCTATATGGACATAGAATGTGGAGATATTGCTCGATGCATATTTTGTCTATTTTGGAAAGAAGAAAAAAATTGAAAAGCCTCTGCTTTGATTTAAATTTGGTTTGGTGCAGAATTAACAACTTTTATTCTGCTGTACAAAACATTTAAAAAAGATTACTGTAGGGCTTCCTTACCCTTGTGTTAATAATTTTTTTTTGCTGGTCTCCAGCAAATTGCTTGAAGGCCATCAGATTTTGTTAGGGTTTGTAGGGTACAGTGTGTCCTGTAGGGTTTCCCGTTCAACTGTATTGACAGTTCATTGATGCGTTACAATGATTGACGTGATCTTGTTTTTCGGTCCTGTTGATGTTAATGAGTACTGCTGGCTCCCCTAACAATCCCTGCATGAATGTGTCCATTCAGCGTGTGCATTGACCTTGTAATTGTCAGCCATATCTGTATTGTGTGAATAATGAAATCTGTACAAATGAATGAATTTAGAGACGCTTGCAACATAAAGTGGAGTATTAATTGGTCTGCTATTAATCATAAGACTCGACAAGATTAAGTTTTAAAAAAAAATCATCTTTTTTTCCCTCACCGAGTTTTATGTAATTGAAGAACCATATTATATGGGAGACTCTCTTATCAGAAATATCCTGAAATAGGTATTTCAATTTTGTGAAATCGTTTAACCGTGAACACATTGAAATATTACATCATTCCGTTGATTAGAATCTGCAATGTCATATTCCTTCCACAAGTGTTGAAAACAAATTTATCAAATAACGTTTGTACTATTTCCTTGCAGAGTGATTCTCAAAAACCGGAGGAATGCAAACAACAGTGATTTTGAAAAGGTGCGAGCATAAAAATATATAAGTTATCAACAAAATCAATTCCAGGATGTGTGAGATAAATTTTCTGCAAGTATTGGAAGACAACAATGACAAGAGAAAAATAAATTCAAATGAAAAAAAAAGACTGATGCAAGATTGCCAGATTTGAAGAACCGGCAATAACTTTTGTTATAGTGCTGATCAACCTTCACCTCAGCTGTGTTTTACCTTGGCTAGTGATGACCTTTTTTTTTCCTTTTTTTTTTTCGTGTGTGTTTTAGGCTGGCATACCAGCTAATTGTGCTGTCATCCTCCAAGACCCGCCTTGCCTCATATAAAAGCATATTCATGTCCCCCATAGCTGTTTACTTTGTGTTTATTTAAAAACTTTTGTCCCATTTCAATCACATTCTTTTCTGATGGCAGTAAAATCATTGTGTTACTTTCTCTATTTACCTATTTTTATCAGTTATGGACACAGAGAGGCAGTTTTATTTTAAAAGATTTATTATGGGAAGCCTGCGGAGGCATAGCAAATTTGGGGAAACTTGAAAAAGTCAGAGTGATTGTTAAAAAATAAAGAAATTGATCATGAACTACCTGATGTATATGTGATATGGTATTTTGAATGTATTTTGTTTAAATAGTTGCAATATGTCGAGATAATATTGAAGACTTTAAATATACAACTGGAATATTGGTGTATAGATCTTAATGTAAATCATGTATTTTCCTACATAACTCAACAACTACATGTTACATTGGTAATTATTGTGCATAAGATAATATTGCATTATTTTTGTGAAGATTTTGTTGTATTGTTTCACATGGAAGTTTGTGCCCATTTCTATGTATTGGTGTGACAAAAGTATTATGGAATGAAAGGCTTGAAACACATTTTTAAGTGCGGTTTGACATATAGAAGAAACAGATCTTATATATTTAAATTACATGTCTTGTTGCTAATTTCATTTCACCCTTGTTATTAATAAAGTACGTCCACAACTGATGAAGTATCTGGGCTTTTCCAATTAAATTGTATAGGAAGATTTTGAGCTTAATCCCTGAAACCAGACATCATTCATCAGCTGGATATTTAATATTAAATTTGTTCTGCGATCAATGATAGTGTGTGTATCCGATTTATCACAAAACTTCTTTCGATAATGACTGGCTGTTGATATAAAAGTTTGGAATATATATAAAATCTGCATGTTTCTATGAAATTCTTTACCTTGTCTAAGCGATTTTGAAATAATGCTAAACTGGTTGTTGTCTTTTTATACAAATAACTAGAATAACCCTCAATAACATTTATATGTTTAATGTTCATACAACATAAAATACAGCAAATTATTTTTTTATTTTTTTTAGTAAGTTGATTTAGGATTTCAATATGTAAGTTTGAAATGTTTAATTCAGGAAAGATTTAATTTGAAAAGAAGCCCAGCCACCACTTGCCTTAATGTTTTGTTCACTTTAGGCTCTCATAACTCTCCTATCAATATATAAATATGACCATATAACTGTCACTTGATCAGTTGTCTGCATCCATTTTGTACAGTAAACTACTAGCATATCCCATGGATACATGCAAGATTTCTGCTTTGCCGCATTTCAGTTGTCTTTATACAATTCATTTTATACATAGATGATCATAAGAACAAAAAATTCTGTGTCGTATCTTGTCATTTTCATTTACAGGTTTTTCGCTCAGTAAATTGACAGGAAAACCAGTAGATATCTTCTACCTATAACAGATTGTGTTTCACCAGTAAATATTTAGCTGTATTCCTGGTGTAGTGTAGACTATAATTTATGCTAGTCTGCTGTTTAGTTTTAAAGTAACAAGTCTGAACGATGAGCATTCTTGGATAAGAGAATTGGAATGCTGAATTGAACGCTTTAAAATGTGTGGTGCTGTGTTTGTTTTTCACTTTAAATTACAAAAGTTTCATTTGAAGAAATCAAAGAAATTTGTAAATTGTATGTGATGAAATTAGGATTCTTCACGTACTGGCTTCTATGTCGTCATTTTAGATGAATGTTCATGTAAAAAAAATTGAGATTCTCATTAATAGTATTTAATACTTTTTGTAATTATTTTCTGGCAGATAGTTGTACCCATTCGATTTGAGTCTGATCCAGAATTTTTTTTCAAACTTCATTAGTAGGTTTTCCTTGGTCCCTAGTTGTGGTCATTTGATTTTGAGACTGATCCAGAAACAAAATGGCCACCAAATTGCAAGCAGCCATCTTTATTTTTGACAGTTGAAGTTTGGTATCGCTATTTCTTTTTCACAGAAAGTTCTTTACCTCTCTCTCAGATTTCATATGTAGGTTTTCCTTGTTGTCAGATGATTAAAAGGAAAATGAGAAATAAAGGAAAAGTAGAGAAAAGATCGGTCTTAAATACAATCAATCAAGATTATTTAACGAGGGGCACCAAGATCCCACTGGGATTTCTTGTATTTGTTATTTCAGATAAGATAATTAAATAAAGCTCATATTGTGAGTGTAGGTCCCCATCCAGATGGATGATTTATACTTAAGAGGAGAGTCGAATATATATAATAATTGATTAAGAGTTCCGCAGTGAAATAGGGATAGAAACGGATCTGAAGGAGGAGGAGCAAATGAAGAAGCAACCGTCCAAAACACTGAAAACAAGTGCTGCACTGGTGATCATAAGGACAAGAAATACACCAGCCATTTCTGAATACCAACGAAAACGTTACCATGGAATTCTTATGAGATCAAACCTTTGTGTCTATGTATCGATACAAATACATTTAAAGGTATTAACAAAATGGCAGACTTTGGTCCTAACCCTCCTGGAACAAAATGCAAGGTGCCCACATGTGACCATTTTGAAATTGACATTTAAAGTATGTTATTTGCTATTTCTGAGAAATTAATTTATTCATAGATCGTTCCTGAATTTCAGAAGTAGATTCCTCTAGTGTGAGTTGAAGCTGTTAACCTTATTTCTCAGAGCTCTTGATGGATCTTTCAGATTTTATATCCAGGTTCACCATATTTGCAAATGATGAACATGAGGAAGAGAAACGATTAGACTTATGGTCATTTGATGATGGGCTCCATGGTCCCTCTAGGATCTCGTTAATTCTTTGAAATCGCACAGATATTGAAGCCATCTTTCATAATTATGGTATAATGTGTATGTTGTGATACTTTTAAGTGGTAAAATGTATTGATATTTGTAAACGGAAACTGCAAAGGACAAAGATACACTAAACGTGACCGGGACCAGTAAGCTTTGTACTCTGTGGTCAAGATTTACAATATTAGACATTTACAGATCTGAAAGATCAACGTCCCTTAAACGATAACTGCAATTAGGATTCCTCAACTGTACAGTATACAACAGTAGATCAGTGTTTGAAAAAAAACTGTGAGAAAAATAATTACAATCAAGGCGCACTTATGGGCAGTTATCAAAGGATCCTGTTAATTAAAAGCCTGTTTTATTTCAGCTTATTGATGATTGAGTTCTTTAGTTTGAGTATTTTTTTTATATGGATAAAAAGGGCATTCGTTACAAGTTGATTAAGGAATAAAGGACTGGATATCTAAAGCATAATATCTGCATTGTAATTACTTGCAACAAAATCAGTTTGTTGTATCCAGAAATTTACAAATAATTTTTCAAGTATTAACACAAATTAGGACAGGCCGGTGGTATAGTTTGTCATTTAATTTTGAATATTAAATACCACACATCTGGTAGTTGAAGCATGTGGCCTGCAGCTTAGATTTGTAGAGATCTACAGCTACCTAACACTGAAAATGGCAAGTTTGTAGCATAATGTCTTTTTTTTTTTTCTTTAATGATTATTTCAGATAATCAAGTACATGGTTTTGGCTGGCAATAGGATTTGTTTGTAGAAATGTCTCGGACAACAAACCTGTGTTCATGTGAAGAATTATGATTTAAATCGTGCCGATAACAAAAGGTTAACGGTTAGTTGTAGACAAACTCTCATGATCTGCATATATCCAGAAGCAAAGGTTCGGTTTATTTTCAGAAGGGAGGTTAAATGATAACAAAAAGACCTGGTGTTAAAATTTGATGACATATTCATCTTTATTGTGTAAAGATTCCGTAACCACCTTACATGTCATGTGTAGTATAAAGTATGCTTACAATATAGTTTTGTCTGTTCAGTAACAACAGTATCTTTGGAAGTGATGACTTGGTCATTTACTTTTTTTTCACCTGTACTTCATTGGAATGTGATTTAAATAAAGGTACTTATATAACAACTGTTCAGTATCTTTGGAGATTATGACTTGGACAACATTTTTTTTTTTTTTTCACTCGGACTTTAATGAGATGTGATTTAATTTAACCAATGTACTTCATGTAGATATACGATTGTAATGTATTGTGTCATCATTCTCATTAGCATTTTTGTACTTATATTATTAACAAGTAAATCATCAGGGAATACGAGTCATTTGTGACAAGGAAAGTCTCCAGTCTAACATAAACATGTATTGTAGTGGTAATTGCCATTTGTTAGAAGCCCTATGGAGTGTAGGCATTGAAAACATACATTTTACCTGACTGATTGGTGAAGACAATGACAAATCGAAGTTATACCTTCAATTAATTTTCTCATTACATGAAAAGATTTCTATCTACAACAACTTTGTATCATTATCAAACACTACTTGCCCACTTGGCCCTAAATTATGCTGCTCCAAGTTGGAACATTTACACCAACACATGAAACCTAGCAATAGGTGGTAAACAAGCAACTAACTAATTTACAATTAAAAATTGGAACCTGTTTATTTTGAAAATGGTCCCAGCAATATCATTTGATTACTTTTCAACGTAATGAAGATAAACATGCTCACAGCTTTCAGGATTTTTCTATCACAAAGGTATTTTGTTTTTGCTTGATAATGTTTCTAAACTGTTTAGATGTACAGTTGTAGTAGGCAAGAGGGCACTATACAATTAATAATGTATATAATATTGCCGACGAGCAATAAAGTCAATGAAATGCTTGTTTTAAATCAGTGTTCAAATATAGCATGTTATATACACTGGAATCTTGTTGTGTTGCTTAGTAATGTCTGGCCGTTATCAGTTGGATGATGACAAGTTATTATGTATACAACTATTTAATGTTTTGAAAAGAAAATCAGATAAGTTGTTTACTGAATTTGATATTTGGGATAGGATGATTTTCGGGTACAATGTTGTGAATTGTATCACTTCAGGTTTCTGGCCATTATTAAAATATCAAAACACTCGTACCATTTAGCTTGTTTTATTTTCATCACAGACAAGAAAATCCCAAACATTAGTTTTGGAAATTGGTTAATATGCCACCATATGTTGTAAGTCCCCTACCAGTGAAATGGGGGGGGGGGGGGGGTTCCTCCCTGTTGGTCTGTCTGTCTCTCCACTGAGTTTTATGCACTTTTGTCCGCCATGCTTCAAGGTATGTTTGTGAAAGTTGGTATGTAATTATACCCCTGCAACGAAGTTAGGGGGGTATACTGGAATCAGGTTGTCCGTCCGTCTGTCTGTAGACACATTTTGTCCAGACAACTCCTCCTAAACTGATGGGCCGATTCCAATGAAACTTCACACAAATATTAATGATCATGTGTAGATTTGCATGCAACTTTCTTTTTCTCAAAATTATGGTTGCTATGGCAACTGGTCACTATAAACAGGTTTTCTGATAAGAACCATAACTGAGTTTTACCGGACAACTCCTCTGAAACCGAAGGGCCAAATTCAATGAAACTTAACACAAATTTAGAGGACCATGTGTAGATGTGCATGCCACTTTCTTTTTCTCCAAATTATGGTTGCTATGGCAACTGGTTACTATAAACAGGTTTTCTGATTAGAACCATAACTTTTAGTTTGTCTGGACAACTCCTCCTAAACTGGTCACTACATTACTGGGTTATCTTAGTTGGCCTCTAATTAACAGTTCCAATTCACCGTTGACTCGTGCAGATTGTGGGGGTATTAGTCAGCCATCCTGGCTAGTTTCAGTATGGGTAGCTACAGATTAAGTTCGAGTTTCAGGGTTTTTGGGTGAAGGTCTCTTACTATTTTTAACGAGGGACCGGTAGGGGGGACATGTATTGCTTTAGCAATACCCAGCATGTTTGCTGGTACAAGAATACTGAGGAAATGGTGTTAAATCACTGCTAGGCAGTATGAAATGTGTAAACACTGGATCATGTTACCTAGCAACACCACCAAAGACCCTGGTCCTCTATGATTAGTCTATCCTTAAACAATTTCCAAGATGGTAGTCTGGCAGCCATCTTGGATTTTGAAAGGTGATATGTTGGCACAGTTTTGCAGTAGACTGGAAACTCATTTAGTTAACCTGATTGTTCTCCATTGTTCACTAGTTGTGCATATTGCATTTTAGATGGAAGAGAAGAGCAGCACCCATGTATGATTTTAGCTCATTTGGACCAAAGTACCTAGATGAGCATATGCCATCTGTCATGCATATGTCAACAATTTAACCACTGATTGGAATTTAACTTAATTACCCCCTCACGATGACTTGGCAAGGCGATATAGGGATAAGCTTGTAGGTATGTAACCAAGCGACGTCCTCGCTCATGAAGAATTGTCCTGTAACTTAAAACACCTGCTCACAACCATCATCTCTTGTACGAGTTCACTTTTAATCACGTGGGGTCAAAAATAAGGTCATTGTTACTATAAATAGTTTTTCTACCTTGTTTTACCGACTTCATTAATGACCAATGATTTTCCAAAACTTCATACACTTACAACTATCATCTTTAGTATGAAGTATGCATTTCAACCAGGTGGGGTCAAATTGAGGTCCTTGCTACTTTAAATAAGACTTTTTTTAAGTGTATGATCAACAGATTTCATTAATTATCCAGTTATCAAAATTGTACAAATGGTGGGGCTGACACCCTGAGGGGCGGGGCCAAAATAGGTAAAAATAGCTTTATTGATATTAACTACTTCTTCTCTGAAACCAAGCAATGGATATCGCTCATATTTGCCTGGTAGCACCACTGTTGGGTGGGGATTCGAAATTGTACAAATGATGGGTCTGACCCCCCAGGGGCCTGAGGGGCGGGGCCAAATGTGGTCTATTGGGCTATATTGATATAAACGACGTCTTCTCTGAAACCAAGCAATGGATATCGCTCATATTTGCCTGGTACCATCACTATGGGGTGGGGATTCAAAATTATACAAATAATGGGGCTGACCCCTCAAGGGCCTGTGAGGTGGGGCCAAATGTGGTCAATTCGGCTATATTGATATAAACGACTTCTTCTCTGAAACCGAGCATTGGATATTGCTCATATATGTCTGGTAGCATCATTGTTGGGTGGGGATTCAAAATTGTACAAATGACAGGGCCGACCCCCTAGGGGATGAGGGGCGGGGCCAAAAGGGGTCAATTTGGTTAAATTGATATAAACAACTTCTCAGAAACTAAGCAATAGGTATCTCTCGCATTTGTATGGTAGCATGGTCATTGGTTGGGGATTCAAAATTGTACATATCTCATGAAATCCAGGTGAGCGATACAGGCCCTCTGGGCCTCTTGTACCGATAAGAAAAGTCATGCTGTACAGCCATCATCTCTACGAGTTCATATTTTACCCACCTGGGGTCAAAATCGAGACCACTGTTACTATGAATAGATTTCCGATGTCTTTTCTCTACCAACTTTATTAATTTTCTCGCAGTAATGGAACTCCGGATACAAAAAAGCTAAACTCTTGGAGTAAAAATTGAGGTCACTGTTAGCTGCTATCCTACTACTACTGATGTTCGAACCTGATTGTCCTGAAACTTACCCTCAACTATGATCTGTTTAGTAAATTTGCACTACAAACTCCTGGTATCTAGATAGGGTCACTCAATATCAACCGAATTTTCATCTTCCTCGCTCTTCCAACTTCGTCAATTATCAGATAAATATAGTTCTGTCAATTCAAGCTCTTTCTACTATTATCTATCTTTTTTAATATTACTTAGTTTTCCTGGGCGACATACAAATCTTTTGTTTCATATTGATTGTTGATGTAGCGAGGGGATTTATAACGCTTGAAATGTGTTATTTTACTTGAAGCATCCTAAACGTTGGGAATTCAAAATTGTAGAAATGGTGGGGCCGAGGGCGGACAATTTGGCCAAATTGCTATAAAGTCTTCTTCTCTAGAACTATTCAATGGATATCGCTCATATTTTATGGAAAGCATCCTCAGGTGGTGGGGATTCGAAATTGTACAAATGGTGTTACTGAGCCCTAGGGACTTGGCGAATAGGGGAAATTTAGCAATTTGTCTATTCTTCCATAGGAATGAAACGATTTGGTTTGTATCATCCTTCGGTGAAGGTGATGCCATTTTGCATTTACGGTGAGGCTGGACCAAAAATTCAAAATCCTTCTTTGTTTAGATGGCAGGATTCAGTCTGAACCATCTATCGATAAAAGCTTACCAATTTCTTATAAACGGTGGGTCTGGGCCCTGAGGGGCGGTCACAATAGGATGGAACATTCTTTAAAATCCTTTTGTAGGAATGGTGGGGTTTTGTTGAAATTCTGTATTAATGACCCTCAGAAAAAGAGAAATCATTTTTCTTTATACGGTGGCCAGGTGTGTCCCCGGCCCTCCCTATGACCTGAAGGGCGAGGCTCAATAGGGGAAATATAAGAAATTCTTAAAAATCTTTCTTCTGCAGAGACTACGAGAAGTTGTCTTTTGATGTAAGCCTCATTTGAACGGTCTGGGGCCTGAGGGGCGGAGTCCAATAGGGGAATTTTTGCTGGAAAACAGGATTTGTCTAAATTAGGTCTGAAGCATCCTTAAGTGAAACAGAACAAATTTTGCATAAACCATAATTTTACGTTATCTTCCCCTGAATTCTAATGTATACCATCACTGGCGCTAAAATCATAAAATAGCTGATCTACTGAGTCACCACTAGACTTAGGGGTTACCCTACGACCTTTTTTCAGTTTCAATATTTCTAATGACACATCAACTCATACCTAACGTAAGGCGTCTTATTGTTTTGGCTATTATATATTATAGATTTGTCAAATTATCAAAAATTACAATAACTTTATAGCTTAATATTTTGTTCTTTAGAATTCCATGTACGGTACTCTAAATGGTGACGCATGAATTGCACATGTAAACATGCATCGTAATCTAATCACGGTGTAACATTGTACGTATGATCTAAACTATTTTAATGCAATTAAAACCGGTGGGGAACCAGCTTTAGCTAATAAGTGTTACGGTGCCAGCTATATACGTACGGCCATACAGACACATATTTCTTTGTACATTTTAGGTGTTGTGTTTTACGCTTGGCGTTGCCTAATTAAGGATGAATTCTTTAGAAATAAACTGAAGTGCACGTCTTTGGTGTTATATTCACCTCCTTTCAAAACGAGTACTTGGAACCGTTAAGAAGTCGGCATACAACCTTGACAAAAATTACCACGTATAAGGAAACCTATACTACATGTACCATGCTTGGTGTACATGTACCTGGTGGTTCCGTTGATAACACTGTTGGTTCCATTGACATTCCTGGTGGTTCCGTTGATATACCTGGTGGTTCCTCCGTTGATATATCTGGTAGTTCCGTTGATACACCTGGTGGTTCCGTTGATATACATGGTGGTTCCGTAGATATACCTAGTGGTTCCGTAGATATACCTGGTAGTTCCGTTGATATACATGGTGGTTCCGTTGATACACCCGTGGTTCCGTTGATACACCTAGTGGTTCCGTTGATATACCTAGTGGTTCCGTTGATATACCTAGTGGTTCCGTTGATATACATGGTGGTTCCGTAGATATACCTAGAGGTTCCGTTGATATGCTTAGTGGTTCCGTAGATATACCTGGTAGTTCCGTTGATACACCTAGTGGTTCCGTTGATATACCTACATGTAGTGGTTCCGTTGATATACCTGGTAGTTCCGTTGATATACCTAGAGGTTCCGTTGATATAACTAGAGGTTCCGTGGATATACCTGGTGGTTCCGTTGATATACCTACATGTAGTGGTTCCGTTGATACACCAGTGGTTCCGTTGATACACCTGTGGTTCCGTTGATATATCTGGTAGTTCCGTTGATATACTTAGTGGTTCCGTTGATATACCTGGTGGTTCCTCCGTTGATATATCTGGTAGTTCCGTTGATACACCTGGTGGTTCCGTTGATATACCTGGTGGTTCCGTTGATATGCTTAGTGGTTCCGTTGATATACATGGTGGTTCCGTTGATATACCTACATGTAGTGGTTCCGTTGATATACCTAGAGGTTCCGTTGATATACCTAGAGGTTCCGTTGATATACATGGTTGTTCCGTTGATACACCTGGTGGTTCCGTTGATATACCTACATGTAGTGGTTCCGTTGATTCACCCGTGGTTCCGTTGATATACCTAGAGGTTCCGTTGATATACCTAGAGGTTCCGTGGATATACATGGTGGTTCCGTTGATATACCTACATGTAGTGGTTCCGTTGATATACATGGTGGTTCCGTTGATATAACTAGAGGTTCCGTTGATATACCTGGTGGTTCCGTTGATATAGCTAGAGGTTCCGTTGATATACCTGGTGGTTCCGTTGATATACCTACATGTAGTGGTTCCGTTGATACACCCGTGGTTCCGTTGATATACCTACATGTAGTGGTTCCATTGATACACCCGTGGTTCCGTTGATACACCCGTGGTTCCGTTGATACACCTGTGGTTCCATTGATACACCTGGTGGTTCCGTTGATATACCTGGTGGTTCCGTTGATATGCTTAGTGGTTCCGTTGATATACATGGTGGTTCCGTTGATATACCTACATGTAGTGGTTCCGTTGATATACCTGATGGTTCCGTTGATATACCTAGAGGTTCCGTTGATATACCTGATGGTTCCGTTGATATACCTAGAGGTTCCGTTGATATACCTAGAGGTTCCGTTGATATAACTAGAGGTTCCGTTGATATACCTAGAGGTTCCGTTGATATACCTAGAGGTTCCGTTGATATACATGGTGGTTCCGTTGATATACCTACATGTAGTGGTTCCGTTGATATACATGGTGGTTCCGTTGATATACCTAGAGGTTCCGTTGATATACATGGTGGTTCCGTTGATTCACCCGTGGTTCCGTTGATATACATGGTGGTTCCGTTGATATACCTAGAGGTTCCGTTGATATACATGGTGGTTCCGTTGATATACCTTAAGGTGGTTCCGTGATTCAGACACCTGGTGGTTCCGTTGATATACCTAGAGTGGTTCCGTTGATATCCTAGAGTGGGTCCGTGGATATACCTTCTAGAGTGGTCCGTGGATATCACCCTAGAGTTCCGTTGATATACATGGTGGTTCCGTTGATATACCTAGAGGTTCCGTTGATATACCTAGGGATAAGGTTCCGTTTGATTAGACATGGTGTGTCCGTTGATATACATAGGATGGTTCCGTTGATATCACCTCGATGGTTCCGTTGATACATGGTGGTCCGTTTGATATACCTAGAGTGGGTCCGTGGATATCACCTAGATGGTTCCGTGATATACCTAGAGTGGTTCCGTTGAATTACCTAGAGGTTCCGTTTGATATACATAGAGGGTTCCCGTTGATATACCTAGGAGGTTCCGTGGATATCCTCTAGAGGTTCGAGTGATATGCCATGGTGGTTCCGTTTGATATACCTAGAGGTTCCGTTGATATACCTAGAGGTTCCGTGATATACATGGTGGTTCCGTTGATATACCTAGAGATTCCGTTGATATACCTAGAGGTTCCGTTGATATACCTAGAGGTTCCGTTGATTTACATGGTGGTTCCGTTGATACACCTGGTGGTTCCGTTGATATACCTACATGTAGTGGTTCCGTTGATTCACCCGTGGTTCCGTTGATATACCTACATGTAGTGGTTCCGTTGATACACCCGTGGTTCCGTTGATACACCTGTGGTTCCGTTGATATACCTGATGGTTCCGTTGATACAACTAGAGGTTCCGTTGATACACCTGGTGGTTCCGTTGATATACCTTCATGTAGTGGTTCCGTTGATTCACCCGTGGTTCCGTTGATAAACCTACATGTAGTGGTTCCGTTGATACACCCGTGGTTCCGTTGATACACCTGTGGTTCCGTTGATATACCTGATGGTTCCGTTGATATACCTGATGGTTCCGTTGGAATACCTGGTGGTTTTGTTGATGTACCTGGTGGTTTGTTGATATACCTGATGGTTCCATCGATGTATCTGCTGGTTCCGTTGATGTGGTTTTGTTGATATACCTGGTGGTTCCGTTGATATACCTGGTGATCCCGTTGATTGTAGTTCACTAAAAGCAGAACACATACTTAATATGAATTATTACATCAGTACTTTATATATTGAATATGAATTATTACATCAGTACTTTATATATTTAACTATCTAGAAAAGAAAGAAATTACCATTAAATTATTTAAACATGGGAACATAGAAATCATCACGCGACAATTCCTTGCCGACTTCCGTTTTCGGGTTGTCTCAACTCTTGGGTGATACAGGCAATGCTTGCGGATATTTCTGCCTGAGATTGTCTTAAATGACCGTTAAAACCCATCACAGCTTGCTATCCGAACTGAAAGAATGAGTAAAATTCAGTTTATTTTATACATTGATCGATCTTTAAAACAGACGAAATAAATGTGTATTTTGAAAGCGAAACGGCTTCATCAGATTTATATTTTAGTTTTTTTTCATGTTTTTTTTTTTTTTAGAATTAAATTGTATATGCGTATCATACTTCATGTGAAAACGTTAAAAGACGGTTTGATTATGTACTGGTTACGATGAGGTAAGTTAGTGTTTCGATAACGAATATTAATGTGCTATTTCAAATGAAAAATAAATCACAAATTTTACATGCATCTTCATCAGGAAGTAACGTACCTATTTACAGTTGTTTATATCAATTTCATTTCCTCAGCTAAAATTAATAAACATAAGATATTTTCTAATTTCTATTCTACCCACATTTTATCGCGCCATATCTCTATTTATTTGGATTTCGATCAGTGTAGCTAATGAATGTGCCGAAACTCTAACGATGTCTCGCCAGCATTGCTTGGATGTTCTGATAAGATGTAAACTATTTTTTTCACTATGTTTAAAATGAGTGTATATACCTATTATAATGCCCATACAGGTGATTTGTAGATATTGTGTAATGACGGTTCAAAGCCAACTCCACGGGGTATCTGGTGGGGTGACTGACTGATACTTCGTTAGTAATATCTTCGCCACACTTTTGATCGCAATCCCATTACATTGGATGTTCTGTCGGCGATAGCGGTAAAATTCCTCAGTACGTAATTCTAAATTATAACCACACCTACCTACATAACAACTTCAGTTTCAACATGGAAACGAATACTTTAGAGATATTTTTTGTTTGTTGGTATCTCTTCCCCTTGTTTCGCCTGTAGAATACTAATTAAGTTGAAAATATTTGTCCTGTATTTAAGGGATGATTCAGGTCCGTAACATGGAGAAAAGAAACATACATGTACTTTGTATTCACGAAATTCAGATTCATGTGACAAAAAATAATGTCCTCCAATGGACCACACCTAATGACACCTTGGTGATGTGTGATACTGTTATACCTGACATATATACTCACACCTACCGTGAGAAATCTCGCACCTGCTTCTAATGCGGTCATTGTAAAATAACTGCTTAATGACTCGACTCCGGGACAGTGGCATGCAATCTCCACGTCGCCATCTTCAAAGTAAACATCCTGACATCATTGTGCACGGAAGGGATCAACTATGTCCACATAAAAGCCAGATATAAGCTTAAACCCTACATATGGAAGTGATCAAAGTATTTCATTTGAATTTTACAGCCCTGTAATCCTCTTAAATGACATTGGACTTCAACAGGTATACCGTATACCAAGTGTGAGCAGAAATAGTATAGTACATCGCCACTGTCCTTCAGCTTCATCAACCTCTTCCTCGATCACCATCTTTAAATCACCACAGACTATCACACTAATATGTTTTGGCCAGCACTGGCCAATAATGTATATATGACAGGTAAGTATACCGAGGTGATTTTGGTGGTCACGGTCCGGCTACTGAAATGACTTTTGATGTCATGTCCGATTACCGGGGTGACTTGTGATGTCACTGTCCGACTACCGAGGTGACTTGTGATGTCACTGTCCGACTACCGAGGTGACTTATGATGTCACGGTCCGACTACCGAGGTGACTTGTGATGTCACTGTCCGACAACCGAGGTGACTTGTGATGTCACGGTCCGACTACCGAGGTGACTTGTGATGTCACGGTCCGACTAACGAGGTGACTTGTGATGTCAAAGTCCGACTACCGAGATGACTTGTGACGTCACGGTCCGACTACCGAGGTGACTTATGATCTCACGGTCCGACTACCGAGGTGACTTGTGACGTCACGGTCCGACTACCGAGATGACTTGTGATGTCACGGTCCGACAACCGAGGTGATTTGTGATGTCACGGTCCGACTACCGAGGTGAATTGTGACGTCACGGTCCGACTACCGAAGTGACTTGTGATGTCAAAGTCCGACTACCGAGGTGACTTGTGATGTCACGGTCCGACTACCGAGGTGACTTGTGACGTCACGGTCCGACTACCAAGGTGACTTGTGACGTCACGGTCCGACTACCGACTTAACTTGTGATGTCACGGTCAGATTACCGAGGTGATTTGTGACGTCACGGTCCGACTACCGAGGTGACTTGTGATGTCACGGTCCGACTACCGAGGTGACTTGTGACGTCACAGTCCGACTACCGAGGTGACTTGTGATGTCACGGTCCGACTACCGAGGTGAATTGTGACGTCACGGTCCGACTACCAAGATGACTTGTGACGTCACGGTCCGACTACCGACTTAACATGTGATGTCACGGTCAGATTACCGAGGTGACTTGTGGTGTTGCTGTCACACTAGGAAAGTTTTTTTGTTGTTTTATTTTTTTTTATTTTCATTGTATTTTTGTATTTTAAGAATGTGAACTATAATATATCTTGTAATGATTTATTATAGTTAATGATAACCATTTTTATTTGGAGTATTGATTGTGTTTATATATATATACAGCATTCGGAACCCCACTCGGGTCATTCTTTTGTTTGGAATGTTTACGGTAATACGTCTATAGTGACGCCGACGCTTAAACATGTCATGTTTAGAATATTTACAGTAATAGATCATATAGAAATTACGATTTCGTATTATGATAATTATGGCAAAATATGGCGTCTTTCATTGTTTACAGTAATAAGTATAACCTAATACTTGGAATGTTTACGGTAAAGAGAGTCATATTCGGAATGTTTACAGCACAACGATGAGGCGTCCACGACAGATGTAACTTGTACAACTTATCATCACCGGGAGATTTGTCATTCACAGTGTCTTTGAAGTGAGAACATAATCTTATTCCTTTGAAAGGTAAAACCTGGAGGGATTCCCAATTATTGTTCGGTACTTCCCCACCACGGACCTTTATCACCCTCGGTATTGTACACTGATAGCGGGGGTAGATTTTATAATTGAAATATGTGACTATTATTGTTATATCTGGATTTGAAATTAGATAATATCGAGGCCTAAAATGATGTATTATCCTGCTCTGGTTGGCTTTACTAAATTTTTATTAGCAATTTAATTGCTTATAAAACGTCTGCGATCAATGCGGGACAAAGCAGTACACCACATGGCTTGCATGACGCTAGGCGGCGGCTTCGGATTCCGAAGATTAGCTTTAGAACATAGTCTAAAATTACATAAAACATCTCCCTTACCATGTACCTGATAATGTCTGAGATATATAACAGTTTGCTTATTTATCATGTTTTCATGAAACATTTGAATTATATTTCCATGAGTAATTGCTCAAAAACTTAGAGTAAAAACAGGATAGGAATTTTTTATAAGTTAATGTTAATAACGATATTTTAAAAGTATACGCACTTAAATTTGATAAAGCTATCACAATTCTTTATAATTGGTACTGTCTGGGTCGGTATGGTTTTACCGAGGAAGCGACACATGCCCACATATGAACGAAACCTAATGGGTTTATTGAGAAACAAAGTACATCTCATTATGTTTTTATCATCGTGTATAATTTTCACATTCCTCTCTGATTGATCACTTTATAGACTGGCGATTTTTGTTTTTAAGACATGGATAAGTTAAGAATCCTTTAGTAACTTTTCGTTTGTTAATTCAACCAAATATAAGAAAAGCATATCGAGGTCTGCCGTTAATTGTTGTGTTTACGTGTCAATCCGAGCATGTATTGAAATGAAAAAAAAAAAAATATATATATATAGGTCTTTATGGTTTTTTTAGTTTATAAGAAGAGCGGCTGTCAGAAATTGTTTTATCTGACTTTTTGAATTACAAGCGTATGCATGCAGCCTGTTCACATCTGATACACATATCTTTGCGACATTCCGGTTGGTTTTGTAATGAATGACCTTTCGAGAAGTCAAGTACTACACTTGACGACAAATGATGTATTTAATGTCACCACGCACTCCCGGTATCATCTACACGTAACTCTATTTCGGTGACTTGCGGCGCATCAATGTCATTGTACATGCTTATTTATAAATCTGAGTTTATTTTGCTGTGATATTTGATGTGATATATACCCAGTGATCTGTAATCGTTCGACGTCAGTGACGATGAAACACCCGCCAATTTTCACATGTACATCGAGTTCATGTTTTTATAATCCAGGATACTGCCTTGGCCAGTTCAAATAGATCAAAGAGATCGAAACAATTCTTTTCATTCTCAAAATAAAATTGTTTTGGGGTAAAAACGTAAAAGATTCTTTCACTAAGACAAGAAGAAGCAGGATTTCCTTAATATACAGTACGAGGAGGGCCAAATCACCCTCCTCGTACTGTATATATAAATATATTAGAGCCTAAGCTACCCTGTTGTCATGTTTAAAGATAATATGCAACATTTTACATGTATATGATTTTCTTAATTCGATGAATATGTCCTCATAGGGACCAAATGATGTAACCACAAACTGGCATCAAGAAGCTATAATAGATAAATGCATGTAGAGTGTTTAAATATAATGTTATTAGAATTAGATATCAAATATATTAGCATTCAGGACCGACTGTCCTTGCATATATTTGGCAGAAGTTTAGCTCATTAAATTTTGTATGTAATGTATATAATGGGTGTTGTATATCAGCATTGTATTTAATATTATCTTCACTTTTTATGCCAAAAACTGTCGTCATGGTAGAGTTTTAGTGCCTTTTTCGTTCCAGATCTGATTAAAATACAATTGATATCTCGCTGCGTTCAGATTAAATCTTGGATAACTGTTTACAGCAATATGCACGATAACAATTATTTAAACAACATTCATTTAAAAAAAACTTGCCACGAATTGTTTCGTCTCGCTATACTTCGATATGCTGGATTTATGTTTGAAGTAATTCGCTACATATAAACAAACGAGATTAAATATTAATATTCTGAGCTTAGAGACTCGGTTGAAATCATGTTCGTGAACCGAGACAGTTGTGATGAAGCCATTTATCTATTCTAACAGTTATCGTGGAACATACCGCCATAAACCTCTCTTTTTTATTTATATGGATATTAAATAGACATGCGCAGAACACATAAACGTCACACAACCAGAACTGTGTTCTCATTTTCTTGCCAAAAATGTCATTTGTCGCGTCACTTGACTATGATTTAAGTAATTATTAGCTTAAAATCTCGCAGAATATTAACCTAGCTACGCTAAGCTATTCCAAGTTAACTCATCCTATCTCACTCGATCATCTTACTTAGTACTTATCATTTACGAAAAACGTATTGTATTGTTAAACTAGAGATTTCACTAACTTAATTCAGTTAAAAAAAGTCTTACGTTTACTAAACTCACTAAAAACAAAGTCGTCAGTTCAATTAACTCACCCAATAAGAAAGTATTACGTTTACTAAACTCACTACAAAGAAAGCCTTACGTTTACTAAACTCACTACAAAGAAAGCCTTACGTTTACTAAACTCACTACAAAGAAAGCCTTACGTTTATTAAACTCACTAGAAAGAAAGTTTTAAGTTTATTAAACTCGATAAAAGAAAGTCGTAAGTTTACTAAGCTTACTAAAATCAAAGTCGTCAGTTGACTAAACTCACTCAATAAGAAAGTATTACGTTTACTAAACTCACTAGAAAGAAAGTCGTAAGTTTACTAAACTCACTACAAAGAAAGCCTTATGTTTATTAAACTCACTAGAAAGAAAGTCTTTAGTTTATTAAACTCGATAAAAGAAAGTCGTAAGTTTACTAAACTGACTAAATAGAGTCCTACGTTTACTAAACTCACTATGAAGAAAGTCGTAAGTTTACTAAGCTCACTAAAAGGAAATTATTACGTTTACTAAGCTTACTAAAATCAAAGTCGTCAGTTGGCTAAACTCACTCAATAAGAAAGTATTACGTTTACTAACCTCACTACAAGGAAAGTTTTAAGTTTATTAAACTCGATAAAAGAAAGTCGTAAGTTTACTAAACCCACTGAAAAGAGTCTTACGGTTACTAAACTCACTAAATAGAGTCTTACGTTTACTAAACTCACTAAATAGAGTCTTACGGTTACTAAACTCACTAAATAGAGTCTTACGTTTACTAAACTCACTAGGAAGAAAGGCGTAAGTTTACTAAGCTCACTAAAAGGAAATTATTACGTTTACTAAACTCACTAAAAACAAAGTCGTTAGTTCACTTAACTCACCAAATAAGAAAGTATTACGTTTACTAAACTCACTACAAAGAAAGCCTTACGTTTACTAAACTCACTACAAAGAAAGCCTTACGTTTACTAAACTCACTAGAAAGAAAGTCTTAAGTTTATTAAACTCGATAAAAGAAAGTCGTAAGTTTACTAAGCTTACTAAAAACAAAGTCGTCATTTGACTAAACTCCTCAATAAGAAAATATTACGTTTACTAAACTCACTAGAAAGAAAGTCTTAAGTTTATTAAACTCGATAAAAGAAAGTCGCAAGTTCACTAAACTCACTAGGAAGAAAGTCGTAAGTTTACTAAACCCACTAAAATGGAATTCGGAAGTTTACCAAACTTGCTCAATAAGAAAGTCATACATTTACTAAGTTTACTAAATACACTAAAAACGTCAAAGTTTACTAAATAAATTAAAAAGAAAGTCGTAATTTTACTTAACAAACCAACTCCCTAAATAAGGCCTGCAGTATTCTCTCCTTACGAGTCAATTGATCTTGTGCCCTCTGAAGAATTTTGGGATTATTTCTGTGTCTCCTAGCTACAGGACTTAAATACATCAAAATTGTCCAAAATTCTTGGCAACAATTGGGAACTTTATTCTATCCTTTTTTCCTGTATACTGTTGGTGTCACCCGTCCTCATATGACCCTGGCTGTCTGTGTCTCACTAAACACCCGTCATCATATGACCCTGGCTGTCTGTGTCTCACTAAACACCCGTCATCATATGACCCTGGCTGTCTGTGTCTCACTAAACACCCGTCATCATATGACTGGCTGTTGGTGTCTCCTTGACACCCGTCCTCATATGACCCTGGCTGTCTGTGTCTCACTAAACACCCGTCCTCATATGACCCTGGCTGTCTGTGTCTCACTAAACACCCGTCATCATATGACTCTCGCTGTTGGTGTCTCCTTGACACCCGTCATCATATGATTCTGGCTGTTGTTATCTCCTTGACACCCGTCATCATATGACTCTGGCTGTTGGTGTCTCCTTGACACCCGTCATCATATGACTCTGGCTGTTGGTGTCTCCTTGACACCCGTCATCATATGACTCTGGCTGTTGTTAACACCTTGGCACCCGTCATCATATGATTCTGGCTGTTGTTATCTCCTTGACACCCGCCATCATATGACTCTGGCTGTTGTTATCTCCTTGACACCCGTCATCATATGACCCTGGCTGTCTGTGTCTCACTAAATACCTGTCCTCATATGACCCTGTCTGTTGGTGTCTCCTTGACACCCGTCCCCATATGACCCTGGCTGTCTGTGTCTCCTCGACACCCGTCCTCATATGACCATAGCTGTTGTTATCTCCTTGACACCCGTCATCATATGACCCTGGCTGTCTGTGTCTCCTCGACACCCGTCCTCATATGACCCTGGCTGTTGGTGTCTCCTTGCCACCGACTTCATAACACCCTGACTGTTTGTGTCTCTTTCACACCCATCGTGAAATAAACCATAACTATTGATGTATTCTTGATATCCGCCCTTAAATGACCTTCGCTGTTGCGAGGACATACAAAGAACCTAACCAAAGCATATACTACATATGTTTATTATTTGACTGTGATTGGCCAATTCAAATCATTCGCAATTTGTTCAATTTTTATATCAACAACGAATCCGCGCTACAGGGTGATATAACAATCCAACAATTCGAGTTCGTACCCAAATATAGTAACAAGGGACTTTCCCACAATCCGTGACGTCAAAAAATGCATGCATATATGTGATCCCAGACAGAGTTTAGCAGACTGAATTTGTAAATGTTGTTACATTTACATTTTGTTGAATTTTAAGCAATAATAGGTAACGACGTTTTTATTTCATTGCTAATTTTGTCTTATTTATTGTCATTATGAATTTTTCTCTTGTCGATCACTATTATCTATCCAATCCTATAACAGGAAATGAGAATCATTCTGTAATGTGAAAATGTTGAAGTTTTGTCATATAATAAAGCAGTTATCGACCTGTTTTTAGGTGAATACGATGATTTATTAACCCTCGAAAATGATATTTTCCGATCATTTTCTCGAGTTGATAAATCATTGAATTCAGCGGAAAACAGGTGGATAATTGTATAACATTGATAGCTGTCGTAGTTTTGTGATCAAAATAACTGTTAAACAGAGTATCAATCTACTCGGAACTGTTATTTATAGTCGAAAAGATTCCGCACGCGGTCTTGCGGTACTGCCTCAATAATGAATAATATACGGGGTCAGTGTCGATTTTACAAACGTGCTAATATGGTCAAGAAGTCCGCCCAGTATCGAATCTTCACTTCTTATCTGAGAACTCTCAGGGATCTCTATACTAACAGTACTCGTGGTACCTCTATACTAACAGTACTCATGGTACCAAGCTACATCTGAGAACTCTCAGGGATCTCTATACTAACAGTACTCATGGTACCTAGCTACATCTGAGAACTCTCAGGGATCTCTATACTAACAGTACTCATGGTACCAAGCTACATCTGAGAACTCTCAGGGATCTCTATACTAACAGTACTCATGGTACCTAGCTACATCTGAGAACTCTCAGGGATCTCTATACTAACAGTACTCATGGTACCTAGCTACATCTGAGAACTCTCAGGGATCTCTATACTAACAGTACTCATGGTACCAAGCTACATCTGAGAACTCTCAGGGATCTCTAATACTAACAGTACTCATGGTACCAAGCTACATCTGAGAACTCTCAGGGATCTCTATACTAACAGTACTCATGGTACCTCTATACTAACAGTACTCATGGTACCTAGCTACATCTGAGAACTCTCAGGGATCTCTATACTAACAGTCCTCATGGTACCTCTATACTAACAGTACTCATGGTACCTAGCTACATCTGAGAACTCTCAGGGATCTCTATACTAACAGTCCTCATGGTACCTCTATACTAACAGTACTCATGGTACCTAGCTACATCTGAGAACTCTCAGGGATCTCTATACTAACAGTACTCGTGGTACCTAGCTACATCTGATAACTCTCAGGGATCTCTATACTAACAGTACTCATGGTACCAAGCTACATCTGGTCCATCCCGTAATATACAGCTCATGCTAGTAAGGTGACCGTTCTAGATCCGTAATGGCGTCATTTCCACCCTGGATAATACCCATAATGCTTTGTAAGCCAGGGGATTTGTTTCGGTTGGTTCAATCTTTATAGAGTGACGGCAGAGTTGCGAAAGGAAATAGCACTACTCGGATGAAATATGTTTTGCCGTTCGCATTGGGTCGGTGATATGGCCACATACATCGTCATCACTGAAAACCATTCAGGAAGATCTATCTTTGGTATAACATTCGCTGTCGCATTGCCACACAAATAAAGATATACAACTCTGTACAGAGCAGATAGAACACCCAGTCTTCAAGCTTGTCTAAAAGGTCATCATTACCTGGACAGATTGCAAAGGTATGCTTAAGCTTAGTTCGGAAAATAGGTTAATGTTTTAGCAATTAAGGAAATTTAACAGACCAAATTGCATCCGGCAATTTATCACAACAGATGCCCTGCGATGTTATTGCATTCGCTTGTTACCTTTCATTTAGAGTTCGTGAATGTCCTGCTCTGTGGAATCTCTAAAACGTTTCCAGAACATTCTACACGGACCCGTACTCAAGAGAGAGAGCACGTCACGACACATCAGTATTTGATTTATTCCATTGGTAGCATGTACAATATACAGTCCTGCAGTACAGAATTTTTGAATTCATTGCATGTTCGTGAACATTTTATCTACGCCTATGTACGCGACACTAACCAAGGAATTAACACTTTTGGATACTGACAGGAGCATGTTGCGTTTTACCACTCGTCACTATCAAAGCTGTCGGAGAAAAAATTGCTTCCGCTAGACAAGAAGTTGTTTTAAAAGGGACCTAGATCCTTTTCGGAATAGCTTACCCTCTACTGTGAACCTTTGAAACATTTACCAAAAACCCAGCTGTCTGTAAGTTTCTATTTTATACATATATAATAGAGGGTTTATCTTATTCCTCGTAAAGTGTGTCTCATGCAAAAACAGCAATGTCCATGCGGATTTCATATTTAAGTGTTATATGCGTTAACGTTGTAAATCTTCAAACGAATATCATACATGTACTGTCAAAGCTATCAATTGGCATTATTAAACGCCTTTTCTGGGATATACTGATTTAACGGTAATTGGTGCCATTCTATATCGCTCGCGAAATATAAGACATGTAAGCACGATCTGAACTCCAGTTAAAACCAAAGACAACAACAACATCAATGATTAATAATAATAAAAAATAAACCATAAACTAAATAAGTACATTGTGTAACAAACGAATAATAAATCTGCTATTTTTGAAGCATTTATTAATTTTGAGTTCCATATAACATGCTTTCAAGAGAGGATATGCCTTTTAATTTGGATAACTGACGTCATATTAATATTATGCGTTTTAAAACGTTCGACATTTTCCTCACTTTTCCTGCTGTTTAACTGTCCCTGCTCACACCCTAAAGTAAAGTAGTTCTCAAGATTCAAAGGGAAGACCTGTTTGATATCGAATGTTCTTCCAGTAGTATCATTTGTTGTTTACCCGATTGTGGTCAAACTCTTTCTGTGTTGAATGTGAGTGCGCCTCCTAGCCTGAGAGAACGGTATGGCCTGGTGTATCTCCCTGCCTTCCGCGATAAGAGACGTGATACCACCTGGAGCGCGTCCAAAGTTGTCTTTGAAGTTGGAGCCCTGCTATATTATCGCTGTAGGCTGCAATGTATATGCATAATTTTACTGCAATTGTTTGGCAGGTAAACACAGACTAACTTGCTTAAATGTTTATTTCAAGTCAAAATACCACTTAAAAGGCACAATTTACAATGCCAATTGAATACATTTTTATGACATTAGTAGAAGCCTATTCCAATCAATCGAGATATAAAACTGATCGTTCCGAGAGTGGTGTTTAACTTCTAAAAGACAACGCTTTCATCTTCGTTCGTCGTATCATCTGCTCCAGCATAAGCGATAACGCCTAGGGTTTTATCTCAAATGCATTCATGTATTATTTTTTTCACGCAGAAATCCGACAGTCTCGTAAACGTCTGTGATGTTCAGCGCCAATGAATAACAGTACACTATGGGTAATGTTTCCCGATAAACCTTTGTCATCAGTCGAAACGCACCAATAGCCTCTAGGTAAACAGACCGCTTTTTGCATTTCTCATTTGTTGTTGTCAGAATCTCCGGATGGAGTTCTTATGAAACCTCAGTTAACGTCCTGGTATGTTATATATATATTTATAATTATTACACGAGTTTTTTTCATCGCATGCACTTTACAAAATGAAACTTTCGTTGTGTATATACTTTCGTTGTTTTCGAGGTTGCTTTTGGACCAAGAATATAAATACAACGAAAATTGTTGTATGTATATTCGCATGGGTTAACCACGAACGTTTCTACCAAAGAAATAATTTGACACCTCCGAATCACGATAGCAAATACACACAGATATTTCATGTAGTACAGTGTTTCAGCTTCATAATCGGCGGCCGAAAATAGGGCTTTGTACTGGTTATTTGGGTAGAAAACAGGTACAGTTTCAAATTTTCAAGATGCCTCTTCAATATTATGTTTTAGAGTTTGATTGTGAATGGAGATTTCAGTATTATTATTGTACCACAATTGTATAAAGTGAATGGTTTTCAAGATAGCGGAGCTCATTGATAAACTCATTGAAGGAACTGTTGTCTCACTTATGTTCTTACTGTGAACGTACTTCTGATCACCAAATTATCACGCTAGAACTCTTTAGGAACTCTGCACTTACTGCACTGGATACCTATATACATATGCACAGTAATATGCCCTCTTATACTTTGATGAAATTATGATATCAAAATGATAGCGAGAATTTGTTTTATACGGGTTTGGTCTAGTTCGATTGAAATTCAAAATTACGAGTGATATCAACTATAAGTATTCGCATGCTACTCTGTTTAGTACAGCGGCTGTGTGATAACGAGATCGTGTATTTCAATTCAAAGTATGATATTGTAAAGTCCACATACCTAATTTTAATTTTTGCTCCGTTTCTGATTTTCCGTATCCCCTTTTCAGCAAAACTCCACATCTCCACATGTCATGATCTGAGTATGTAGGGTAGGAAGGGTTTACTGGGATTTTTGATGACGTCATTCAAACTGGTCACCATTGCCTTGCCTTTAATTGGCCGGAAAAAATATTATACGATTTGGACGAAATGAAAATTGGGTATGTAGACTACAGATGTAGATTTATCAACGTCACACTCGTAACATATTTTAAAATGAGCATTTATGTTGTATTGTATGTATATAGTTTAGTTAGTATTGTTTGGAATTTATTATAGGTAATTAAATGGATTGGACGTATAACTTATTCTCTTTTGTTAGATGCCTTTAAATGATTGGACACCTGTTTACTTAGTCAAATTGGAAATGTATTAACATAAATCTCTCAGTGTATGTGATCGTATGACTTTGGGTACAGTTCAGCAATGTGAAAACCTCATCAACTTCTATAGGGGCCAGACAGGACAACAAAAAGTATTAAACATGGCAACAGAAGTGTAAAGTAGACAACAACACTGTACATATCGTATTGTTCTGTTTCATAAACAGTGTACTTGAACTTGTTCCTAGAAAAAGAAACATTTCGTCATTTTGTAATCAATAAGTAATTATATAGCGAATATGTAATATAACTGTTTTCAGTTTTACAATTTTTGTTTTTGTTTTTTGTTTTTCTTCACCCCTGTAGCTATGCATATACATTTAACAGTGGTTCTTACCAGCGATACTGTTTGTAATTTGTATTCATACACTAAACGGTGGTTCTTACCAGCGATACTGTTTGTAATTTGTATTCATACACTTAACGGTGGTTCTTACCAGCGATACTGTTTGTAATTTGTATTCATACACTAAACGGTGGTTCTTACCAGCGATACTGTTTGTAATTTGTATTCATACACTTAACGATGGTTCTTACCAGCGATACTGTTTGTAATTTGTATTTTTGCACCAAACGGTGGTTCTTACCAGCGATACTGTTTAACATAAGGCCATTTAGTGAACGTATTACTTTTGAAAGGAAATTAAAATTCTACGACTCATCAATGTAATGTTTGGTTTATTTTGTTTAACGTCCTATTAACAGCTAAGGTCATTTAAGGACGGTCTCCCGTGCGTGCGACATGCATGGTGTGGTGAGTGCGTATGTGTGTTTTGGGAGGCTGCGGTATGTTCGTGATAAGTCTCCTTGTGATAGGCCGGAACTTTTGCCGATTTATAGTGCTATCTCACTGAAGCATACTGCCGAAGACATCCAGCAGCACAACCCACCCGGTCACATTATACTGACAACGGGCGAACCAGTCGTCCCACTCCAAATATGCTGAGCGCTAAGCAGGAGTAGCAACTACCAGTTTTAAAGACTCTGGTATGTCTCGGCTAGGGGACAGAACCCAAAACCTTCCTCACAGCGGCGAACGCTCAACTCAAAGGCCAAAAGTGAGGCATTGTCAAGGGAGACATTAGGAAAAAGAAAGTTGTTAAGAGAGAAGAGAAAAGATAAGATCCCAAGTTTAGTCGCCTCTTACGGTCATGCAATGGGGGCAGCAGGTACAATTCTTACGCCCTACCTGCAGGGCAGCAATGTAAACACTGATCCATATCTTAAACGTGTTTTACAAATATTTCATATTTTGTATTTTAGTTCACCTGAGACGAAGTCTCAAGTGACCTATTCTAATCGTCTTTTGTCCGTCGTCGTGCGTCGTCCGTCGTCCGTCCGTAAACAATTTACATTTTCGACTTCTTCTCCAAAACCGCTTAACCAAATTCAATGAAATTTAGCAGAAAGCTTCTAGGGACCAAAATTGTGAATTATATGGTTCCCACCCCCAAGGGCCTGAGGAGTGGGGCTAAAAAGGGTCAAATTGACGGAAATTTCAAAAATCTTCTTCTCTACTCTCAGATATGGTAGAATAAAACACTCTTCATAGATGGAGGGGTCTGATGGTGCTTTACCAAAATTGTGAATTTCATGACCCTGGGGTCTCACGTTTGCCCCTGGAGAGGGGGTAAACTTTACTATAGTTGTTATAGGGAAATCACATTTTTGACTATCATTTGTTGGATTTGTATTGGAATTCATTCTAACCTGGTTAACATTATCAGCATTGGATAACAGTTTGATGGTATGCACATGTTGGTTCTGACTGACCCCCTGGGGCTGATGGGCGTGGCTAAAAAGGGTCAAATTGACTGAAATTTCGAAAATCGTCTTCTCTACTTGAGATATGGTAGAATCAAATACTTTTTATAGATGAAAGGGTCTTATGGTGCTTCACTTAAATTGTGAATTTCATGACCCTGGGGTCGCACGTTTGCCCCTTGGGAGAGGGTAAACTTTGCTATAGTTTATATAGGGAAATTGTCAGCTTGGGATGACAGCTTAATGATATGCACATGTTGGCCCTGACTGACCCCTTGGACTGATGGGTGGGGCCAAAAAGGGTCAATTAGATTAACTGAAATATTTCAAATCTCAGGTGACGGTTAAGGCCCATGGGCCTCTTGTTGCACTAAACGGTGGTTCTTACCAGCGATACTGTTTGTAATTTGTATTCATACACTTAACGATGGTTCTTACCAGCGATACTGTTTGTAATTTGTATTTTTGCACCAAACGGTGGTTCTTACCAGCGATACTGTTTAACATAAGGCCATTTAGTGAACGTATTACTTTTGAAAGGAAATTAAAATTCTACGACTCATCAATGTAAACACTGATCCATATCTTAAACGTGTTTTACAAATATTTCATATTTTGGGTAACACCTTCACGTTATACGATTTGCCTTATAATCTGACCTAGAAGCAAAAGGAATAAACATTCTTCTACATCAAACGTTCCATTTGCTTTATGTCTAAGAAAGTTATTTGTGTGAAAGTATGTTTTAAGTCGGATGGAATTAAGTGAGCTATTTGCCCTAACACAAGATGTGAAGACGAAGACAAGATAGAACGGAGAAGTGATATCTACACGTTCCTCGCTGACATTTTCTTATCGTTTACCACTCCAAAGGAAAGGTGTATTACGTTGGAAAGACGATGAAGCAGTCTCCGGCCGCTTAAAAAAAAACTCGACAGGGCTCAGAATATTGCATTGAAGTAGAGGAATACTTCTGTAATGGAAATCGTAAAAGTTGGCCGGACATCAAAGTAAGAACCCACGTTTATAGAGGACCCCCTGCCGAGACTCCCCGCTCGGTTTTACCCGTGTTGGCTTGTTAGCATGAAATACACAATGGCTTATGGAATCAGATTTGTCATTGTCATCTATACCATATTAAATTACCCATTATTGTTAAAATGCTTTTAGACGTCTGTACGCGGATTTTAAGATCCGCTAAAAGAAACTGAACGCGATGTTTAAATGAGGGTTTTCTCTCTTCAAATTACCATGTTCATTTTTCACCCTGTTTGATGTTGTATGCTATCACAGGGTCTGCCGAGTGCCTACTTAATCCTGTATAATTTTGTATTTCACCTGTAGAGGATAACCATACATCACACCATCAACACGGAATCCCAGTCTGGGTTCAGCTAGTTTGAACACACACGTGTTCGATCTTACTTACACTGCTACTCGGTCTTGATTTATTAGACGATGTTCCAAATAATAAACAAGAACCACTACTCATGAATGTATCAGTAATAGAACGTTAATTGTCCTTGATATGTTATTTTGATATATATTCCCTGGTATGTTTTTTTGATATATATTCCCTGGTTTGTTATTTTGATATATATTCCTTGATATGTTATTTTGATGTATAGTACTTGGTATGTTATTTTGACATATTTTTCTTGATATGATATTTTGATATATATTCCTTGGTATGTTATTTATAAATATATTCCTTGGTATATTGTTTCGATATACATTCTTTAACATGTTATTTTTATATATTTTCCTTGGTATGTTATTTTGATATGTATTCCTTGATATGTTATTTTGATGTACAGTACTGGGTATGTTATTTTGATATGTATTCCTTGATATGTTATTTTGATATACAAAAAATGTAATATATTATAATCCTTGGTATGTTATTTTTATATATATTCCGTGGTATGTTATTTTGATATATATTCCTTGGTATGTTATTTTGATATATATTCCTTGGTATGTTATTTTGATATCTATTCCTTAGTATGTGCTTTTTATATATATTCCTTGGTATGTTATTTTTATATATATTCCCTGGTATGTTATTTTGATATATATTCCTTAATATGTTATTTAATATATTTTTTATGATTGCCTGATACAGCTTTGTATCATTAATCCCTTGTTGTACGTTTAGTGTTTAAATCAATTGTATTCGTTAAAAGATAGCAACATTTATTATTTGAAAGACAGTAAAAAGCCTCTGTGTATTTACTGTCCATTTATCGTAGTGTTTTATACAGCCGCAGACTGATTCCTGAATTTGGTCTGATAGTTAACTCTCTTTTATGTTTAACACATTGTAAAACACGCTATTTATAACAACATCCATTACTTCTAGGGTTCATCAAGTAGTGACATTAGATCGCAACACTCAAATTTCCGTAGCGATTCGGTGCCAATATTTCAATTTTCAAATATCTGTGGTTCGCCTGACAGATAACGCCTATCAAAGTAACACCACCATTACGCTGTCTTAATGTCTAATAGGAAATAAATATTCTTGTCACCTTAAATCGCAAATATATTCCGATATTGACAATTGCGTAAATTAAGATAATTTATCGGTTGTGAATTAAACCGATTTTAGAATATATAAAAATATAGTGTGTATTGCGTAAATGAAAACGTAATTCTAATTTAATGGGGAAATTGCAATGAAAATTGAAAAAAAAAACTATGCAGAAAAGGCATATTTGAATAGAGAAGCGTAGAATATCACCAGGTGTTCTGGAGAATAAGTGTCTTCTGCTGCACGACTCCCGCCATTCAAATTTAGATGAAGTCGAAGTAGTGTCATGTTCTAAAAATGATAATCAGGATGCTGAAAACAATAACATAGGGCATTCTAAATATAACCGAAAACGTCGAACTTCATTTCACACAAGTTTTTATAGAAAATTTAGTAATGAAATCACGATAACGACAATCAGTTTTCCTACATGTTTTCATCTAACCCATGTAGTGTACGTTAGCAGGTCTATCAAAGCAATCGTAAGATAAACCCATCTAGTACTCATCATTTATTAGGTAAATTCTCCAAAACAATCATTCGCTAACATTAAAACAGACAAGGGTATTTCTCACAGAGAGATAAGTACACATATAACGGAGAAACAAAACAGACAAGAATATCGCAAAGATAAAAAAAAAAAACCACACCAGATTATAATACTAGCAATACACAAATCAGAAACGGATACTACAGAGATGAAAAACATACTTATACTACAGAGAAGATAATCATGGCACGGATGTCACAGATACACAAATCAGACACGGGTACTACAAGATGGGAAAAAATATTAGAGAGAGATATAATCATAGCGTGGATGTCGCTTATGAAAAATGAAATAAAAAGATACACTACATATACACAAAGCAGACATGAATACCATGAAGACAAAAAAATAAAGATGGAATGAAATAAACAGGTAATAAATTATTATTAAAAACATTACTGTAACATGCTTAATAGAATACGTCGCTTGATATCTTAACACTTTCATAATTGTGTAATATACATTCTCGCTTAATACCCTTATCAGATCGGGGATAATCGTCGCGTGTGGACAATTATACAAGTGACAGTTGATTGCATGTGTTACGTCATAAATACTGAATTCATCATATGACAGTAATTTATTGAACTGTAAAACGTCGCGGCAAATACTTGTGTAAGATGAATAACATAATTAGGATTAGGAAAAAAATATCTTTTAATTCAAATACTGGTCCACTTCTTCCGCCTATTTCATGTGAACCTATAGAAAATAGAACATATTTGAATTAGATATTTCAGTCTGTTTGCACCCTAGGAATATTCATTGTTACTTTCATAACAAGTTCATTATCGACCCCTTGTGTAGTTTGATTAAGTAAACCTTAGAGGGGACTTAATAATACAGCGTAATGAATTGACAAAACTACGTGTAATCTAATAAACAAGCCCAGGGGGACCACTCTTTACTGTACAACTACGAACCCGTCTTTGATACTAAATAGTCATAAACGTATGTGTTTAGGAAAGACTAATGTTATTTAAGAAATTCAACTTTTCATCGTCTTATCAAATTAAGTGGGAGGGCTCAGAGCAGGTGCGGATTAAACGACAAAACATGCTTTGTGAACTGATCAGAACCCCCGGGAACGTTGTTTAGATCATCATTTGTCATTTTTATTAAAATCTCTGAGATTACCGAATGTGGTTAATTCTTTATTCTTTATTTACGCCTCCTCGTTATAACTCGCGATAGAATTCTCGCTATCTGGTGTATCTGATCACTTGATTCGAAACTCTATTGTACACCGCGACTTTCCACATTTGTTTGTTAAAGCTGATCTTTTGGGTGTAAAATATCTATACAACTGATTCATACCTTCAAGTTCAAGCCATTTATCAAGAAAGGAGAACCGCTAGACTATCTTGCTGTGCGTAAAATGAACTTAACAACAGTCCAATTCAGGTAGATATTGTGTTACCGGCATTCTCAGTAAACCTAGATGACTAACATAGAACACACGGAGATCAAAGAAAGCCGACATTGATTTCTCTGAAGATAGACACAGAACATTATATTTGAACAAAATCCGATCAAAATGTACGTACGAAAATTAAATATGTATAACAGATTAGAAAGGTCGATATATGAAAAGCTTGGCAAAATTGGTAATCGCTTTTAACTATTGATAAGTACTATTACATCAAAGGAAAGCTGACTGCACTAAGAACACTAAAGGGAATTACAGTCTTGTAATACTAATTTATGAATCCTATAATATACGGGCGCTGTCTGTATATCCTCCTGTAATCCTACAGAAAGTAAAGAAAAACGATAATCGTTTCAGGTCCAAGATTTTATAATGTTGCATATAGAGTATGTACATAAAAGTGTCCTACCGGTGTGGTCCGCGTGTGACTTTGAATATATTCATGTGATTAGCCCTATACGGGGTTTCATCATAATATAGGATTTTCTGTATAGATATGTATTCATATAATTGAGCAAATACTCTTTCATACATATGAATTTTATGCTTGATTTTCAATGTATCGCCTACAGTGCGGATCTTTTCATCTTTAGTTATCAAAGGTGTTATACTCAGCCTGCAGTAATACATAGAAAATATCTGCTTGGTATCATTAAACACATTTTAAGAGTTTTGAAACAATTTTCTTATATCTTATGAAAATTTGATATATATTTTTTAAATGAGACGTAATATACTCGTATTTTGTTATATTTCACTAAAAAAAAACCTGTTACCTATCAATATCAATATTGTCATATTTACGCTTCTAAAGCTTTGCGTTGGAATGAGAAGTGGTAAAATACATGCCTTCGTTTTACGAGGCTCATAACTTATCAATCAGCCTTCGTACAATGGTTGAGTTTATAAACAAATTATAAAGAATTATAAACAAAAACTTGATATATTTCTGTATAAAGACTCTCGTATAGCATTGCTTCTAACATATGTGATTCGGGATCAAATGATACACATACATATTTTTGACAACTCACCTCCTGGCATACAACATGAATAAATGCCAATTAGGTATTGTAATGAATAAATCAACAGTATAATTATTTCATAATTGCTGTTTTCTCCATTAAATGTTAAGAATTAACATAATAACATGAAATATCATAAGAGTTCTTCTTCGTCAGAGATTTATTTTAGATATTCATCATTATATAACATTGGTAAAAGTATCTATCATTTCATGATTTCGACACATTTTTGCCCTAACAGACTGAATAAATCTGTATCTAGAGGGAGACAATATGGATGCCAGATGTTTAGGTATTTTACTGCATTAATAAAAACACAATATACTATGTTCATACAAGTTTCCCTGTTTAATTTTTTATATAAAGTTAAAGGAGACGTCTGATATGTTTATTCATAGATTGTCATCGTTATCACCTAACAACAGATACACATCAACATGTGAGTAATCATCCAAATATGGTAGTACTGAATGGATCGCTCCTTTATATGATGATGAAATAAAATAGTTTTATTCATTTTATGAATGAGAATGATTCATGCCAGGTTTGGGGAGAGTGTTTCATATCCTATTGTGTATTGCGTATGTCTCTCGGTGTTGCTTTTATTTCCTTTAATGTCTCGTTTATATTGCCGAAAACAAAATTACAACGTAACACATCTTTATGATTTAAACCCCATTGTTACATTAAGATTTAGAACACTTATATTTTGTGTTGTAAATAAAATAAAATAGTTTAATGTTGAGAGTATGCCCATTGGAAATTGTTACGCATAAAGACTACAATATAATTCAAGTGTTGCTAAAGGTAATTATCATTTTAGAGAGCAAAACATATGGCCCAGCATATATATGAGTATGTGTATATGCAAGAATCTTGATATATGACTTATGTGTTCAGAACTACGTGACAGGGTCTGGTGCCTGCTGTTGGTCTTAGGCACCATGTTTCAGTGAGGTAGCACTATTAAATCGGCTTCAGTTCGCGCTATCACAAAGAGGCAAACACGAACATACCAAAGCCACCCAAAACATTCACAGGATCAGACGCACTAAGGGGAGGCCGTCCTTAAATAAAAACCGCTAAATGGCTTGACTTCTCTTAACTAACTATGGAATAACTAGTTGATTTTTCATGCATATTTTCCGTTCATAGTTTGAACGCCAATCGACACAGTATTTGTTTGAGTTGTAGTTCTTAGGTCTTAGTTTCTTCACTTTTCATTAATAATGATGTTGTTTGGTTGGTTTGGCTAGCTATGGGCATTTAATAACGCCCTCCCCGTGTGTTAGATGCATGCGTGTTAGTGTATGTGTTATTAATGTGCAGTATGTTCTTGTTTGTTGCCTTGTGATGGTGTAAAAATGAGGTCTAATTCATAGTACTGCCTTACTACTAAAGCATACTACTGATGACATCCATCAGGACACCTCACCCGGTCACGTTATACTGGCAACGGGCGAACCATTTGTCCTACTCTTGAAATACTGAGCGTTAAGCGGGAGTAAAAACTACAATTTCTATAGACTCCGGTATGTCTCGGGACAGAACCCAAAAGTTAGACAGTGTCAAAGGAGACATTAGAAAAAAGAAAGTTGTTTAGAAAGAAGAGAAAAGATATGATCCCAAAATTGAGTCATTCATGCAATGGAGGAAGCAGGTGCAATTCTTACGCCCTACCTGAAGAGCTTTAGATATGACACAGTGACAGACACACACGTCTAGAGAGAAATTTGTTTAAACTGACCACAAACACAGCCGCCGGCATTCCAACCAGTCACTGGCTTGAGAGTCTGTGGCAATGGTCAGTTTTATCGGACTAGTTTCGAATCTCTATTGATTTTATTAATGCCTACCTAACCTTTCATTTTGTCCTCCCTGATTGGACTACGCATGAATTGTTTGCTTGCCCTCTTTATCGGACAAGCCAAATGTTTTCAGATGCTTTCAGTGGGTATTGAATGTGACTCTGATGTGTACAGATGTTTGAAGTGAAACCGAACTGATTTTTCAAATGTCACCTCATATGTACACAAACTGTATTATTGACTTGTCTGATTACAAACTTAAATTCCATACTCCCCCTTCCCCATTTTCATCTTATGTACAATTTTCACTCATTATAGCGTATTTATTTGTTTAGTAATTTTTATTCGATTCTAATTAGTAATATGTATTGAAACTGACATTGATTAACTTATTCAAATAAGGATACTTTCAAATGTTTGTTTGAATATTAAAACGAAATTAAATTTAGTTATCAAACATTTCAGACAATTGAATTTCATTTATAATAAAATGACTTGTATTAGAAAATAACACATTTATTTTCATTTTACTCCCGTAGAATGATATCTTACAAGGATCTAGGATAAACCGTATCACACAGCCAAACGCCTATTGTCTTACCTGAGACACGTACAGTGGTCACACGTTTTGTATATCAAATGCCTTCCATTGTTCTTGGTTACCCCTTGTCAGTAGTTTTTCCATTTATTATCAAGGCTATTGTTTACCTACTTAAAACAAACCACCCGCACTTGACAATCCTTTCTAGCCAACAAAACACTAAATTACCTTTACCGCTCATCATTTTGATTATTTCAAATTTATTTACATACGTGGGTTGGTAAAACAAAAGTCCTTTGCATTACAGCTAATCTGAAATTCCGGTGTGACCCGAACCTGGCACGGAAGCGTATGTTAGGTCTGTTAAACCATCCCTTTAACATGTCGGCTCGGGTTAAGTCAATTTGATTTGCACTAAGATTAACTGTAACTTTTATAATTCTGCGTTTTCTTTCTACCATTATGTGCAACAATCCTTATCTTTTTAAATATGTCAATTTCATTTCATGGTATGTTGACATGTTTTGACAAAATACGCACGTTTTTTTCAATTCTCCTTTTTTCTTCATTCTTATTTTGAAAACAATTTTAATGTTTTGTACATATTTGTTATTTTCTCTGGTAAATTTTATAAACATAATTAATGGTTTAATTAATTTTCATTTCAACCTATGCAATGTTATTTCCAAGAACTACCCAACATTTATGACTTCGTAAACTTAATTTGAATTTGGATATAAAATATTAACTTTTTGTGGATGTTGTCCGTACCGTTTGGCCCTGTCAACAGTAATCATATCTAGATTGATAACAATATCCAAAGGCCCTAAAATAATGAAAATTCTCTGAATGAATAGTGTACCGAGCTGTGTATAATATGGTGGTCGGTGTTCGGCTATTAAATAAGACATACATCTAAAGCTCTGACGATTGGCCTCTAATGCCGACACATCGTCAAGTCATTGCCTTCGATGACAAAGGTAAATACAAAGATTACGTGTGAAAAATTCTAAACATTTCTTATCTGGCTATCATTGTCAATCAGTAAACAAGAGCAAACCGCGACAGTATGTATAAAGAGGAGTTATCATAATAGGTGCATGTGATCGATTTAAATTTAGGCGCCGATAAGAGTGGACGATAGCTCAATCAAAAGGCGCTTTCTGATGTGAAACATGTACTGTACAACATTGATGTAGGGGTATCCCATTTCGTAAAAAGATGGATATCCGCAGGGTTAAAAAAATGTGTATTGTTGTGCTTGTGATATCGAAAATTTGATATGATTCAGCGTTCTCGGCAGGGGAAATAAACGCCAGGTAACTCAATGAAGTTTAATTAATTTTGATGGGATTTGTCATCTCGATCTGAACAGCAAGTTGATAGTGTTAATGTTGAAATGTTCTGTACCTTTTCATCTTTGATCTGACATAACTTACCAAAGTTTAATTAAAGTCGATATGGTTCTTTTGATGGATAAATTCTTGAAGCGCTTTAAACAATTAAAAAGCGATTGAAGTTTTGTTCTTATCTGGTGTATAATAACGGGTCGATAAATTACAAATCAGTAGGTTCCTGCTGATGCAGCATCAGTATATCAAGACAGAGGGACCCCAATACTGAATCCTTTGGTCACTATCTTATATGTTAACACCTCCCGTATATTTCAATACATTGTTTGGAGTTTACTGTCACTAACAACACCGTATTTTAATGTCTTTTCTGCACCGTAATACGGACTGTTATTGATGGATTTGGTAGAATAGATAAATACTACATATTGATCCACGCGTATTAACTAATACGAACACTTCTAGATTATGTGTGCATTTCTTCTCTGTGAATGAATATAATGATATTGTAATATTGTCCAATGTATAGCGTATTTCTACCGAACAAATATTTTGTCAATTACTTCTTCGAAATTTTATCTTAAGCTATAAATCATCTCATAATAAGCATATGAACCTATTATCTACGCCTGTTATCTTGGATATCCAATACAACTTACAATATTGAATGAAGGGATACTTTGTAGTGGAATATTGATAGTATGAAACGGGATAACTTCAAAAGTCCATAATGTCATATAACTTTAAAATTGTGAGCATGGACTCTGGAGAACGAGCCGTGAAAGCATTCGTTATATAACAGTACAGTAATTCTACCGGACGACACTTCACTATCAGTATAAGGAACGTCGTAAAATGTGTTCACATAAACACCTAGCTTCCTATTAGATTAAGCCAGCCATCTCCGGCTGTATACCACTGGGAAGTAATCGCCAGTCTCTTTCATGTTTACACTCCGAGGAGCGTCCTGTATCTTACCTGCGGCGATCAAGGTGTTTATACAAAGGGTATATATCTTAGTCCCAGTTTTCAATATTCTACCTATGTAATCTTCAACTTTTCATTCAAACCATTGGTATTTTTTCATCCTTTGGATACCCCGCATGGGTCGATCCCGAACTTTTTTGAAATATTCCTAACGAGATACACAGTGAGCTAATTACTGTCTATTTTGGGGACGTGGGTAGAACCAGTGGCTTTACTTCTAAATTCTTTTATAATTACTTGTAAGTGTACTTCGTTCAACACCAGGCCGTCTCCCATAGTATGTGTATGGACCCATACAGACATACCTATGTTCACTCTAATTCGGTAATATATCAACAAGGCTATACGATGTTGTGTGACTTTACGAACAAGGATTTGATATGTTATGCGTGTTTGATTTTACGCACATAGTCTGTTGATATGAATGAACTCCGAGGCAGTTGGTTAGAATAAACTGACGTGTGTTATAACCCCGCCTATATCTAACTTCAAAGAGTTCGGCGACAGAGGTGTTCTGTAGAACGAGAATAGGAGGAAAACTGTAAAAACAAAACACAACCTTTACAAATGGTGTTTGTCCATAATAATGGATTTAGACGCTTGTAATGACTCAAACATTTGTGCAAGTCAAACACTTATTGGTGAAAAGCTTAACATTTGAGTGATTGGAAATGATCCGTTTGGTTGGCGTCACGCCCCCTCGACACGCCCCCATCACAAGTTTTGAATGAGTTACTAAACTCACACGTGGTGTAGACCGCTAATATATAGGCTTTAAATATGAAAACTCAAGACATTTCAATATATAATTGCAGAAGTTGATGAAGACGAATATGGATGTAACATCTAGAGATTACGTATTGAGTATGATATCATAACATAGGCGAACTATAGTCTTTGTAATGGACATGGTATTTTCATATTGTAAACAATATTGAAATACCTTCTATGGCATTTTGGAAAACTAAAAACTATTCTGAAGTGTTTTCATTTAAAAGCAAAACATATTTTCACTAGGATTTGTCTAGGATTGTATTTTACTAGAAGTTTGTGACATCGGTGTATTAAAACAATGACAATGGGATATTCACATAGAAAACTACAATTAGATATGGTCTTCTTACTACTACTGTGGAGTCCAGCTGTATTTGGACTAGTGTTTAACAGACGGGCTGAGACGTGTGAACCAATACAGATTCCTATGTGCCAAGGGATGCCATATAATATGACCAGAATGCCCAATCTGCTTCATCATAGTTCTCAAGAAAATGCAAAATTATCTATTGAACAATTTGAAAAATTAATAGAAAAAAATTGTAGCGACGTTCTTTTATTTTTTCTATGTGGCATGTACGCTCCTATATGTACTGTGAACTTCCAGCCGGAACCTATCCCCCCATGCTGGAGTGTGTGTGACCGCGCTCGTACGGGGTGTGAACGTATAATGAATGAGTATAATGTATCGTGGCCGGATAATCTTGACTGTGACAATCTTCCTCGGTATGACAGTGGAGTATGTGTCTCACCTGAAGCCATCGTCTCATCTCTTCCAGACCGTTAGTATTACTCTACTTTTACTTTCACTTTATCTGAATGATAGAAAACACGTGTATATCGATTGCTTGGTTTCGGAACTTGAACGAAACCATTGACTTTTATGTAATTTAATATTAAGGCACATTTCATCCGATAAAGTTTCTTTTACAATGCATTATGCGCTCGTATCTCACAGTCGAAACGATATATACTATCTATCATTCAATTTCACCCAAGTCAACATTCCTTAGGAAGTTTGTTTTTGACATTCAGACAGTAGATCCAAAGTATTTCATCAATAACATAAATACAGTTAAACTAACATGGTAAGTGGTAAGTAATGATAAATGTTACAGATGTAGGCGTTTGCCAAATAAAACATGCTCAGCCCAGATACGACCACCTGTATTACATCAATGCACAGATAATGTATATTCACAGAAACATGTGTGTTTATATCGGCAGTTAGCTAGCTTCCGTATCAGAGCTATTTCATACTCTGACGTGAAAGGTATAGGCTGTTTGTAACAAGGGGAAAGTATGTGGACGAGTCGTCCAAGGCCAAATAGGCAAGTGTTTGTCTTACTGATTGTGAATAATATTACATTTATGTATGTGAGGCAGATATAATATTTTTCTTTAGTTATAAAATGTCTTCCCCTCGTATATACACTAAATGGATGGTAATCATACTAAAATGACATTAGTTCGTAGATATATACCAACCAATGTTCATTTAATGCAGTTAAAGAAGGTAGATAGCATGCTAATGTTAAAAATGCTTTCACCTTTTCTATGTAAATAGTGTAATTTACCATATAGCATGGTCGTAGTGCATTTGTTAGTGTTCATAAAAAGGTTACATCTGTCTAGTTACCGACTATGATTGCAGGAGTACTGCAACTGGAATGTTAATCAGATTTCTCCCTCATCATTACTTCTGTGTTAAACATATCGCTATGTATTAAAGCTTGTTTCCCTTTAAAACCTACACATAGACACCGGGAAGCAATTATTTCCACCATTAATGTATTATTTTATGTTAAACTATAAGTGTATCACGAATTATATCAGGGATTACAGTACCAGTATTAAAGGTCTAACATTATCATGTAAATAACAATACTCAGATCAGAAGTACAATTATTATATGTCCTAGTTTAAGTTTAACTACCACAAACATAGAAGGCTTCGGGATAAATATACTAAAATATGTTTGAGTTAAAACTATATGCGACAAAATCGTAATATATCAAATGATGACGAGCATACCAAAGCATCATCTTATTTGTGTTCACATACCTAGCATCAGTGTTAAACACTTTTTGGTTGTTATCAACCATTCTACCTGCTTCCTCGTGTATATACACATCAGCCATAATGCAAATGAATGACTTTAACTCAAACAGTCCAGCCTCACCAAACACATATGGTTGTATTTTAATAAAAACTTAATCTTCGGAATTTATTACTATCCCCCGGGCTGTTAAATGTATGTAATGTAAATTATATCAGCAAACAAGCTATGAATGAGAAAGGAATCTGATTGCGTGATGTATAGACGTATATTTTAACTATTAAAAAGTATTATGCTCATCATATTGCGTATTTTACTATATCTACGTGCATAAATGCTATCCATCAATGTATAACATGCATATAATTATATATGTATAAAATAATTATATCATTAATGGTATATGGTAATGAGGTATTAAATCAGAATTTAACGGTTTGATATTTCCTTTTGTATGCAATCATTACATTAATATAGATATTTAACTATGATCAGAAGGACGAATGGTGACGTTTGTTAACTCAATTTGTGATATCTAAAATACAATAGGTAGGCAGCCTCGTCATTTAATAGCAAGCACGATATTCCAGCAGGATAATAAAAAAGTGTACGATTTCTTTGACGAGGTCTGGTGTAGTGTATGATGTTTGACTAGGTCTGGTGTAGTGTATGATATTTGACGAGGTCTGGTGTAGTGTATGATGTTTGACTAGGTCTGGTGTAGTGTAGAATGTTTGACTAGGTCTGGTGTAGTGTACGATGTTTGACTAGGTCTGGTGTAGTGTAAGATGTTTGACGAGGTCTGGTGTAGTGTATGATGATTGACTAGGTCTGGTGTAGTGTATGGTTGACTAGGTCTGGTGTAGTGTACGATGTTTGACGAGGTCTGGTGTAGTGTACGATGTTTGACGAGGTCTGGTGTAGTGTACGATGTTTGACTAGGTCTGGTGTAGTGTACGGTGTTTGACTAGGTCTGGTGTATTGAGGGTGTTTGACGATGTCTGGTGTAGTGTACGATGTTTGACTAGGTCTGGTGTAGTGTATGATGATTGACTAGGTCTGGTTTAGTGTATGGTTGACTAGGTCTGGTGTAGTGTACGATGTTTGACGAGGTCTGGTGTAGTGTACGATGTTTGACGAGGTCTGGTGTAGTGTACGATGTTTGACTAGGTCTGGTGTAGTGTACGGTGTCTGACTATGTCTGGTGTAGTGTACGATGTTTGACTAGGTCTGGTGTAGTGTACGATGTTTGACTAGGTCTGGTGTAGTGTACGATGTTTGACTAGGTCTGGTGTATTGTACAATGTTTGACGAGGTCTGGTGTAGTGTAGGATGTTTGACTAGGTCTGGTGTAGTGTATGATGTTTGACTAGATGTGGTGTAGTGTACGATGTTTGACTAGGTCTGGTGTAGTGTACGGTGTTTGACTAGATGTGGTGTAGTGTAGGATGTTTGACTAGGTCTGGTGTAGTGTAGGATGTTTGACGAGGTCTGGTGTAGTGTACGATGTTTGACGAGGTCTGGTGTAGTGTACGATGTTTGACGAGGTCTGGTGTAGTGTACGATGTTTGACCTCGTCTGGTGTAGTGTACGATGTTTGACTAAGTCTGGTGTAGTGTATGTTTGACTAGGTCTGGTGTAGTGTACGATGTTTGACGAGGTCTGGTGTAGTGTACGATGTTTGACGAGGTCTGGTGTAGTGTACGATGTTTGACTAGGTCTGATGTAGTGTAAGATGTTTGACTAGGTCTGGTGTAGTGAACGATGTTTGACCTGGTCTGGTGTAGTGTACGATGTTTGACTAGGTCTGGTGTAGTGTACGATGTTTGACGAGGTTTGGTGTAGTGTACGATGTTTGACCTGGTCTGGTGTAGTGTACGATGTTTGACTACGTCTGATGTAGTGTAGGATGTTAGACTAGGTCTGGTGTAGTGTACGGTGTTTGACTAGGTCTGGTGTAGTGTACGGTGTTTGACTAGGTCTGGTGTATTGTAGGGTGTTTGACGATGTCTGGTGTAGTGTACGATGTTTGACTAGGTCTGGTGTAGTGTATGATGTTTGACGATGTCTGGTGTAGTGTAGGATGTTTGACTAGGTCTGGTGTAGTGTAGGATGTTTGACGATGTCTGGTGTAGTGTACGATGTTTGACTAGGTCTGGTGTAGTGTATGATGTTTGACTAGGTCTGGTGTAGTGTACGGTAGCTTGCCCTGTATGTTACTGTGATGGAGTAGACGTAGTCTGATGTACTATTCTATGTCGAGTGTAGCATACGATTTTGTTGTGTAGGTCTAATATACTTAGTGATAGTGTATTCCGACTGGATGTTAATAGCTTCTTTATTTAACATTTAGATTTAGATGTGTATTATGATACGATATATACTTCTCACTTCATCACAGGATCGTCAAAGTAAAAGTTGCTATTCCCCAACAATGTATTTACTACATCCGTATATCCACACATACGCAACTAAAGTTAGGCAGACACAAGCTATACTTATCTATCCAGATGATGCTTCACATTAACATTATTTAGAAAGGATTATCTCCACAACGATTTCATGTTTAGTTTTTCTTAGTCTAATGTGATTATCTCAACCGGAAAACAGGACACAAAACCACAAACATCCATTCTTAGTCAAATTGTCACGTATACAATGAAATGCATGCCTACCATTTCGCATTTATCAACCTTAAACCTTTTTATCCTTTTTGGAACCCGGTGACAAGAAGACTCTCGTACATACAAAAATGCGGTTCGGGTCATCACAAAGTAAATGCTAAAAGGAGTTGATTGATTGTGTGTGGTTTTGGCTAAACACTTGTTACATTACGAAGCGGTATCCTTTGGTAATTAACAGTGTTGTTACTAATGATAAATGAGATCGCTCCCCATGTCATAACTACATATTACTCAGACTCCCCACTAGAAAGGTATGCCAGTCATGCACACTTTCGTAATTGATTTATGGATTAAGGCACGCGCTGCTAATTGGTTGCTTCCTATATGTAAATCGGAGACGATTACAAACACATTTGGATGAAATTGATATAGAACGTAGTTGTTTTAGAATATGTTAAACTAAGCATAGATATGTATTCTGGCCACTTCATGCCCTCTGTCGGTAGTCATGTACTTGAGGGAACTTAAAAACATTGTTATTATACACTCTCATAACAAAACAACAAAAGAACCTACACTGTTCTTATTATATAAAGAAATAGGCGAGATTATTTATATATTTTTTAGTGTAGAACAGGATTTGGGGAACCGCTGTAGAGGCCTGTTTTCATTGGTTAGTTTTGCGGATTCATAAAATGTTTTAATTTGAAAGGAAAGTGATATAGTTTTCGTAACAAAAAGATATTAATTTCATGTTATCTATTCTAAAAATAACTCTTAAAAATAACTTTTTTTATGGTACCGTGAGCTACTTTCATTCTGTGTTTGGCGTCATGTTACTTTAATCAAATCCATATGAATAAATTGAATATATATTTTATCCGTATGGATGTATGTTTTTGAATCGTCTTACCTTGCGAAATACATCGCCTAATGCCACTTTCACATACCCAAAACATATTTTCATTCGTTATTATAAATCCAGTGATGTTTGAATGTATGTTTGTGATCTGTGTTATTGTGATATTGCACCAATACAACTTGAGACAACTGAGACCTGCCTTGCTTCGATTTTAGATTGACCTTTATACTAAACAACCTTAAACAAAACGAAATGTGATTAAGAAATAGAATAATGATATCATTAAATGAGATTAAGAAACGCGTCCTATGTTAAAATGTAAACAATACACTTCATCATGTAGCCCTGATAAACTACCGCGAAATCTTCAAAGAATTTTCCCTATCATGCATACAATTCGATCATCCAACTTTACACGCAGGTTCTTACTGCTGGATGGATATACCTCACAGGGGCAAAGCAAAGATCTATCGCTGTGGGTTTGTTATAGTTGCGGTGCTTATCCTAGCTAATACTTCTACTGATAACACCAGCTATGCCGTGTTAAGTTAGGCACAATTAAACAACACTATCATTGTTAAAGTCTTCAAGAAAAACAGAAGATAAAGTTGGCAATTTTTTTCGCATGACGTGATGGTGTTACTTCTACATCGGTTATCAGGCGGTTCATATCAACTTAAAAGAGGTGTAGGATACAATCTCCAAAGCAGACGATTATTTTATGTAACGTGAAAATCCAATAAGTTTGTAATGTGTTAGGGAGAGTGTTAGATACAGCGCCCTTCCTCCGATACTAGTATCTTAACTTTCCTCTTCATAGTTTGTTTCTACGACGAAATAACTAGGAGCTTTATGTGTGCAAGTCATAAAATCCATGTGTTAATTTTTTTTACTACATCCATTATTTCCTGCTATAAAAAAACATATTGCTGTTTATTCTCTAACTACCATCATCACGTCGCTATAATTATGTCATTACATTTTCTGATCACGAGACCATTGTAACTCGGTAGCCCTACTATAACCCTATGGTATCATTTAGACAGATACAATCTTAATATCTTTTTATGAACAGTTTTCATGGTTCATTTGATTTGAACATATTCCACTTTCTCTGTAAGTGTTTAGCTTTGGTGCAATGACATCAAATTCCTGTGCATGTCCCTGGATCCTACGAGGAAATATCCCGTGTGTAAAGAACTTTGCTAAGAGTTTATTACTGTTAGAGGAACGAAGCGATTAACATGACTTTCTCTATAGACGGTAAGCTGTTACTTTCGTCCCACAGCGATGACAAACTATTCTAATGTCGTGACAAAGATTGACTCATTTTCACCCCTCGACGCTCCATAACCCCCGCTGTCGTGAGCGGACACTGATACACGGCCGCCATAGACGCACTTGGACTGAGATAGCATCGTAAGGGCCATACATGCTTCACCAAGTCAAATAAAGCAGGTGGTTTTGTTGAGTTGTGTTAAAGATTATTGCGATTATTAGTGATTTAAGATTTGAAATCTAAATCAATCAAAACTTTTGATCCAAGATCTTGAGAAAACAATCCTTCAGTATTCGCCACAATTTGTGATTAGACTTTACTGAGCATACAATTGGAGTATAACATCACGGACGTTAAGAGATTGTGCTTGTGTGTGTGAATGTTATGTAAGAAGAGTCTATGCACACCTGTTGAGTTTGTAAATATTTATTTGTATTCAAACATGTGCACCTACACGCTGCATTACATTTACAATTCTGGAGTAGAATGTAGATTACACCGACAAGACATAGCATGACATCATATACAGGTGCAACATGCCGAATGTACATTGATATACAAATACCAATTTACTGAGACACCGTTAACGCCGATAGCACGGAAAGTACATTCAAGAAATACCAGCAGCTGATTAAATCGTTTTCAGTTTTCCCGCGCGACAACCCAGACCTCGCGTTGTAAGATTTTTCACTTCCGACATGACAGCCTTGATTTCGCGTTGTGACATTTTCTATTTTCCGACACGACACTCTTGATTTAACATTGCAAAACTCAATTTTTGACATAATTTTCGTTTGCCGTTCCTGCAGTCTTGATCTCCAGTAGTTATATATAAGAGATATACATGTATCTAATTTCAACGTAATGTCGCGAAATAGGCAAATAAAACGCTGGGTAATAAAATGATTTATGAAATCATTTAATTGTTAAAAACAATATTTTGTGCATGTTTAAAACAATATTTTGTGCATGTTATTATTTACAGAAAGTATGAAATCTCAAAGTACTGTATCGGGCGAAAAGATAAATTCAGATGTGCTAAATGAATGAACATGGAAAAATAAATCGAGTTGATGTGGTATATATATTCTATTTACAGTTGAATCGTCACGATCTAAAAATGATTCTGACTAAGTGTATAAATATCTATATTATATTATTGTTATGTTTTAGGAAGTTACATTTCCAGTACGAATCCATTATTTTGTAAGACAATATCCCTGGTCCTTCTTTGACGAGTAACAATGCATTTATTATAGGTGTTTCGGATATTATATGATCTATACTTATGAACAGTGGCACTGTCACACACCAACACAAAGGTCACACAGTTCAGTATATTAGTAAGCATATTTTCCCAACCATGCAAAGTTGCTAGTTTATATACTAAGAATCATGGATAATTCACAACATATACGATATATAACTATTAATCTTATCATAACCTCCATTATATCGCTTACATACGCTAAGGTTATTTAAAGCGTATCGTAATTATGTTTAACAAAGGCCAATTATACTGTTAAGCACATGTGAACAGAGAGCCGCGTACCCGACGATATAGTGGATGGACACACGCGGTGTCGATAACTGTGAGACTGAGCTTAACACCATATATCTCCAGTATTCAGTTTTGTTTAAAATAAACATGTATAATAATTTTGACAATACCCAGATACCGTTGTTAGGATTGTATTTCAGAGATAGGCGAGTTTTTATTGACCCTTTAACACACTAGGGCGATTCCTAGATGTAGGTAAATGGGAATAAGCCAGAGCAATCCCTGGAGTAGTCGTTTTCCACACAGCTTGTAAATGATATTAAAAGAGACTTTAATAAGTCTTTATGGACGTGATGTAATGTTTTATAGCAGTGTTAGATATAATACTTACGATCTGTCTGGTAGTAGTATAAACTCAGTGAAGCTATGTATTTTGAATCAGTCACTCCGTATGAACACTTTAAGATACATTTCTGTAATGGCAATGTATCTCGTGTGTACTATAATGCTGTGATGTATGGTTGGCTCTATGACTACATGACATCGTACATACGTTGATGTTATACAATATTTCCTTCAATGGTTATATAGGAAATAAATGTTCATACAAAGAAATAATGGAATCATGTAGAGTTCTTATATATTATTTTTTAGAGGTCAAGTCATTCACGCAAAACATAACACAGAAAAGTTTATATACAGTTGTCCTCCCATATTTCCATACATATATGCTCATTTGCTTTCAAATTCAATATTAAGGCACACGGGTTCATTTACGAAAGGGGGCACTGTCATCAAATATTTAGTCTATATGAAAAATTGAGTCTTCATGTAATCCTTGACAGTTGACATATATGCTCGTTTGCTTTTTAAGTCAGTACTAAGACAAAAAAAAATCCATGAAGAGGCGAAAGTTATGCAAGGTGGCTCGGCGTCACAGATTCAGTATACTGTAGAAATCGACATATTCCATGGGAAATGTAATTAACATTGACTAGTTAAGGCAATCGTGGGCGGTCCTGCAACACCACATTTCCCTGTATATCTAGCGTATCTTGACACAATTACTATTTCACAACTAGACTTTTCTTAGTTATACGTTTGTATACAAGTACATTTAATTGGAATCAAGAAATGAAAGATATGCGTCTATATATCGTTAAGTCTGGCTAGCAGCAGGTTTATATCAATACACGCCACAGGTGGGTTTGATACAGCTGTGTATTACCAGTGACCACACTGGAGCGGTGAGGGTAATCTTACCCACTGTTGACTAAAAACATCAGTAGGTTTATGATCCCCTCTCTGGAGGACACAGTAAGTAGACAACAAAGCCAAAGGCATAATGTGTCTATATTGTTATTCCCTGGGATTTTCTATATCACTATACAAAGCCACATTTCTCCCATTTACTGAGCGCCCAACGAATTTGAGATTGATAAATAACTAGGTTGCCGGATCGCTGTGAAGAAATGAAACTTTCGCCTGTTTGAAGTCCAGAATTTCATCAACGTCGGGATGTAACAAATTGCTACCTTCACACGTTGGCTAGTTCCCTTTGTAACTAAGCTTTGACAAATGAAATTCAAAATAATCCCAGTTCAGTCACTTTATAAACTGAGAGCCTATTGTGAATTCAAATGTAACAGATGATTAATAGACAACTTGGTAATTTTTGAAGGTAAATTAATTTTTGCTACAAAGACGTTTTATGCTATATTTGGATTCGTTTGTGCTAGGCCGTTTGGGTAACAATGACTGGGGTTACACACGTACCTTTGAAGTTGCCGCTTTTGAAGTTTCCAACATGTAGATTAATTTGTTTCTTTTGACGGCTAAAACTTGCTCTTGGCTTATTGTAATGATATTGAAATGAACCCATACTTACTTTTGTCCGTATATTGGTATTGATTTTTATTTTCATGTATGAATTATTAAGTAAGTTGCTATTCATTACAGGCATCAAATGGACTTTATCATTCATGTATAATCTGGTTTACACTGCAACATACGGTTGTTATATAACTTTGTCATTGCTATATATAGTCCCATTATATGATTTGTCTTATATAAATTGGACTATCCAACATTCGACGGCTTTACACAAACCTCAATACGAGTTGGTATTTCCATGATAGCAACATACAGTCTTTTGAAATGATTTTATAAGAATTACAAACGGTTTCTCCGACTGTGCCTTGAGTAGTATAAAATGACCTGTAGAGATTCGACACTAATCAATATATCTTTAGCATGAGCACGGTTTAAACAGACATGGAATATCTAACCTCAAAGAAGACAATATGCTGTACCTCATCTACATAGAGTACATTAAATTGTGAAATCTCCTTCCGTCGCTTTGTGATGCGACTCGAAATCCCAGCTTGGAGATGAACTGTGGGGTATTATACTATCTCGACAGCAGTATTAAGTTTTAATGTACCCACGCCTCTGACGGACTTGATAGTGTACGTGTTTCTCTGTCTGGACGAGACACAGATGAAAAAGGCCTTTGATACGGACGGTATTACACTTATGCTTGTCTGATGAAATAAGTCTAAATCCAGTTTGCACGGGCTATTTGTAAAATACCTTATCAGCCTATCATTTCGCCAGTCCCGTGCTTCAGGATCACAGGGCTGACTCCGTTTTGGCAATCTTTGATCATTTACAGGTTATTTACTCATTCTTAATGCTTTCTTTCATGTACCAACAAATAGAGATTTGTTTTCTCATTCACAGCCGTTTCATTTCCCTTTGTTTTACTTTTAAATACTGATAATAAGGGTATATATCCGTAACTACAAACGCTTTTTATATTTGTCTCTTTCAGGTGGACAGGCAACCCCCGAGCCGGTTAGAAAAACCAATGGCAACAAGCCTGATAGAGGTGCGACCAATAAGACTCGAAAGAAAGGTATACCATCACCCTTTTATCGGTATGGGTGTATAAGAGTGTGGAATGAGGTCATTATTTCGACAACGCATCTTTATATCTTATGTTTAAGACAAAATATTGTGAAACTTCGAATTATTATGAATAATTTACGTCCGATGTTGTATGTAAAGTTGAGTCATCAATTACGATCCTCTTGATAGACGTTGTTAGAAATATTGTTGAAATGGTTTGTACACACGAGATTTAGTCACCTCATCTTAGAAGGCCCAAATATATTTAATTGATAAAATTATTGAATGAATGCTCTCTATTCAAAAGTTAACATTATCTCAGTTAATTATGGTATTGCAAACACATGCACTTTTGGCCCCTAGCATCAATGACGAGTCCTGGAAGGACGGTGTAATTTTATTTTCGTTATTTGGCAAATATTGCATCTAGGATGTATTTCATAATTCCGTTGTGAGTGTTTTTCTGCTGTTCCTAGTTAACTTAGGTGTGTTTTTATTTGCCATATAACATGGAACACTTGGTGTGTCCTTAGTTCAACTTTTCAAAAACATCGGCAATACTTAAAGTCGTAGTTCGTAAAATAATGCTTAATAACTCTGAATACAAAGCGATAGTATCGCCGTAACACCTTGTAGTTCTTCAGCAAAGCTGTGATTGAACTGGCAGTGATACTTTGATGTATCTGTTTTTAAACAAATACCAACACACCAACATCAGTTCAATTTTATGCCGTGTTAGAACGTAAAGAGCGTTTAATCTACAAACCTGACTTCCGACACATTTGAAAAAAGAACACAATGTTTCTCGGAATGAAGGCTTTTAAATGAACATATTTGCAGCAATAAATTGTAACGTATTGCGTGATTAAAGAATCACCAACCGTTATATATACGCTAACATATCCGTGTTGATTGTACGGTACATTGCCCAGTGGGCTATTATAGACATTACATTTGTTCAAATCCACACTTAACATCGATATGTCCTCCTAAACGTTCATAAGGATGAATGTCTTTGATGAAAAAGTGAGAATGTTTAACAAACTCCTGAGTGAGAAATACTATTTGCTGATACAAAAAGAATCAAAGCACCCTATACCATACCGTGTTTATACTGGAGGTTAAGCTGTGAGCACGCTGCTCTGGAATCTATTTGATTTTTCCCATTGAAGTTAATATGACGACCACCATCCGGTGAAGAAGCTTTAGACAGGTCGCACCACTACAAGCCTAGCCGACAATTTCAAAGGAAACGGTTATGTTTGAAATATAGGAACGTCTTTCTTGTATGTCATTGCGGATCCCCTTTAGTTAATAACTTAAGATGGGATACTTTAATGTTGGAATCAACTCTGAAAACATCTATAAGAAATGGGGTTAGAGCCGAGATAGAACAACGTCCGTTCGGAGCATACCTTTATGCAAACGCACCGAGTAACTCTTTGCTGGCACGTACGTTGCCAGACATACCAGGAATCATTTTAACTGTCATTGCGAAATAGTTCCTTGACTTGAGAAAGAGATGAAAAAAATGGAAAACTCCGCCAATTTGCTGTTTTATCTCCTACAGATTCTCATTTAAGTTTCGAGGATTTCAGAATTAAAGGATTTCGAATCAAATTTGTTTTTTATTTATTCTCATCTCTCCACTTCGATATGTTATTATTTCAATTAAAAAAGTAAACAATAGAATAATATTTTCCTTTTTATATTTTTCTTCATTGATATTAACTATTGTATTTTATAACTTTTTATGATCAACGTTAGAATGCAATTAAACATACAAATGTTTCTTTTAATTAGGTGTCTATACCATCATTGCCCCTTCACCCAGCAGAATTAGAAACCTTAATGGATAAGAGAATAAACCTAACAGCACTTATATTACATGCTGTGACTATCTGAACTCTCGAGATGTGCTTTAACTATTTTTATGATTTTAGGCGGCTGTCATTGTACAAAGCGACCGAGGCTAAAGAAGAGACTCTTTAAAAAAGGAAAATTTAATTTTGGTAAGTAGTTGGCATTAACATTACTAGTTTGGTGAAGTTTTGTATTGGTTATGTATTGTTTAACGTCATATCAACCAATATAATAATTTAAGGACGGGCTCCACTGAGTACATGCGTATAAACAAATGTCTAGAAAAACGACTGTACCTACCTTTGTGCATATTTAACTATTTCAAGATATTATACATATATTGTTTGATGTATGGAGCGAAAAGCAAGCGATCAATTTAAATACTATATAGTGAGAAATTTCAAACGGTTTACGTGCACTTTGTGACTGACGACAAAACACATTTGTTTTCGGAAATAATTAATAAAAAATTGTCGCCAACTTGATGCAAGTTAAAGAAGGCCAGGATGAAACAAATGTAAAAAACGCAGTAACTTAATGTAAGCAGAGGTCAACGGCCAAACGTCTGCTCGCTAGTTACAGTCAGTTGAGCGTAGCCTGAGGATTTGGAATGAATGAATGAGTGTATGAATTAGTATAAACAAAATGTTTAGGGTTGTAGTTGATATCACGACTTATGTCCTTTGCCTATCATAGGTTGTTTGCTTGGAAGCATTAAATGTTGTAAGTAAATAAAACTAATTTTAGCCTCATGGATAATTAAGCTAAGGTTGCAGGTAGCGTGTTAGGTGAACATAAATATATTTGACAGCTTCTTGTAATCGTAAATGTTAAACTAAACCGCCATACATCAGCACGGTAAGGTGCGCCGAGATCAAAGACAGCTAAGTAACAATGAAGGATTGTGTATTGAGAAAATGGCCGACGTTTACAAATACCTGTAGCCATATACAAATTACCTTTGTAAACAGGTGAAACGGCACGAGCGGAATGTCTTACAAACTAATTAGATTCAGGCACTTATTACACTTCAGAATAGTGCGGAATTTTGAAATGGGCTTCTTCTGTGTAGCAATGTTTTAGAAACTACCGAGACGGTGTGATTGCTGTTTGAATATGTTGTCCTTTGTTTTATTTGGTATCGATATAGAACCTGGGTTTACCACACGTGATTGTTGTAGGATTATGTTGTCCTTTATTTTATTTTGGTATAGAGATAGAACCTTGGTTTACCATACGATAACATTCGGTCCTCATTTCCTGACTTCGCTTCATCATTACACGATAAAAGCGTTTTCCTGATGAGCATATTAAATCCGTATCGTTTTATGCGTATTAGAATATGCGTATATAATAGAAAAGTAATAAATAACACATTGTGAGTGTTAGTAGTTCTAATTTTATATTGATAGTGTCATTCACACGTGTTTTATTTGTAAATCTTCCTTCAGTCCATATTATCGGTGTGAATCATTTTCTCTTTAGGATATATAGAAACGGGCTGTAGGTTTTATGATAGTTTTTGTTTGTTTATTCCTATACGATTAAGTCCTCGAAACAACCATAGTTATATAATAATAAATGTCAAGGTGATACCAAAGGAAACAAACCCAGAAGTAAATTTCCGTCTCAGTAGGAGGCCTAGATAAATTTGGTGAACCAATATGGCCGCGTTTAAATAACAAATGAATGATACAATATTTAACTGCGTATTCACCTCAATATTCCATCAGGTATAACTGTGAATTGTTTCACTTTTTAAAACAAAGACGGCGTTTTAACAGGTGGTCATAGCTTACGTACAAATGTAGAATCGGGGCCAACAGTTTCCATTTATTGGCTTTTAAGTGAGGTGCGAGTGGTTGGGGGGGGGGGAGGAGGGGGGGCGTCGTTAACGACTGATCAATCTAACCATTCCTCACAGATAACCTGTTAAATGGCTGCTATAATGGGGGTTTACTGTCGGTGATGAATACGTCACTCAGGTTTCATCTTTACCTTACAGGTGTCCAGTTTTATGTTATGTTTGTCCTCTAACAGAGGGAGTATAATGCTTTTCTGGAATCTGAAACGCTCTCTAACCAACCAAACTAACTTTCAATAGCTACCTGCTAGCTTACTGTGTTTATTTAGGCTCGCCTGGACCCAGCATTTAATTTACGGTTTAAAAAATGTTTTAAAACCATGCTTCTGACTAAATTACTCACATACTGTAAGTATGTTAGTTTTATTCGCCGACTAAAAGTTTATTTACAGATTTGGCCCTTTGCGCTTCATTAATAATGTCGAATTGGTATTATGTCGTTATTCTGACTTCGTCAATGTTGATGTTTTAATCCCATTGTAGCTATATTAAAAACTTGGAGTCAGATGTGTACCTCGATGATCTCTATTTTCAAGTCCCCTACGACATTGAATTGAGTTACGGAACCTGAATTGTAAATGTTAACTCGTTGAATGCAGTACAAAAAGCTGAATGTTCAATTATAATGATATTAAGGTTGATACCATGTAATATATAAGTACAATGTAGCTATTTGTATCTGTAGATATTGCCTTGGTTTCCTGAACCCTGGTAATTCGAATCATATCTGAATATAATAAATAATATTATATGATAGCAAGTTCATTTTAATTACAATATTTTGTTTAACATTTTATAAATTTTTAATTTGATATCTTCAATAAAAAAAGAAAGAAAGAAAATGTGATTTCCCCGCTGTCATTCATTTAGTTAATTCGTTTTCTCGATTTCTCGTTTCTTGCTTTCCTCTCGTTTTTGAAATTGTGTTCGCTTTGGATCCTTGCTTTCTTGAGTTTTACGTTTTCGCCCTTCACGTTTAAAACACATTATTTTAATCACAGTTTTATTATGTACTTACTTCATTACGCACAAATAAAAAAAGAAAAGCAAATGATTTACGCTGAACACAATTTAATATTCATAGTAAGGATTCAAAGATATACATTCCCACCCACATACAAATTTTGGTCATTTGTGAGTGGTTGTGCAGACTTGTTGCGTCATATCCGGTGACGCACTGTACTTTAAATAATTAATGTTCCACAACATCGCGTGTCGTGTGCAATATTTAACAAAACACACCGACAGAGTGATAGACAGCTTATCAACCCGAAATAATCGTACATGTTAAAAGGTGCGCTAATCATAATTAATCCAGACAAACGTCCTTCCAACCATACAGCGTTATCTTCATTGGACTCTAGATGGTAAAGATATGGAATTTTAAGACAGTTCCATGAATGAATATATGTAATATTGTTGATGATTACTCTATTTACGGACAGGCGTATGTGTGTGGTATCATCTTGTGCTATACAGCCACTACAAAACCTTGATGTGATGAATGAAATTTGCAAATTCACGTTCTCGTGATCGCTGAGTGGGGAATTTATGTACTTTTAAAACCGAACAATATATAATTGATTGCCACAAAATATATCGGGGTTACCCTGCATTAGACTATACTGTATAGACGTTTTAAAAGACATTAATTTACGTACATAGCTGAACTTATATATATCCCCCATTTGTATTCAGTAGTTACCCTATTTAGCGTACATATATCCAGCATCATGCTTATATTATCGATCAATACATTGACAGGATTTTCGATAATTAAGTTAAATGCGTACGTGCTGAATAACCAGTTATTTGGTAGTAGATGGTGGAATTGTCTTACCGCAGGTTATATCTTACTTTTTACAGTTCCATTAAACATAAATGTTGAACAATAGATACATGTCGTATGGAAACAAAGAAGTAAATTTATTGTGGGGTGAAAAAAATATAATAAAGAATATAATATCATTATTGGGGGATGATTAGGATGCCTGTCTTTGTATTGTGGATTCAGTATAGATTGTCTTCTTTAGTATGGTGGTATTTGATCATGACAATATATCATACTAGACGCCATCACGTTTTAAGATGAACCCCAACTCCAGTCAGCTTTTGCCATGTTCTGCTGTAAAACAGCTTCATCCTTTCCTTAAATCATTCTATTTTTGTGTACTATTCTTTCAAATCTATCTACTATATTTTCAGCAATACGAGCGAGAATTCTCGGACACGACACTGCAAATACGATCAATACGGTGACAAGAGTAAGCGTCATCAAAGTCCTTAAGAGCACACGTGTACACATTATTGAAAACAATGGGATCGAGCTATGGACCAATTCTACTTGTGTATGTCCGAAACTGCTTCGTCGGAAGGAATACCTCATTATCGGTTACGACGACCCCGCCACCCAACGACTCCTCTTCTTTGATAATTGCTTTGCTACGAAGTGGCAGAAACGATGGGAAAAAAGAATAGCGGTAAGTTAGAAAGCAAGAATAAAGTGAAAACAGAATAACAACAAAAAACAAATAAACAAAAAACATAAAACAAACAAACAAAAATAAAACAAAAACAAGAAAACAAACAAACAAAAGAAACAAACAAACGAAAAAAAGAATGAAAAAAAGAAGCTATAAGAAGTTAATTAATTTATCCCTGATACATAGACAAAAATATATTGCGATATTTCAACATTTGAGAATTGAAACCCTGTAAGTAAAAAGGTACGTCGGTTTAGGATTGAGGCATAAAATATCTTTCACAGATCCAGTTAATTCATGTGGTTGATCATAATAAAAAGGGAGAGGAAAATGTGGAACTAAGACAAAAATTTAAAAAAAACCTGGTGAATGAAATAAAAAATGATTGTTTGTGTTGTCTTCCTGAAAGATAAATTATAGCAGTGTTCAGACGCAAGGTCTTTTCATTATGGCTTTTCGGGTATATAGCGCGACATGGTCCATATAGACATGGGTATATGTTGTCAGTGTTATTCAAACAATGCTAGTTGTTTAGGCCTCCACAGTAGCATTCCAAACATTAACATTGTTTGGCGCTGGCTTTATTTGTGCCAATTGGATGCTGCATACAATTCCGGAAAACTAATAATTAATTAATTATTATTAAAATATATTACATAATATATCATCACAACAATCGCTAAGTAGAAATGTTTCTTAGTAAGTACCCACCAAATAGATATGAACAATATTATCCGTGACGAATGCGACATTCCGTTGTTTTCAACTTATATCGAGTTAGGCAACGTAACACTACTTTAAGAAAAGAGGGTCTGTGAAGAAATTAGGTTTTCTAAATTAGATTATTATTTTAAGACACACACAAAGGAATGATAATTCACATAATAAAAACCGAGCCTTGATACATCGACTATCAGTTCCAGATGGGGGTGTACAAATCAGGGCGGTATTGATAGAGTTACTCAACCTCTATGTCTAACAATAGCGTTAAACACATACTGGGTCTAAACGCGCACTTTGATTTATTATATCCAAATGTTACCATGGTTCTGGGATAACTGTCAAGATTTTTTGTGGAGTAAGATATGTGTGCACACTGGTATGGCAATTATCTTTTAGGCCAAGGCCTTGTGCTGGTGCTTCTTTAGATAGCTGATATTTTCAAAATAATGAAACATAAAATTCAAATTAACACAACCAATTCTGATATTTGTGAATTGTTATCACAACAGATGAAAACTATTACCTATGTATCACGAGGCGTTATCGACATTTTATACTGAAAACAACGATATCACAACTGTGCAACTATTAAATAAAGGATATTAAAACAGAATAAAATACTTAGATGTGATTATACTAAAACAACGATATCACAACTGGGCAACTATTAAAGAAGGGATATTAAAACTGGGCAACTATTAAAGAAGGGATATTAATACAGAATACAATACTTAGATAACTCTATTTTAGCGCGTTTCGCGTATTAAGCATTCTGATAAATTACGATTGGGCCAAATGAAGTTTCTTATATTTTTCCATGACAATTATCATAAGTGCGCCAATTTATCATTGAGCTAATCTATTTAAATTCAGTAATACGCTAAAATTTCAGTACACAAAAATAAATACATTTACAGCAAGACCTTTCGGATTCGTTTTACACTGGGAACTGTTTTATATTAGTGTAGTGAATCTCCAAAAACCCTTTAGTGGCGAACGCAATTAGTGGTCTTTTATAGTTATCATTTAATATATGTTGTACATAGGTTAGGCATTGCTTGTAGTAATATGCGTATTAAAACTAATATTTCATACAGAAATGGACCAAAAAGAGAAGAACATGTAGAAAGAAGAAACGCAAAAACTGCCGAATGAACCGGAACAAAAATAGAGTGAATAACACAGGTAATAACCAAAACAGCGGCAGGAATCGAGGACGGGAGAACCGCCGGAACCGGAAAAAGAATAGGTAAGCTAAGGCCTGTTGCAGTATTTACCATAGCCAATGTAAGCTTTAAGCAGTGTAAGTAAGATTATATAAGTATTAGAGTTGTTCAACATGTGGCATGCTTATGTTTATGTTACATTTATCATAACTTTTTTTTAGTATAAAACAAAAATATATTATTATTTTCCAGAATAAATTCTACGTCTACGACATAAGTCAATTTGCGACAAGCACGGAGTAAACACTGTATATGTGAGATAAAATGCTTCTGATGGAACACTGACTATACCTGTTCAAGGCTTCTTCTCACCGGTATCAGTGTTGTCATGAGTCAACATCCGCTGATCACCTCCGTTGAACTTCGACGAACTTTGGAGATCTACGGCTATCTTCGATAATGTTCGGCAACCTTGACCGCCCTATTGGTTGCGGGAAGGTTATGTTTATAAAAAAAAAACTTTGTCCTTGGACAAATAAAGACCCCATACTGTGATATAGAAACATTTAAGCCATGTTTGTTTTGTTCGTAACTATCTGTGGATTTATTGCTGAATAGTTTGACCGGTACGTTTATGATGCAGACTCACATCACCTTGGCGATCATACAACTCTACTTGTGTTATGTATCTATCCGTATGGCGGGTCTGACGCCACATTGGACTCGTATTTGGGCCTTACGACATGCATTGTGTTAAATACCTCGTTATCGCGATCTTTGGTCTAATGGACAGTTATCGTTTAAGTATCCTCACCTGAGTATATCATGTTCCTCGTATTTCTCGAAGTATTTTAAGATCCTACTGATGCATATTTCACTCCATTGTGAATTTCTTTCTGGTACAGGATTTTTTCGAGGGGAAATTTAAGTAATTTATAGAAATTAAACTTTCTTTTTGAAACTTGTATCGGTTTATGTTGATAACAAGCTATTTTTAGAATGCTAAGGTTTCGAAATTAATTATGTTGGAATGTATCAGGTAAAAATTTACCTGGAATCCATAGTTTGAATTTTACATATGTATGAGTCCAGCTTTTGTATGATATCAGTTTTCAACTATGATGACCGTTATTGCTCGCTGTTTAGTAGTTTAGTGCCATTGACGATTACATCTGATGATTTGAAAATGTTTTATTTTTGCATGATATACAATTACATTTAATTGCTTGCGCATTGTTATCCTTCTGTGCTGCGTGTTAAGTTTCTCAGACTTAGCTGGAACTGAAAAAAAGCAACAACAAAAATTGTAATGTAGATATCAAACCAACAACAAAAACTGTAATGTAGATATCAAACCAGGATTTTTCAAGCTGCTCCAGTCTCACGTGCTGTTCTTAGTACGTATATGTTTAAAATAAACCACTTTTCAATGCTTTAATATGATTTGAAATGAATTGGCTCTTACATTTTAAAAGTAGTTTTTTTCATGCGGCTGAACAATGAGATCATGAATATACGTTTTGTATAATGTATGGATTATTAAGAAGGATAAATATGTATCAATCGATCGGAATGTCAGATATGTATGATACTACGCTTTGCTTTAATGTAGAAAAGTCCGTACTATGATCTATAAATAGATTTTGACAGGACAAATATGAATAATATATAGAGCTATCCACATATATGCATTTGTACATGAATTTGTCATCAATCGACAATTCCTGGTGTTGTATAAGGTTGAAGTTCAGAGCTACTGCATTTACATATATGTTTGTCGCTGATTCTTGAAAGTGACAGTGCATGCCATTGGCAGTTGTTTGTTTGTTTCCAAATGGAAAAATAAAATGTCACATTCTACATCATCTTAATAAATGAAGGATACTAATTACTTAAACTTATCTTTGACAGTATTTTGAAAGCAATCTGAAAACATGATACGTCGTATTGTGCGATAGCCTTAACCTTTATGAAGAAGATATAGATAATGTGATTTTAGATTGATATATATATATTGATTATACAATGAAATTGAAAATTATTTATTACTGAATGGCTAAGCATATAGAATGAATTTCTATAAGGCATTAGAGTTGATTCCAAGATGTTGATTCCTATAATATATCGTGTCTTTGGTGTTTCTACCATGTTGGACTGAGATAGTAGAATGTGTTTTGTATACTCTGTAATGTATAACGGTATAAGTCGATGTAAATATAATGTGTATATATTTATTTGCTCACTGATAGAAGATGGCGTATAACGTCTGTCGTTTGTTCATTTCCTATTTTTTTTTAAATCTTCTTGTCAAGAACCGGACGGATATAACAAACCCCAATCAAACTGTTGTCAGAGGGGGGCTTACCGAGGAAAGGTAGGCCGTGAAGATTGGCGGAATTCTAAGGTTTAAGTAGTACAGAGTTGTTCTTGAAGAAAAGTAACTGCCATGTGGCCTTTTTAATAGTGTTATATACATACATATATATATATATATGATGTATTGTTGATACTAGATATAACGGGAACTAGAATGAGTTACTTTATAGGAGCTATAGCATTCATATATCCTTACATGATTTGAGGGGTCATGGGAAATATGAAATAGATACTCAACGGTGTTGAAAGTGATGTTGGCAATACCAGCTTTGGCCGAATATATATATATATTGTCAGGGGTAGTAAATAATCAAAAGAAATGAATGAATAGTGTTTTTTTGGAATACACCGAATTAAACAATTAAATGTTTCATCTCTTCTTCAGTATGATGTTACTGTATATTGAGGTAACAGCTTTGTTAAGTTATATGTTGGTACGTTGTAAGTAAGGTCTGTCCAGTTTGATGTTATCCAATATCATTACCAGAGGAGCGATGTCGGCGCAGAGAGCGTCTTGTTGCAATATACCATTTGTTTCTGTTGTACAAATCGATGAAATAAATATTAATAAAATAACATTTGTTTGTTTTAACAAAAACATGTAGAACTATTCATCAACTTATCATTTGTTTGTTCTTTTCTATCGTTATCATTTCACTTATTTTCCTTATACATCAATAGTCATAGTTCTGTATGAGGTACCACGTTGATCAGTCATAGTTCTGTAAGAGGTACCATATCAGTCATAGTTCTGTATGAGGTACCACGTCGATCAGTCATAGTTCTGTATGAGGTACCACGTCGATCAGTCATAGTTCTGTATGAGGTACCACGTCGATCAGTCATAGTTCTGTATGAGGTACCACGTCGATCAGTCATAGTTCTGTATGAGGTACCACGTTGGTCTCCTCAAACACCCCTACAGTGGGAAACAGCAGCACTCAACAAATATATATTTTTAGAATTTAGGCTACCCTCTTCAAGTAGGATACAAAATGGTATCGTACAATAGTATGTAAATTCGTGTATCTTTTCATACATTCAAAAAATAAGATATAATCAGCTTTGAAAAGAATTTGAGGATCGGCCAGAATGAATAAAACTACAAATTAATTTTGAAAACCGAAAACTAACTATAACCAACAGTGAAAAATCTTGTATCAAATTTTGAAATCATCAATTTCGTTTAACATATGACCTCAAGATACAGGTACGTTTTTGATATCATTGAAATAGTCAACATTGTTGAGTTGTTTACCTACAAGTAATGCGCGTGAGGCAAATGGGACAAACAGCGTGTTATATTCCTGGTTAGGGACTTTGTTAACATGGCCAGTTTTAGTAGATATCGAATTCAGTCAAAGGTGTAAAATGTACATTTAAAACAGATTTCCATTAAAGGGTTCCCCCTGATCGTGTATTTAGTTTCCGGCCTATATATTGAAACCAAGCTTAAAGTTGGTAAGTACTTTAACAACATTTGAGGGGGATTGTTACATGAAATTGATACACTGTTGAATTTAATGATAACAATGACAGAAAACAATATCTTCTGTATATAGCAAAAAAGCACATTTGACCATATTCGAATTACAAATATTTATAAATTTGAAATGCATGTACAGAACAGTAGGTGCATTTACGTATATAAAATCACTGATTAATGGACCGCTTTTCTATAGTTAGCTTTGAAGGGTGTCAAGTGTAACAGTTATACACAAACACAGGAAATTAAATCATATTGAAATGGTTTTTTTCCTTTAATTTGATACACTACCCACGTTAATTATGCCGGGAAATGCAGTCTTTGGCCACACCGGGGTTGGTTGGCTGGCTGTTACTGCTTATCAACACATAACGGTCATTACGGACAATGCCGAATTAAATGGGGCCAACTTAGGGGGAATTGTAAAGAGTCATTTACCTTTAACAAAGCGTTCACACAGACATGATAGGCCTCCAAGTCCGCGACATCGACATCGATCCATGGTAGTTCGTTGATATGTCAAAGGTTAAGGAGAGAACCGACAGACTTACGCTAAACCCAAAGGTCAAAAATGAGGCAGTAGTCAGGAAACCACCAGGAAGAAAGAACTGTAAAATGTGTAGATAGAAGAGAACAGAGGTAGGTCTCGAATATAGCGTCTCATCCTTGTAATCTAACGTCCACGCAACGGCAAGGGTCAAATGAGGAAAGGTACCAAGAAGACTTTAACAGAAAACAGATAGAGAAAGAAAGTAGATAAAGGGAAAACAAACTCAGAAGAGGAAATAAAGATATTAAGTGTTGCCATCGGAACAGCAGATCTATTTTGGTCTCTTCAACGTCCCCATAATAGAAGACATGGGAGAAAACCACGATTCTTCAGGGGGCACTTTATGGCGCATCCTACGATCACCATGCAGTACGATACAGATCCGTGAATTTACAGTGTTTACGTTAGTGGATCACCGGATGTGAAGTAATGTTATTTTCGTCACGATGGGCCACCGGATATGAATTGACAGTTTTACGTTAGTTGGTCAAAAGATGTGAGCTAATGAGACACCGGATGTGGGTAGTCCATTTTACGTAAGTGAGTCACCGGATGTAGATTAATATTATTTACGTCAATGGATCACGGTATTTGGGATAATACTCTGTACGTCCGTGGATCACCGGATGAGGATGGATACTCGTTACGTCAAAGTGGGTCAACGGAAGTGGGTTATTGCCAGTTACATTTAAGCAGGTCCCCGGATGTGGGTTATTACAATTTACGTCAGTGGGTCATCGGATGTGGACTAATACTCGTTACGTCAAAGTGGGTCAACAGAAGTGGGTTTTTACGCGTGACGTCAATGTCGGTCATCGAATGTGGCTAATTACTATTTACGTAAGTGTGTCAATGTGGATCAATCCTAGTTACCTGAAAGTGGATCATCTGATGCACGTTGATATTCGTTATGTCAAAGTGGGTCAACAGAGATGGGTTTTTGCCCGTTACATCTTCATTACACAAAATCAGGCAAGAATACGGTTAATTTTCGATACGCGAAGGTGGGACATCCGAGAATTGGGTAAATATGCATTATGTCGCTTTCGCGGTATAAAAGTGATTTATATGAATTTAGGTTAAATAATGTGATAGGGATAAGTTAATTATACTTACGTTACAATGACGTACCGACAGAGGGATGCTATTTCTTATCTCTCAGGTGAAGCATAAAATACATGTTAATAGTTCTATATGTATTGGTAAATACGTTCTACAATGAGGAACGAAAAGCTGGCTGGGTTGACACCGCCAATTCAGTTTCATCAACATGCAAAATGGAAAATATACAAAGAGAAATATTAAGTTATATTCGTTTTATGGACACCACACACACACACATCTTATCAATCTAGACCCCCGTTTAGTACCTCCGTATCAGGAGAGTTACACAAAGGGGAGTAACTACATACTGTTGTGATGCTGTGCTGGCTGACAAGTGAGTAGAATCGTCATGATCGAATCATCAGATAAAATGATTAATACGTTGGAGATATTGCGTGCCAATGGAACCTCGCCCTGCCTCTCTCGCGGCCTACATCAGAAATGTCAACCGCCCAATAAAACATACATTGTTGCATGAGTTAACCCCGTGTAACGAGATCTGCGGCGAGATTTGATATGTATACGATACATGTAACACCTGTCGTTGAGACACTAGCCCATTACTATATGTTAGATACAGGATGGCACAACTGCATTTAGTGTGTACGCGTTCCTACGTATAATGCAATTGTTATAAAAGTTATTTAAGAAATAATTAACGATGATTCGTGTATTGTTGCAGGATATACAACGAGGACGAGGATATTTTGCAATTAAATTAATAACGAAGGCTGCAGGCCTGAGTTATTAATTAAAATTGCAAAATATCCGAGTCCGAGTTGTATATCCTGCAACAATACACGAGTCAAAGTTGATTATTTCTATTCTACCATGTACTGTTTAGTTATGAGATCGACCTCTTTCTAATAGAAAAACAGCAAAGAAACCCCGGGAAAACCTTGTAATTTATTTCCTGAGTATTGCATTATTTGTTGATGAAATATACAGGCAATACAGTACTACGATCAAGAGTATCTATCATATGGCATTGATTTTGAAAATAAAAAAAAAGGATAAAAAAAAGAAAAAAAAGAAAAAAAAAGAAAAAAAAGGGGGGCCTCCGTAGGATTGGAACTCGCGTCGTGATAAAAGTTTATTGAAAGACTAACCCATTAGCCACTCGGATATAGTAACCTTTTATAAAATGGGTGAATATTAGATATATAAAATTGTAACAGTCGTGACTCACGACCGTGTATTATTGGCACGAGCGTGGGTTATTGGAAAATAATACATGGTTTTAAACCAATCAAAACTGGCGTTGCATAGCAAACATGGTAGAATTCCCATTAACGATTTATAAATATAAAACTGTTATATTTTACCTTAACATAAACATTTTCAAATTTGAAAATATATAATGACATGCTATAGATTGCAAATAGAATGATGATCGGCTATGATAACATTTTAGGTCAATGAGACGCTTGACAATAACATGCATGTGATAACGCCATTGAATGCGCAGGTATAGAAGCATTTCTTATATGAATTCCATATGAGGTTTTTTTTACATTAAAGCCACATACTCACGAAGAAACAAATATCAATGTTTACATTTTGAGCTTTTTACAGTTTTTGGACTTGATACAGACCTAACAGATTATCGTGAATCAGAAACTGAAAGAGAATGTGTATTTATGAAAGTATACGGGGAATTCCCAAAAATAATAGCTGTGGCTGCCGGACCAAGTTTCTCTGAAATAAGTCCCACAATGCAACGGCGGGTTTTACAGTCCATACAAAATGGCGGAACGCCGCAAGCGTGGAACTGCGAAAACGCAGACAGATTCTGCAAAAAAAAAAGACACAAAAGTGTGTGGAATCGGCAAAACCCGAGTATTTCCTTAGGAAAGGAAACGATTCGTTGGAACTTAACGAGAGAAGAAAAAGGAATATACTCGAATTTCGATTTTTCCGGACGTCTATTGGATTGCTGGTTAGCTATTGAATATTGTCAACTTCACCGATCTAAGATTTTATCGATGTTTTGTTGTATGTATATTGCTACATTTTAAAATTAAGTATTTAAATGTAAACTATGTTTGTTTATTTTGTTCAGTTACCTGGGTTTTACGCGAATATTCTGTTAATATGTTTAAATTAAAGCATTATTAGGCAAAGTTCACGTATGCTCGATATGTAAACAACGGCCATGTGTGTAGTTTATGTGCAGTGCACGTTGATATAGCCTCGTTCTCGGCTCCATGACAAATCTCGCTATAAATATAAATGCGTCGAGTTATTTTTATACACTGATGTCTCAAGGACTCCCCCGGTCAAGCGTCCATACCAGTGGTCGAGCATCTTGGATTGCCATTAATACACGTGTGCAACTAAAGTTTAGGTTGTTCGGGAGTATGTGGCTTTAAGCGTGTCCTGCGTCAGTGTTAATATATTCCCTGAGTAGTACATAGAATCAATAAATATGTGGACTTTTTTTTTTTTTTTCATGGTTGCATGAAAGGACACTGAAGGAACTGATGATAGTGCAGTACGGGGTTTCCGTTTTCGGTCTGTACGGGCATACGCATTTGCTTTGTTTTGATTGGGTAATTTAGACATGACCCAATGCCATTTTTGAAGTCTCGGTTGTCATAGTTAAAGGCTTGTTTGCTATCCACTACACCAAATGAACATCCAAATCTACGACTTTGGAGTTTTCTTACGTTCAATCCATACGACTATTCCTGTATTAGCGTTGTATGTAGTTAATACTTAACTTAAAATTGAAGATATGAATTTAGGTGTTAAATCAGTAACGCATTCTCGTGCAGTTTGTCAATGTATGGTTAAGTGTAGTTAAACATGCCATTAAGTCCACATTATCATATGATCAAAGTATAAATTCCATCATACAACACAGAAAGTCTCTTAAATTAAAGTTAAATAAATATAGTATAGTAAATATGTAGCAATGTTGTAACCGCCATTACTTATATTTGTAATTATGTTGGACTTAAAACACGGCTCAGACGAAAAATCCGATTTTTTATGAAAATTTAATACATACATTTACTTCAATCAAAACTACATAGTACTTTGTAGTATAGAACATTAAGCTTATGTACCATTAGGAATTTAAAGTCTCTCCACGTACAGGTTCAACAAATCACCAATGACGTAATAAAACATCCTCGGGTGCCAAACCTTTAATCGATGATCTTTGATGAGAAATCCTTAAATGATTGAAAGGAAATACTATTCAGATCCCGACATTTCTGTCTGCTTTATGTTTAAAGAAAAGCCTTTCGTACCCTCTCCAATCCAGATTTGATAAACAGCGCTGTTGGAATATCATATTTCATTCCGTTTCTATGAGGTATTATTACACGGGATGGCCAGAGTGTCCGGAATGTCCACGGAGGGTACCGAGGACAGAGCACAAATGTTGAATTATCACCTAGACAGTTCAGACAAACCCTTAATTAATGCATGAATGATATATCTCAAGGAACACCTGTTGTGTGAACAGTTTTTGGAGGGTGGTGGTGGACTGGGCTTTATATTTACCGTTTCTTAGATGGTTAGAATGTAACAATTTTATCTTTTTTTCTTCTTCTTCTTCTTCTTCTTCTTCTTCTTCTTCTTCTTCTTCTTCTTCTTCTTCTTCTTCTTCTTCTTCTTTTATAATAAATGTCATTATTCCCGTAATTGAAGATTGTAAAATAAAATTCAATTCGTATATTTGTTTTTGTCTCCCCCTCTTCTTCTTTATTCAAAAACAGGAAAAAACCTTTGAACTGAATTTCGTACGACGAGTAAGCAACACGAAATATTAAAAAAAAAGATGCAATAAGGTTTTATTGAAAAATTAACATTTACCTGTGAAATGAAGAAGTTGAACGGGTTATATTTGTCATCAGTGTTTACGAATGGGTCATAGGGTTAAAAGGAACACATATTTTCACGTACATCCATCTTGATGCTACAGTGTGTATTTACCTGCGTTAATTACAGGTGCGCGATGTACCTGGAGCCTGCTGCTTCGGCCATTGTTGTTCACAGGTATCCCCTACCCGCCTGTTCGATCGAACTTGAGAGCTCAAATAACTAATAGAAGATCAAAGCGACAAAGATTAGCTATTAGAGCAACATTTCATTCGGTGTAGAATTTCTTAAGGAGTAAATTGACACGAAATCGGACGTACAAAGTTAAAAATCCCGGCGAGGGTTCGACATGAAAAATTGTTATTAGCCATTCATGGCTAGTGACGTTATCATTAAGGACTATTTTTCTCACAGGTACATACCATGTATACCGGTGTTTGTCTATTGTCTAAGGTCTGGTTCATTCCAAGGGTAACATAATGCAATGCTTCCTTATAAATAGCATACATACATGTAGGAGTAGTCGGTACGACGACCCGGAGAGATTGACATGTACGAGCAAGGACCACACAATTTTCCACCTTGCGGTATACCACTTAATTGGACTAATTTCATACCTGATGGTCACCTATAGAAAAGGGGGCTGGTTGCATGGGCGTTATCCCGTCTGATAAGACTCGCACCTTCGTCGTCGAAGTTAAGGGGTCACACAGGATGTTTGGCTCTCTGATTCAGCATAAAACATTATCGTTCAAATCTTACAACAACTTATATAAAATTTACACGATTTGGGACTCTCTAACGCGTGTAGATTGTGAGACAGTAACCGGTAGTAATCAAGAGAAAGTCCGCACCTTCGTAACTCTTCAGACATACAATGTACGTCCCTGTCAAAGACGTTACAGTTATTCTCATTATCTGTAGCTGTGGTTTCTGTAACTAAATGTTTTAAAACGGTCCAAATCCCATCTACCTGCTTTCACGTGCCAGGTGCCCGAGTATCAGAGGGAACACATTTATGATGTATAAAACAGCAGGGACAATGCTAAACCGATACAGGTTATCGGGGGGAAAGATATCTATAGGTCATTAACTTTTGTACTCAAATTTTAAGATGTTACTATATTTGTTATAAAAACACAGTTTAATGAAAGATGTACATTTAATGTGGAAGACACTGACGTCATCAACAAATCTCTAAAATGTGAATCATAACAAGTGTAAAGTGTGTTAGTAACCTTAGTTTCAGACACAAGTAAAACGTTTTCACAGACACCATACAGACACAAGTCACAGTAGTCACAGACACAAGTAACAGCTGTCACAGACCCAATACAGACACAAGTCACAGTAGTCACAGACCCAATACAGACACAAGTCACAGTAGTCACAGACACCATACAGACACAAGGAACAGTAGTCACAGACACCATACAGACACAAGTAACATTAGTCACAGACACAAGTAACAGCTGTCACAGACACCAGTTACAGTAGTCACAGACCCAATACAGACATAAGTAACAGTAGTCACAGACACCATACAGACACAAGTAACAGTAGTCACAGACACCATAAAGACACAAGTAACAGTAGTCACAGACCAAAGTCACAGTAGTCACAGACACCATACAGACAAAAGTCACAGTAGTCACAGACACCATACAGACACAAGTAACAGTAGTCACAGACACCGTACAGACACAAGTAAAAGTAGTCACAGACCAAAGTCACAGTAGTCACAGACACCATACAGACAAAAGTCACAGTAGTCACAGACACCATACAGACAAAAGTCACAGTAGTCACAGACACCATACAGACACAAGTAACAGTAGTCACACACACCATACAGACACAAGTAACAGTAGTCACAGACACCATACAGACACAAGTCACAGTAGTCACAGACACAAGTCACAGTAGTCACGGACACCATACAGACACAAGTAACAGTAGTCACAGACACCATACAGACAAAAGTCACAGTAGTCACAGACACCATACAGACACAAGTCACAGTAGTCACAGACACTATACAGACACAAGTCACAGTAGTCACAGACCAAAGTCACAGTAGTCACAGACACCATACAGACACAAGTAACAGTAGTCACAGACACGATACAGACACAAGTCACAGTAGTCACAGACACAAGTCACAGTAATCACAGACACAAGTCACAGTAGTCACAGACACCATACAGACACAAGTAACAGTAGTCACAGACACCATACAGACAAAAGTCACATTAGTTACAGACACCATACAGACATAGGTAACAGTAGTCACAGACAAAGTCAGAGTAGTCACAGACACAAGTCACAGTAGTCACAGACACAAGTAAAAGTAGACACAGACACAAGTCACAGTAGTCACAGACACCATACAGACACAAGTAACAGTAGTCACAGACAACATACAGACAAAAGTCACAGTAGTCACAGACACCATACAGACAAAAGTCACAGTAGTCACAGACACAAGTCACAGTAATCACAGACACCACACAGACAAAAGTCACAGTAATCACAGACACCATACAGACAAAAGTCACAGTAGTCACAGACACCATACAGACACAAGTAACAGTAGTCACACACACCATACAGACAAAAGTAACAGTAGTCACACACACCATACAGACACAAGTAACAGTAGTCACAGACCCAATACCGACAAAAGTCACAGTAGTCACAGACACAAGTCACAGTAATCACAGACACAAGTAACAGTAGTCACAGACACCATACAGACACAAGTCACAGTAGTCACAGACACCATACAGACAAAAGTCACAGTAGTCACAGACACAAGTCATAGTAGTCACAGACACCATACAGACACAAGTAACAGTAGTCACAGACACCATACAGACACAAGTCACAGTAGTCACAGACACCATACAGACACAAGTAAGAGTAGTCACAGACACTATACAGACAAAAGTCACAGTAGTCACAGACACAGTCACATATCACAGACACATACAGTACAACAGACCACCAATACAGACACAAGTCACAGTAGTCACGAACATCGAAGAGTCACCAAGTCACAGGTCACACCATAAACAAGTACAGTAGTCCACAGACACCATACAGACAAAGTCACAGTAGTCACAGACACCTACAGACAAGTCACGTACAGACATACAGACACAAAGTCACAGTAGTCACAGACACCATACAGACACAAGTAACAGTAGTCACAGACACCATACAGACACAAGTCACAGTAGTCACAGACACCATACAGACACAAGTCACAGTAGTCACAGACACCATACAGACACAAGTAACAGTAGTCACAGACACCATACAGACACAAGTAACAGTAGTCACAGACACCATACAGACACAAGTAAACTAGTAACACAAGTCACATAGTACAGACACCATACAGACAAAAGTAACAGTAGTCACAGACACCATACAGACAAAGTAACAGTAGTCCAGACACCAACAGACAAGTCAAGTAACAGACCAATACAGTCACAACACATACAACAAAGTAACAGTATCACAGACCCATACAGACACAAAGTCACGTAGTCACAGCCCATACAGACAAGTAACAGTAGTCCACAGACACCATACAGACAAAGTAACATAGTCACAGACACCATACAGACAAGAAGTATCACATCCAAGTCACAGTAGTCACGGACACCATACAGACACAAGTAACAGTAGTCACAAACACCATACAGACAAAAGTCACAGTAGTCACAGACACCATACAGACACAAGTAACAGTAGTCACAGACACCATACAGACAAAGTCACAGTAGTCACAGAGACCATACAGAAACAAGTAACAGTAGTCACAGACACCATACAGACACAAGTCACAGTAGTCACAGACACAAGTCACAGTAATCACAGACAAAAGTAACAGTAGTCACAGACACCATACAGACACAAACAGTAGTCACAGTACCATCGACAAAGTCACAGTAGTCACAGACACCAGTACAGACACAAGTCACAGTAGTCACAGACACCATACAGAACCAACAAAGTACAGTAGTCACAGACAATCAGTAACGTAAAAGTAGTCCAACCATACAGACAAAGTAACAGTAGTCACAGACAACAGTACGACAAATACAGTATCACAGACACATACAGACAAAGTACAGTATCACGCACAGACACACAGTACACAAGTAAGTAGTCACAGACACCATACAGACAAAGTCACGTAGTCACAGACACCATACAGACACAAGTAACAGTAGTCACAGACCAATACAGACAAAAGTCACAGTAGTCACAGACACCATACATACACAAGCAAGAGTAGTCACAGACACCATACAGACACAAGTAACAGTAGTCACAGACACCATACAGACAAAGTCAGAGTCCAACACATACAGCACAAGTAAATAGTCACAGACACCTACAGACACAGTACAGTATCACAGACCCTACAGACAAAGTCACAGTAGTCACAGACACCATACAGACAAAAGTCACAGTAGTCACAGACACAAGTCATAGTAGTCACAGACACCAAGTAACAGTAGTCAAACCTACAGACACAAACAGTAGTCACAGAACGTAGACAACAAGTCACAGTAGTCACAGACACCATACAGACCAAAGTAACAGTAGCCGACAATACAGACACAAGTCAACATCAGTCACAAGTACAGCCAACAGACAAGTAACAGTAGTCACAGACAAACAGTCAGGTACACAGACACAAGTCACAGTAGTCACAGACACATAAACAGTACGAGCCAACAAGTAACAGTAGTCACAGACCCATACGACAAGTAACAGTAGTCACGACACATAAGACAAAGTCACAGTAGTCACAGACACATACAGACACAAGTACAGTTCACAGACACAACGCAAACAGTAGTCACAGAAAACACCATACAGACACAAGTCACAGTAGTCACGACACCATCAGAAAATAACAGTAGTCACAGACACCATACAGACAAAGTAACAGTAGTCACAGACACCATACAGACACAAGTCACAGTAGTCACAGACAACCAGTAACAGACAAAAGCAAAGTACAGTATCACAGACAATCGACATTACAGACCAAAACACTCAATACAGTATACAGACACAAGTCACAGTAGTCACAGACACCATACAGACACAAGTAACAGTAGTCACAGACACCATATCAGACACACAGTCAACAGTAGTCACAGACACCATACAGACAACATACGTCACAGACACAAGAAGTCACAGTATCACAGACATCAAGTAACAGTAGTCACAGACACAAACCGACAACAAGTCACAGTAGTCAAGACACATACAGACAAAAGTCACATAGTCAGACAAAGTCATTAGCACGAAACATACAGACACATAGAAACAGTAGTCACAGACACCATAAGACACAAGTAAGTCAAGACATACACAAAGTACAGTAGTCACGCCCACACACAAGTACAGTAGTCAAGACCCATACAGACACAAGTCACAGTAGTCACAGACAACATACAGACACAAGTAACAGTAGTCACAGACACCATACAGACACAAGTCACAGTAGTCACAGACACCATACAGACAAAAGTCACAGTAGTCACAGACACCATACAGACAAAAGTCACAGTAGTCACAGACACCATACAGACACAAGTAACAGTAGTCACAGACACCATACAGACAAAGTCACAGTAGTCACAGACACCATACAGACACAAGTAACAGTAGTCACAGACACCATACAGACACAAGTAACAGTAGTCACAGACACCATACAGACACAAGTAACAGTAGTCACAGACACCTCGAAAGTACAGTACACAAGTCACCAAGTAGTCACAGACACCATACAGACAAAGTAACAGTAGTCACAGACACCATACAGACAAAGTCACAGTAGTCACAGACACCATACAGACACAAGTAACAGTAGTCACAGACACCATACAGACAAAGTCACAGTAGTCACAGACAACACAAGTACAGACAGCCATACAGAAAAGTACAGTGTCCAACAGACAGGTATCACGACAGACAATACGACACAAAGTACAGTAGTCACACACCAACGACAAGAAAGTATCCAGACACGCTACAGACACAAAGTACAGTAGTCACAGACACATACAGAACACCATCACAGTAGTCACAACAAAGTACAGTAGTCAACAGACACCATACACAGACACAAGTACAGTAGTCACAGACAATACAGACAAGTCACAGTAGTCACAGACACAAGTCACATTAGTTACAGACACCATACAGTCACACAAGTAACAGTAGTCACAGACACCATACAGACACAAGTAACAGTAGTCACAGACACTATACAGACAAAAGTCACAGACAAAGTCACTAGTACGACCCATACAGACAGAACAGTAGTCACCGACACCATACAGTCACAAGTAAGAGTAGTCACAGACACCAAGTCACAGTAGTCACAGACACCATACAGACACAAGTAACAGTAGTCACAGACACCATACAGACAAAGTCACAGTAGTCACAGACACCATACAGACCAAGAACATAGTCCAGACAAGACAAGTCACAGTATCACAGACCATCAACAGACAGACAATTACAGTAGTCACAGACACCATACAGACACAAGTCACAGTAGTCACAGACACACAATACAGACACAAGTAACAGTAGTCACAGACACAATACAGACACAAGTAACAGTAGTCACAGACACCATACAGACAACAAGTAACAGTAGTCACACGACCGCAATACAGACACAAGTCACAGTAGTCACAGACACCATACAGACACAAGTCACAGTAGTCACGACCATACAGACACAAGTAACAGTAGTCACAGACACAAGTCACAGTAGTCACAGACACCAGTACAGACACAAGTAACAGTAGTCACCGACCCAATACAGACACAAGTTAACAGTAAGTCACGGACACCATACCAGACACAAGTCACAGTAGTCACAGACACCATACAGACACAAGTTAACATTAGTCACAGGACACCATACAGACACAAGTAACAGTAGTCACAGACAACCATTACAGACACAAGTAACAGTAGTCACAGGACCCAATCCAGACACAAGTCACAGTAGTCACAGACACCATACAGACACAAGTAACATTAGTCACAACACCATACAGACAAAGTACTAGTAGTCACAGAACACCATACAGACACAAGTCACAGTAGTCACGACACATACAGACACAGTCACAGTGTACAGACCAAACGTCACAGTAGTCACAGGACACCATACAGACACAAGTAACAGTAGTCCACAAACACCGATACAGACACAAGTCCACGGTAAGTCACAGACACCATACAGACACAAGTCACAGTAGTCACAGACACCATACAGACACAAGTAACAGTAGTCACAGACACAAGTCACAGTAGTCACAGACACCATACAGACAAAAGTCACAGTAATCACAGACACCATACAGACAAAAGTCACAGTAGTCACAGACACCATACAGACACAAGTAACAGTAGTCACACACACCATACAGACAAAAGTAACAGTAGTCACAGACACCATACAGACACAAGTAAACAGTAGTCACAGACCCAATACCGACAAAAGTCACAGTAGTCACAGACACAAGTCACAGTAATCACAGACACAAGTAACAGTAGTCACAGACACAATACAGACACAAGTCACAGTAGTCACAGACACCATACAGACAAAAGTCACAGTAGTCACAGACACAAGTCATAGTAGTCACAGACACCATACAGACAAAAGTAACAGTAGTCACATACACCATACAGACACAAGTAATAGTAGTCACAGACACCGTACAGACAAAAGTCACAGTAGTCACAGACACCATACAGACAAAAGTAACAGTATTCACAGACACAAGTCACAGTAGTCACGGACACCATACAGACACAAGTAGCAGTAGTCACAGACACCATACAGACAAAAGTCACAGTAGTCACAGACACCATACAGACACAAGTAACAGTAGTCACAGACCCAATACCGACAAAAGTCACAGTAGTCACAGACACAAGTCACAGTAATCACAGACACAAGTAACAGTAGTCACAGACACCATACAGACACAAGTCACAGTAGTCACAGACACAAGTCATAGTAGTCACAGACACCATACAGACAAAAGTAACAGTAGTCACATACACCATACAGACACAAGTAACAGTAGTCACAGACACCGTACAGACAAAAGTCACAGTAGTCACAGACACCATACAGACAAAAGTCACAGTAGTCACAGACACAAGTCACAGTAGTCACAGACACCATACAGACACAAGTAACAGTAGTCACAGACCCAATACAGACACAAGTCACAGTAGTCACAGACACCATACAGACACAAGTAAGAGTAGTTACAGACATAAGTAACAGTAGTCACAGACACCAAACAGACACAAGTAACAGTAGTCACAGACACCATACAGACAAAAGTCACATTAGTTACAGACACCATACAGACATAGGTAACAGTAGTCACAGACAAAAGTCACAGTAGTCACAGACACAAGTCACAGTAGTCACAGACACAAGTAACAGTAGTTACAAACACAAGTCACAGTAGTCACAGACACCATACAGACACAAGTAACAGTAGTCACAGACAACATACAGACAAAAGTCACAGTAGTCACAGACACCATACAGACAAAAGTCACAGTAGTCACAGACACAAGTCACAGTAATCACAGACACAAGTAACAGTAGTCACAGACACCATACAGACACAAGTAACAGTAGTCACAGACACCATACAGACACAAGTAACAGTAGTCACAGACCCAATACAGACACAAGTCACAGTAGTCACAGACACCATACATACACAAGCAAGAGTAGTCACAGACACTATACAGACGAAAGTCACAGTAATCACAGATCCAAGTCACAGTAGTCACAGATACCATACAGACACAAATAACAGTAGTCACAGACACCATACAGACACAAGTCACAGTAGTCACAGACACAAGTCACATTAGTTACAGACACCATACAGACATAGGGAACAGTAGTCACAGACACCATACAGTCACAAGTAAGAGTAGTCACAGACACAAGTCACAGTAGTCACAGACACCATACAGACAAAAGTAACAGTAGTCACAGACACCATACAGACACAAGTAACAGTAGTCACAGACACCATACAGACACAAGTAACATTAGTCACAGACACCATAAAGACACAAGTAACAGTAGTCACAGACACCATACAGACACAAGTAACAGTAGTCACAGACCCAATACAGACACAAGTCACAGTAGTCACAGACACCATACAGACACAAGTAACATTAGTCACAGACACCATACAGACAAAAGTAACAGTAGTCACAGACACCATACAGACACAAGTAACAGTAGTCACAGACCCAATACAGACAAAGTCACAGTAGTCACAGACACCATACAGACACAAGTAACAGTAGTCACAAACACCATACAGACAAAAGTCACAGTAGTCACAGACACCATACAGACACAAGTCACAGTAGTCACAGACACTATACAGACACAAGTAACAGTAGTCACAGACCCATCGAACAGTACAGTAGTCACAGACACCATACAGACAACAAGTAACAGTAGTCACAAGACAAAGTAACGTATACAAGACAAAGCACAGTAGTCACGACCAAAGTCACAGAGTCACAGTCACAAGTAACTGTCACAGACACATAAGTCAGGCAGTAGTCACAGACACCATACAGACAAAGTAACAGTAGTCACAGACACCATACAACAAAGTACAAAGTCACGAACCTATACAGACACAGTCACAGTAAGCACAGACACGAAGTAACAGTAGTCACAGACACAACAAGTAACAGTATCACAGACTACGACAAGTCACAGTAGTCACAGACACCTACAGACACAAGTAACAGTAGTCACAGACACAAGTCAGTCACAGTAGTCACAGACACCATACAGACACAAGTACACAGATAGTCACAGACAATACATATCACAGATCACAAGTCACAGTAGTCACAGAACCATACAGACAAAAGTAACAGTAGTCACAGACACATACAGACCAGACAGTAGATCACAGACCAACACACAGTCACAAGTCACAGACATCAAGACAGACAGACACCATACAGACACAAGTCACAGTAGTCACAGACACATACAGTCACAGTAATAGTCACGACACAAAGTACAGTAGTCACAGACACCCATACAGACACAAGTAACAGTAGTCACAGACACCAAGTACGTAGACAGACACAAAGACATAGTACAACAGTACGTCACATACAGACACAAGTACAAGTAGTCACAGACACCAATAAGACATAACAGTAGTCACAGACACATACAGACACAAGTCACAGTAGTCACAGACACCATACAGACAAAGTCACAGTAGTCACAGACACAAGTCACAGTAGTCACAGACACCATACAGACAAAAGTAACAGTAGTCACAGACACCATACAGACACAAGTAACAGTAGTCACAGACACCGTACAGACAAAAGTCACAGTAGTCACAGACACCATACAGACACAAGTAACAGTAGTCACAGACAAAGTCACAGTAGTCACAGACACCATACAGACAAAAGTCACAGTAGTCACAGACACCATACAGACAAAAGTCACAGTAGTCACAGACACCATACAGACACAAGTAACAGTAGTCACAGACACTACAACACAATCACGTATCACAACACTAAGACCAACAGTAGCACAGACACAAGTCACAGTAGTCACAGACCCATCACAGACACAAGTACTACAGACACAGAAGTCACAGTATCACAGACACAACACAGACATATGAAACAGACACAACAAGTCACAGTAGTCCACACAGACAACAAGTCAAGTAGTCACAGACACCATACAGACAAAAGTAACAGTAGTCGACATCCCATACAGACCACAAGTAACAGTAGTCCACAGACACCTACAGACAAAGTACAGCAGTAGCACCATACAGACAAGTCACAAGTCACAGACAAAAGTCACAGTAATCACAGACACAAGTAACAGTAGTCACAGACACCATACAGACACAAGTAACAGTAGTCACAGACACCGATACAGACAAAGTCACAGTAGTCACAGACACCATACTACCACAACAAGTACCAGAGTACAGTTCACGACATAATACGACACAAGTACAGAGTCACAGACAACACCAAACAGACACAAGTCACGTAGTCACACGACACCATACAGACAAAAGTCACAGTAGTCACAGACACCACTACAGACACATAGTCACAGTAGTACACACTCAGACAAAAGTCACAGTAGTCACAGACACCATACAGACAGTAGTCACAGACCCATACAGACAACAAGTCACAGTAGTCACAGACACCATACAGACACAAGTAACAGTAGTCACAGACCCAATACAGACACAAGTCACAGTAGTCACAGACACCATACAGACACAAGTAACAGTAGTTACAGACATAAGTAACAGTAGTCACAGACACCAAACAGACACAAGTAACAGTAGTCACAGACACCATACAGACAAAAGTCACATTAGTTACAGACACCTATACAGACATAGGTAACAGTAGTCACAGACAAAAGACACAGTAGTCACAGACACAAGTCACAGTAGTCACAGACACAAGTAACAGTAGTCACAAACACAAGTCACAGTAGTCACAGACACCATACAGACACAAGTAACAGTAGTCACAGACAACATACAGACAAAAGTCACAGTAGTCACAGACACCATACAGACAAAAGTCACAGTAGTCACAGACACAAGTCACAGTAATCACAGACACAAGTAACAGTAGTCACAGACACCATACAGACACAAGTAACAGTAGTCACAGACACAAGTCATAGTAGTCACAGACACCATACAGACAAAAGTAACAGTAGTCACATACACCATACAGACACAAGTAACAGTAGTCACAGACACCGTACAGACAAAAGTCACAGTAGTCACAGACACCATACAGACAAAAGTCACAGTAGTCACAGACACAAGTCACAGTAGTCACAGACACCATACAGACACAAGTAACAGTAGTCACAGACCCAATACAGACACAAGTCACAGTAGTCCACAGACACCATACAGACACAAGTAAGAGTAGTTACAGACATAAGTAACAGTAAGTCACAGACACCAACAGACACAAGTAACAGTATCACAGACACCATACAGACAAAAGTCACATTAGTTACAGACACCATACAGACATAGGTAACAGTAGTCACAGACAAAAGTCACAGTAGTCACAGACACAAGTCACAGTAGTCACAGACACAAGTAACAGTAGTCACAGACACAAGTCACAGTAGTCACAGACACCATACAGACACAAGTAACATTAGTCACAGACACCATCCAGACAAAGTAACAGTAGTCACAGACACCATACAGACACAAGTAACAGTAGTCACAGACACCATACAGACACAAGTAACAGTAGACACAGACACCATACAGACACAAGTAACAGTAGTCACAGACACCATACAGACAAAAGTAACAGTAGTCACAGACACCATACAGACAAAAGTCACAGTAGTCACAGACACCATACAGACACAAGTAACATTAGTCACAGACACCATACAGACAAAAGTAACAGTAGTCACAGACACCATACAGACAAAACTCACAGTAGTCACAGACACCATACAGACACAAGTAACAGTAGTCACAGACACCATACAGACAAAAGTAACAGTAGACACAGACACCATACAGACAAAAGTCACAGTAGTCACAGACCCAATACAGACACAAGTCACAGTAGTCACAGACACCATACAGACACAAGTAATGGTAGTCACAGACACAAGTCACAGTAGTCACAGACACCATACAGACACAAGTAACAGTAGTCACAGACACCATACAGACACAAAGTAACAGTAGTCACAGACACCATACAGACACAAGTAACAGTAGTCACAGACACCATACAGACAAAAGTAACAGTAGTCACAGACACAAGTCACAGTAGTCACAGACACCATACAGACACAAGTAACAGTAGTCACAGACCCAATACAGACAAAGTCACAGTAGTCACAGACACCATACAGACACAAGTAACAGTAGTCACAGACACCATACAGACACAAGTAACAGTAGTCACAGACACCATACAGACACAAGTAACAGTAGTCACAGACACCATACAGACAAAAGTCACAGTAGTCACAGACACCATACAGACACAAGTAACAGTAGTCACAGACACTATACAGACACAAGTCACAGTAGTCACAGACACAAGTCACAGAATACAGACACAAGTAACAGTAGTCACAGACACCATACAGACACAAGTCACAGTAGTCACAGACACAAGTCATAGTAGTCACAGACACCATACAGACAAAAGTAACAGTAGTCACATACACCATACAGACACAAGTAACAGTATTCACAGACACCGTACAGACAAAAGTCACAGTAGTCACAGACACCATACAGACAAAAGTCACAGTAGTCACAGACACAAGTCACAGTAGTCACAGACACCATACAGACACAAGTAACAGTAGTCACAGACCCAATACAGACACAAGTCACAGTAGTCACAGACACCATACAGACACAAGTAACAGTAGTTACAGACATAAGTAACAGTAGTCACAGACACCAAACAGACACAAGTAACAGTAGTCACAGACACCATACAGACAAAAGTCACATTAGTTACAGACACCATACAGACATAGGTAACAGTAGTCACAGACAAAAGTCACAGTAGTCACAGACACAAGTCACAGTAGTCACAGACACAAGTAACAGTAGTCACAAACACAAGTCACAGTAGTCACAGACACCATACAGACACAAGTAACAGTAGTTACAGACAACATACAGACAAAAGTCACAGTAGTCACAGACACCATACAGACAAAAGTCACAGTAGTCACAGACACAAGTCACAGTAATCACAGACACAAGTAACAGTAGTGACAGACACCATACAGACACAAGTAACAGTAGTCACAGACACCATACAGACACAAGTAACAGTAGTCACAGACCCAATACAGACACAAGTCACAGTAGTCACAGACACCATACATACACAAGCAAGAGTAGTCACAGACACTATACAGACGAAAGTCACAGTAATCACAGATCCAAGTCACAGTAGTCACAGATACCATACAGACACAAATAACAGTAGTCACAGACACCATACAGACACAAGTCACAGTAGTCACAGACACAAGTCACATTAGTTACAGACACCATACAGACATAGGGAACAGTAGTCACAGACACCATACAGACACAAGTAACAGTAGTCACAGACACTATACAGACAAAAGTCACAGTAGTCACAGACACCATACAGACATCAGTAACAGTAGTCACAAACACCATACAGACACAAGTAACATTAGTCACAGACACCATAAAGACACAAGTCAAGGTAGTCACAGACACAAGTAACAGTAGTCACAGACACCGTACAGACACAAGTAACAGTAGTCACAGACACCGTACAGACAAAAGTCACAGTAGTCACAGACACCATACAGACACAAGTAACAGTAGTCACAGACACCATACAGACACAAGTAACAGTAGTCACAGACCAAAGTCACAGTAGTCACAGACACCATACAGACACCATACAGACAAAAGTCACAGTAGTCACAGACAAAAGTCATAGTAGTCACAGACACCATACAGACAAAGTAACAGTAGTCACATACACCATACAGACAACACAAGTAACAGTAGTCACAGACACCGTACAGACACAAGTAACAGTAGTCACAGACACCATACAGACAAAAGTAACAGTAGTCACAGACACTATACAGACACAAGTCACAGTAGTCACAGACCAAAGTAACAGTAGTCACAGACCCAATACAGACAAAAGTAACAGTAGTTACAGACACCATACAGACACAAGTAACAGTAGTCACAGACACCGTACAGACACAAGTAACAGTAGTCACAGACCAAAGTCACAGTAGTCACAGACACCATACAGACAAAAGTCACAGTAGTCACAGACACCATACAGACAAAAGTCACAGTAGTCACAGACACCATACAGACAAAAGTCACAGTAGTCACAGACACAAGTCATAGTAGTCACAGACACCATACAGACAAAAGTAACAGTAGTCACATACACCATACAGACAAAAGTTACAGTAGTCACAGACACAAGTCACAGTAGTCACAGACACCATACCGACACAAGTCACAGTAGTCACAGACACCATACAGACACAAGTAACAGTAGTCACATACACCATACAGACAAAAGTCACAGTAGTGTGACCACTTTAGGTCACAAGACGCAGCAGACACTTAATAAGGCCACTAACTCAATGTTGATTTGAAATACCAATCTATGTTAGTAAGTCCCATTATATGATTTACTTCGATATTTACTTGATGTAATAACATACATATTCAATTCGTATTGATTGTATATATACAATATAAAATCTGGCACTATGATTATATCAGGGTATCAGGTCGTTCATCACTGCGCTGTCGAAACATCCTTTTTTTGATGACTACATGGGGTAGTGGTGTAAGCTGCAGATATTTCAGACTAGATCATAAGGTGCCGTAGATCGTGAATTCGAGGCTCGGTCAGGGCACGAGCCACCAAAGTGTCTTCTGTCATCATTTGCCGGGCGCTTGTGAGAGGGTGCTAATGTGGAATTCGTTGTTCTAAGTTTGTATACTATAAATGTAGATATGAAAATGAAATATTTTATTGCAGTATTTAGGCTTATTATTTCCGAATACATTACTTCCCATTGCAGATTTTTCAATATGGCTTTGTCCTTTTCAATGATTTGATCTATCAGAGTTACTTCCCTTCGTCTCACTTGTCAGTGATAAGTGATAGCCTGATAGCTGATTAGGGCCGAGAATGCTAAATATGACGCATTGGTGCAGTGGTTCTGCGAGAATTTAAAAACGATATACAAAAATGTAGAGGCTTCAAACTCTCACGAATGTATAGTTTATATGGATCCCCCCCCCCCCCCCCCCCCCCCCCCCCCCCCCCCCCCCCCCCCCCCCCCCCCCCTCCAATAGTTTCGTTACAATCAAAGTTAATGCAATATATTTTTTAAATCCTGTTGCTAAACCATTCCAGTTCTAAATTATCGTGCATACATCTGTGTCTGGAACTTGACTTATGGAACAGAGGGATCACGGAAAGCAAGGTTTATCATTTAAAAAAATCTTTATATTACGTAAATCAAATTATTTTTGTTTTGATTGGGATTCTTATTTGCCCTATTCAGTTTAGAACAATTGAAAACATCATGTCTTACCAAATCAGGTTAGAAAATGTTAATTGGGTGTTATTTGTTCATGCGATAAATAATCAACGCCTGCCAACAAGTTCTCAATTTGTGAAATATGGATCTGTATAGTTTGTATAGATTTATTGTACGAGAGTGATGTGATACGGAGTAGCTACGTAACTTGGTACGACCTGTATGGAAATGTACACGCCCAATCGATTTCAACATTTTTGTAATCGACCTTTTTTCAGATGAAAAAACTTAATCCAGATTTGTATGTGTCGGTGATACGAACATGTAAATCGATAATACACACCCCTTTAAATGTCATTTCAACACATAACATCGATTTCTTTTAATACGTGAATTAATCTAATGACATTGTGTATGATTATACTCCGATAATATCATTTGTGTCATACTGATGTACTAAGTAGGGTTGTACGTGTATGGTACTGCCACGCACGTGCTATTAAACTGTACAGCCTAATAGGATAGATTGAAACTGAGATTCCAGGCACGGAGACGTTACCCTGTCCAGGGAACTGTTATACTTCTGTATCTCGGAAGGAGTTATTTTCTAGCTAATCAGCGATAAGAGATAATCACAATATATAAACTATTACGATCGTGATCATGACGTATAATGGCGAATGAAATATATCAGGACAGCGTACATTATATGTAACATATAACCACAGGGACAAGTCTAGCCTTATATTAAACAATAACCAGAAATACCTATATATTAAGAAAACAATCGTCATGTAAATTCAGACCTATTTTTCGAACTTCTTTTTTCCATACAAAATCTCCTCCTGCCAACATAATTCAACTATCGATCTCTTCAGAAGACTTCAATATCTCGGTTCGTACACTTTTTATATACATATATACGCACGCGACAAAAACATTATGGGACACATGACCTTCATCATCTTCGCTAGCAAAGCCTTGACTAGGACGTTCGTGGAGTGTAACGTAATCAGAAGCCTTGACAAGGACATTCGTAGAGAGTAACGTAATCAGAAGCCTTGACTAGGACGTTCGTGGAGTGTAACGTAATCAGAAACCTTGACTAGGACGTTCGTGGAGTGTAACGTAATCAGAAGCCTTGACTAGGACGTTCGTGGAGTGTAACGTCATCAGAAACCTTGACTAGGACGTTCGTGGAGTGACGTAATCAGAAGCCTTGACTAGGACGTTCGTGGAGAGTAACGTAATCAGAAACCTTGACTAGGACGTTCGTGGAGAGTAACGTAATCAGAAGCCTTGACTAGGACGTTCGTGGAGTGTAACGTAATCAGAAACCTTGACTAGGACGTTCGTGGAGTGACGTAATCAGAAACCTTGACTAGGACGTTCGTGGAGTGTAACGTAATCAGAAACCTTGACTAGGACGTTCGTGGAGTGTAACGTAATCAGAAGCCTTGACTAGGACGTTCGTGGAGTGTAACGTAATCAGAAGCCAGGACTAGGACGTTCGTGGAGTGTAACGTCATCAGAAACCTTGACTAGGACGTTCGTGGAGTGACGTAATCAGAAACCTTGACTAGGACGTTCGTGGAGAGTAACGTAATCAGAAGCCTTGACTAGGACGTTCGTGGAGTGTAACGTAATCAGAAGCCTTGACTAGGACGTTCGTGGAGTGTAACGTAATCAGAAACCTTGACTAGGACGTTCGTGGAGTGTAACGTAATCAGAAACCTTGACTAGGACGTTCGTGGAGTGTAACGTAATCAGAAACCTTGACTAGGACGTTCGTGGAGTGTAACGTAATCAAAAGTATTGACTAGGACGTTCGTGGAGTGTAACGTAATCAGAAGCCTTGACTAGGACGTTCGTGGAGTGTAACGTAATCAGAAGCCTTGACTAGGACGTTCGTGGAGTGTAACGTAATCAGAAACCTTGACTAGGACGTTCGTGGAGTGTAACGTAATCAGAAGCCTTGACTAGGACGTTCGTGGAGTGTAACGTAATCAGAAGCCTTGACTAGGACGTTCGTGGAGTGTAACGTAATCAGAAGCCTTGACTAGGACGTTCGTGGAGTGTAACGTAATCAGAAGCCTTGACTAGGACGTTCGTGGAGTGTAACGTAATCAGAAGCCTTGACTAGGACGTTCGTGGAGAGTAACGTAATCAGAAGCCTTGACTAGGACGTTCGTGGAGTGTAACGTAATCAGAAACCTTGACTAGGACGTTCGTGGAGTGTAACGTAATCAGAAGCCTTGACTAGGACGTTCGTGGAGTGTAACGTAATCAGAAGCCTTGACTAGGACGTTCGTGGAGTGTAACGTAATCAGAAGCCTTGACTAGGACGTTCGTGGAGTGTAACGTAATCAGAACCTTGACTAGGACGTTCGTGGAGTGTAACGTAATCAGAAGCCTTGACTAGGACGTTCGTGGAGTGTAACGTAATCAGAAGCCTTGACTAGGACGTTCGTGGAGTGTAACGTAATCAGAAACCTTGACTAGGACGTTCGTGGAGTGTAACGTAATCAGAAGCCTTGACTAGGACGTTCGTGGAGCGTCGAAGTCAACAATGTCTTGTTTTGATGCAACGTCAATGTTAAAAACAAGGGTAAACAGGTTCAGAGAAAACATAATCATTCAGTCCTCGGGTTGAGATCCCCAATGACTTTTCCCCAATGGGATGAGATTCTGTAAATTTTGTGTCCCCGATACTTTCTTCTACTTTCTCTGTCAACAACACATAGTGCATATGTTACATTGTGTTAATAATTAGATATATTACGTAGTGACACAAATGACGAGGCAAGACAATCTTTTATGCCTCGTGCCCTGACCGGGCCTCGAACCACAATCTACTGCACCTAATGCCTACAGCTTATACCACTGCACCACATCCACGTTCTAGGCTATATATAGTATTATGGCTGTTCATGTCACTTGTTTTAATTAATTAGGTTTTTTCCCTGAAATATAATTATATGTACTACATATACATAACAAGAAGAGCAACTTCTCCGTATCATTGGGTTCAACACTTTGTATTCTTCACTGGAAATTTTGAAAAACACGACAGCATGTGTAATAAAATGCTATCAGAAGATTGAGTGGTTTAGCATTGCTAACATAACGGGATCATCAAAGGCAGGGCCATGCACGTGTTTTACGCGGTAAAGGGCGTGATTTAGACAAGACCAGTAACATAAAAGACAAACCGTAATCCCAAGTCACGTCCATAATACCCGGCACTTCCTGAGGAAAATACGCTACCGTCTGGACGTGGCCATTCATTTACGGATTGTAATTATAAAATTAATTTTAGAAGATTTGTCGAGATGTTTCTTCAGAAGAATCCAAATTAATCTGATATGTATAGGAGATAGGACACCGCTGATTTTTGAATCTCTATTACGTAAATCACAGACCTCACAAACGTTGAGGATCACGCAATATAGATGTGGAATAACGGATAGATATACTACACTTAATTTACATATCGGTGTAATCTTAATCGTTGCGAACGCGACCAGCTTTTGTTGGAGTCATGCATAGTCCGGTTCCTTTGTACATCTACAGCGCATATTAGTATGTCCTGATACGACAAAGTGATACAATTCGACACTGCCTTTGAACGTTTGTACATTTGTACTGCAAATCGACGGGGATTTGTATATAGATAAATTGGATTGGAGCAAACATCAAACATCACAAAAGTCTTATCCAGACGTTTGGATGAGCACAATTTAAAGTAAAAAAAAAAGGGTAATCGTTATTATATGTAAAATATTCGTCTTGAATAATTGTCTCGTTCCTCATCAGTTCGTCCATCTATGAAATTATATCATCAATCTCCAAATATCATGCTGGCTTGGAACTATCGCCTATGGGTCCAGAGCGCGGTTATTAAAACATAATTCGTTTGATTTTAGTCAGTATTTCATGTCTTTTAGACACCGGGTAATATGTTTTGGGTTTAAGATGTTTTTTGTCCTTTAGTGTTTTGGAAATTGCTTCATTTGTCTATCGGTTTTCGTCCACTTTAATAGCGGTGGATTATCCCAAATATTCAAACCAGTTACTGTCACTTTTAATTATCTCAGAGGAATGACAAACCTTGGACACATGGCACCCAAACCACCATGATATTCAGACAGCATTCAGTGTCCGAGATTCTGTGGGAGACAACTTCAGAAACAGCTGACAGAAGGGAGATAGAGGTCCAAGTATGGTGACGAGGACATCATACTCCTCTCGGTATTTCCCATGTCCCTATATGTGGATACGGAGAAAGACTATGTTTATGAAAATATGTCACATTAGGCGCCTTTATTAGGATTAAATCAAGTGATTCGTGTAGCCAGACTAATTAGAGAGACACTGACATAATTTGAATAAATATTAAATAAGACGATTAAAAATGTTAATTATCAATCCTTACAAGTGAATCACAATTCAGACATGTAATTAAAATTTTGTTTATCCTTCCTTTTAGTGTTAAACAAAGGGGTATGAAGGTTAACATAATTCTGCCATGATATCAACATAAACCTACCGGACAGGATCATATGCACAGTTCTTACACGCGGTTGTAAGTTGCCCTGTAGTATATGTGTCCCCGAGTATACAATAGACTTCACTGTGGCAACAACAGAATAAAAAAAACGAATGGGAAGAATTAAAGTTCGATGGAATAAAAACCTGTCAAAGAACCTGAGAAGCATCCAGCTATAAGCTTTTATTTCTCCTTACTTATTAAAAATGGGGAATTTACTAACGCGCTGTCAATGATAATGGCCGACTCCACGATAACACATATAGCGGATGTCTTCATATCCTGATAATTCCTTTGAAGGGATTATAAAAGGTCTTTTTCCTAAAACATCATCTTGAAGGAAGTAATCAATTCTTGCACCCAAGGTGTTATACATTTTTGTCATGATCTTATCATCAGGACTACTTTATGCTATAAACATTTAATATTGCGCTTAATTTACGAACAAATAAAACTCAACCTTTCGCGTGTTGTAACTTCTGTATAACGACCGGAAGTGAAAGAAGGAAATACCTTTGAGTTGACTCCAGCCAGTGTCGTATGCAATGCATACTTTCACACATTCAGCCGGACGAAATACAAAGCATTCTTACACATAAATATATCCTATTACTATTTTGTCTTGTCACTAATCGTTTAATATATGTACCGGTGATGAATTGACCGGTACGACTCGTCTTTGTAGCCTTCACACCTCAAAGACGGCAATAGAAACACTAAACAAAGCTTACACCTTCCGTATAGATCTAATCGAGATTAATTTATGTATTACTTCTCATTTGTCTGAAATCCAATCCATCAAGCTATGCCTGGTATTTACGCAGAGTGATGTTTAAGAGGGAAGAGGTATGTGGTTGAACTCCTTTCCTAGCTTCTGTAGATAATTACAAGGATATAGCTTTTCTACTGACAAGGTATGAAATTTAATATTACCACTAATAAAATCCTCTAATCATATGTCATATAAAATTAATATCCGAGTCTAGAGGAGACCAGGTTTAATGGGAAACATACAGAATCGAGCAGTATGTGTATCACCATAGGTTCTCCAAATAACCTGGGAAGTGTTATGGTAATACGGGAAGTTTGATGTTTGTGATATTCATATAAAGCAAAGAGAGCAGTGTGGACAAAGGTAATAAAGGAGAAAAAAGACAAGAAGATAAAAAGGATGTTTTCATGCATACAATAGCGGCCGCTAAGGCTATATAAAGACAGTTTCCATGGATAAGTTGGCCGCTTAAATGAAATTTTATAGTGTTATCACACTGAAATATCGTAACCCGGAAAGGATACCATGTCACTCCGCCATACAATTTTGGCCAACCACGCTTATCCAAAACCCATTTAAATGTCGAGAACCGTTGCAGTCTGATATCAAAGTACGCTTTGTTAGAATGGTAAAATAGAATAGCCCATTCCCCTCTTCACACACAAAGTCAGACACGTTGAAGTTCACTGAGAGCACCCACTCCCTCCCCTTTCCTCCACGCACCTCACACCTCGCCAAAATAGAACTGTATCGCTCTTTTACATAATGATTTACCAATGTCACAGTAATAATGATGTAAAAGTCTGACTATTGGATGATACATTGTCTGGTTCCTGATTTTATATAAGAGGTTCGTCATTATCACTGATAAATAATATCTAAGGGCTTCCGGTACACACGGACACAAGAACGGGAAAACTACATCACTCCCGTAAAGAATAAAAAAAAAATGAATAAATAAAAGATAATTTAACGCAGTAAAAATGTGCTTTAAAATTCATTTTTTTTTATGTGTGTGGAAGATTTTGTATTTTTATTGTTTAATATTTAAATACATATTTAAACTCATAATTTGTAGTGGATCACACTACGTAGAAATAAAAAACCTTTTGACAACATCAGACACTTAATAGACCATAACATTTTCAGACTTACATCTTTGGTCAACTTCGGCTTTTATAATTAACACTTCTCTATTATTAAATAGATCCATGGACAAGAATTTATTGTCTCTGCAACAAGCCATTATGTTGTATTTTACGGACCATGTTATGGAGACAGCGGGAACATCTCACCTGCAGCCGCAGTTTGTAAAATAGTATCAAATACAAAAATGTAGTTCTTAGTTATACAAATTTTATGCAGATAGAACAACAAATCTACCCAAACATTGATGAATACATCCGTTATCATGTAAAACTAACACGAAGTATATGTACGTGTCATGTTTAATAAAACTTAAGGGGGTGTAATTATACTTAGAAATAGATGGGTTTGGTACTATCTGTTTGCTGGTCTCCAGTGTAGCGAGCATTACGACTTCAGATATAAGCCCGTAGGGGTATTCTCCCTTGTATTATAATCTGACGCACACTACGTATATTTCACATTTTATTTTTAATGTTGATAGTCGCCCGTGTGTCTTTACCGATACTTTGAGATTCTCTACTGTATAGATGTTAAATTTTACGGTGCTAATATTTCGCGGTTGTCCCAGTCGAAACTACTTCGCGTATATTAAATTCCAAACAACATCGCCTTTGTACTTAACATAATTTAATAACAATGGAACTTTATACATTGTTATATCACAGCAACATATATAGCCGTCTTAAAGCGGTTCACGTATGTGTTTATCTGACCTTCAGCAACATGATAGTATCTTTCTCAAATCCTATGGATCATACAGTCGGAGCTGCCATTTAGACGCTAACATTCGCTTACACACGACATGTCCTGCACCTCCCTACCACGTACTTATTTATAGCAGAGTCAGCTGGAACACAACAGAGTAAAGTATCTTGGTCAGGGATACAGCACGGTGCCCGTATCGGGACTCGAACTAGCGTCACGTAGCCCTGCGTCCTACCACTAGACCATCGTGCCTATGTTATATATCTAATTATTAACACCCCGGCAATGTATCATATTCATCATGTGTTGTTGATCCGAAGTTTAAGCTGTAAATTATCGGTCGTAGTTTACTGTGTTGAATATATGTAATATGTGGACAATTCACATCATGTATATATCATCTAATAGAGGATTTGTCATTGTGATCAAATCAGGATATCGGGCTGACCGTCACTGCGCTATTGAAGCGTTCTTTCTTAAGAACGCGGATATGGCACAGTGGTTTAAGCTGTTCAAGTTCAAGTTCTTTATTACTTTAAACCACATGGTTTATCAGTATATAAATTACATGTACAACAAGTTCTCACAGTCCTCACAAACACTCACACACCCACACTGATCCACACTCACCCACTTACACTGATCCACAGACAGACTCTCGCACACCAATCCACACATGTACACTACAGCACATACACACCTATACCCACACACTCACACTGAACCACACACATGAACACCGGTCGGTTACATCTAGAATAGTGTAGAGGAATATCTCTCACACTTCAATAATTAAGTACATTGTTTTCACAAATTACAAATTCTGCCATGGAAATTACAGAAGTGCATAGGGGATTACAAACATGTTGTAGTTATATATTCTAGACATTTATATATCAATTACATATATATTAGCAAATTGCTCAATACTAAGTAATTTCGAAAATACATACAACACTATTCAATATTCAGCCTAACATTGTAACAGGCGGTCTCGTTTCTTATTACTTAAGGAAATGAATTTCGCCAAATTGGCCATATCCTTTATGTTATCAGTGCACAGTAGTTTAATAAATTTATACATGCTTGGTCTAGTAAAATAATATTTTTTTATGAACTTACTTCTCAACTCTTTAAAGCATTGACATTTGATTATAAAATGAAATTCATCTTCTATATCTCCGTTATTACAAACATTGCATTTTCTAAGGTTACGTGATATATTATTATAACGTCCAACCTCTACTTTTAACTTATGTGATGACATCCTTATTTTAATTATTTCTTTTAAATGTTTTAAATCTATAGGCATTGCTAAGTATTTTTGTAGACAAAAATTATCACTCAAATGCATATACAATGCACACTTGGAAGAAGATTCAATCTTTTCTCTGCACTCTTGTTGAAAAATATCATGTATCTTAAATTTAACAATATCGAAATCTCTATCACTCATACTGTCTTGATACCACATATATCCTAATCCCATTCGGAATAGTTCATTTCTGACGTATTCACATATCCCATTCTCATTATATAACGTTTCTTGATAACAGGGCCAGGCTTGTAATATACAATTGTCTGATTTTTTTAATTTAAACCAATATTTGATAATTCTTAACTTGCGAATATTACTTATTGGTATTCTTCCTAATTCATTATATATCATACAATCTGGTGTGCACTTCTTGACTCCTAATAAATTCTTACAGAATTTCAAGTGTAATTTTTCTATATCGGGTGCTTTGTGCATTCCCCATACTTCGCAACCATAGTTTAAAATACTGGCAACATATATATCGAAGACGTGAAGCTGTGTTTCAACATTGAAATAATTTTTCCTACATACATTGGCTACAGCGAAAAGTGCTTTTTTACCTTGTTCGGCTAACTTTTCTTGAGTTTTTTTCTGAATTTTCCGTTGTAATTTAACAAGACACCCAAGTAATTAAAGTTATCAACGTTATCTAATTCGTGACCATTATAAAACCATTTGTCACTTGACCTTAATTTCCCCCCGTTTCTAAAAACTAACACCTTAGTTTTAGCTGTGGATAGTGCTGGCTGGGCGATTAGGTGCTGTAGATAGTGAGTTCGAGACCCGGTCAGGCCACGAGTTATAAAATTGTCCTCCTGGTATTACTTGGTTATATAATTTCTATATTTGCTTTGTATTTGTGTTCGCGCTATATTCACTGACCACGAATGTAGCTAAATAAAATCCCCAGCTAATATCAACAAATATACATGGTAAGCTTTGCTGGTGGTCTTTTAGCCTCCGATATCTCCCGTTATATTGCGCGTCACGTTCAAACCTATCAATAGTACATGTAGCATCCATTCACAATACAAACACATTTCATTCAATTCTCCTAAGATAGGACATTGATTAAATCATCCTATTGTTGTGTTGGGGGTCGCTTGGCTGTGTGTTTCAATATAGAAATTGCCTCCATCTTATATTGTATTCTTCTCCACGAAGCAAAAAACAACTTCCGGTGATGGACGGACACAAAGTACGGTTTGGTGTGGTTTTATTTGTTTAATTATTCTAATATTAACCAAATATGACATGTGATCCACAGTAATATCAGCAGAGATTTCGCTCTTAATAATGATAGTATATTTCCGATATAATTTATCTGAGAAAAACATCCATTAACATTTGGAAAACAATGATGCTGTGCAATATAATACTGTATTGACATGACTAGAGGTTAAATAATGTTTAAACACAGACAAATCAAGGGCTAGATAAAAGGTAAAATATACTTTTATGAAATACTGATGTATCAAAAAGCAAATTTACAAGATATATAATATCTAGTGTTTCAATTACAATGTTAATGATAAAAAAAAAACTTATTTCAAAGAAAATCAGTATGTATCAGTTAACTAAGATATCATAATATTAAATGTTTAATGCACTGATTTTTTTTCCAAATAAATCTTGACTGTGTCCATATAGGCATTGTCCAATACACTGAAACCCGGTCACTTCAGTTCATAGCCAAAACCTTTTCAACAGTCAACATGTTGAACTGGATTTTGATTTTATTATCTAATTCAGCAATCAGGAAAGTTCCCAAAAACCGTCACTGTAAAACTCTAAGGCTTCCTTGACAGTAGATCCCGACATCATCTCCACAGGAAGGGGTCACATGTAGCCTACAGAGGGCACGAGAATGGCGATCACGTGCACACTCCTGGTATGTCACTGGAAAATTACTTGACTAAATACATATAAACAACGTCGGTTTACCACATCAGAGATGTTGATCTTCGTATATAGATACATTTATGTATGGATGTAGATAATAAATGAAACTAAATGACACGTTTCATGTTTTCATCGTCACTGTATAGATGCCCGTCCTGGCGGTACTTCAGTAGCCGAATCTTTGTCGTACCAGCACTTCTCCATTCGATGGATTTGTCCAATCATATTGAAGTTCAAACAGACAAATGGCAGTCCAATCATATTGAGGTTCAAACAGACAAATGGCAGTCCAATCATATTGAGGTTCAAACAGACAAATGGCAGTCCAATCATATTGAGGTTCAGACAGACAAATGGCAGTCCAATCATATTGAGTTTCAAACAGACAAATGGCAGAGATTTTTTTTACAAAATTAAACAATGGGTGTGTCCCTAGGTTTTGGGGATTAAACGGAGACATAAAAGCCAAACGTTCATAATAACGACGTCACTTTCAACAGACGAACCACGTGCTCCATCACCGAAACACAGTATTTACATTATCTACAATACGAAAATGTCAGCAACAGCTGACGTTTTCTAATGTCACTCACATCTTCATCCGGGATTTAGATTCTCCACCATGTTGTGTTGGGGGTCGCTTGGCTGTGTGTACAATATAGAAAATGTCGAACACGTGCTGCCTCCAACTTACATTTTTTATTCTTCTCCACTGAAACATAAAAAACGACTTCCGGTGATGGACGGACACAAATTATGGAACAATATATATACTAACATAAAAAAGATGGCATTTTATAATTCCGGATACACACTTGATGGTTGATAATATATATATATGTGTGTGTGTGTGTGTGTGTGTGTGTGTGTGTGTGTGTGTGTGTGTGTGTGTGTGTGTGTGTGTGTGTGTGTGTGTGAGGGTGTGTGGGTGTGTGTGTGTGTGTGTGTGTGTGTGTGTGTGTGTGTGTGTGATAAACACATATTTTATGTCATATATATAACACTATTCTATATCTAAACATCTGCATCAGGCCATGTCTGGTTCAAAAGGCACAAATGATTTCAGAAATCGTCCTATTTACACACAAAAATGTTGATCATAAGCTTTATTTCGGTATATCAATAATAAATAAATAAAATTGGTTGAAATATAGTTCGTGAACCTGCCTAGAAAGGACCCGGGTGCACTTGCGCTTCCGTGTTGTCGACGACGATATTCCATTTCCAAGCAGCTTATTTGAAGCTTGGCACAATGACTCAAAATCACAACAATCCAGTAAACATTAATGGTAATGACTATAAAGCGACGATACAAACGACTGATCTGAGTACATCTGTACTTAATTAGATGATCTCACCACGTGTTAAAATAAAACTGACCACCAACATTACGCTAGTCATTACCATGGCACATTGACGTCAAATGACTCCAAATCACAATAATTCCATAGTCACTTTACATTGATTATACAACGACTGATCTAAGTACATCTGTACGTAATTATATGATCTGACCACACGAGGACACTGTAAAAGGTTTACAGGCTCATTTTAATTCCAATTCGAGTCGCCTGCCAGCTTCCAGACACCATTTTTGTTGCCAGTTACGGGATAAGAGCATTCAAAGCTTCTAAAAAGTCAGGCCCAAAATACTCTCTTATCATGTTATTGTTGATACATTTGATTGTTACTTTCTCGGTATCACTTGAATTGATTTATTGGAGAGAAAAAAAATGTTTTCCTATAAACAAAGAGGTATGGTCGTTTTCCGCTTATCCTGACCTAGGCCACGTACATCGATAGTCTGGGCTAAAAATACAAGTAAAATATCACGTGACCCCAGTGATTCCCGCACTACCAAAATAGATACATTTTAAATGATACGGGGTAAATCGGTTATGATTTTACTCTTTTTTTTTTTTTTATCCAAGTGAGAATTTTCTATCCCAGCATTTTTATCTTTATACTAAATATCTTATATCAAATATGCATTTAATGTTGCAAATATCTTTAAAATACGATCAAGAAAAATTAAATTAAACATAATAAAATATGAAAAAAATTCATCTTGGTGATTCGAACTCCAAACTTTTGGGTTGTTAAGCGATGGTTCTACCATATGAGCTATGCGGACTTAGGAGAATGTGATGTTTATGTTATGAGATATAGTCAGTCTAGTTAATGCTACAGTAAATATAAATATTTTATTAACTACATTTTTTCAATTTTCGATACCAGGGCATCGAAGGACCACTTTTTAAGAATAGTTGTCTTTTGGTACATAGAATAAAATTAGACATTGTAAAAGTTGGTCTTCTGATGCGCACCACGTCAAAAAATGATATGAATTAATTGTCAGTGTTAACTGAATGTTTGGTGTTCTTTTTTGACAAGCTTATCGGTACTATATTTTGTATGAAATCAACATCGTAAGGTGAAAAGAGTCTGCTGCAGCCTTATCACAACAGTCATCCGCCGTCCACGTGTTGTTGTTTACATACGGTTCGATTTGATTCACACTACGATTGGAAAACAGGGTGTTTAGGAATTTGTACCTAGTCTTTATTAATGACTTGAATGAAGTTGAAAAATGAGGTCTCGGTGCAATGATAATCGACAAAACTGTCAATATTCCATCTCATGTTTGTTTGGTTAGCACAAATATTACAAGTCTAAAAAACTATCTGCGAGTCGTACAGTCGAAAGTAGCGATTTGTTTTCTATTCAGCGCCAAGCATTTAATTTGTCGTATTTTTAAATAAAAGAATCCCAAACATCACCTGTACGATATGTCTTTACGGCAATGTTTTGCCTGTTGTTTCAGATATTACTCATTTGGTAATCTTATTGAATGGTAAACAAACATCGTTCCATTGAAAGAAAAAAAAAGTGTATAATAAATTAAAAAGTGGCCATTTTGGATTATGAGGCACAACAACGCGCACTAACCCATTAACTGTTGTTTGTCTGTACACTATGTGAATTTTGGATACTTCAAACTACACAGCTATTGATGTTAGGGAGAGCACAAGATTTTATTGTTAAGTCAGTCAAAGGTTTCGGAAAAAGAATGGATATGTGTATTCTTTACATTTTAATAGGATGGTTTTCTTTAGAGGCATAGATGGATATACAAAACCTTTTGTATTTAGACAGAATCTGCAAAATGGAAAGAAGTAACTTGACCTGCAGAGTATTCACATGGGTTTGTTTTTGCATATGGTAAAATAGTAAAGTCTTAAAGGCTACATATGGTAAAATAGTAAAGTCTTAAAGGCTACATATGGTAAATAGTAAAGTCTTAAATGCTACATATCTGACATTGCAAGAATACTGAAAAAGTATAATCTATTTGAATACATTGTAATATTTGATAGTATTTTTCCAAATATAATGTATTGGAACTCCTTGATTTTTAAATCCTCAGCAAATTATGAAACAAATAATTGGATGAAAAGAATATCTAATAACGCAGACTGCACGATTTATATTGCTTTATGACTGTCTAAACCACAATGTTGTCGGAAATTAGCTGGGCGTCATCCAGATTGTCTTGACAATATCAAATATACATTCATGCATGCTCCACATTAAACTGAAACCAATAATTGTATTGAAATGACCATCTGATACGAGATAATAATCATTATCATCAGGAAAAAAAATGAAAAACTCATCGTAAGATGGCTAATTCAACATCAATATTAGAACAAAATCCAAATTCTCAACAACAAAAAATCAATATTATATACGACAGTTTACATGCTAATTTCCGTATTTCTAAATTTCGAGTTCTCGTTAATTACGTATTGAAGAAGGCAGATTCAAAAATATTCAAAGAGAACACAGATTTTGCAATCACTGCAATCAAAATTTGATAGAAGATGAATTTCATTTCATGTTTATTCGTCCTCTTTATAATGATTTACGTCAAAGATATATCACAACGATTTTTCTGGTTGTTGCGATGTTTTTGTAGAATAAATATATAATCCAAGATGGTCAGGTACGGTCCAAAATATAGTATTTATTAAAGGAATGAGTCGGCAGGCGATTTCCGGAATGTCCAAAAATCGACCCGTGCAGTCCGAACTCTAGGTTCTAATTGATTTTTACAGCATATAGTACATGGTATTTAACGTAAAGTTATAAAAGTGATTGACAGCCTTGACAGGTATCAGTTAATTATATATAATTGCTCAGCTGGTCATATGTCGGACAGGTGAGATATTCACGTTAATTGTCCTTTGTCCGAGACTAAGGTGTCATACTGGCAGACCAGTTAGTTAATCCGGTAACAATGAGTAAAAGGAATTAGATGTATTCATGTCAAAAGATAGAAACTTTCAGCCTCTGGTAGAGATATAATTAATAGCTTGCTTTTAAAGTACAAATTGTCACATTGTGTAATAAAATTACGAAAGTTTGTAAGTGGAAATACATAATAATAACTTCATTGGAATGTCCAATTTATGAAATAAGATATTAAACAAATGTTCGAAAATAGCACTATTATCATAAATCCTTTATGATAAATCCTTCTATTTCCACTTACAAACTTTCGTAATTTTATGACACAATGTGACAATTTGTACTTTAAAAGCAAGCTATTAATTATATCTCTACCAGAGGCTGCAAGTTTCTATCTTTTGACATGAATACATCTAATTCCTTTTACTCATTGTTACCGGATTAACTAACTGGTCTGCCAGTATGACACCTTAGTCTCGGACAAAGGACAATTAACGTGAATATCTCACCTGTCCGACATATGACCAGCTGAGCAATTATATATAATTAACTGATACCTGTCAAGGCTGTCAATCACTTTTATAACTTTACGTTAAATACCATGTACTATATGCTGTAAAAATCAATTAGAACCTAGAGTTCGGACTGCACGGGTCGATTTTTGGACATTCCGGAAATCGCCTGCCGACTCATTCCTTTAATAAATACTATATTTTGGACCGTACCTGACCATCTTGGATTATATATTTATTCTACAAAAACATCGCAACAACCAGAAAAATCGTTGTGATAGATAGATTAAAAAATATTACTTGAATCGGCCATCATCTTATAAACTGGTTCAATAATTAACTATTCAGAATAAAAAGGAACTATGTAACTTAGGCAAATATCTAAACCTTAGTTCCACATTACGTTCCACGCATCATGGTTAAAGTAATTTTCAATATTATTAAGTCGTTCACTTCCCGATAACGCAAAACCGGCTTCTCTTTGTCACGTAACTTTTCAATTTAATTACATATGTCCATGTTGTTTTTTGCTGTCTTTACAACTCTGGCGCATTTGGCCGTTAGTCAGTGTAGTAGCAATCAACTTTCCGTCAATTTATTAATACTGTACAAGCTTGATTTTCCATCGCTGTAATGAACTGTGCATTATGTATGTTGTATAAGTATGTTATGAATGTAATACTTAGAAGCCGAAAGGCTTAAGGTTAATACATATTGAAACATCCTCAGGTGGGTATTCAACAGAGTTACGCCACACAGAGACCTATATACTATATTATATAGGTCTCTGCGCCACACAACAAACAAGCCTTGTTTGCTGCCCCACCAAAAGGATAAACAAAATGGCGATGATGAAAAAATCACAACTGAAGAAAAGTGACCAGCCAATATGCGACCAGCAAGAGTTGTCAGCTCTAGGGCCTCCGACGGGATACGGAGGCTCTATAAAGGGACATAACCGGAACAGAATAAAATTACCAAAAATAATATAAGTCCGCCAAAAATAATATGTTGTAGCATAAAATCAGCTATTTGCAGAGCAGAGCGCGCATATAATGTATAATGAAATTGATTGCATCTATCATGTATGTAATATACAACTCTTATGCGATCATTGTGGCTATTTCTAGATATTGAATATCATGTAATCTAACAGAAAATATTCGTGATGACTTATTGTGTATGATTGCGTCCATTTCAAATATTGAATTCTGTTAATATCTGCATTTACTGCCCAAATATTCATTAATTTACATTTTACTAGGAGGTCCAATGATCCATTCTTTAGATGAAATTATATTAGAATCCGTTTATGTGATGAAAAGAATGTTTGGATTATATGACTAATATCGTTATAAATGTGTGACATAAATATTTATTGATATAGAAGCAATGTGTGTTTTTTCGGTTTTGTCCTGATAAAGGTAAGGCACCTTATATTTCCCCACAGCTTCCTTGCCAGGTTAACCAATAATACATTATTGATGTTAACTATGTATACGTACTTTTGCAAAAACACACAATGTATGTACGTCACGGATGGCATTTGTTTGCACAAATGTATCAATTAATTTACTATTATTTGTAATGTATATTATCTGGCTCTTCATTTGGTCACCAAAAAGTGCTAATTCAGGGTAGGCTGTGGGTGGCTTTATCATGACCATGATGTAAAATGTATCAGTGATTGCTGTATCTCAGAGGGCGATTTATTGGAATGCCCGAGGTATTCCAAATTTTCATATCCGAGAAATTCTGGAAAGGGAGAGGAAATGGTTATTTTCTATAAACATTGTTTACATGATGTAAGTGATACGATTATTGTGGTAATTTCTTTCCCAACTAAATTCTACAATACATTTCAGATTTCAGATTATTCATCACTGTCGTTTTAATTACGGTTAAAATACAAACAGGAACCAGATAATACCATAATAAACACTACAGCAAGAGTTGCACGTGAGTCTGTTAAATGGAATTTTTTTTTTTTAATATTATTAGAAATAATCTGAGCGGTTATTTAAACAATCTTATGGATATCAGTAATAGAATTGTTAGCTCACAAAAATGATATAAATGGTGTTATAAATGAGTTTTATCAAGGTGACGTACGTAAAGTGTGTGCCAAAAATAATAATATGAATGTTCAAAGTAGAACTAAAAGGCCTGGTGACAATCCATTGTTTACAAATGAGTGTAAGAAAAAAATATTTTGACTACAAATATGCATTGACAAACTTGAACAGTTGTAAGTCAGAACAAAATCATCGTATACACATAGAATAAAAGACTTCGTACAAAAGACTCGAAAACAAATAGAAAATGCAATATAATAGAAATGAAAGTGGTATGTTAGATTTGATTTGAAAAAAAATAACCCAAAGCTGTTTCATGAATATCTCTGAAAACCTAAAATTAAAAAAACGTAATATAAGATAACTATGGATGAATTTTTGACACATGTCCAAAATTTAAAAAAACATTTATGAGTCTGGCAACGCTAATGTAGCAAGTACTGCTGGTTATTATTTTTTTTTTTTGAAGAATTAGATTTATAGATCAGTGAGGAGGAAGTGTTTGCTTCAATCAGAAATCTGAAAAGTGACAAAAGTTGTAGTGAAGATATTATTTTGAGATAGATTGTGCGAATGAATTGCTGCCTTGTCTAAAAAGTGATAACGATAATCTGAATAATTACAATGGCCATAAGTTGTGTGGGTAAAATATTATCATCTATACTTAATACGAGGCTGATGAAATGGGATCAACAGTGTAATGTAATATCAGATGCTCAGTTTGTATTAAAGCCTGTATTTTCTACAGTAGACTTTATTTTTGTTCTGCAAACGTTGGTAAACAAAATGATTAAAAACTGTACATACTGCTTTGTAGATCAGTTGATCAAGATCCGTGGCTAACAATGATATATACCAACAGTTGATCAAGATCCGTGATTAACAATGATATATACCAACAGTTGATCAAGATCTGTGATTAACAATGATATACATGTATACCAACAGTTGATCAAGATCCGTGGTTAACAATGAAATATACCAACGGTTGATCAAGATACGTGATTAACAATGATATATACCAACAGTTGATCAAGATCCGTGATTAACAATGATATATACCAACAGTTGATCAAGATCCGTGGTTAACAATGATATATATCAACAGTTGATCAAGATACGTGGTTAACAATGATATATATCAACAGTTGATCAAGATCCGTGGTTAACAATGATATATATCAACAGTTGATCAAGATCCGTGATTAACAATGATATATACCAACAGTTGATCAAGATACGTGGTTAACAATGATATATATCAACAGTTGATCAAGATCCGTGGTTAACAATGATATATACCAACAGTTGATCAAGATCCGTGATTAACAATGATATATATAAACAGTTGATCAAGATCCGTGGTTAACAATGATATATACCAACAGTTGATCAAGATCCGTGATTAACAATGATATATATAAACAGTTGATCAAGATCCGTGGTTAACAATGATATATATCAACAGTTGATCAAGATACGTGATTAACAATGATATATATAAACAGTTGATCAAGATCCGTGGTTAACAATGATATATACCAACAGTTGATCAAGATCCGTGATTAACAATGATATATATAAACAGTTGATCAAGATCCGTGGTTAACAATGATATATATCAACAGTTGATCAAGATACGTGGTTAACAATGATATATATCAACAGTTGATCAAGATCCGTGATTAACAATGATATATACCAACAGTTGATCAAGATCCGTGCTTAACAATGATATATATAAACAGTTGATCAAGATCCGTGGTTAACAATGATATATACCAACAGTTGATCAAAATCCGTGGTTAACCATGATATATACCAACAGTTGATCAAGATCCGTGCTTAACAATGATATATACCAACAGTTGATCAAGATCCGTGGTTAACAATGATATATACCAACAGTTGATCAAGATCCGGGGTTAACAATGATATATACCAACAGTTGATCAAGACCCGTGATTAACAATGATATATACCAACAGTTGATCAAGATCCGTGATTAACAATGATATATACCAACAGTTGATCAAGATCCGTGGTTAACAATGATATATACCAACAGTTGATCAAGATCCGGGGTTAACAATGATATATACCAACAGTTGATCAAGATCCGTGATTAACAATGATATATACCAACAGTTGACCAAGATCCGTGATTAACAATGATATATACCAACAGTTGATCAAGATCCGTGATTAACAATGATATATACCAACAGTTGATCAAGATCCGTCTGTTAAGTTTCCCCTTCGTAGTGATTGATAGGCATGTTAAAATATCACTTGGATATTCTATTTATCTCCCCCGTATTAAGAGCTATTGCTTCGTGTTAATAAGATATATACTTAAGGAATCAATCAATGAAATATCTCTCAAGCGATCTTTGTAGCATCCATTTGTTACCGTTTTCGAGGTTGAGTAGACATTTGTGATCAAGTTTACATAGTAGTGCAGGATGCACATCGGAAAATATAGGGATTGCTTAAGGATGGAGTCAGATCGAGCATCTTAAAAGCTTTCACTGTGCATTGGATCCCAAACTGGTGGTGATATCTATTTGCAACCGGAAGAACATGGTTCATAAATGGTTTTGTAATTCGATCGTTGAAATGCCGGTTACGAGAAGGTCCATACTTGTTAGATAACTCTATCAACATTAATTGAATGCTGCTAGGGTCTTTTATATTTGACGTCATTTAATAATTAGCAAAGAAGAATTGATCTTAACAATAATCAATTAATTTTCACAGATGGATCTTCTTAACAACAAAAGGTCAAATTCAGCGGGTGTTGCGTATAATGAACGGTTATTATTTTGCTCTAATGTATATATTTGATGTCGTTAAATGATAAGTTTAATAGACGTAATTATCTGTACATATATATTCATTTTTATTGATTGATCTACTGAACAACTAGATTTCAAAGTCACAGGTGTTGTGTATAATGAACGGTAATTATTGTGATTAGAAAAATCAGATGTTATAAATACATGCTCGTGACTATGCGTACCTTTTGTGACGTCTTTTGGATTATGTACATCCTAAAACGACTGATGACCATCCCAGTATAGAAAGGTCATCTGTAAGCAGTATGGACATAGACTCGTCAAAGAGACTAAGCATGAACGCAGTTGCATATGATTCTATCGTCTCCTGTTCTATAGACAGATTATGAAATCTCTCACGTTTGAGCATTACAGGATCTTATTTTACTAGCACGTGATTATCTGAGGGATTATTGACTGAAACATTTGCGTCAATGAACAGGAAGCTAAGCTGTAATAAATGGGTCACTCAAACACACGCTCAACTTTGGTAGCATAATTGAGATTAAGATTACAACATTTTCCATTAATCGCTGATTAACACCTTGCCACGAGTCAGTGAGGGGATATAGGGATCGTCCCGTACTTACGTAACGTAGTGACGTCCTCACTGCGAATTATTTAACCAATTTCGTTATGCTAACTACATACACCTCTTCACACCAAGTATCACTCTTACGAGTTCACGTTTCAACCATCTGAGGTCAAAGTTGAGGTCCCTGTTACTTTCACTACTTTGCTACGGATCCAGATGCCCCGAAACTTTGTACGCTATGAGCGACGGGAAGGGCAAACGACGATTAAAAGTAAACCAATATCAAAATTTAAACCAATGGACATCTTTTCCAAGTCAACATAACCGAATCAATTGACAAACGGAAATCAATAGACACGGTTGCACACCAAACAAGAAATGTAAACCAATGAACTCACAAACTGATGCGAGATGACGTTGAGGTTTGTTTTACGTCATCACTATATGTGCGATGACGTCTATTGGTTTGGTTTTGAACATTAATTATTTCACAATACTCAAATTGTATATGTTGATTAGGAAAAGATGTCTATTATTTTATTTTTTTATTATTGATTTGGTTGTATTCGTTGTTTGCCATTTCCGCCGCCCATAGTACGCTTACTCACAGTTTGTGATTCAACCACAAAATTGGGGTCACTGTTTCTATAAATATATTCTCGATGACTTCGCTCTGAATCTCCATGCACTATACAATAATAGCCTTTTGATAAGTCTATACATAGTTTAATTTACCTGGAAATATATCGACCGCGGACAAAGTCCGAGGTTGATATTGTTTTCAGGTTGATAAAACCATTTATTAACCGAAAACAAAACGCTATAATAGTTTCAATATGAAATGACTGTTTTGATTTTAATAACCACATAATGAATGTGACACTACATGTAATGATAGAGACTGATTTGTGAAGCATTTGTGAATATTTCATTTTATCTTTCAATCACTTTCAGTTTAAACTTTTTTTATTGTCATTTGCACAAAAGAATAGGACACAAGTGTTTACAACTTATAAAAACCCTCTCCCAATATACAGTTAAACAATACAACATTCAATGGCCTAGACAATATTAATAAATTTACATAACAACACATTTTATATATATTTATAAATATGTAAATATGCATATCTTAAAATCTTTTGCTGGACTTGATATAATGATGCACATGCCTGAAAATACTTAAGTTTATATTTTCGGCATACAGTTTATTGCCATACAGTAAAACATTCAAAGTTATATAATTATTCAAGTCTCAATCACTATACAATCAAAAGTAAACTGATACATTAGAATGCATTCAAGACACTAATTCTCACAATCATTTCATCATGTAATGATCAAAGTTATTGCAAGATATTATACACTGTTGGACAACATCAATGGGAAGTAATTCATAATTCATCATTTTTTGAAAACACCTATTTAACCTGCATTTTTCTCCCACGGCCGGTTTAGCAATATGACTTTTTATCGAAAATCACATGTCAAAATTCAAATCATAAAGTGTGAAAAATATTAATTTATGATAATTACTCATAATTATATCATCTCCTTTTTTAGTAGTATGCATTTCAGTCAAACTGCCATGTAATGCCTTATTAAATATCCGGACACACAAGCATGTGAAAAATTAACTACAACATGAATACAAAAATGAAAATAACCGTTTAGGCTTTGAACTATACCTATATGATTTTTCCTGTTGGAAACTTGATTGACACGTTCATTCGGGGATTGAATGTTGCTTTGGATTTTTTAATTGATTTGCTCTTGAGACAAATTCAACATTCGCAGTTCATTAAATCCGTCTCAAGGGCAACTCAATTTATCATCTCATGAAATCGACCAAAGCAACATTCAATCCTTATATTTCAGTTATCGCACATGCTTTCTTATGAATTGAAGAAGTGCAGTTAGGTCTAGTGTTCACTTACTAGAACTTGTGTAAGTCTAATAGTATGCGTTAAAAATAGTCCGTCATTAGAGGATGACAGTATTATTAAGACAACAATACGATTATGCAACGTATTGACCATAAAGCAATATTTTAATAAGGGCATGGTTTCATTGAAATATCGATTTTGCCCATGAATCTAAAACATAATTATGAAAACACTCTGCCAGCTGCGCAGAAGTATCCCGTTGTCTCCCGCTTCGATTCGAACTGAACATACATCTTTACAGAATATGTTAGGGAGATGAATGTGCCCTTGATATGAGCTCTAAACTGATTGAAAGGTGAACTTTTATTTTGTGAATGTTTACTGATAGTTCTGTTTGATCGACTGAACTTCCATGTATACATGATTTCTAATGGAGGCGTTATTTCGACGTCCTGACACATAGAGACTGTTTGATTCCTTATTCCACTGTCCACTCGGACGATTTACAGGATCGGGGTGGAGTCGGACCGTTTAAGTGTTGACTTTGTTCTCGTCATGGTCACTTCATACAAAGATGTCTGTTCAGTTCGAATCGAAGCAGGAGACAGGCAGAGTACAGAGTCTAGTCATTATTCTCCCGCGCAGCTGGCGGAGCGTTTTTATAATTATTTTTAGATTCAACGATGAAATAAATATCTCAATCATTACAGTGTTGCTATGAGGGACCTTAGCCCAATTCAATATATAATCTTCATAAAGAACATGTTTATGTTGGGACAAATAGCCAAACCAAATCAAGCCAATAACAGACAAAAGGTGAGTAAAGATGCTTTACAGTCTGAACACGTCGCGGCAATTACTATGTCAGGTTTCTACTAATTAACCATAATTAGTATTTATTACCTTGACCATTTGCCCTGGCCACTTGTTTCATATTACACCTATGAATACGAAAAACAAAGGGCAATCGATGTAGGTGTGATTATAATTGACAATGTGACAAATTACCTTTGTTTCTAATGCCAACTCAATAAAAGGGAAGGTCCAGTGTTAATGATTAAGCTGCAGATTTTCAACTGCTCTACAATCTAACAGAATCAAGCTTTCTGGCTGTCTGACGCCACTATTAGGTTTCCACTAATCTATAAACCCAAACTCGACCAAAATAATTGCTGTTGATTGGTAGGCGTTAGCAAAGCACTGCCAGCAGTACGTCTACCACGAGGGATAAAAAGGGACGACTCCTTTCTTGTCTGTTAGCCATGCTGATGGCATTCGGGATAAACATTTTCTGACACAATATCTAGTGACACAGATGTCAGTTCCATTTTCTGTATATTAGCTATATCGGTTGAACTGTATTACTAAAATGTGTTGCAGGTGGACAATCTGGACACTTATCAAACTAGAGATAATATTTATGCTAGCTGTCGTGTCTTCACTTCAAAATAACACTACACACAGCTCTTCAACCGCATCTAACTTGGTTATGAAACGTATTCTACGAAGTTACACGATTGGATTACATCAGGTAAGTGTACTACCTCAAAAATTGTTCATTTTCCCCGAGAAATTGTTCATAGTTTTGAGACGTGATTTTACATTTGTTAAGTTTATCAACGAAGGCCCTGTTTTCCTTGTGGTCAAAAGGTTCGCGTAATAGCGGACCTTAGGAAAACATTCCCACCTTTATTTAATGCTATCAGCAAATGATAACTGAAAATTATCATTAACAGTAAATAATATAAAACAAGGATCGTTTGATTTTGATTCCTGTTTGGCGGATTCATTATTTCTCAATTTAGTATAGACATACGAGTATGATAGAACAGAGCTTAATATGGCACGAGCGCGTACATATGTACAATTAGGTAGTATTGATATGATGGAGAATACGATAATAAATATCATAGATCAGTCATGTTTCCAAAACCAGCTATAAATCTACATTAAAGTACGATTACAAATAATCAGAACAAACGAAGCTTCTCTCAAATTGTGTAAATTGAATAATAACACCTTTTATGAACACTTATTACCGGGACAGCTATAAATCATTAAGTAGAAGATTTATTTTATAATATTTCAAATGTACTTAGTCAGCAGTATTTGTATGTTTAGCTCGCTGACGAACAATTTTAACATCGATTGCATGCCTTATAATTAGAAGTTATATTTATTTCGGGATGTAGACTCTCTAAGAGTGTACAAAATGCACAATCTTTGAACAGCAACCTTACACACGAATTAAATCATAAGTACAGCGTTCGCTGAATAATGAATAGAAAAAATGTAATGCATCATGCAGGTAATTCGTCTTGTGGTTGGTCGGTTAGATGGAATGGGACGAAAGTGTTGAAATCCTTAAGTTATGGACATAGGAATTGGTCTAGTCAAATGTCAAAATAAAGAAAGAAAATTGTGTAAAATGTCAAAGTTGCAATTAACGTTAACCTGGAAGTAAAATGATAGATGGACTTATATCTAGGTTTGAGTTGTGTAGTCAATACATAAGAGTGGTAAATGATTACATTCATATATCATTACACGTCCTCAATTTGTTCTACTAATTCAAACAGGTATGATGTAAAACTGATGTTCTATCATCAGATCCTTTCCATTTTTCAATTGTCCACAACATCAAGGGAAATTAGGAAGCAAGTGTTTTAATTTCGGTCAGTTCATGGTTATGGTAAGTAAGGAAAATCATTGTCCGCGGACTTTATCCTCGGTTTATTTTTCTCATGTTGATATAACTATGTATCGACCTCATCAAAAAGGTTTATCTTTATTTTTTCTCATGTTTGATATAACTATGTATCGACCTCATCAAAAAGGTTTATCTGTATAATCTCATGGTAATAATAATGTAGGCCTCTTCCTCCGAGGTACTGTTTTCAATTCTTTGACGGAGATAAGAATTCCGTTATAATCCACTTGAAGTCCCTTACCTGTGGATTGTCGTCATTCCGTTATAATACACTTGACGGTTTGTCGTCAGTCCATTATAACACACTTGACGTCCCTTACCTGTTGTTTGTCTTCATTCCATTATAATGTTATAATACACTTGACGGTTTGTCGTCAGTCCATTATAACACACTTGACGTCCCTTACCTGTTGATTTTCGTCATTCTGTTATAATATTATTGCCGTCTCTTACCTGTTGATTGTCATCATTCCGTTATAACACACTTGACGTCCCTTACCTGTTGATTGTCGTCATTCCGTTATAACACACTTGACGTCCCTTACCTGCTGTTTGTCTTCATTCCATTATAATGTTATAATACACTTGACGTCCCTTACCTGTTGATTGTTGCCATTCCGTTATAACACACTTGACGTCCCTTACCTGTTGATTGTGGTCATTCCGTTATAATACACTTGACGTCCTTTACCTGTTGATTGTGGTCATTCCGTTATAACACACTTGACGTCCCTTACCTGTTGATTGTCGTCATTCTGTTATAACACACTTGACGTCCCTTACCTGTTGATTGTTGTCATTCCGTTATAACACACTTGACGTCCCTTACCTGTTGTTTGTCTTCATTCCATTATAATGTTATAATACACTTGACGTCCCTTACCTGTTGATTGTCGTCATTCCGTTATAACACACTTGACGTCCCTTACCTGTTGATTGTTGTCATTCCGTTATAACACACTTGACGTCCCTTACCTGTTGATTGTCTTCATTCCGTTATAACACACTTGACGTCCCTTACCTGTTGATTGTCGTCATTCCGTTATAACACACTTGACGTCCCTTACCTGTTGTTTGTCGTCATTCCGTTATGACACACTTGACGTCCCTTACCTGTTGATTGTCGTCATTCCGTTATATGACACTTGACGTCCCTTACTTGTTAATTGTTGTCATTCCGTTATAACACACTTGACGTCCCTTACCTGTTGATTGTCGTCATTCCGTTATATGACACTTGACGTCCCTTACTTGTTAATTGTTGTCATTCCTTTATAACACACTTGACGTCCCTTACCTGTTGATTGTCGTCATTCCGTTATAACACACTTGACGTCCCTTACCTGTTGATTGTCGTCATTCCGTTATAATGTTATAATACACTTGACGTCCCTTACCTGTTGATTGTTGTCATTCCGTTATAACACACTTGACGTCCCTTACCTGTTGATTGTCGTCATTCCGTTATAACACACTTGACGTCCCTTACCTGTTGATTGTCGTCATTCTGTTATAATGTTATAACACACTTGACGTCCCTTACCTGTTGATTGTCGTCATTCCGTTATAATGTTATAATACACTTGACGTCCCTTACCTGTTGATTGTTGTCATTCCGTTATAACACACTTGACGTCCCTTACCTGTTGATTGTCGTCATTCCGTTATAACACACTTGACGTCCCTTACCTGTTGATTGTCGTCATTCTGTTATAATGTTATAACACACTTGACGTCCCTTACCTGTTGATTGTCGTCATTCCGTTATAACACACTTGACGTCCCTTACCTGTTGATTGTCGTCATTCCGTTATAATGTTATAATACACTTGACGTCCCTTACCTGTTGATTGTTGTCATTCCGTTATAACACACTTGACGTCCCTTACCTGTTGATTGTCGTCATTCCGTTATAACACACTTGACGTCCCTTACCTGTTGATTGTCGTCATTCCGTTATAACACACTTGACGTCCCTTACCTGTTGATTGTGGTCATTCCGTTATAATATATATATAATAAAGGTGACCGATATGTCCCATAGGTCTGTTGTTAACCCCCTATGATGGTGCCGCAGTCATCTAAGGGATATGCAACACTTACAACAGTGTAGTCATATGATAAATATACTTTACGGAACATAGACGGTAAACGTTAAAATACTGTCAATATACATTTTAGCGGTAATCTTATGCTAATGTTTTCGAGCCGATAGCGTCGGGCTAAATTGTGATTGCACTAGTTTCATTTTCCATTTGGTATATTTTCATTGTAAGTAACATTCGTGTGTTTATTCATACTGCGCTATTTCTAATTAGTCCTTCACTAATATTTTAATACGACAAAATAAGCACATTTATAGCATGAAACTAATAGACCGAGCAATTATGCATTTTATTGATTTTTTTATTGATTTCATGTAGCTTTTATTTATATCTCTTGTAGGGTATGAGTATTCGGTTTTTTATAGATAGGGGGGGGGGGGGGGGGGGGGGATAGTTAAATTTTATCAAAGTAATAATTTCGATACTTAAAAGGGCTGTCAGTTTACTGAGCCTTAATTTCCCTTTGAAATAGATAATCCGAACACCTTCGTTCCCAGCCCAAACCGTCTGGATTACGAGTTTTCCGGACTGCCGAATTTCGTCTACCAGGTCAAAAAAATTGTCGTGTAAGAGCTATCTCCCTTGACTATATACAATCCGGGACGTTTCATAAACACGTCTAATTGTCAGTCTTTTTAACAATAAATATACTTATGTTTCTGATATTATTCTTATTTTGTTTTATTTTGAAACTAAAAAAATAAAAGAACATGTAAAGTGAAAGTTGTTTTATTTATAGCGGGCATATGTGACCTACAAACAACACATGTATCACGTCCCGGAGGTTCACAAACAAGTAGAAGTTACAAACGTTAAATACCTCAAATAAAAGACCCGGATTTTACAACTTACAAACAGTCCATGTTTTTGCGTTTTTTTACCGTAAGTTAAAACCCTAAAATGAAAGACCCGCTATGTACAATGTACGTTTTTTACGTAAATTAGCAACTTAAAATGAAAGACCCGCGGTCTGTACAACTTACCATCAGTCCATGTTTTTTTTATGATTTTTACGTAAGTTAAAAATCTGAAATAATTGATTAATGTGGTGAATCGTAACTCACTTTGCTGTACCAGAAACCCCTAGTTACAATGTACCTAAAAGTACGCGACACCAGCGAGAACTACCCAAGCTGTCCGATAATTATGAAACCCGTATTCACTTAACAATGTGACGCTTAATTAAGTAGATCAGAGGTATCAGACGACTATTAACTAATTTGTGTGTAATCTTCCCAGTTCTTGTGATCACTGCTTAATACGTAAATGTGTATGTAATTAATAACATGTATCTTTCAGTGAGTCGTCGTTTCACGTAACGGTGTTACAAGCTGATATCCGTGTTTACCCAATACAAGTGTTAATGAAGTTAATTACCAATCATAAATGTATTACATGTATTTGAGATTGATTAATTATCGTATCACCAGAGACCTATATACTACAGAGACACAGAGACCTATATACGAATTCTTGCTATAAAAACAGAGCTACATTGTAACACAGGTAAACACCCGGGCTATGACCTGGCAGCGGTCGCTATGACTACGCACCGTGTCAAGCGATAGTCTGTACAGCTGTCGACACGGGTGTCTTGCCCCGACATTTTTCTCTCCTCGTGTCGAAGAAATCGTCCGGATTATTGCGGGAAATTTACTAATAAAAAGTACGTTCCGTTCCCAAAATGGGCTTCCGGAATCGGAATCCGAATTTCCGGACTGGTGAGTAGAAACAACGTTACGGAAATCCGTTCCCGTGCTATTCCGTCCGGACTGTGAGTTTTCCGGACTATCGGCGTCCGGATTATCGCGAGTCCACTGTACATATGTCATATTATGAAGTCACTGTATCCGCATGTCTGGATCTAATATGAGTTAATTTACAATGTAAAGCTATGGAGATACATATACATGTATTTCATATATAAATATATATATATTAAGTGCATTTAGCTAAATTGCTTGCTCTAACAGAATTTTCAATTCATTGTTATTAGGAGCAACAATGTGGAATGCTGCACATATACACAAAACGTGCTGCATGTATTACCAATAAACTTCAATTATCAGAGTAAATGACTATATTACTGATTAACATATCCGTATGTATACATGTATGCAATTCCAGATAATATAAATAAATATACCAACAGATTATTAGCTTCGATAGACTATTGAAATACATTACATTTAACAGAAGGAAAATAGTTTTTGCACTTGTGCTGTAATAACTAATAACGTTATCAGTAAAGAACATATTAAAAACAAACTATTCATTAGTTTGCATCCTGATAGCCAATTGACGGAGTACACCGCAGGGCCGTTTGCCTGATATTGTTAATTTTAAGCGTGCACGAAATAGAGTGAACAACATGAAAACATACGCTCGGGAATCCTTTTATGAAAACCTAGAGAGTCTTTTAAAAAATTACCTCTCTTTTGATCCGAAACAGTATTGGAAATTATTGAGAAGAATGTTCAAGTCTAGTAGTCACTCTGTAGAAATTTCTCCTCTTACTGATTCTCTAAGCGGAAACATAATATATGATGATAACGAAAAAGCAAATTTATTGAACAATTATTTTTCATCATCAAGAAACAGTAGATGTATTGGAGGTACTGAAATTAGGAAAAGCCTCAGACCTATAGGACCCTTGTTGTTTTTAATTTTTATAATGATATTGCAGATAAATTACAAAGTGTGTCTAGACTATTTGCAGACGACACATCTATGATGTATTCCCCTTCTTCCTGTATTGAAATTGAACGTGTAATACATCATGACCTGAAATGTATCGACGATTGGTCAAAACAATGGCTCGTCACATTTCATCCTAACAAAACAAAAGTATTATTTGTCTCTACCATAACACATGATTAGGACTTTGAGTTGCATTTCAATGAAACTATTCTTCAATTTTCAGAAAACCATAGGCACTTAGGTGTTACGCTTAGTTCAAATGCCAAATGGAATGATCCTATAGAAAACATCTATTATTCAGCGTTAAAAAAAGTCAATGCATTGAGAAAGCTAAAATTCTTAGTAAACATAAAAATACTAAGTAAAATATATTTATGTTTCATACTTCCAACCTTGGAATATGCTTGTGAATTTTGGAGTGGGTGTACTCAATACCATATAGATCTTTTAGAAAAAACTCAACTCGAAGCAGCTAGAATTGTTACAGGACTGCCTCGATATGCTAGTAAACAATCTCTTTATTATGGAACTGGTTGGGAAACTTTAAAAAGTAGGCGAGAAAGAAGAACACTTAATTTATTTTATAAAATGCATAATAAAATGACTCCTCCATACCTCTATAATTTATCACCTGGCTTAGTTGGTGAAAGAAATCCATATTCATTGAGAAATAATAGCAACTATATTATCCCCTTTAATAGTTTAACAAATACATGTACTCGATTATCTTTTAAACCAGCTACGGCTAGACTTTGGAACAACCTCTCTGAATACTTTAAAAAAAAACCATATACATAAAACGACCCCCCCCCCCCCCCCCCCCCCCCCCCCCCCCCCCTTTTATTTTAATTGTGGAACTCGTTATCTGAATATTCTTCTTACTAAATTAAGACATAATTGCAGTGCATTAAATAATGATCTATTTCGTGTAAATTTAACTGATTCACCATCATGTGCCTGTGGTTATCCATGTGAAAACTCGATATGGAACGATATGTTAGTAAAGTTGAATCATTATCAACCGTTGAGCGTACGCCCCTGTAAGGAAGGCTTTGGGTTCTGTTCCCTGGCCGAGACATACCAAAGTCTTTAAAAATGGTAGTTTCTACTCCTGCTTAGCGCTCAGCATATTTGGAGTGGGACGACTGGTTCGCCCGTTGTCAGTATAATGTGACCGGGTGGGGTGTGCTGCTGGGCGTCTTCGGCAGTGTACTTCAGTGAGGTAGCACTATAAATCGGCAAAAGTTCCGGGCTATCACAAGGAAACTTAACACGAAAATACCGCAGCCTCCCAAAACACACATACGCACTCACCACACGCATGCATGTCGCACGCACGGGAGGCCGTCCTTAAATGACATTAGCTGTTAATAGGACGTTACACAAAATAAACCAAACCAAAACATTATCAACCATTACAACTGGATACTCTTCTGTATGGGCATTTCTTTCTGAAACTGGAGCATAACAAAATTATTTTGAAAGTGCCCAAGAATTCATTCATGCTAGTAACAGATTTTAAATATATCCCTGCAAAATACGTGAGACTATGAGACTATTTTAAATACTTTATATCATACAAATACTCTTAGTATTCCATCTCCTATATTCCTGCCTTTCTATTAATTCCCTATACCCAATTCCACCACTACCCTTTCTGGAACGTTACGAATTGATATTTATGTATAAAATGTCCTCTAATATTTTGATATGTTCTGTAAATATTTTTTCTGCCTGGCACAACGAAACGTTACCTAGCAGGAGCTTGATTATCAAAAGGAGAACGATTAAGGAATGAGCATGAAAGGCAATGATAAGGTGAAGGAGCGTGCATATGTAGTTAGTTTGTTCCAGGCAGATATTATGTTATTGCGTGTAAATCAAATATTTTTGTTAGACATTAATTAATTATTGTATAATTATCTGTCTTCCCTTCACTTTCCCACTTTAGTCTTCCTTTTCTAATTTGTAAAATTTGTAAAATTTTAAAATTAACTTAAATGTCCATTGTTTTGTGTCACATTGTTGTAATAATGTTTGGAGGAGAGGACTTCAATAAGTTGTATAACTTGTGCCCAATCCTCATGCTTATATTTGAAGCAATAAAAATATGTTTAAACTTAAACCACATACCGCTAGACACATCCAGAAACTTACTACACAAATAGCACCACACCATGAATGTCTGTTATTTCTTTCTGTACCACATCACAGATCCCGTTGATAATACATATAAACGCCATGTTGAATCATTTTTCTGGTCTTCTTACCATAGATCTTATTCCTTAATGTTGCTCCTATATACCCTTAGATTTCTCGCTGATATATAATTTATGTCCTTCATTTAATATGGTTTCTTTCCTTTTTCTTCTTCCTAATTTCTTTTTTTTTTCTTCCAAATTATTTCCGTTACCGCACTGACACCATTTTAGAGGTTAAGCTGTATAATTCCTTTGGGTTGATTGAGTGCCAAAATCTGTTTAGCCATTCGGAAATGGATATTTTAATTGCATTAAGTTCAGTTGTCACTGTTCAAGAATGCAAATTTTCAATTTCATATTATCAGAGTAGTCTTCGTTCAGACGTTAATTTTCTGTCATGATTTTGTTACACCTTTTTTTTAATGGGATACCTCATAAGATTTAGTGTGATCGGTTTTTAGCTCACACATTTCTAAATTTGCAAATAATCAAATTTGATTTCAATGCCATGCTACATATACTGATTCTGACATTAAGACAAGAAAGAGTGAGAATTAGAATAAATGTCGACGATTTAATTCTGCTGCCAAAGCGAAACCATGTCTCTGTACATTCAATTGGTAAATGTCAACTCGTTATCGGGTTTAAATGTTGCATGGCACTGAATATTACATGATATTATTTATCAATGAGTAATTGTTCCGGAGCAATTGAGTTGTACATGGTGTATTAGATTGCACAGGAAGCAAGCAACACTTTAGTAAGCAATCATTGATGAGTGATGTCCGTGTTATAGAGCTGCGTCGGTACAGGCAATTTATTGAGGTTCAAGAACCATCTTTTATGTACTTTTATCTTTAATCTTGTTCCATTTGTTTAGTGTTGTTTCCTTTTAGATATTAGTAATTTGCCAATTCATCTGCGTTGACGGGCCGTCTAAAATATACATGTTATTAATAATGAATTGCAGACATTATCGCATCAACAACGTCATATTAGGACGTGTTGGCACACCAACATGTGAAAAAAAAGAGAAAATCTCAGTTAAGAAAAAGTGTAAAGAACCAATTTTCATACAAAACCTTTAAAATTATAAAGGAAAACAAAGAACAATGCGGGTATGGAGTTATTTGATTATTCCCCAAGCTGTGGCGTGTTTAACACTTAATATATATACCATAACACCTCAAAGGTACAATTATTGGCAATGTAATATTCAGTTAGTTTCGAAATTGTATTGAAGTTACAATATCAGTTTGGGTTTAATGATGTTGAGCCCTTCGGTGAAAGGTCTTTTCATATTATTTTGCCACAAGCCATTATATATATTGACGCTAGCGCTAAAAGGGATCAATCCTGTAATTGATTAACAGACTTGGAGGAATGTCATGCTTCCGATAGGAAAATTCAGTAAATACGCACTATAAATAGCAATTATTGTTGCCCCATTCAAGAAGACATCGTCCTTAAATACCGACCTAAATGTGTTTCGAAATCAATAACATCAAGCCAACCTTGGTTGTGATTGTTCAAATTTGGGAGGGTCTGAAAGAAGAACTCCCAGGATGCCACGTTGAATGAGACAGTTAACTTTTATTACTGATAATCATCTTAAATTATTTTACTCTATTGAATATTAGAAATATTCAAAGTTCAATGTGGCTGGTCTTTTTTTATTATTATTTTAGTATCACACCTCACCAAGACATTGACATTTTTCTTCCGACCTATCTTGTCTTTCCGTCGCCACCTAGATATTAACACTACAGGTTCTTTGCATGATTGACGAGTCCTAGGCTGACGAAACAGCAGACAGCTGTAGGATATTTTCACACCCATCTTGCATTGAAAGTTTGCTAATACTTTGTGTGTCATTAAATTCACGAGTATTTGTAATTATGTAAACTTAACAATTTAATACTAATTTTTCAAAATTTGTGGAGGATGTTTTCTATAAACCCTCCCCGACTTCAAAGCAATATCTCAATAATCAGCAACATTTAGACAAGATTAGTCAACATAAACATGTACCAGATTATCCGGTTGTCGACCGGAAACAATAACTTGTTTATATTGTATATAACCTTAAAAAGCACAGACTTATTCATCATTGTTTGTTTTCAGATGCCTTGTAACAACATAGGAAGGCGTTGTAATCCCTTAAACCCAAGCGCGAGCGGCTGTTCCGGAGTTTGTCGTCCTGGACGGAGTGTGCGCAGATGCCGAATGTTCCATGGCATACCATATTGTGTTCCAACCAGGATAATTTGAGAAAGAATCTCGAACTTATATCTACACTGGTATCGATATAGCAAATTATATATTTCTGATATGGATAGTATGTTTCTCAGTGCAATGAAAATATTTATATTCATCAACATGTTATGAAATGATTTGACTCCACTAATATCTGTTATGTAAACCAATTGTACTCATTCTGCCTAACAATCTGTTCGATCCTGAATCTTTTTGAGGTGTTAGATATAACAAATCTGGAGGTGTTTTAAGATATAAAGCCTCTGAACTTTAACCTGACTGTGGTGAGAGCGAGGTATAAACACTCCGATTGTGATGACGTTCAATGGATATCGTTGAATGAAATGCATTTTACATGTGATAACTTGCTGCTAGCGTTTGGAACGTGTATGTGGGAACATGTGCATGTGTTTGTGGTTTGTATATGGAAAAAATGAATTTTGTGCTATTAAAAACAAGATGACATTTGCAAAATATTGAATGTCTTGTATTAATGTTTTACTTATTTGTAGCTAAAAGTTAATGTTTTATTTAAGAAATACAACATTAATTAAGATGCCTGTTTCACCTTTTACTCGTTACACATCAATATGGATTTGTCTGGGCCGTGGCGACCGATGTTATGACATCTACATGTGACATTTTAGTTTATTATACCTTTCTTACAGGTGTCTCAAAAACTATATACACACTATGTCATTAAAGGAGATCGGTTTCATAACAGCCGCATTGTTTCATAATGTGCTGTATCATATTACATTAATTAGTCATAAGTGTAGCACGATCTCGTAAACCTTAGCGAGAATGATGACCAAATCCATTTTGAATGCCTTTGAAATAAACCTTTCTTACATTTTATTGCAAAGCCAAACCATGACGATTTCTTTTCAAATGAAAACACTTTATATTTCTCGAAACAGATGTCATCACTAATTTGGGAACCTTTATTTGTTGGTTGTTGTCTAGGTACTTTAACTAAATATCGAGACGGAGCGGGCTCATCATATTTCCTTGTCCATGCAACAACTTAACAGCAAGACTACAATCTCATCAAACACAACAACACTGATATTGTTACATTTACATATTGTCAATATTCCAAAAGACGTCCAGCTTGTATGCTCAATTTTGCTAGCGAAATTGACGCTTACACTTCAGTTAACTTTAGTCTTGTGTCGAATCGGGACGCGCCGTTTCGGCTCGGCTCGGCTTGGCCCAGATTCGGCATAAATATGTTTTGGTAACTGTTACAACGTGTTACAATGGGGAGAGTCTATCAAATCGACAGTGTCACAACGGGGACAACATATCATATCAACAGTGTTACAATAGACAAGTTTTTCGTTCGTATTTCGATTTTTTTCGTTGAATTCGGGTCAGAATTATGCTGTCGGTGTGATGTCTCGGTTATGTGTAATGTTTTGGTATCCTGGAGACATGGGACATAACCTGTAGCTAAATCACATTATTGTCATCTCTGAATTGTCCAATATTTTAACTATTTAGAATAATAATGAGACCATTATTTCCTTCATAACATCATAAAATGATTGCTGTGGGAAAGGACGTTCAATATCTATGTTGTCAAGGCGTCCCGCCTAACAGGTTTCTTTTTTCAACAGCAGCATACCATGGATTATGCTAGTGAAAACACATGAAGCAGTTTATCACATAAAAGGTTTGTTTGATAAAAGTTAATACATCGGATTGATATCAAAACACAAAGTAAGCGGGACTTGCACACATATCCTAAATACTCATCTTTACATGATGCACTCGGTTATGTATATATGTACAATGACATGCGAGATCTTTCCGAAGATCAGGAGCGATATTTGAACTTTAACCTTGAAGGATGACCTCCAAAATACATGTATATCTTGATTTACGCTGTTATGGTGTGAATCAAAATTAAATTGTGTTTGTCTGATTTGACGAATATCAAATCGGTCCATCAATATAATTTCAAAATGATTTGATAATCTGTTTCTTTAAGCACCATTGACCACTTCTTCATGAATCGCATACTTTGATATAGGGATTGGAAGGTGTTTTTATTAGCATTAGCAGGCTTGTAGCCTCTATATCCATATCAATATCAATACATAGTATAATATAAATATTTCCTATGTAATTAATGGCTTTATATTAGTTCCTGTACATTCATGAATAATAACGTTTATTTTTCCAATGATCATCTAACATTATTTCAAATTTTATGACAGAATCAGCATCGACAACAATTTGTGGCAAGCTATTCCATAAATCAATAACTCGGTAACTGAAAAAATGTTTCCTCCCATCAAGACGACATCGCTTTTTGAATATTTTCTTATCGTGACCCCTGGTTCTACTCATCTTGTCCATTTGGAAAAAGTTTTGAGTTATTCTACTATCGTATATGTTATTTACTATCTTAAAAACGTTAATCATATCTCCTCTGGTCCTACGGTGCTGTAGCGTCGGGAGATTTAACCGTTGTAGCCGTTCCGGGTACGATATATTTTTAAATCCAGGGATCAGTTTTGTTGCCCTTCTATGCACATTTTCAATGAGTTGTATATCTTTTACTTTTGATGGGTTCCAAACACTTGCAGCATACTCAAGGTGGGGTCTAACTAGAGCTTTAAATAGCATTTTGAACATGAGTTCGTCCAGATACACGAATGATCTTCTTATCAGTCCAACTATACTGTTAGCTTTATTGACAATTAACTGTATGTGCGTTTTGAAGTTTAAATCCTCAACTATGGTGACACTGACACCAATGTCCTTTTCGTTCTTGACATGTTCCAGTTGGATTCTTTCTCCTCCCGATCCTTCCATATAGTATTTTCGTTTTTGAGTTGTTTTAAGCGAAAGAACTTTACATTTATTAGGGTGGAATTTCAGTAGCAATTCGTCGGACCAATTTTGAAGATTATCCAAATCGTTCTGGAGTATTTTAACATCCTCGCTATTGCGTATTTGTCTGTATAATTTGGTAGCATCAGCAAAGAGCGGCGATAGGGACACTGGCATTTCTGGTAGATCGTTGATATATACAACAAATAATATTGGGCCCAATACACTTCCCTGGGGGATACCACTCATTACCGGGTACGATTTAGAGGATTCTCCGTTGACTATTACTCGCTGGCATCTATTTCTTAAGAAGTCTTTTATCCAATTAACAACCTGAAGACTAACACCATATCCTGACAATTTCCTCAATAAATGTTGGTGTGGCACTTTATCAAATGCCTTCATGAAATCCATGTATATAACATCAAGCTCCCCGCCCTTGTCTATTATCTCTGTCCAATTTTCCAGTACTGTTAGCAATTGTAGTTGAGTTGACCTTCCAGATATAAAACCAAATTGTTTGGGGCTTAGAAAGTTATTTTTATCCATATGTTCAACAATGCTATCTCTCACTAATTTTTCGAGTGTCTTAACTATTACGCTTGTCAGGCTTACAGGTCTGTAATTACCCGGGTCAGATTTGGATCCTTTTTTGTAGATTGCGGTTATGTTTGCCTCTTTCCAAGCTTGGGGTAGTTTTCCTTCTGATAATGATTTTTTAAGAATATCTGCCAAAGGTGAACTTATATTGTTTCTGATCTCTTTTAGAATTTTTAGGGTGCATTCTATCTGGTCCCTGTGACTTGTTTTATTGAGTTTACGGTGGTATGAACGCAATGGGTTACCGACATATTCAATACATAGCGTTAAACGCAATAAAAACACCGTTCAATGCATATACATTTGTATTACATCAAGCAAATCGGTGAAATACCGTGCGAAGAAAATAAAAGTCGTGATGTGTTGCGGCGTTGTTAACTACAGCAGCCGTGGTTGCTAAGATGATACACCAATAATTGATTAATATATTTACATTCCACAATTTCTATTTCGGATCAACTATAGTTATCAAGCACAGCGGGTATTGACACATATGTAGTAGTGACGTGGTCGAATGTTCTATAGGAACGGTACGCTTCAGCCATTTGTTATTAACTTACGTCGCGGAGATGTTAAATATCCACTCATTTCCGCAATCTTTGACATTTTTGACAAAACAGTCACTTGTCATTAGCTTTTTGTACAGAGATCAATGGGTAACAGGAGAAAACGCTAGAATTGTGTTGATCAGTCTTTTGAAAATGGCGCCGTCTAGTTGACGTTCCGGTAACGTCACAAAGAGACGACGCCATGATTATGTTACCGATTCCCGCACTAATTAATCCGCTGAGCCTTTTTTCATTGCGTTTACGCTAATTTGAACGCAGTCAGCGTTTACTACGCTAAGGAGAGATTTAAATATGTAACGATGATCAACGCTTGAATTATCTGAGTAACGATTTTCTGTTTTCCCTATCTTGGAAATAACGATCCTGCTTCCCCGCCCTATGGAACATAAATGTTACAATTGACATCAAAGCGGTTTCAAAGACAGGGATTAATGCAATCTTTTAATGGTTTTAATCCTAATCAGATTTCAATACACTCTATTTTCTCCGTTGTAGGTTTTGGATATCGACTTTTTTCTATCATGCTGGTGTAGGTGTCCTGTGGTTTCTTTGTTTGTTCGGTACCAATCTAGAACATGGTAACACTTGTCATTAATTTACACGACATGTGTCATCGATGGAGCAAAGGACGCCTAACCTTTAGCAATTGCTGATATGTTTCTTTCCCCGTAATTATTCAAATGTCGTCGTGTAATCCTATTTCTTGCTCATGGACTTTAAGTTAGAATTGTGTGTGTCTATACTTCCTTTAGCTGGATTAATTATGGAATATAGCCAGCACTTTGTATATATGCGAGACGTCTAATCTCCATCGTCTACAACAATTAATTTACACAGGCGGTATAATACCTCAACCTACAATAGAGACACACTTTACCTATATAGGAGGTATACATTTTCTAGACCGACAATTGGTGTCCGTCATATACATGTACACCACATCAGTCGATACCGTTCGATATCAACAGATAATTCAGCTATAAATGAAAATTTAACGGCATGATCCAGTATAATTTACAAATGTATGTATCAACTTGTATTGCAGTTCGACTTTCCTGGAAAACACAGCTATTACAACAACTGAACAGTGGTGCTCCTTACATTTGGAAGCATGCAGAGCGGGAGAAAAGCGTTATTAGAATTTCAAATTGATAAAACGGAGAAAATAGGAACATTTGTACATGGAGATATTTGAAAAACAAAATATAAAATGGTAAGGATATAAAGCACTGGTGCTCTAGATAGGTAAGTCTCCGAATTATGTGGCATCCTAAAACCAAAGTGGTGACTACGGAATAACCCTGGCATATCAAAGAGCATCGATAATATCTGACTTCGAACAAGAAAACAGAATATAAACAAATGAGATAATGATGTCGTCCATTAAATTTCCCCACTGCCTTCATCAACTGGATAAAAGGACTTGATTGTCAATGGACTGTAAATAATACAAAACCTCACCAGCCCACACCTCTCGAAACCTTGTGTTGTTAGTTTGTGCATCATCAGCTAGTCGACATCTATCTAGAAAATTATGATAATGAGATGTTCTTCATTATCTTCTTAGACATGTATATATTGTACATCTGTGTTATTCTTATACTTCTCTAGTTTACAGTTTACCAATACAACTGTAACCCAGTTTACCTAATAGTAATGAGAATGACAATAACTTGGTTTAATATAACTTCGGTTGGAGGCAGATGTACATCTTTATCATAAGCAGTATAATTATCCTAATATTGAAATAATGAAGCGTTATTAGTTATTAGTCCGTATTTAGAAAACATATATGTGTGGGTGTATATTGCTTGGTTTGACAAACGCACTAAGCTCTATCCATTTAAAGGAACTGTAATGAAGTGTTTACAGTCAGTAATATTTTAGAAATGCCCATATTGTACTCGACAAAAATGAAACAAATGACTAAATACGCAATCAATATGACTGTATGTAATGTTTGTACAAACGTTGATAGCTACATAAAGGGACAAGTCTATTATTTACAATGCTGTAAAAAGAAACCCCGTGTGACGTCACTGTTGTTGAAAACCCCTCTCACAGAACAATAACACCTCTTGCACAAATTACTGCACGGGATCTATCATGCATGTTATTGAGTAAAACGTAGTTAGTTGGAGGAATCTGTTTCTGATACGTCCAACAAGCTAGTCACAAAGATGGGGTATATTTCGAGGCTATACGGAGGACATTTCAGAGGCTGGATATTGTTTTGTTCGCCGTGAGAAAATAAAGGCAGACTCCAGCAACATGTGGTCGAGCAGTTTCTTGATAAAAACTAAGGTATTGACGTGGGAGAACATGTGGTTGTAAGATTTGGTTCCTGTATCATACGGCATTGGGGTTTAGGCTCAGGACCATTAAGGGGGGTTTAGCTCCATTAAAGATGCCTCCCCAAACCATTACATTAGCCCCATTGAATCTATCGCGTTCAACCACGCATGCGTCGATGAAACGCGTATACGATATATCATTATTCTCCCGTTTGAACGAAACAGAGAATCTAGACTCGTCCGTGAAAATTACGTGCCTACACCGACACATCCAAAACCTATTCCGGCCATGTCTGCGTATCTCTTCAAGACACGACTTCCTGTCTATGATTTGTGAGATATGGGATGGATCTGTCACTCAGGTGCAACAAACGAATCGTTATACGCGTAATATGAAAGAAACAATTGATGAATAGTGTATAATGACAGGATGTATTCAAAACATATTGTACAATCAATTGAATCAATCAACGTTAATAAATACAGTAAAATTGATGAAAGGAATAGTGTACCATAGAAATCATACACAACTAGTAGTGACAGACTTAATACTAAAGTACACTTAGAATCACTGAAATCTCGATTTCCCGTGTTGGCCTGGAATTACTTCGCACGTGACCAAATTCTGAAACGTCACAAATATTCAATAGTTCGCACGTGACCGTGCAATAGTCATATTAGTCGTGTTCAATTGTTAAGGAAAATCAAACGCATTATGTAATATAATACAGTGAAAGCTCTTGTGCAAAATGTAACGTCTTCTTTTGAAAGTTATCAGTTCCATTTGTATAAAATAAGTTATGTTATATAATTTTGTTAATTACTGGATCAACATTGCTCCATGATTAAATGATAACAACCTCGCTTATCACAGGTGTCCCTGATCCGTTTTATGTGGGGTCAGAGTCCGAGGGGACAGGATGCGGTCCGAGGTGACAAAGTCGGCCCGAGGATTTCCTCAAAACTCTCACACACCTGATGGTCAATCGTGTAAAAATGTTGAAAGCCCACGAGACAAAAAATTCGTATCTTTAAGGCGTCAAAACGGTGTTCATTTTTTTTTTTTTTTTTTTTTACAATTTACAACAAAAATATCGTATCGTTCCGAAGTCGTGACACCCAAGTGAAGTAATGTAGCGAGCCCGCATATAGCGGTGTACACAGAGAGCCCGCATATAGCGGTGTACACGGCGAGCCCGCATATAGCGGTGTACACGGCGAGCCCGCATATAGCGGTGTACACGGCGAGCCCGCATATAGCGGTGTACACGGCGAGCACGCATACAGCGGTGTACACAGCGAGCCCGCATACAGCGGTGTACACAGCTAGCCCGCATATAGCGGTGTACACAGCGAGCCCGCATATAGCGGTGTACATTCTCATTGTAAAACAAATCAACATATGAGCTTGTATCGATTAGTGTTTTGCTTGTGCTTCGGCGTGAGCACCTCACTTTTGTGTTTCATTTGAAAAGGACTAATACATGAAATTGTGTAAAATACCATTGGTTTGATATCAATAAATATCACTATTAGGAAGTCTTACAGTATGACACTGTCTTTGAGAAGAGTCGATCAAAATATAGGTATTGATCATGATATACAAATGTAGCACTTCTCTCACTAATATGTAATTATACTCTTTATTTAAACTTGATTTAATATAGAGTCAAATACTCATTATAAACAGAAATATGTAATTATGGGACCTCCTGTCCAAAGGTTCACTAAATTAAACCTCCATTAAACTTTTAATTAGCTTTAACCATACATTAAATCATAATCGAGAATTAGTTAATTATGGATTAAAATTGTGTTGTGCAAAGATTTCAGTAAAATTCAATACGTTAGTGCAGCTTGTATGGATGTTTGATTAGCATGATTACATGTAGGACAAACTACGATCTCGCTCCTGAAGTTTGTCGCGTAAATAAAACAAATAGTACATTAAATTCCTTTCTGTATAAGACAGAAATTTACATATAAGTGACGTAGGGTGTTAATAAAGATGTCACTCTGTAGCCAGCTGGAACTATTCCAGGCATGTAACGTCTGTCTTTAAGACAAATGTTCTTTTTACAGATTAGCATAACAATATAACAATAACACTACGCTTACTGCTTTTTGAGACAAAGACACGTGGGGAAAGATAACACTGACTGTATGTATTCATGGCGATAAGGTGTTTTCATCCGTAGTGACCACCAAAGATAAAACGCAAAACAACTGGAAACACATACTTGTGATGTATAACCAAATTCATTTCGGTGTAATTATTGCGTGCATTGTTTGGCTGGTTGTTTCTGATTGTACATATGGACAGACATCTGATATTGTTCCTCGCAAAGGTAAGTGAGTCATCACTCTTGTTCTCATTTTGAAGATTTGACTTTGATTCTCATGAAGGGCGTCGATGAAGCAGAAGACATTCCCTTCAGGAACACGTGGTATTTTTACCTTGTACTTTCACTGAGGGGTTTCCATGCTGATCTGTATTTTTTGTTTCGTATTTTTCCCCTTGTGTTCTCAATTTTGAGTTAGAATTACGGTTTGGTTTTAATGTCGAGATTCTCTTGTTTTCCTGATGAAATCTTATTTATTTGTCCATGTTAATACGCAATCTGCACATTTTCAAAAACGTGACAATTGAATCACATGAATTTAATGGAATCATAATATGATAGGGATTTGTTAGTATTGGGTTTTTACGTCATACGAAGATGGTGACCAAGGACAATGAGAGCATTCAATTAAAACAATCAAAAGTTCCATCGCACTTAAATCATAACAAGGAATGAACCTCTCTACTCCGTAGTACTGTACAGAAAACAGACTATCTGAGACTCGTCCCGATCGAATAAATGCTGATCTTCAAAGAGGAATCCCAAAATACTTTGGACTTTGGTTATATTAGCTTAGGGACAAAACCCATTACTTTTATTTCTTTTGGAGAACAGCGTTCAACACATCAAGCATAAAGCAAAGGTAGCATTGAATTCCGATAAGAAGCTTCGTCTTGATTACCAAACTCTAGTTTGTTTCGGGATATCAGTACTGCTTTCTCGAAATAGTATGTTTTTAAAATCCACTCAGTTGTTTTGAAACGAAACTTGAAGATATAAGCACTTTCTTTAATAGGTCCAATATGTTTCTCAAAGCTTTTTCGCTAATTATTACTTAGGAATGACATCAAGGCCATTTTATTTAAAGCAAGTTGATTCAGATGAACAAAATAGTATGTCATCTGCAGATATAGTCAATATGAAACATTCTATGGAGAAATATATGGAAGCTATACTATTTTCATAATAAAATCATGATTTTTTTTTTGCAAATGCCTGTCACTTCGCGTAATATCTTGTTTTGTCCTAAAATTCGCTTGTATCTCATTAATTCTTTTTATGCGTTATGCATGCATAAGGAAACAACAGGAATGTCATATCGCATTAAACAGGCCTTCAAATATGCATGGTTACGAACAAGCGGTATCCGGTCATCCTTAAACATCAAGGACAGATCGGCATACTTGGAATGTAATGGCCAAAAATAAATTTCTCCTGAAATGTCGACACGACAGAACAATCTTTTCAAATGGAAATTAAGAGAATGTCGGATTGGAGACAAGCTCACAAGTTCACTCCTTATCGATAAGAGACAGGGCAAAATTTGAGTAGATATAATCTGGACCTGGACAGGCGTATTTATAATTTTACCGGTGGGAGAATTTCTTCTCTCACCCTTAGGTTGATACAAGCTCTGCGTGTTCTTTGCACGTTCTTAACAATTTTATGACTGCATGACAGTAATAAAATGACGTCACGTCGACAATTCATTCGTCACGTCACAATTGTCTTGTATTTATTTAACGTCAATATTAGATACATAAGGGGGTATTCACTCCCTTGGGAACGAAACAGGGGATGTCAACCCTCGGGGAAATATCATTATTTAAGCATTGAACTGTTCTTGTATATGGTGTTTATGATATATTTGAATGCCAAAGCTTTGCAAGCAAACAACATAATGTGCGTTAGCTCACGCACATTATGTTGTTTGCTTGCAAAGCTCTGGCATTCAAATAGATCATAAATACCATACAAAAACAGTTCAACGCTTATATTTACATTCCTTTTAATTTTAATTTGTTTTTTATGTTATAATTCATGTTTAAAATTCATAATTCCCGCCTTACCGACAGCCAGCAGATTTTTTTTTCAGTTGTTGGAACAGCCGGAACATGGTCGCGTGCTTTTTGGCAAACAAAATAGTACATGGAAAATTTAAAAAAAAAATCAATTTTGTTAATCATTTTATTATCAACGTATTGCGCAAATAGCACATTTTTATAACAAATAATGTAGACAAAATAATTAGTCGTTAAATTTGTTTATCCTGGATATTGTAGTTCCAGTTTGTGTTGTATTAATACGCTGCTAAGTGTAGCGCGTGATGGGTGGCATTTAAACGTACATCAATGCCAGAGCTCTCAAATAGATTATATAGTAACAATGCCAGACATGTAAATATAAGCGTATAAGAATACTCTCCTGTCTCATCCCTAAGGACACTAGTCTTATCTATCCGTCTCTTTTGTTTTCTGGTATTGTAAGGGCTGTAAGCAGTCAGGGTAGTTAGGCGTGTGACTTCTTACATGTAAGTTCGGATTGAGGTACGAAAATGAATGAACATTGTAAAAACTTAACGAATGATATTTTTTAGCAGCGATTTTGACATTCCATTAATTATACTTGATCAGATTATTACCTTGAGTTAATCCTTTTAAGAGGTTAGAAATTTTGGAGAAAAAAAACCGGAATGTTGGGATATTTAATATCAGCGGGACACCTTGAACTGTTAAATTGGATCTAACATTTTTATTTTTGGATAAAACTTTATAATACATATGTTGGGTTTCCTGGGGTTTGTTGGTAACCAAAGTAGTCTAGCGCTATAAATCTGGTAGTGCTTTACACATGAGAATTAAAAGATCATGTTGGAAAATATTAATGTAATGATTTCTGTTATACAACCAATAAATGTTTATGCGAGACGTTTCCACGACAAGTACGTGTGTACCCTGTCTCCTTTACCAGACAAAAGTCCTTTGTGGACACATGCTGACCCGGTCATTTTTCTGATGAAGGTGACAGAATGCATACCGTACTAGTCATCGATTAATTGGTTATGTTATGAAAATCTTTACATTAACACATTCCTGCTGACCTGTTTAGCGATAATTGTGCAAACATATAATGCTCACATGAATTTAGAAAAACGTTACAGAAATTATACCATATTATCCCTGTACTTTGTCTCCATGCAAAACTATACTTTGTTTGTTTTGACCTCGTGTTATTGATAATTAACTCATTCAGACGACGCTTATGTTTTGTTATTCTTTGTTGTTTTACACAAAATAGACAACGTGTCAACGCATTTGATCAATATATATTACATGTACCTACGCATTTAGATCAATCTTACGTCTTCATGCTACAGTGCCCTAATCTGACACTGTAACATGATATGATAATCTAATCACACACAGGGGTGACTTTAAACGTTAGAGCCGAAACAGCAATGTGTGGTAGTTTTATAATCATTCGGCATATACTGTATTTATTTAATTTTCACTAGTTTTCATTTACAATAGGGTATGCAGTTATATTTTTTTTATTTATTTATTTTTTTTTTTAGGCGGGGTATATTCTCTGATTTTACCTGTCTAGATATTAAATTCCCGTAGCCGAAGGCGAGGAAACTATTATGACTTCAATATGATGTTAATAATTCCGTATGACAACCTTTTTGTATACCGACAGGACTCATGTGTGAGTTTGCATGACGTATTATTTGCTTGACCTAATTAACGGCCTGATTTCTAACTTTTAATTTTAATATCTGACGTCAATAAAAGGTTTTTTTATGGCATTGATCCCATGTTTTAATTATGTGGCTAATCGGAAAATGGCCGACATACGTCAATCATAGATTTTGACAATGAAAGTTTGTAACCCGAAAAATATTTCTGAAACTGGTTTCCTTCAGTCCCTAGTTGCGTCCGTCTATTTTAAGACCAATCAGAAAAACATAATGGCCGACAGACAGCCATTTTGGAATTTGACAGTTGAAATTAGTTATCGTTATTTTTTGAGAATACTGGTAGGATATTTCTGAAGCTTCATGGATTTTGACAATTGGCGCCAATACCCTTCTATGTTCTCTATTTATTATGATATCGTTTCGAAGTTTAATTTATTTTTATGTTTTGCTTAAAATTATTTTTTCATAATCTATTTCCGTTTTTGATATTGGAATATTTTTATCGTTTTTCGGTTTTTCTTCTTTGCGCATTTTTCGCCGAAAAGTCAACACATTTTTACCACCGATTTTCGTTTATATCACTTTTTTATTTGTTTCAATCGATATTGAAGCCATTTTAATTGCAATAATTATAGTTTAAGTTTAGCTCTTTCGACACTTATTCGATCAGTGATCCAAGTAGAATGTCTGCTCAACAATATCTTTGTTGAGTTTGGTGTTTAAACCTTGCAACAGACTATTGGCATGCCCATAGGAACATAACAGAATGAACAAGAGCATCACGAGGTGGAATGATATATGCCCGGGAAACGATATATACATGAAGTGTTATAAACTACTTGCATTGAAATAAGATTTGTATCCCTTTAAGAGTGGTTAGGTTTAATGCTTCAACTCTCACGTTTCACTACCTGTATACAGCCTGTAGGAGATCAAATGCTAAAAAGTACTGCAGGAAAATAACTTTCGTAAAATACTTTAATTGAAAGGATCGTCAGAGAAACATCACTGTATGTCATTATTATCACGTTTCATAGACATCGGCAGGAAAATGTAGGAGGAGATCTCCGGACAGGATTGAAATCCCAGAAATAAACCAACGGCAATAACTTCAGCAAAAAATGTTTAATCAAAATGTCTTTCAAGAAAACACAAAAATATCATCATAATAATAAAGCCTACTTAGTGTCAAAGAAATCGATAAAAAAATGCTGGAGATCTCTGGACACACATCAAACACTGAAATAAACAAACGGCAACAAGGGAAGACGCCGTAGGATAATACTACCGTAAAATTTGACGGACGTATATAAACTTCATGGACTGTTGGTTGAAGATACCATGTATGGCTTGAAATCAAGGACAATACAGACTCTTTAACAACAACCACCTATCTCGATCGCTACTTGCATCGTTATCAGGAAACAGTTTACAAATAAGTTGTGTGATTGTTGTCATTATTTCAATTTGCCACGTCTAGGTAGTAATATCCCGGCTTCCACTACCTACGGTGTTTACATGTCTATTTAATATCCATGGACTTGTCCTCTGTGTTCAAAAACTCTGTGATAGGTGTCGACTACTGGAGAAAATAGCAACATGTCTCGAGAAAGGCAGGTTGATGAAGACCATGAACACGTTTTACGGTCGAGATTATGATCTCATTGGGAGATATGCTATTCCATTGTTTGATGTGAAATCAGTCATGTCTGACGATGGTTGTTAATATGCATCGTAGATCCGTTGTCACAAATCAAAATTTGAATGTTGGGTGTCGTCGATAAAACAGAAGACGCACACCTTCCTAGAGCATCTGGTCCTATTATCCCTCTACCTTTTCAAGAGTGTCCATGCAAATTTATTTTTGTGTTGGTAATTCGAGCGGAAATTATCAAGTCGTTTGAATGTCGGTATTCTCTGTTGATTTTATACATATTTATGTTTAGTATATTTCCGAAGGTAATTTACTGGTGATTTCACTTAATTACAGGACAGTAATCTGATGTATGTTTGAATGGTTATCATTGATTTGTTTTCTAATTCCAGTAAGAAGAATGAAGAAATGTAGCAGAGACTTGTTCATCGGATTTGATACATGCAAGACCGTAAAGCTGTTGTACCGTGATATACCGGAGATGTTTTGCGTTCATTATCGACATGAATGCTGTAAAACATGCATACGGGAAACTACGAATCGAATGGTAAAGTAAATTTGTGAATATTGTGTCACTGATTACAAATGTATTGTGGTACAAAAAGTATATGGAGAAAATCGTATTTTTTTAGCTTTACTTCGTCATGTCATTTGTTTTTGTCCAGTACCGCCATTTCAAGTTTTCTGACGATAGTTTTATAATGATGACGCGCAAACTTTTGTTATCTGTGTGTGATCCAGATAATCCTAAAATGTTATTAATGATTAAATTAAAAAAAACAATAACAAAATAAACAAACAATAATAAAGATCCAACTGTTTTAAATTGCATAAATGATAACAGGAAGATCTCGGGGGATAATTTTGAATATATTGTAGGATTCTGAAAAACAAAAGTTTCCGCTATCGTGATCGATTTTCTCATTCAAATTTAAATTAAATAGTGCTGATAGTCAAACGTTTTTATTTCTGCAATTCGAGGTGTATCTGAATATTTGAAATTCATTACGTCAACAACAATACATTCCTGTAACCCAAGAATTATTAAATCATAAAAATATAATTTGAAATAGACGACAATCGCATACATCAGTGAATTATCAAATAGTTGAAATGTTTTATCAATACATGCTAATATTTTTGCCGGGAATTGTATACTACTTACCGTTACTGGATTTGTCTACATATTACAAAACAATCCAAAATCGATATAAATACAGGTCTATACAATACAAATGAAATTAACTTAAATACAATATATATACATTTTACATATCGTACATGTTTCTCCAAATTCATTAAAAAGATATTCGTTTTTGTGTTTTAAATCCATTCTTACATGTAGTTATTATCCTAGACTGATGAAAACTTTATATCGAATGTGTGAATTTTGTGGATTTTGTTGATTTTTTTTAAAGAAATTGTAACATTGATTATATTGCGTATTTATGTAAAACACCAAATGTGTACGCTCGCGAAAATCTGCGAATTGTAAATTCAATGTTCATTATAATAGTTGATTATTTGTTATTTGTATTTCTATGATCATCACATTTCGATCTTAGGTATAAATATATACAATATATACAACAAAGGCTGTTAAAATAATCCATGTTTGTAGATATCGGTCAACACAGGTGTATTGATGAGACATCTATACCGTGTTTGTACATTTGTAGATATAAGTCAATACAGAAATATTAATGGGACCTCTATTCCGTGTATGTAGATATTCGTTAACACAGATATATTAACGAGGGTCCGTGTAACACCTAACAATTCAAAATTCTAAAATGTTTTAGAATTTTAGAGTTTTAGATTTTTGACCAAAAGCCTAAATTTGTCAAATTTCAAAACAAAAATGAGTTTTTAGAGTTTTTGATTCTTGACCAAATTTCTTAAGTTTCAACTTTTAAAACTTTTGAGTCTTTAGATTTTTAGGTTTTTGACAAAATTCTTAAATTTCCAAACTGTTTTGAGGTCTAAAAATCCAAATATTTGATCTTTGAGGTTTTTAGTCAAAAACTTAAAAATCGAAAAACTGTTAGACGGACCAACGAGACCTCTATACTGTGTCTATGTAGATATATTAGTTAACGCAGATATATTAATGGAACCTCGATCTATTCCGTGTATGTAGATATCAATTAACACAGATATATTAATGGGATCTCTAGTCCGTGTATGTAGATATTAGTTAACACAGATATATTAATGGGACCTCTAGTCCGTGTTTGTACATATTAGTTAACTCAGATATAACAGATTATGCTACGCTAGTCTGCCCTTAACAAAAATATTATTATTTTGTATGCTTTGTAGATAAAGAGGGCGTTGTCACGTATCAGGAAAATTGGCAGTATGAAAGACAAAAGACCAGTCTGATGGCTATCGTGTGATACTGTTGGGGATCATCTGATGTTCATGGATGAAACCCTTTTGTCAGAAGACAACATTGTGATATATAATATACATAAGTATTATTGTAACAATTTTATAAAGTAATACATGCCACCAAAGTGTATATATCAAGACGTAAGTGTTGTTTGTTAGCATATATTCAATTAGTAAACAATAATTTGTTCTAGGTATTTATGTGATGGCATTCTTGTCGATATTCCTGACATTTATATTGCTATTATCGTCAGAAATCGTTAACACGTGTTTAGTATAACGTCATCAGATACATTTCATTGTCATATATATCTTTTTATATTATTTTATAAACGTGTATTAAAAATCAAATCAATCATGCGTCTGTTTTGTCATACAATAGACAATATAAAATATGCCAAATTATGTTTGTGCAGATATTATATTGTCAGGAAATTACCTTAAATCCTAAGGTACCTAAAAATCTGCTTTTTAATATAATTCCAAGATAACAACTTGAAATATTACATCAAAAGTATTATGGAGACGACCAATTGCACCCGTCTAATGATGAAGTGACAAAAATGTACATACACTCATACAAAAATACATTAACATAGAAATTAAACACCATGCATTTTACAAATATTCTTTAAGAACGTTATCATATTTTAATTGCTTACAACATGCACAACTTTGTCACATTGTATTGTTTATTCACTTTAAGCCTTGCGGCCCATCGGTATTACAGCAAAAACAGAATAATGTCATGTGCATGTACAATAAGGATATCAAAAACATATACAAAATGTTAAGTATGATATGAAACAAGAAATATCTTTAAAAAAGATAAACGGCATAGTTTTAATGCTGGTGGTTCTAATGTAAAACTACTGGTGAAATAAATTAATGAACTACATTTTAATTAATAAATACGCAGTTTCAGCACGGATAACAAAATTATATCAGTTTGAATCATTTTTGGTGATAATAGGACTGCAAATGTGTCATTTGAATAGATGCATCCACTTATTCAGCTTGCATTCAATTTAAAAGGGACATCACGATAAACGTTGCAATTTTCACTGAATGTACGCGTTTTGTACCTTTCCAGTTATGTTTCTGTGCTGTCCCAATGTTCACAGTCAATCCCTATGTCCAGCTTGACAACTCGATTTAGTTGGGAATCCCCCTTTTAATTTAGCGCGGAAATTATTTTTAAATTATTACGTGACTGTTTTGAAATCGTGGCAACACAAACAGACGACAGTTTACAAGGCGATATCTATATTCCGTCTGGGTTAGTTGGATAACGATATTATACAGTGGTTTAAATGTTAAATAACACGTTCTGTATATATTACGGCACACATATTTATGTGTAAATAAGTGTAAACACTGTTCATATAGTATAGTGACAGTAGCGATGTACTGGTACAGACTGTGTAAATATTACCGAGCTTGTGGAACTATTACAGAGTTTGTGTTAATACTACAGAGTTTGTGTAAATAATAGCCTACCGAGATTGTCATGACCTACTATCAAACAATCAAGCAGAATACGAGCGGCGTCCGTATTACTGCTGTTTTCATGTTTGAGCTGTTACAATCTATTGTACTGCTTCCCAAGTTTAATTCTAGGATTGTGTTTAACCCATTTCCCTATTATTCTCTTCATTGCGGAAGCTGTTATCGTTTCCAACCGCAGTCGATTCACAATGGAAGCCATTTTTGTTTCCATGTGTTTTAGTTTGTTGTGCGCATGCGTTTATCGTATATGTCACAAAATTTGCATATTCAGAGTGATAACCTTTTAATAATTGATAATTGATGTTTTTATGTACATACATCATCAAATTCGAATGGTTATTGTTCAGAAGGTTATTTTTTTAAAAGATATACCCAATAATATGATAGAAAATACAAAATAAATATTGGTTTACCGTGAGGTCCCTTTAACTTTGTTTCGTTTTAAATTGTATATCCGCATTTTGCATTGACCGCTACATTGACCAATCACGTACTTCATCTTGACACAATCGCAACTTCTCGTACAATTCCGTCAAAGCTCGGAATCATATATGATTCCGAGCTTTGACGGAATTGTACGAGAAGTTGCGATTGCATCTTGACAGAAACGCCACCTGTCGCGTCATATCCGGGGCCAAAACAAAATTAGACGGCTATGCCGAACAAGACAAGAATGAATTTGATAGAATGGCGGACAGCTGTGAAATATATATGAGATAATTACTACCACTACTGATTAGAAATACAGTACATACAAAACAATTGGCAGACAATGGCATATTGTTTGTATATCATTAGGGAAAGATTATAAACTCATATGAAGATTTCAGATAAAAACAAAGTTATCGTCCCCAACAACAATATTGTACGGTTTACGTAATAATACATACATTGTATGTACTTTATCCGCTTGGAATATAATTCAAAACAGAAAAGTATTGTTACCTTACCGTAATGTCCAAAGTACATATATCAAATAATGATTTGTAATAAGAAACAAACAAAGAGGTTATTACATATATAATTGATTGGTTGATTGGTCAAGGGAAAAAGCAATAAAAATAAAATGGGCCAATGAGCCTGATTTGATTGTTGTGTTAATTATAATTGTTCATTATTGAATGCACAGAATTTAACCTGCTGACTAATCCCTTTGTCATGTTTGTATGTCAATAAAATATGTTTAAACTAAGCTAAACTGATAACTTACTTGTATAGAAAGTGCAAAGATAATGATGGAATTGATTTTCCAGATAGTAGAAATTCATTTGTCAAAATGTCATATTTAATAAATTTTCATATATTTTTGCAACCCAAGTAAATACAATGTATATCTAAATATACTTGTGAGCTATTTTGGATGTCACGGCTTTGATTTGTAATGGTAATGAGCCACATTAAAGCCTTGACCATTTTTCTTATTACTTTAAATGATACCTATTATCACGGGCATTGGATATTCCATAAAAAGAAAATATTTCTACCCATATATATAGATATAAATTACAAGAATATAAAGAAGTGAATTACAATGTTTCTTTAATATATTTGAATTCCATCAGGGATTGCCATTGGACAACGATAATGACAATGATTTTATTCTCGTAAACCTACATTGTAATCAGTGTGAAGAATTATTTAACGGGCGCATTCAGAGTAGGATGGATTATTTTTCGAACTATTCACTACCGGATGATGGAGCCTATGACATGCATTAGTATATACATTTGTTATGTAATAGCACCAATTAACAGACACGAGTCCGTGAATATTCATTTTTAACTATAAAATATTTAAAAATTAAATAGAATAATTAACTTAAAACTTAGAAACAGGTTTGCCCTATAAAACTTATCTGGATACAAAATTCCCTTAATTAATAGTCGGGTATGGCAAGCCGTTTGGGTTTTTACCTATTAAATACAGATATCTGTATTCAAAATAGAGATATCATTATTAATATAGAATTAAAGATATCTTTAATTCAAATAGAGATATCTTTAATTGAAATAGAGATATCTTTAATTGAATTAGAGATATCTATATTTGAATTAGAGATATCTCTATTTAAAATACAGATATCTCTAATTAAACACGAAATAGAGATATCTCTAATTAAAATACAGATATCTCTAATTCAATTAAAGATATCTTTATTACAATTAGAGATATCTGCATTTCATTGTAAATAAAGATATCTGTATTTGAAATAAAGATATCTTTAATTCAAATACAGATATCTCTAATTCAATTAAAGCTATCTCTATTTCAAATACAGATATCTCTAATTGTTGTAGAAATACAGATATCTTTATTTTAGATACAGATATCTCTATTTGAATTAAAGAGATCTTTATTTGACATGAAATAGAGATATCTGTATTTAACCATCAAATAGGAAAAACGACTGCTCCCTTGATTCTCCCTTTTGCGCATGACGGAAGTAAAGCACTAGTGACGCAAAGCATATAGCCGCAACAGTTCGCTCTATTTCCCGTAGAACAGTTGTCATGTTCTGTTCTGTAGAAATCCCCTCCAAGTAGCAAGTTTATCGGTTTAGACCTACATCTCTCATGCGGATAGTCCAATTTAATTACAAGCGTTTCGTTAACACTGATCAGGATTAGGGAGTAATCATTATTTTCTTTGTGTTTCAATATTAATCTTCGCACTGAGCAAACACGTGTAAATACAGATATCTTTAATTCAAATAGAGATATCTGTATTTGAAATAGAGATATCTGTATTGCAAAGAAATTGCAGATATCTCTAATTCAATTAAAGATATCTCTATTTAAAATAAAGATATCTCATTATAATTAGATATCTGTAATTCAAATAGAGATATCTGAATTTGAAATAGAGATATCTGTAATTTAAAAGAAGATATCTCTATTTTCAGTAGACATATCTTTATTTAAATAGAGATATTTTTATTTAAATTACAGATATCTCTAATTAAATAGAGATATCTTCATTTTAAATAGAGATATCTTTAATTAAATAGAGATATCTTCATTTCAATAGGTAAAAACCCAAACGGCTTGTCATAGTCGGGCATTACAGATATACAAAACATCCAACTCAAAATTCGGTCTGGTTATAAAAGGGCATATCGGAATCTGAACTTCTCAACCCTTCACACTATAGGAGATGTGTGAAAGCCAATATGTTATGTGTATTACACCTACTCTATAATGTGCTAGATGTAACTTTCTCTGACATTTTTGTGACGTTGGACATGTGTCTGTCATCCTATTATCGGCTTCTGTGATATTTTGTTTTGTTGAATATCGTATGTCTGCCACTTCATAACAATATATACCAGCGTACACCAGTGGTAATAACGCACGGCTTATTATATTGTATGAAAGGTCCACAGGTAACCAAGGCAATTGTATACGAGCGTGATTAATGAGTAAACTAACAGAAATATCACCACGTTACAGCAAACATACACAACAACAACAGTAAAATGTCGTCTATTAACAGCAGTAGGCATGTATTTATTGTATCGTGACAAAGTAAGATTAAAGTTAAGGAGAAATGAAATAAAAGGTTATCTATATTAGAATCGGCACCAGAAATGGAGAGAGGAAGACCAAATATCACACGGAGTAGAACAACAGCAAAGAGGGAAGCCGTCGAGTTGGAATTGGAATGAGCGCAAGTCAGAAAGGGGTGGTCAGAGTGGAGGCCGTATGGACGCAGGTCAGAAAGGGGTGGTCAAAGTGCAGGCCTTATAGACAAAAGACAGAAAGGGGTGGTCAGAGTGGAGGCCTTATAGACAAAAGACAGAAAGGGGTGGTCAGAGTGGAGGTCTTATGGACGAAAGACAGAAAGGGGTGGTCAGAGTGGAGGTCTTATGGACGCAAGGCAGAAAGGGGTGGTCAGAGTGGAGGTCTTATGGACGAAAGACAGAAAGGGGTGGTCAGAGTGGATGTGTTATGGACGAAAGAGAGAAAGGGGTGGTCAGAGTGGAGGTCTTATGGAGGAAAGACAGAAAGGGGTGGTCAGAGTGGAGGTCTTATGGACGAAAGACAGAAAGGGGTGGTCAGAGTGGAGGTGTTATGGACGAAAGACAGAAAGGGGTGGTCAGAGTGGAGGTGTTATGGACGAAAGACAGAAAGGGGTGGTCAGAGTGGAGGTCTTATGGACGCAAGGCAGAAAGGGGTGGTCAGAGTGGAGGTCTTATGGACGAAAGACAGAAAGGGGTGGTCAGAGTGGAGGTCTTATGGACACAAGACAGACAGGGGTGGTCAGAGTGGAGGTCTTATGGACGAAAGACAGAAAGGGGTGGTCAGAGTGGATGTCTTATGGACGAAAGACAGAAAGGGGTGGTCAGAGTGGAGGTCTTATGGACGCAAGGCAGAAAGGGGTGGTCAGAGTGGAGGTCTTGTGGACACAAGACAGAAAGGGGTGGTCAGAGTGGAGGCCTTGTGGGCGCAAGACAGAAAGGGGTGGTCAGAGTGGAGGCCTTATGGACACAAGACAGACAGGGGTGGTCAGAGTGGAGGTCTTATAGACGAAATACAGAAAGGGGTGGTCAGAGTGGAGGTCTTGTGGACGCAAGACAGAAAGGGGTGGTCAGAGTGGAGGCCTTGTGGACGCAAGACAGAAAGTGGTGGTCAGAGTGGAGGCCTTATGGACGCAAGACAGAAAGGGGTGGTCAGAGTGGAGGCCTTGTGGACGCAAGACAGAAAGTGGTGGTCAGAGTGGAGGCCTTATGGACACAAGACAGAAAGGGGTGGTCAGAGTGGAGGCCTTGTGGACGCAAGACAGAAAGTGGTGGTCAGAGTGGAGGCCTTATGGACACAAGACAGAAAGGAGTGGTCAGAGAGGAGGCCTTGTGGACGCAAGACAGAAAGGGGTGGTCAGAGTGGAGGTCTTATGGACACAAGACAGACAGGGGTGGTCAGAGTGGAGGTATTGTGGACACAAGACAGAAAGGGGTGGTCAGAGTGGAGGCCTTATGGACAAAAGACAGAAAGTGGTGGTCAGAGTGGAGGTGTTATGGACAAAAGACAGAAAGGGGTGGTCAGAGTGGAGGTGTTATGGACGAAAGACAGAAAGGGGTGGTCAGAGTGGAGGGTCTTATAGACGCAAGTCAGAAAGGGGTGGTCAGAGTGGAGGTCTTGTGGACGAAAGTCAGAAAGGGGTGGTCAGAGTGGAGGTCTTATAGACGAAAGACAGAAAGGGGTGGTCAGAGTGGAGGCCTTATGGACACAAGACAGAAAGGGGTGGTCAGAGTGGAGGTCTTATGGACGAAAGATAGAAAGGGGTGGTCAGAGTGGAGGTCTTGTGGACGAAAGATAGAAAGGGGTGGTCAGAGTGGAGGTCTTATGGACGAAAGATAGAAAGGGGTGGTCAGAGTGGAGGTCTTATAGACGAAAGACAGAAAGGGGTGGTCAGAGTGGAGGTGTTATGGACACAAGACAGAAAGGGGTGGTCAGCGTGGAGGCCTTATGGACACAAGACAGAAAGGGGAGGTCAGAGTGGAGGTGTTATGGACGAAAGACAGAAAGGGGTGGTCAGAGTGGAGGGTCTTATAGACGCAAGTCAGAAAGGGGTGGTCAGAGTGGAGGTCTTGTGGACGAAAGACAGAAAGGGGTGGTCAGAGTGGAGGGTCTTATAGACGCAAGTCAGAAAGGGGTGGTCAGAGTGGAGGTCTTGTGGACGAAAGTCAGAAAGGGGTGGTCAGAGTGGAGGTCTTATGGACACAAGACAGACAGGGGTGGTCAGAGTTAAGGTCTTATAGACGAAAGACAGAAAGGGGTGGTCAGAGTGGAGGTCTTATGGACACAAGACAGAAAGGGGTGGTCAGAGTGGAGGTGTTATGGACGAAAGACAGAAAGGGGTGGTCAGAGTGGAGGGTCTTATAGACGCAAGTCAGAAAGGGGTGGTCAGAGTGGAGGTCTTGTGGACGAAAGTCAGAAAGGGGTGGTCAGAGTGGAGGTCTTATGGACACAAGACAGACAGGGGTGGTCAGAGTTAAGGTCTTATAGACGAAAGACAGAAAGGGGTGGTCAGAGTGGAGGTCTTATGGACACAAGACAGAAAGGGGTGGTCAGAGTGGAGGTCTTGAGGACACAAGACAGAAAGGGTTGGTCAGAGTGGAGGCCTTGTGGACGCAAGACAGAAAGGGGTGGTCAGAGTGGAGGTCTTATGGACACAAGACAGACAGGGGTGGTCAGAGTGAAGGTCTTATAGACGAAAGACAGAAAGGGGTGGTCAGAGTGGAGGTCTTATGGACACAAGACAGAAAGGGGTGGTCAGAGTGGAGGTCTTGTGGACACAAGACAGAAAGGGTTGGTCAGAGTGGAGGCCTTGTGGACGCAAGACAGAAAGGTGTGGTCAGAGTGGAGGCCTTATGGACACAAGACAGAAAGGGTGTCGGAGTGGAGGTGTTATGGACACAATACAGAAAGGGTTGGTCATAGTGGAGGCCTTGTGGACGCAAGACAGAAAGGGGTGGTCAGAGTGGAGGTCTTATGGACACAAGACAGAAAGGGGTGGTCAGAGTGGAGGCCTTGTGGACACAAGACAGAAAGGGGTGGTCAGAGTGGAGGTCTTGTGGACACAAGACAGAAAGGGGTGGTCAGAGTGGAGGCCTTGTGGACAAAAGACAGAAAGTGGTGGTCAGAGTGGAGGTGTTATGGACAAAAGACAGAAAGGGGTGGTCAGAGTGGAGGTGTTATGGACGAAAGACAGACAGGGGTGGTCAGAGTGGAGGTCTTGTGGACACAAGACAGAAAGGGGTGGTCAGAGTGGAGGCCTTATGGACAAAAGACAGAAAGGGGTGGTCAGAGTGGAGGCGTTATGGACACAAGACAGAAAGGGGTGGTCAGAGTGGAGGTCTTGTGGACGAAAGTCAGAAAGGGGTGGTCAGAGTGGAGGTCTTATGGACGAAAGACAGAAAGGGGTGGTCAGAGTGGAGGTCTTATGGACGAAAGACAGAAGGGGGTGGTCATAGTGGAGGTCTTATGGACGAAAGATAGAAAGGGATGGTCAGAGTGGAGGCCTTATGGACAAAAGACAGAAAGGGGTGGTCAGAGTGGAGGTGTTATGGACGAAAGACAGAAAGGGGAGGTCAGAGTGGAGGTCTTGTGGACGCAAGTCAGAAAGTGGTGGTCAGAGTGGAGGCCTTATGGACGAAAGACAGAAAGGGGTGGTCAGAGTGGAGGCCTTATGGACGAAAGACAGAAAGGGGGTTTACAGATATCTCTAATTAAATAGAGATATCTTCATTTTAAATAGAGATATCTTTAATTAAATAGAGATATCTTCATTTCAATAGGTAAAAACCCAAACGGCTTGTCATAGTCGGGCATTACAGATATACAAAACATCCAACTCAAAATTCGGTCTGGTTATAAAAGGGCATATCGGAATCTGAACTTCTCAACCCTTCACACTATAGGAGATGTGTGAAAGCCAATATGTTATGTGTATTACACCTACTCTATAATGTGCTAGATGTAACTTTCTCTGACATTTTTGTGACGTTGGACATGTGTCTGTCATCCTATTATCGGCTTCTGTGATATTTTGTTTTGTTGAATATCGTATGTCTGCCACTTCATAACAATATATACCAGCGTACACCAGTGGTAATAACGCACGGCTTATTATATTGTATGAAAGGTCCACAGGTAACCAAGGCAATTGTATACGAGCGTGATTAATGAGTAAACTAACAGAAATATCACCACTTTACAGCAAACATACACAACAACAACAGTAAAATGTCGTCTATTAACAGCAGTAGGCATGTATTTATTGTATCGTGACAAAGTAAGATTAAAGTTAAGGAGAAATGAAATAAAAGGTTATCTTTATTAGAATCGGCACCAGAAATGGAGAGAGGAAGACCAAATATCACACGGAGTAGAACAACAGCAAAGAGGGAAGCCGTCGAGTTGGAATTGGAATGAGCGCAAGTCAGAAAGGGGTGGTCAGAGTGGAGGCCGTATGGACGCAGGTCAGAAAGGGGTGGTCAGAGTGGAGGCCGTATGGACGCAGGTCAGAAAGGGGTGGTCAGAGTGGAGGCCTTATAGACAAAAGACAGAAAGGGGTGGTCAGAGTGGAGGCCTTATAGACAAAAGACAGAAAGGGGTGGTCAGAGTGGAGGTGTTATGGACGAAAGACAGAAAGGGGTGGTCAGAGTGGAGGTGTTATGGACGAAAGACAGAAAGGGGTGGTCAGAGTGGAGGTCTTATGGACGCAAGTCAGAAAGTGGTGGTCAGAGTGGAGGCCTTGTGGACGCAAGGCAGAAAGGGGTGGTCAGAGTGGAGGTCTTATAGACGAAAGACAGAAAGGGGTGGTCAGAGTGGAGGCCTTATGGACACAAGACAGAAAGGGGTGGTCAGAGTGGAGGTCTTGTGGACACAAGACAGAAAGGGGTGGTCAGAGTGGAGGTGTTATGGACGAAAGACAGAAAGGGGTGGTCAGAGTGGAGGTCTTATGGACGAAAGACAGAAAGGGGTGGTCAGAGTGGAGGTCTTATGGACGAAAGACAGAAAGGGGTAGTCAGAGTGGAGGTCTTATGGACGCAAGTCAGAAAGTGGTGGTCAGAGTGGAGGCCTTGTGGACGCAAGGCAGAAAGGGGTGGTCAGAGTGGAGGTCTTATAGACGAAAGACAGAAAGGGGTGGTCAGAGTGGAGGCCTTATGGACACAAGACAGAAAGGGGTGGTCAGAGTGGAGGTGTTATGGACACAAGACAGAAAGGGGTGGTCAGAGTGGAGGTCTTGTGGACACAAGACAGAAAGGGGTGGTCAGAGTGGAGGTCTTATGGACACAAGGCAGAAAGGGGTGGTCAGAATGGAGGTCTTATAGACGAAAGACAGAAAGGGGTGGTCAGAGTGGAGGTCTTGTGGACACAAGACAGAAAGGGGTGGTCAGAGTGGAGGCCTTATGGACACAAGACAGAAAGGGGTGGTCGGAGTGGAGGCCTTATGGACACAAGACAGAAAGGGGTGGTCAGAGTGGAGGTCTTATGGACACAAGACAGAAAGGGGTGGTCAGAGTGGAGGTCTTGTGGACACAAGACAGAAAGGGGTGGTCAGAGTGGAGGTCTTATGGACACAAGACAGACAGGGGTGGTCAGAGTAGAGGTCTTGTGGACACAAGACAGAAAGGGGTGGTCAGAGTGGAGGTCTTATGGACACAAGACAGAAAGTGGTGGTCAGAGTGGAGGTGTTATGGACACAAGACAGAAAGTGGTGGTCAGAGTGGAGGTGTTATGGACAAAAGACAGAAAGGGGTGGTCAGAGTGGAGGTCTTATGGACACAAGACAGAAAGGGGAGGTCAGAGTGGAGGTCTTGTGGACAAAAGACAGAAAGGGGTGGTCAGAGTGGAGGTGTTATGGACACAAGACAGAAAGGGGTGGTCAGAGTGGAGGTGTTATGGACAAAAGACAGAAAGGGGTGGTCAGAGTGGAGGTCTTATGGACGAAAGACAGAAAGGGGTGGTCAGAGTGGAGGCCTTATGGACACAAGACAGAAAGGGGTGGTCAGAGTGGAGGTGTTATGGACACAAGACAGAAAGGGGTGGTCAGAGTGGAGGTCTTATGGACAAAAGACAGAAAGGGGTGGTCAGAGTGGAGGTCTTATGGACAAAAGACAGAAAGGGGTGGTCAGAGTGGAGGTCTTATGGACGAAAGACAGAAAGGGGTGGTCAGAGTGGAGGGTCTTACAGACGCAAGGCAGAAAGGGGTGGTCAGAGTGGAGGTCTTGTGGACGAAAGTCAGAAAGGGGTGGTCAGAGTGGAGGTCTTATAGACGAAAGACAGAAAGGGGTGGTCAGAGTGGAGGTGTTATGGACACAAGACAGAAAGGGGTGGTCAGAGTGGAGGTGTTATGGACACAAGACAGAAAGGGGTGGTCAGCGTGGAGGCCTTATGGACACAAGACAGAAAGGGGTGGTCAGAGTGGAGGCCTTATGGACACAAGACAGAAAGGGGTGGTCGGAGTGGAGGCCTTGTGGACGCAAGACAGAAAGGGGTGGTCAGAGTGGAGGTGTTATAGACGAAAGACAGAAAGGGGTGGTCAGAGTGGAGGTGTTATAGACGAAAGACAGAAAGGGGTGGTCAGAGTGGAGGCCTTGTGGACGCAAGACAGAAAGGGGTGGTCAGAGTGGAGGTCTTGTGGACGAAAGTCAGAAAGGGGTGGTCAGAGTGGAGGTCTTATAGACGAAAGACAGAAAGGGGTGGTCAGAGTGGAGGTCTTATGGACGAAAGACAGAAAGGGGTGGTCAGAGTGGAGGCCTTATGGACACAAGACAGAAAGGGGTGGTCAGAGTGGAGGTGTTATGGACACAAGACAGAAAGGAGTGGTCAGAGTGGAGGTCTTATGGACAAAAGACAGAAAGGGGTGGTCAGAGTGGAGGTCTTGTGGACAAAAGACAGAAAGGGGTGGTCAGAGTGGAGGTGTTATGGACACAAGACAGAAAGGAGTGGTCAGAGTGGAGGTCTTATGGACAAAAGACAGAAAGGGGTGGTCAGAGTGGAGGTCTTATGGACGAAAGACAGAAAGGGGTGGTCAGAGTGGAGGCCTTATGGACACAAGACAGAAAGGGGTGGTCAGAGTGGAGGTCTTGTGGACACAAGACAGAAAGGGGTGGTCAGAGTGGAGGTCTTGTGGACACAAGACAGAAAGGGGAGGTCAGAGTGGAGGTCTTATGGACACAAGACAGAAAGGGGTGGTCAGAGTGGAGGCCTTGTGGACGCAAGTCAGTAAGGGGTGGTCAGAGTGGAGGCCTTATGGATACAAGGCAGAAAGGGATTATCAGGCGGATATGAGGCTTTATGGGCAAAGGACAGAAAGGGTAGATTAGAGTTGAGTAGAGGGTGAAAGGCAGAAAAGGGATGGTTACGAAGAGTGGAGGCCTCATGGGAATCCTGGTGTCAATATTAAAAATGAAAATTGAGAACAATTAATTCTAGGTTGTTGTATGATTGCTAAAACTAAAAGGTAACTGGGGTTTGAGGCCAAATCTGTGTTACCTGCAACACACATGTTAAAGGTCCAAAAGGGTTTCATAATCCCTGAAGTCACTTCATGAAATTAAAAATGTTCACGTAACACTAGTACAGGATACACGGGTATATAATTGTCCGTAGTTCACGTAACACGAGTACAGGATACACGGGTATATAATTGTCAGTAGTTCACGTAACACGAGTACAGGATACACGGGTATATAATTGTCAGTAGTTCACGAAACACGAGTACAGGATACACGGGTATATAATTGTCAGTAGTTCACGAAACACGAGTACAGAATACACGGGTATATAATTGTCATTAGTTCATGAAACAAGAGTACAGGATACACGGGTATATAATTGTCATTAGTTCATGAAACACGAGTACAGGATACACGGGTATATAATTGTCAGTAGTTCATGAAACAAGAGTACAGAATACACGGGTATATAATTGTCATTAGTTCATGAAACAAGAGTCATTAGTTCATGAAACACGAGTACAGGATACACGGGTATATAATTGTCATTAGTTCATGAAACAAGAGTACAGAATACACGGGTATATAATTGTCATTAGTTCATGAAACACGAGTACAGGATACACGGGTATATAATTGTCATTAGTTCACGAACCTATAGTACTGGATACACAGGTATATAATTGTCGTTAGTTCACGAAACACGAGTAGGGGATACACGGTTATATAATTGTCATCAGTTCATGAAACAAGAGTACAGGATACACGAGTATATATTTGTCATTAGTTCACGAAACACGAGTAGAGGATACACGGGTATATAATTGTCATAGTCTTGCATAATTTGCTCCAAGTGGATGAGATGCGAAGCTGGATCAGCGTATGCTGTTACATCTATGGCGCTGTTCTGCAGTCTCATCTTCGAGTATCTGGAGTCTGGATTCAAGCTGACGAAATGTCCTCTTTTTTGCGCATGACTTACTGCATGATCAAACACTAAAGGGAAAACACTATTTTCCACATAACCAAGGATGGAATCGAATTGACAAAATAATCCTGGACACGAATACAAAAAAACACTTCCTTCTCCATATATTTACAGATATTGTAAAGAACAAATATGACAAAAAAGAAAGAAAAAAATAAAGATATAATACATTTCATTTTAAAAGTGTTATATTTAATTTCTATGTGTAATATCATTATTAATGTAAGTAATAAATTACTGCTATATAAACTATATTATCACTATGTAAATACATATGAATATATATCATTTTGATTTAATTTTCAGGTAAACGCAGGTAATGTTTATATAACAAAAATAACATGTTGGCAAAGTGGGAAGGAACCGGTTGCACCGATGTGCCATATGGTATTGGAGAGTATCGGTGGTCAGTGTCCGAGTTGATACGCTCCTGCCAGACATTGCAAGGATATGCAATCCGAAAATGTGATTAAAGTTGCGATATTTTATATGTAAAGTTATATATGATAAATGCCTTCATATATAGCATTCGTCTCATATTTAGTTCCATCCACATAGCATGAAACATTGTACAGATTCACCGAACGTAGTAACTCGTGTCAATGTTAATTCGACAGCAATAGATAATCAGTATGTGACAAAAATGTATACCATTAATTAACTAGTTATATTGCCCCTTTACGGACGTTCTTGTCCCTACCACATGAAACAAAAACTTTGCAATCTTCACCGGGCAATACACCTCAACAGTGCCCCTGTTCCTTTGATACAAGCATTGTATATCGCTGTAGTGACAAATAGATGCGCCTGTATACATGTATAACATAATCTTATGCCAATTATAAATGTGAACAAGAATCGGAATATTATATAGTCGATTACAATAAACTCCAGCCATAAAATGACGATAACAACCCCCCAAAAAACAGCCAATCTGGGTGAGGTATATTATTTAACAGCCATACGGGTGAGATATCACTAAACGGCCAATGGAAGTGAGGTATCGTTAAAAAGCTAATTGGATGAGATATATTTTTAAATAGCCAATCGGGTGAGATATTATTAACCAACCAATCGAAGTGAGGTATCATTAAACAGCCAATCGGAGTGAGGTATCATTAAACAGCCAATCGAAGTGAGGTATCATTAAACAGCCAATCGAGGTGAGGTATCATTAAACAGCCAATCGGAGTGAGGTATCATTAAACAGCCAATCGAAGTGAGGTATCATTAAACAGCCAATCGAGGTGAGGTATCATTAAACAGCCAATCGGGGTGATGTATCATTAAACATTCAATCGGGGTGATGTATCATTAAACAGCCAATCGAGGTGAGGTATCATTAAACAGCCAATCGAGGTGATGTATCATTAAACAGCCAATCGGGGTGATGTATCATTAAACAGCCAATCGAGGTGATGTATCATTAAACAGCCAATCGAGGTGAGGTATCATTAAACAGCCAATCGAGGTGAGGTATTATTAAACAGCCAATCGAGGTGAGGTATCATTAAACAGCCAATCGAAATATAATGAAATTCATCACCAGTTTTATTATTTCTACATAATTTACATATCCTGTCAGCTCTATCTATATTTTCCCACCTGCCAGTTTCAATTGGTAATTTATGATAACATATTCTAAATTTACACAACATTTTTTCACTTTCACATCTAAAACATCAAGTTATTTTTCAAAACACAGTTCTTCTTAACAGATTCGGTAACTTGTAGCTTTTGAAGAGTTTTCAACATCAGATTTCCATTTTTGCATAAACTGGTCTTTCACCTTATTTTTTACATAATTAAATACCCATACAGGATCAATATTATTTTACTGTAAACCATGTATAACCAATTCCAATCTTCTAACATGTGTTTTATACATTTTACACAAGGACAAATCATATTTCCAATAATGAATTTAAAATACAAATCACTACACATCAACGAAGAATTATTTTTTCAGATTTTCCAAACAAAAGGCTTGCCCAATAATTGATCATTCTGTTTTAAATAGAAGTGGACAATGGTTAATCTCTAAGTTTTCCATACAGCATAAATGAAGCATAAACTTTTGCTTGTCCGGAGATCTCTCCTACATGATTGATTGATCTCTTTGAAACTTGATATGCATTATAATAATGATATGCCTTTGTGTTTCCCAGAGCGGAATTTTGATTCGACTATGTATACGAAAGTTATTGCTCTTTGTTTATTTAGGAGATCTACATTTTGGACTGATATTTATTTATTTTTTTTTTTTGAAACTTGGTATGCATTCTAATCATGATTTGTAGTTGTGTTTCCCAGAAAGGAATTTTGATTCGACTATTTTTTGCAAAAGTTATAAGTGAAGTCATTTAATGATACAAGGCACTGATAACAATACCAATAAGATCAAAGCATTTTACTTTTAATTCCTTGATTTAGATTTTGCATTTTCTTTAATTTTTTTTTTTCAAATAAATACAACACAAAACCAACATTATTTCAAACCATTATGACATTTATAATTATTTTAATGGTATTTTGTCAAATCCAAGGCTTTGTAATATACAGTCATATCATGTGAAGTGTATAAACATCTGTTTAAAGAGAGAAGCACTCTACATAACCCGTTATTTAATTCTTGAATTATATATATAATTAGTGTCATATAAAACAATGAGAACATCATGACAATATGATGGTGGTGTGAATTCTGATTAAGAAAGACGACGGTAGGTAAAAGGTAAAAGTTATTTTCATCATGTATTGCGACCATCCCTCTCCTTCAAACCATCCTGTAGTTGATAGGCGGGCCTGTAACAGACCACGCCCCTGTCGTCTATATACTGTAGTACAGGGTTCGGATGGGTATTGTTCATGCTGCCCAGAGAAGTGTACCTATTAAGTAAAAAACATGTCCTATAATGCTAAAAAAATCACTTGTCTATAATGAAAAATGAATAAGTTTTGAAATATATTGTAATATTTTAGAGAGAACGGTCAAGAACGCTCTGTAATTTTTAAATAGGGAAACCAATTAACAGATAATTCTAAAGGATCAAATTTTTAAAGATACTTTGGATCAGATTTCTATGCTAAAAATTTTAGAAAATAAGAATCCTCATAATTATTTTGAACAGACTTGCAGTGCCCATAAGCTGTAGCAGTTCATATTCATTTATTATGAAGAGTAAGAAATATCAACATTTGTTTTGAGATCATGTAACTGTCCAAAAAACATGACAAAATTATCATGTTCATGTTGTCATCATCAAAATAAAGTGATGAAATAATATACCATATTTATTCTCATAGAAGCCTTTCGTCTAGTGAAACAAATTTTGTACTGTATTTATTCTCAAATAAGTCCCTCTCCTGATGTAAATGTTTAGTACCGTACTAATCCTCAAATATTAAGCCTCTCCCCCAATGTAAAAGTTTAGTACAATATCTATCCTTAAATAAGCCACAGTTCCTAAAGAAAAAGTAAAGTACCATATTTTTTCTCAAAAAAGCCCCCTCATCTATTGAAAAAGTTTAGTACGACATTTATCCTATAATAAGTCTCCTTCCTTAGTTTAGTATGAAAGTTTGGGAGGGCTTATATGTGTACCACTTTCAGCTTACTATTTTAAAATTGATGATTCTGCAAAAATGAATGAGGGCACTTATTTGTGGACAGGGGCCTTATTTGTTGATAAATACAGTACTGACCTATGGTGATTAACTAATATACTGACCCTCTGTCATACAGACTGGAATACGGGATATAGAGTGACCGTAAAAAGAACCAGACATCTGAGTAGGACCAGTCTAACATTGGGTTAACTCGCATCAGCTGTGGCCAATCAGGATCAGTCATTGAAAATCCCTCCAGGTGACCTGGGTGTGGAAAATTCATCAGAAAGTAGGTTTTACATCCTGCCAGGTGTGACATTCAATAACATAGTGTGAAAAGGTGTTGGTGACAAAATTTTACAAAGTTATGATATACGACTACCGAAACCTGTAACATGATCATTATTGATTGTCAAGCTAAAGGTGACAGACACATCTAACACCAGATTTTAGGTGACATCATGATTGATAACAATAGTAGAGAATGAATGTGATAGAAAACAACAGGCAGATACATGGAATTAGGTGAGACTGCCTCAGAAATGGTTTCATATTGCTAAATGAAAATGATAATATATGTAAAGCTAATTATCAAACAATAATGAATATAAATATCACACATTCTATTGTGAGATCAAAAACAAAATGAAGAATAGAAGTATAATCATCCAGTAAAGATTAAACACATACCATAACTTTAAATACAAGAGGCCCAGGGGGCCTGTATCGCTCATCTGGTTTTCATAATGAGTTAAGTATATTTGTCACTGGTATTGCAATGTCAATAAATCCTAGGCATTTTATATGGGTATGTGAGGTTTTAATGCCAAACAAGAGGCCCAAGGGCCTTAATGGTCAACTGACTCTAAAGACCCTTGTACTATTGTAGCATACATACTCAGTAGCAAGTATAGTGGCACAGAAATGGCCATGGCGGCCATTGTGGATTTTGGACCGAGCAGAAAATAAACAGCACTTGGTAAGGACCATCTCAAGATTATTTCAGGTAAGTTAGAGCTGAATCCCAATGGTGAAACTTTAGAAGAGGTTTGAAATGGGTGTTGTTCAGGAAAACCATGATTGCACAATCATGTTACAAAATAGCCACCTTGGCTGCCATGTCAAAGTTATTACGAGGCCAAAAAATAACAATACTTTGTTGGCTCCCCTTCCTTAACATCCTCACCAATTTCCAGTTCAATGGCACCAGTGGAACTGGAGAAAAAGTTTAAAATATGTTTTTCAAGATGGTGGCCATCTTGGATTTCAGACAGATCCAAAAGATAACAAAACTTGGTCAGAATCATCTAAGGGTCCTTTCAGATAATTTAGTGCTGAATCCCACAGTTGGAACTTGAGAAGAAGTTTGAAATAGGTGTTGTTCAGGAAAACTATGATTTTTTGCAATCATGTTACAAAATGGCCGCCATGGTTGCCGTGTCAAATTTTACGAGGCCGAAAAATAAAAGAACTTTGTTGGCTCCTCTTCCTTAACATCCTCATCAATTTCCAGTTCAATGGCACCAGTGGAACTGGAGAAGAAGTTTAAAATGTGTTTTTCAAGATGGCGGCCATGGTGGCCGTCTTGGATTTCAGACTGATCCGAAAAATAACAACACTAGGTCAGGATCATCTAAGGACCATTTCAGACAAGTTTCAGCTCAATAGCACTGATGAAACTTGAGACGAAGTTTAAAATGTGTTTTTCAAGATGGCGACTATGGCGGCCATCTTGGATTTCTGATCGGCCCGAGAAATAACCAGCACTTGGTCAGGATTATCTCAGGATCACTTCAGGCAAGTTTCAGCTCAATAGCACTGGAGGAACTTGAGAAGAAGTTTAAAATGCGAAAAGTTTACTGACGGCGCTCTGCAAACGGCGACGGACGAAACACGATGGCTACGGCTTCAGGTCAGATGACCTAAAAATGCATTAATTCATGAAATGAAATTGACTTTTGGCAACGCCATAGGTATGCTACCACACAAATTTAAGTGATATCCATTGCTTAGTTCCAGAAAAGAAGTTGTTTAAACCAATTGACCCCTTTTAACCCCACCCTCTGCCCCCAGGGGTGTCAGTTCCTTCCTTTATAAAATTTTGAATACCTACGCAAAAGGATGCTACCATGCAGTCAAATATGAGCTATATCCATTGCTTAGTTTCAGAGAAGAAGTTGTTTTTATCAATTTAGCCAAATTGACCCCTTTTGGCCCCGCCCCTCAGCCCCCATGGAGGTCAGCCCCACCATTTGTACAATTTTGAATCCCGACACCAAAAGGATGCTCACAGTCAAATATGAGCAATATCTATTGCTTAGTTTCAGAGGAGAAGTTTTTCATATCAATTTAGCCAAATTGACCCCTCTTGGCCCCTTAATAAGTAATTTAGACTGGAATCATGTCCTTATTTTCAATTTTCACTTTTTTTTATGATTTTCTTTAATTTTTTTTTTTTTTTAATCCAATGTCATGCATAATATGTGCCTCCTGCATCAAAATGTGTCTGTATAAAAAGTACCCAGATAGTTTTTATACATCAGCCAAAATGTACCCCCCTTGCATAAAGAGTAAAGGTTTCATATGTTGATCCTCAGTCATAACTGGTGGTAGTGACAAAAAAAATGTATAAAACTCAATTTTCTGCCCACAGGGGTGGTGCTTTGATTGACACACCCTGTGTTCTGCATTCTTATATATGAAGTCAACCTACTAGAATAAGGATCTGTATTTCTGGTTCCCATTACAACAGCCTTGATGTTAGGATGTTGGGTATGAAGATCTCCCAGGCAGTCTCGAATCCTACCATTGAAACTCAGCATGTCTAAGTTGTATCTAGATACAATTTTCAAAAAGAAAGCATGAAAATATTGCTGAAAAATAAAATGGAGGACTTCACACATTTTTATTATTACTTATCTGTATGATGACATTCATTTTTCTCTGAACTTAACTCGTGTCACCACTGGAGAGCAGCGAACAATTACTTATATAAACTACAATGTAATTACCTCATCATATCAAAGCAAACAGCTACATATTGTCAAAGAATTTTCTTTCACACAATTTCTGTTGTTTTCATTTATTTAAAAGAATTGCATGTTTGGAAAGTATTTTATCGTAAATTGTGCTATTTTTTAAAGATTTTTTTATGCTGCATGAAGGCATGAATACATGTACTGTTTCAGATACTTTGAAAAGCTAGCATGTCATGTACATAATTATTATGTATCCTGCTTGTGTTACCCAAATGATCTTTACCTGTCCCTGGATAATTGTATAAACTGCTCCACTTCCGGGAAAGGTAGCTTACTTCTAATATATAGTGCTTTTAATTTGTCACCATAATCTGGATACTTCCTGTAAAATAAAAAGTTGACTTGGAAATGAAATGGAGATGGAAGTTTACAGACGAACAAACATTTGTTCAAGGTTCTCGTGAAATATTGGCCTGAATATACCAGATTTCTTTTAAAAAAAAGTTTTAAATCCAGTAAGGAGAAAGATTTGGTCTTAAAATTCGTAAATTATCACTACAATAAAATAATCAAACATGTTTTCAGTGTAATTTTTATTTCAACCAATATCATCACTTTAATGGCAGAGAAATGTGAATCTAAGAACCCACTCAACATCCGGTTATCGAAATGTCAAATCTTTAACAATTAAAAAAGGCATTTCCAGATTATAATTATTCATCTAAATTTCAGAAAAAAAAGAAAGAGAAATCACTGCAAACTATCTGACATATTTGATGACTTGAGAATATCTAAGTTTGTTAGATGTATCAGCCCAAGAACAGCTGGAGTAATTTTGATTTAGTACCTCATTGAATAACAGCCTCAAAAACACAACCACCTTGTCATGATCTATGATTTCAATTTCCTTGACAATCACAAATGGAAACCTTGAAACTCCTGTGATACACATGATACTTAACCTTTTGATAACTGCATGAAATAAATGTAATATGGCTGTGCAATCTTTTCCCCCATTAAATCCAATACACGTTTCTTCTAATCTGAAAAGATGAAAAAAAAACAAAAAAAACTTAAAGAATTTTTTTTTTCACATTCTGAAAATATCACTGAAAACATTCAACTGTTCACATCACTTGGTGTAAGCTTTGTTTTGATAATTTGTATACTTTGATATTTATCAATATGCATTAATTGTCAATGTCAACATTTTCAATCTCTTGGTTAAATTAATCAACATGCAGTGATTATTTATTTTTCAATTTGATTGATCATATGTGTGTGTGTGTGGGTGAGTGTATGCAAATTCTTTCGCTGAGAATATATGTATATAGTACTTTAAAACCTTGATTTATGGTGAAGTAAAATTATTACAATGTACTGTCGTGATTCTGAACACAAATTGATCATGAATGTAAACCATTCTCAATTGTGTGCATGTGGTTTATTTTTCCCAATGAAATTATTAAATATATCCAGTTTTTTTTATACACCGGGGTAAAATCTAGCAAGCCTATGTTCCTCATATTCCTTATTGTTTTACACTTTTACTGAACAAAAATTTCCCAATTTCTGCCAGATGGCTATTTTATAAAATTACAAGCTTAGGAAAAATCCTTAATAATTATGAAATTTGAGAAAGATGTATGATGAACACTTTGAGAAATAGCGATAATTATCATAATTCAAAATGGCCAGTTGGCCAGCTGACAAACATCCTGTTTTCAGAGTCTCAAAATGGGATATACATAACTAGTTTAATATTAATTTGAGAAAGATGTATAAAGAACATTATGAGAAGTAGCAATAACAAGAATTTTTAAAGGACCGACAGGTGACGGAAGTCAGACAAAACGCAATTTACAGTGTACCTAACTTATACTATCTTGATAGTCATAGCCATAATGACCCTCTATTGGAGAAGGGCAAAATGAGTATATACCTATATTTTTCTAGACTTTGTTCTATTATGTCAATGGAATGTTGAAGTTTATCCTGGAATGGTTTGCCCACAGTCTGGGACTGGAGGATACTAAACACCCTGTCAGCTGCATTGGCTACAGGGTCCTTGTCGAAATTCACCACCGATCCTGGAATGATAAGTAATAAAGTACTGTACATAATACTAATGAAAGTCAAAGTTCATGAACTATTCTGGAAAAACTTGCAAACAAAGATAAAATGTTAAATATAAGTAAATTGAAAAGAAACAAGAGATACCAGAGGGATCTTGGCACCCACCATTGAATGATCTTTATAGGTTCCATGTCAGATTGATCTTCTCTCTATTTTTCCCTTCCTCTTACTAATCTGTGTAAATTGAGAAACATCCCTCCAGTACTTTTCAAACAAGGGCAACCTAGCTATACAGTACCTTCTGTAAAATGGCGATAACACACTTCAATTATCAAAATCCAAGATGGCTGCCTGTCAGCCATGTTGTTTTCAGAATGGTTCCAAAATCCAATATGCATAACTAGGGACCAAGGGGAACCTACATATTAAATTTTAGAAAGATCCCCTCAGTACTTTCTGAGAAGTAGCGATAACAAACTTCAGTAGTCAAAATCCAAGATGGCTGCCTGTGGGCCATGTTGTTTTCTGATTGGTCTTAAAATGCAATATGCATAACTAGGCAACAAGGGAAACCTACATATGAAATTTGAGAAAGATCCCTTTAGTACTTTCTGAGAAAAAGCGATAACAAACTTCAATTGTCAAAATCCAAGATGGCTGCCTGTTAGCCAATTTGTTTTCCGACTGGTCTGAAAATGTAATATGCATAATGAAGCACCAAGGGGAACCTACAAATGAAATTTGAGATAGATCCCTTCAGTACTTTCTGAGAAATAGCGATAACAAACTTCAATTGTCAAAATCCAATATGGCTGCCTGTTGGCCAATTTGTTTTCCGACTGGTCTGAAAATGTAATATGCATAATGAAGCACCAAGGGGAACCTACAAATGAAATTTGAGATAGATCCCTTCAGTACTTTCTGAGAAATAGCGATAACAAACTTCAATTGTCAAAATCCAATATGGCTGCCTGTTGGCCATGTTGATTTCCGACTGGTCCGAAAATGCAATATGCATTACTAGGCACCAAGGGGAACCTACATATGAAATGTCAGAAAGATCCCTTCAGCTCTTTCTGAGAAATAGTGATAACAAACTTCAATTGTCAAAATCCAAGATGGCTGCCTGTCGGCCATGTTGTTTTTCGTTTGGTCTCAAAATGCAATATGCATAACTAGGCAACAAGGGCAACCTACATATGAAATTTGAGAAAGATCCCTTCAGTACTTTCTGAGAAATAGTGTTAAGAATTGTTTACGGACAGAGGGACGGACGGACCACGGATCACGGACCACAGAAGCAGGGCGATTTGAAAAATGTCTAAGACACGAATGCTCCTGCTCCTATACAAAGAACTTGCATTGGTGTTGGACATCGAATCTGAACAATGCATCTTGTGTAGGAGGGGTCAAAAGTGACCTCTGGCCCTATAGTCACCTTTGACTCTTTAACCTCTAACATGACCACCAGTTTGATCAAATGGAGAACTTGATATTATATATTATGGTTTAAATATAACGCAAATCTGTTGAGGGGTTCTCATGAATGTAATATGTCATTGATTCAGAAGGGGTCATCTAGGATGTGACAGAGTAGGGGGAAGCTAGGATGTGACAGAGTAGGGGACAGCTATAATATGTGACAGAGAATGAGGCAGCTAGGATGTGACAGAGTAGGGGGAAGCTAGGATGCGACAGAGTAGGGGACAGCTATAATATGTGACAGAGAATGAGGCAGCTAGGATGTGACAGAGAAGAGGGCAGCTAGGATGTGATAGAGTAGGGGACAACGGATGTGACAGAGAAGAAGGCAGCTAGGATGTGACAGAGTAGGGGACAACGGATGTGACAGAGAAGAAGGCAGCTAGGATGTGATAGAGTAGGGGACAACGGATGTGACAGAGAAGAAGGCAGCTAGGATGTGATAGAGTAGGGGACAACGGATGTGACAGAGAAGAAGGCAGCTAGGATGTGATAGAGTAGGGGACAACGGATGTGACAGAGAAGAAGGGCAGCTAGGATGTGACAGAGTAGGGGACAACGGATGTGACAGAGAAGAGGGCAGCTAGGATGTGACAGATAAGAGGGCAGCTAGGATGTGACAGCGAAGGGGACCGCTTAAGATGTGACAAAGTAAGGGCGGCTAGGATGTGACAGAGAACAGGGCAGCAAGGATGTGACAGAGTAGGGGGACAGCTTAAGATGTGACAAAGTAAGGGCGGCTAGGATGTGACAGAGAACAGGGCAGCAAGGATGTGACAGAGTAGGGGGAAGTTAGGATGTGACAAGGTAGGGGACAACGGATGTGACAGAGAAGAGGGCAGCTAGGATGTGACAGAGTAGGGGGAAGCTAGGATGTGACAAGGTAGGGGACAACGGATGTGACAGAGAAGAGGGCAGCTAACATGTGATAGAGAAGAGGGCAGCTAGGATGTGACAGCGAAGGGGACAGCTTAGTATGTGACAGAGAATAGGGCAGCTAGGATGTGACAGAGAAGAAGGCAGCTAGGATGTGATAGAGTAGGGGACAACGGATGTGACAGAGAAGAAGGCAGCTAGGATGTGACAGAGTAGGGGACAACGGATGTGACAGAGAAGAAAGCAGCTAGGATGTGACAGAGTAGGGGACAACGGATGTGACAGAGAAGAGGGCAGCTAGGATGTGACAGAAAAGAGGGCAGCTAGGATGTGACAGCGAAGGGGACCGCTTAAGATGTGACAAAGTAAGGGCGGCTAGAATGTGACGGAGAAGGGGGCAGCAAGGATGCGACAGAGAAGGGGACAGCTTAAGATGTGACAAAGTAAGGGTGGCAAGAATGTGACGGAGAAGGGGGCAGCAAGGATGCGACAGAGAAGGGGACAGCTAGGATGTGACAGAGTAGGGGTCAACAGATGTGACAGAGAACAGGGCAGCTAGGATGTGACAGAGTAGGGGGAAGCTTATGATGTGACAGAGTAGGGGACAACGGATGTGACAGAGAAGAGGGCAGCTAACATGTGATAGAGAAGAGGGCAGCTAGGATGTGACAGAGAAGGGGGCAGCTTATGATGTGACAGAGTAGGGGACAATTGATGTGACAGAGAAGAAGGCAGCTAGGATGTGACAGAGTAGGGGACAACGGATGTGACAGAGAAGTGGACAGCTAGGATGTGACAGTGTAGGGGGAAGCTAGGATGTGACAAAGGGCGGCTAGAATGTGACAGAGAAGGGGGCAGCTAGGATGTGACAGAGAAGTGGACAGCTATGATGTGACAGAGTAGGGGGAAGCTAGGATGTGACAAAGGGCGGCTACAGTGTGACAGAAAAGGGGGCAGCTAGGATTTGACAGAGTAGGGGGAAGCTAGGATGTGACAAAGGGCGGCTAGGATGTGACAGAGAAGGGGGCAGCTAGGATGTGACAGAGAAGTGGACAGCTAGGATGTGACAGAATAGGGGACAGCTAGGATGTGACAGAGAAGTGGACAGCTAGGATGTGACAGAGAAGGGGGCAGCTAGGATGTGACAGAGAGTCATTGGTAACAATATATTATACATGTATGTTCTCCCGTATCTAAAACAAGAGGCCCAACAGGCCTTAACGGTCATCTGACTACCTTGAGTACATCATACTACTATAGCAAGTACATGTAATTAAAGGGGCATTTCTTGGTTCGAGATTAGAAAGATGCAACATTAGAGCCCACATGTGCCTGGATTGCCCAAATAGCTCTACAGTAACTTTGAAGTATATCTAGGCCATTTCTGCAAATATTTTGCTGATTACCACTTTATACAAATATCATAGTAGGCTAGGTTTATTCATGTCAATAAATTTCTATTCCTTCATTCCAACAAACTATTGGCTTAATATCACATAACAGAGTCTCTTGCTATCAAAAAATCATTGTTTAAAGATTTAAGCCTTTTTGACCCCTGTGATCTTTTATGTAAGTCAAAGTCATTCATTTGAAAAAAACTTGGTAGCTCTTCATTCGAGCATGCTACAGGCTCAATATCAAGTCCCTGAGCCTCTTGGTTATTGAGAAGAAGTTGTTAGAAGAATTTAGCCTATTTTATCAATGTTACCTTGAATGAAGCTCAAGGTCATTCATTTGAACAAACTTGGTAGCCCTTCATCCCAGCATGCTACATGCCTAATATCAAGTCCCTGGGCCTTTGGTTATTGAGAAGAAGTCGTTTGGAGATTTCAGCCTATTCAATCAACCCCTGTGACCTTGAATGTAGGTCAAGGTCATTCATTTGAACAAACTTGGTAGCCCTTCACCCCAGCATGCTACAGGACCAATATCAAGTCCCTGGCACTTTTGGTTAATGAGAAGAAGTTGTTAAAACATTTCAGCTTATTCAACCCCTGTGACCTTGAATGTTGGTGAAGGTCATCCATTTGAACAAACTTAGTAGCCCTTCATCCCAGCATGCTACAGGCCTAATATCAAGTCCCTTAGCCACTTGGTTATTGAGAAGTTTGAAGATTATAGCCTATTTGACCCCTGTGACCTTGAAAGTAGGGTCAAGGTCATTCACTTGAACAAACTTGGTAGCCCTTCACCCCAGCATGCTACATGCCTATTATCAAGTCCCTGGGCCTTTGGTTATTGAGAAGAAGTCGTTTGGAGATTTCAGCCTATTCAATCAACCCCTGTGACCTTGAATGTAGGTTAAGGTCATTCATTTGAACAAACTTGGTAGCCCTTCACCCCAGCATGCTACAGGACCAATATCAAGTCCCTGGCACTTTTGGTTAATGAGAAGAAGTTGTTAAAACATTTCAGCTTATTCAACCCCTGTGACCTTGAATGTTGGTGAAGGTCATCCATTTGAACAAACTTAGTAGCCCTTCATCCCAGCATGCTACAGGCCTAATATCAAGTCCCTTAGCCACTTGGTTATTGAGAAGTTTGAAGATTTTAGCCTATTTGACCCCTGTGACCTTGAAAGTAGGTCAAGGTCATTCACTTGAACAAACTTGGTAGAGCTTTATCCATGAAAGCTACATGCAAAATATCAGTACCCTCACCCTTTTGGTTATCAAGAAGAAGTCGTTTGAATTAAAAGTTTACGGACGGCACGTGTCGGCTGACGGCGGACAACTGACGGCGGACAACTGATGGCGGACGACGACGGACGATGCATGATGATGAAAACAGGGCATTAAAATAACAAAACCTTTACCGTCCTAACTTATTGAATACTATATCTATATTCTGTACCCTGTTTCACTCAGGTCTTATACACACATTTTACACACATGAATAGAATATAGTATTGACAATTTTTTCCAGTATATATGTCAAGGATATGAAATGTAGAGTCACACATTTAAAGACTAAAAAAAAATCCATTTTAACATTTGTTATGTCTATGTAAGCAAGCATTCATCTGAAACCACCTATTACCTGTTGTTGATGTCATTTGATCGGTTTTCTACTGCTCTTACCCATCACATTTGTATTCACTGATTCTGGCAAGCTACCACATAACTAAGTAAGCATTCATGCATGCAATACCACATATAGCTAACAGTACTAAGAAGAACTTATTTTACACGCAGGGATGAGGTAAAGTAATTTCATTCTAGATAATACAAGTTCAATCATCTATCCTTCAATGGTTTTTATGTGACTTTTGAGTGACAGCCTGATAACTACATTCTGTAAGTGTAATCCCCGAAAGAAGCAACAGCAAACTGAGAAAAAGTGAAAATCTTGAAAATAAACTAAAAATATTAGTTTCTAAATCTGGGTTTATTTCTGTATATTTACCATTCTATGACATTAATTTGTCACTTTATAACCTTACCAACAGTAGTTGTACTGTACTGTACTGTAATGTGCCAATTAAGCTTGTTACCAAATCCTCTTGTATACTTTTGATTTATTGTATTGTATTACTTTTTCTCAAATAAATATTGTTTAAACTAAGTGAAGCAAACCGCAGTTGCAGAAAAAATATTCAATGCACATTTTCTGTTTGAAAAACAAGACGGACAGTTTATATTTCATTTTTCATAACGTTAATTTGCATTGAATATTTGCATTACATTGATTTTTCTGGTTTTCTTATATCTTACGTCCTATTTTTTTACGAGAACAACATGGTAAAAGATGTTAACAGGCTCACAGCCAAGATTGGCTGGGAAACTTGAATTCCACTAATTACATTGCATAGTTTGCTTTTATATAAGCATTAAGCATTGAACTGCTTTCAGCTAGTAGTTACGGGCTGATAATGCCAACTGGACAAAGATAATTTAACGTAATGGAGCACTCTACTGCTTCATGTTAAATTTGTCTTTGTCCAGCTTAATGAACAATTTACATACCAAACTGATATCACTATAACTGTCTGACTTGTTATAATATTAAGTACTGTACTTTCCTTTAACATAGAATGATGAAAACTGTAATAATTGAAGTTACAATTACATTTCATGAAAATATTGCTACAACTACAAGTAGTGCAAAGGTAAATATTCAAACTTCATTAAAATTCCAAATGTAGGTTTTTAAAAAAAAATTGTTTTAATCTGAAATAGAAGAAAATAATAATGAGATATATTATTATACACATGCATAAAGAATGAACAAGAAAAAACACATTTCTGTTGAATGTTGACCCAAACAGGAATTAATTCCCGTCTCCGGTATGATAATCTGGCCATGTACGTCTCTATATACCTTCAGAGCCAATCCTCTATATCTGTCTGTTGAGTAACAGAGACTATAATATTTAACAATTCTATGTACCTACATGTACAAGGCACAATCCCCCTGTAGTTTTTTTAATTTCCTAAATCTCAACCGAACTCGATCTCATGTGGGATTTTGGTGGGACGATGTTTTAGACCACAATGTAACATATGGAAGGTCAGCATTAACCACGTCTATTTCAATGCCTTTAATGGGGATCAAACCTGGAACCTCTGTCTTGACGTGTGATAATTAATAGTCCAATGCTCAACCAATCCAGCTGAAGGAAAGTTAAATTCTCTTCAGCTGAACTGTATACTGTAGCTTAAGTATTCACTATTGTTACACACGATGATTTATTTAAGGTTCATGTAAATATTAAATCAAGTGATTTCATCCAGATTAGAAAACACTATTCTGTTGCAATTAAAGAGATGTAACTTGACCAATTGTTAATATGTTAATATGCATCATGGCTATCCATCACCAGGGTCTTGAAGAATAGTGCTTTTTAATTTTTAATCTGGATAAATATCACTTGATTTACTATTTACATGAACCTTAAGGTAGCTAGACATCTATATCCTATAGATAGTGATAACAATGACTATACAAAAATTTATCCCTATAATTTATAACATTAAGTGTTGTAGATATAAAGACATTATACAGTCAGTTCAAAGTCCTGCTTCAGTAAACAATGTACAAGGAGGTTTATACATGTAAGTGGCACTCATGTTTAGCATATCTGTTGATGACAAAATATTAAACAATATTTACCTGTCAACAGTGCTACAGACATTGTGATGATGTCAGCATTAATATGAAGTCTTTCACCACCAGGTGCTTGCCTTCTAATCTAAGACAACAAGGGGTGTAAGTGCAGGCCACACACGTACACAGATGAGTACAGGTAGGCCATATATAGAGTAGCTGTGGACTACCTTAAAATATAAGTACAGGTGTAATATTGACAATGAGTCACCTGTCGGCTATGTCTCCTATCAGCAGTATATCAGATAACAGGGTACAGTGTCCATAGTAACTAACCTACACCATGATGTTTATAGGTTTTGGTATCCATAGTAACTAACCTACACCATGATGTTTATAGGTTTTGGTATCCATAGTAACTGTAACCTACACCATGATGTTTACATGTTTTGGTATCCATAGTAACTGTAACCTACACCATGATGTTTACATGTTTTGGTATCCATAGTAACTGTAACCTACACCATTATGTTAACATGTTTTGGTATCCATAGTAACTGTAACCTACACCATGATGTTTACATGTTTTGGTATCCATAGTAACTGTAACCTACACCATTAGTCCATTATGTTTACATGTTTTGGTATCCATAGTAATTGTAATCTACACCAATGATTTTTACATGTTTTGGTATCCATAGAAACTGTAATCTACACCATTGTGTTTACATGTTTTGGTAGTGAAATATAATAAATTATTTTAGAATTTAGTTAAAATATTGGCGCTAAGTATGTTTACCTGTTTACGAGTTACATATGTGCAAAGTTAATGTGTTGTACATGGTTATAACATCATGTCTGGTGATTCTGGATAAACAGGAATGTTCTATTTGTCATATGTAACCTTGTATTAATCACTCATTAGCTGAGGTAAGGGGCCGCGGTGGCCGAGTGGTTAAGGTGTCCCGACACTTTATCACTAGCCCTCCACCTCTGGGTTGCGAGTTTGAAACCTATGTGGGGCAGTTGCCAGGTACTGACTGTAGGCCGGTGGTTTTTCTCTGGGTAGTCCGGCTTTCCCCACCTCCAAAACCTGGCACGTCCTTAAATGACCCTGGCTGTCAATGTTAATGTTGTTTTGGTATCCATAGTAACTCTTTTTTACACCATTGTGTTAACATGTTGTTTTGGTATCCATAGTAACTCTTTTTTACATCAATGTGTTTACATATTTTGGTATCCATAGTAACTGTAATCTACATACACCATTGTGTTTACATATGCTATTTTAAGCATGTACCAAATTAATATACATTATGTAAATGATGGTTATGATGTGGAGACTTACTAACTAATTAAAATTCAAAATTCTTTCAAAATGGTTTACTTTAAAGAACCTGCTCTTATGAAGGTGTGTGCAATGTTTCAATGTCAAATTATCAACTAGAACTGTTGCCAGGATGGCTGACTAATACCTCCGAAATCTGCACGAGTCAATGGTAAATTGGAACTGTTAATTAGAGGCTAACTAAGGTACAATAACCTGTGCATGCTGATATTTCTGAAATTCAGAATGTCTGAAATATATGTTGTTCACAATAAAGATAATTCAGTGACCAGTTGCCATAGCAACCATAATTTTGAGAAAAAGAAAGTGACATGCACATCTACACATGGTCCTCTATATTTGTGTGAAGTTTCATTGAATTCGGCCCTTCGCTTTAGGAGGAGTTGTCCGGACAAACTTAAAGTTATGGTTCTTATCGGAAAACCTGTTTATAGTGACCAGTTGCTATAGCAACCATAATTTTGAGGAAAAGAAAGTGGCATGCACATCTACACTTGATCATTAATATTGGTGTGAAGTTTCATTGGAATCTATCCTTCTGTTTAGGAGGAGTTGTCCGGACAAACTTAAAGTTATGGTTCTTATCGGAAAACCTGTTTACAGTGACCAGTTGCCAAAGCAACGATAATTTTGAGGAAAAGAAAAAGGCATGCACATCTACACATGCAGGGTCCTCTATATTTGTGTGAAGTTTCATTGGAATCAGCCCTTCAGTTTAGGAGTTGTCCAGACAAACTTATAAAGTTATGGTTCTTATCGGAAAACCTGTTTATAGTGACCAGTTGCCATGGCAACCATAATTTTGAAAAAAAGAAAGTGGCACGCACATCGGTTTAGGAGGAGTTGTCCAGACAAAATGTGTCTACAGACAGACGGGCGTACGGACTGAGTGACGGACGGACGGACAACCTGATTTCTGTATACCCCCCTAACCTCGTTGCGAGGGTTTAAAAATGGCAGATATGGCACTTTGAAGAATGTTTTCCTGCCAAAATTCAAAATTATTCAAAAATTGCAATTCAAATGTTTTTCTGTCATTACTGTGACACATATACACTTGATAATTACCATATCTATAACATGAGTTGCTGGCTGCAATAGTTATGCAAATAATTGACCTAGACCAACAAAGCTCAAGGTCATATGTATTAATCAACTGACCAGTCAAAGACAGAAGTGAAAAGAAAATTAAGAGAAAATATAGGTATACCCGGTAGTATATGAAAGCGACCGTCAGATCTATAACATTTCTGAGATTATTTCCTGGATGTTAATCCCTAAAATAGCATTATCTATGTAACCGCAAAACAGTTACAGAGAATTGTGGCATTTTTTGAAATAATCTGTTTTTTCAAAAATTGCATTTCCAAAAATTGTAAATACCAAGGAAATTAGCATGAAAAGGCATAAAAGTTTTTTGCAACAAAGTAAATGGTGGCCCAATAATCACTCATGTCAATATTCATGACAATCAGTTTATTATATCCCGACTGTGTCTTATCCCCTTATAGCTAAATCGTTAATGTTTTGTTTGTTTGTTTTTGTTTAACGTCCTATTAACAGCCAGGGTCATTTAAGGACGTGCCAGGTTTTGGAGGTGGAGGAAAGCCGGTGTACCCGTAGAAAAACCACCGGCCTACGGTCAGTACCTGGCAACTGCCCCACGTAGGTTTTGAACTCGCAACCCAGAGGTGGAGGGCTAGTGTTAAAGTATCGGGACACCTTAACCACTCGGCCACCGCGGCCCCCTAATGCATCTGAATACCATGACAATAGACTTAAGACTACATGCTTATTTTTTTACTAAAAATATGTAAGAGAGATGACTCGAGATCTGAATACCATTTGATAAATTAACATACAATGCAGCCATCTTTGTTCCAAGCCAAACCAGTTTTATTGCAAGAAATTAGATTATATCATAAATTATATAGCCCATACACTCTACATATACAGCGGGAAATGTTAGCAATAATGACAGGATTTAAATGTCTGGAATGCATCATTTTTAGACATTAATGCCAGTATGGAGAGCGACAGCTGCCTCTTTCATCTCCATCATGGTTGGCATAGTAATGTAAGGTTGGTATGACTAAATATTAAGATATTCTGGTAACATTTATAGCACTGTTGGAAAATCAATACCTTCTAACACAGCTGATGCCTACATTAATGTCTATTACTGTTTAAATGTACTAATTTATTTTAGAAATATTTTCAAATTTGATTCTATGATATCAACATTAACATTACCCTATACTTTATACATTTGAATCTTACAAATAAATTTCGTTATATATATATAGACCCTAGTTCAGCTGTACATATATAGTTATGCCATGCTATGAGGCTTCAATTTACCCTAATATATTCATCTGTATGCAAATACTTATAGAATTTAATGCCCTCCCAATTATATACGGTAAAACCTTGATATAATGACCTTTACTATATACAGTAAAACCTTGATATAACGACATTCACTGTATTCAGTAAAACCTTGATATAATGACCTTCAGTATATTCAGTAAAACCTTGATATAATGACCTTCAGTATATACAGTAAACCTTGATATAATGACCTTTAGTATATACAGTAAACCTTGATATAATGACCTTCACTGTGTACAGTTAAACCTTGATATCAAGACTTTCTATATATACAGTACAACCTTGATACAATGACCCTCACTTAATACAGTAAAACCCTGATATAATTACCTTTACTATATATAGTAAAACCTTGATATAATGACCTTCACTATGTATAGTAAAACCTTGATATAATGACCTTCACTATGTACAGTTAAACCTTGATATCAAGACTTTCTATATATACAGTACAACCTTGATACAATGACCCTCACTTAATACAGTAAAACCCTGATATAATTACCTTTACTATATATAGTAAAACCCTGATATAATGATATTTACTATATATAGTAAAACATTGATATAATGACCTTCACTATATATAGTAAAACCCTGATAAAATGACCTTCACTGTACATGTATAGAGTACAACCTTGATATAATGACCTTCACTGTATACAGCAAAACCCTGATAAAATGACCTTCACTGTACATGTATAGAGTACAACCTTGATATAATGACCTTCACTGTATACAGCAAAACCTTGATAAAATGACCTTCACTATATATAGTAAAACCTTGATATAATGACCTTCACTGTATAGAGTACAACCTTGATATAATGACCTTCACTGTCTACAGTCAAATATTGATATATTGAAAAGAAATGTTTCTTTCGGTTTACATTAATCCTTGAGCATTACAACTTGTCATCCGGCTTTAACCTTCACCACACAATAATTCATTTCAAAGTCCTCGATATCGTTTCCTCTCAATGGCTATCCACTCAAAGTGACAATTGTATACAGTTTAGTAAGTATCATTTTTTATTTGGTATTAGGTAAATGCTAAGGATGGTCGAAAGCTAAATGGCAATAAACATATAGAGCTCTATGTTTTATTACTGTAGCCATTGATTTTTCGCTCACAGATGATACTTTGACAGATGGACACCATATTAATTATTAGTACATATAAACTCTTAGTTTTGTGTAGAAGAAATGAGTTATGTTATGAAATCTACATGGTGATATTTCAGAGCAGCACAATTGCCCCAACTAACTAAAACCAAGGAGATCTATGTTTGGGACTTTTTAGTATAGGAGGTACACATGTACACAAATGTAGGTATATATACTTTCTTTCATTCTCAAAGGCAAGGCTCTCCAATTTTGCTCATACTTGACTGTTGTCTTTGCAAAATTTTAATAAAAACTAATCAAGCCATAACTCTGGGAAAAGAAATTTTCCACAACGAAATCTGTATTTTATCATTATATACCACTACATTTGTACATACTAAATTAAAGTTCTGTATACAGGTACATGTATGTAACCATTGAAGAGTAGATAAAAAATAAAATTATGACAGAAGTGATGGACAAGAGTAACACAATATGCCCCCCACTATGATAAATCACCTATGTAAGTGGTGTATGTCCATTAAGGTGACTGACATAAAATACTTACTGTATATAGGTTATACTTGCGATAATCATCAATACGCAATATTTTCATGAAGTAATGTTAAATCTGCATGCTGATGTTACCAATGAAATCAATTAGTAAGAAGTGTGATTTAAAGTGCTGTAAACGACATCCATCATTTGTCAGTCATAAATGACTTGATAAAAGTAGTTAATCAATGTGACACTTTGCCAACAAAATAGCTGTATCCAAGATAGCCACCTGTTGGTCTTTTTTTCTCTTATCTGTCTTAAAACTGAACCTACAGAACAATAACTACAGTAACAAGGGCAACATGCAATTGCGAAGGGTTGATCATCGAGTAGTAAAAGCAATTATTATATTATCATTATTATTACATTGTTTGTGTATTCATATCACAGACCATGGATGAAAGGTGACTGGCTATTTTCTTTGTTGTTTGGGACCTATAATCCTATATATATACAGATTGAAATACATCATTTAAACATTTATGAAGGTATGCATGTAACCCTGGTAAAATACTAGCCACAATATATCGCTCGGCTAGAGAGATCTTCTCTTTAGCTCAATCGGTTGAGCGTAAGACTGGTAAGCCAGAGGTCCTAGCTGGGTTCGATCCCTAGTGGAGGCAGTGATTTAAATTAAATTAATCATGTGCTCTGTTACATTGGCGCCCATGTAGGGACCCGGGAAAATACTCAGCTTTGCTTCACAAGCATCGCTGTTACCCCTGGAAACTCGAGGACGAGTTCTTTCCTTCAGGGGGAGTAACCCTGGTAAAATACTAGCCGCAATATATACCACTCGGCTAGAGAGATCTTCTCTTTAGCTCGATTGGTTGAGCATAAGACTAGTAAGCCAGAGGTCCTGGGTTTGATCCCTAGTGGAGGCAGTGATTTAATTTTAATTAATCATGTGCTCTGTTACATGCAACACAAAACATGGAGAAAAAGTAGAAAAAGGGTCAGAAAAAAAGGACATTCTAGCATGCCATTTCCTGTAATGCATTAAGGAAGTGGAACTTTCTGAACTATTTACCAGGGTACTTGAAAGAACAAAAATAAATTGATTATCAATTTCCATTATTTTCTGATAGAACCAATTTCTCATAAACAATTTCACTACATTTTGTGTTGGTGAAGTCTAAAGATTGGCTAAAACTACATAAGAGAGAGGGGCAGGTTGATAAATATTATATATTGCTGCTTTTTGTCAATAGATGTATTCCACTCAGACATACATGTACATACATTCTATTAAGTACATATATATATATGTTGTATACCTAGACAATTAATCGCACCAAGTAACCATTAAATTGCATTAATTGACAATTATGGACCTTTCATGAGGTCAATATGGTGTGATACTAACCTGGTAGATTGAAATATTAACCTATGACCAAGCTCAAGGTCAATATTTTTCATTCTACTAGTTCAGTATTACACCGTATTGACGAAATTAAAGCTTCTTAATTTTCATATTAGATATGCGCTTCTTTTTAAAAGGGAGGAATTGCGTTATATCTATTTTGATAACAGGAAATTTACACTGGGGCATTGTGAAGTCACAATGAGTTGACATGACATCATAAACAGGATATTGACTTGACATGACATCATAAACAGGATATTGACTAAGTGTTTATAAAAAAAAAGAGAAACGGTAGGTAATTAATATCTCAAAATATGGACTTCTTAGTGACCATAATTTATTCAATGAGAATTGAGAAAAATGTTTTTTATATTTCTTTTATTTTTTAAACATTTTGCATGATAAACATCAAACAGGTTACATTTCACAAGTACATTTATATAATTACTCGCTCACAAATTTTCTTCATTTTCTCATTTGAACAGTTTAACTGATCACACTAATACTTATGTTAGATCCAACCCACCTTACATTCACACTCGCATACAACATGAAGACATACAGAATCAGACAAAACACAAAGAAACAGCAGAACAAAAATATAACACATATAAAAGAGCTATAGTAAAGAAAGAGACAGAAAAGAGGGGGGGTTGATGGTGATGGAAAAGATAGAGAGAAGATAGGGGATATTAGGGTGAGAGGTGGTCAGACTTTTGGTTTATATATAAAAATATTAAATTTAACGTTTTTGATCAGGCAAGTTCAACAAGTTTTAACTATTTTTTCCATTCATTATTTAAAACATTGAGGCACTGTTCACCTTTTCCCTGAGCAATATACTTTTGGACTTTGTAATAATCTTTTATCAAATTTACCAATGCCATAACATTTAATGATTTATGAGCGCACCTGGTTTGGTACAGATATTGTTTAAAAATTAAAATAATTTCATTATCAACTTTATTATAAATGCCTTTATGTTCAAATAATCCAAAAATCATAGCTTGTTTATTAATTGCAAAAGGAATAGTAATGATCTCCAAAAGTGATTCAAAAGTGAACAAAAATTGTTGAACTTCATTACATTCCCATAAAATATGGGTGATTGTCTCCCTTTCACCATTACAGAATGTACAGTTAGGATTATTTGTTAGGCCAATCTTGTAAATAAAAGCATTAGTGGTCAATATGTGATGATTTATTCTAAACTGTAGCCATTGTAGTTTTGTATTTTTTGTTATTCTAAATGGGAGAGAGTATGTCTTTTTCCATCATCATTATTAAAATCAAATATATTTCCCCACTTATTTTGAGCTAAAACAATGTTTTCTTGTTTTATAAGTAGTTTGTAAAAATCTTGAGACCCCTTTTTCTGTTTAAAAATAATTTCTAAATCTAAAGGGATGATCGGGTATTGTGGGGTTCTATTTAGGATAGGATAGTTATTAAGGAACTCTTTTATGCTTCTAATTACTCCATGATATTGTAAATAGTTAGCTATGTTCCCATATATATTGCAAAATTCTTCAAATGAAAAGAAAGAACCATCACTTTTATCCTTAATTAGGTCATTAATTATTATTATTCCTTTCTTAAACCAGTTTGGAAAAAAGATTACTTTTTTACCCACAATTATATTTTTATTATACCATAACGGTGATTTAAGAATAGAATAACCATCTTTCTTATATATTTCTTCTCTTACTCTAAGATTATTCCAGGCTTTAAAAACATCCACCCAAAAAACATTTTTACAACAAGTCAATATTTTGTCAAGATATTTCCTTCCAGAAACAGCCAAAAGGTTAAGGTTTATTCGGGTCTTAAGAATTTCTAACCATTTCCCTTTTGAATTGAAAATCCTTCTTATCCATCCTATCTTTAAAGACTCAATAAAAGCTATCAAATTAACCATTTTAAGGCCACCATCACTATAATTTTGAATAATTACATCCCTCTTTACTTTATCTGTTTTACTGTTCCATAGAAAATTAAACAGAAGTGAATTCAGTTCTTTTACAAACTTTCCATCTGGATTTGGTAGGGAAATAAACAAATGATTTAACTGTGATATCAATAGTGATTTAATTATTGTAATTCTTCCTATTGGAGTAAGTAACCTTTTACTCCAACTCTTAATTATTGATTTCATCTTAGTAAGTTTTTTATCAAAATTCATTCTAGGTATTTTATGTAAATCTACATGAAATTCAATCCCAAGAAGGGTAAATCTATCTACTCCCCATTTAAAATTCAACTCTGGTAGAAAAATGTCATTACTGTATTTTTTGCTGCCTATCCAAACAACTTGTGTTTTACCTGTATTGACTTTTAGACCTGAAATTTTTGCAAAAAAATCCAATTCCTCAATTGATTTCTTCATTGATTTCTCGGTTCCATCTAGTATTAGTGAAGTGTCATCTGCATATTGAGAGTTTAAAATAGGGCAGTTATTAACATTTATACCATTTATATCTTTGTTATTTCGGATTCGTAATGCCAGAATCTCTACACACATTATAAATAAATATGGGGCGATCGGGTCGCCTTGGCGACAGCCTCGCTTGATATTGAAGAAAGATGACAAATTACCTCCTTGATTAATGGCAGAATTACTGTTATAATGTAATACTTTAACCCATTTTCTTATATCATTACCAAAACCAAAATATTTCAAAACATTATCAATAAATTTCCAAGACACAGAATCAAAAGCCTTCTCAAAATCTATAAGCAAAAGCATACCAGGTATATTATTTTCTTCTGTATATTGCATGATGTCATAAATAAGTCTAGTATTTTCTCCAAGATAACGACCTGATAGAAAGCCAGTCTGATCCGAGTTAATTAGTTTATCTAAGACTGATTTAAATCTACTTGTAATTGATCCAGAGGCAATTTTATAAACAATATTTAGAAGGGATATCGGTCGCCAGTTTTTTATGAAATATTTAGATTTATTCTGTTTAGGAATACAAGTAATAATGCCCTGTCGTTGGGTAATGGATAATTGGCCACTTACAAAACCAAAATTTATAGACCGTACAATAAAATTACCTATCTTTTTCCAAAAACATTAAAAAAAAAATTCTGAGGTAAAGCCATCAGACCCAGGACTCTTATTATTTTTCATATTTTTAAGAGTAACAGAATTGAGAAAAATAGGACCATATCTAATATTTATAAATTATATCTGTTGTACAAAAATAATTATGTGTAAATATAATGATAGCTTACCTTCTGGAAGTTTATCTACAAGACTTTGCTTGGCTTGATTGAGAGTGTCAGCATTCTTTGATTCCAATGTCAGCTTAACTTTGTAAAAACTGGAGAAAAAAATACATAATTTATCAAAAAGTATTTGTACAGATATGCAACTCACTCATATGCTAGTACTGTACAGTAAACTTCACTTACAACCAATAACACAATTTTTTGGGGACCCTGACATTACTTGTTATTTTTAGGGTTCTTACTCATTATTCATATGACATATAATGTCTTACAAAATCTCTGTCAAAATTCAATCATTCCTGACTTCTTTATTTAAGAAATTCACTTGTACACATATACAGATATAATATAAATATACATATACAAAAAAAAAAAAAAATGTACATATATATTCCATAAAAAAACAACAAAAATACAAGACCAAAGCTCACTTGTACATACTTTATTTGTATATATATAAAAACACATTATTTCATGCATTTTGTTTTTTCAATGAATTTTTATTCTTCTATTTCCAATTGATTTTCTTGAAATTCGTAGCCAAGAATTAGCTCTTTCACCTGATATTTTTGCATACTTTTCCAGATCTTAATTTTCCCAAAATAAATATCTTTTTATATAAAGTCGTTTTTTCTTCTTGATTTTTACTTTATAATGCCATTGCTAACATTTCAAAACTGTAAAATGCAATATCTTAAAATTGGGTATGGAAAATCATACAAATATCATATAGAGAAATGAGCAACTAATTATCTTTACATTGTAAGTGAGATTTCAATACATTTCATTGAAAAACAACTGTTTAAAAATTATAGTAAAATATCACATGACAGAATACTTTGTCAGCAAGAGAGCAACTACCATCAAGTCTGACCACTTTAATACACATAAAATGTACATGTGTATCACTATGGATCAAAAGTATAAAATTAATGGACTTAAAATAAGATGTTTTCTTTTATAAAATATGTAATTATGGACACCTCAACATTATTTCTAAGGTTCTCATGGTGTTATCAATCCAATAATCCAATATGATATTTTGTTTAATACCTGTTTGTGAAATCAGGGTAAGACCCCAGAGTTATCTCCCTTCTGTATTTTTCATCAAACTCGTTCAGCACTGCAGTGATGGATACCTCATCTCTCTTTACATAGATCTCATCCATGTGACATTCTCCAGCTGGGTTCTTAAACAGGTCCTGTAATATAGGATTTATTGTTTTATCTGATTTATTTAAAGCTTAACTTAAACGTTTATGTTAATATGGAGATATACAAAGAAGGCAACACAAAAAGGAGCTAGTGTTATAGTTTCATAACAAAAAATATATATTAAAGTTATTTCTTAAATTCTAGTCTATAACTCTCCAAGAGGAAATCTACTTTTACTGATGATCTCTTACGCCACTGTGTCAGCTAATCATAGTCAATATTACAATTGTTTTTACATTATGGGCCGAAAACGTAGATTTTTAAAACCAATGAAAATGCTTGTTACAAGCAAGATTAAATTATTGACTTATATTGGCTTGTTTTATTACCAAATATGACATTAATATTGTAAACTGATAGCCAGTTATGTGAATTTGAAGGTTGAACTTAAAATAGTGGTACATGTATTTAAATGTGTAGCTGTATTTGTACCTCCATAGTGACGAAGGACCGCTCCAGTATCGATGGGACTCCAGGGAACACACAAACGTTCCTGATCACCACCAATGGAAACTTACTCTTCTCCCCAGTTTTTTTGCTGACACCATACACCAACCTGGCAGTACTTGGTACCTTACAGAACAGGAAGGTCACCAAGATGAAGGTAATTGAAGGTCAAGGTAAAAAGGACTTTCAAATACATGTACAATGTAATTTCTAAAGTGCTGAACTTTTACTTATCTGTTTATATCAAACATTTAGAGTAAGTGTATTACTTGCAAATTTTCTTTATTTGATTTCAATTCATGTACAAAAAAAGCCTGTCCCAAGTTTTCTTAATATAAATCATCAAATAATTCTAATGAAAAATCCCAAGCTTCATTTCCCCAAAAAGAAAATAATTGAGAAAAGAAAAACTCTAATGAATCAGATACATGTATGCGTTGTCAAGGCAACATAAGGAACTAAACATTGTAGATGAATGTCTTAAGACCTTTTGAAATGAACTGTAAATCTATTCTGAACTTTAATATCACAATTATCTTGAGATCAATAAACATTCATTTATACCAGTACCTCAACTACAGACAAAATATACCATTATATCTGATGTCTCATGTGATGTTTTTATTCAGAGATGTACAAATGTAAGAACAATCTTATTTTCACTTAAATGATATTATAGCTTACCATAGCTAATTTCATCTTTGGAGATGACATGTCATCTGTGCCGAAGTATTCCTTGCACAGTTGGACGATATCAGGATTGGGGGAAAGCTTGTCTTCAAATGCCTGTGCCACTCCTGTATTACAGGAAATACAAACATTTTATTTCAAGATATGGTAATCTTAACAAGACATAGGTAGCTGTCAACATGCCCAACTAAAGAAATGGAATCTACTCATAAACGCATGATTTTGGTTGTTTGCATCTGCAGGTACAATATTTAGGCTTTTAACCATTTGTTTCCATTGTTTATACAGGAAAATTATGAAAAATACTCTATAGCAAAGGGGTGCGACTAGACCACTAGAACGATCGATACATGTACCAGGTTTTGTGAAGTTGTGTTAAGTGATTTTGGAGTTATGCCTCGGAAATTGTAATATTTAGGGTTTTCACCCTTTGTTTCCATGGTAACACAAAAATTATGAAAAATACAAAGTACTCCATGCCAAAGGCACCACTGAACCACTTGGACAAATCATGTACTAAGTTTTGTGAAATTATGTTAAATGGTTTTGGTGATACACTTGTGAAACAGAGTCGGACAGATGCATGCATGCACGCACAAGCGACAGCTAGAGCCCAATTTATCATAGGTAATACTTGCATTTCACAGAGGATAAGAAAACCACAAACGAGAAGAGGTTTGTTACGATGGGAGACGTGGATTCGGATACCATTTATTCATTGTCTTAGCAGATAACACATATGGAAAAAAGGCCAAACAGAAGTCATCTCTCGATCAGGCTAATGTGCAGTACGTGGAATAGACATTTTCATAAAAACAACCATGAAGGAATGATTTTAACATGTCTATTATAATAAGTCAAATCTGTTTTTAAATTAGTCAGCTTATAAAACAGTAATTGTAGAAATGCTGAATCACAGGAAAATATATCAAACAGGACAAAACTAATTGTCACATGGTAAAATATAGGAAACATACCCTCAAATGTGACATCGTCATGTGTCGGTCCTATACCCCCTGTTGTGATCACATGGGTAAACCTCTGAGAGAAATTGGATATTTCTTGTGCTATTGTTTGAAGGTCATCTCCTACGACAGATACCTGAAAAGCACATCAAAAAATTAAATATTTTCTGATGGTTAGATCATACATGACTTAATAACTGCACCAAGAATTCAAAAGAGTTCCTTTGCTCTCGACTGCGGAATACATATTGTAAAAGAAATAGCTGTATCAATGAAAAATTTCTAAAATAATCACTATCAGTTCATCAATTGCTTTATTTCTCTGTAACAGAGGGGTTTCAATATCTTTTAAGAGCTATGATTTTTCGGCATAGCCATATAATATTCTTTTGGCCTCGGATATGACGCGACAGGTGGCGTTACTGGTCAAGATGAAGTATGTGATTGGTAAATGTAGCAGTAAATGCAAATTGCACATATGCAGTTAAAAACGAAACAGAGTTAAGATTGAATGCAAGCTGAATAAGTGGATGTATCTTTTCAAATGACACATTAATAAAATCATATTCCTTATTGAAATGCAGTCTTATTATCACCAAAAATGATTCAAACTGATATAATTTGTTATGCATGCTGAAATGCATTAGTTCATTAATCTATTTCACCAGCAGTTTTACATTATAACCACCAGCATTAAAACTATTTCGTTTATCTTTTTTAAAGATTGTTTCTGTTTTATAATAACTCAAAAAACATGGTTTCCAAAGCTTGAACACATTCAATTTTTTTTTAATGTACATGGTATCATGTATTCTCAAAGATTCTTGGAAGATTGAGTGAGGTAAAGATGAAAAAAGACATCAAGTTTTTTTATTTTCTTTTAAAACATGCGTTTTGGAATAAGCTTCCATTCATATATGAAATTTCATAAAGAAGTGCAAGAACCAGTTGATTTTACTTGATTATCTTACCAATTTCATAACCTCATATAAAATGGAAAATATGCAGGTAATTAAGTTCCTGTATATATACATGTACTCAGATTATGGACATGTCATGATGTCATTAGGACGCAAACATTTTAAAGGTTTTCTCAATAAGGAAATTCTCTAAAACATATTGATGTCCTGATTGTTTTTCTTTCTAGATACGCACACGTTTGACCTTTACTCCCCAGGAAAACAGATGTTTGCAGATAAAATGAGAGTTGGTGTCCAAAGTCTGTCCTTTCAGTATTTCATCTCCAATAACTGAAAAAAGAAGAAAAGCATTAATCATGTGTTATGACGTATACGTAGAGTTTGCACCGGGTGTGGACTCATTGCAATTAGCACAGGTACAGTGTACTTGTGGACATGATTATGATTTTTTTAATCAAAATGTTACATTATAGACGAGTAAATTATTGTATTACAGTCGCATGCTTAATTTGTTACTATTTATAGGGCCAAGGTAGGATATATTTTTTTACAAATTAAGTATGCGATTGTTATATAATAATTTATTCGTCCATACAATGTAATGTAACATTTTAATATAAAACTCATAATCATGTCCACAAGTACCTGTGCCTGTGGCAATTAGCAGTCATTTATGGCAAGCCGTTTGGGTTTTTACCTATTAAATACAGATATCTGTATTCAAAATAAAGATATCATTATTAATATAAAAATTAAAGATATCTTTAATTCAAATAGAGATATCTTTAATTTAAATAGATATCTTTAATTGAATTAGAGATATCTGTATTTGAATTAGATATATCTCTATTTAAAATACAGATATCTCTAATTAAACACGAAATAGAGATATCTCTAATTCAAATACAAATATCTCTAATTCAATTAAAGATATCTTTATTTTAATTAGAGATATCTGCATTTCATTGTAAATAAAGATATCTGTATTTAAAATAAAGATATCTTTAATTCAAATACAGATATCTCTAATTCAAATACAGATATCTCTAATCCAATTAAAGATATCTCTATTTCAAATACAGATATCTCTAATTGTTGTAGAAATACAGATATCTTTATTTTAAATACAGATATCTCTATTTGAATTAAAGATATCTTTATTTGACATGAAATAGAGATATCTGTATTATAAACATCAAATAGGAAAAAACGACTGCTCCCTTGATTCTCCCTTTTGACGGAAGTAAAGCACTAGTGACGCAAAATGGCGGGAAATGCAGACCGTGTGCTGCTTTCAATGGTACTGCGTATAGCCGCAACAGTTCGCTCTATTTCCCGTAGAACAGTTGCCATGTTCTGTTCTTTAGAAATCCCCTCCAAGTAGCAAGTTTATCGGTTTAGACCTACATCTCTCATGCATGCATATGGGATCCGGATAGTCCAATTTAATTACAAGCATTTCGTTAACACTGATCAGGATTAGGGAGTAATCATTATTTTCTTTGTGTTTCAATATTAATCTTTGCACTGAGCAAACACGTGTAAATACAGATATCTTTAATTCAAATAGAGATATCTGTATTTGAAATAAAGATATCTGTATTGCTAAGTAATTGCAGATATCTCTAATTCAATTAAAGATATCTCTATTTAAAATAGAGATATATTTAATTGAATTAGAGATATCTGTATTTGAATTAGAGATATCTGTATTCAAAATGAAGACATCTTTATTTAAACAAAATCAAAGATATCTCTATTTAAAATAGGGATATCTTTAATTCAAATAGAGATATCTCTATTTTAAATAAAGATATCTGTAATTGTTGTAGAAATACAGATATCTTTATTTTAAATACAGATATCTCTATTTGAATTAAAGATATCTGTAATTCAAAAAGAGATATCTGAATTTGAAATAGAGATATCTGTAATTTAAAAGAAGATATCTCTATTTTCAGTAGAAATAGAGATATCTGTATTTAAATTAGACATATCTTTATTTAAATAGAGATATCTTTATTTAAATTACAGATATCTCTAATTAAATAGAGATATCTTCATTTTAAATAGAGATATCTTCATTTCAATAGGTAAAAACCCAAACGGCTTGCCATAGTCATTAGCATCTCAAGCAAGCTTCAGGTATCGGTTTTGCATTTCTACCCGAAAATGTTTTTTACGTCAGTTTTGTATATATAGTATCAATTTATATAACTAACAGCGATACATTAGCATGTACCCTAACCTTATGTAACTGTGTTGTGTAATACAAGGCTCGTACTTCGAGATTAATTGTTATTTATTTTTATACCTATGATTCCGGCTGAACATTCAGATGACGATGCCATGAGGGACTTGGGTATCGGGTTGATGTGATGAAAAATGTTGATTATTCTTCTTAGAGACCGAAGAGAATGCATTTAGATATTATTCAGTCACATATCGGCTATAATACTTATACGCCCGTTCTTGCACCTAGAGTTATCGTTATTGCACTTCCTGCTAAACGGTGTCGTGTGAATTTGTGTAGCCAACAAAACATATTTAAAGTTTATAACATAAAATGGGTCTGTACTTTCTTGTGGACAATAGAGTCGGTTCACGTATTGCAGACAGATTTGTAGATGAATATTTACAATTTCATATCCGACTAAATCAGATTAAATTTTGAAACATCGTGACGTTTTGTTTCTGTTCAGTTATTTTTGACCTACTTTCACTTTCGTTTTCGAGTGTAAACACTTATGCCCTTTTAAAATTTAAGATGGCGTGAAGTATGTTTTTCATACATTACTGAATTACATCTTTCTTTGTCACAAATGATGTTTAAATGAATGAATCACAAAAAACAAATATGCCCACGTCTAAATTAGATTAATTAATTTTAGGTACTTAATTTCCACCAACACCGTTTTGCCTTTTCTAAAACATGGCAGGTGCAGAATCTGGATCTAAAAAGTCGGTTTTGTTTATTTGCCTTGGTAAGATCTTTTTGTTTGTAATGTCAAACATATGATATTCAATATGAGATAACAGTATGCCATATGCTTGTATTTGTTAATATTTCCTATATTTGTGAGGAATATAACCCCCTCCCTTTCACGTCTCCGTCCGCCACTAGGACCCCTGAGGGCATAAGCATCAACGATGATGGAACCCCATAAACTAAAGAAGAAGAATGTACATATTGCATTTCCAATATTGATATTGAATGACATCTGAGTATGAGATACAGGTGCCTGTACACAATATTAACGTACTGTATTATACATGTACAATGTAGTACGCACAATGAACATGTAAATATTCAGTAAAACGTTACTTGAGATCTACTTGAGCTATACTTTATCTTACCATTCCTCTTTTTAAAACTAAGGCCAACAAAATAATTTATCTCAAGATACAGTTTATATAAGCATGTTAAAAATCTTTTAGTTTCTGGAGTTTGAAAATTTTATTTTGTCATTCTCATGCATGAATTTTAAAGATCAATACATTTTCATATTAATGAATGAAATAAGAATCTGTGAGACACATACAAGATAATGAAGTATTTGTGTAAATTTGATGACAGCAGATAATTTATTAATAGAAATCAAAAGGCATGTCGATAAAAAAAACCAGAATCTGTTGACTTTTAAATGTCGGCATGACTTTTTTGCAGGAAACATTTGCCGTTCTCCAATCACTGAAGCTGTGTTTTTGGATATAATTAAAAAGAAAGGACAACGCGATCAGGTAAAACATACAATACAGGTATTTGAAAGTCAGAAATAGTCATGTGTCATACATTGTGCACACCATAGGTAATCAGAGATAACTTGGTCTATGAATACAGTTTAAGGATATTTTACCTGCAGTACAAAAAGTTTGACTATGGTAAATTCAAGTTAATTTTTTTCTGCACCAGAAGTACATGAATGTACAATCAGAGTTTACTTACCTATGTAAGATGCCAGATCTACCTGGAGTGCATATATTCAAGTTACTTTACATGACATATTAGGAATTACATGTTAAAAGGCAACTGACAAACGCCATGAGATCATATTTTCTTGATGCAGAATTCATTGGTTTCAAACGATAAGGGATATGTTAAACAAGAATACCCTTTATAAAATGAAAACAGTTTGTTTAAATTTAATGTTCCTACCTGATATTCCCCCAGTGGAATGTTGATAGCGCTGCCATTGGGGACTGGCATGTAGGGGGACCCCCAGATAAACGGACCATGAAAACTTTGAAGAAGAAAGGAATCGAAAACTACCAGCATGTTGTTCGACAGGTAAAGCATTAAACAATATGATTTTATATTAAACAGTCAGTATTGGTAATAATGAAGATATTTATTTATACTATAGTAATAATATGAAATTGTTATTTATACTTAAATTGATTTAAACTATCACAATCATTTATTTGAAAGTGACATCACAGTAAAACAATCTGTTATTTTTTTATCCCCTGCTGTCACCAAAACAGGGGATACCACACACCACACCACACACCACACCACACCACACACCACACCACACCACACCACACACCACACCACGCCACACACCACACCACACACTTGTAAACAGCATTCTGGATGGTTCTGCTGCATTGCCGGTAACATGCATTTGCAGACAAGGCAAACATATGTACGTTCAATCTATGGCTAGCTCTGCCTGTTGTGTACAAATATATTCAAGTACAATGATGGGATTGAATTTTTACTTTTTCATAGTTCTGAATTGACTTCATGTTATCAAATAACATTACCACAGCTTTAACCAAATCCAATGTTTAAGAAAGGCGTTTACATATTGTGCCTATGCATGCATTTAACTCCCCTCTCTCACCAAGCCCCAGGCCAGGGCAGCTACACAGGTGGTGGGGGTGTTTTGTTTACATAATCAGTTCAGGGTCGAAGTGTCTGAGATTTCTGGGGTTTTATGAGGGATGACTGCTCAAATCCGGGATAAATTTAACCCTATTCGGGAATGTACCAAATCGGGATTTAGGTGAAATTTTAATGATTTTCCTGGTACTTCCCGCGTAATCTGGGATGGTTGACACCTATGGCATTATGTGCACTGTTCAACCCATTTACAAATTATAAATGACTGCCTCATTTTCAAAACAAGTATATGATGTTATATGTGCTAAATTTGAGAGGGGTTTACAGACTTAATCATACAAATATGATAGCATAGACATAGACATGTACTGGAAGTGTATAAAACATGTACATTCAATAAAGATAATAACGCCTTTTCTTTTGTGATGTCCCTTTAAAATGTAAACATGTTTTGATATAATGGTTTGGCAATGCTTTCTCATTCCCTACTTAGATGTACATAAATTATATAAAATTAAAACAACCAGGTGTTCAGAAATACATTTATTAAAAACATTCCTGAATGGACTGATCAGATGTTTTTAATAAGCTTGTCTACTAAAGAACAGTAAGCTAATAATTCCCCCGACGTCTGTATCAGCATATAATGTTGACATTTTTTAGCAAGGTTTTAATCCAGCAATGTGTCACACAATTTGGGAGCTTAAGAGAATTATCAGAGAGCTCAAACTTTGATTATTGTTTTTTGAAGATTTATGAGGCCTTGAAATTGTGTAAATTGGAATTGGGTAATAAATAAAGTAATGTTTTCAAGAAGATTTACATTTCAGTTTCACTATAATAAAGTTAAAGCATTTGTTGTTGTTGTTGTTGTTTTGTTTTTTTAAGTAATTTTGTACATCTTTGGACATCACACCTATTCATAGGAAATTTGTCATTAATAAGCAAGCAGCTAGTCCTCATTATGTCAAAAGCAATTTGGAGTTTTCTCCCTTTGACTGATTTTGTTATCTTAAGCCATCCTTTTGACTAACTATATCTTTCTTCTCAATTTCAGATTAATGTAGAAGACTTCTACAATTTTGATGTTATCTTTGGAATGGATAAACAAAATATAAAGTAAGATATTTAAACACTTCAGGGGATTTATCTATATATTTTAGTCATTTTATTTTAACCAAAATGCTAGTCTCCACCATCATTCAACATTTGTATATTTTCCCTTTGTTTTCTCATTACAATATATTTTCATGGACAGACTGGAGTTGACAATACAAAGCCTGTGAATAATACATTTTGTGAATACATTAGACAGGTTTTCAATACCATGTACATTAATATACAGTATATACTGTACAATGTATAATAGGGATGCTTTATAGACTCTGTTTCTCTCTCTCTCTCTGGTCTTTTCTTTACTTATTTTATTTCAGAAAAAATTGTGGATGCTTTGACATGCAAGCATAAATGGTAGCTATGCCACTGGCTGTAGAGATTGTCTAATAGATGTATATATTGTTCCCTCTTCAGGACTTTTGTATTCAATAATGTCCATCAATTCTGATAAAGGATGCAACACTTATTAAGTATAAAGGGGGTGGGATATTTTTAGGTCATATAACAACGCTTATTTCAGATTTTGTGTGTCATTGATAGGGACCTTAAAGACATTCAACCTAAAGGAAGCAAGGCTGTACTGGAAATGCTCGGGACATATGACCCTGAATGCAAACTCATTATTGAAGACCCTTATTATGTAAGTAACCTGCAATTAGCTAAGATGACCTAGGGAAAAGCACATCTTAAAAAGGGATATTTGAAAAAGTGATAATTTATTTTTCATTGATAAAGTAGTCTCTCTGTAACGTTACAATAGTATGAGAAGAGAATTATGATATTGTGTTTGTTTTTAGCTCACCTTCAAAATCATTTATGCAGTCAACATGTTTTCTGAGTCAATTTATACCTCCACTAAGTCTTCAGAATACTCTCATGTACACAGCCACCTTGTCTCAAGAGTCATCCCATTTATATTCTTATCCTGTCTCCAGTCATCTCATTTATACACCAACTTTGTCTCCAAAGTCATCCCATTTATATTCTTATCCTGTCTCCAGTCATCTCATTTATACACCAACTTTGTCTCCAAAGTCATCCCATTTATATTCTTATCCTGTCTCCAGTCATCCCATTTATACACCAACTTTGTCTCCAAAGTCATCCCATTTATACACCCATCCTATTTCCAGTCATCTCACTTCTGCAAAAACCTTGTCTCTAAAGTCATCCAGTTTACATACCCACTTTGTCTCCAGAGTCATCTCATTTATACACACTCCCTGTCTCCAGAGTCATCTCATTTATACACACCCCCTGTCTCCAGAGTCATCTCATTTATACACACCCCCTGTCTCCAGAGTCATCTCATTAACACAGCCATCTTGTTTTTAGAGTCATCTAATATATACAGTCACCGTGATTCTACAGTCATCCCATTTATACACCCACCTTGTCTTTATAGTAATCCCATTTATGCGATCAACTTGCCTCTACAATCGTCCTATTTATACACACTTTGGTTTTTAAAATGTTAAGTTTATGTTGCGAGTGTTGAAAGGCATAGTAATACATGGTATTAGGTTCCCTGTGGGGGTTAAACTATCCCTTGCAAGAGTTAAACTGAAAGATTTTTTTAAAGGAAAACAACAGATTTTTAAAAATTTTTGTGCAAGTGTTGAAAGCTATTAACACAACACTTTAGGGTGCTGATATTTGGTAAAAGAGTCCCTCTGGAGTTACACTATCCCTTCTTGGAGTGAAACTGAAAAACAAACAATGTGAAAATGCTCACATTAGACCATTTATACCGGCCCACATTTTTCAAGGGAGACAACTCTCATTAGGATAATATTTTATCAAAAAATTGAAGAAATGGGTCCAAAAGCAATTGTATTTAATGTATTTATTCAATCTACAACAGCATAGCTCCTGAATGTTTGTCAATAAATAATTTACACATATATATAAATTGGTATGGTTTTGAAAATTGCATGAATACACAAAACACAATCTGATCAAGTAACCAATTATAAATATTATTAATGCAATTTGCGAAACCATACCAATTAATATATTTTAATTATTTACTTACAAACATTTGCGAGATGAGCTATGCTGTTCTACAACAGCTCTTGTACACCCATCTTGTCTCTCAAGAGTCATCCCCTTTATACAACCATCTTGTCTCTCTAGAGTCGTCCCCTTTATAACCCACCTTGTCTATCTAGAGTCATCCCCTTTATAACCCATCTTGTCTCTCTTAGAGTCATCCCCTTTATAACCCATCTTGTCTCTCTTAGAGTCATCCCCTTTATAACCCACCTTGTCTCTCTAGAGTCATCCCCTTTATAACCCACATTGTCTATCTAGAGTCATCCCCTTTATAACCCATCTTGTCTCTCTTAGAGTCATCCCCTTTATAACCAATCTTGTCTCTCTAGAGTCATCCCCTTTATAACCCACATTGTCTCTCTAGAGTCATCCCCTTTATAACCCACCTTGTCTCTCTAGAATCATCCCCTTTATACAACCATCTTGTCTCTCTAGAGTCATCCCCTTTATAACCCATCTTGTCTCTCTAGAGTCATCCCCTTTATAACCCACATTGTCTCTCTAGAGTCATCCCCTTTATAACCCACCTTGTCTCTCTAGAATCATCCCCTTTATACAACCATCTTGTCTCTCTAGAGTCATCCCCTTTATAACCAATCTTGTCTCTCTAGAGTCGTCCCCTTTATAACCCACCTTGTCTCTCTAGAGTCATCCCCTTTATAACCCACATTGTCTATCTAGAGTCATCCCCTTTATAACCCATCTTGTCTCTCTTAGAGTCATCCCCTTTATAACCCATCTTGTCTCTCTAGAGTCATCCCCTTTATAACCCACATTGTCTCTCTAGAGTCATCCCCTTTATAACCCACCTTGTCTCTCTAGAATCATCCCCTTTATACAACCATCTTGTCTCTCTAGAGTCATCCCCTTTATAACCCACATTGTCTCTCTAGAGTCATCCCCTTTATACAACTACATTGTCTCTCTAGAGTCATCCCCTTTATAACCCATCTTGTCTCTCTAGAGTCATCCCCTTTATAACCCACCTTGTCTCTTTAGAGTCATCCCCTTTATAACCCACCTTGTCTCTCTAGAGTTATCCCCTTTATAACCCATCTTGTCTCTCTAGAGTCATCCCCTTTATAACCCACCTTGTCGCTGGAGTCATCCCATTTATTCAACCATTTAGTGTACAGAGTCATCCTATTTATACATCCATTTTGTGTCCAGAGTCACCCCATTGATACACTGATCCTGTTTCCAGAGTCACCCCATTGATACACTGATCAGGTTTCCAGAGTCACCCCATTGATACACTGATCAGGTTTCCAGAATCACCCCATTGATACACTGATCCTGCCTCCAGAGTCACCCTATTGATACACTGATCAGGTTTCCAGAGTCACCCCATTGATACACTGATCCTGTCTCCAGAGTCACCCCTATTGATACACTGATCAGGTTTCCAGGGTCACCCCATTGATACACTGATCATGTCTCCAGAGTCACCCCATTGATACACTGATCAGGTTTCCAGAGTCACCCCATTGATACACTGATCAGGTTTCCAGAGTCATCCCATTGATACACTGATCAGGTTTCCAGAGTCATCCCATTGATACTCTGATCATGTTTCCAGAGTCACCCCATTGATACACTGATCAGGTTTCCAGAGTCATCCCATTGATACACTGATCAGGTTTCCAGAGTCACCCCATTGATACACTGATCATGTTTCCAGAGTCATCCCATTGATACACTGATCAGGTTTCCAGAGTCACCCCATTGATACACTGATCAGGTTTCCAGAGTCACCCCATTGGTACACTGATCATGTTTCCAGAGTCACCCCATTGATACACTGATCATGTTTCCAGAGTCACCCCATTGGTACACTGATCATGTTTCCAGAGTCACCCCATTGATACACTGATCAGGTTTCCAGAGTCACCCCATTGATACACTGATCATGTTTCCAGAGTCACCCCATTGATACACTGATCATGTTTCCAGAGTCACCCCATTGGTACACTGATCATGTTTCCAGAGTCACCCCATTGATACACTGATCATGTTTCCAGAGTCACCCCATTGATACACTGATCCTGTCTCCAGAGTCACCCCATTGATACACTGATCAGGTTTCCGGGTTCACCCCATTGATACACTGATCAGGTTTCCAGAGTCACCCCATTGATACACTGATCAGGTTTCCAGAGTCATCCCCTTTATATACCCTTGATGTCAACAGATAACTATAGCCTATGGTATTCGTCTAACTGATGTATTAGTCAAGTAAAAGCAAGGATTTCGTTTTATTTCTGAAGCTCTTTTATCTTTCACAGGGTTCAAGGATCGAGGATTTTGAGGAGGTGTTTGATCACGTCGTGAGATGCTGTGAAGCATATCTCAAGAGAATTCAAACCGAGGCACCTTGACAGCCGAATATTTTGACAGACTTGTTCGTCTTGTTTTACTACATAAACCTGAACGTCGTTACCCTTATGATGTAGTGGAAAGATAGATGCATAAGTAAGCTTTAAAAATGAGATGCAGAAGGGAGTGTTATTGCAATGTATTTCTCAATTGGCAGTACCGCCATAACAATCTTTTAATAGTATATTCTACTGTCACCATACCATGTGTTCTGCCTCATATTGAAATGATTTTAAATCTAATATTTAATCATGTTAAATGATTGTTAAGGACAGTTTTATATGTGTTACGTAGATGGTCGGCATCGATGTGAAATAAAGATATTCCTGAGAGAAATTCATTTTTCTTTACCTTGCATTGTAAAACCAGGGTAAAACTTGTAGTGTGTAAAATGTCAATAGTTTATTAGTTTGTGATGTAGATGAAAACATGTACTGTATAAGAAACTTTAACTGTCCTGAAAATTTGCGATTGCAGTACAAAATATTGAATTCATTTCTTTTTCATACAAGTTTTATGAAAACTTTCCTTTTTTCCATTTTCACTCTTTTGTATATTTATCTTGCTAAAGCCTTGATAAAGTCAATACATGTATATACTCTAGTCTTTATTGTGAATCTAATCTCATAGGATATGGAAACTCCTGTAAGATACCCTATTGAATTAATGGATATTATATCACTAATAATTCGTTACATGTGTTATCTTCTTGCTCCTCCTATCAGCTTTCCTGCTCCCTCTTGTGATATTCATTTTGTTTCTAATCAATCTAATTAAAATCTTATATTGTTATTTTATTATATTTTAATTAGATTGGTTTCTAATATAGGTAGTTGTAGAAACTCGGGGAGATGATTTATAAAGTTGTGGTTATGTGCGTTAAGTCCTCTCGTGTAATTAGAGAATGTAGTAATAGACTAAGTACAGTGAACAAAGGAAACATCCATATTCAAATACACGGTATCATATTAGTCAGATATACATTAAGAACATAAAGGGAATACTATTTTTCCGATTGGATGCATTTGATGTCTTTTATTATAACACCGGTTTCCTGCTAAATCCTTTATTTTTCTTCGGTCTTCAGCTTTCCTATTACGAAAACAGTTATGACCAACACTAAAGTCCATCAGTAGTTCGCCATACACACATAGAACCTCTAGGTTGTTGATATTTACCTTTCAAGTTCTTTAGGATGTGTTATGCATTTGAAAATAAAGACAGTATTGATATGTTTTGCACTTTGCGTTTTGGAACTGACATTTGGTTGAGAAGTTTTGCAGAGTCGTTATGCACACTTGGCGTTTTGGAACTGACGTTTAGGAACTGACGTTTGGTTGAGTTGTTTTGTTGAGCCGCTAAAAACACACTTGTTTTTCTTGTATATATACCTTTCTTGTAAAATAGAACTTGTATTGTTTTATCTTACTAGTAGTAGTCATCCTCGAGTCTTGAATTTTAAATTTCCTGAAAGAGGGATCAGTCAGCATGAATTATAGCACATTAACGCAAAATTAAATTAAAAAAAAACAACTGGAAGAAATATCAACAAAATACCTTATACATAAATGTGAAATATGGATAATGTTTTATTTTCTCATATACTTAACAGTGAGTTTGATCAATTAGGAGAAAAATCCTTTTGAAACAGAGCATCTTTGACATGTACAATAAACATTGAACGGAAAAGAAGTTAAGTTTTGTACATTAAGGTTCTTGGAGATTAAGCAATAATGTGTTTTCGAAAATAGTGATTCAAGGATAAAACCTACCTGGATGTAAACCTCATAGATTATGTATAGCCTTTGTGTCAATTCAACTGATCTATTCAAAGTTCGTGGTTCCAAAACCTTTAACCTAGAAAGGGGCTTATAAAGATATAAATCAGGGTTAACAAATACGTGAAAAATGTCAATTAACAATTGCAATAAAAGAAAGGAACGACAGTCCCCACTTATATAAACGGTTATCTGGAAAGGAACGACAGTCCCCACTTATATAAACGGTTATCTGGAAAGGAACGACAGTCCCCACTTATATAAACGGTTATCTGGAAGGGAACGACAGTCCCCACTTATATAAACGGTTATCTGGAAAGGAACGACAGTCCCCACTTATATAAACGGTTATCTGGAAAGGAACGACAGTCCCCACTTATATAAACGGTTATCTGGAAAGGAACGACAGTCCCCACTTATATAAACGGTTATCTGGAAAGGAAAACATCACATAGGACATGTCTGCATATTTTGCTGAACTCGCTATACTAGTATGAATGAATGTAATAGTCCGTATGTTTTACCAGTTTTTCCCATGGAAGGCCAGTAACAACGCAAGTGGAGTGACCTCTAGGTATTTGAAGGATCACTGTAAATACAGCTGCTGTCCGTCATCGCGCATGACGTATTCACATGTTGACTTGGCATGATACTTGGACGAGACTGCTATACAGTTAGCTGTTTTGATGTAATTGTGAGGACAGAGTTCCAAGTCCGACCGATATGGTATATATGATGCCAGTGTCAAATTGGATAGTCACCGTTTTGTGTTTTGGATGGTTTACTACAAAAGAGAAGAAAAATAGTAACACTAGATGTCAATACTTTTGGCCTTCGGATATTTCTGGCGAATCCCAGAAGGTCGAAACAGTTGCATGATGCAGTTTGATTAGTCCCCTCCCCAAATGGAAACCAGAGAAGTGGGTATAGTTTTGCGTTGTGTCCGTCCTATTTCTGTCCTTTCGCACATAATTTTGTCCGAACTTTATCTCCTACACTTTTCCGCATAGACACTTCATAATTAGGACGTGTATTCACCTAAATAAGGTAGTGTGTCGCTTACTAAAGTAGGTCACTCTGACCTTCACTCTGACCTGCACTGTGACTCTTGGCCTACATCAAAGAAAAAATGTCCGGACTGTATCTCTTACATTCTTACTGCAGTAACACTAGTACTGTCACGTTATACTCGGGGCATGGGTTCACCTAAATGAGACAGTGTGTCGTGTACCAAAAGTCAGTCACTCTAACCCACATTGTGACCTTTGACCTACATCAAATACAAATTTCAGAACCACTGTGATAAAGCCCCTGTACGCTAATAAAGCAACCAAATTCTTTCTTCCGTGCTTGTAATACTTCAGATATTCAGTTTCCATTCAATATGATCTTGATACATCTGTATGCACATTTAAGGTATAATATTTTATTTTGAATACAATTTACCGAATTCGGATATGAAATATTTCTTAAGCAGGAAGCAATATCAACACACTACATGTATGTTTAGATTGATAAAATATCAAAAAGTTCTGTTATCACTTCAAATAAGCACGGTTACTCACCCTGGAATTGGAGATATCATTGATAAAATTAGTCACATTGATCTTTGAGTTTTAACATCTGAATATTGATATAAAATTAGTGATTTTACTCAATTTCATACCTCCAAATACTGCAGGATCAAACAATGAATAGGTATCACTTGCAAAACACGCGGCGATAGATTAAACACATACAGAATCTATCAAGAGCCTTATAAAAAAAACATAAATATAATATTACATAAACGCATAGGTACAGAGGGCTCGTGAAATATGCAATGCGTTTTTATCATTATTGGAGTTATTTGGGTTTTTTTTAATTGAAAAAAAAATAGGAAAATTTATATGATAGGTAAACGTAAAAATGGTTTTAAAAACTAGTTTGTACAAGTAACAAAACGGGAATGATCCGAAAACAGCCCGAGAACAAGATGCATGGTGCATATGTTACATTAAGTATATTTGTCCTTTTTATACAGTACAAATTTGATTACTGCATATTAAACAATTTACTTCACTTATTTTCCCTAATTTTCTTTACTTGTAATTCTTTATCGGCAAAAATGGGCCTGGTCGTATTTAGAGTAATTACGGAACAAAAGCACGTAAACTATACATGGTGTGAATACTTGATTAGTGTAGAATGTGAACCCTCGTAACAATAATAACCCTATTGCATATGTAATAGTCGATATGTGACAAGTTAATGGTTGAAGTCAACGCTTAAGAAACATAAGTTAATCCTGCTGAACGAAGACAATACAATAGTAGTGCATGATCTGTCCGTACTTTAAAAACAATTATAATATACACACCGTCTACAAAACCTACAGACAAAAGATAGATGTATGTATAGATAGCATTGGGCTTCGACGTTATAGGGCATGTTAACAATGGGATATTCATCTATCATCTTTTACACTGTTACCGTTGCCATCAGCTGCTCATTACGACCAATTGACGATTTTACAGGTAAGTCTTACCTCGTAAAGATACAAATGAAATTGACTGAAAAGCATTATTTACTGTTATATTCATTTTAGTTTATTGCAGAAATGAAAATATTTACTGTATGAAAGTAAAAGAAGTCGATGTTATTTTGAAAAAGTGTTCGTCCTTCTTAGATCTGATCTGTAAATTCGTCGGCTAGTTGTTGCTACGATCAACGTATATAGTCATTAACTGTTTAAAGGGTGTGTTTTGTTCCCGAGAAAGTCATTTGTTAACTTGTGTCATATTAATGTCAACCTCTAGTCGTGATTTTATTCTTACTAATGATTAAATACTTGTCAGTGCTTCTATTGATGTGTTGACAGCGCGTGCTATGAAGCAAATGGGTTTTTTTTTGTATTTTTGGTGTGTTTTTTTTCCATCTCCGCAGTTTGTTCATTGCGTTCCACAAAACTCGCCCAAACCATTGTTGCAAACCCCATATTCCTGACTAAAACAGCTTGTTTTAATGTAAATTGAATCATTATCTAGATAATTCAAAGTTATTTATATAGAAAAACGTAATTTGAACATTGAAAATCAATTAAAAGGTTTGTCGAAAAGTCTTATTTTAGGGTCACGATACCAAAAACAAAACATTTGCTACATAGCACGCACTGTCACCACATCGATTCAGCTTACGCTATTATTTCTAAACCCCTTTTTGACTACATATGTACATTGTATACCATCTGTAAAACACCCAAGATGTTTTCAAATTAACCACAATATAGGTCTTCGGCGCATTAATTATCGACCGAGGGGATCATTAATACAAACTTTACGATATTTTTCATTTGTCTGTATGTGATCTTTTGTAATTTACTTGTGTCTTGATAAAAGGGCAGATTGCCTCTAAAATTCGACAATTTACTTGTCTGTATTGTTGTTAGTACTACACGACCAATTATCTATTTCTAGTAATACACATCCAGCGAACATCTGTTTGTTAGGATCTAGTACAGGTGTCTATATTCGACCATACCGTCGTTATCAATTACTAGACCATATATATATATATATATTTGTGTGTGTAAAGATTAAGAACAATAAATATATATATATACGTGAAATGCATAATTGAAATCGGCAAGATGTATACGAATTATTCATTATAACATTCATTTCAATGTCAAATATAATCAAGTAGATCAAGTGATTAAAGATAACGATATTGGACCTTGGATGAAAAACGAGAATTGGTTTGAGATAATTTATGGTTATCTTTTAGCTAAACAGATTACCATTAAGCTTCCGAAGGAGCAGACACCAGACGATGGTTGGTACAGTTATACAGGGCTTCGTTCATTTGGCTACTCTGTTGGCAACGCTACGTATTTCGAGTTTTTGGTCAAGACCTGCAGTGGAGCACATGTAGCGTTGATGTCCGGTCCCACGGACATGTATACACCATACGAAGTGGTCATCAGCGGGCAGGACAACTCTGAGACCGTGGTTCGTAAATATAAAGGAGGTGCCGCCATGATTAAAAGCAATGGCGGAATGCTTGACTGCTCGGAATTTAGAGCTTTCCGGATTTATTGGGAGGGCGGGATGATATCTCTTGTTAGAAAATGTCGACTTGGAAAGTGGTTGAAAATTCTGAGTTGGAAGGATTCAGACCCAAGACCTGTAAGATACATTGGAGTAACTACAGGATGGTGGGCGTCGAGCACCTGGACGTTTAACCTCAACAGTGACCAAGATCAAGGTAGGATTGGAATTACAATACGTTATTTGTTTACTGTCACGTTATACTGTCAATCAAATAAAAGATGATAAAGTCAACCCTTACTAAAACTATGATTAAGTGGTCACTCTGTCATCATTTTACTGATAGTGCTGAATATTACTGAAACGTTACATGTACGTTTACGGTGAACATTCATTGGACAAGGAAAGAATATTAGCGTAGATCGGCCAAGTGTAAAAATCACTATTATACCAAACCAAATTGCCGCCACTCTATTTTCAATCGTTTCTGTCGGATTTGGATGAAACAATATATATCATAAACGTCTGAAACCAGTTAGAATGCTGATTTTGTGATCGTGGTCAAAAGTCTTGATCACTGTACTGGAAGTCATCTCGTTTTTTTGTTGCAAAAAAACGTCCGGTTTATAAATTTTAGTCACGTGATCTAAATTCAATTACATTTTACAATGAACTACCTCCGTGCACTGTTCCAATGTTCTTTAGTTAAAATCCAGTCGCTCAACGCTGCATGCGGATTTTTTTAAAGAAAGCGTGCATCGGGAGTACTCTAGTAACATATGTGGTGGTATATCATTACAAATCGAACATTTGAATAGTGCAGATCAGTTACACATTTCTTTTTAAAGTGACTGTACAGCGAAATGCCGCAACGGAGTAAAAGATGGTGTACATCAGACTAAAATATCCCGTTTAGTTGGGCTACTCAGAGTTACAGGGAGATTTAGTGATCGTCCTAGGAGCGGGCGCCCGCGCATTAAGAATCGTGTGCGGGAGTTTCATTTAAGGCCACGCCATCCCTTTGTTGGTCCGCCACTTACGCAGAGCCGAAACCAATGTCGAATGCAGTGGCTGTTTGTAAATATACCTAATCGGTTTCGTTTGGCCCATTGGGGTATTGTTCACTAAAGAGTCTCGCTTTTACGCTATCGACGTCGTGGTGAGGGATATTCTGAGGCTTGCATAACGGAAAGCGACATATTAGGGAAAGGGTCTGTTATGGTATGGACAGGGATATTTCAAGGCATGGAAACACCTCTCGTGGTTATCCATGGTAATCTTACAGCAGTATATGATATGGAGATCAGGTCTTGAGACCACACGGTCTTTCTCTTATCCATAAACGTAACCTTACGTTGCAGCAGGACAACGTGAGACCCCGTGTGGCTTGGGTTTGTCGTGACTTTTTGGCTCGCAACAACCTTCTAGTTTTTGATTGGCCACCATGCATACAGTATATATATGTCCCCAATCGAGCATTTGTTGGACTAGCTAGACAGGAAGGCTAGGAAGCGCGTCAACGTCCCATATAACGTCACTTAACTCACACAGGCCCTTGTTCTGGAGTCGAATAATATCCCTCTAAAGGCAATACACATCTTGGTGGGATCAGTGTTAAGGAGAGTAAGAGCAGCGACTGATGCCTGGGATGGACTCACACGTTACTGATTTGGATCAGGAAACGGCGTAGGGTACCCTTGTTTTAACGGTTTTCACGCCGTAAACACTGTCTGTGATAGGACAACACAAATCTTTAAAATGTGTTCCGTAATGATGAAATAATCGAGAATCCACACTATGAACACATCATCAAAGAATCATATAAAATAAGATCTATCGAGAATATTTTTTTCCGATAGTATATAAAGTATTTTTCTCACTCAAAACTCTAACAGGATATATTGATGTGATCAGTCAAAAGCCAAGCCCAGTATTGGAGTTAATTGTTATTAATTGTTTATTGCAACCTCTTAGTATATGGTTGGCATGGGTTACAATCCAGCAATAAATAAAATACCAGGTATTAGTGGGCCTAGATAAGGAATTATCACATTTTCTCCTTTAACAATGAAATATGGTATGTCGATTTCCAGAGAGCAGACAAGTTCTACAATTTGAGACGACCCAACAGACAGGACCCAACTATCACTACACACATCTGACGGATTACCTTTACGAGTTGGGACAACATACATCCATTGCGTTTAGTGTGAAAGCGTGTAGCGACATCTACGTTGCGCTTCTTTCGAGAAACTCCGGCGTATGTGCCATGTACGAAGTTCTAATAGGTGGGTATGGAAACACATTGTCAGTCATTCGCCGTGGGAAGAACCGTTACAATTCCGTCACGAGACAGACTTCTCCAGCCGACTGTAATTCGTTTAAGTCGTTCATTGTTACCTGGCCAATAGGAGTTCTCACCGTTTGGTACCAGTCTGAAGTTGGTGTATGGCAACCCTTGATGTCATGGAGGGACCATACACCGATAGATGTTCGGTATATAGGCATGACAACAGGAATGGTGACATCAGGGACATGGAAAGTGAAAGTTTAGACCTCATTCAAACAGGAAACCATAACAAACGATCGCTGTATCATTAAAACATGCTAATGATAACCAAAATGTTTTTGGAGACGTATATATGTTGTCGTTTTTTGTTTTTTGTTTTTGTTTTTATAATTATAATATAATTTATGTAACAATTAAAATCAATATTCCATTTCTAGACTGTAACATCCCCGCTTCCCCTACCTACAGTGTTTACATGTTCCAGTTGATTCGATATCCAATGACTCGTCTCCATTATTATGATTTCCGTGATGGATGCCTATATAGAGATATAGGTTGATGAAGACTGAGACAGTTTTATGGCCGACGTTATGATCTCATTTGGAAATATTCTATTTCCTTAAGTTCTGTGAGAAGTCAAACTTGTTCAATGCTTGTCGATAAGCCTAGTGGTTCCGTTGTCAAAACCCTTCTTCTCATTTGGAGAGATATGAATTAACCAGGATTTGACCTGGATTTGAACATAGGGTGTTGATATGTGCATGTAGGAGGCGATCGAAGAACCTCGAGATAAAAACATTTTTAAGAAACTTACTTAAGTTTGATTACATATTTCAAATACACCTCCAAATTTAGGGAAACTATGATTTGTAAAATAGTAATGAGGGACATTTCATTGAAACGTTATGATATCTTGTGTCTTGTGTACAATGTTTTGGTGATCGTCAGATCATAAGTAATATTGTCATCCCAAGTTATTTGAAGCACAGGAAACGCCTAAGTCATTCTGCAGAATTCAAATTAAAAGTTTTTGAACTTGTAGAGGTAATGTTTTCGGATGTGAACTACATGTATCTATTATTCATTGTCCTCTTTCCTTTTTAGACTTTAGGTTGAGGGTCAGGATGAACTATAGTCATCGTGATTCGTCCGTCGTTGTCCACCGTGCGCGTGCGTCAACTTTTCAAACTTCAAACTTTTCAAGTTTTATTAATGAATACGGCTCTAAGCTATTTGAAATGACCCTGAGATGGTCCTGATCAAGTGTTGTTATTGTTTTAATCGGTGCGACATTCAAGATGGCCGCCATCTGGAAAAAGCTCATTCTAAACTTCTTCTCTTGTTCCACTGGCGCTATAGAGCTAGAAATTGGTTGGGATGTTCAGGCAGGGAAGTCGACTAAGTGTAAAAACCTTGACATGGCAGCCACACCGGCCATTTTGTGAAATGATTGCGCAATCATGGTTTTCCTAAATAACACATATTTCAAAATTCTTTTCAAGCTCCAGCCCATTGAATTCCGCTCCAACTTGCCTGAAATGATCCTGGGATGGTGCTGACCAAGTGTTGTTACTTTTTGGGTCGCCATAACAAAGGTGGCGCTATATATGGCCAACAGTATTGCACAATCCCAATTGTTGTCGTCCACTTTACTCCTACTGAGTATACATACTACAAAAGTACTAGGGTATGTTTAAGTGAGGTGACCGCTTAGGCCCATATCTCTCTTGTTGTTAACAGCTGTCGTTCCGTGTAAACAATGAAACAAGCTAAACGTAGGGTAAGCCAAAATTTTCACACTTACATTGGAAAAACAGATAAACGTCGTCGTAACATAGCCCATAAAAACACTCCGTATACAAACTGATGAAGGTTTTTTTGTATAGTTCAATGGCTATGGTCATTTATTTTGTAATCCACTGGCTATGTATTACTATCGTACATTTCTAATGTCTCAGGTGACACGAACACAGGACGTTGACCGAGGAGGGTTTTTTCGACAGTAATTTTGCATTAATAATTTGTAAAAATAGAAAATAAGGAACTTGATGACGCCAGATTTACAGTTTTTGCTACATTGTTTCTATGTGAATTGTTCCGCATTAACAACATATGCTATAACAGGTGAAAAAAAAACCATGTTTTAGTATATTCGATTTACTGCTTGATAATCATATCCATTGTAAAAGCAACACGTCACGAAAAGTCGTAGATCTAAGATATATTCCCGAAAACATCGTCCAGCTTAATTGATAAAACTATTCAAACTGTAATGAAAAGAAAATATATTGAAGATTATTGAACCTTGAATATTAAGAGAGATATGCGATTTTTGTATGATTGAAGGTATGCTTATCTTCCAGACAATAATAATTGTCAATATAACTGTAATGATGATTATAATAGTAGAGGAAAATCAATGTAATGTATTCATTTAGATTCAAATTTAGGATCGTTGTTCTGAAAACTGGACGTATTTCACATGAATAACATAGACAGTATGACTATAATGTAGACAGTTTTGATCGGTTGTTCAGTGAGTAAATGAAATGTTTAATGTAAATATATTGCGTTTTTCTCCACACAACACATCAATCAAATGTAACCATATAACACCTCAGTAAAAAGCTAGTAACGGATTGATTTATGTGCGACTTGTTATATTCCGACGTTGATGTTATGCCGTATGGCCTCCCACACTGTATACACTTGCTGTCAATCTGCAACAGTAAACGACGATGCGATGACTAATTGGGAAATATGTAATCGAATGTATTCACGGTGAAGGTAGCATTGAAGGCAAAGCCATCAAATCGCAAGACTTGAACTGGAACATCTAGTTTCTTGTAGTGATTGCGATCTCCTATGTAAAATTTGTCTCAAACTTTAGCTTTTTTTTTTCACTGTTACAAATTTTAGTTTCCCGTTTTCTGGACTACACCCCATTACAAGTATACAAAAAGAATATTCAGAAAAAGAATAATTTTGAAAAAAGTAAAACTTTGGAATTTGGGGTTATTTTTAAAATCTGTATAACTCTGAGGTTTAAGTATTTTACTGAAAACAGTCTTCTTGCTATGTTCAGGGTTCTCCACGATGTCCAATAAGTGTGAAATGCCCCTCAAACATACCATATTTGTGTGGTAACATTCACATTCGCCATTTGCATTTCAAGGTCAAAACAGTATCAATGTTTATGATTTTATATAGTCAAATCCTGTCAAACAAATGTCCCTACTATCTGCTAAAGAAACCTGTGAGCATAACGTCATTGTTATTTGTTGCAATATACATGAGCTTACTGTGTTCTGATACCAGCATTTTTACGCATGTTTTGCCGGCATTAACAGGCAACTTAGCAAATCACATGTTTCAGCAAGACCCATTTATAGCCATGATACATCCAGTAACAATACATTACAATACATTAACATACATGTATATCAAGTTGCTTCCGTTTTATTGTACATGAGCCGTGCTTTATAGGATTTAAAATATTATTGGATATATTATTTACAATAACCTTAAGTCACATGACATATTGAGAGCATGGTGGTGACAACGGAACAGCTAGCATATCAGCACTCATCGAACACGTTTGATTTCAAATGACACAAGTAAAACCGTTCCATGAGCATTCCGTTACTGACGGTCAACTTGCGTATATGATATCATAATTCTGTAATTTGCCCATCTGTCAATACGTAGATATGTCCTTTTTATGTTGTTTATGATAGTAAATGTGTCTCAACGATTCCCTGTATCTGCAGATAAACACTTTTTTTTCGTAATTTATGTGAGCAGTCTTAGCGGTCAGTAAATACAATCCCAGGAATACAGTGTTTATGCGGTCTATCTAATATAAGCCATATCTTGAAAGCCGTTGACACATGATCGTAACGACGCCAATGCTCCCGATCTCGACCAATTGGCGAAAATCTTTTGCACGCAACATATAGCTTACATTTGGCCACTAGCGCGCTTACCATAACTAACGACGATCAAAGGCAGGTGAACACTCGTACAAGCGAACACAACATGAGGTCGGTGTCTCTTAGCGTGTTGCTTCTACTCTTTGGAGTGGTTTGCTGTGTTGAAGGTAATCAATTTTATCTAGCTTCATCTTTGTTATACTTAAATGTAGATCAAGCTATTTTCAATATCATACACGTAAGAATTGTAAAGATGTCCATTTAATGTCGTATCAAACTTGAACAAGACAATTAATTATTACTTCTTAGCCAACAAAACATTCGAAGCAATTTCTATGAAAAGAATATTTTAAATGTAAACTGAAAACAAATCGATATGCATATTATCAAATCATTATCAGTACGCTGTATATCTATATGCCTTTTTTCGAAACAGGTCGTGGCTACTTGAGTAAGAGACCACGTCCACAAATAGATCTGCCTGAAAAGGGGGTGTCAAAAGCTACCCAGATGGCTAAGCCTGAGAAGACATCCATAAACCGTCCAGCTAGTTCTCGATCATCGAGATGCCCGCGACCTCGATGTACCTTTGGTCGCATCCCAGACGCCTGTCGACAGGAAACGTTTTTCACAACAAAAGCCGGTAGACGGTGTAAAGGATGCGATATTGACATTTGCCCAGACGGAAATTTTGATACCGGAAGTACTTCTTTCACTGATCAGATATCTGCCGGAAGTGATCTTTTCCGTGATTCCGTTTCAAGAAGTCGACAGGCTGAAAGGAGACAACCGCCCAGAAGAGTTCAAGATGATTTTCGCAACAATGAACTTTTTGATAATCAGAGTACACGCAGAGGATCAAGAAGGCAATCTAGTGGACAGTCAACGTTTTTGCGAAGCAATCGTAATCGTATTCCAGTGACAGATAACAGCTGGGCATCTCCAGGTTTCTAAATAATGTAACATTTAGACTGCAAATAATTCATTGATATCAAGTTCAAATGAACCATACTAAGATCTGTGTTTTAAATTAGATTTCATAATACTTAGATAGTAGGTATTGGTATTTTTATGATATCATATACGCGTCGTCTGAATTTATAGCGTATCGCGTTATAACAAGATAGATGAGTTGTTTTAGCAAGAAAGATAATTGTAATAACAAATAGATTTCTTGCATGGTAATAATGAGTAATAGAATCTTCCCCTACCTTGGGGTTGTAACAGAGAAATGTCAAACCAAATAAGTAATATTCTCTTTTTCTATATCTCTGCAAAGCCTCGGGTTATACAATCAGGAATATCAACCGGAGACGTGTGCTCAAGATAGGGGGTTGTTATTTTCCTCTCATCATACTATTTTATTTATTCAGGTCCAGTTGTTCAAATATTTTTAAAGTATTGCAATGTAACGCATCATTGATATGACATCATTATATTGGTGCCGCGAAGTCCTTGTATCATTGGCAGCACGTTATATGGTATACCATGTGGATTGACTGAAGAAAAGAAATCACACCGTTGCTAGTTACCGAGAAATATTGAGCAAATAAAACGAGGAACAAATGTGTGAATGATAGGATAGATAGTTATCTCGTCATAACGAGATCAGAAGAAAAAACATCTAGAAGAAGCATGTGCTTTGTTTGGTTTCTTCGTTGGGCATACGGAGGCACTACAACTCCACAGCTGAGACCTCTTTGGCATCTACTTTAAAAGTAAAGTACTATGAAATTATTTGAACGCTTATGACAATAAAACGTATAGCGCACACTGCAGCCAATGTAAAAATATTTACTGTACCGAGGAAATGAAGTCAACAGTACTGTAAACGATCCTCATACTACAAGACGCAATTAGAAAATCGATGAGACATCGAACCAAAAAGAAAATGACCTGTAGTAAATTTATAATGAATGGAAATTTTCGAAGATTAAAATTGAACGGAAAAGGTAGGTGAATGGAAGGAAAAATAAACTTCCGAAATCGTTATTCCTGTATTTTCAATTGTGATGGAAGATATTGAAGACAACCATCTTTGTTTCTGTGAAGACGAGATATAATTCGTTGTTACGACCATGTAAAGCGGCATGTGTGTTATTTGTGCGAATACTTAGTATCGAAATCTGGGAACTGAAAAGTGACTATGTGATGAAATGCACTTTCCGATAAACATCTAGCTTAATGAAGTGAAAACAAAGAAATGTTTATTTTTGGATGAATTTATTTCCCATTAGAGACACACACATGTATATGAAATAGATTCTCGTTATATCAAAACTCTCTAAAATAGGAAAACAACAACGATCTGTTAAACTACTGCAACATTTCATTAGAAAACATAAAATATCGTACTTTCAAACAATTACTTATCTTTGGATGGAATTAGTTCCGTATTTCGGACAGCTGCGGACACACACCAATGTCAACAATCAATGAATATCAATGACTTCTTAACTCGACAGCATACTCAAACCTCAAGGAAATCAGAAGTATTATTGCGTTAAATCAAGTGTATAGGTGTATAAGATTTTAATAAACATTGTAGTATTACAATACTCGTGTAGTTTTCTGAATACGTTACTATTGTATACGAAAGTTCACTTCAAAGCGTTATATAATGGAAATTTTATTTTAGATTATTTAAATTGACATTTGTATATTCGATTACATGTAGCACAAAAGAAAACATTGCCTTTTGTGTTCATAAAAAGAAAAATAGTTTAATCACATCATGTTGTGGTAGGAAGTTTAACTTTTATTAAAGACGATCAATAACAGTTGAAATTTCCAGGCAAAAGATTCATTTTACAGAAAAGCAACCAAAATAAGTAGGTTTTGCTAATCCATTACTCATCCTATCTAAAACATACATTAAACACAACATATATATGTATTCAAATGGTAGGAACGGCTACAATAAGCCAATTAAGGTACAATCATTTCAGTATCTTGTTAATTAAATCGACCTCACCAACATCTAGTACATGTATGTAGGAGGTTGGAGGGAAATGTCCAGTTATTTACTTTATCTTCTTTTCTCTATACATAAGCACACCAATGTGTTATCCATGTGTTCCGACAAGATTTCACCCATTGTAGTATTCGGTAGAGCATAGGCGTGTTTTATATAAACTACAGTCTGCACATGTCGATATAATAACGAACACTAATTCAACCTCATAAAGCTAACTATATCATCGTAGACACACGTCAGGTTGATGACTAATTGTTGTTTAAGATTGTAGAAGGTTGCAACTACATAATTATATACATCTGAAGATGGTAATCAAAGCGCTGTTGCTTAGCAAATATACGAATTTCTTATTTACTAAGCACCTGTTATAAACAGCTTGATACATATATACAACGGTATGGTGACACACCAATGTAGCCACAAACCTAAGCTACAACTCCGAATTAATTATCATAGGCATGCTATAGATTGGCGAGATCGAACGACAACAGACATTTATTGACATCCTAGTGACAGGTCATGTCATTTAAACAAAGATCAAGTTCTATAAGGATGCATACAATATACACGCCGACACCAGGATGACAAATGTTTTACCGGAGACTTACAGGCTAAATATGTTTCTTTTCACAATATAATAATATAATATATATTTTTTTTGTTCATTATTTACTAAGAACCGAAAGAAATTTAGAGTTCCGATATGATGTGAAGAACATATCTGTGCTTTTATATTTTGTGAAATACTGTATTTATATATATATAAACGACTTATAGCACAGATTACTACAGAAGGTTTAAAAGGCGTGGTTGTGGGGAATTTAATACCGCAAACTACGTCAGACAAGGCCAACTACAAAATATAAAAATCAAAATTTCGTGAAATTTAACTATACAGTACATATTCCTGTGATATCCGAAACTTGACCCTCACACTCAGCTATTATCTGGTTATTTCATACACACCTTGTTAATGGGTAATTTTCCATTATTTATACGAAATACCAGAAAATTGTTTCCCAGAGATTTTAAACATTTCTAACTGTAACTTACATTCCATAACGAGAATGATCTTTTAATATATAAGCTTCGACAGACTTAATGAACTTCACTCAAACATAATATAAAACTTAAGAGCGGACAATAATAAAATATTTGTCATTTATCACAGTAATTAATGAAGTGTATAACTAAATATTCAAACTCGTACCAATAAATTCAGTGAGGTTATTATCAATTCCAGATGGATTATATCAAATGAAACCCTACAGTGCTGCTGGCAGGAAGTAGTTAAATATGTATTGTATATATCTTTGATTCATTTGAACACCAATTGAATACACATAGGAAATATCGAGGCACTCTAAGTATTGACCTACATTCAGTATTTCAGATTTCAGATTACATTAACGACATTGAGACACATTACTGAGACTGCATTGCCTATTGAAATTCAATTGCATAACCGTGACATCTATAAAATGGTTTATATCAAAATCACTGGGTTGTATAGTAGTTTTGTTTCTTATTACATTGTGGTGTACATCATTTAAAGGGTTAGATCCATTAGGCTGCACTATTCGCACTTGATTATCATGTGATATACTTTAAAGTCAAAATAAAAATCGACAGATTATTAAAGATGGCTGGAAGGGTTAAATCCACAACTATTTTCTCTCTGTTTAATTTACTCGTATATCTAATACGACAAATATGTTATAAAACACTCTGAAATATTTTTTGAGTTTTTTTTCTGAAATATAGTTTTAATGCCAGAACTAAGAATTTAGTTTTAGATATAACAGAATAAAACAGAAAACTATCAAACCAAACAACCTCACACAAAACTCACGCGTTCAAGTCTACTAGAGAAGATACTGAAAAATCTTTTACACTCTTTATGTATACGTGGAAAATCGTCTGCTATAACAGCAGGCCATCGAATGACAAGTGATGAAACATGCTGCCACAATATATTCATCAATTACGTGAACATTTTCAGATTAGATTCCATCAAAAATGGTCAAAATCATTATGCAGGGTATACGTCAATTTTTTTTTAAATAGGACCAATTATTAAATCAACTATTGGTTAAGCAAGTAAAGCACACTGGTAACACTTGACATAATTTACCTTAGCGTCATTTATGTCAGACGCTTGTGATATAAAGATCAAACCAAACTATCAACATGACAGAATTACAATTACTGTAGTTACACCCCTTATATCGAGATGATAACAATCGTACTTAACTCCCTTGCATTGAAGTGTATCACAGCTAGTGTATAATGTGAGTGCGATGTTTCAGTGACTACATTACCACCTTAATCAGGCAAATGACCAGTTAGCAGCAATGTGTACTTAGGTGTTATGGGCCATTTGTTTGGTTAAGATGACAGGGTAGTCACCGAAACGGCCCAAATCGTACATTTTATTAAACATTAAAAGGTTGCCAACCTGAAGACCATATTTCATGATTTCGACCGTAGTAATCTCCCTTCGATTGAGAGAAACGGTCTATCATTTTTGTTAAAAAGGAAACATAACAGTAAACATCAGAAATAGTATCACACACAGGTAATTAACAATAAACAAAGGCAATCGTACATATAATCAACTAATCATCGAAATTGACAATCACCAATTATAAACTTTTCAAATTGTGTGAAAATCTTTCTTTAGAAACAATTTGAAGATATTCTCGTTGATGTCTCGTTATCGATTTTTAAATGAACCTATTGTCAGGGTGGTTCCCGTTTGGCTAACATATGTATAGTCAATACTTGTCACCCTTTACAATTGTACGTAGATAGAACAAAATAACACAAGCTTTTTTTTATTCTAAGGAATTCAAATTAAAGTGTATATCAAAAAAAGCAAATGTACAAGCTATCGGAAGGAGAAATTCTAGACTCATTGAGGAAGATCCGATAATGACGTCCCCATACATAACAAAAGTAAACTATCAAACGTTAATCAGTGAGGATAAAAAAAACTATTAAAATATTCCAAATAACATCACAGGTTGGTCTACCTGGTGATAATATAGATCTATAAATGCATTTCATGGTAGTAGTTTCTGCCACAATTACCCTGTAGATTACTTCATCGTACTATTCAAAACAAATACAAATGAAATGAAATAATAATCGTCTATAAAGTTTTACCAAAAATAAAGCAAATTTTAGTATGGATAAAACTCATTTCTTTTCCCATCAACATCAAATCGATAGTCAGTATGCCGTAGATGGAGCACTGGTTGCGCTTCTCAGGATATTTGCTTTACATTATCAAATTAAGATATTGGCATCCATAAAAACAGTTCACTTAATACATGTAACCCAATACATATATATTCGTTTTATATTCACTACACACTGACACATGGCACACACATATATATTCTTAAGAGTTTGGTATCAACTCCATCCTAATATATCTTTAAGCTCAGAATCACGTGGGTGCACGATATCAATGTCATAGATATAATGCCAAACGGTAATGGGTTTGTTGTAAGCTATCGCGTCTCACACGTTATACTACACATTGTAAAACACAAAAAGCTTTGCAGAAGTATTTTAGAATATTTTAAAGAAGCCGATGGATTTCTTCCTTGTTATTAAGCCAGTGTCATATGTTCCAGAGAAGCCGAATTTGATATTCTTTAACATCGATCTCTTTGATTTGTATATTGTGTTGCAGATGTCCGTAAGGTTGGTATTCCTAATTGCAAAATGTTTTATGCTGGTGTACTTTTGATTAAGTCCAGTAGAAGAGGGTGTTTCGACATCACCGGCCATCCCGATTTGATCTTGTTCATTTTGTGACTGCATTCCGTCAATGACCGTAATGCTGTCAAACGTTCTAGTAACAGACGTATTCTTCTATCTGGATTGAGATCATTTTTCTTTGCCAACCACCGGATACAATTTAAAAGTTTCCACTGGATTTTCTCCACCTTCTCTGGCTCCTGAAGTTTACAGCGATCTGAAAATGCAAAAAGCAAGAATGGTCAATAGGAATATGAAGCCCTAGAAAACAGAAGAATAGAAAAATCAGTTAACAGTTTCAAATGATTCAACAAGAGGCCCGGATGGCCTGCATCACTCACATGGATATTTCAGTAAGGCAAAATATTCTAATTTAAGTTATATTTCAAATATGTTCCTACTTTTGAACCGCCTCTTCCAACAATGGTTCAAAATACAGGTGAACTAACTATCCTGTCATTTATGAAAAAGGATTTTAAAGTTGTTTTTTGTTTAACTATATTTTCCCTGTCGGGCCCCTTTTCTCCAACCCATTGAGTTCCACTTACTTCGTTTATACAACATTATATCTCATTTGGCCAATAATGCTCCAGACCAAATTCATCGAAATAAATTCAGTTTTTCATGACTAATAGTGATTTAAATGATTTACCCCCATTTTCATTATTGAGCCCCGCCCCTCCGGCCCCATGGGATCCACACCCTAAATGTATACAACACTAGATCTCCTTGGCCCAATAATGCTCCAGACCAAATTTCATCAAAATCCATTCAGGCGTTCAGTACAAGTAGGGATTTAAAGGAAATGTTGCCAGACGACGGACGCCACACCATAGCAGAAGCTCATAAGCTTTTAGCTGTTACCTCTAAATGAGATATACTAATATAATAATAATACTAGAACAAACATAGATTATGTTTCAGACTCTAGCAGATGTAAGTTTGGTAATGTGATTTTGGACTGATACATCCATACCAAACCGGTGATTCATATTTAACTCTTTTAGAAGCTATAAGAACATTACTAAAACGTATAAGGGACATATGCTCTGACCAACTGCAACATGCATAAAATACCTAATTTTCCCATATATAAGTGCGGTAATAAACTTCAACCTTATAATAAGGTAACCGACAGAACAACCATAAACTTTGCGACAAACATAATTTTAGCGATGTCCGAATGTCCATTATTATATAAGTTGAATATGTAATACACATATGATTTATTCACGCACCTCTGAATGTAGCAACTACTCCACGAAGCAGAACTATTTCCTCAGTATTCATATTCAAAGCATGCAATGTTCTTGCGAAGTTAAACACTTCGTCTGTGTGTTCTGCTGCAAACAGTTTTGCAAAGTCATCCTTATGGGCATTGATACAACCGGACACCACCGAGAGCTCAGGGTTGATCATTCGAAATTCCATGAGAATCCAGAATTCAAAATGGCTCGCTACAAATATTGAAAAGGTTTTATTTAATTATATAAAAGACTGTTTTATGCTAAACAACAAATGTAATGGGTTGATATTCTTACTACTGCATCCTTGAAGGCTAGGGGACAATTATTCATGATACATAGGACATTGTTGATATACTTATATCTGCAATATTGCCATATGCTAGATCAAGTCAGATTGATGGATTTCCTGTGCAACGTCATATTGGTTTCAATAACACACTGATATTGCTATGCTGTTTCTAAACTCGATAAATGGGATAACATCGTACCGCTACCTTATATGGTGTAATATGAAATTCTCTTATTTTCATTAATGTTGAGGAAATGACATTCTATCCGCCATACTATTTTAGCAGCTGCTGATTTCATCAAATGATTTCAAAACGTTCTATTGTTAATCACTGCTGCATACTTATAACATATATAACACCTCGCCTGCTTATCTTTTAGGGAGGGATACTTTGAGTTACTGAACTCAACAACCTGTCGAACTAAAGTCAGTTATTCCGAGGGTGGCTAAAAACTCATTTAAGACAATAAAATATTACTGTTTATCAAATTAAAACAATGTTTTATGGTAATGATAAGTGAATAACAATTCTCCATGTGCCTTTAACTTCAGATTTAAGTATCATAGCACTTCACACTGAATAACAAATTAACATCATAACAATTTACACTTCCTCAAATCCTTCAGAAAAAAATCCTCAGACAGATAAAAGATATCACGCAAATGTATGTTTGCTTACAGCATAAAATATTTACATTTTATTAAATTTGTCTGGTCCTCCACAGATAGTTCCGAAAAGCCCGGTATGAGACGAACAAGCTCCACCATGTTTCGCAAACCATGCTCCATCTGACAGGCAATGTTTGCCATCAACTCCTCACGGTTATCCAAATCGATACCAGTCAGTTGTTTAAACTCTTGGTGAACATCTGGAGGAAGGGTGGACATAGTTCCAAATAGTTCTACCCGGGATTTGTATTGTTCCTGTAAAAACAAAAATATCAAACCTGTAATCACCGATACGTGACCAGTTATGGGCGACAGCGAAATTCAAACATCGAAAATGCAATAACTTTGTACTACCACCAGTTAAACTTGTATCAAATTAAACGATCTCTGGAAACTATATAGGTATGGACTTCAAATTATAAATACAGCCATTTTAAAGCATATACGTAGATGAAATAGTCGAACATTGTACAATCTCTTTATCCATGACAGGAGATTAAACTGAAAAAAAATCCCCAAATGTGTTTTTTTTTTCTTGCTATTTCTGGCCTGTCGGAATCGTATTGACATTAATTACACTTCAATGTCCTTACATGACCTATTTGTGTCGCAGACAGAGATTTGAAACTACAAAATGACATTTATCAACAAAATACGCAATTCCTTGCTAGGTCGCATCCTACGATAAACACTTAAGGCCCCTGGCATCACTGATGAATATGTATTACAAGCCTTATAACAGTTGGACGTTTAACCAACAAAATAAGATTCCGCAATCATGAATGTAGCGAACGAGACTCGAAAACTGGATGGAGAACCGATATCGCTGAAAAAGCAGTCCCAATCAAAGTACAAACCGATAAAATTCGTATAAGATCTTACGTATATAATTTCCTGTCGTTTCCGTAGCTCTAACTTCATATCCGGGTCTAGATTGGTTAAAGGACAGTATCTTTTCTGGACTTCCAACATTGGTTCGATGATGGCCAAAGCTTCATCGTCGTCTAAGTCGAGTTCTGACCGATGATCGACGGAATTATTCTGCTGCTGTAACTTTTTAACCTCTTGTGTATCACGCGTACGTTTCTCGTAGGTGTAACGTCCGGTCTTGATTGCTGTAACAAAAAGAATGTTAAATTAGAGTGAAGCTAGAATGCACAGCTCAAATGTTAATACTATACATATGTGTATACATATTAACTAAAGCATCTGGAAAATCTTACCTTCGTGAGACATTCCCACTTCCAAACACTTCTTATACCGACACAATGGACATGCGCTTCGTTTTCCCGGCTTGATGTTACACTTGCCTTCCCCGATACATTTGTACTGTTCTTTGTTGTTCTGAACCTTGACAATACTTCGTCTAAAGAATCCCTGAAAAAGAATAAAGCTTTAATAATTACTGGAGACACAATAAAACGAGAGGGCAAGCACGTGGTAACATACGTTTTATGAAACGATCAAGCACGTACATTTCGTGTGATGAAAACATCAAGCACGTGGCAATTCCTGTAGGTTTCTTGTTATAGTTCTTAAGATTAACCCCTTTAAAGTCTTACAATCTCATAAAACGAGTACATTGACAAATATAAAAACAACCACTGGATTGTACCTCACCTTGCATGCTTCACATGTGTTTGCTCCATAATGGAAGCCTGACGCTTTCTCGCCACAAACCCTACAGGGTGGAAGAAGGGGTGAGGGCGCTGGCGTCGTGGTAGAGTCCGGACTAGTTGGTTTCTCTATGGTCTCATTCAGAATGTCCGCCACGTCCATCTGGTGCTCAATGGTTGTGCCAAGCATCTCCTCCTTCAGGAACAAGGCATCTTCCTCTGACGTGAATTCCAAGATGTCTGAAAAAGAACATGAAATTAGTAAGTAACATTCGTAAGGTTTATTTTGTTTAACGTCCTATTAACAGCTAAGGTCATTTAAGGACGGCCTCCCGTGCGTGCGACATGCATGCGTGTGGTGAGTGCGTATGTGTGTTTTGGGAGGCTGCGGTATGTTCGTGTTAAGTCTCCTTGTGATAGGCCGGAACGTTTGCCGATTTATAGTGCTACCTCACTGAAGCATACTGCCGAAGACACCCAGCAGCACACCCCATCCGGTCACATTATACCGACAACGGGCGAACCAGTCGTCCCACTCTAAATAAACTACCATTTTTAAAGACTCTGGTATGCCGGCTAGGGGACAGAACCCAAAGCCTTCCTCACAGCGGCGAACGCTCAACTAAAGGCCAAATGTGAGGCATTGTCAAGGGAGACATTAGGAAGAAGAAAGTTGTTAAGAAAGAAGAGAAAAGATAAGATCCCAAATTTAGTCGCCTCTTACGACCATGCAATGGGGCAGCAGGTACAATTCTTACGCCCTACCTGCAGGGCAGATGTCTTTGATGAAACTATTAAAAATCTGTCATGAAATATTTTGGAAAATGATGATGCTTCGATCTGCATTACGGATATTTTCAATATTTCTGTAAGAAAGTTTCTGTTGCGAAAGGTTTGTAACATTTAGATTTGTACATGCATAACCCCGAATATACATGCATATCTGTTTTGGTAGGTATGTCTTACGTACTATCTTTGTGAGGCTGTGTTATGCTGGTATTCTTTTTTGTATAGTGTACCTATTACAGCTGTATTTTCATGATATATTCAACTCTTTAGGAGAATCGTTTTGATGCTTATATATCAGTAAGCAAATCTGGAACTTATTCAGAACAGGACCAATACATCAAATAGGGAAGGAACATTTCTACAGGAGATATTTAAGAAACCTAAAGATGACTAACGTTGGCCCCGTTGGCACGTTTCGTATGTATTCTTCCATTCAGTAGAGATTGACGAAAGACTACAATTGACCTGCAGCCACTGCTGCAACGCCTCCTTATCTTATAAATTGTTAGTTTTCTTCTTATTCTTATTTTTTGTTTTTATTTATTTATTTTTCCAAGCATGCATGTATTCTCTTTCCCTGGACACACCCAACCTCATAATATTCAAAATGCTACCAGACCTATAAACCTCGGAGAGCTAAGCAATGTACAAAAAACTTTTTGATTATGAAGAATATTGCTAAATGAGAGCAACAGAGAATATTGATATAAAAAAGAAACAGCCATTCTTGTTCGATAACACAATATGCAAATATCAACAAAATACAGATTTACAAGAAAACCCATGCAAATTATAAGTAGAATATAAACAGGTGTTCCGGAAGAGTAAGAGCATTTCGCTACATTGACGACATCTGTAATACATATAGGTCAAATCCGACTTAAGACACATTCTCAAATCGAGAACGTAACTTGGGTGGTGACAACAGAAACATTCGGCATATCAGCAAGTACCGAACAACTTACAAACAAGCCTGTCAAGCCGCCCATGAATGAAATATCAAGATCAAAATCACAAAGGAAAACATGAAAATCCTTGACTTGCGTATCAAAACCTTTTTTAAATGCGAAATATAATCTTGAATTTCAATTAATTCATTAATTAAATGGGAATCAAAAAAGTTATGTACACATAAACTACTGTCTCGTGGAACACTCAGAAGTGCATTCTATAAAAATTATTGACATTTTGTCAACATATATTCAAATTATTATCAAAGATGTTGAACACATTATTTAATGTTTACTCCATATGTTGAGTAAACAAATAATCAGGATCGCTGTGAATTTGTCGAGAAAATATATACAAAAAATACCAGATATAAATATTTACTTTTTTTAAACAATGACCCTCTAAACATCGGTGCAAACAAAGAAGTTCATCGGTGTTATCTTCATTTCCAATAGAAACATCCACTACTAGCTCTTACCGCTTTACAGGAAAATAACACTACACCCCATTACTCAACATTAAATTATATCCACTTATACAAAATAGCAGATCATATATGGAGTCGTCTGCAGAAGCAGATATCAGTGTGTACTTTTAGGTGATTTCCTTTAACAATGTGCGCGACATTCCAGGTCTACCATCACACTTACAAACGGATAAAGGAGAATCAAGATAGGGATCAAAACGTTCCAGGCGGATTACTTCTGCATATTTACATGGGAAAATAGTTGATGTGAAAGGTGTAGATTTATTGGGATGGTGAAAAATAAATAACAACCCCAAATATGAGTTATCACCATACAATAGAGTGGAACCTCTATAAACCGAACATGCATGGGACATGAATATTTGTTCGGTTTACAGAGGGTTCGGTTTGGAGAAGTTCATCGAAATGACCGGTCGAATTCCGGATATAATTGGTCGGACGATGTTTTGTTAGAATGTACCCGATTAAAACCCGGCACGTACGTACGTAGACAAATTGGTTTGTCTACATAATATGAAAATTGTGAAAGTTAAGTATATATTTCAGAATATATAAGAAAGGCAAATGACTACAACTGTAGTTTTAAATAGTATTTGTACATGTACAACTGCACTTTACGATCGACCTACATTTTGTTACATCCGGTGAAGCTTCGTCATGTGGATGGGGCCGATACGGAATATTTTACACATCAAATAATATGAAAGATGTTTTGTTTCAATACTAATTACAATTTATCAGTTTGGTCGTATTTCCGACATCGGTATTGCCTTTAAAAAACATCACGGGCTTCGCCTCATTTACGACCATGCAAAAACAACCCCCTTTGGGCCTCATTTAAATTAGATACGAAACTCAGGCTTCTAGCTCTACTTGCTGTTGTATAAACATTGTGTAATGTCTGCTATGTATTCAGATATTGATACAATATGATAGACGATTACCATTATGTTAATATCGATGTGCGTGGCTGTTTATTAGGACATTGGAACATGCAGTGATAAGAAAGACCTTCCTTCCTCGTTTTTAAATTGTGTTTCTAGGTTAAGAGTTGAGACGATTCACATGGTGAGAGTAACAGAGCCACATTACAGAGCCACATCACAGCTCCCACAGATTGAGAAAATTGCGTTTGACACGACGTGCTAATTGGTTTGGCATTTGTGGTAATCGACAAGAATACACAACCAGCAAATAAATCCTGAACAATACCTAACGGTTGATAGAAAGAGAGGCTCTTTATAGTTTGGCGATCTCAGCCAAATCCAATAGTGACCCAATACCGTTATTTACACACTCACTGGCTGTTATACAGGTCCAAATGCTATTTATCAGTATTGGTGATATCGATTAGTAAATGCATTGTGTGTGTATATATATATATAATGACATCGCACTGGATGGTACATTGTAGTAATGGCCTAGGTAACAGCTCTTCGGAATACATAAAATCTCAATTACAATATTTCAACATTCAGTCACTATTCATATACGGCTGAAGTGATTTTGGATATTGTGAATACAAACCGTAAAGTACAATGAGTATACATATTAAATTGTGCGAAAAAATAGTATCTTGTTTCATTTATAGATATATCAATATAACTCAAGATAGTAACTCTTCGAAACAATCGTCAATTTATCAGTTTATTCCTAATTGCTCTTCAAGAAAATAAGGCCAAACTGGGTCAAAAATGTAAAAACCGTTAAGATATAGGCGGCTTAAAAAGACATTAGAATTATAGAAACAGGCTGGTCCAATATGCCCGTACCACCCACCTAGCAACCTGAGAAGTAGGTTCCTAGCATGCATGTCACTGGCTCAATATCACCACCCTAGACCTCTTGATTCATCAGAATTAAACGTTACAAAAAATAACATATTTCATCCCATGTAGCCTTAACAATGGACAAAGGCATTGGTTTGAACAGTCTTGTCTTCTCTCATCCCAACATATAACTGGCCCAATAAACACCATGGCCTTTTGTGTATTAAGAAGAAGAGGTTGAAAGATTATCAGCATATTTAACCTCTGTGACCTTGAATATAAGTAAAAATATTTCAGATTAACACACTTGGCAGCCCTTCATCCCAACATATCACTAACAAGCCTCTTGGAATTTCTAAAGAGGTTGTTTAAAGATTTTAAACATATCTGACCCATTTGACTTTTAATTTGATTCAGATTCATTCATTTAAACAAACGTGCCAGCTCTTCATGTCAAGATGCTACTGACCTAATAATCGTAACCTTTGGCTTGTTTTTGAGAGAAGTCGTTAAAAGATTTTTACCAAATCCTGGTTAGATAAAAAGACATTAAAACAACATACGATATCAATATAACAAGCCTGCACAGGTATGCTGGAGTACACATTACTATAGGTAAACTGACCTTGTGGTCTATTAGTGATGATATAAGTACATGTATCATTGTACGAGTACACCCATTGACCTTATTCGCGAAAACTTAAATTTTGTGTTTAAATAGATTTGATTACGCAGCAAGTATTTAAGAAAATATTAATTTATCATCGACTTATGGATTTGTATGGAATGCCAGAAAGGCAGTGGTTTCCACATTCTTATTATCAACTATCCTATACGGAAAGGTCTTCATGTATACATGAACAGGAAACTAAACATAGCAAGCAGATGAGGTGATTCTTATGTAAATACACTTTATTGTAAATACACGTATATGCGTCTGTAAAATATATATTTACCTTCATTTCGGTAATGATATGTAAATTTTAATTGGTCTTTCCATTTCATTATTACAAAGCCGTTGTGTGAGGTAATGCGTTAGTGTTACTCTGAGAGTTTAATCAACATTGACGCTATACCCGATACTGAGTTTGCACACGGTCTTATCTGAGGGGTTAGCCGAGGTCAAGGACCTCGTCTGTGTGGAGGCCGGGTGGACCTCGTAGCTGTATGTGAACTAACATGTTAGCGTTGCTATCCGTGTACCTGTAGTTGTGCCGGCAAGATCGGCCGACGGTCGGCTATATCCACAACGTAAACAGTAGACCGGTCCGATCGACCATACTATCCCTCAGATGTCAAGATCTTGTTATGAGAAGCCTAGTTATCTTTTTAACTTTTAACACGTGTGATTTTGTCATGTTTAAGATAGTCATACGATTGGATTGGTATTTCAAATATATTGCCACCATGAAACCTAAGTATTTCCAGTTAACCTTATGTTTCCCAAAGGCATAGCTTAGAAAACGTGAAAGTCATCTCGCTAGTAAGACAATGCTTGTCACAACTGGTTCCGATAGAAGTACTACTTCACTTACAAATTATTAATAGACACGGTGGTGATACATCAGCCGACAGTGTTATTCGCAAATCGAAATCCAACGGCAGCTCTCGTTCGGCTTAGAATTAAGCAAATATTATGCCAGCTCATACCTCTTCAAGACGCTTAATGGTTTGATTGGACTTTTTATAAACACAACCTGATTCAGGCATGCTTGCTTACATTATAGAATCGTAAGTGTACTCTGAGCTGTTATGGCCGATGTACTAATACGGTGTAAGAGCTGGTACCGGTGTTAACAGTGCTTTGTAGAAAAATAACTGTGACGTGGACATATTTCCTAATATTATACGAACCTAATACAAACTAGTCCATTGTCGCAATATTAACCGTGAGGTATTTGCAGGAAGCATTACTAATATTGAACAATTCTTGATCAACGAAAATTGCGTGATATTTCAAGTCTCGACAAATCGTCTTTTCTGTTCAATATCCAACCATACAAGGTTTCTCAAACGGTGTGAAATCGCATAATATATATCGGCAACATATCTTGCTGCATATTTCCACCAACAATCTCTAAAGTCGCATGATGCACTTAGGAGGTGGTGCATTTAATTCAATAGAGCCGCATCGGACATTTCGTGGCTAATGGAACCACAACAACTTCCTTGGATCCCAAAAGTATTATAACTACAACGAATGGAGATAGTCGGCTACAATAATCAGCTGATAGAGAAGAAAAGATGCTCCTCTTTGATATTGGCATTATTCGTGTCACCGTGCTGCTATCCTTACCATATGAACAGACAACACTTAATATAAACGTAGCAAATAAAATCGGGACAGCGGGACTGTTCATACATCTGTTAATGAAATCCAGAAAAAATCAGGATAGCTGCTGTTTTCTTATTTTCTTCAATAGAAGCAATATAAATGACATACATATTGATGGCTGTGTGCACAATTTATTTAAGTTTCTTTAGAATTCCGTCCCGTTGATGGTTATCAATCATGCACTTCCTATAATCAATCACATAATATATATATAGATTGAGCTTTGCTTGTTGTTTGGAGAAAGTATCTATTTACAATATCTGTACAGCGAAATTTGACATTAAAGTCGATTACGGAGCATACAACGGAATTGTAGTGTTAACGTCCTGTCAACAGCCATGGTCATTTAAGGACTCACGTGTTTGCGAGATGCATTAGCGTGGTGTCCGTGTGTATTTTAGGAGGCTGAAGTAATGTTCGCGTTTAATCTCCATGTGATAACGAGTAACTGATGCCAACTCTATAATGCTACCTCACTGAAGTTCCAACCAAGTCACATTATACTGACAATGGCCAAACCAGTCGTCCAACTCCCAAAATGCCTATGAAGCATGGTAGCAACTACCTTTGTTCTGGATCCTGGTATTTCTTGACCAGGGGAAAGAACCAAAAGCCTTCCTCACAAGGGCGAACGCTAAGCTAAAGGCAAAATGTGAGGCAGTGTCAAGAGAGACATTAGAAAGAAGAAAGTTGCTTAGAAAAAGAGACGACACCTGCAGATCAAAGAATTATACTCTGACAATAAAAAAGTACTGTGATAAAATGGACTTATAAAAACATGATCGGAATAAACGGTTTCTCGAAAAGTTTTTTAAAGGAAAGATGAATATTATTTATTTACGTTTTATATTGAAATACCAGCAGGATTATCACAGTGATCGTATTGTGTTTAAAATAATTAATAAAGGGGTTTGTTTTTGTTTAACGTCCTATTAACAGCCAGGGTCATTTAAGGACGTGCCAGGTTTTGGAGGTGGAGGAAAGCCGGAGTACCCGGAGAAAAACCACCGGCCTACAGTCAGTACATGGCAACTGCCCCACGTAGGTTTCGAACTCGCAACCCAGAGGTGGAGGGCTAGTGATAAAGTGTCGGGACACCTTAACCACTCGGCCACCGCGGAATAAAGGGGCATTCCTTCGTTTGAATAAAGGTTTAGGTCGTCAAAATAATAATATATAATCTTTACATCAATAAGGCAGTTTCAATCTCAAGATAAACCAAAGTTCTTCGAGTATTACGTCATGGAAATTCTTAATTCGACCCACAGTATCACTAATTAACGCAAAGACATACGGTATTTGTATACGATACGCTTTTTTTCTTGTTTCTTGTACATTTCGGCGTTAGTTTCATTACAGACACTCGTATAATCATCGTTCGGACATATATTTCATCAATAGAAATTGTGCATGTTTCTGATGTCCGAACGAAGGAATGTCCCTTTACGGAAACAATGTGAAAGGAAAATGTTTGTTCCAGTACTTATGAAACTAAAAGCTCATAATTTTTATTTATTTTTAAAACATCCTTTCATCGATGACAGCTCAGTTTACCTCAATCGCATGACAATAGACATTATAGGAGGTTTGATGAACAGTAAAATTGACACCCCAATGATGTAGAGCTTATTAACTACACAGTGGTATTTATCCATTTAATCAGAGATTTAAAGAAATCCCTAAAACGAAGAGAAGTAACTCACGTAGGTTCAATGTATTACAGCAAGATCTAGACAAATTCTGTTTTTTGGCAACTTTCTACTTTCCTGGAATGCTATCAAATATTTAATGTCTGCTTCACAATTCGTAGACGGCGACGCTTCTACATCGTAAACTACGAACCGTATAATTGAATGCTGCAAAGGTTAAACCACATGTACCACTGATCCTATTACGTATTTATGGAATCAAAAAGTTCGCAAAATTATCATATGCGTGTATTTTTCAGCGTTTTCCTGTTTTATTTTTTAGTAACAAAACCTTTTGCTCATTCAATTCCTCATTTACAAACAGCTTTAATTGCAGCTAGGAATTCCCGTAGTACACTGTACCAAAGGAAATTAGCTGTCAATCAGTCTGTTAAGGAGAGCTGGATTTTAAAGCAGGTTTAATACATTTCTAAACACATGCATTCATGTTTGCTGATTTTACATACCCCATAGGTCGTCCAAATCTGACATTTCTGTAGTATTAGTATACATGTCAGATCCGGAAAACTGGTCCAGCTTTTAGTTTCTAATTCCAATCGCTTGTCAAGTTCCGGCATATAACTTATGCCACGCACAAGTCCACATAAACATTTACTACCGAGTACGTGAATGAGAGTGAACGAGATACGCGAAGACAAGATATCACACGAGTAAAATTAACCACGTGATCGGGAGCCAGATAATCGGTGGTGCTGAATAGGAGTATACCCAGACAATATTTATTTGACATGAGGAATACTGAATATATAAAATCGTGTACGACAAGGGAGTGTATAGTAGTGTGCGCTGCTGACACATAACTAAAAATAGCTATGTCGGTAAAATGCCACGGTCGTATTTCGAAATATCACTGAGTAGACACGCTAGTGTGCATTGTATAAGATATGCTGAACGTAAAATTTAGTTGATATTTCGTCACTATGTTTTTCATCTATGTTCCAAAATATGCCCTTAATGGATTTGCAGTGTCATAGAATGATTCATGTTTATCGATGTTTCTAGAATATGCTTGAATTGGAGACGTACGTATTTGAACTAGTAAGCATATTGATACTGATATAACCGTGATTTTAATGGTAATCGCAGCTACATGTATAAACCAACAATATGTCCTAACATTTGGTATTATTGAAATATTAACTTATCTAATTCCTTATTAACCTGTTTACATGTTGCTAATATCATTTATATTGCTGTATACATGTTGTTGTGTTAATTATATTTCTGTATACGTGTTGTTATGTCATGTATATTGCTGTATACATGTTGTGTCATTTATATTTCTGTTTACATTTGTCATTCATATTTCTGTATACATGTTGTATCATTTATATTGCTGTATACATGCATGTTGTGTCATTTATATCTCTGTATACATCTGTCATTTATATTGCTGTATGCATGTTGTATCATTTATATTGCTGTATTTATGATGTGTCATTCATATTTCTGTATACATGTTGTGTCATTTATATTGCTGTATACATGTTTTTGTGTCAATTATATTTCTATATAAATGTGTCATTCATATTGCTGTATACATGTTGTGTCATTTATATTGCTGTATACATCATGTACATGTTAGTAGTATCTATATTGCGGCAATCATGTTCTTCGTGTGACATACTGTAAGCGTTATTTATGATAATAACTTTGACATTTCAAACGTTCACTATACATTAGGGTTATACGGACATATCAACCGAGTAGCTCCAGATACCTGTATAGATGGGTATATCATAGTATGGCCTATTATAATAAAAGAGTAGGGTTTGTTATGGTTTTGTTTAACAAAATGGGTCATTTTCAGATCAACTGGTGTCCCCAGCATGATTTGAAAACGTGAGATAACTTTCATTTTCTATGCTTCAAAACCCACCAAAGACAGCTTCAACTTACATGTAACATAAATTCTGCTACATACTTCCGTATTGAGTTTGGCATAAAATGTGTGGCTGAAGAATGATACAGGTGTCTTTATGGACGTGATATTTTATTATAGATATATTTGATAATACTGTTTTATCACACCATATAGTTTTTATTGCTTTACCGCCTGTACAATAGAACGTGTTGGGGGGATGCGTCTACAATCTCAAGTCACACCAGTATGCCTCATACAAACGGACGTTATGATGAAGTGACAACAGTGATATACCTTTATTAGATCGAAGGAGTATTCATCTAATGGTATATAGGAAACATATACTGAAATGTTATCAACTGAGCAAGGTGGAGACTCGCCTCCCAATTCAATCATATCCTACCCATATTTGGAAAATACACAGATGCTTAACAATGAAACACCAAAACAAAATATGACAACAGAAGATTAAATTAAAAGAAATCTAGAAAAGGGCACTGAATGAATCATTAACTACTCCAGAGTGGATAGCTTAGGTATTACACTATATTTAAGTCAACACATTGACACAATCAATCGATCAACAACAATCTGTACTCATGTTATGCTAAACATCTATTGATAGCCACAGAATTTTACAGTGATGGTATATTTGAAGGAAACAGATTTACAATTTAAATTACTGTGAAAATCGAACAATCAGCCGATATTTGTAAGACATGCTTTACACCCGTGAGGCCGGTGTACTGTATCACCCCTATCATCGACACGGTAAAGATGCGACATGGCGATTATACCAGGTCGATAAAGGTAGTACTGTTTATCATTTTGTTTCAGTTAATCAAGATGCCACCTTTTAAGTGACTGATAACACATGACCAGCTTAGACAGTACACTAAGGGTCGGCTTGTCATCTCCTACTGACATAGACCGAAGTCATTTATGCGTATAGCAGTTAGCAGACTTCTGTTTCTTCTTGGTGATATTGAAGAGACTGAAAAATTCTTTTGTCTTCATATCTATTTCCTTTGACAATTAAGATTTCCCTCACCTCAATATGCATCCTTTTCCGCATGCATATAGCAGGGTGAGGCAAACTGCCCTTGCTGCATTTCAGGCGAGGCGAGTACCTATACATGAGAGTTGCTCTGTCACCAATAGGTATATTAGACATATAGTATCATGCGAAAACATGTCCAAACATACTGTTATATGAATCAGAGATAAACGACCTCACTCACAACAACAATGTCTATGTTTACAGTTTTTTGGTTTTTTGTTTTTTATTTGGTGTTTCTGTCTGTGAAAACGTTCCCACTGTTTTACTCGTCGTAGATGATGTGGTTTTACCCAATCATTGTCGTTGCCTTCCTGACAGCGACCAGTACATTTACACATAGAGAGTGGAGCACAGCATTAAAGATTCTCCGTAATCAGTGAGGACTTTCTCGGTTTTAATTACAATTATCAAGAAATACGGTCTTGATTCTCACATTATATCATCATCGGGGTATATATTAAACATATTGTTTAATGATTTACCGAAAGGCTTTCAAATTATATCCTCCTTTTAGTCACGTTTCAAATATCTGGGTTACTCTAATATTGTATAGATAATCAATTAGACTTCTATGCTTAAATCACAACAGGTACAAACTGTACCATGCATATTTGTCCGGTTTTGTTTCACAATAGTAACTACGTAGTGATTTATTAGCATATCTGCCCTAGTTAGAAAAAACGGAACGATATCGCTCACAAAGACAATAACGTATTTCATTCAAAGTAGTTACACTATATTTGAAATCTAAATTGCCCCGATTTGTAGAGTTGTACTTGTTCGTGCCTGACAGTTTATTAACCCTTGTTTTTAAATGTCATGAGGACACTCTGATCGGTATCTCCCAAGTGGTTCTGTCGACAATAGAAAAAACTCATGGCCTGCAGTCAGATACCCTCGCTAAACCATAATACCAATGCCAGGAGTTTCCAAGTGAATTTTAATATTGACTGTTCACTCAAATTATGGCAATATGAAATGGGATCAATCCTTCAATATAACCCCAAATCTTCAAATATGAATCCCAAATCTTACATAAATCTCGTGTTTATTGTAAAGGCCATTGAATACGAACACGCAAGTTTCATCACAAGTGCTGTCGATTCTTCTACCTTTATACTGTATGTATGTGGGATGTATATTTAATGGCCGTCCATCCCGTATAGGATTTGTGACACTAATCAGTTCACTCAAACTAAATAAAAAAAACACTAGGTCTAACAAAACTTAATGATATGAAAGACTACATGTATTTCAACACCGTTAAATAAATCAATTTATGTGCGAGACCATATTACGTATGCTGTAGGTTTTAAATAATGCAAATTGATGTATACCATTGAAATTATGGTTAATATCTTTATTTCATTTTGAAGTACAGTTTCCTAGTTAAAGTTCGACATCTTCCTCTCTATATACTGTTTTGTTCATATTTGGCCGAAACTTGCACGCGTTTTGTCGATATCGAATTAGAATTACAATTTCGTTTAAAAGTCGTTATCAGTTTGTTGTCTTCAAAATAACGCCGTTCATTATCAATCGCTGTATTGGTAGTTATGCGGGTTACAAAAACATGTTTCTAATTCCTGTTCAAAAACCAATCCCTAACACCCTAATTCGACTTGCGCCTCGGGTATGATTTTGTCGCAATAAGTTCCCTGGTTCGGTTTCATTTAATAAATTGTGATCATAACGGCATAAAATGTGTTTTGATTTTGACGTTCTCTAGATCTGGGCAATTATAACAAAAAATAATAACAAAATCAAATAAAACTATTGCAAATGATAACCTTCATGTATTTTTCTAGGGAATATTTGAGGTATCAAGTGACAACATTATGTGAATCCACGAATGAGACCTGTTAAATATTTGTCTTGCTTTCTGTTAAGACTACGTTAATATCTTTTCGTTGTTCCAAATGGTTGGGATTTAAAAAGACATAATAGGTATGTTCAACGCTCTATACATACCCAGAATGCAATATGATCTGCCTCACATGGGGATCATGATCGAAGGGTCAAAAGTTGAACTCAAAAATCATTCATGCGAATTTTAAGTAGTGAAACGTGGCAAAGGAAACGTTTTATAGAGAACTAGTTTTGAAGGCAACGATATGACAGGCAAAGTGTGTTTCAAGTTTCAAGTTTTGTACTCAAACTTTGGGTCATTGGCCCATCAGTACAAAAACGCTAATATTCAGTACAATGTATAGAGAGATTGTCCTGTAACAGACATTGTATATTAATAAAGTATTGATCCCAAGACCATCAGACAACGTAGACGATTAGGACATGAAGGGAAGGTTTCTGTTGAGAACACAAAATCGGAAGTTCTATTCTGTGTTCTTGACCATGGTAGACAATGAAAGCAAATACACCAGTTGTTCATTGTTTACACACAGAAAATACACAATTAAATAGAACATTGAAAAGTCGTTGACAAAATCGCTCTGGTCCAATTTAATATCCAGAATTTATAAAATTCGAGAGCCATTGTTGATAATACTCAATATATAACAAGGGCATACAAACTGGCATATTTGCAAAGCCATCTAACGGCCCTTACTCAGTATACCAGCCAGGTACAAAAACTGTTGTCCCTAACTCTTAAGCGGTTGCTAACGAGATTCCATCACAATATCTGTGACACCAGCAGAAAAAGCCTTGGTATAATATGGTTTATTGTAATTATTAGTAAATCTAATAAAATTTGAATTCGTAGTTCGATAGTAATAAACATCAAAAATTGTATGTCCGAGTTTTTTTTTTAATCATCACTTATCATATTACCACGAGGTTATGGATTCATTGATAACAAATAAAATTGACAAAAAAATCTTCGTTTCTGTCGACAAATACTTGACCACAAGGTGTATTTCTTTAAATGCATACACGCTTTATATTAAGCGAAATATTCGGCAGGAGGGGGTATTGGAATATGTGGAATTCGTAAATATATCATCTTCATTTACCTAATACTGGGGGTATACACATATATTATATAAATTAAAACAAATATTCAGGGAAATGGTTGTCAATACCTCCCCAACCTTAACGTGTATCGGATGTCATTCCTTCAAGAAATAAGCAAATCTAGTCAGTACATAATTTAAGGGGCACATGAATGTTATTCTGATGACAGGTTCTACGACTCTTTGCAGCTTTCGATAAACTTTGACACTGAATGGAGTGAAAGTAGTAGTCAAATTCAAAATCTTAGTAAATCGAATTAAGCCGGAGCTAAGTGGAATGTAATACATTGGTGATATTTAACCTTTTCCATTATTCCGTGGGCACAATTTATGCTGATTTCATGGAGTAGTGAACCTAGAGAGATTAATAGAATCTTAACCTACCTGAAGGTGTGACAGAGGGTGTGACAGAAATCTCCAGCCTGAGGGTGTGACGGAGGGTGTGACAGAAATCTCCAGCCTGAGGGTGTGACAGAAATCTCCAGCCAGAGGGTGTGACAAAAATCTCCAGCCTGAGGGTGTGACAGAAATCTCCAGCCTGAGGGTGTGACAGAAATCTCCAGCCTGAGGGTGTGACAGAAATCTCCCGCCTGAGGGTGTGACAGAGGGTGTGACAGAAATCTCCAGCCTGAGGGTGTGACAGAAGGTGTGACAGAAATCTCCAGCCTGAGGGTGTGACAGAGGGTATGACAGAGGGTATGACAGAAATCTCCAGTCTGAGGGTGTGACAGAGGGTGTGACAGAAATCTCCAGCCTGAGGGTGTGACTGAGGGTGTGACAGAGGGTGTGATAGAAATCTCCAGCCTGAGGGTGTGACAGAGGGTGTGACAGAAATCTCCAGCCTGAGGGTGTGACAGAGGGTGTGACAGAGGGTGTGACAGAGGGTGTGACAGAAATCTCCAGCCTGAGGTGTGACAGAGGGTGTGACAGAAATATCCAGCCTGAGGGTGTGACAGAGGGTGTGACAGAAATCTCCAGCCTGAGGGTGTGACAGAAATCTCCAGCCTGAGGGTGTGACAGAAATCTCCAGCCTGAGGGTGTGACAAAAATCTCCAGCCTGAGGGTGTGACAGAGGGTGTGACAGAAATCTCCAGCCTGAGGGTGTGACAGAAGGTGTGACAGAAATCTCCAGTCTGAGGGTGTGACAGAGGGTGTGACAGAGGGTGTGACAGAAATCTCCAGCCTGAAGGTGTTATTTTTGGTTGTCTAACTAAAAATCCAACTAGAAGGTTACACAATAATATCAGACCTTGAGTTGTTAATTTATCTGTCACGTCCCCAAGGCGACCTGGGGGGGGGGGGGGGGGGGGGGATTATCAAGACTACTTTCAGAATAGCTGCACAACATAATAACAGCAACCACAGTCAGTGCTAATCAAGTCTACAAATTAACCTTCAGAAAATCTTAAAATGAAAACAAACAAACAAACAAAAAACAACCATACCAATTGGGTATCAAGTTCAGAATAATTCACTGTGTGGTGTGTAGTCTACCTTTGGAACACCAGTACCAATACCTGTTATACACTATCACGATCTTTAAAAGCATGGACCAATATGGCGTGGTAATTACCTTACGGAATCATTTTCACTCCAAACAAGCGTTTTGAACATACTGGGAGTTTTTCCTGTCCGTTTTGTTTATAATTTTATATTTGATTTGGTTAAGCGATATAACTCGGGGTTTTACCGATCATGTCACAATGTTGAGAATGAGGTGACGACAGGACCACAAAGGAGAATTACACCTGTAACAAACAATAGATAACGGATCAATCTCAAATGGGAGGGTTAGAATACATACCTATAGACTCACGGTCGTAACTCAGACAGGTTCTAGCCATGGTATTGAGTCGAATACGAACTACATGGACAGGTTTTATTAGATAGGTATAAATTCACTACAATGTACTATATGTAGGTCAGATGAATGTCCCTGTGCGATAACCATGTTTATACAGTGGTATACGTATGATCTTGCATATGTACATGGCTACATGGTGATATTACTTCAGTGGCGTTCATACTAGAGGAACAAGAAAAGTTATCCCAGTGTCTTAGCTTGTCTGATGGTGGACATAATGGTGGCGATATGAGTCTGTTAAATTATGCATGAAGAATACCTAATTTTTCGCCATGTTTAGCCAGAATAGATTTTTCAAAGATCTTTCTATGTTTTTCGATTATAGGTATACACTTTTATCAAGTTAGACTTCACGATCCCTTATGGGTTTATCTTCATTTAATTTCCGTCAAAGAGACACAGTAACACCAATAATCAATAGGTCAAGTACATGTATGGTATACACATCTAAAAATAGAAAGTAAACCAATCATGCGCACACCGAGCTATTTCCACGGATGATAAACAGAAAAGCATGTGTTTGTTTATCAAATGCCGAGACGTTTCACTGCCAGTTCATGGTAGCTTTTCACGTTTAACCTATCTTTAAGTTTCGTCTAAGAAACTAATGTTGACTCCGTAAGTCGTAGATGATGGTTGTAAATTCAACCAATTCGTTTCTTTGCTTTCTCTGCAGCAACCAGTACGTCTCATCGACTGCGGTCTCTTGATGCGTGGTTTTTTCGCCAGTCCGCCATTCTTCAAAACGAACCGTATTTTTGTGCCTGGATGACATATATTTTCCGAGATTCTTTAACATTCATAGAGTGGAGCATCGAACTGTAGATTCCCTGAAATCGGCGGATATTCGATCATTTAACTTTTATTGCGCGACATACTGGCGTTCCGGCGGTAACTTGCTCCCGATGACATTAACTTTTGATAAGTGCCAACCATTCGAACATTACACCATATGGTAGATACTGTATAGCACACATCCCAGACTATTTCCACAATCACATTGTCGCTATGTTGTTGAAATTTGTGAAGATAAACAGGAAAGACATTCTACGTGTGAGTTGAGGGATTAAACAGTGCGTGGAACGTGTGCGGCCATTCCTATCCATAACCATGAAAATGCACGTGTAATGTTAAAGCCACATACTCACGAAGAAACATATATCAATGTTTACATTTTTAGCTTTTTACAGTTTTCGGACTTGATACATACCTAACAGATTATCGTGAATCAGAAACTGAAAGAAAACGTGTATCTATGAAAGTACAAGGGGAATTCCCAAAAATAATAACTGTGGCTGCCGGACCGAGTTTCTCTGAAAATTAGTCCCACAATGCAAAGGCGGGTTTTACAATCCATACAAAATGGCGGAACGCCGCAAGCGTGGAACTGCGAAAACGCAGACAGATTCTGCCAAAAAAAAAAGACACACGTGCGTGGAATCGGCAAAATCCGAGTATTCCCTTAGGAAAGGAAATGATTCGCTGGAACTTAACGAGAGAAAAAAAAGGAATAGACTCGAATTCCGATTTTTCCGGACGTCTATTGGATTACTGGATAGCTTATGAACATATCGATGTTTTGTTGTATGCATATTGCAACATTTTAAATCTAAGTATTTAGATGTAAACTATGTTTGTTTATTTTGTTCAGTTACCTGGGTATTACGCGAATATTCTGTTAATATGTTTAAATGAAAGCATTATTAGGCAAAGTTCACGTATGTTCGATAGGTAAACAACGTTAACGGTCATGTGTGTAGTTTATGTGCAGTGCACGTTGTTATAGCCTCGTTCTCGGCTCCGTAACAAATCTCGCAATAAATATAAATGCGGCGAGTTATTTTTATACACTGATGTCTCAAGGACTCCCTCGGGCAATGTTGGGAAAGCGTGAATGAGCATCTTGGATTGCCATTAATACACGTGTGCAACTAGAATTTTAGGTTGTTCGGGAGTATGTGGCTTTAAAATGAGAACACCAAATATGTGATAAATGGATGGTAATAACCAGTAGCATCACTCGTTACCTGACCTGTTTTGTAATCGGGTAGTTACATGTATCATGCGAGCGTTCGGGTTTCGTCTGATATATCTTTTAAAAAGTTTCGCTAATTAATGTCTTATGTTACCAGCGGAAGGTTGTGTTAAGTTCCTTCGCTCAGGTGTAATATATTGAGGATTTCAGGGAGATAGTCTTCCTCTGTGTATGCCGGTCGATAAGACCAACATTTCCAGTTTTCCTTCAAATATTTAACTCATAGAAACTTGGTATGCTATTTAATTACGGTCTTCTATTTTTAAATGTCTGTCTAGACCAAACTGACAATGATACTAATATGTACATTCATGGAAGGCAGTGGACCGAAATATGTTACAGAAAACTGTATTCAATGTCGACGTGTAATTCTATTTTACTTACTGTTAAAGATGTATACAATAGCAAATGCTTTCTTAAAAGGATTTCAACAAGAAGGGATTTTGGTTATTAACTCATAATTAGTTTAAATTACATTTTTATACTTCACTCTCCATGAGTCTTACTTATTCATGCATCTCCAAAGAATGTTCGCATTACAAAATCAAAGTATTATCATAACGAATTTCAAGAGAAAAGCAGATTCTGTTGGGTCGATATTTGCCTGTCCGTCCGAATAACTAGCATGTGATAAAATGCCCTGTAGGAACCCCACGAGACTCTGTGTTGTTTTAGAACACGTGCATGGTTTTTGGAAGAGCGTTGAAGTTCCAATTTCCTACTTCAATGACTATAAATTGTTAAGCGTAAAAAACGTTAAAGAATTAAACTAAACATGCAAATGTGTACGTTTATCTTTCAAGAAAAGGTAGACAAACTGGAAAACTATCTATCATTGTTTAAAACCGAAACATGAACTACCATTCTGTTTTAAAAAGCATATCGGTAGCTTTCCCTTAATCGCGCGATCTAGCTTGGCCTGCGGATTTGAGTTTCTATTTGCATATATGTTTTTATTTCAATCATAGACCAAAAGGCAAAAGGAAATCAAAAGAACTTGAATTTGATTTAAGCCTATATATGAATCGTGTTCCGTCGGATTAAAACTGAATATCGGCGCATGTTCTTTATCAGTATAATGATGTATAACGATCGTTTGTCATAGCAACATAACTATTTTGATGTCACATTATTAATGTTATATTAAGCTAATCTGATCGGTTAGACACAGCGTTGCTAAATAAACAGACTTTATTTGTCTTAAGAATCCTTGTAATCTTAAGCATAGATAGCTTAGCAAAACTATTATACATGTATACGTGCCTAAGTAGACTTATGTCAAGTTATTTATATACATGTAGTATATGAATTCCGTTTTGGCGAACATTTTTATTTTAAATTAATCGCCATAATACGCAAATAAAGACAAACTAATGAAAATTCAGTCAAAAGCTAGGCATAAAAACACAAAAAATAACATGATATGATCACAAACACGTACAGGTAGGTCTCTAAGCCGAACAAAGCCGTACTCGTCTAGGTCCGTGTTCGATATCTCCTAGATAACAATGACACCACTATCATGTAGTCCATATCTCGTGCATGTACATTGTACGTGCAATGCTGCCTAATTAGGAGGCCAGGATAGTTTACAGACAATGCATTTGCGTGAAGACCGACGTGAATTCGAGTTTAGATATTTGTCCGTGGATATATGAGGTCAAAGGAAAGCGTAGCCCGAGTTCCCTCTGGCCTTGGCCTGACAACATCCTACACCAGACATATGGTACCAGGGCCAGAGGAAACTCGGGCTAAGGAGAGCTTTTCTAACCATTTATATTTAGTAAGGATCATATAACAGGGAAATGTCTAGATCTCCGCTGACAATACGTCCCGGGCTGTACCCTGTTCCCAGGCAGTCGGGGGTAGGTCGTACGATCCATTGACGTCCCGGGTATAGCCGATTAGTCACGAATAAACTCTCCAGAGGATATTCAACTCGGGTTTCTTAAAAATATAACTCGTTTACAGGTTTCGGTTAGAATATTAGTCTTATATATTAGATTTTTGACAAAAGACCTCTTGCCTCCAACCACAATCAGAGACTTCAACACCATGATCCATATATATATTATATATATATACATATATATGGATAGATTAATAGCTATAATGGCATGTAAATATAGTGAGGGGAATTTTGGCAATGGCCCTATATATTGTTACCAAACACAAAAAATATAAATATTATAGAGCATGTAAAGAAACCATTTGTTCAATGTTAAATGTGGTGTTTTAAGTATGTACGGAATTATAAATTAACATTTAACAAGAGTAAGGACCTACACATATGTTGCACGAAATTCATATGTATTAATTTTTGACATTATAATGTACTTCTAGATTATGTACATAGTAATTAAGTTATTTGGACTTAAACTGACCCGACAGATATTGATTCTCATGTGATATTTTATGTGTGCCAACTGTTTCACACAGGATAATAATTCACACCACACAAACACCGCCAACGGGAGCAGACACTTAATTTAGTTGTGACATGTTACAACTGAACACATTATCATTCTCCCATCCCATAATATATTCTCATTTCTGGTGAGAAAAAAATACTTAATGGGTTTAGTTTAACATCATTCTTCACCAAAGTCATGAATCAGCTATCAAGTATAAGTCCGGTTTATGTGTAAACATGCTGCGGTCATCGGGGTTTAACCAGCCTTATGCAGGGTCATGGTCGAAGCGACACTCGTTCACGCCGTGTCGATGTAGTGAATAAAAGCCACTAATCTGTCCAGGTTAATTTTGTTTGGCTGCGGTTTTACCAGGTAGTTTGTTTATATACTAAGCCTTAGTAATCAGAGCTAGATAAACGTGACCAAGTTTCCAACTTTCCTTAAAGGGCTAAAATTGATAAGTGGTCTTTATTTTGCTCAAGTTTTACAGCTAATCACAATTACACAATACATGACACAATATTTACATTCACGACCACATTGACGCGCATTAACTTTTCATACATACTTCATCTTCTCATTGAAAATTAAATAAAAATCAAACTCGATTACGACAGGACATCAAGATGAAAAAAAAAAGATTTTAGAAACAAAAGAGATATCCCACATTTAGTCGCTTTGACGAATACCCTAACTTTATTATCCCTTCTTGCAGGGCACATCATTACGGCCGGACTGCTACCCGGTATTACGGGTCAGCATGTCTAACGCGGTCCTAATATCCTATACATTTAATATCGTTTACAAACGAAAAATAAAAAGATGTACTGATTGAATATTTTAGTCCATATCCTAAACTTGCTTCGAAATTTTGATAAAACACCGACCACTTACACTGTTTCTTCAGAAAGCATTTTTTCTGTATAATGACTTTTATATTTTTTTTAAATCCAGCAAATTTAACCTATGCTAACTTGTAAATTTCACGTGCATTTGATGACTACAAAAATAATGATGAATGGTGCTCTGTACTACGGGTTACGAAAATTTATCAAACTTTGTACTTTAGAAACTGTCGAGGAAGAGTTTTGGGAATAAATTAACGATGATGTATGGCGATATATCGTGTAAACTCAGGCTTTATAATTAGTTGCACAAGCCACCTGTTCGCTTCGTCTGTATCGAGTAGGAATATAAAAACAATTCACTTCTGTTATGGACGATACATTATATAACATTTTAATATATCTCTGGTATACATATGTATAGTGATAGGCTTATAGGCCTCGGCTTAATGTCAGTATAGTAATAAAGATACAGGAAGCAAGCAAGCATACACGGGTGCTGTTCTGCCTGGGGTAAGATACATCATTGGCTACAAGTGGCAGTGCAAAATAAGGCAACGCCCACATTTTAACATCAATTTTGTTCGAATATCAATCCATTACTATAATACTTAAACCAGCGAAGAACAACTGTGTTATCTCGGGCCATGGGCCCACAGTTCCAGCTAAGTCAGCTGTGCCCCATATAGAGTATACAAGTTTCTCGAGTATTTACTTAAAAAATCGATATGCGGTGATCCTCGTTTTCTACTTACCTGTTCCTTCGGTGAAAATATCCATGCTTGTTATTCGCTCCAAGCAAAAACAGAGACACTTCCCCTTTTCAAACAAAAATTAGCGTTTTCGTCTTGACCTGTAGTAAAGAGGATGACTTATTCACAACAATCACCGTACTCGTATATGTGTGTGTGTAATGTCATGTGACTTGAAGCGTAAATAAACATCGGTTTTGTTTCAAGCGGAATATCAGTTGTACGTTTGAATATGACGAACTAACTCAGACGATATACAAGCGCTTAAAAGATATAGAAATATATAACTCAATAACCATTTCAAAGTTATATATATGTCGATTGCGAAATGTCTGTTCATTAGTGATATTAACGAAATGCTTTCACACCATAAAAGTGCACATTATCTAATATCATAAATTATCAAAACAACTGTATTGATGATCATGCCAATTGATTTAAGCTTTTAAACCGAACATATCTGTACCTATAAATGTTGAAAATACTTTTGAGATGGCCCCCAATTGGCTCCCATTGAGGTAACAAACTAGAACGTAGCCGGTGAGCCATGCAACCTCAACAAATGAAATGGGTTTCTCGGTGCGGAAACATTATCATCTGTACATATACATTTACGTGCGAATAGGTAACGTTGTTATCTGATTCTTGGTACACGTGTACATTATTGCATGGAGGTAAATGGACTATTATTAACATTGTCAGGGACATATCCTTATGGCGCTTACCTTTTTATTTCTTTTTCATACTGAAATCTAATATATAAGTCACTAATAGAAAACGGACACGGTCACTTAAGATGACTACACGAGAAGCTCGTTTTTCAGAATTTAAAACAGACATAATTAATTCAGTGATAATGAAGAAAGTCTAACTAGGAGACGACGCCTTATAGTCTGGTCACCGTTGAGACTTGAGAAATATTGGAATAACCAAACGGTTGGTACTCAATGATGAATACTATGTACCTCCACAAATATTTTGATGTGGTGTATTTGTTTAAAGTGAATTATAATCAATATAATAAATCGCGGTTTTATGCTATATAGAGTCTATATAAAGTATATATATAAAGTCTATACCGTGTGTCTCATTTTATTCGCAAACAACTACTGTATAACTGATATTCTGTCGACGAAGGAGCATAATCTCCTATTGGATAATACCATATTTTCCACATTGAAAATATCAAAACAAGTTTTCAGCTAATTACGTTCAACATCAAAGCATGATCATTAACTTGAATACTTACATAATTACCAAACTGACGACATAAAGGAAATACATCTTATCTAGTGTACTTATAACATAAATTATACTGACATCATCGAACTGTACATGTCAAACTTGTTAGAGAATTTGATATACACTGTTTTGTAGCATTTCTATGTGTGCTTTTTGCGTGAAGAAGGTGTCAATTAATTAAGTTTGTTAAAGTTTGTTGAAAAATATATGTCCGTCAGAGCTCCTCGATATTTTGTTTTCGTAATAAAACAACATCTTAATTAGTGCCCTGCTAATATTTAACGTAATGTATTGTTGGTATTTACTGGTTTTGAAGCTACATATTTTCTTGTAGATGTACTATCTGTGTCCAAAATATAGGCCAATGGCCTCTTCTGAAAGAAGTAGGATGGCCCTACAATCAGATTTGGTAGTCTGTATCGACTCTGTACAGCCAGAGTTATCCTTCTTGACGCAATGGGAACGTGTCGCCTGCAATCCCGCTGGCGTAGTTACAAAGTCCCATATACAATTATTATGGTTTAAACTTAAATCAGTTGAAAAAAATGAAATCAGGCATTAGTACGTATAACGGAGGATACTTTGATGTACAAGGTATTGCTCGAATCGCATAAAACAATTCCAATTGTTGTACCGCAATATGAAAGTTAATTACGGTTCATGTAAACAGTAAATCAAGTGATATTGATCCAGATTATTTGTACAAATAACTATTCAGTTGCAATTAAACAGAAGAAACCTGAGCAATTGTTAATATGTATCAGGGCTCTTCATGGGTCTTGATTTTGACATTTAATTTGTTAAGCTACGTGTTAAGGTCGGCAAAACAGACATAAAAAGCATGTTTCAGGTGAACAAATTATAAGCTCATGTGGATCAGTTATATTGCACAAAATAACCATGCCGTTATGGCCACAAGTGTCTATAGCAGGTAGTGCCGGGTTACGCGTTCGTTTTTGTATTCGCAAAAATGACACTCATTTTAAAAATAACATATTGGTTTAAGTTTCTTGCTTGAAATCGATTTTATAGTTTTCCCCACAAAGTTGCCAGCTACATATTCCATATCAGAACTGGACAGCTGAAACCTAACAAATGGCTGATGTAGGACCCACCGTCTGATACATCCATTACTGTAATAAACGGTGACATTTTAAAAAGATGTTAGTAAGATTATCTCTGATGACAAACAGCATGGTTTAGGCATGTAAAACTAAGTGTCATATTTTCTAAACGGATAAAACACTGCTAAAACTATCACCTCCGTAGTGTTCTAGTGTTATCTAGTGGGAAAAGTTAAACCTGCGGCAGAAGACCCTTATCAAAGATGGCGGAGGGGGGATTATGCAAAACGTCAATACGGTGGATGCTATAAAAGACTGAGTAAAAGCACCAGATATCCTGGACATAGTCAGTTTCGGAATCCCCTTTGATGCTTCACCTAGAGGCGGGCAGAACAGAAATGATACATTTTAACGGGACAGAAACAGCACATTATGCGGAAAGTAATGCAAAAAGTCTTCTTATAAAAGTAAAGTAGCTAAATGTGAAAATTGCAGATTAAAACAGTGAAAGTTCACGAGGAAAAAATCTGTTAAAAATCCATGAATTTTGATTTTAGAGTTTTGCTCTATAAAGTAGTGCACTTAACAATGCCAACAAAAACATCGCTGATATATATGTCGTTCTATTGATGCTATAAACCTTTGTATAACAAACACTCCAATAGTCTGGCCTTTCTGGAAGGTGTGACGCCTATCAAGTTTGACTCATCTGAAAGTTGTTTCTGCGGCATTCCCCTCTGCAAAAGTGTCGCAGAAACACCTTTCAGATGTGTCAAACTTAACGTTCTACAGACGATAGACCTTCCAGATGGTCCACAATCTACAGGCGACACACCTTCCAGACGGTCCATAATCTACAGGTGACACACCTTCCAGATGGTCCACAATTTACAGGCGACACACCTTCCAGATGGTCCACAATCTACAGGCGACACACCTTCCAGACGGTCCACAATCTACAGGCGACACACCTTCCAGATGGTCCACAATTTACAGGCGACACACCTTCCAGACGGTCCATAATCTACAGGTGACACACCTTCCAGACGGTCCACAATCTACAGGCGACACACCTTCCAGATGGTCCACAATCTACAGGCGACACACCTTCCAGATGGTCCACAATCTACAGGCAACACACCTTCCAGACGGTCCACAATCTACAGGTGACACACCTTCCAGACGGTCCACAATCTACAGGCGACACACCTTCCATATGGTCAACAAACTACAGGCGACACACCTTCCAGACGGTCCACAATCTACAGGCGACACACCTACCAGACAGTCCACAATCTACAGGCGACACACCTTCCATATGGTCAACAAACTACAGGCGACACACCTTCCAGACGGTCCACAATCTACAGGCGACACACATTCCATATGGTCAACAAACTACAGGCGACACACCTTCCAGACGGTCCACAATCTACAGGTGACACACCTTCCAGACGGTCCATAATCTACAGACGACACACCTTCCAGATGGTCCACAATCTACAGGCGACACACCTTCCAGACGGTCCACAATCTACAGGCGACACACCTTCCAGACGGTCCACAATCTACAGGCGACACACCTTCCAGACGGTCCACAATCTACAGGCGACACACCTTCCAGACGGTCCACAATCTACAGGTGACACACCTTCCAGACGGTCCACAATCTACAGACGACACACCTTCCAGACGGTCCACAATCTACAGGCGACACACCTTCCAGACGGTCCACAATCTACCTGGCGACACACCTTCCAGACGGTCCACAATCTACAGGCGACACACCTTCCAGACGGTCCACAATCTACAGGCGACACACCTTCCAGACGGTCCACAAACTACAGGCGACACACCTTCCAGACAGTCCACAATCTACAGGCGACACGCCTTCCAGACGGTCCACAATCTACAGGCGACACACCTTCCATATGGTCAACAATCTACAGGCGACAGACCTTCCATATGGTCCACAATCTACAGGCGACACACCTTCCAGACGGTCCACAATCTACAGGCGACACACCTTCCAGACGGTCCACAATCTACAGGTGACACGCCTTCCATATGGTCAACAATCTACAGGCGATACACCTTCCAGACGGTCCATAATCTACAGATGACACACCTTCCATATGGTCCACAATCTACAGGCGACACACCTTCCAGACGGTCCACAATCTACAGGCGACACACCTTCCAGACGGTCCACAATCTACAGGTGACACACCTTCCAGACGGTCCACAATCTACAGGCGATACACCTTCCAGACGGTCCACAATCTACAGGCGACACACCTTCCAGACGGTCCACAATCAACAGGTGACACACCTTCCAGATGGTCCACAATCTACAGGCGACACACCTTCCAGACGGTCCACAATCTACAGGTGACACACCTTCCAGACGGTCCACAATCTACAGGCGACACGCCTTCAAGACGGTCCACAATCTACAGGCGACACACCTTCCATATGGTCCACAATCTACAGGCGACACACCTTCCATATGGTCCTTAATCTACAGGCGAGCCACCTTCCTGACGGTCCACAATACGGTCCACAATCTACAGGTGACACACCTTCCAGACGGTCCATAATCTACAGGTGATACACCTTCCAGACGTTCCACAATCTACAGGCGACACACCTTCCATATGGTCCACAATCTACAGGCGACACACCTTCCAGACGGTCCACAATCAACAGGTGACACACCTTCCAGACGGTCCACAATCTACAGGCGACACACCTTCCAGACGGTCCACAATCTACAGGCGATACACCTTCCAGACGGTCCACAATCTACAGGTGACACACCTTCCAGACGGGCCACAATCTACAGGTGACACACCTTCCATATGGTTTACAATCTACAGGCGACACACCTTCCATATGGTCCATAATCTACAGGCGACACACCTTCCAGACGGTCCACAATACGGTCAACAATCTACAGGTGACACACCTTCCAGACGGTCCACAATCTACAGGCAACACACCTTCCATATGGTCCACAATCTACAGGTGACACACCTTCCATATGGTCCACAATCTACAGGCGACACACCTTCCATATGGTCCATAATCTACCGGCGACACACCTTCCAGACGGTCCACAATACGGTCCACAATCTACAGGTGACACACCTTCCAGACGGTCCATAATCTACCGGCGACACACCTTCCAGATGGTCCACAATCTACAGGCGATACACCTTCCAGACGGTCCATAATCTACAGGCGACACACCTTCCAGACGGTCCACAATCTACAGGCGATACACCTTCCAGACGGTCCACAATCTACAGGCGACACACCTTCCAGACGGTCCACAATCTACAGGTGACACACCTTCCAGATGGTCCACAATCTACAGGCGACACACCTTCCAGATGGTCAACAAACTACAGGCGACACACCTTCCAGACGGTCCACAATCTACAGGTGACACACCTTCCAGACGGCCCACAATCTACAGGCGACACACCTTCCAGACGGTCAACAAACTAAAGGTGACACACCTTCCATATGGTCCACAATCTACAGGTGATACACCTTCCAGACGGTCCACAATCTACAGGCGACACACCTTCCAGACGGTCCACAATCTACAGGCGACACACCTTCCAGACGGTCCACAATCTACAGGCGACACACCTTCCAGACGGTCCACAATCAACAGGCGACACACCTTCCAGATGGTCCACATCTACAGGCGACACACCTTCCAGACGGTCCACAATCTACAGGCGATACACCTTCCAGACGGTCCCCAATCTACAGGTGACACACCTTCCAGACGGGCCACAATCTACAGGTGACACACCTTCCATATGGTCCACAATCTACAGGCGACACACCTTCCATATGGTCCATAATCTACAGGCGACACACCTTCCAGACGGTCCACAATACGGTCCACAATCTACAGGTGACACACCTTCTAGACGGTCAACAATCTACAGGCGACACACCTTCCATATGGTCCACAATCTACAGGTGACACACCTTCCATATGGTCCACAATCTACAGGCGACACACCTTCCATATGGTCCATAATCTACAGGCGACACACCTTCCAGACGTTCCACAATACGGTCCACAATCTACAGGTGACACACCTTCCAGACGGTCCACAATCTACAGACGACACACCTTCCAGACGGTCCATAATCTACAGGCGACACACTTTCCAGACGGTCCATAATCTACAGGCGTCACACCTTCCAGATGGTCCACAATCTACAGGTGACACACCTTCCAGACGGTCCACAATCAACAGGCGACACACCTTCCATATGGTCAACAAACTACAGGCGACACACCTTCCATATGGTCAACAAACTACAGGCGACACACCTTCCAGATGGTCCACAATCTACAGGTGACACACCTTCCAGACGGTCCACAATCTACAGGCTACACACCTTCCATATGGTCAACAAACTACAGGTGACACACCTTCCAGACGGTCCACAATCTACAGGCTACACACCTTCCAGATGAGTCAGAATTGACAGCTTATGACTACCAGCAATTTTCTGAAAATCAAATGAGGTTAGTGATCATCGGTATCTATCATATGAAACCAACAAAACCTTGCATATTGGAATACCTCGATGGAGATGGTAATTTTTAACTCAGTAACGATATACCAGACACGCCTTGTCCAATCAAGGTACATGTGCATGTCAACAGCAAGAATGACAACAATATTCCGAGCTACTGTCGATCGTCAGTACTGTGACTCTGCATCATGTATACATGATTTGTTATCGCATACCTCGGATAAGGCAGGCAACAAGGTAATTAACATCGATAGGCGAAGAATAAATGGGAAATTATCGACATGCATCACAAACCTGGTGTATAATTCGAAACTAAATGTATGCATGGTTTTACCTCATAATTCCAGGTATTCGGGGATTGACTGGAAGGAAAGTGAAATCTGGCTAGCATTGTGTGGAGTGATTTAGGAAGATTGTGAACAATTTACCTGGTATTATCTGGTATTTAAATAGGTGTGTTTGAAAAAGTAATTTGTACCTTAATTAGGTTTATAGATTAATACAGGATATTGATGACAGTGTATATATTTACAACAAAGTAATAGGTATTTAAAGTTTTAACGATGTAAACATACCTGTGATGCATTTAGAATGTGACTCTAGTAAAATTATTTATTAATCTGTAGCACCATAATTAAATAATCATAATTAAAATGACTAGCTAATATATGAATATATTCAGAATACTGATGGAAGTATGTACATGTATATATAAGTTAGTATACATTATCTAATAACGACCACATTTTATCTGAAAAATATAATAATTATTTTCCCAAAATTATCTCGAGTTTACGATCCATCTGACTAGACATATACAAATGTATATGTATTTACAGGTAAATTAATTGGTAATTTACTTTAATTTACCCATATTTGATAAATTTATATAAAACTTCAAATGTTTCAGTGTTTGCTTTGTACTGTATGTCAGTTATTCACATTGCGATACCTTTTGAAATAATACATTCCGGTAAATACCTATATCATATACAGTTGTTGAAATGCATGCTTGACACGTAAATTAAAATTTCATCTTTACTTTGAACTTATATAGCTTCGCTTCCATACACCTATGTCTATATCCATACCATTCACTTCCTCTATATTGTAGTACTAATAGTACCTTTATCAACTACTTGTAATCTAAGGCAAAGAGCGTATACATATGCGATATGGTGTTGTGTTTTTATCGGACTAAAATAAGTAAGCAATTGCGTAAATAAATGCTACAGTTCAGTATAGGATACAAGAGAAAGTATGTGTTGATGAATGAGTTATAAAATGGTAGAGTTTAGATTGTCCGAATGACGGGCCAATGTCAAGGATCGAGGATACAGTGAGTTGTGACCAGGGAAGATGTTGGAATGAATTGCGAGTTGAGTGTTTGGTCAGCAATGAGTATATGTATGAAAGGTGTATTTCTGACTGTTGCAGCATCGGACACTTCGCAATGTTAATTGTTACGAGATAGAAGCTGAGAATCGGTCGTCTCGACGATCTCTGGTAAAATAATTCTAGTTAACAATCGATACTTGAAATTCAAGGTGACAAACAATTATTTGTTCAACGTGAAAGAACAATAAAAATTTTGTTTTGTTTTTTGTTTGTTTTTTTTTTTTGGGGGGGGGGGGGGGGGGTCAACGTGGATGTACAATGTATGTAATGCAACCTTTATCTTTTTATCTTATATTAATCACTCTTAGTTGCCCGGCCGGAAGCACGCGAGATGTCTCACTGTGGGAGGAACCCAAATATGGAAACTGCATCGTGATATCCTGACAACCGAAAAGACACTGAACAGCAAGACACGGCAAAGGCTATCATAACTATCACAACACAAACACGACGAGAGCACAACAATAATGGCCGTCAACTGGAGCAGCCAGTCCAAACAGTTTAACATCAGTAAATCATCATCTAAAAAGTGTATCGTATCAATGTCAGAATATTCAAATGATAACACAATATTAGGAAATGACTTCAAACATTTTACTCAACGTAACTTTTAGTTACATCATAATAGAAAAGGCACGCATACCAACACTATTTCGGATATAACAATTAATGGTGACAGGAGTGTGGGTAATCCATGGAATACCAACATGTATTGGGATTCAAGGGACCAGTCATAAGTACATTAAAAGTAGAGTTGTATATCATATAAGCAAGTAAATCCTATAACAAATATATTTAGAACGATAAACCAGAGAGTCACATGTTTTTCATCTTCGCTAACCAAGGCTTCTGATTACGTTTCACTCCACGAACTAACCACGAACTCGTGGAGTGAAACGTAATCAGAAACCTTGGTTAGCGAAGATGCATGTTTTTAGGCACAGGGTATATGTTAAGAAACCGACCTGATACTAAATATAGAATTTCTTATCTCAATTTTAAGTCTTGTGTAAACAATGTATGCTTGCAGCAGAATGAATCATGATAAAACTTATTAAAACATGCAATAACAGTACATAAGCTCCAATATATTCATTACAATGCATCTACACACGTAGGAAATACTCATAACATCACTGATCATTGCTTGAAAGACGTGTCCGCTCTCCATTAGTATTGAGTCGTCCTAAAATCTATTTTACAGAAAAATATTAATCTGATCACCACTAAATGTTAGATAATGCTAATTAAATCTAATTAGTCAATCGCTATTCATATTGATGGAAAACTTGTGTCTACATTGATTTGAAATTATATCCTATATTAGCAAGAAAAGCAGAGCAAAAGACTGACATCAAACACTACGAACAGGGTATATTACAAGTCCCGAACATAGTATTGTTTGCCATGTTATATTGATAAAGTGATCATGATTGACTACATTACTAGACTTGTACTCTGCGCTTGGCTTCGCTTCGAAAAGGTATTAAGGAGTGGAGCCTAGCGGTTAGAAGTAATTCTAGGGTAGGTGACAAGTCTAGCTTCAAACAATAACAAATAGGGGATCTGGTATAGGATGGTTCTCACTGCACACATCATTTCCACAGAATGGTAATCTATGTAAAAGGGAATGTCTTTGAACTATGGTCACCAAATATAGACCGACAATTTAATGAAATGATATATATTTTTATGAAATTAACATCGCTACTGTACATTATCATTGTGCTAACTAGTTTCTATATTCAAAGATCTGAGAAGTTTTAAGTCTTTTAACACAGTTAACTGTTCACACAATGTACATGGCACACGTACTTGGCAAGATGCAAAGATGATTTCACTCGAAATACACTGTATTACAGCTGTATATTTGTCTAATCTAACATTCATACTTCAATTTACAATACAATAAAATGTAAGATTATTCAATAATCATTATATAAAAATGTATAAATGTATCATCATTTCCTGTTTAAAATCTTTAAAAAAAACTATCAGCCAGGAAAAAGGTAGACAGAAGAGCCGAGACACATATAAACCTATATCAACATACAAACGTATATTTAATACCTACACTCAGGTGGCAAAAATATTCAACACTCGTCATTTTTCTCTTTATTTTATGCCTTTTGATTTTTTTTCAGGGATTTGAGCAAATTTTTGCACCCTTGTAGAAAATTATTTCTTCTTTTACCTCATAATAATGGCGTAATTTTTCGTTTGCTTTTTTTTTCAGAAAAAATCAATGTTTTATTGGCGAGCCTAATTTTGGATGATGCCATTTTGGTAGGGACAAAGAAGGAAATCACGTCAAAATGACGTTACAAAATGGTCCCGTGTAGAAAAATAATGTATAATAGCGGAAAATTATGCCATTATAATGAGACGTAAGAAGAGGAGACAATTTTCTAGGACTATGCCAAATTTTGCAGAAATAACGTGGGAAAATACATCCTAAACGAATGACGATGAAATTGCATGAAATGAAGAGGGAAAAACAACAAGTGTTGAAATAGTTTTGGCGCATGAGTATATAATCACGTAAGTCCGTGTTAATTAGGAATAGCATACATTTATAATATACATGTATATATAATATGCACACATAATGAATGCAGTTTTACATGTCTTTTTTAATAAAAAAAAGTATCGCGTTGTGAGGACATGTTAAGTAAAATAAATGAATGTTTTTTCCCCAATTGTAGTACATGAATGGAAACTATGACTGGACATCATCCTATATCGACATTTAGTGTAAATACATGCAACAACAAGCATTGGGATCAGTATTTTAAAGCAAAATATACCTACAGTATAACATTTAACGCTGTCTGAGAAAAGATAATTGTATACCATATCTTTAATACAAGGTAAGTAATCATTCAAGTGTATGTGATTTAATACAGAGAAAAAAAGCATGAATAATAATAGTTCATCTGCCATACATTGCAATGTGACACAAATTTGTCAAAAACGTATGATATTGTTTTCAATATATGGTTGTATAATAGGCTTATTTATCAACCAATTCAATTCCATATAAAACAACACTTACATTCCTATAAGCCTCATAGTAAATTCAAGTTCAAACAAGATATTGTATATAAGCTTCCACTTCGTATTATAGCATTAGGCACATGTATGGTTTACTTTGTCGGAAATTATTGTACTATTGACTTTGAAGTGATGATCATTAACAGCTTAAAATCATGGAACAAAAACAGGATGGAAATAGGAATGACAAATTAAAATCCAGGTAAAAGACCTTGAATTGAGCATGAAATAGCATTTATGTAACCATTTCTACAGAAACAAATTGTATCACAAGTACATTGCTGTCAAATGCATGAGATTACTGACCGGGTTTTCTGTTAAGATGCAGGGCAAAGCTTGATAATGAAAAGTTCTTCTTAGCACCTTCACCCTGTCCAGTCATCTTGAAATCCTAACTATGTTACAATTTAAACATGTAAGTCATATATCAGAAGATGGATGCTGGGTAGGTACACATATATACAAAAAATACTCTCTGTAGTTTTCTCCTTAGTTTGTAACTGTCTTGTGTCAAATCACACATATGATGAATATTTATTCTGTACACTTAGTGATAAAGTACAAATGAAATATAAAATATCAAGGAAACAAATAACATATATTGTAGACTTCACTACTTTGGTAGATTTAACGTTTCAGTGATATGCAAAACAAAATCTACATTATAATTTCGAGTGGAGAATGGGACAAAAAATAGCTTCCTATCTTAATTGACACATTTCATATTGAAAGATGCTCTGCATCTGTTTCAGTATTGGATTTACGCATATATCAAAAAGCTGTTTTATATTGTACACGTAGTACAGTGTATACGAAGATAGAAGAGTAGAGGATGCAAGTATTTGAATACAGAAGAGTAGAAGATAGAAGTATGTGAAGACAAAGAGTAGAAGATAGAAGTATGTGAAGACAGAAGAGTAGAAGATAGACGTATGTGAAGACAGAAGAGTAGAAGATAGAAGTATGTGAAGACAAAAGAGTAGAAGATAGACGTATGTGAAGACAAAAGAGTAGAAGATAGACGTATGTGAAGACAAGAGTAGAAGATAGAAGTATGTAAAGACAAAAGAGTAGAAGATAGACGTATGTGAAGACAGAAGAGTAGAAGATAGACGTATGTGAAGACAAAAGAGTAGAAGATAGAAGTATGTAAAGACAAAAGAGTAGAAGATAGAAGTATGTGAAGACAGAAGAGTAGAAGATAGAAGTATGTGAAGACAGAAGAGTAGAAGATAGAAGTATATGAAGACAGAAGAGTAGAAGATAGGCGTATGTGAAGACAAAAGAGTAGAAGATAGACGTATGTGAAGACAGAAGAGTAGAAGATAGAAGTATGTGAAGACAGAAGAGTAGAAGATAGAAGTATATGAAGACAGAAGAGTAGAAGATAGGCGTATGTGAAGACAAAAGAGTAGAAGATAGACGTATGTGAAGACAGAAGAGTAGAAGATAGAAGTATGTGAAGACAAAAGTAGAAGATAGAAGTATGTAAAGACAAAAGAGTAGAAGATAGAAGTATGTAAAGACAAAAGAGTAGAAGATTGAAGAATATAAAGAAGGAAGAGTAAAAGATAGAAGATAGAAGTATATGAAGAAGGAAGAGTAATAGATAGAAGATAGAAGTATATGAAGAAGGAAGAGCAAAAGATAGAAGTATATGACAGAAGAGTAAAGATCCAAAGTAGTTAAGGGGCCGCGGTGGCCGAGTGGTTAAGGTGTCCCGACACTTTATCACTAGCCCTCCACCTCTGGGTTGCGAGTTCGAAACTTACGTGGGGCTGTTGCTAGGTACTGACTGTAGGCCGGTGGTTTTTCTCCGGGTACTCCGGCTTTCCTCCACCTCCAAAACCTGGCACGTCCTTAAATGACCCTAGCTGTTAATAGGACGTTAAACAAAAACAACCCAAACCAAAGTAGTTTTTTGTACTGGTACTGGACAGGCATACCAGACCATAGCCACATTGGAATGTTACTAAAGTATGATGAGAACATGGTGACTACAAATACATTTCATGAATGTAAGTAAAAGTAATATGTCTATGATTCTTTAATAGGTATTATGTATTTGACAAGTTATGTTTTACCATATATTGATACAGTCTAGTCTCAGTGTGAATGTGTTCTCACATCATTATGTTAACGACCTGAACACTCATTAAAACAGACTAGTAATGGTTACATGGCTACTGTTCCCTTTGATTATTTTACTCATCATCAATGTACATTTTATTTTGATTAATGCACATAGAAACCTATACAGATTAACCACATATTGAAACCTGTCATCCACAGGGAGTATCACTTAAACTAAGACCGAGTTTTATGACCTACAGAGTCAAAAACAATGCTCCATTGATTTATTACCATACATGAAGAAAAGCACAAAAAGCAAAAGAGTTTTCATAAAGACAGGCTACACATCATTTTGTCAACATGCCTGAATGTCTGTAAGTGTTTCATGAATATAGTTAAATAACTAAAAGATTCCGGAGTTAGTGACAAATATTTAACAAGCAAATTGATTAATCATAACAGTATTTTCGTTAATTCTTCTATAATGAACAATTAGGATTTATATACCCATATATTCGTTCAGATTAGATATATTTTTGTAGATTTCATGTGTTCACATTATTTTTGGTCTGCACAAATGCTGTATGGATCGTACTGGGTTTTACTTTGGACTGAATACACTGCATTTACAACCATCAGACTGATCCCGTTTTATAATAAATGACCGACCCATATAATGTTTGCGCTTGTGGTTTATCATACATGTAATTTGTTTGTCATCAAATGACACTGCTGTCTATTTCAATTTGAACACCATCACATAAGTTTATAAAACTACTTTCTTCGGATATATAAATCATGAAAACGTGAAAATTTACGTAAGGGGGCATTTACGCTAAATACATGAAGACCATTTGGTTACAAAAATGTCCTCTAGTATTTATGGAACAGACTCAAAAGAAAAAATCATGGAAATAACCCCCATGCATATAGTTTGATTATCGAAATTGCGAAATATAACACCCTGTGGAAATAACCATATTTACAGTACAGTATATGGAAGTTGAAAATAAGTCAAGCTTTGGCATTTGAAAATTATGTGTTAAAGCAAATATGACCAAAACTCGTAATACCAAACATTTGGATACTTCTATGTATTTAGACTTTGGTATTTTTTCATACATATATCAATTTAAATGCACAATGTATGTAGATGAATTTTACATATTGCATGTTCCGCACACAATGTTTGGAAACAACGAGAATATATATATATATATATGATATTGGTCAGAGGATAATATAAAATCAAGTGCTATAACTTTGGTTTCTGGTCTCTCTATAAAATATGGACAGGCTTTAGATTGTACACGTACTAGAGACATCACTTTGGCAAAGTAAACAACTGAATAAAAAACACTAAAAGCTCTTGTTATGCTCTGTCATTGATATTAATCAATGTTTATAAACCTTATCAGTATAAACCTGTAGAACCTAAGTAGTATTAAATGTCTACCCACTCAGTTATTGATTTTTGAATTTAGTTAATTGTGTTTTGACTGAGTAATTGGTTAATTATCAATGACAATGTTTGACCTTAAAAATATCAAACGTACATTAATACCAGGAATCCAGAAAATAGGATTGTAAATTTTCAACTTACTGTAAATTGTTTGGTATATTAAATTTAGACTAAAGCACTCTCACAACAAGTGTAAAATATCCTAATTTTTGGTAATCCATAAAATATAAATGTGACAACCTTCCTTGCACAAAACTGTCTATTCCCATCAGACATGAACTTGTCATACAACAAATACTTGAAATTGTCATAATTGGAACGACACATTTCAATTTGCTCAAAAAACAACTCAAACAATCACATTTCATACGGGATGGAACAACTTCAGATAGACATGAGTTCCAACAAAAGAGGGTGGTTTTTAATCACAGGCCATTCCAGCTTGAGGCTTTGAGAGACTCTGGTGTTGATTTCTGTAAGACATCGTATTGCTGCAAGACGGTCAAAGATCTTGGAAAGGAAATGTTCCTCAGGACGATGTGTTTTTTCCACCAAGTATTTGAGGCACATGATCATCTTCCATTGGATCATCTCCACTTTTTCTGGATCTGACAAGTTACAGCGATCTACAAGAAGAATAACCAGATTACAACAATATAAAATGGGGCAAAGTCGACAAAACGGAACAAAGGGACATAACTTTATATAATAATAGAAGAGGAACAGGATTTCATTCAAGTATTTGATAGAATTTAGAAAAAAAAGATTTATATCAAAATCTACCAAAGTTATGGGAAGAATTAAAGGCTGAAGAACAAGAGTATATACATATTTCATAATTATGATCACCTCCTGTAGCACTGAGAGTTAACTTAATTACTTAGCAGTTATAATTATTATCTTAGAACACAACAAAAACAGAATATACAGTACATTTTATAACAGGAAACATTCAAAAGGTTTTTAATGACAAGAAGGAACAAATGCAGTACAAACCAGAAAATGTCTGTAGGACATGAATGCCCCAGCTTTGCAACATGCTTTCAATGAAGAATAAGACAAAAGTGACTTTTGACCCTTTAACCTTGAACAATGATCACCAGAATGTGATCAGATTATTTACTGATTAAATATCTATTGGGGCAAAGAATGAACAAATATGTCATTGATTCAAAACGAGATGGAGATGGGAGGCAACAGGAAGGAAAAAGGATGGGAAAGGACAGATTTCAAATATGGGTAACATATTCCCCCCCCCCCCCCCAAAAAAAAAAAATAAAAAAAAAAAAAAACAACACAGCCCCATATGATAACAGGGACATACCAAAAAGACACAGAGGTGGAAACAAACATAAAGAGATAGAAACCACACAGTTAATACGAGAGGATACTTATAAGACTCTTTCATATGTGTGTATGTAGGATAGGGATATTCCACCCGAGGGGTCACAAAATGTGGTGAAACCCGAGGCTTGCCGAGGGTTTTACCACATTTTGTGATCCCGAGGGTGGAATATCCCTATCCTACATACACACATAATGAAAGAGTCTTTTTCTCTCATATCATTACCGAATTTCTGGCGAAAGTGTCCCTCAGCCATCCATTTTCTTCAATTTTTTAATTTCTTTATTTGACGTTTTTACTAAATATACTTGTGATATTCTGAAAGATCATACCCTATATTGGCAAACTATGTTTGCCCCCAATTTTCATTCATTTTGTGGTTAAGTGATGAACGAATGAACAATTCGCCGATAAAAATTACCGTAACTTGACCGACTTTTACGTGGCCGTGATCAAATTGTCAACATCCGAGAAAAAGAAGTTCTATCAACAATACTGAAAGCCAACGCTGAAATGAGTTTTCCAACTTCACATATAATTTGATTTGCACCTCGACATATTTAATCATTTCACAGAACACACTGTACTTTTAAATGTCAAGTCAAATTTTTTTTATAAAATACTACGTCACTGCATGACGTCACGACTGTCATTGGAATTCCATTCATAGTTCAAGGATATTGAGAGTGATGTCGATCTCGATCACCATGACGCGGCGATGTTTCGTGGCTGGTAATTTTAAATTCACTGTGATTTTGGCAACTTCGTGTGTGAACCAGCGAACAGTGACTCTATTTGAGTATTCGTTCTTTTCTGTGACATAGGATTATATGTGTTTAACCGGTTGTCTTGATGGAATGACGAAGGTAGGTCAGTCGATAGGCTAACGATGATCAGCTAGGCTAGGATGGCAGTTAGTTTTCATGGTTACTCTACACAAATATAGACTCGAGGGGTGTCATTTTTACCGAATGTTCGTTCATTTAAGAGCCAATTCCCAACTTCCAAATACACAAGTTACTGAGTAGGCCTAACAGTTACTGACAGTACATACTGTAGAGTAAACAAATTCCAGGGCCCCCTGCTGACGCAAACGGAACCATTTCATAGGTTGTGACGTTTGACATTTTCTTTTTTATATTTTTTTATGTATGGCTTTTATTTTACTTCCTGTCATTGCCAGGTGATTGTGTGTGTTTACATGTTTTTAATGACAAATGACAAATCTGTCGGGTAGGCAAGTCTGTATTGTTCTGTAACTGTTACAACAGGCCTGTAGGCGTAGTCTAACTGTTTGTTACAGTAACAGAGTTATATGTTCGCTCAGACGAATTGTCTAATCGTTTAACCATGTAGCCCTATTGATTTACTGCTGATATGATATATATTTATCTAAGAATGTATGTATTTTTATAGTTAAGTCAAACGTTTCAAAACCGACACCGACGATAAGGACTGTCGGATGTGAACACAAGCAGACGACGTTGTGAGAGTTGTCCCCCTTGAACGCAGATTAATCCGCGCGCGTGAAATGCTATGATTTATCTTACATAGCTATCTTACATGGGCAAACTCTATCCAACATGGCGAGATATGAGAGAATATCATCTCTCTCACACACCAGCCATCTTAGCTTTAAACTGTCTTCGGGCAGTATTCAGTTATTGTAAATGGCACAAAACAAGTAGAAAAACACCTTAATTACTGCATAATATTTACCTGTGTACGTCAGAATAATACATCTGATAATGGCTATTTCCAGAACTGACAAATTCAGTTTTTGAACAGAACGCACAAAACTGAATAATGTTGTGACGAAAGTTTCATCCCACAGTTTGAAGAGTTCTCGTATGTGATAACAGTTTCCTTTTAAGTTTGTTGTAATTCCTAAGTCAGCATTGATGAACCTATAAAATCCCCAGAACCAGAACTCAAACCTAGAACCTGTAAAAAATAAAGTTTTATTACATACTGGTATAAATACAATTAGAATTATTCTATTGAGATCAGAAAACTATATTGCCATCTCTATAAGATTATATTTTAAGGCATATTGTAAGACATTGTAAGAATGTGTACCATGAAGTAATCTTACACGATTTCATGTCCTAAGAAATATCAATATTGATTAAATATTTTATAAGTAATTATCAGCAACACACCTTGAATCTACTTTTGTTCAAGGGCTTCTTTAATCTTGTGATAACTTGAAGTCATTGATTCACTGATTGGTTAAACTCAAAATTTCTTTTTAAAAAATTTCAAGTATCTTAATGGTGTGGTTGTGTCGGACAATGCAACAGATTGTGTGATATTACTACCACATATTGACAGTGACATTAACTTTTAACCCTGACTACAAAAGCAATAGAGTACCCTTTCTCATGAAGGAAAATATATCATCCGAGGTTTGATTATTTGGACTTGAGTTTCTCTGAATTATGCCGACACATTCTACACAAACTGCTGGGATACTTTATCTCTACTGCCATTAGTTGCGAGGGTGAATGATGCATTATAGCAAGAAATGGAATTCTGGCAACAATGAATTAAAAGTAGCAATTATCGTCACTAGCTGTGACCATGCTCATTTAATAATTTGATCTCTTTAAGAGTCTGTTATCAAAATACACCAGAAGTAGGTATGAAGAGATATGTTAAAATCAGGTTTTTTTGCTGCAAAATATTAATATGAAACAGATTTTAAAAGGTAATAAAATTATCTCCCTTACAATCATTATACAACACTCACTTTTCACAAGTGCTGCCTGGTCATCCAATGATAACTCTGAGAATCCAGGAATGTTTTTTGCAAATCCAATATACTTTGTGATTCCATTTTCCATGGTGGTAGCAATGTTGCTCATCATCTCAAGTCGGTTGTCCAGGTCAATCCCTGTTGTGTCATAGAAGTTACGATGTTCTTCTTTTGATATACCAGACAAATCTCCAAATAACTCTTTTTTAGCCATAAACTCTTCCTGTAGTTATATAAACATTACACTCAATTAAATAATGCATGTTGACCAAGAGGAAAACATTGTGTGAAGTCAATATCTTAACCTATTAATCACGCCATCATCAATGGCCGATGAAATGTGCATCAAAATTTATGACGTCATCAATACATGTATATGACATATCATGATGCTACTCAATTGTGAGTAGCATCATAGCATGTGCAAACTGTATTTTGCTACCTCTTGTTAGACAGTTATCCAAATCCTAGCTACAACGAAATCACACTTTTAAGTATGTAAGAAAAAATAACCTTTCATTTCAACATTTAGACTTACATGATATTTTTGTGTTTTCGTTAGGATTTCATTGTCCTCATCCAGCCAAACTTTCCACAATGGACCATACATGTCCTCCTGTGCTTTGTCCATCTTTGACAGCAACCCTTCTATTTCCTCATCACAAAAAAACTCCTGTTTTATTGTCATAGGTGGTGTTTCACTTGACATACAAGGGGATGAATTACCAGGCATGTCATTGTGGATAGGAGACAGTCTGGTAGATGATTCAGGTGTACACTCGGTAACTAATTCCTGCATCTGAAGTTGTTTAATCTCACGTATATCATTGGTACGCTTCTCATGTGTATACCTTCCTGTTTTTATTGCTGCAAAATGTAAATTATTAATATTAATTTTACTGAAAAATTGACTTTATTGATTTGAAAATAGTAATTTGAATTTGGCCAGTAAACAGAGTAATTAAGGTCATTGTAAAGGGTAATACAAAAGAAACATAAGATATTAGTACCATTCAATACAAATTTAGAGTTGGATGCAGTAGAGCTAAAATAAGTAAAAAAAAAAAAACATTTGTTTTGTCCTTTTAGGGATTGTCAGTGGTACAATGGACGTGAAATGTTGAAATTATAAAGCAATGCCCTTCACTTACATGATCCACTCTTTGATCGTACCCTACTGAAACAATCTGAACTAACAATTTTGTAAACAAAAAAGTTGACAAAGAAAAAAAAAATATTACTCCATGGCATGCATAGATGGGTAATATCTCTCTGACCAGGTGAGCTATAATCTATATAATCATTTATGTTTCAAACATGTTTGTATCTTCTTTTTCTTAATTTATATTTTTCAAACTATAAATCTTAACTCATTTGTCATTCTGTTGTTTTTGGCTTGTTTGTTCTATAGGGATTGAAGTAACTACAAAGAGTGCACACATTTTCGGTTATAATACTTGTAATTCCATGATAACCCCCAAAATAATTAATTTATAACATTCATGGCAAGAAAGTTTTGAAATAGAAAACTTTCCTTTGTGTTTTACCTTCTTTTGACATTCCCACATTAAGGCACTTTTTGTAACGACACTTTGGACAGCTGTTTCGTCGACCAGGTTCTATAATACATTCTTTGCCTATTGATCCTTGACATCTGTAGTCCATTTTCCTCTTAAGACTTCTACGGAAAAAACCCTGAAAAATTTGATAAATACATTTGTACATTTCTAGAAAGTTAACTGCCCCTACTGATCACACAACACTGCAATAGATTTGGCCAAAAAACCCATTGTTGATGTACATATATGCAAACACTCAATGCAAAAAATGTTTGGCAATATCTAATTAGTGATAGTTATAATAATAGTAATCATGAATAAACAAATTAGTAATATATTAGGCAAGGCAGCATTAAGCATGTACATTGTAATAAAGCAAACTTTACAGCATACCAGCAAATTCTGGCCAAATGCATAATACATTGCATGTACATATAACTTATCCTGCAACTGGCATCTGCATTGTCGGAATTCAACCATCATATATATTTTTGTTGTATTCGGCAGTGTCAGAATAGAGCTGCATTTTAAAATCTTAGCACATGCATCAATTTGACTGACCTACTTCCAAGTAAAACAATGTTTAAAAGGCGAACATATTTAGATATTGTTGATATGGTTTCACTTTAAAATGCTTATTTTTATGACTGTTGCAGAATAAATAGAATACATGGTCAGTGTCTTAAAATCCCTGATATAGTAATAGACTAGTACATTATCAGTCAGAGGGAGGGGAACACCTATATAATGGAACCCACAAACAGCAGAATTGACAAATGTCCATTACAGATGGCAGTCAACAACAATTTGACCAAAAGCACAAAAATGACACCATGCATATGACAACCACATCACAAAGTATGACTAATGTCGAATAAGAATGGGTACCCTCTCACATGTACAACCAATGAAAATTTACTGACAAGCCAACCAAAACAGACTTGCAAGTACAAAACATATGACATGCAGCAGAAAGGTAACTCTGTGTACAGAGGCAGATAATTAATCATTTCGAGAGGTGTTCCAAATAAAAATGCATGATTTTATCACAAAAACAGACAAAGTGTAGGCAGTAGTGACAGATCTGATTATTTTCTCTGCACTTGCAAAGAACATATAACCTTCATATGAAGTGATCCCAATTATCCGGTACTCACCTTACAAGCTTCACAGGTATTGACACCATAGTGGAATCCCGATGCTTTCTCGCCACACACACGACATGGAGGCAGCATCGGCGTGGACGTCTTTGACGTTACTGGTTGGCTGACGGAGTCTGGACTTGTTTGGCCACCATGCACATTGTCAAATGGGACCTGTTTCTCATACACAGGTGACGGAAGGCTGTTGTATTCTTTTAGACTGGGTGGTGTAAGTACTGTGGTATGGGGGCTTGCTTGGCTACTAGTATCACTGTAGGGTGGGCTAATGTGGCTGCGGTTGAATTCATCATAATAAGGCGATGTACTGCTTGTGCATATCATATCTGCATTTCTTTCTTGGCAAATGTCTTCCTGTTTAATAACATCTTTTTCATAATGAGGTTTGTCTGACAAATCACTGTGATGCACCTCAGCCATCATTGAAGTAGTATCTAAGTAGTTTGCTGTCGACATTTCAAGTTTAGGCTTCAACAGATAGCATTCATCATTGTGGGAAATTATCTTGCCTGAGCATTTCTGTAAAAAAAATGGAATCAATAAAGAAATATCAATTATAATATTTTAGATTTGAATTTTGATATCAACTAGATTTCTAACTAGGAGACGACAACAGCAACTTATTTATAATATAATGCCTGTATGCAATCACAACAACCGAATGTCATTATGCAGGAGTGAGATCAGCTCATACATATTTAAATATTTGAAACAACATGTTTTAGAATGTTCTTACAAATCAAGTTAACATTTCATCAAACTTCAGGTGAAATTCTTATTCTGATTATATATGTATGTGATGCCTTTAAAAGTAGATTTCCTTTAAATCAACAGTAGCAATTTATTACCAACTTCTATATACACATTTTTGAAATCAATACATATAATTATAGCTCTATATTGGTGTTCAATAACACCTGTATAGGTAAGTACAGTATTCTCAATCATAACCTTAAACAAGTTAGTTGGGAAAAACAATGTCACTATGCCACTTTCACTCTATTCATGCTAATTAATTAGTGAAAGTATACATGTCTCTACTAGACTAGGTGTTGCTAACCTAATGAGAATTAGACTCCCTAAAGTATACATGTACAGGCTTATATCCAACATAGAATCATTCCTACTAAAAGGTATGTTTTGTTGGATGAAAAATGTAACAAATAAATCTTAACACAAGGCTGAAACTTCTGTTATTGGCAATTATTGATATCAATTACATTTGATAACAAATCAATTTCCCTGTGACTCTCACATACAAAATTGATGTTGGCAACAAAGAAAAACTGAATTTGCCTGTATTTATAGGATACAATATTTTAAAAAGGATATCTGGCATTAATGCCTCTAGATCATCCATATCAATATAATCATACATAAAATGAATAAAACTAATATTCACTTCTGGTAATAGATTTGAAGCCAGTAAGATGGTTAAATTTTAGTTCCAATCCTTTCCAATAGCTGTCCGAATTAATTTTTATGCTGCCATTACAACTGAATTTACATAATGTAGATGTTCCATATACATGTACAGTATTTCAACAATTCTGAATCCAAAGAGGTATATTTGCAGATGTCCAATCTACAGTATAAATGTCATTATATGATCAAATTCACAGATACAGTAGTTAATTATATACATGTGGCTATGCCCACACGTGATCATATTGTAACTTATGTACATATACAAAAAAAAATATACATGCACTGATGAACACATTGATTTGTGTACAACTAAATAATATTTCCTCATTATTACTGTTGGATATGAATCACACTTCTGATTAGTGGATGTTCCAAATATATATTTAAAAAGATACTATTGGAAAGTTTTTACTTTGCCAGAGTTATTTTGCTTATTTTTTTTGATAACCCGAATTAGTATCATTCGACAATACCACTAGGCGCTACAAGACACTTGTTCAGAATATCTTTTATTTCAAATTCATATAGTATAATCAGAACATGTACAAGTTTACTTGTATGCTTGTTGCTAATAAAAGCAAATATTTGTTTAAAATGGATATCTCAAGTTTGCTCATTATGGTCTCTCAAGTTTGCTCATTATGGCCCTATAGGGCCTAGCTTGTTATTAGATCTAGAGCTTGAAAAGTCTATATGGATGGTGAACATTGAGTCAGATCTGTCAAAACTACTTCCTGTGTTGGTATGAGGACTCCGGTAGAAAGACGTCGCGAATGATCAGTTTGAAACAGAAACATGTAAGTATTTATTTATGACTTTAGACATATATAGTATATATGTTTAACCATGTAGACCTCTGTTTAAGACGGATGTTACCTGTTGACACGAGCGCATATCATGTTACCTACGACAATCTATAATTTAAAAAAAAACAACAAGAAGACAGGTACTGGTATATACGCTTGAAGTGATCCTGATTTCTTACAGAATAAGATTTGATTAAATGCATAACTCAAAAAGGCCGGGAGGTTTCGCAGAAACTGACAATGTTTGGGTGAAACGGTGAGTATATGGGTCATCGCGAACTCTGGTGTCAGTGGTGATTCAGAGAAAATGTGACACGAACTTTCTGAATGTGATATCAACAGGTTACCACCGGGATTTATGTCAACCGAAGTATCATATCTATAACGTTTATAATCAAAAAGATTTTAAATATCAAATACTTACCTGTTTCAGCGAATAAATACGGCCGAAAACAACTTGATTTCCCTGGGATCCGAAGGGTGCAGTTAACTATCAACGACCTACTTTGCTTGACAAGTGTAAACATAGCTGTTCACACAGAAGAGTTATACTCAGGGGAGGTAATTCAATATATGTCGTAACTATTGAATTCTTGAATACTATTATTGAAAACGGATTTATAATAAAGACTGTACTAGGAACTCTCTTTTTGCTTAAAGTATACAAAGAATTGAAATTGATATAATGTAAGGCTTGCATTCAGATTTATTCCATTTATATGAAAGCCTATTAGTGTCAATAAGATAAAATATAGTTACAGTAATTGATACACGTTATATAACGCGAAAAAACACGTTATTACGGAAATAAGGCGCTTATTTGGGTTATAACGCGCAAAAAGGTGTAATAACGCGAAAAAGGCACAAAATAATGCAAATCGAAACACATAATAACGCGAAAAATGCACGTTATAACGTAAATCGAAACACATAATAACGCGAAAAATGCACGTTATAACGTAAATCGAAACACACAATAACGCGAAAATTGCAAGTTGTAAAGTAAATCGAAACACACAATAGCGCGAAAAAACACACAATAACGCAAATTGTAACACGTAAAAACGCGAAAAAACACGTTATTACGTATTCCAAGCCTATATAAACTCACGCATAAGACACATTTAGACATTCGATGGATGAGGTGGTGTATGTGTACATTGTACTTCCAACTAGGAATTATCAAAATAGAAATATTATCAATACTATAGCTCATTTAGAAAGAGTTCATATTAGCATTTTCAAAAGAACACATGTAGATGTTCATTAAAAAATCAGAAATGAGCTGCTAATATGTGCAAATAACCCTTAATTAAGATAGACCGTTTGATATTGGACTCTGTCCAGAATAGCTTCCGTATACATTACCAAGTCTGCAAATGATAATGCATGTGTTTATCATTTTATTTTCTGTTCATCACAATCAGCATGTGACTATTTTACAATATCAACCACACGAAAGTTTGTTTTCATATAATTCATAATCGAAAAAGTTGATAATATTTGATAAATCAGAACCTCAACAACTAAAGCACTACTAAGTTAGTTTCTGAATATAACTCATCCGACAGCCTCTAAAGTAATTTCAAAATTCAAAAGAAGAAAAAAAGGTAAAAAGCCTTGTTCATCATCATAAATCAAATAGGTCATTTTGAAATATTCATGGATGTCAATGGACATTGTACATGTAGTTGATTTAAACATATTTTTATTTGTAACAGAACTTTACAAAGGAATTGGGCACAAGTTATACAACTTATATAAAGCCCTTTCCCGATATAATTATACATAATCATTACAACAAGATGGCATATTTACATATTTAATTTGAGAGAGAGAGAGAGAGAGAGAGAGAGAGAGAGAGAGAGAGAGAGAGAGAGAGATTGCTGCTGGTACTATCGTTCATCACTTCCTATACCAATGTTTCGTTCTCCTTCCACACCGTACTTCCTTGAATATCAGTTTCTCTTTTGTTGTCGGCATCGGAAAAGATTAAGTATATTCAATTGACACTTTACATTTATATCTAAAAACGCAATCTATACGCCACTGCAACCAAAACTTAAAAAAAAAAAATGGCTACATCTCTATTGTAAGATCCATTATGCATGGAATATGGGTCTAACATCTGGGACAAAACCAGAAATTGAAAAGCATGAGAAAATCAAAAGACAGACACTCAGGTTCATAACCAAAAATTACCCCAGCCGAGAAGACGGTTATATGACAAAAATGCTTCAAGAATTGGATTTACCATCAATCTAATCCAGACGAACAGCATAGCGTTCAAAATTGTTGAGGGGTTTGTGCTAGCTATACTATCATCTGATTACCTTCAAAAACCAAGACCAAAGAGAGCCATCAAAACAACTAGAAACTCAGATACCGTAGCAGGTACCGTAAGGGTAGCATCATATCAAAGAACATTGTGAACATATCGATAATACATGTATATAAACGCCACCAGCAAACCCTAGCTACCAAGTCCAATATGCTATGTACCAACAGATGTACAAACATGTACAATTTATGGATGTTTTTAGAACTTTCTTTATTGGCATGAGCTAATAAGTTTTAGCGTTGGGTAGATTCAGCATCCCACATACAGCATACAGAGATCCTGACTGAATTTTGACGCGCATGGATTACAGAAGCCTATGTATGTTGGTGGGTACCAACGATGAAAGGATATAAGGCTCAAACTGTCTATATTACCTATATGTAAATTATTGGCAAGTCTGAGGCGCGTAAGACTCAAATATTTTATACTAATAGACAGTTTGTGGCTTATATATCTTGCTAAAAACACTCTTTTTTCCTTTTTGGTTATTAATGTTTATATTGGACAATAGAATTTATGGAGAAATTGCAACTACGGATTCAATGGATGTTAGGATTAATGCTGTCAATGTGTCCCAGTAAATTGGGTTTTTTTGATCATTGCAACATTTATAAACCCGGTACTTGTTCAAAAGTCACCGGATTCGGAGCCAAATGACAGGTCTTGTGTACTTAATCTAGCTAAATGTTTTTGGTTCTGACAACAACCGACCTTAAGCAACCGAACCCTATTTGACACTGCTCAGGTTCCACGGAAAGAAGAACGAGACAATAAAATATCAGTATTTTCAAGATCGTAAGCTCGTGCGCCACAGGCATACGAGCTGAAAACTCTCATTCTGTTAACACCTGGGCATACACGAGAAAACAGTACAATCAGTAGACACAATCTGCTACCCCACCAACTTTGATTTCGTGTGCCGTGGTCAATTGCACGCGCAACATCGAAGGCCGCTTATTAAACTTCCAAAACTGGAACGGAGAACGACCCATTCCGGTCATTTCATTGGCTAAATATTTAGGTCCTACGGAAGCAACAGAGTGCTTCCCGGTTAATAGTAAATTTATTTCTTTACGCATCGTTACATTAGTTTGAAGCTTCCAAAACTATCAATTTCAATTGTGACAACGTTATTTAACTTCGGCCCGTTCGTAAATCCAGGATCCCATCGTCTGCTACAGGCAGAAATTAATCATTGCGTCAAATTACATATTATTACAAATTATGATATCAAAGCTTGGCTTACGCTCTTACATTACGGATCATTCGTTTACATAATAAATCTAAACTTGATGACAACGGTGTGTAGTTATATTTTAGGTATTACATATCCAATTTTAACAGTCTAATCATTAATAAACATCAAGATAATAATACTCTGGCACGAAACACTTTGCTACATCGTTCTACCGGTTGAAGTAACCTATTTCGAACATGACGGCACTGTGGGTACCAAGTGGAACAAATGTTAAGTTCGAAGAAAATAGATTTTCGTTCGTTTTTGCTTTATGTTCCATTTTTTTTGTATTTAACAGGCCGCCATTTTCGATCCGAGTTCTTCCAGAATGAAGCATGGATATGTAAATAGATATGTCTAATTGTGATGGTGTACTTTTGATTGCTAATTTTGTAGATTTTATGATGGATTCATAAAAAAATGTTATAACATGACCCCGAAATGCATTTAAATGTAATTTAGCTGTTTAATATAATCAGAATCGTAACTTGGATTATTTACGATCTGCGCAGTGTTACACGACGCCCGTCATAAGTTTCACGCTAGATTGAAAGTTCTGCAGGTATTCCGTAACTAGGGAAGTTAGTGCGATCATGCGTGGCCACTGTGTTTTACTATATGAATATATTAAAATAATCGGATTTTCCTCTTGCGTACATAAGCGTCTTGAAATTGAAAATTATATTTAGACATATATGGTGCAGGGAGATAGCATGCGGGCGACTAAAATCCAGGAATGTGCACATTGGCATCGATGCAAGTGTACGTCCCACTAAAAATCGCGTGCTATCTATCATATCAGACAAGGTATTTTATTTTTATATACAGTATGTACACGTGTTATTTGTAGTCAAACTATTTTTCTTCAAAACTCATAACTATCTTGTTATTATACAAGCGTATCTAATTATTCATAAATCGCAAACAAAAGAACAATAATGGACAAAATGACACAGGGGAGGGAACAAGGTATGGTCGAACCTATTTACGTTGTTAATGTCATACATTTTCTATTTTGCTTTGTGAGAAAAATGAATGCTTATTGCGGGGAGGATCAACGATAATTTCTTTTTCGATTTATATGTTTTGGAGAACTATATGTTTGTTGTTGAAGGAAAACTTCGCTATGAATGACCGATGTTTACAATCGTTCAAACTTGTTTGTATTCATTCACATTTGTCATAATGTAATTGGATTCGCAAGCTTAAGCTGAGAAATGTTTTGACATGAGAATGGTATTTAAAACCATGCTGAACGTGTTGAATTAATTGGATTATCAAAAAGTCAATTAGAAAAGCACCTTATAAAAGTGAATGCAGAATATCCGTGACTGAATTAAAACAAAATCGCACATGTTAACATTGCGTTCAGGGGCGTAACCATGGTAAAAACAACTCGGCAAAAAACATGTAGTGTCCGAGGATGGCGTAGCGACCCGAGCCTCCTAGGGGGATCCAGGGGCATGCTTCACCGGAAAAAAATGATTATGGATCCTCTCTGTTGCGATTTCCTGCGTTCTGGGAGAAAAAATACTTCCTTGAAAATAGATCATTCATTGATAAATTCCACTTAACACTAGATACATTTGTATCGATCAGGATATAATGCACACGGTGCGTGTAATGGAGGTTGCATGGATAGCGGTATGGTACTGGGACCATCACCATGTAATTACATTTAGTGTAACACCATTTTTCAAAAAAAAAAAATTCGAGTAAATTATTGAACTTTCAAGTACTAGTCTAGATTTGTATCAAAGAAATGTTAAAGTGCTTAAAACATTACCAATATTTGATTTTCAACATTGAAATCTATGGAGAAACACAGAGTGTTGGATATCCATTCCTGAATAGAGCATCATCCTCAGTCATATTGGTCATATATCCCGAAATGTCAATAACCGTGATAATTCAATGGATGTATTGTGTAGACAACACCTTAACAGAATAGAAGTTAAATCTATTTGGCCTTCTAAAAAATTGTATCTATATCTCATACATGTAAACTAATAGCGGGTACTGGTTTGGTGATCATATAGTACCCTTGTACACAGCCCACGATATTAGAATTAGAAAATGACCAAACTAGTTGGTAGGGCGATCCACGCCATGACACGAGGGCATGTTTTGATGAGATTTTCCTTCAATAACTTTTTATAGAATATACATATAATTATCCCAAATATATCAATCAAAAAGAAATTATCGTAGATCATCCTCGCAATAAGCATTATTTTGTCACATGTCTGCTATCCCACTATACAAAGGATTTTTTACTCACTTCTGTGCTCCGAAGCGGATGGACGCAGCCATTTTTTTCTCACAAAGCAAAATATGACATTAGCAAAGTAAATATGTTCGACCTTCTGTTAAAATACAATGGCTCGAAATAACACCGAGATATTCAGATTTAGTGAGAAAAGTGCACGAACTAACAATGAAACACATAAACATAAGGATGGTGTTCGTTTCTGAAATCTTCTTCAAATTGGATAAATCATTATAAAAACACAATCTTGGTCAAATTCCTGTTTTATCAGTCATCATCTTAAATGCATCTACATGTATAGCGGAGTCTAGTTTGATAAAAGTCAAAAATTCTAATCTATTCAAAGCAGCATTTCTGATATTATTCACAATTAACCTTTGTTATGGAGATATAACCGGAAAGCGGTTTACGTTAACAGATGATTACATACCTTTTAATTATTATAAAATAAACCCAAGACATTGTCGGTATAGCTATGTAAGAGAACAGAGTTTGATTTGAAAACGAACAATCAGCAAATCTGAACATTCTGATCTTAACAGTGTTGGTCCGAAATTGATCATCTGTGTCCTAAACCCCATCATGAACAAAATACAATAGAATATTTCTCGCCTTTCTCATGAATAACGGTTATCAGAACTTTCCATTCGTGTTACGGTTTTCAGAGTGTAAAATAAACAAAAAACAAAACACAACAAAAAATTAAATATATACATGTTATCAAACAAGAAAAACAACGAAATCATCGAGTATTATTTATTTATTTATGTTTTCCTCCATGAAGAATCTCACAGACGGTTACACTAACAAGGTAAACTAATATGGGCTTTCAATGAACAACATGACATGTTTTATGTACAGGCTAATGGCAATTTACTGTAGTAACAACACATTTTATCGCGGTCAACTACCCCTAGTGATAGGGCGGCACAATCCGTGGTATGTACAGGATTTGATATGGATAAAGTTTGAACGACCTGTTAATAGGTTGGGTAACATAGGGTCACTGCACAGAAGGCAAGTAAATAGTAAATAGGCTAAAATGACACACCGAAAGATACACAAAAGTGAAGCAAAAACAAGTTAAGAATCACAAGAAAAAAATATGAACCCTAACGTAGGATCCACATTAGGCGCCTCCTACAGGGGATACAGCTGGAGAACACAACCCAATAATATACATGTATATACTTTAATATCTCAAAAGGGGGTACCCTTTAAGACAGGTATCTGTAATGTCAGGGCTTATTTTATGTTTTGCTGAAGGAGTGAATCTGCTCATGATGGAAGTCCAAAGTCCGGAGTCATACAGGACGGAACTATAGGTGTAAGTGTTTATATATCTCATCTTCTTGATAGCAAAGTACTTAGAAGTTACAGCAATTTATTGCACTTGGTACAGTGTATAATAACGACATTGTTGGAAATCACTGCACTGGCCCTGTCTCTAGAATATCGAAATCATTGTCCGATTCTAACCAGGGTGTGGGGGTAAGCTACTGGAAGAATTAGTTGGACAGGCCTATTGTATTTTGATTACTCAAACAAATCGCCCTATCATAATTATTTAGAAATCGTTTCATTTCTCTGACATCACCATGTCTATTCCTTATACACTTAATATGAAAATATTACATTTTAAACCTTTATCTTTAATTTTATCAGATTTAAACTGCAATAGAAAACACCGTGCAAAAAAACTATAGCAAGTCTATTATCATCGTTAATATTAGTCACGTTTTGTTCCTTTAAAGCCTATAAATTACTATGAAAAGAAACTCGACGAGCGTGATCTTTGCTTATCGATGATGGTGTATCGTATATTGTCGATAACGGAATTCATTACTTTAGGAATGATATGGCCATAGATACATCCATTGAACAACGTCCAAGACGTATCAACATGATGAATGTAAATGTGGCGAATGCCCAAGATATCTAGTGTCATACTTAGCACTTAGATAGCGAGGATGAAGAACCGCTAGGTTCAGGTGTTGATCGATTTTCCTATTGACCTTTCTCCCGGTCAGTAAATGACATAAACCTTACAAGACATGCACGTAGTTAATATTAACCATCGTATACATACACTGACTTAAAAAAGCGAGAATCTGAATCTATCACAGATAATCTATGTAAAAATTGCTATTATCGAGTAAAATATAATCCTCACCTGTGAAGTCAATTCCTCGGTGCATGAAAGAAGGTCATTCACCCAGTCTCCCGTCATCATTTCTGTATACTTCTAATCCAGTGCAGTCGTCTACCCACGCGTAAGTGTTATTATGATCGTATCAGCAAACAATTTTGTTGTGGTTGTAAGGCGTTTAAGGTTGTTTTGTTTTATAGTAAATTTTGTCACGTTCTCAAATCCAGCGTTTGGCATTAGTGTTTGTTTGTACTGCGTACAGCTGGAATGAATATAGAAAATAGGTTAACAAAGTAGAAATACAAAGATCTTTCATCGCAATTCACACATTTCATGTTTTTTCAAAAGCTTTTTATATGCATATTCATTTAAACAAAAATATGTTACTCGACTCCTCTCCATGGCCCCGGAACTTGCCTCGGTATTAAAGTACGTTTATATGTGAAAAAATGACTAAGGCAACATCTCACAGTGAAGCACCCAGCGACCCAAATCAAGGATAAAGTGAAACCGGATGTAATATTTCTTTATTTTTATTCCGATTGCTCAAAATTATAGAAATTGACATTTTTCCGTGATTAGATGTACGCCTTTTTAAAATATATTTAGTTTCGAATACATAATAGCTTCATTCAATTCGCAAATATTAATGAAAATTATTTCAATTTCTATTTTTAATTCATTTGAGTTTTAAACGTATAATAACGTTTTTTAGATGTCCGAATTAAAGCTATGTAAGGATATTGTTGGCTTAACCTTACTAGCTTAAGGATTATAATTTTAGACTGACATTTTAATTCAAAAGGATTTCGTATCTTTATCGTGTTTTTTTCTGTTTTTGTGTCAGCCGTAGTCTTGCAATATTTTAATAGTTTTAAATTTTTGCTTTTGTAAAAAAATAAAAAGAAACGATACATTTTTTTTTTAAATGATAACAAATAGATAAATGAAATATAAAGTTAATGTTTATTTCACTTTAAGGTGACCATATGAATTATTTGCGACCTGACTTATGTACATTATATAATCCCTAGTCACATGTGTCTGGTAGCTTGGTACGACCACTAACACTGTATTAAATAATAGACTGTCAGGCAGTCTTACGTCAACAGGTGGTGTCATCAGATTTTTGTTAACTGTTTAGTGGTATTTAAGCCAACTCGTTCTATTTATGTATTATCATAGCAGTATCAACTGATTTACTCACTTTGGTCCTGTCTTTTAAAGACGAACATGCGATAAACTAATGTTATACCGTCATTCACTATCGATTTTTTCCACGTGTTCATTGAAAAACACTCCTGATCTGTATTATCGCCGTAAACAAGCCTGCTGGAGTTATATGTCGTTTTCCTTCATCTGTTGGGATTGATAGATAATTTTAAACCACGTTTGAATAATACACAGGAACTACGATAATGAAGAGATATTACTAAGTATAAACATTGTTCAGAGAAACCACGTGACACTATACCAGTTGTTGATCTCACCACCAGATTGTTAAATCAACTTCTTTTCAGTTTCGGCCTCCTAGGTCACTGGCGAGTCAACGAATGAGGCAGCTATATAACACGGTTTAATTAATCTTGGTTAAAACATTAATCATACTACATGAAAACAGTGAGTTGTACATGATCGTCTATAGATAGTATGATATGAATACTTGCCCGAGTTTACTGTACAGATCTAGTAGTGACACTTGGTGGTATTTCACAATCCGTAAACATTCGTATTACACATAAATGCGACCACAGCCTTTTGGCATTTTTTAAAAATGTATTTTAGCAAGGCTAGCGTGTGATTCAACGACTCAACAAGGAAATACTGCATTCCATCGGCAGTTATATTATAGTGTGTAGCGCCTATGTATGGTAGCCCTGCGTTATCGCTTTAGAAAAATCATGTTTAGATGAGTGATAACCACGAGCATAAAACCAGGAAAGATGTGTTGACAGATTCATGCAAATCAACTATGTATATATATATCGCATGTAGATGATTCATTGAATTTCTGTTTTAAATACATAATCTTCTCTACACACTTAGCAATTGTCAGAATGTACATATTTGTATATGTGAATTAATTTTAAAGCCTTGTGGTAGTTGACATCATGCTGTATTTAATTATCTAAGCGTCTACATATTATATAAAACGACTATTAAAATTAGAGTATATCAGTTGTGTCTACAATTTACTTTTTACTTGTCATTATTATACTTTACAGTTCTCTGATGTATTTGTTTAAGACGTGTTTCTGTAGTGTGTGAATGTTTTGGATATAGAGAGGATGATTGATATAAGCTTATATATGATTTATATTTCACGAGTATGACAGAATATCGATATTTTTCATAAGTGCTAGGGATGAGTGAAAATATCGATATATTCTGTCATACAAGACAAATATTATTTCTTTTTTTTTTAAAGACGAAAAGAAACGAGAAAACAGGGTCGAAAAAGCGCGGGAATAGTAACATAATCTTTCAGCGTTATCTGCTTTTACCTGGTGCTCATCATATCTGTTGTCAAATAAGTATTTAATAACAATGAAAATAATAATGAAAATAATAAAAACTGCAGTGTATAAAGCAGAAGTTTAGTAAAATAACCACTTATTTTACATTCGCTTCCTTTGTTTCTGAAACTAAAAAATCGACAGGATTTCTATTTGGTAAATAGAATGCAACTTTCTGATTGGTCAAAAAAAATATCATCACAATGATAGTACGAGATTCTTATATCATCACTTGTGATGATTTTCTGAAGTTAGGAATTTCTTACATTTCACTGGTTAAATTTGATATATATATATATGTTTTTGTATTAAAACATACATTGTATATCATTGCATATCAAACATCTTTACAATTTAAAAGTAAAACAAATCTAAATCTTAGATAAGAACAATTAAGTCCACACAGTCCTTGTATTTGATATGTAAAACAAATCGAACATAAAACATAACATAGTATCTTAAATTAAAACAAAATCTCTCGAGTACACTATAATTTCAGAATGAAGGTTTATCACATTTTCTGTATCTGAATGAAACTTCCTGTTCTCGGGTTTTAAATTATATACATAAATATCCATAACAAAAAAATAAACACTATCTACTTCATTTCCGCCATTAACTCTCCAAATACTGTCTAGGTTTTGCTTGCATTCTAAAACGCTAAGGCAATTTAAGTACACTTGTGTATTATTAAATGTGTGCCATGTGATTGATCTAACTTGCCTACCAGATTTTCAACGGGAAGTATTCATCCATTTGACCATTGATTGATAAATACCACACATGTGAGAAGGCTATTTGTAAGACGATTTACAGACTCGTTCGGAAATCTTATTTATAAAACAGTGTTTTATTGCAGCACGGAATGTGCGATCAGTCGTGTAGAATTGCTTAGATTCATATAATGGTAATCTACAAATAAACACCGAACAAACAACTCCATTTCAGTGATATAACAACACAGCAAAATAGTTGTGCATGAGTCGTATAACAAAATACATGTATCTTAATGAATATTCAAATATCTTACTATCCCGTGGTTGTCACAGATTGACATACATGTCTTATTCGTAATATATTCTGTTATTGTAACAGACATGATGATTTTTAACCACGTTATAATTATCATTAGACCATTTGTGGTGTGTGTGAGATGAAATGTTCCTATATGTTTAGCATCTATCAGCTATTATAAATTAGAACTGCGAGGAATTTCTGGGAATAGTGTTAAATGATCAAAAATCTACTTAGATATCTATATTTCATATGAGAGATCGAGTCATATTTATAACCAGAGGTGTAGCCGGACCAAGTTTGATGTACCAGCGTAGTCGTTGTAGGCGGTTATGGTGGCATCCGATCATGTTTTATATTTGAAGTTCAAATGGTGACATTTGGTCGTATTTGGGCTATACAAATACCAGATACGGTAAAGATTTAAACGTACTGGTTAGTTAGTGAGATGATACCAAAGGTTTAAAGCACATTTTAACACTGCTTGATTTACAGTGTAAATACACCTGCTAACTGTGAATGTGATTCACCATACTGGAGGTCGAAATGGATGTTTGATTGTCGTCGAGTTATGAACAGACATGGAATCAAGAAAGATACAATCAGCTCTACTTTAGTTACATCAAATAATTATGTCTTACAGTCTACATTTGTAATTAATGTTTGTAACCTACCCACAATATATTATCATCATTGGACTACGACCGAACAATGGAGACTTTATCGTCAGGCAAAACGTGTGTGTCGTTCTTTGATGATGAGTGAAGTGATGTAACGACCTTGTACTAATATTGGGATATTGACAGGCTTCTGAATAAGTTAAATACTTATGTAGGAGTATGTTATCAGTGATTTAGAAAAATGTCGTATCAAATTGCAAGAGCGAAGCGTTATATTATTCACATATTCAGAGTGAAGCGTGCGAACTTTATTATGTGTGAGAGAGCATCAGTGCGCTTCAGGTATATAGTAGTCGTTAACACAAAGTGCCTGGCAAGTTTGCAAACACTTTGTTCAAATGTAATTCCTTACGGACATGTGATAACTCAGTATTGCATTGTATCTAAATTGTTTATATGCCAAACGGGCAAGTGACCGGCAATTATTGTAATATTGTGTTATGACAATGACTTCATTATCCGAGAGATTATTTTTCGGTGTCGGACAAGCGCCGATTGATCAGATCAGATAACGTGATCTCTAAAGAGTTTATTGAGTGATGGAATTCAACTGGCTTTGTCAGATTTGCTAAATCAGCGACAGATAAAGCATCGCTCCTGCAAGATACTTAGCCCAGGCAAGATGGCTTGGGATTATATGGATTTTCCATACATTCTTGCTATTACAAAGGGTTAATCAACAATACGAATTATTCAATAAGTAATTAAGAGAATTGTTGGTGACACATCTATACTAGATTATTCCTTATTCTACCATGTTTGCTATGCAACGCCAGTTTTGATTGGTTTAAAACCATGTATTATTTTCCAATAATACACGCTCGTGCCAATAATACACGCTCGTGAGTCAAGGCTGTTACAATTTTATATATCTAATATTCACACACTTTATGTAAGGTTACTATAGCCGAGTGGGCTAATGGGTTAGTCTTTCGTTCAATTTTTATCACGACGCGAGTTCGAATCCTACGAGGCCCCTTCCATTATTTTTCTTTTCTTTTTTTTACCCCTTTTTTAATTTTCAAAATCAATGCCATATGATAGATGCTCTTGACCGTAGAACTGTAGTGTCTGTAAAGAAATGTATATTTCATCAACAAATAATGCAATACTCAAGAAATAAATTACAAGGTTTTCCCGGGGTTTCTTTGCTGTTTTTCTATTAGAAAGAGGTCGATCTCAGAACTAAACAGTACATGGTAGAATAGAAATAATCAACTTTGACTCGTGTATTGTTGCAGGATATGCAACTCGGACTCGGATATTTTGCAATTTAAATTAATAACTCAGGCCTGCGGCCTTCGTTATTAATTTAATTGCAAAATATCCTCGTCCTCGTTGTATATCCTGCAACAATACACGAATCATCGTTAATTATTTCTTAAATCTCAAACAATGCTATATATGGTTATAGAAAGGGGGATCCCTACTTCTTTAAAGATTAATGAAGTCCAGATTCTTTACGGTCTGAAAGACCTCAAGAATTGTTTTTAGAACATGCATTCATCACTTTATGACTAGTAGCGATTTAAATGAATTACATTTATTTCCCCTAATGGGCCCCGCCCCTTTGGCCCCTCGGCGGTCAGAGTCATCATTTATGCAAAATCTATTCACCTACCCACAAGGATGTTTCTGGCCAAATTGGGTTCAAATCCATTCATAACTTTACCCCCCCTACAGGTAAGGGAGGAATGGTTCCCAACCTACTGGTAAGGGAGGTAGGGACCGCGATCTACTGGTAAAGGAGGTATGGGCCCCCGATCTACTGGTAAGGGAGGTATGGGCCCCCAGACTACTGGTAAGGGAGGTATGGACCCCCAAACTACTGGTAAGGGAGGTATGGGCCCCCGATCTACTGGTAAGGGAGGTATGAACCCCCAATCTACAGGTAAGGGAAGTATGGACCCCCGATCTACAGGTAAGGGAGGTATGGACCCCTAATTTACAGGTAAGGGAGGTATGGACTCCCAATCAACAGGTATGGGAGGTATGAACCCCCAATCTACAGGTAAGGGAGGTATGGACTCCCAATCAACAGGTAAGGGAGGTATGGACCCCCAATCTACTGGTATGGGAGGTATGGACTCCCAATCAACAGGTAAGGGAGGTATGTACTCCCAATCAACAGGTAAGGGAGGAATGGTTCCCAACCTACTGGTAAGGGAGGTAGGGACCGCGATCTACTGGTAAAGGAGGTATGGGCCCCCGATCTACTGGTAAGGGAGGTATGGGCCCCCGATCTACTGGTAAGGGAGGTATGGGCCCCCAAACTACTGGTAAGGGAGGTATGGGCCCCCAAACTACTGGTAAGGGAGGTATGGGCCCCCGATCTACTGGTTTTAGTTTAGTTTAGTTTATTCAACTTGAAGCCTTACGGCTCATAAGTATAACATAGAAGCATCAACATACACATATATACAATACGTAACTAATTGTTATAGAGGATGAACAAAACAGTAGGCGTAACTGGTGAAAAGCATCCGAAAACATTGATTTTAACAACAAAAACACAATCAGAGTATTCAGGGGGGTGGACAAAACAATAAACATAACTGGAGACAAGTACCTTAAGTCATTAATAAAAAGTAAATAATACAGACCGCGATCTACTGGTAAGGGAGGTATGGGCCCCCGATCTACTGGTAAGGGAGGTATGAACCCCCAATCTACAGGTAAGGGAAGTATGGACTCCCAATCAACAGGTAAGGGAGGTATGGACCCCCAATCTACTGGTATGGGAGGTATGGACTCCCAATCAACAGGTAAGGGAGGTATGTACTCCCAATCTACAGGTAAGGGAGGAATGGTTCCCAACCTACTGGTAAGGGAGGTAGGGACCGCGATCTACTGGTAAGGGAGGTATGGGCCCCCGATCTACTGGTAAGGGAGGTATGGGCCCCCAAACTACTGGTAAGGGAGGTATGGGCCCCCAAACTACTGGTAAGGGAGGTATGGGCCCCCGATCTACTGGTTTTAGTTTAGTTTAGTTTATTCAACTTGAAGCCTTACGGCTCATAAGTATAACATAGAAGCATCAACATACACATATATACAATACGTAACTAATTGTTATAGAGGATGAACAAAACAGTAGCCGTAACTGGTGAAAAGCATCCGAAAACATTAATTTTAACAACAAAAACACAATCAGAGTATTCAGGGGGGTGGACAAAACAATAAACATAACTGGAGACAAGTACCTTAAGTCATTAATAAAAAGTAAATAATACAGACCGCGATCTACTGGTAAGGGAGGTATGGGCCCCCGATCTACTGGTAAGGGAGGTATGAACCCCCAATCTACAGGTAAGGGAAGTATGGACCCCCGGTCTACAGGTAAGGGAGGTATGGACCCCTAATTTACAGGTAAGGGAGGTATGGACTCCCAATCAACAGGTATGGGAGGTATGAACCCCCAATCTACAGGTAAGGGAGGTATGGACTCCCAATCAACAGGTAAGGGAGGTATGGACTCCCAATCAACAGGTAAGGGAGGTATGTACTCCCAATCAACAGGTAAGGGAGGTATGGACCCCCAATCAACAGGTAAGGGGGGTATGGACCCCCAATCTACTGGTAAGGGAGGTATGGACCCCCAATCTACAGGTAAGGGAGGTATGGACCCCTAATTTACAGGTAATGGAGGTATGGACTCCCAATCTACAGGTAAGGGAGGTATGGACCCCCGATCTACTGGTAAGGGAGGTATGGACCCCTAATTTACAGGTAATGGAGGTATGGACCCCCGATCTACAGGTAAGTGAGGTATGGACCCCCGATCTACAGGTAAGGGAGGTATGGACCCCCGATCTACTTGTAAGGGAGGTATGGACCCCCAAACTACTGGTAAGGGAGGTATGGACCCCCGATCTACTTGTAAGGGAGGTATGGGCCCCCAAATTACTGGTAAGGGAGGTATGGACCCCCGATCTACAGGTAAGGGGGGTATGGACCCCCGATCTACAGGTAAGTGAGGTATGGACCCCCGATCTACTTGTAAGGGAGGTATGGACCCCCGATCTACAGGTAAGGGGGTAAGGGCCCCGATTCACTGGTAAGTGAGGTAAGGGCCCCCAAACAACAGGTAAGGGAGGAATGGGCCCCCAATCTACTGGTAAGGGAGGTATGAACCCCTAATCTACTTGTAAGGGAGGTATGAACCCCCAATCTACAGGTAAGTGAGGTATGGACCCCCAATCTACAGGTAAGGGAGGAATGGGCCCAAATCAACAGGTAAGTGAGGTATGGACCCCCAATCTACTGGTAAGGGAGGTATGAACCCCCAATCTACAGGTAAGTGAGGTATGGACCCGCAATCTACAGGTAAGGGAGGAATGGGCCCAAATCAACAGGTAAGGGGGGTATGGGCCCCCAAGCAACAGATAAGTGAGGTATGGACCCCCAATCTACAGGTAAGGGAGGAATTGGCCCCCAATCAACAGGTAAGGGAGGTATGGGCCCCAAACATCAGGTAAGTGAGTTATGGACCCCCAATCTACTGGTAAGGGAGGTATGGACCCCATACTGAACAATGCATCATTTCCAGGCATTGAAAAATGTGAAATATATAAAAAGTGTTTCGATAAATGATACGATTATGGTTATTATATCAAGACAGCACGAGTAATGTTACGTTATACTCCATACATATGTTAGTAACGTGATATAAGTATTATAATAGGTATGGATTTAATATCAATAAGGACAAATGTACTTACATGTTTATGTTCCTGGAAGCGTTCACATATATAGTACAATATATTAGTCTTATCGTCCTTCACGTGTGCCCTATATTGTTATCTTAATACGGACCTGCTTGAAACCGGTGAGTGACTTCGATATCTATTAAACCAAACGTAATTACAAACAAACTTACTCATATTTTTATTTACGTTTTATGCATTGTGAAAAAAAATCCCTTCAAAAGACGCGAAAAGCCGATGTCTGTTCTTCTGTTAAGTCACGAAAAATGCTATTTTAAGGATTGTGGATATGATTGTCTTGTCCGTGTTCGAAATCTAAATATAGTTTATTGTCAGGTCATTGATGTTTAAATACAATCTTAACATCAACACTCAATGCACAACGTTCAACAACCACACCACACATTATGGAGCAAGTGCAAATACGGATTGTGGAGCGAGGAGAGGCAACTTGATAGGTTGGATGACGTAATACAAACCGGACTACCTTAACCAACAGGTTTAGCTGGCTTAGGAAGAATTGTACAACAGTCACAAGATATTATAACAAAATATATAAGTGATTTAAAAAAAAACATATTCGATCCTTTTCTTTTTATTTTACATTTGCAAACATCCATTACGATTTGGCCTTGAAAATCAGACCTTCAAACCTCAAAATTTTTCGTATGTTATTTAGACCGAGATATTAAAATGTAGATAACTTATAACTCTAGTCTAAGATACCACTCTGCAACCGTTACGATCACATTATAAAAAAGAACGACAAAAACGATTATTTTATGTTTCAAGTTCAAATACAATTGCAACTACGATGTATACTAGTTCTGAAGCCCAGATTAGTTTAAAGCCGTATATAACTGAGAATTAATAGATAATTAGAGTGATGTTTTAATTTCTTGTTTCAAAATGTTTAAGATCATCAATAACATAATACCGAATCGGAATCGGTGGAAACGTTAGGATATGCGTCATATGAGGTACAGGAAACATTTTCTCCAGATCCGAATTTTTCATTCTACCCCGCATTTTGTTTCATGTGATGTAATATTTTCATATGGAGATTAAGTAGTTTCAGACAAACAACACAAAGGAGCAAAATTCTAAATATGGAATAGTTGATTACAAATTACCTTGGTATAGTTGATTATAAATGACCTTGGAATAGTTTATTACAAATGACCTTGGAATAGTTATTATTACAAATGACCTTGGAATAGTTTATTACAAATGACCTCAGTATACCACGAAGGATGACACATACGGACACATGTAACAGGCTGGTGTACGTGATACTACAGCGTTTTCATTGCATTAATCACCGGGAACAGGAAACTACAACTGGTTCAGAAGTGCAATGTATAGTATGTGCTCGTTGTAAGGCTTACACATATCAATTAATACCATGTATTTACACATACACACGTTTTTGTTTTGAAGAATCTTGATGCAGATGATTGATTATGTGTTTTAGACGTTATAAGAGTGGTCGACCACTTATTTACAAATCTATTATGTACATGTAGTCCTGAAAATATCGGAGTGCAGTACAGGGGAGGTAACTGATCAAACCTATCTATAACAACTAAATTGAATCAACACTGTCTTATGCTTTAAATTGGCTGGGGAATAATATGCTATAGTGCATAAGGATATTCTCAATTATACTGTAATTCAAACTTATATACTTTGAGGTCTAATTTAAAGTAGAGTGCAATGTACAAAATGTATCGAATCGGATACGTAGGATAGTCAAGAGAAATGGATTTTAAAGTTTGGGATAACATAAAATGATGTTAAAGTCAATAAGATAATTAAAATATATAAATATCACAACCAACCAAATGATATTGAACACCAAATTTCTTGCGGCGAAATAACAAATAACACAACATTTCATACTATAGTAGTTGTGTCAAGACAAGGATAATACTACAAAAAAAACAGAAGTCAAGATAGAATAGAATGGGATAATTCATACCCTAATACTAATGTCAACTTAAAAGAATGGGATGTTTTATACCCTAATACTAATGTCAAGACAAAATAGAATGGGCTGTTTTATACCCTAATACTAATGTCAAGACAAAATAAAATGGGATGTTTTATACCCTAATACTAATGTCAAGATAAAATAGAATGAGATGTTTTATACCCTAATACTAATGTCAAGACAAAATAGAATGGGATGTTTTATACCCTAATACTAATGTCAAGATAAAATAGAATGGGATGTTTTATACCCTAATACTAATGTCAAGACAAAATAGAATGGGATGTTTTATACCCTAATACTAATGTCAAGATTAAATAGAATGGGATGTTTTATACCCTAATACTAATGTCAAGATTAAATAGAATGGGATGTTTTATACCATAATACTAATGTCAAGATTAAATAGAATGGGATGTTTTATACCCTAATACTAATGTCAAGATAAAATAGAATGGGATGTTTTATACCCTAATACTAATGTCAAGATTAAATAGAATGGGATGTTTTATACCCTAATACTAATGTCAAGATTAAATAGAATGGGATGTTTTATACCCTAATACTAATGTCAAGATTAAATAGAATGGGATGTTTTATACCCTAATACTAATGTCAAGATTAAATAGAATGGGATGTTTTATACCCTAATACTAATGTCAAGATTAAATAGAATGGGATGTTTTATACCCTAATACTAATGTCAAGACAAAATAGAATGGGATGTTTTATACCCTAATACTAATGTCAAGATTAAATAGAATGGGCTGTTTTATACCCTAATACTAATGTCAAGACAAAATAGAATGGGATGTTTCAGAGAGACAGACAGAGATAATATATTTGTTTTTATCCTAATAACGTACAGTTGGCACCTCGTGCTTACCATCTTGTTAATGACGATTCAAACACATCCTACGAGGACTCGTCAGTGAATCTGACCGCTAAAGGAATGACATTTATGACGAAACTATGAAAATCGAAGTCGGCAAAAACAAACTAGAAACTATTTAAGAAAAACTGCAATAACGTTCTGATGTCATCAAGTTAGTGAATTTAGTATCTTAATTACACTGATTGCATTATAACTATCATCAATGTGGTTCGGAAATTGAAACGGAAATCTACAATATTGGTTCTATTTTGATTTACAATAGAAATAAGCAAATTCAACGAAGTCTGAAACATCTAAATGGATATTCAAATGTATTTAAGTCTTTTCGCATAACATGTGATTGTATTGTGATTGTCATTTATATGCTGTCTTAAAAAAATAATAATAACCGAATATTCCACAAATTTTTCAGTTTTGTGTTATCATTATTTAACATTATGAATTACATTTTGTACATTCCGGTAGAACTTGGCTTTTGTGTTTGAACGCATATACTTGAGTAGGAGATACAATGCACTTTTCAAAAGTAATAAGGCTCAACGAGCCTGATATTATAGCTATAATGTTCGAAATACTGTTCAATATTATATATTGTTTACAAACGGAGTGCAACAGCCATTATGTTTATCACGCATTTACCGTGACGAGACATTTTGTAAACAATAAGGTATCTGGTCTGTTGGGTTATAAAACCTGTGCCACTACGACACGCATCATTGGTTTATCCCACGTGTTTGGTCATTAATCAGCGCTTGGACAAAGACAACTCATGGTCTATCTGTCACATGTAGTGTTAACAGTTGTTGGCTGAAACGGGCAAGGTCAGCATTGCCGATAAACTCATTTGACGACAACATGGTTTCTATAGGTATAAGGTAAGTGTTTACCATAATATTTGACATATTTATAAGTCAGTTTTAATTCAGAACTTAAATTTTTATGTCGGTCATTTTAGTGTCTAATTTTGTCTATTTTCATAGAATATTCTACGGCATTGAAAGAAAGATTGGCATTTTCCATGCGAATAAAAACTGCAAATAATTTAAAGCTTTGCTCCATTATCCAAATGAATTGAATATATGTTTTATCTAAACCGTTATGTCGAAACGTAACGTGTTTGTTTATGTTTCGGAGTCTAAAGTAACTACTTTGTTGTGGACATACTGAAAGATATCAAATCAATAAAAAAAAACAAAAAAAACCAACAAAGCAAACAAAACAAACAGTATTTTGATCCAAAACAGCACCCTGGCGAGTTCTTTCCTGCTGTGCAATTAAGATATACAAGTAGGTAATGGAATTATTTATTTCTTCTACTTCATACTCCCTGTGCCCCGATGAAACCCTAAAAGCTGATTGGATACACCGATAGTTACACTTTTGAAGAAACAGATTTGAAAGCAAGTAAGTGACAATTGTGGTGATCATGATGTTTAAAAAGTTCTTTAAATTGTCTACACCCATACCTCTCCTTATTGCCAATATCAATTCTCAATTATGCTGCGCGGTTAGATGTTAAGGTAGAGTATATCCGTCTTATCATGTAGTGTATATTAAGGGGCCGCGGTAGCCGAGTGGTTAAGGTGTTCCGACACTTTATCACTAGCCCTCCACCTCTGGGTTGCGAGTTCGAAACCCACGTGGGACAGTTGCCTGGTACTGACCGTAGGTCGTTGGTTTTTCCCCAGGTACTCCGATTTTTCTCCACCTCCAAAAACAGGCACGTCTCCTTAAATAACCATGGCTGTTGATAGGACATTTAACAAAATAAACTGTATATTAAGATATGTAATCTAAATATATATGTATATTTATTTTCGCGAACAGTCTTTGGCATTTCACTTCGACCACTTCGCTTACGTTTGTTTGGTACTGTCGCACGGCAGATTACAAATAATTGACTGGACTAGTCTGGGGAAAAACGCAAAACTATCTCTGTTCAATTAACTGGTAAACCGTTTACTGGATAAAGTGAAATCTATTCACGCCCCTCTAAGAAAAGTGTGATTTGGAGGCACGTCGGTCTAGTGGTAGATTGCAGGGCCACGTGACGGAATGTTCGCTTGTTCAAGTTTCGGCACGGACGCTGTGTTGTGTCCTCGAACAAGATACTTTACTCCGTTGTGTTCCAGTCGACTCAGCACGTGGTAGTGCAGTGCAGGAAATGTCACGTGTAAGTTGTTAGCGCCGAAATGGCAGCTCCGGCTGTATGTCCCCAGAGAGTTGAAAAAAGACAATTGCTGGTCGCTAAGGCCCATTAACCACGGATTATAATTTTAGATGATGATTGGAAACATAGTTCGGACCACAATAAAGTAATTGTGGTACACTGTGTGATGATTTCTGATTCTAGACATATGGACATAATGCCGGGAACACAAACCATGTTGCGGTACATCTTCATCACAGCGCTAATATTGTTTGGAAATGTGTACTCCTTAACACCTTCACAGTGAGTACAATTAGCTTTAAGATTTAATCTTGTCTATGAAATATACTAATTCTAAATAACCACAGGCAATACAATTACTGATAGACAAAGCAAAGTTATACATTTAAAAAAATAGATGTATTAAAGTGCAATTATTATAAACACATTTAACGCAATAACTGAAGTATACACAATTTTGTAATTGTAAACACTCTTATTTTGCTAGTGTATATTCCAAGTAATATGAACCTTGCTCTTCTCCTGTTTTATACTTTTATAATTATAATGCGCTGCTCATTCATATATTTTTACAATTTCATCTAGGATTACTTCATATACCTAAATCTTATTTTTTATAGGAGACAGGAAATAGAAACCATGCTCCAGAAGGATCATTCCAACCCCCCATTTTACCACACAGGTAAAACCTCCTTCACGTTTATACGAGTCAGTGTATCGTTTATATGCTCTATATTTCTACCATATTATCTACTCCGTCCTAATGAGGCCTCTATCATCAACAATACCTCGTTGCTAACACTAGTTCACTATTTATGTTGCCCCTGTCGCCAATATGTTCCGGTACTCTGTATTTTAAAGAACAAACACTTATTTTTCATACTGCCCTGTGTAGCCAAAACACATGATTATTCCGAGCTTTATCAAGTGTTTTCTCGAGACAATATACATTGTATTTTTTTTTTCTTTCTTGTTGACGTATTTAGTTGTTAGTGGTATTAAGAGTGTGGCTCTACTGTATCAAAGTCTAACAACCTGATGTTAGTTGTATTAAGAGTTTGGCTCTACTGTATAAAAGTGTAACAACCTGATGTTAGTTGTATTAAGAGTTTGGCTCTACTGTATAAAAGTGTAACAACCTGATGTTGGTTGTATTAAGAGTTTGGCTCTACTGTATAAAAGTGTAACAACATGTTGTTAGTTGTATTAAGAGTTTGGCTCTACTGTACCAAAGTGTAACAACCTGATGTTTGTTGTATAAAGAGTTTGGCTCTACTGTACCAAAGTCTAACAACCCGATGTTAGTTGTATTAAGAGTTTGGCTCTACTGTACCAAAGTCTAACAACCTGATGTTAGTTGTATTTAGAGTGTGGCTCTACTGTACCAAAGTCTAACAACCCGATGTTAGTTGTATTTAGAGTGTGGCTCTACTGTACCAAAGTCTAACAACCTGATGTTTGTTGTATTTAGAGTGTGGCTCTACTATATCTAACTCTCATTCTATTCAGAAAGATGCCATTTTTTTTTTATCTTTTAGATATTAGTAATCATCAAACAACGAGAAATACCAGCATATCCATACTAACTATGATTTGTACGTGTTAACACATATTGCCGTCGAGAGCACACACAATTAAACAAAAGCATACATTTATGATTATTTGTCATAAAAAAGACACAGGTTTACTATTTTTTCTCATGAACACCTGATAAATCGTACATACCTTATTTATAGCGATGTCTGTAATTCTTGACCTGCTTGGTTGTGAACATCAATTACAATGTCATACCCTTTGCTTGCGTAATCAGTTATCATCTCGACGAAGTTATTTCACAATATCCGGAGAACATTATATATTGTGTAGGTGTGTTGCCATGCATCATCATCATCATAATTGGCCAATCACATCTAGAGGTGTTCTGGAACTCAAATGACATAAGCATTTTCAGTGCAGACCTGCTGCCACATTCTCCTGAGTGTTAAATAGTGATGTTTTTCAAATCTCCATGGACCATAAATAAATACAGCTTTATAAAAGGGAAACACGAGATCCGAGGTCCAACTTTGTATTGCTATCCCCAAATGGACTGGCGCCATGTTCCTTCACCTAAATAAATGTTATTGATTACAAATACAAGGAACATAGGTTTTTATTTTTATCCTAGAATCAGTATGATATTTCAAATAAGTAATACTTACTACAAAATAGATAATAGTAATAAATAAATAAATAAATATACATCCAAGCTGTTATATATTTTACAACAATACCAAACGTATACTTAACAATATTACTAGTAAAACCCTCGAAAAGTTTGAGCTTCTAATTTTATCATTTACCTTCAAAGATATCGTAGAGGGCGACTCAAGACTCGGGGATTTTCTTCCTTGTCTTCAGAATACATTTAAGAGAATACAATTGATCCGTTGCCCCCTTTGCAACACTTTGGATCTAAAATGTTCTTTGCTCCACTCCCTTGTCTTTATGTGCTTTGTTTTCTTACTCTAGGTCTATTCCTGAAACCCTCATTTGACACCCTCATATGACTTGGGCTGTTGCGAGGACGTTGAACCCTTAAAATAAAATAAATAATTCGAACCGAAAACGAGGTCAAAGTATAAATAAAAATACAAATTTGCAGGGAGACTGCTGAGAACAGATACGAATAAGACCAGGTGACCCGGAAGAGTAAGCGTCTTCTGCTGCATCTTCTTAACCAATTAACTGCATCATGAAGAAATCATATCGGGCTTCCTTCCATTTTGTATGTTGATATATAATAAGCGAGGCTTTTATTATTATAATTGTTATGCCTTTCTAAAGATATACATTCCTCAACATTGTTTGCCATTTCGGTAAATAGAGTCAGTGTATAAGTTGTCGGCGATGTAGCGTCATTAAGATATTGTGAACCGATTATCAAAATGAAAAAAAAATTGTTTGTGTAATTCTGCAGGTAACAAGACCGATATTAAAATGAGCATCTATATGACGGAGATGAGATTTTTGGAGCGGGTTAGTAGATCAAATTACGTGTCGTATACTCTATAATATATACACAGAAACAGCTATCAGTATTACAATCGAACATTCACTAAATTAAACTTTTAACAGTAATTTGTGTAATAAGGGTCATAAGCTGTGGTTCCAAACACGATTCAGTGTATATGAACTATAAGTTACCTTCTCCTGAGAGCGACCTTTATAGACATGTTACATATAATCTGTTTATGTAAATGATTTTGTTGTTGTTGATATATTTGTTAACTATTACAATGCAATGGTCGTTTAGTGATGTTTTACTATACTTCATTCATATATTGTAGAGTGTATCTATAAATTTCTTTTGATGGTCCTCCCGAAGTTTGTTGTATGTAAACGCTATATAAATAAATGATATATTTGCAGACTGAAGCTGATTTCACATTCTACTATTATCAAGTATGGGATGACCCGCGACTAAAGTACCCCTTTGCTAATAATACCGATTATGGTATTAAAGACTACCACGTTGTCCGCAGTAAATACTTCGACAACATATGGCTCGCTGAGAGCTATATTGAAAATGAGCTACGTTCCCGTGTCCACGACTCGACCATGTCTAACCGTTTTGTTTGGCTCCTTTCCAATGGGACACTCGTGTACAGCATGCGGTACGCTTCATTTCAGCACATTGTCTATATATCTGACTTTCGCAATTCAATAGAGACTCATTCACGTACCTTGATTTATGAACATTTCTTCAAAATACAAAAAAGTGTATAAGAAACCATGTGAACAATCTCAATTCATGTTATTAAACGTACTTTCGTGTTATATACATATGATAAATCATCTATTTTCAACTTTTCAGAATCACAGCTGGACTTGCATGTACTTTGAGAGGTGTTCTTTTCCCAAATGCTCTATTTGTCTGCAGGCTAAAGTTTAGAATTCGTAAGTTTACGTAGTCATAGTCTAGTCTACAATGTGTAATAAAGATCAAACGCATATTGTGGTCGTTCTCATAATGAAGTGGCAGTAATGACGTATTTTTATTTGTTTGTTTATGTAATTTTTCCTATGATGACCTCAAAACAATACAGATAAATCCCTTTCATGATTGAAATGCAACCTATATTTTTCACAACAAATTAAGTTTTTTTCGAAAAGTAAAATACATTACGAAGGTGTTTTATGTTAAATGACCAACATCACTTCAAGTTACAACCGAGAATTCCCTACACATTTTATAATAGTGATTTGTATCGATTTCTAGGCTATATGCTTCGTTCACTTTTTAACCAGTTACTATTGATTTGTGGTTTATACATAGCCGGTTATTTTCGTCGGTAAAAATTTTTCGATTTTCATTTTAAACGAAGGAATTAAATTTGAACGAAGAGGATATCTTCCTGAATCAGTTCCGAATGTATATTAACCAATGTTTTTTTAGCATTGAATACCAATATGGTTAATATGATTTAAGAACGAGTATTGCTTACAAACGCAAGTATTGTGTGTAACCAAGTTATTTTTGTTATAACATTTAAGAACTATCCAGATATATTCGGCGGAAGTTATATATATTAATCTGCATGCAAAGAATAGGATAAAAAAGAAAATAATATAATTTCCAACTTCTTAAGTTATATATTTCGTTTGGTTTGTTTTATTATTGTTTAACGTCCTATCAACAGCTTTATGTCAATGAAGTTAATGTACATTAATATGCATGCAAAGAATATAATAAAAAAGAATAACTTATTATTTTTAAATATTGAAGTAAAATATGTAAACGTGCATGCAAAGAATAAATATGATAAAAAAGAGTAACTTATCATTTTCAATCATTGAAAATATATTAATGTGCATGCAAAGAATAAGATAACACGTTATTTTCAATTGTATATTCTACTTAATAATAAAGTATCTTTATAAGATATTAAGTAGAGCTGTTTTCAGTAAACTAATATGGGAACAAATAGAACAGAAATGGTAGCATATTCCCTATTACGTGACATTACTTTCCTTTGAAATACTCAACAACCGATTTATAACTAAATAATCTTATCAACCAATGAAAATGATTTAAGTCATCTTATTGGAATATATCTAGCTTATAGTGTATTTGTCGAGGTAAATGGAACATGTACATATGAAAGAATAAAGGATGATACGGAAACAAGTAAATCATGTACTAACGTCCTTATGCATACTTTTTCTTATCAACTATAAAATTCTGCTGAAAATTACTAATCTTTACAACCTATGAAGAAAATATATATAAGGTAATGAGCAGTGAAATATTCAGAGGTGTATATCCTTGCTCGAAAAAAACGTGTTTTCTTATACATTTAGATTCGTACACAAAAGACAAAGTATCATTGAAATGGGATACTGATCTGCAACCGATGCTTCCTGTGGATTTCGACAATGAGGAAGTGTCCTTAGATAAATGGGAAGCACTGCAGTGTGTACTAGACAATAGTGCAGGTAAAATTATTAAAAGACAAAAGGAAATGTGGATATAAAAATAGTAATTACCAATTTGGTAATGCAGGCATAAGGTGTCGGATAAAACATTCCTTGAATTGATACATAAGAAGTCAAGTTTGATTAAACGTAAATAAAGTAGCGAAATAAATTACAGTTGTGCATATTGTGTTTTCACTTTAGATCTGTTTTTATTTTATACAGGTTCAATACTAATAGTTCGGTCATATGTTTACTAACACTTATTTACATATAATATTGTACATATTTATTTATAAGGCAATACAAATTCAGTTGGTATGGACTCTGAATGATCGCAATCCTTAAAGCTACTATTAATATCGAAGATATAATTATTCTATTTCAGTGACCGATAGTTCGTGTTTGGAGCTCAAGGTCAGCATCAAGGTCAGTTTTGCTAGCAATGTTGTACGTATATTCATGCCAAGTATCTTCATTGTATTAGTCGGGTGGTTAAGTTTCTGGATTGAACGAAACCAAGTCTCGGCTAGAATTAAGCTTGGAACCTTATCTATGTTAGCAATGATCACGGAACAAGTCGGCACGAAATTCTTCTTGCCAGTTAATTTCAAAGTGGTATCATTTGAAGTCTGGTACATTATGTCGTTAGTATTTGTTGTTGCTGCAATGTTTGAGTACACTTTCGTACATGCTGTTGATGCATTTCAACTGAAAATGAAACTGCAAGAGGAACAAATGAAAAAGAATCGTAAAGAATCAGACGGTATGATGGACACCAATGGAGACAGCAGGACCAGTTCTACTAACCAACTTGAAATGGACAATATTGACTTGGTATGTATGTGATACCACGCGTTTTTATTTAAGAGTAAAACATTGCATATCAATGTGGAAATAAAACGAACCAGTAATGAAGTTAATCAAATATGCTGTTTTAATAATTAATTTCATCTTTTCTCAGACATCGCACGTTTTTATTTCCAGGAGGGTCCCGTAAATGGTAAAAATTCCAATACAAACGATAGCGTGGACGTGATAAAGAACAACAGCTTCGGTGCAAAATACATCATGATGATTTCAACAGGCCAGGTGGAGAAATATTTCCGCATTGTGTATGCCGTTTCATATATTGTGTTCCAGTTCTTATTTTGGACCATTGCTCTGAACTATGAAGAAATTGATATCTGATACTAGTGACACAACTTTGAGCCTGGACTACGTTAGCATAGGGTACCGCTTACCAAACGCATACTTCCAGTCAAATATCATCATTGAAGGAATCACTTTCACAATGGGACCCTCCAAAGGACAGATATGTAAATAAGTAAAATAATGAAATTAATCCAGTCCTCAGGTTGGTATGCTAACTGATATCGCGTATCTATGCATACAGAAACTCTTTTATGGCGATTTTTATAATTGTTTAAAATGTCCACTAAACTTATAGAATGAGTTTTGTAATGTGAAACATATATGTATCATGGACATTTGATTAATATATTCTTTCATCTTACCTGCGTACCAGATACAGTCCGTTGCTATTTATGTCTTCATATTCCAAAACATCGAGTTCATTATTGATGAAATTATCATTTAAACTAAGTGTAAACACGTGTTAGTTCAGGTCATGTTTTTATGTTCGGCTATGATAAGAATGAAAGGTAAGACACATATGCAAATCCTTGGTTTTCAAGCCAGTAGATAATATATTGCTAGTAGTTTAGTATAAAGTATGTCTTTTGGTTGCAAATAAGAACAAATTAATATACCTTATCATTGTATTGCTGAAAAATGTGTGTGCTTATTAAAGCTTTAATACCAGTATCGCCTATTGCTTCTGATGAAAAATCCTGGTTCCTTTTCTTAATCTGTCCCTATGTCACAATCCATGAACTGCATTGGTATGTTTTCGTTCCCTTTGAATTGATCATGCTGGGTAAAAAAAAATCTGTATTTACTGTTGGAAAGTAATTACAGTATATATCACTTTTTTATATTATGAAACATTCAGCTTTGTTTACGACACTGTTTATGCATCACATTGCTAATTGGAATTTTTACGACAGGTGGAGGATGTTATAATTTACACTTACAGAAACAGAAAAATCAATACAATTGGCTACGACCGCAGGATGTACGTCATCTGTCGGTTACATTTTTCTGTGTCATTATGAACTTACACTTTTTTTCTAGACATGTACAACATTAATTACCTAGTAGCTTTAGATTTACATTGTAAGTCACAAATAATGAAAGTTAATCAAGTGGTACAGAAAATCAGCAAATGATGAATAAAACACACATAAACAACACGATTGTATTGAGAATTTGTTCAGTGTACCGTTCTCATCGGAGTCAACTTGTTGGAAAGAATAAAGTTATAAAATGACAGGAACACAAATTTTCGTTGAAAATGACGCTTTACATTATCGTTGACTTTACGCGATAAAACGTTCCGCAATAGATATGAGTGTCATGGAAACACCAGCAAATAAAAAGAATAACCCAGGTATTGCGATGGAGGCAGCGGTTCCTGAAAATCAGAAAACAATATCCTATTCTGCAGGGCGGGGTCACTTTTAGTCGCCTCTTCCAAGCAACATGCAGTTGGACTAATTATCTGGCTCTTCAATCATTCCCGTCGGTTAATTTTAAAGTGGTATCATTTGACATATGGTACTTTATATTGTTATTATTTTTGTTGCTGTAATGCTTGCCTACATTTTCGTATGTGCTGTTGCCACATTTCAACAGAAAATGAGACTGCAGGAGGAGCTAAAAACACAAGAGTCGTAAAGAATAAAATGCTAATATGGACACCAATGGAGACAGAAGGGCCAGACCTACCAACCAAATTGAATGGACAATATTGGCTTGATATGTATCCGATACCATGCTGATATAAAACATGGAATATCAGTGTAGAAATTCAATGAACCATTGTTCAATGTGTTATTTTAATTACCATTAGATATCTCGTATTTAATCTATTCTCAGACATTGCACTTTTTATTTCTAGGTGAGTCACGTAATTTTAAAGAATTCCATTACAACGATAGCGTTGAATATATATCCTGATGATTCCAACTGACTAGGTGGAGAAATATGTCCGCAATATATATATATACCGATTCATACATAGAGAATACATGGTCAGTGTCTTAAAATATAAGCTGTACTTTGGCGAGGGTAAATAAAGACAAAAGTGGCGAGCCTTGGCCATGTATTCTATTCATTCTGCAACAGTCATGAAAAGAAATCATCAAAACAATCATTTTGAAGTGAAACGATGTCAAAAATGACAGAAATATGTTCGCCTTTTAAACGTTGTTTCACTTTAAAGTAGGTCAGTCGAATTGACGCACGTGCTCAGATTCCAAACTACAGCTGTTTTCCGTCATTGCCTTATACAGCAAACATATATATGGTGGGTGTATTCCGACAATGCGGTGGCAGTTATTTGAGCCATTTCTCTGAACTTAAAAGAAATTAACCATGCCGATACAGTTGTATCATGAAAAAGAGGCAGTCTACAACTAGTATGTACCAACCTTTGGGATTTTTGTTTTCCCTGTTTTCTTTTATATGTATATCCTTGACACCCAATCTCATATGGCCCTGCTATTGCAAGGACAATAAACCCCTTAAATCAACAGGAAAACGAAGACAAGCACTACACCACTATATGTACACATCGTACACAATGAATACAATCGCTGTAATCAAAAGTACATGCACCTACACAATTTCACATTTGTGCAAAAGGAGAATAGCAAGTAATCCCTGTTTTTATATTGTTTATGTTACGGGACATAATTTCCTATTTTAAACAGATGGTAAGTAATGAAACCAAGTCACGTTCCAGCCATTTCCGTCTCATATTATTGATGTAAAAGTCACTAGGTACAAAATATATTTATTCAATCTGAGTGTTAATAGAAAATAACTCCTGTATTATGATATGCATAAAATAAAAAATTAAAATAAATGTACACTATAATTGGTATATTCATTATGAAGTAGTACATACAGGCTTCACTTTTATTAAAACTAAAGTAAATAAATTGGTTCCGGATTTTCAATTTTCGGGTTTTACGAAAGTTTGTTTACACAGGAAATTTAGTTTTGTCTACAGCGAAAAACGGAAGCTCATAGTCAAGGTAAGATAGCGGGAAAACTTAATGTACAACTTCTGTCAAAACAAGGTTAATTCTGTCTTTGGTATTGAGATATTTAATTTTAAATAGGTTTCAGAAAAAAAATGTGTAGAGAATTGTGTCATTTTGGGTCAAATATCATAATATTTTGCAATTTTGAAGCAATTTTGAAGTTGTTACAATGTACCATGGTATTCACAGCTCTAAAAACACAGAAAAAATAAGTTATCCTTCAGCGCTGTATTAAAATAGCAAATGTTGTACAGATTACAAATATATATACTTTATTATAGGTAATATGTAGGGTTGACTGGCAATGTTAACATATCTAAAACATGTGCCATATTTTTCAGAATTGGGCATTTTTACTGTACACTGCTACCTTGGCTGTCGATAGGACGTTAAAAAATAAAACAAAACCTTTTGTGGAAACCCTACAATACACATTAACATTAGGTAACAACTAACAGTGCAATTCCTTCAATATTTGCTAGCAGTAACTCTACTTACATATATGTACTCAAGGAATTTTTTTTAAATGTAAACATTAGCTTATTTCGTGAACTCCACACACAAACTGCGGTAAGTTCTTCTTCCTTACGCGAGTCTCAACGAAGCCCATTAGCATTAGGTCTGCATTCCAGTACTCCTATAGTTCCACAATATATGCATGCATTAGATATATTTGTTACGAGATTTCCACAAAATATGCTAGCATTCTCAGAGATTCCTACAATACATAGCATCATTGGTTCTACTTTCTCTTGGACTACAACAGTACATACTTCTAATTCGTGGATTTTTATAATACATACTTTTACTTACTTCATGATTCCCACAAACTCTGGCATTATGCATTAGCTGTTTTTCTTAACGGTTCTCACAATACACACTAGCATCAGTTCCTATTCCGCGAGTCTCACAATACACACTAGCATTAGTTCTTACTCCACGAGTCTCCCAATACACACTTGCATTAGTTCTTACTCCGTGAGTCTCACAATAAACACTAGCATTAGTTCTTACTCCACGAGTCTCACAATACACACTAGCATTAGTTGTAACTCCGCGAATCTCACAATACACACTAGCATCAGTTCTTACTCCGCAAGCCTCACAATACACACTAGCATTAGTTCTTACTCCGCAAATATCACAATACACACTAGCATCAGTTCTCACTCCGCGAGTCTCACAATAAACACTAGCATTAGTTCTTACTCCGCAAATATCACAATACACACTAGCATCAGTTCTTACTCCGCAAGCCTCACAATACACACTAGCATTAGTTCTTACTCCACGAGTCTCCCAAAACACACTAGCATTAGTTCTTAATCCGCGAATCTCACAATACACACTATCATAAGTTCTTACTCCACGAGTCTCACAATGTACACTAGCATCAGTTCTTATTCCTCGAGTCTCACAATACACACTAGCATTAGTTCTTACTCCGCGAATCTCACAATACACACTAGCATTAGTTGTTACTCCGCGAGTCTCACAATAAACACTAGCATTAGTTCTTACTCCGCAAATATCACAATACACACTAGCATCAGTTCTCACTCCGCGAGTCTCACAATACACACTAGCATCAGTTCTTACTCCGCGAATCTCACAATACACACTAGCATTAGTTCTTACTCCGCGAATCTCACAATACACACGAGCATCAGTTCTTACTCCGCAAGCCTCACAATACACACTAGCATTAGTTCTTACTCCGCAAGCCTCACAATACACACTAGCATTAGTTCTTACTCCGCAAGCCTCACAATACACACTAGCATTAGTTCTTACTCCGCGAATCTCACAATACACACTATCATAAGTTCTTACTCCACGAGTCTCACAATGTACACTAGCATCAGTTCTTATTCCTCGAGTCTCACAATACACACTAGCATCAGTTCTTACTCCGCGAATCTCACAATTCACACGAGCATCAGTTCTTACTCCGCGAATCTCACAATACACACTAGCATCAGTTCTTACTCCGCGAATCTCACAATACACGTTAGCATCAGTTCTGACTCCGCAAGCCTCACAATACACACTAGCATCAGTTCTATTTGCTACGCGAGTCGCGGAAACATACCACTCTATAAATTAGTCTTACATACTCCTTGAAATCTCATTGATATGATATTATTGTGTATAACAAAAAAAATAATTAATTTTAATAGCACGGCTGCGATACCTGTGGTTGTAATTTCTGTGTTACAGTTTATGCTGACGTATGCATATTGATGTAAGTTTGTTTTATTTAATTCAATTGTAACGAGCAAGTGTGCTTTATTACTTCTTAATACTTACTTTTTTAACACGATTTTAACATGATTCTATGAACTCTGACCACGACTTATGTCACGTTGGTTGTTTGCATGCACATCTTTACCCTAGTTTACATACATAAGCTAGTGTTATACTTGTTTCCAATCAAATGACATAAATGAAATTACCATTTCCAGAGGCTATGGTATTTAGGCGAATTATGTAATTTTCGATTTATCTATTCTATAAGTCGAGCGCTATCAGCTTTTATGCATTTGCGCTTAGGAAAAGACAGTATGATATAGTATGTGTGATAGTTAAGATTTTTTTCAAATGTTTCAGAGTTCATCTGAGCTATGTAAACTTTGATTTCTCTATGCTATAAGTTAACTCCATCAGGTTAAATTAATCTCTTTCTTTGATAGGTAGTTATATGATATGACCGAAAGAGATTTTATAAGACATACATTTGTCGGAGTAAGGGTGATTAGGTGAGTTATATATAGCATAGTATAGTTTAGACGTACATTTCTCAACGTTAGGGTATTTAGGTAAGCTATATAATCTTAGTTATTTAATTTACTTAATTATTATAGCCCAGTGCAATAAAACTAAACACATTTGTTTTTCGATTTAGATGGTGTAGCAATATATAAGGTAGTCTTTAATAACCCATATATTTTCACGAAGGTTTGGATGAGCTTTGGTACTTTCTGTTTTGCTATGTCACTCATGTTTCCTTACTTACTGTATGGACACGGTTAATTACAGCCAGGTACACATCGGGCCCTGATATTGTACAACTCTGATGAACAGCGTGCACAAAGCCCTTAAGTACCTCATAAACTACCAATGATTGATGCTACCGATATCCCTGTGCGGTCATTAATGTGCAGGTGTTATATTAGTGATATACGTATGTATTCCCTGTTTACAACTATGAGACATGGTCTACCTAGGGTAAGTAAAACCTAGATTGATGATTTGGAATTTTTCCCAACAAGAATATGTTATAATTTAGTTTGATGTGTGCTTGTTAATTGACGTTTTCTATTTCATGTCACTCAATGATAGATGTTGCATACAATTTTGTACATGCCCTTGCTGATAAACTTCTTAATAGTCAATGCTGATCAATATCCACCGATCGACGTCAGTGTTACATCGTTTGTCGATCTTAACGAGATATGATTACCGCAAGTTAAAGTAAAGGGTTTTTTATATTTCAGTTTCAGTTTCAAAATTATATTTTAGATACATTAACTTATGGATGTTGTATTGTCCGATATCTAATCACTTAAAGTAAAAAATAGCAACGTGGCTACCATTTCCAAGACTGTTGATGATAAAATTATTTCATTAGCTGCAGATTACCTGTTTTAAATTACGAATATAAAGCGAATACAAACAAAGATTGTAGAAATACAGAGACACTATGGTTTGTACTGAAGAGAGCTTCAAGAACAAGGTTAATAAAGCTTTTCGTTTCACACACATATATAAACATATACATAAAATGAAGTTGCTTTTTGCCAAGACATTTTTGTGACGTGTTCTTATATCTCATAACATTAATTAAAAAAAAACCGTTGAAATACTACAGCAATGTTAAAGACTTTGGATGTAGTATACTCAAACATCAAATATTTGAGTGCAGGAATAAATACCAATGAAATGTTCACTAATAAACATTTCGTCTTTTTGTGTTTCATTCCAGACCTATATACTTGACATAATTTTGTTGACAACAGCCGGTTATCATGGCTACCAAATCATTGAAAACGTGTTGGATGCTACTTGCGATAGCCACATATGGCAGCATCAAAGCTGAATTAGCACCAGCACAGTACGTATTTATATAATATTATTCAGTTAGTATTTCTATTATATAGAGTAAACCATTGTAACCTGTCATATATTTTTTTAATCTGTTTGAAATAATTTTAAATGAATTGTTGGTCAATTTTTTTTTCAAAAGTATCGCTGATATCAATTCCATTATATTTTTTTCAGGCGACATGAAATAGATAAAATGTTGCAGAAAGACCAGTCTAAGCCACCCTTCTATCATACAGGTAAAATGTATATTTTTTTAGATTAATTTCCCATAGGTACATGAGAAACGCGTCCACCAGACTACGTGACACTCACACAACCTCATATATACCCATTTCATGGTGTTGCTTAATCTGTTTTGTTAGGATGTCGATTTGATTTCAACAGTTGTCTCATCGTATCCATGAATGTTTCTCTTCGAGAAAAAAATGATTTTACTCAGAAGATGTAAGTCACACATTTTGTACATGCAACGCACATTGACAAACCTGCTACGTTCAGATGATTTTCATTTCGGTAAACTATCTTAATACATTGTTTGGTATGGTATAACATATTGTTCTCATGTGGCGTATTTTCAGGATTGTACATTTCAACACAAACCTGATATGTTTCGCAATCAATAATATGACTCAAAAGTATAATATTATTATTGTGACGTCACGATTGTTGTGAAACACATACCGTCCAAGTCGACAATTCGTTTGCCGAAATAGAAATTTATCGAACAGAGTTTAAGGCATATCATGAGCTTGTTCCATAAACATTTATATATGATACGTAGAATATCAAACGATTGCGTCGTCTAGGATTCGGCTAGTGTATTACACATTTTGTTAGCGCTATCTCTCACGAGTTCATTTCTCAATGGAACTTCATGAAATGTGTTACATAAATTTATCATGGCAACATCTCCGATGGAATTGATTTTCAGAGCTGGCTCTCTCCTCTATACAGAGTTATTGCCCTTAGGTTATCTCACTCAAATATGATTTTGTCACCAATCTCAAAAGTTTATATCCGAAACTCAACGGAATTTCATGGAACTTTATATATGATTTTATTATCGCAATATCCTATACGAGTACAGGTTTCATATTGCCCTTAGGTTAATTCACTCACATTTATCATTGTCAAAGCTCTCATAACACCATGCCTCAACGAGATTTAATGATACCTGATACATTAGTTTATCATTCCTATCTGTTGGACAAATTCGCTTTTCATATGCAGCATTCCCTTATTTGCATAGTTATTGTCCTAACTTAAATTCAGTCAAATTTAACTTCATCAACGGTCACAAAGGTTCATTTTTCAACAGAATTTCAGGAAACTTGAGAAACGGAGTAACCATAGCAATATCTCGAACAAGTTGAGGGTAAAGATTTTTCCTAGTTGTCTTCTTACTTTAAACACCTCTTACAGGAACAAGATGCGCAAGTATAAATGTGTTGTGTAATGCGAGGGGATCGCTATCACTTGTGACACTCGTCTAAAACCTTGTATCATCAAAATCAAACCTGTATCTGATTATAAATGCACTGTACATAAAATAGTATATTTCCAAAAGATAATTTACAAGACATACATTGTAATATATAAGATATGTTATTAAGAACGAGATTATATCGAGATAAACAAAAACTTTGATATCATCACTGCACAACGATTTGGAATTACATTTTAAAAATAGTGTAGCAAAACTTGTAAGTACGAAATACCTTTCCGAAATCCGGCAAAGCGTGTTCTACATAAGATATTTAATTGGTTCAAGATTTGAGATAATGTATCGAATCTGTGATTCATTTATGTTAGGTAGATTTGTTAGTTTAACGTCACTAATCATCGTGTCATCGTTTAAAAACGTTATATCCTTGTGGCAGTTGCTACATTTATACATGTATATACCTGTTTCAGATTTTAGTTTCGGTCTATATAATGTAGGTGATTATTGTTAAAATACCATCAATGTCTAGGCTATATTGAGTCTTGTTCGTGTACTGACATAGTAACTCAAATGTGCAATTACTGCATACTGTAACGTAGGTTGAGACTTGTCATAACCCTGAACACCTACCGGTAGTTAGTTATTTACAGCCGTTGTAGCACAATTCAATGTATCTCCTAAACGAGATAAATTATATATATATATATATATATTGTATATGTTGTTTCTCGTTTGTTTTCCAGGTAACAAAACAAATGTCCGCATCACTATACATATGACCCAGATGAGGTTCATAGATACGGTTTGTGTTTACGGAAATGTTTATATTATACAAGTAAAGCATTTTGAGGGGGTCGATACATGGTTATATCGACCAAAGAAAATATGGGCTGAGGACAAAGTCAATAATTTCCCCAGGTCGATATAAACATATATCGACCAAAATCAAAATGCTGTTATTGCTTTATCATTTACTAAGTACCTTGATTTTGTGAAAAAACGGGAAGTTGGATGGGTTGGATGACACAACATAAAACACATTTTTATATTAGAGCCTTGGTAGTTTTAATCAAAATAATGTAAACCGTAATCGCACTTATGTATTGAATACCTTCTATGTTACTCAAGCATGTATTGGCCAAATCTATCTACTTTCAATTCAACTACCGTTATATACAATGTTGCCTAACATTTGACTTAATTTGTGAGGTAACACTCTGTTCATATAATTGTGGTTTATATCTAAAATTCCTTCTCTTAATGTCATCGAATGGCACTGCTGTACATTATGATGATCACTTGAAGTCTTCAACGGCATGAACATCAAACTTAACTCTGCAATGTTTATTACCTACCTCAATCACTGTCTGAAGAGTATAACTGCAAGCCGTCCACTTTGTCTTTGTCGAGTCTGCACTATTTAAACGTCAATATCATCTTTGATAGATTTGATAAATGTGTTTAGCAACGTGTATACCGTCATCTATACCCAGGTCAGCGAAACGTCTGTTTCAATTCAATTCATTTTATTACATTTGGCTTGACAGCCAATCAGTTTTGAACAAACATAATACATAATACTTCATATTGTAAAAATACAAAAAAAAACGTATGGAGATCAACATGAGCATACATGATATGAATATCACATAAGGTACATAATATAGAGATCAATCTACATTGTTTCACATATATATGGTGATACTTATTACTTTGATCAAATAATTTTACCACTATGAGAACATCAATAAATTTGCAATATATATGTAGCTAAACACATATCATAACGTTCGCTGTTTATTTGACTGTACAATGAATTTACCTAATCTATGCTGTTCCTTTATTTTATTTGAAATTGGTAATTAAAAAAAAATAAAGACCGATGGTTTATAAGCGGCCTGATATATTAAGCGCGCTTGTGAACTAAATGGTACAGACATCTAAACATATATACATAAATCGCTGTACAAAATGTAGATAATTCAATATGTCTTTAATTCACATGAGGTGCATAATTTGTTATTCTATTTTATATTATTTGTCACTCAGTTTCTATCTATAATATAATTTGAGCATAGTAATGAGCCACTTCACTCTGTTAACGTTAACACGATCACGAAATCAAATCAAATTCGTTCACTACATACTGATGTACATATATACAGGCATATCACTGCTAGACAAACAGTATGATCTTGTATCCTGTGGGGAAAAGTAACACAATTTTGATTTTCATTTCATCACGGAATTCCGTATCATTTAGTTGCTTGCTTGCTTGCTTACTCATAGTACTGTAATTTAATTGCCAACTCTTTGTGTAAGGCCTAAATAACAGTACTTATTTTCAAAATAATTGCAAAAATGCAAACATCTGGTACTTACCCACACTTCATAAAGATGTTTCGTCCAGAGGACATGGCACTATCTTTTCTTCCGAGGGGCTAGCGCTCATCAAAAGCGAAGCAGTGTCAAAAAAAGCATTAGGAAGAAAGAAAAAAACTGCTTACAATGAATAGCAGCGAGTGGGTCTGCAAAAGAGCCTCGAATGTAGGCAACTCTATTCGACGTTTGTTTTCAGCCGCTTGTGTTATTATTTCATGGCTGGGACAGAATTGATTGAGTTAAATGTAAAACTTAGATATATTATCTCTCCAAAACCATCCGGCAAGAAATGCGTTACTTTAACCCGATCAATTCCTCTGTATATATTTGTAAATTACTATGTTAACATGTCCGACATCTATACTATAAATCATAAACTGTAGAATGTATATGGATTATGTATTTATTTTCTTAGGCGGAAGCCGACTTCACATTTTACTTGTACCAAATCTGGAATGATCCTAGACTGAGTTATCGTTTCGAAAACAACTCTGACTTTAATGAGACGTACCACGTTGTCCGAAGTAGATATTTTGGAAACATATGGCTAGCTGAGAGTTACGTTGAAAACGAATTACATTCCCATATCCACGATTCGTCAATGGCCAACCGTTTCGTATGGCTCATGGCAAACGGAACTTTGATATACAGCATGAGGTATGTTTTTAGCATTTCACCCTTAATACAAATTATCAGTAATCGCTTAATTTGTTTATTTTTTCTAAATAAGCATTTACTACTGCTATAGTGGAGGGAACATTTGTATGTAGTAAGCCTTTATCGTTGGAAATACTTAGCAATGAGCCAAATCACTCACTTTGTCGATGGGACGTAACATAAATAAATAAATTATATAGATTAATCAATTAATTGATTGAATTAAATCAATTAATTGATTGAATTAAATCAATTAATTGATTGAATTAAATCAATTAATTGATTGAATTAAATCAATTAATTTAATAATACAAACTTTATATAACTTCATAGAATGTGCATATACAATAAGAAAATCAAATAATTTACTTTTTCAAATTGATTCGGGAAGAAGTTTTGATTTTCCTTGAATCAGTCTCTGATTGTTTTTATTGATTTGATAAAAAGAAATAACAGCTAAATTATTAGTTCAATTACAGAATTAATTTGATAATTTCAAAGTTATGTTGGTAATATCATTTTCTCTTTCGGTGATTTTAGAATGACAGTTGGACTTGCGTGTGAGTTGAAAGGCTTCCTGTTTCCCAACGGTCTGTTCGATTGCCTCATGAAGTTTCGCATTCGTGAGTATTTGTTGAGTATTTTTTAACAAACGTTAAAAACCACATAATTTCTTAACGAAATGCTCTCAATCATAAACGGGTCCAGGGCTTTTCATATAAATACAGTTTGTAATGCTATCTCACTGAAGCACACGGCCAAAAACACCCAGCAGGACACCTCACCAAGTCACATTACTAGTAAAGTGCGGTGCTTAGGCTTGGTTTAGTATTGTTTTAACATCTTATCAATAACTGCAGTCTTTCCTTTGTGAGAGAGGCATGCAAGCGGCGAATTTATATAGATTCTGGGAATCTGCGATATATTCGTGTCTGTCTCCTTGTGATAGCACGGAATTGATGCCTACTTTATAGTGCAGTAGTCAGGGAGATATTAAGGAAGAAAAAAGTTGTTCAGAAAGAATAGAAAAGATAATGTTCCACAAAGTTAGTCGCCTCTTACGATCATTCTTACGACCTACCTGCAGTACAGACACTGAAAAAATGTGATTTAAAAAAAATCATCATTGTCCTGGGTATTTATTTCATATGGTATACGTGTGTTTTTATTTTCTAAATTCAAATTTCAAAGTTGTATATGGTAATTCGTTTTCTTGCTTTTTTTTTTTTTTTTGTTCTATTGGGTTTTTTTTTAGGTTTTTTTTAATTTCTTTTCTTTTTTATCATTTTATACTTCATTTTCATAGCGATTGTATAATTTGATGACAGTGCATGGTATTATAGAAACATACAGTTCCCCAAAATTTGAAACTTTTGTAATATTACGTGACGTTTTAGAACGTTCTATAAAGAAAAAAAAACATTTTTCACTTGCCGTTTTTAAGTGTTATTTAATGATTCATATTTAAAACAAGTGTTTTATGGTGTATTTTTTTTTTAAATACAATGTACAAATGTATGTATCTTTTTTGGCCTGTGATTGCAAGAGGGTTTGGTAACTTGGAAAGTATTCGCATATGTCTAATAAACTACCGTACTAATCTAGTTGCTATATTACAATAGTTTCATTTCATATATGTATATTGTTTTTGTTTTTTTGTTTTTTGTTTGTTTTAAGATTCGTATACAAACGACCAAGTCTCCATGGAATGGGACACCATTCATCAGCCGAAGATCAATGTAACTTTTGCAAACCCCGAGGTGACCAAACATGCTTTGGAGTTCACGAAGTGCTCGTCAGATACGAGTGCAGGTACTTTACACAATATTTACACGTTGATATTATAAGCACAGCATATAATTTTGACAAGCAGCTATATGATGTTTGAGTGACCATTGTATCATACAGAGATATATTAGATGTTTTGTTAATGTTCTCAACTAGAACAAAAAAAATGGGAAAGACGTTTGACGTTGTAAATCTTACAATGATTTGACTGGAGTTGTTTTTCTATAAGAGTGTTGGGAATTTAAAATAATTTGCAACATTGGTGCACGTTTCGGAAATTGCGTGTCGGGAGATTTTTCGCTACTTAAACACAAGTCGTAAATATCATAAATACAACAATCCAAGCTTTGGAGTTAAAGCACTACTGATTCGAAAAAAGGCAAACGTGAAGACATTTCCCTATATGTTTTGGTAAAATATGGATTTTACAAGAAACTGACACTGCAGATGACAAAACGGATCGCACCCTACCTTCAGATTTTGACAGAACTCTGACACCGTTGTAAATGTAAACACTTTATTTATTTTACAATAAGGAAACAATTTATATCAACTTATATTAATCTTGCTACGCCATTCCATAATCACACCCGAAAAGGTTAAGTTTTTGACCCAATAAGGGTACATATTGATTACTTCCTTCCAAATTTAAACAGGCGAAACGGACAGTCCATGAATATCACCTGTCCAAGCAGTTAATGTTATCGGTCTAATTTGAAGACTTTACCCTTTTCGGTCGGACCTCGAAATATAGGCCTGTGCTTTGACGTACTTACATATGTAGGAATGGCAATACAAACCATAACAAAATAAAGTCAACCTCAATTGTTATACTGTACATATGTGTACTTAACGAGATTTTTTATTTTATTTGCAGTTGTAGATAGTTCGTGCATACAACTATTGGTACACGTAAGATTCAGTTTTGCCAGTAGCGCAGCACGTTTGTTTTTACCCAGTATTTTCATCGTGCTTGTCGGATGGCTGAGTTTTTGGATAGAGCGTTCGGAGGTGTCCTCAAGAGTCAAGCTTGGAACACTGTGTCTGCTGGCTATGATCACAGAACAGGTGGGAACGAAGTTGTTCCTGTCAGCCAAGTTCGTGATATCAGCAATGGAGGTGTGGTTTGTGGTATCACTGCTTTTCGTTGTGGTAGCCATGTTTGAATATACATTTGTACACGCTGTGGATATCTTCCAAGATAAAGTAAGACGACAGGAAGAAATGAAGAAGAAGATTCGCACAGTAGTTGGGGGAATAGGCGATCCCCAGGATAGTAAGCAAAGGAGCAATGTAGATCTCATCGAAATGAACACCTTGCCGTCGGTAAATAAATAAATACTGACTGAACCTTCATATAAACATAATTTCCCACTTCTCCAAGATGTGAAACATTTGAAAAAAAAAAACCATATGCATCAGATAATATTTCCTTTTTGTGCTTTTAGTTCTCTGATCAAGATTATTATTTTAACATTTTCTATTTTGTACTTGTACAAAGATAACAAGAAAAATGAAGCATCAAAATCAAGATATTCGATAAATGAAACATTTTATCATTACAGCATTGCAGTTATATAACAAGGAAAAGTTTTTTCAGCCTTCTAAAATATTTTGTTTTTGTTATTGAAGGATGGTCCGGTCAGTGTAGAATCAGAAAGCGACGACCTGATCAACAGCTTTGGTGCGAAATTCTTCATGTCGGTTCCCACTGGTGTCGTGGAGAAGTACTTCCGGATCCTGTATCTAATTGCGTATGTCTTATTTCAGTTTCTGTTTTGGACAGTCTACCTAAATTACGAAGAAGTGTACTGATAAACTCAATATCGTTAACATGGCTGAAGACAATCCTTTCATTACATTTGTGTATGATAATAGACGCAAACAATTTTATTACATGGTGAGCGAATATTTAAGCTCCGAATAAATGAATGCGCCTTCGAAATGTGAGTTATCTCATTAGTTCAGTTTGTAGCTTCTTCAAGTCGGGGGCCGCGGTGGCCGAGTGGTTAAGGTGTCCCGACACTTTATCACTAGCCCTCCACCTCTGGGTTCGAAACCTACGTGGGGCAGTTGCCAGGTACTGACTGTAGGCCGGTGGTTTTTCTCCGGGTACTCGGGCTTTCCTCCACCTCTAAAACCTGGCACGTCCTTCAATGACCCTGGCTGTTAATAGGACGTTTAACAAAACAAACCATCCAAACCATCCAAACCAAATTCTTCAAGTCCGCGTGATTACGCCGAGATACTACAATCTGAAACAAGCTATACAAACACTGCCTTTAACGGATGCCGGGGATGGGGGCAACCGGTGTGTAAAAGAATACATACTTATTACAAAATTGATAATGCGATGGCAACACATGAATACAAGTATGATATTTGTATACAGAGGCCCATAATCATTCCTTTATAAGCACTACAAATCAGCGGAGTAAGCTTGGATGCAACTCAATTGAGAAAAGCAAGGATGTAATTCGCTGACCTTCCTCCGCGATATTGATCACAATGCCCCGCTACCACTTGGAACTTTGTTTTATGTATTTGTGTACAGATGAGACGAAATGAAATAATGAATTCATAAAAAACGCTAAAAATTGTACTCAAGTATGAAATATGTGCTCAATCCAACTTCCTTTAAACTCGCTTAAATCATGAACGTATGTATTTGAGTATGAGTACTGTTTCATGAATAAGCTATTCTAGAAAGCTTCTGCTTCATTAGCTGCGATAACGTAGCTCTGGACGACGGATGCTCTACTGCTTCATTAACAGGTGTCTCCTTTCACGAATCAGGAATTTTTAATATTATGTGAAGTTGCCAAAGCAGGATAAAGTTAATGAGACCGGTGGTTAAAGCATACATTTCGCGATAGTCGCTTTACATCAAATAATCATAATATCACGTTCTATTTTTTTTTAAACGACAAACTATTGAATATCACTTTTCAAATATAGATTTAGTAGTTTATACAATGTCGAAACTATACTTTAAAGCCTGCATCATAAAGCTATATGCTCCTTCTATTCTAATCAGCGGTACTAGGCACCAGATGGGTTGAACTCCAGACGGAAAGTTCCGAAAACAAAAGTTGACCACGACAATATCAAAATAGTGTGAAGAGTGTTTTAGACCCATGGCTTACTCATTTTCGATTTTCGATTTTTTGGACGACCAATTATAATAGTTTAAAGGTGGCACGCAGGATAACAGTAAACCTAGAAGCGCGTACATCGCTGACAGTGTATAAATACCTGTTACAGACATGCATAAAGACATCTACAGTATAGAAATATATCTAAAACCAGCACACGTAACAATAGCTTCCTATCAGTTATAGCTTATCAGACCAAAATTTACATACAAAAGTTGGAATTGATTTGTTAATCAGTCCAAATAAAAAAGATAAAAGGACTAGCTCGAACCATTGATGGTGGTAATAAATTCAGGTATGCAAGTTTTAGAGGGCGTTAATAGCGGAAAACTATGTAACAGTTTGAGGGTGTTGATAGCGAAAATAGTCTAGAGTCTAGAGTATGTGGCTTTTGGAGGGTGGTAATAGTGTAAAGTATGTAACATTATGAGGGTGGCAATAGTGTAAAGTATGTAACTATGGAGGTTGGTAATAGTGTAGAGTATGTGACTTTTGGAGAGTTTTAATAACGTAAAGTATGTGACTTTTGGAGAGTTTTAATAGTGTAGAGTATGTGACTTTTGGAGAGTTTTAATAACGTAAAGTATGCGACTTTTGGAGAGTGGTAATAGTGTATAGTATGTAACTTTTGGAGGGCGGTAATAGTGTAAAGTATGTGACTTTTGGAGAGTTTTAATAGCGTAAAGTATGTGACTTTTGGAGGGTGATAATAGCGTAAAGTATGTGACTTTTGGAGGGTGGTAATAGCGTAAAGTATGTGACTTTTGGAGAGTTTTAATAACGTAAAGTATGTGACGTTTGGAGGGTGGTAATAACGTTAAGTATGTGACTTTTGGAGGGTGGTAATAGCGTAAAATATGTGACTTTTGGAGGGTGGTAATAGCGTAAAGTATGTGACTTTTGGAGGGTGGTAATAGCGTAAAGTATGTGACTTTTGGAGGGTGGTAATAGCATAAAGTACATTTGTTTGTAACTTTTGGAGGGTGGTAATAACGTAGAACACACCTTTTGTATGTATGTAACTTTTAGTATTGTAAAAGAATTAATAAACAACAGTCTATTGATATTTTCATTCGAGCATAATTGCTACTTGTCGGCGACATAGCATCTCTCTAGGAGATTCCAAAGCCAACAGCAGAGAGCTAACCTCCTAGCCATATCAAAGACTGTAAGTAAATTATGCAGAAGGCACAAATTTTTGAAATCTTGATTCCTTTTTGGAGAACCTGAGATTGAGAAGGAAATCATAGGAAATATAAAAGAGGGCAATTATAACCAAAACATATCCGTGGTTGATAGTGTGTAAATGTTTCAATATTATTTCTATACCATGTACATGTAGTTCTTGTTCTGAATCCCGTAATTAATGTTCGAAATGATATTTCAAAATCGTGTGAATACAAATAAAAGCTTTACAAAAAATAGGCTTTGCAATAAATTGCCCAAGACTTAAAATGAAAATAACAAAACGTATTGTTCCGATACATTTGGCGTGCTATCATGATGACCGAGTAAATGACATCATAAACTTCTTTTGGTATGAAAGTTGTTAGGGCGTAAACTTAATTGATCAACTCCGGACACGACCTACTGGAGACACAGACACGATCAAATCCGGACACGACCTGCTGGAAACACAGACACGATCAAATCCGGACACGACCTACTGGAGATACAGACACAATCAAATCCGGACACGACCTACTGGGGACATAGACACGATCAACTCCGGACACGACCTACTGGAAACACAGACACGATCAAATCCGGACACGACCTGCTGGAAACACAGACACGATCAAATCCGGACACGACCTACTGGAGATACAGACACGATCAAATCCGGACACGACCTACTGGGGACATAGACACGATCAAATCAGGTCACGACCTACTGGAGACACAGACACGATCAACTCCGGACACGACCTACTGGGGACACAGACACGATCAAATCCGGACACAACCTACTGGAGACACAGACACGATCAAATCCGGACACGACCTACTGGAGACACAGTCATGATCAAATCCGGATACGGCCTATGGAAACTCGGTACAAGATAGACATAACACACGATCAACACATCACACGAACAACCAAAGGCTCGGATACAATCGACAGAACACACGATAAGCATGAAATGTATATAGATCTACCGGTGTGTCAGAGATTAGTTCCGCTTGAGCGAACGGGTAGATGAGTTGTTGACTATCGTGTGTACTAATATCGGCGACCGCCTTAGGAAATTACCTGATGTAAGTAAAGCAGTACTTTTTATCACCAAGACATGTTGTTATAAGATTCAACCGACAATTTCTTTTATGAATTTATGAAACACTCATAATAGCATGTAGGTTAGTAGTGCCGATATGTTCAGTATTACAAACGGAATTTAGCTCTTAAAAAATGTCGGCGTTTACCACCGATCGCCGAAAATTATACTTCGAGTTATTCGATCATTTCAAATAGAATTTTTAGTGTTGGGACCAAATTTTCACTTCGTATTATCCGAGTTCTTCGAGTTTTCCGAGTTTTCTTTACTAAGATAAAGAGAGAATTCGGCCGGGACCGGCGAGGTACTTCGAGTTAAGCTGGGTATTCGAGTTATCCGAGTTCGAGTTAACGAAGTTCCACTGTATGATATGTTGTATCATTCGTAATTTTTTTTACTGTGATTTACGTTCTCGCAACCGTCACGAAGACGGTTTTATTGAAAGATGAGACCATTGATGAGTGTTTTTATAATATTATCACACATACATTTCATACTTATATAGACACTGTAACTGATATTTCCTGGTCATATGATATTTATACAATTTTGTAACCAATCAAAACCACCAACTTTGGGTCTCATAATGTCCAGCATGGAGACTTTAATTTAAGAGACAAAAAGTGCTACTTTTTAGCAAGTGAGACGAAAGAACGGAAAAACGTTGTTAGGAAAACTGAGACATCATATAGAGATGATGTTGCAATTAAATGGATACAGTATGTTTATTTTGCAAGTCGTTTCCTTGTCCCAAGAAGGCGCGAAAGCAAATTTACAGTTCTGTCTGAGGTTCCCACATTGGTCGCCTCTACCAATATTACATAATGTAGGTGGATAACTACCAAACCTGCAGATGGCATTCACGTGGTAAATTATCAGCGAGTGTGAAACACATTACATGAAGCTACGATATACAAAACAATAGGAAGTCCCATAACTCGTGATTAAGAAATAACAATAAGACAATGATATAACCATGTAAAATCATTTCACCTTATAAAGACAGGAAATATGTAATGATATGGCCCAATCTGATTAAAATCGGCTGTTACATGACTATGTTTACTACATTTGAAGGTACATTGTACTTTGTTAAGGCCCAGTACGCAGTAAACGTAGGCATGCGACAGCTGATTTTAATTAGATTGGCTATGGCCTTACAACACATAAGTATTTCGTCACATAATATAATTCGATATTGCACTATGATAGATAACAAAAGATAACTAAAAAAAAGATTTTGAAATGCGTACAATATTATAAGAGAGTATGAGTCACGGCCTACTAGAATTATCATTTACTCATTATAATGTATACAGTTGGACAAAAAAATGGATTGAATCTTCATCTTAGTTTAAGTACGTTGAACTAACTGGATTCACAAATATTAAGAACCCAGCAATTAGCTTTCCCACCTTGATGCTGCTCGAATCCACAAACACTGATATCGTTAGAATAGGTAAATTATTTTAAAAAATACAATATTGACAATATATCAACACGTTCATATAATTTAGTTCATGTTAAAAGAATATTTAAAAAATGTTTTAGTCAAATACTTAGAAAATTTATGATGCAAGTAATTATATCAGCGTACAATTCAATTTTCACTTTGTTCGATTTCATCAAAAAATGACATTTGCTGCGACACGGTGACAACCTGTCGTAAGGCAAGAGCAAATAAGGAAAATGAATTGCTTGTATATTTTAATTATGATCTGCATTTATGCATGGTCGTACAACTAGAATACTAGCAAGCAACCAGTCCAAGGTTTCGTTTTTGTAGGTTTACAATTAATTATTTCAACGTAAGATTATCTCCCCTTAGTTTGAAACATTTAACGACCAAAAGTATAAGGTTCAATTTCATTTATGATTATAATATTTTAGCTGGAGAGAGGCTAGGGGCCAGTCTATTTCACGTACATGTACAACCAGCATATTACGTCGATTACTAATGCGAACCAGAGACCTATGTATACTAATATAGGTCTCTGTGCGAACCAACAAATATAGACTAGTAGACATACAATTTTACGGACCTGATGTTAATACATAGCATCCACACGGCATGATTTTGTCAGTATTCATTCGTTGTAAACCAATATCACTAAATACGTCGTTACTTCAAAAACGAAACAAATATGGTCTAACCGTTTCGACCGCCCTGCTAAACTACATAGTTTGTAAATATATCGATCCGGAAATGTTACGGATCCATTTTACAACACAATTGACAACTTCCGGGTCGGTGCTTTTGAAAGGTTGCTAAGGTTGACAAATTCTGTATTTTGTCTTTTAATAACATTGTGGATTATTTTGTGATGTACAAACAAGTTACCTTGTTATAATATTGATCAGGCTAGGTTTGTTATCAGCCATGCGCTTTCCTATCACTAACCTCAGTTGACTCTAGTCTACCGAACTTAGCCAATGCCATTCACCAAACTCGCCAGGTCATGGTCACTGGCACATCGAATCAACATAATTTAGACCTACTGGGTCTCGTCTCTTCCTCCAGATTAGCTTGTAAGTATTTTTTTTTTACATTTTGTGCTTATCCTGCTGAAATGTATCCGAATGGGATGTTAATGACGATATAGAATTATACTTTGAATTGTGTTCAATCAAAGAATTGGAACGAATTATTATTTTAAGATACAGTATATTTCCCAGCTGTTCTATGTAAGTGTAAAAGGATCGGCTTTTCACCTCAAACCGACACCTTTAAAATATTTATACCAAGGTTCGGTGATCTTGGGTCCGTCAGGGTCTTACTTTCTGAGCCATAATTTGTACGTGAAGTCTGGCAAATAAACACAAACTCAAGATATATCAAGTTCAGGTAGTTTTATTATACAACACTAGTAATGTGTAAAACACACTGACATATAGACAAATTATACCACTCTGTTATACACTCCAACACACATACTCTGACAACGTGACAGTAGTGTCTAGTGAACTCTCAGCCACATGGTCCTAGTTCTAGAAAATACTAACGGCTACACGGCCATACTCCTATATGATAGACGACGGTATAAAAACCTACAAACAATTCAGAGTCGAAATATACTGACGACTACATGACTGACCACGTGTACAATGCCCCCGGACCCCTAACGGGTACACCTGAAATATGTTTATCTGCCATCACTTCAACTCAGTTTTCACCAATTTTATCGCACCAAAATTTCAAAAATGCCCAAAACGGGTTGCCAAGATCCTGGTCAGTACGGCACCAATGTAAAAGGATCGGCTTTTCACCTCAAACCGACACCTTTACGAACATAAATTTAGACGTGTACATGTCCACATGAACACCATATAGTCACACTAAAGCATACTTGTCTGAAAAATCAGTCTTCCAAAGTTGTCACCAGTTTCAATTAAACACAATTACTCAACAATATTATTCACAATATTATTAAAATTTTATTTGTGTTTTGTGTACATTTAGCGATTTATGTCTCATTCATTTAATGTGTTATATGCATATATATTTGGGCATTTACATTATACATGTTATTCTGCTAATAGGAAAGTAAGAATCATTTGAAAAAATAAGTGTTGCCAAACCTGCATTTACAATGTTGTTTCATTACAACATGAATTTATTGTTGATTATGACAGGTCTATAGTGATAAAGCTATTATCAGTCAAAACAAAGAACAAAGGATAGACAATATGATATATTCATCAACAAGATTAAATGCTATGACATCAATATTATTATTAATTAGATGGCACTTAAAAGAGGATTTACGTATGTATATATCCTTCGAATTCATCATCACAGCTTTAAGGGATCTGCAAGCTTAAGGTCTCTGACCATTGAACTATTTGTTGTGAACTTGTGATGTCACTTTGTGTGTACAATCTTGATTAAGTCTGAGAGTCTGAGGGAACCTTTAACATTCATCACATTTGTTGTTGAAAAATCATGTAAAGTCATACATATACAATCCAGCTGAATAATTAAAAACTTCAATTAATTAAATCAATAAGAATAGTCCACAGAGGTGATTTTTCTGTATTAAAAATTACGATAATTAAGGAATGTAGTATTAATGTTAATATATATATATATGCAATGTGCAGGATTATGGACATATTTTGGTACAGAAAAATATGTTTGTATTTCAATTCAATTTTATTAGCACTTTGTAATTACAAATTTAAGTTGATGGCTAAACATGAACAAAATAGAAATAACAATGTAATGTACACAAAATACTAAATCAATCTGGATGTAGGCTTTCCTTCCTCAGCTTTACTGTAATTATAATAAATAAGAATTTACAATTGTAATAATATTAAATGTATGACGTAATATTTCATTGTTACAACAAAATTCATTTTCATCATTATCAATGTCAATGAAACAATTTAACATGTATCAAAATTCTTTGTGTTTGGCTTTGAACCACATCTTTCTTAATTTTATATTTTAGATTCCCTTATTGGAACGTGATGACTTTGTGATGAAAACTGATCACTGAACAGCATGTACACACTCAACATATTGAATGTATTGCAGGAGGTAAAGAAGTATCTGTTTTTATCTCCTCTACTTCTGCTTCCCTAACAAAATGATTTTATTTACTGACCTGTCCCACACATTGAGCCATGGCTGTAGCTATGCACAAGAGCGCTACAAAAGTGAGTAACACTGCAACCATGAAAGACAAAGCAATGAATCATTTGGATTTCAACCTTGCACAACCTAGTAGTGCTGGTGCTAAGTCTCTTCGGAAAAAGAAAAGGAAAAACAAAAAATGTCCTAAAGTCATGAAGCCTCTAGGTCGACAAAAAGTTAGATCATCATCAGCTTTGGAGTCAAAGTCAGAAAACACTACCAGTAGTACTCCTCATCATGGCATGACTTCCTCATCATCATTCCGTTTCTGTGAACGCCCTAGCACAGCAGGAAGTCTTCGTCTACCATCTATCAATACTCCAATGTCTACAAGTAGCACTGCCCTCTCTTCCTCTATAGACAGATTAGCCACGCCACCTGGAAGACAAAGAGCTACACTACCAGAAGCATCCCAACCCACTTCCAGTGAACGCAGAAAGAAAATTCCACTTCTTGCTGCAATCAAACCAGCCAATGAAAAAGCAGAAAAAGAAAGATTTCTACGAGCAAAATGTCAGTACAATCCATACTTCATCTACAAATTCCCTGCTGATGCTGAAGTTTTAGAGAGGGTTAGTGTAGCTTCAGACAAGTTTATACCACAGGTAGGTACATGCACTTCATGTTTTAATTGCTACTCAAATTTAACAATTAGCTCAGATAGTACCTCCTTAAATATTAGGCTTGCTGATGTTATAGACTTTAATGTCATACATAGAATTTATTGTTTAATATAATTATATAAAATTTACCAAAATATAATGATTAAATTCTTTACCTGTTTTTTAGGTCATCTGACCCGAAGGGTCAGGATGACCTATAGCCATCATGCTTCGTCCGTCCATTGTCCGCCGTCCGTAAACATTTCACATTTAAAACTTCTTTTCAAGTTCCACTTGTGCTATTGAGCGGAAACTTGCCTGAAATGATCCTGAGATGATCCCGACCAAGTGTTATAATATGTTAATTGGGCCGATCCGAAATCCAAGATGGCCGCCATAGCGCCATCTTGAAAAACACATTTTAAACTTCTCAAGTTTTACCTGCAGTGCTGTGGAGCTGAAACTTGCCTGAGATGATCCCGACCAAGTGTTGTTATTTTTCGGGCCGATTCGGAATTCAAGATGGCCGTCATGGCAACCATCTTGAAAAGCACATTTTAAAATTCTTCTCATGTTCCACCGGTGCCATTGAGCTGGAAATTGGTGAGGATGTTAAAGAAGGAAGGCCAACAAAGTGTTGTTATTTTTCGGCCTCGTAAAAAAGTTGACATGGCAGTCACATCGGCCATTTTGTAATATGATTGCACAATCATGGTTTTCCTGAACGACGCTTATTTCAAACTTCTCAAATTCCACCAGTGGGATTCAGCTCTAACTTACCAGAAATGATTCTGAGATAGTCTTGATCAAGTGTTGTTATCTTTCGGATTGATCCAAATTCCAAGATGGCCAACAGTGCCACTACACTCGCTACAGAGAATGCATACTACAATAGTATAAGGGTCTTTAATCTAGAGTCAGATGACCTTTAAGGCCCTTGGGCCTCTTGTTTGCTGATTTTGTATATGTCTGTTGATACTTCAAACTGCATATACATGTATATATATACAGTGTATTGATATGTAGATACAGAAATTTAGTGAAACAAAATATAAATTAAGAATAAGCACACATGTTAACGAGACTATGCTTATTAGATACATGAATATGCAGCATGTTTCTGTTTTTTCATCAGGCGATCTTGATAATGGAGCGTGCTATTGATCAGTATGGAAGCTATGAGAACTTTGAAACAGAGACCGGTGGTCAGATAATATCTCGTGGACAAATCAACAATTTGGTGCAACGCTATCTCAAGAAGGAAGATATAGAAAAAGAAATTGTTGTCAATCTGACTGAGGAACTCCTTTCTAGGGGGTCAATGACAAGACATAAAGGCAAACCTCAGCTAAATGTTCGTGTTAGTAATCTGAGGGAATATTGGGTAGAAGGACTTCTTCGACATGAACTTGGTTTGTATAAGATATTCTTTTGTTTTCATATATGTATTTGATTTGATTTGTAATCTAAAGATTAATGAATCGGGCTGAGATAAAGGCTTGTACCGTATTCAATCTAATAAGTGGACTCCCAACTTTTTTTGTGAGGAAAAGATCAGAGTATGTGTGCGCTAATTGAAAGATAGAAAATCCTTACCTCACTGATCTGCTAAATAAATATTATCTTAAGTCTTTTAACGAACTTTTCCACCAAGATTTCACATGGACACATTTCCCCATACATGGTTTAATTCAGTGTGCCCATTTTGTGTTTCTATAAGTGCACAGTGAGCTTGTTAGGTTGAATGAAATGATAATTTTAATATTTTTTTAAGCTTATTTGGCACTCATAAATAAACCACAATTTGTATTTTAGGTACTCACTATGTCCGCAGTTATAACAATAAATTTCAACCATGGTGCAACTGGAAGGTACGTAAGGAGCTGGACTTGTTACCGCTGAACCCAACAGAGGAGGGTCTGGCCTCTCTGCATAGTGTGTTGTTCCGTAAGAACCCTTGTCTATGGCGGTCAGCATTGCTTTACTACACAGTATATAAGGCCTCAAAACTATCTCTCAAGGATCTGTTTAAAGATCTGGGTCGGTTTGTCAATGACCCAAATGTACGATGGGATTACTGCATCCGTGCCAAACGTGGCCAGGTAGACACCTCGACACCAGGTACAGATTTTATAGTTATTAAACATTTATTATTGTCAGTTTCTTTTAGTTTTTACACCTGTGATGATCAGACCGTTATAACATGGCCTATGCATGTCTTGAAATTTCTTGGATTTAAGAGCAGTGATTTAAGAGTAATGAAATATTCATTTTTTTTCCAAAAAATCCCATAAATACAAGCAGCTTAACTTGATACCATTATGTATTTTATTTATCCTTGAATGCTACTGAAATGTGCTAATTTTGATGTTGAGCTCACCTGGTTCGAAGGACCAATGTGTGCTTATGCCATGCCATATACACTATGGCTTCCGTCGTCCATCCGTCAGTCTATCAACAATTTAACAAAAATGACTTCTTAACTACTGATTGGAATGTAACCAAATTTGACTGGAAGCATCTGTTAGTGATGGGGATTCAAAAAGCTATAAATCGTGGGGCTGACACCACAGGGGATGACGGGCAGGGCTAAAAGGGAGCAATTTGGCTATATTGCTATAAGCAACTTCTTTTTTTGAACTAAGCAATGGATATCAATGATATGTGATAGGTACATGCAGCATCCCAAGGGGGCGGGGATTCAAAAAAATACAAATGCTCCCCAAGGAGGGGCTGAGAGACGGGACCAAAGGGGAGTAATTTTGCTATAAACATCTTCTCTGGAACTAAGCGATGGATATCTCTCATATATGACTAGTACCATCTTCATGTGATTGGGATTCAAAAAGCTATTAATTGTGGGGCTGAGGGGTGAGGCCAAAAGGGAGCAATTTGGCTATATTGCTACAAACGACCTTTGAGATCCTGACCCCATAACCATATATAGCATTGCTGGGCATAAAGAGATAAACACAATATTGATGTAAACAAAGGCCCAGGGGTCCTTACCAACCAAAAGGGACTTAGTTTCTGGGTTATATCCTTGAAGCAGATGAGATCCCCACCCCATAACCATATATAGCAATTTAGTAAGAAAAAGCTGTTAACGAATTGAACATGAACATTATTTTGACATTTGGTCAAATCCAACCAGGTGAGCTGTACAGGACCTCTGGGCCTCGTGTTTTACATAGAAATACAAAATACTTTAAATGTAATCTGATAAATACTGCTGTTGGTTGCAAAAATATAAACTACATGTACATGTATTTGAATTCATCTTCATGGATATTTTTGTTTAACTATACTCTGTATCTTTATGTACTATTTTGTTCGGATATAAAACTTTTTAACAAAAAAATTCACAGGTGCATTTTCCAAGGACCAGGTGTATTTATCTGGAGCACTTCAAATTCTGAAGTACCGCCGGCAGATTGACTTCCCTATGATGATGAGACTTGGGAAAGTGGCATACCAGGATGTTGATCGTCTAAAAGGTTATGCTGATCTGGAAGGGACACGGGTGCCAACATTCATGGAGGACAGAACGTCCTACATCAAACATCTGGATCGTATTGCAGAGGCTAATGGCCTTACAGACCTTGTACTACAAAATGTGTGATGATTTGTAAACCTATAGGTTGTTAAATACACACCAACTATTGTGATGTTTTTTTTTGTGGTCTGCTTATTAAAGTATACCTTTTGATTTCACACCATTAGGATTATAATGGTATGCTTTAATGTAAATTACCTCAACATGAAGTTCTTTTCTGAAGAAGTGAACTCTGAACCATATCTCCTGATCCTGTAATATATCTACATGTATTAGCTTTGTAGCATAATTTTCTTCTAAAAATGTTCATGAACCAGAATTATAACAGACACAGGGATATTATTGTGTTTATACATTGTAATTTCATACATTTTTGCATGCTTTATAAATGTATTAAAGATAATAACTTGGTATTACTTCAAAAATTATATTTTTCCATTAGTCTGAAATCAAGATACCCTGACTGTACTTCCATGTAATTTAAATGTACATGAAACAATGAAGAAGACAATTAATTATTGGTACAGAGGCGTGACAAAGGGTATTTGTTATTGTTATAGTTATTGTCGAAGAGACAAAACAAGAGAAAGAGTTGTTTTAGGGGAAGAAGTTGTAGAACAGAGAGAAAAAAGTGTTGTCACAGGGAAAGACAAGGAGAAAAAAATGTTTTCTGGGGTGGAAAGACAAGGGGAAAACTTGTTGTCACGGGTAAAGACAATGGGAAAACTTGTTGTCACAGGGGAAAGACAAGGGGTTAAGTTGTTGTCACAGGGGAAAGACAAGGGGTTGAGTTGTTGTCACAGTGAATGACAAGGGGGAAAGCTGTTATCACAGGGGAATGACAAGGGGAAAGCTGTTATCACAGGGGAATGACAAGGAGGAAAGCTGTTATCACAGGGGAATGACAAGGGAAAAGCTCATCTCACAGGAAATAGACAAGGGGGAAAAGTTGTGCCATGGGGAATATAAGGGAAAAGGTTATTGTCAAAGAGACAAGACAAAGAGAAATTTTGTTGTCATAGGAAAAGACAAGAGGATAGTTGTTGTCAAATGGGAATAACGAGACAAGGTAAAAATTGTTGTCACAATATGAGGAGAACAATGCTATTGTTACTTTGGGCAATATGCATTATGCTATCTATGTATTTCATCTGACTGTACATATATATCATGTTAAAAACAAAGCATCCTGTAAAGAGATTGATAACATTTCATTTTTATATGATTGACCTGCATTTTGTTAGTAATATCTGGATGCAGAATTGAATTTAGCAACTGTTGAAATATAGTATAAATATAATGTGTTATGTTCATCTGTTAGGAAATCCTACAGTATTACTCTTCGAGTGTAATTTGTCCCTCTGGTTATCTGTAAATGTTATAAATATCAATATGTACCCTGTTTTAAGCTGTGCCAAAAAATAAAGTTTTTTCTGTTTGTGCTCTTTGGTAAATGGTGCTATGGAGATTGGAAGAGTAACAAGAGGAATATAAAGATTTGTATTGCCACTGGGTATTGGATGTGGTAGCCATAACATAGCCACCTTGACAGTGATAACATATCATTTGCTCTTGATTCAGCTGAATTATTTTCATTCCATTCCCTCTTGTTTCTGTTGAAAGTAACTTATCATACTGACATATGGTTCAAATTAAATTGCTACACAATTGTTACACAAATTGCTTTTATTCTGAAGATTATTAATACTCATGGTACTATTGAGTTTTTTTTACTTTTTTATTTAATGACAGCTCAATTAAGTAAATTGTAACTGAATTATTGATTAAAAAAAGACAATTGATTATATTTATACTTATTTTGTTGCACGCTGTGCAATGTAGGATTTTAAATGTAAATTTTCATGATTTTTTTCCAATGACCAAAATAGACTTTCCAAAAAACATTCCTCCAATAAAAAAATGCATTCCTTTAAATCTATTATATTTACAAATACATTCTAATTTGGTAATTTTTAAGTATTATTTGGAATTTTATTGATTTCATGATCATTTTTTTCACGTCGGGTTATTAATTGTAATATCACACTGACAAATTGAAGTTTCTTTTTGTGTACAGTAATATATGTTAGTATTATAACATGAGAATATCTGACTGACATTTCTTTTTATTTTAAGATACTTTTTTGTGAATTATTAGTTGACATCAGGGCATAATATTTATCATACTGACCAAGACTATTTATTTCTTTATGTTGGCATGAAGGTAAAGTCTCTTAAGGGTAGCATAAAATTACTGCTTTGTCAATCTGTCTGTCTTTGCGTTTTGTGTTCAGAGCATCACTTTGACAACAGTTAGCAAGGATCTCGAAACTTGGTGTGTACAACTCTAAGGCTATATATACTTAATTAAGTTATTACTCTTTGTTTAAGTTTTGTGTCTGGAACATAACTTTGCTTGCATTTAAACGGAAAATGAAACTTGGTCAATACATTGGTCATACTAAGATGATCTGCAGTGTATCAAAGTTTGGCCTGCAACCCTTTAATTACAGGGTTATTGCCCTTTGTTAAAATTTTGTGGCAGGGTCCTACTAAGACAATGTGCAGTGTAACAAGTCTGGGTCAACAACCTCTTAATTACTGCAGTTATTAACCTTTGTTAAAATGTTATGTCCAAAGTATGACTTTATTTGAATTGATGCCTATACAGATAGCTGACATGTACATCACTAACATGCTGTTACTTTCATAGCTGAAGCATAAGTGTGTGTCGGACCCAAAAGCGTGTATTATATGTTCAAACATTATTCTTTCCTCTTTGAAATTCTCCATTTTAACATACTGTTTACAGATATGCATCATTAGTGTGGTGTATGACCAAATACAATCCGGAAGCATTCATTAGTTTCACTAATACTCATGCTATAGTTTAATGTATGTTGACATGAGGATATATATATTTATCATATACAGACATGACTCTTTAGAGGGCCAATTATGATCATATTTCCCACCTGTTATGTTTAAATGGCTATAGACATTTTGACAAGAAAAGTAATACTGTGTATTACTGTGTATTACTTCTGTCACAATTTACTTAAACGTGCCATTTGATTTGAAGTTATCATGAGATATGAATGTTTGTAAATGGATATGTTGTATTGTCAATTATACTGAAAAATCGAACACAATCAAGGATGTAAAACTTTAATGACTGAACCTGCTGCTCAAAAACAACATCAAACATGATTGACATGTTTTTGCATATTGACAGAGCACTGACTATAATCGGTGAGACAAAACCTAACGAGTCATGTACATTGAAGGTGGTAAAACCATGCATGTGCAGGAAACATTTTTTAACGATGTAGCTTTTGCAGGAAAAATGAAATTAAAAAGAAAAAAACTACTTGTCATAGATTTTACTTTTAATATATTAAGAAGTCATCAGACTGTATGTCAATTGGCTGATGAAAATCAGTAGAATATTTAATCTGCAGCATGAATCACTGTATATTGGATAGCTGGTTTCCAGAAATGAGTTATATTATGAATATGTATAATGATTGATGACAAAGTTATCACTTTTTATTTTGTTGTTGTTTAAATAGGTTTATACATTCCTGCAATTGCCTTTGTTTTATTGTAACAACTGTGATATTTTTGTTAAAACTGGAGTAATTTGAAAGCTCCAATGCTGTGATAGAGATTTTATTTGTAGGTATAAATAGTTGTGTATCATATAATCAGTGTTCTTTTGTATATTAAATTTGTTGTATGTTTTCTTTTCACTTAATATGATCCTTGCTTTATTCATGAAATTAATCTAAAATCTCCTGTTTTATGGGTTAATATACCTCAAAAGTATACTCAGGACACCCACCCTATTTTTAGCTCACCTGGCATTCAATTGTCAACTTTTTCGTTCAAACAATTTCTTCTCAATAACAAAGAGACCCTTCACCCAATTCATGCTGTGGTGAAGAGCTATGAAGTTTGTTCAAATGAGTGACCCTTACTTTTAAGGTCACGGGAGCCCTGAATATATTAAAATCTTAAATCAAGATACCGTACCTTACATGTATATTGGGCTTGTCACATACTTGGAGGAGTAAAGGCTACTGATAAGTTTGTTGAAATGAATGACATTGACCTTCATAAAGGTCACATGTGTAAAAATAAATTGAATTACTTCTCATTAATCGAAAGCCTAGATGTACCCTATGGATAATATGTACGGTTGTTGCCTACTAACTGCATTATGTCGTCAAAAGGAAGGTCAGTCCTTTATTCAATATATCTCGAAACAAAGTTCACAATAATCAACTATCAATGACTTATTTTGCAAAACAAACTCATAATACTTAAACCCATGTTACAATGTCAGGCGAGCCATACAGACCCATTGAACCTCTTGTCAGTTTTTAGAGACCTATATATAGTATTGTTATTTATTACTCTGTTCAAAGAGAAGTCGGATAAAAATCTTAAAAGGTGCTAAAAATTTGAATTGAAAACACAGGTCTTTTTAAATGGTTATAATTGTATAAAATCTGCATATTATTTCCTCCAAAAAGCATTGTCTATTTGACGTAATATTTTATTTGAATATTAGATCCTGTGACTTTAAGTGATAATAATCTCGCTTTTAATGAAGATGGTTTCTCAACAATAAAGAGGTATATAGAGTGTATTGTTGGATTTATTATCACACCAAAATAAAATTAAATGTAAATATGCATAAAAAATAATTGTGTATTCATTTGGACCCAAAACCTTTAATATAAGATATATATAAATATGTGTTACAAGTGTATAGTAAATAAAAGTGTATCTTAATCCATTTATTTTCTTTGGTTGAAACATTATCACCTTTGTAATTGCATATCTATTAAAGATAACAGTACTTTATATAAAGATAATGATTTTTAGGACTATTATTGTAGGTGTTTTACTGATCTGGAAGGTTATATTTTGATTGACAATCTCCTACAGTTTTTTAGCCCACCATCATCAGATGGTGGGCTATTCAAATCGCCCTGCGTCCGTGGTCCGTCCGTCCGTCCGTAAACAATTCTTGTTATCGCTATTTCTCAGAAAGTACTGAAGGGATCGTTCTCAAATTTCATATAAAGGTTCCCCTTGGTACCTAGTTATGCATATTGCATTTTGGGACCAATCGGAAAACAACATGGCCGACAGGCAGCTATCTTGGATTTTGACAATTGAAGTTTGTTATCGCTATTTCTCAGAAAGCACTGAAGGGATCTTTCTGAAATTTCATATGTATGTTCCTCTTGGTGCCTAGTTATGCATATTACATTTTGAGACCAATCGGAAAACAACATGGCCGACAGGCCGCCATCTTGGATTTTGACAATTGAAGTTTGTTATCGCTATTTCTCAGAAAGTAATGAAGGAATCTTTCTGAAATTTCATATGTAGGTTCCCCTCTGTGCCTAGTTATGCATATTGCATTTTGAGACTAATCGGAAAACAACATGGCCGCCAGGCAGCCATCTTGGATTTTGACAATTGAAGTTTGTTATTGCTATTTCTCAGAAACTAATGAAGGGATCTTTCTGAAATTTCATATGTAGGTTTTTCTTGGTGCCTAGTTATGTATATTGCATTTTGAGACCTATCGGAAAACAACATGGCCGACAGGCAGCCATCTTGGATTTTGACAATCGAAGTTTGTTATCGCTATTTTACAGAAGGTACTGAAGGGATCTTTCTCAAGTTTCATATGTAGGTTCCCCTTGGTCCCTGGTATTGCATTTTGGGACATATCCGAAAACAACATGGCCGACAGACAGCCATGATCGCTAAATCTTAAATTTTATATATAGGTTCCCCTTGTTTGAAAAGTACTAGAGGGCTGTTTCTGAATTTACACAGATTAGTAAGACTTAGAGGAAGGGAAAAGTAGAGAAAAGATCAATCTGACATTGAACCTATAAAGATCATTCAATGGTGGGCGCCAAGATCCCTCTGGGATCTCTTGTTTCACATCTTGGTGAAACTTTGGGGATGAAGTCATCAAACACTGAAGTAATTTTTGGGATCTTCATATCTTGTGGCAGTTATGCCCCTTTTACTATAATTGTAGACTCATGAATCTTTTCTGGACATCTTTTTTTTTTTTTTTTAAACTTTGGTGATGTCAATACTAATCAGCACCCAATGAAGCTTATATGCATCATGCTTTCTTTCTTGATACATACACAAGGTATTTCTATGGCAGTTATTCTATATTTGTACTGCTTCTACATTTTTCATCTAAACCTTATTTTAACTTCTCTGATGTACAGTTAACATACACTGGTGCACCTGCAGTTAGTCTCCTTTGCCTATATTTGTACTGAGTAGACAGTTGTACGCCTTTGCTTAATGTTTTGATCTGTTATGTTGTTTTTCATTTTTGCTGTCCTTCATTTCACAGGGAAATATATCCCAAAAGATGGTAAAACATTCCGATTTTGATTCTGTAAACAAGATACGAGCTCACTCGTAGGCTAAATGTAACCCAATACGTTGATATAGCCATGTATAAGTGTCCATCGTCGGATTTAGGAATGTTTCACCTTATCTTAATATTTCTGATACTTGTGCCATGTCTACCTTTAATTAGTTTCAGGATTAATTTGATGTACATTTATAAATTTCACATATCTAGTGGTAATTAAACCAATGACTTAGCCTACAGATTAGGCCCTAAACAATTTCTGGGATGGATCTAGGTTTTGATAATTACACTTCAAATTTGTTTTCAAAAGTTGGTGTTGTGATGAGGTTTGGAATAATGCACATATCATCACATGCATGGATTAATGTACATGATCTACATTTAAGTACTTTGTTTCAACAAAGTCACAGAACAATCAGAGAACTGATAATTGCAATGTGTAGGAACAAAATACTCTACTGCTGAATAGTCCCAAACTACAAGTCAGAAACACATGGCGTACACACATAATGCTTGATTAATATATCAATGTACATTGTATGGTGGCTGTGTAATCGCCCTCATTCTCTGTATTGTCCTAGTATAACAGGCAGTTTCTTTGCATTGTGCAATTGCTTCATGTGAATAAAGTTTCAAAATTTATTGCATCCGAGGTCTTTAGTTTTCTTTTAGAAACAAATTTACAATATAACCAATCTGTTAATATGTGGCTACCTCCTCTCTGTTGGTCAATAATTTTTACTGTAAAAATCCAAACTTACTGCTTCTCAAGTCAATAAAATAAGCATACACATTTATGGACCAAGGTTAACCTACAAACGAAATCTGAGGTACAATTAGCATCAATAAGCACTACATATTTTGAATGACCAAAACACAAAATTGTACAAGGAAAAGAAATGAAGTATGTTTAGATGAACTACAAAGTATAATATGTCATAATCTTCAAATACTGAGCCATCAGCCTATAAAATCATAATTCTTCATCATTACCACCAGTGACAATACAATTTCTCTATAGGCCTTCTGGACCTTTATAAGAAGGAATGGGAAGGTTTATAAGTATTTCGTTAAATACACAAATATCTTGACCTTGTTAGCCTCTTAGTAATAGACTGAAGGTTTTCTTTTTTAAAAACAACAACATCACAATATGTTTATGTATTTTTAATATGTTTTATGACATATACATGAATAAATAAACCCCCTTTTTGTAAAGTCTTCAAGTATTTTATGTTCTTTAGTTTTGCAGTTTGTACATTGAAAGATGTTTTGACTTCTGTACCTAATATATACAACAACAAACTGACTTACATAGTAATGCTGCATACATCTCTGTAGATTACATCACCCTCTGTTATCAAAAAGAAAATCACTTTTCCATATTGATTGTAAATTGGTAAACAAATCTACACATTTTTTAAGCCCTTTATGTAGCAAAACATACAATTTTGAACAAATATTAAAGTCTTTCCACAAGGACTAAATCACTTGGCATTGAAGATGATCATAGTATGATGATGTCCTTGATCTAACAGAGGACCTTTGGTGACTGGATTACAATCAGAAGATATTCCCTTTCTGAAAAAAAAAATATATAAAAAGTAAGTTGTCAGAAAGAGGACAATGTTATCTCTATTGTATAGAGTATATGATGAGTTATCTCCCTTGCACAACACTCAACATTTAGCATACATGTATTATGACCAGTGATTGTATTGTTACTTTATTGTACTATTTAATATACAACTGTAAAATTCCGATTTACCAAATATATTCCTAACAAGAGAGCTCTTTTCATATCATATCAACAGAACAATAATAGTAGAAAATGCTTTGAATTTTATCACCAAACCTGAAACTGAATGAGACACGCATTTCAAAATTGAATGAATATGGATCAAGTAACTCCATAAGTTATAGTTACTATCTTAGCTGATTGATTACTACAAAATAGGTCATACATAGATATTTATTACTACAAGTCAAACTAGCCATCCCAACACAACATGTACTCAAGCAATATTAGTACAGGACTAGTTGTCATTTCATATATTTGTAGCAAATCAAATTAATAATTAACTTTCACTCAAGTAGCCATCAAAATCGATACAGATTTCTTAATAATTCAGCAGCGTAAAATATATTAGATTGTGAATAAAAATCTGGTGTCTTAATCTGGATTAGAGCTGGACTCCTAAAAGTTTAATCTGAAGCAGACAAGTTGTTATTGTACATATGCTTGAAATTGCAATTTTTATTGTAACCTTCATTTTTTAATAGACAATAATTGTGAAACAAGTTATATTAATTTATATTAATCACTCTTGTTCGGCCGAATGGAACCACATGGTCTGAAGGGTAGGTTACCCCATACCTTTTCATGTCCAATTGAGGAATCAAACCCAAACTTTTCTCAATCTGATTAAAGTAATGATGGTCATTCTCACTACGTTACATGAACATCTAACGACATCCCATTCGTCACAGCATCTGAAGCTAACCATTTTGGTACATCATTATATGCTTCGTTGGACGAAACAGATTGACAGATTATGCAAGCTATATTTCGCAGATACAAAATTCACTTCCAAGATTCTGCAAGTAGTATTTTGATTGGGTAATCCAAAAGGTCATCCTGAAATGACCTCTTATGCGATGTCGTTAGATGTTCTTGTAGCGTAATGGGAATGACCATCTATATTTTGATTAACAGATTAACTTTTCTGAGGGCTTTTTGGGGCCAGTAATGGGCCCCATTCCCAATTGAAATTATTTCTTATTTTGGCCAAATTCACTCCATATTTGCAGTATACTCATGAAATTACCTTTCCTAATTCAATTTAAGGAGACAAAAATACCCCATCCTAAACAAGTAAGAAAAACCCCTGGCACTGGCTGTCTAGGTGAAAGGCAGGTATGTTACCACTGTGCCACCTGAACACCCAAGATCCACATTATAATGAATTTTTTAAGATACAAATATACATTGTGTCATTGTATACATATTTTGAATAAAAAATATTCAATGTATCTTTTGTATCTGGATTCTGGACTGGAGTCCTCTTTTACCCTTCCAAAATCTAATAACAGGGTCTACATCCATTCCAAAAGCTGTAGAATTATACATGTACTGCTGAATCAACCAATTCAAAAAGTGGAAAGTTAGAATGTAAATCATAATACCCAGGTAACATATAATCCAATTAGAACTTTACCACATTAGATGCCTTAATTTAACTTCAGCACACAATTTCTGGCTAGATTAATTGATCACACAATATTGCATTCCATTTTAACACAAAGCAGACACATGTTTAGCAGACATAAATCACCCTGACCTATACTGCTTCGTTGGGATTCTGGATTACTATCAATAAGTACTCAAGATCTGTGAACCAAAATGAAGTGAGAGCAAACATTAATAAACCACTTTTATCAATATAATTCATAATGCACGAGCTTCAAGATAGTAAAAGTAGAGTTATCGTGAACATTTTCAATTCTGAAAAAAATGTAGAAGAACAAAAAGATTGTTAGAAATCATTACCTGGGGCCACCATTATTTCATGCTTTTTTGACCGGATCCTGAGAAAGGTGAGGTCATTCTGTGGGTCAATGTCGCGTATAGTGCTGCGTGCCTTCTGTGTGAGCTGATGAAACAGGCCAGCATACTGTACTGTAACAGCATTTTCTAGTGTTGTTCTAATAGGAATGCCTGGGAATATGAATACTTTATTAGTGGTATGTATTTTTAAATGACAATTTTCTCATTAAAAACATTAAAGTTAGTGTATCTCTACAAAAATTTAGATAATAAATTAAGTAAAAAAGATGACAACATGATTCTATAACTTTTACACAAGTTTTATGGTACAACATGTCAACATCTGGTTAATTGATATAGTATGCAGGTCCCACTAGCATACAAGTATGAAATTAAAAACATATCACAAAATCATCAAAACTAATTCAGCATTAGATGTACTGGTTATGTTTTGCATGTGTCAAAGGAACGGATGGTGTGGTTTATACAAATTGTTAAATATGGTATGATCTAAATTAACTGACGGACCATGCTTCTTGTCAGGGAATTAAACTTGACAGGAATGTGTTTTTCCCTATTCTGTCACATTGGTACGTATTATCCCACTGTGGTGATATTGAGAGCCTTGGGTTGAAATTTGGGAAAGAAAGTGAGTATTGTAAAAGGAACCTTTCTGTGTTGCTTGTACAATATAGTGTTAAATACGGTCTCTGTCACTCAGCATTAGGTGCATGCTTCTTTGGCTTAGGCAGCAGAACCGTGGTTTAAATTATCATGCCGGAGACCCTGTCCGATTCCTGTCGGGGGAACAAAGCGGGAATGTGTTTTCCCCTGTTCTTCCACAAGTTTGCAAACTTTAAGAAATTCCTATTAAGTTTTTCAATTGTATACAGTGCAGGATATGTGCACAGCTAACAGAAGAAAATATGTGTTGTGGAAAATATAGCTGGAATGATTTGTAAAAAAATAAAATGAGGACAATTGGCCATGGGCGTATGTAATTTGGTTGCCAAACTTGTGCATACATTTAATTGTCATAGTCCATCAACTGAAAGTTATTATGCCTTGTTTATTATTCATTTTAAGATTAATTAATGTAAATATATAATAAAAAATATCTTTGCAAGGATTAGTAGTACACATGTACATGTACAATACAAACTACAAAATAGAATTTTAAAACATGTAATTTGAAGTAAACTTTAAAGTGACTTACCTTCATTATTGACTATAACGGTTCCCAGTACACCCTTGTGCGCACTAATTCTTTTGATGGTTTCATCAATTTCAGCCTAGAAATAAAGCACAGTAATCTACAAAATTGTTTGCATTCGGTAGAAGTGTACGGTCGTTTCGGTACCTGGTCGTTTTGGTACCTAAAAAAGAAAGTTGTTTCGGTACTTTTCGGAAGTCGGTTCGACATTTTTTAAAAAGTTATACAATCACGCACATCACACTTCAAACGTGATCACGGTTGTTTTCTTAACTGAGTAGATCAGAGTAGCTCGAAATCATTACCAACTTGTCATAAAAATGAGAGTATCACTCTCAAAATTATCAATTATGTCATTATGGCATCGCTTGACATGTGCACCGAACGCGACACCATTGTTCGGCCTAGGCAAGAGGCCATACAGTGCGACTCTTGCAGCAGATGGCAGCACCGGATCTGTGGAAGTGGTGAGTACAATTCGATAAATACGTCCTGATATACCTAGTAACTTGTTTTATTGGTTTTACATGTTATATATTAGTCCCGATATACCTAGTTACTTGTTTTATTGGTTTTACATGTTATACATTAGTCCCGATATACTTAGTAACTTGTTTTATTGGTTTTACATGTTATATATACTATAGTACGTCCCGATATACTTAGTAATTTGTTTTATTGGTTTTATATGTTATATATACGTCCCGATATACTTAGTAATTTGTTTTATTGGTTTAACATTTTATATATTAGTCCCAGTAATTTGTTTTATTGGACGCAAGCCGTTTACAGGAAAGTCCAGGAGCTTGGCCTGAAGGTAATTATAAATGAAAAGTTCATTTGTTAATGAATAATGGATTAGCGACGGATTCCCATACATACAAATGCTATTGTAAGTTCTTGATAAAATTTTGTGTTCCCATATTAATTTATGTTTTATCATAATTTATTGTTTCCATTTACAGAAAGCCTACGAGGAGCATGGGAAAGTTTACAGCTTTCTTTCCGAGGTGATGGCTCTACACTTTCTACCCAGAGAACACATCTTTGCAGCGTTTGACAGTCTCCGGGAGAGGGCATCGTCTGGGCCCCTCCTTGATCTGATGATCTACATTGAGAGGACCTGGATGATGAACAGGTAAATCAGAGTCTTTTTGTAATATTAAAATCTGTTTGGTAACCAACACCTGAAAAAAGTACCATCTTGAAAAATGACCAGATCTTTAAACTACTTCACGTTATTAATTATCTGCTATAAACAATTACTTACGAAAGTGATAGATAATTTGAAATACTTATATTTTTTTTTTTATAATTTCAGGGTCTTCCCAATCAGTGATTGGTGCATGTTCAAGACTAGCATCAGGACCAACTACGACGTGGAAGGGTGGCACCATCGCCTGAACAGTAGAGTAAACACGAAAGGTCCAGTGCCATTCTACCTGCTCATCCAGGAACTCTTCCAGGAGACGGCCTCCATCCCCCTACAACTTCGATTGGTGAACGAAGGGAAACTCAAGCGATTCCAGCGGAAGAGGGCCCAGAAATCACAAAGACGTCTATTCAAGCTTTGGAAAGAATACGAAAGACAGAACCTCTCAACATCGAAGTTTTTGAGGAAGGCCGTTTCCCTTCTTGGCTAGAAGTGCAATGTGTCCATAGAAGCTATTTCATCTAAACGAAAACAATAGTAGCTAGTATGTATAGAAGATGAATAAGTGTAACGTATAGAAGATGAATGAGTGCAACGTATAGAAAATGAATATTCTCTCTTTTTGTCATTTATAAAAGACCATTATACTCAAAATAAACTGTTGACTATCCATTCTCGCCAGCACTTGCAAGCAACACTGTTCTAAATTGATATTATTTGCAAACAATAATTTGCAAACAATAATTTTCATTGGCAACGATCAAAACTTGTTCAAACAACCGAAATTGGCGGGAATAGATATACGCGGTTCAATTTTGAGGAAGATATCAAATAGCCATGGCGCATGTCTTCAAACCTCTGACATTTATAGGGACTCTAATCGTAGATTGTGACGGATTTAAGATGATGATAATAGGAACCATGAACAATGAAGCAATTCTGTTTAGCTCGAACGGAATAAATAGAGTCATTCATATCACATTCGTAGTCTATCTAAGGGACGTTTATTCTGTTTGACTGTTAGAGTTTTCTCCCTTTGTTCATTCAGGATACTTGGTAAAAATAGCATAACAATCGTCAAAACATGGTCTTAAGACGTTCATTATTAGTCAAAAATAAGACTTATATTCAAGTACCGAAACTACATTTGTAAGTACCGAAACGACTTTCGCAAAGTACCGAAACGACCGAGTACCGAAACAACTGGGCACCGATACGACTTGAATTCAAGTGTGAATGCAGGTCAGCTTGTGGTTTTAAGATAGACGATATGAAAATAACACTTTTAAAAGCTAACAGTATTTACCATAAACGTACTGTAGTTTTTCCGTATGATAAATTCAATCTAGTCTACAGCACAGGTGCCGGACTCGTTTTATAAAATAATAACATATAAGAGTACATATAAATGAGACGAGTCAGGCATCTGTGGTCTACAGTTACAGCTGGACAGCTGATTATAACCAAAATCATTATCAAGAGATCAATCTCAACCACTCTGTGCAGTACAGAAACAAGTGCGCGTCACACCATCGAAACGACTTTAAGTATTGGTTGGTATATTGCTAGATTTGTCCATCATTTATCACTTAATTACATGAATCAAAAGTCTTTGGTTCTACGTAAACAGTCTGCAGAGTTATTGATGTCTTACCATGACGCAGGACTTCCTAAACCTTACTTTACTTGTGTTGGTAAATTTTTCCTTTCGTTGCTACGACCCTTTCGACATGCGCAAGCTGTCATTTCCGGTATTTCTAAACATTGATTTCCGGAAACCGAATGACATTTAAAATTCCGCATTCAAAAAGTGCTTGTGTACACACTTATTTTCAAACTTCATTCAACCAGGGTTAAAATTTGTTAAGAGGTTTGAAAATACTAACATACCACAAATTCATTTTTTCCATGTAATCAGACCGTATATCATTCGGTGGTGTCGAATATAATATGGAGAAGGGAGGTAACTCGTTCACCGTTGAAACAGATGTTAGAGAAATTTCATTTATTTAAAGGGCTTCATGTCAATTAGTTTGATATTCTTATTTTTTTTCTATTACGGGCGTTTACTCAGATGCCCGAATCACTGACTTGGCATTGTTGATGGTTAATTGAGGCCTGTAGTTGTACATCTTTTTTCAAATTAATGTCTGTATATAACATGATTAAATGTAATGGCATATTTGTTTGAGACCAAGTACTTCTTTGTCACTTGTGGGACTCATTAAATATACCAGTAGTGTATAAAACTACCAATAACCATTGCATACGCCATTTTAGACGTTTTAGGGCATAGATAAACTTTCGGTCAAAACTTCCCATTACTGTTTATAGTAGAAATAAATGTTTCTAGATAAAAAAAACAACAACTATACTTCCGGTGGACGTGAACATAAACATGCTTCTACTTGTTCAAAAGAGCAATATTTATTTTCATTCACTTTTCGAAGCTGCAATGTCACTGACTGGATAGCCAGACAGCTATATTACTTTTAAATACAGCTTTCGTGATATTAACGATGGTCCCGATTAGTGTGGGTTACATTAGCCTTACCTGCGAAAGTTTACCTTTATATACCCAAATGAACCCCAGCGACACGAAATGGGTGGGGGGCATGGAAATTACAGACGACACCGCACATGCTATTTTAAACTCATCTGGTTCGATTTCAGTAACTAATTCGCCAACAATTACATCAACAAAAGGGCATACATTATCATGTATATCAACGAAGAAAAAACGTACATTAAACTGAAATTGTCAAAAACAGACAGACCAGTCAGATCATTATCAACATTATGACGGAAGCAACATTATTGTGACATCTAAAACACCTCAACATTGATGATTCAATAAAACATTGCATCTTAGTCACACAGCTGAAGCATTAAATGTAGATCAAAATCATAAGCAGAATAATTATACAGTGTAAAAATATTAAATTAGCTAACCGGATATTGATTAAACAAGTCTATCGATATATCAAAGATCCGTCATAGATATAGCTAGGCTCATAGCCGTACACGCAAGTAATATATTATATATTATTCCTCCTATTTCTGACAATAACGATATTTTACTTGACGACCTGGATAAGGCAAACGCTTTCAACACTTTTTTCTCTTCTCAATCTACTATTGATGACACTTACATTGACCCCCCTGTATTAAACCAGTCTCATACACATATACTTTCTGATATTGTAATATCTCGCCAGGACGTTCTTGATGCTATACATTCCCTCGACACGAAGAAAGCCTCTGGTCCCGACCTTGTAAGTCCACGTTTGATTAAGGAAGCTGCCGATATTTTAAGCTATCCACTACAAGCAGTATTTAACCTTTCGCTCACTGCATGTATATTCCCATCATCTTGGAAAATTGCTAATGTTACACCAGTATATAAAAAAGATGACCCATCTACTTTAAGTAATTATCGACCTATATCACTACTGTCAATTGTTGGTAAAATGATGGAACGATGCGTATATCAATATGTTTACAACTATCTCGTTGACAAATCCCTACTAACACCCTGTCAGTCCGGTTTCAGATCCGGCGACTCCACTATTAATCAACTCGTATCTATTGCTAATGATATCTTCTCCGCGTTGGATAAAGGTAATTAAAGAAATCAGAATGGCATTTTGTGATATAAGTAAGGCCTTTGACCGGGTTTGGCATCGAGGCCTTCTTTCTAAAATAAGATCGTTGGGTATCACAGGAAATCTTTTAACTTGGTTCACGGATTACTTAAAAAATCGTTGTCAACGTGTTGTTATAAATGGTAAGCAATCTTATTTAGCATACATCACAGCAGGAGTACCCCAGGGATCAATTTTAGGACCATTACTATTTTTAATTTTCATAAATGATATTGTTCATGACATCCATTGTAATATAAAACTATTTGCTGACGATACGTCTCTATATGTCGAAGTGGAGTCACCGGGTCTGGCCACAAATCAGTTAAATAACGATCTAACCAAAATTCTTTAGTGGTCTCAAACATGGCTCGTACATTTTAATCCAAACAAAACTGTTACAATGACTGTAAGTAAGAAACTTGACAAACCTATCCATCCACCCCTAATCATGAATAACATTTCCCTAACTGAAGTAACGTGCCATAAACACCTCGGTGTATCAATATCTGCTAACGGGAGTTGGACTGACCATATCCAATACATAACTAGTAAAGCCTCTAAAAAACTTAGTTTACTTAGAAATCTCAAATTTAGTATTGACAGGAAGTCTCTTCAAACTATTTATTATACTTTCATTAGACCCCTATTAGAATATGGTGATATTGTATGGGACAACCTAACTCTAGGCCAAAACCAGATTCTTGAAAATATACAGCTAGAAGCAGCTAGAATCGTGACTGGTGCAACTAAACTCACAAGCCACGCTAGACTTTATGTAGAAACCGGTTGGGACCCCCTTAGTGCTCGCAGGAGAAAGCATAAAATTATTCAATTCCACAAGATTGTTCATGGTCAGTGCCCTCCTTATCTGAATAACTTCCTACCTTCTCGTCAATCTGATATTCATACCCATAACACAATTGAAGAGCTAATAATTTCTGTCAAAAAAACTGTCGAACAAATCTCTATAAAGATTCTTTTATACCCTCTTCTGTTGATTTATGGAACACACTTCCTGAAAACATCAAATCCAATCCGTCCATAACTAACTTAAAAACATTCCTTAACTCCGAAACTCTTTCTGCTCACTCTGTCCCTCAGCACTATTACCACTGCAGAAGCAGACACGGCCAGATTCATCATGCACGTCTAAGAATAAATTGCAGCTCATTGAATACTCATCTGTTCGCTCGAAACTTAGTTGATAGCCCTATGTGTTCGTGTAATCTGTCTACTGAAACTACTGACCACTTCCTCCTCCATTGTGCCAATTACGGGCAGCTTAGACTTAAATGTTTTAATCGCCTTCCTCCTAACTATAATGTTAACCTTTTACTCCATGGTAGTACAGAATTCCCTGTTCAGTTCAACGAAGTTATTTTTGATTGTGTTCAAAGTTTCATCATTCAATCTAAACGTTTCTGAAATTACCATTGTCTTTATGCTAGAAATCCTATTTATCGTCGCGATACTTATATACACTTTGTATGGCGCAGATTTCGTTAAGATTTTGTGTTTGTATTGTTTTACTATATATTAATAGTAAATATTTACAGAAATACATGTACAGTCCCAATACTTATATCATATAGTGTAAGTACATATTTGTTATGAACTCTGATGATAAATAACCAGTGTTTGTTCCATTCTTGCATTTTTGATGCCAACCCCGATGCCACCAAGTAATCCCCAACCCGACCCCTGCACCCGTTCTTTTTCTCTTCCCTGCACATTATATATATATAAATAAATATATATGACATATGTATTATTAATTTTATCAATATCGGTCCATAGCCTATATCTACATCAGGAGACGGATTAATATAAGTACCAAGTACTTGTTTCTGTATCCTTATATTTGTATTATTTGTATGTACCATTGCTATAACCAAATAAAATACAGTTTAAACCAATATATTATATATACATGAATGTAAGCATCAGTGAAATTTATTTATTGTTCAACGTGAGTACAATTTCTTTATTATTCACCATCAGTGAATCTATTCATTATTCATCATGGGTAAAATTTCCCCATTGTACATCACGAATACAACCTATTTATTATTGAGCATAAGTGAAATCTATTCATGATTATATCATCAGTAAAATATATTATTCAGTATCAGTAAATCTATTTGATATTCATCATCAGTGAATCTATTAATTATCCAGCATCTTTGAAATCTATTTATTCATCATGGATACAATTTATTCATTATTCAGCATCAGTGAATCTATTTATTATTCATCATGAGTACAACCTATTTATTATCCAGCAACACTGGAATGTTTTCATTATTCAGCATCAGTGGAATATATTTATTATTCATCATGAGTACAACCTATGTCTTATCCAGCAACACTGGAATGTTTTCATTATTCAGCTTCAGGGAATCTATTTATTATTCATCATGAGTACAACCTATGTCTTATCCAGCAACACTGGGATGTTTTCATTATTCAGCATCAGTGGAATATATTTATTATTCAGCATGGGTACAATTTCTCCATTGTTCATATTGGGTACATTCTTTTCATTATCCAGCATCACCGAAATCTATTCTCTATTCAGCATCAGTGAATCTATCTATTATTCAGTATCATTTAAATCTATTCATTATTCAGTATCGGTAAAATCAATTGGTTATTCGATCAGCACATGTGAAATATATTCATTATTCATAAGGGTACCATTTAAGATCATTATTCATCATGAGTACAATCTATTAATTATTCAGCATCAGTGAAATCTATTCAGTATTACACCTAGGTGATTAGTTGTACGTATGCTACATCCTCTAATTATATAAAACTCGAATATCTACACATTCTACACAGATGGATGGGCGTCTGGATGGACAACACACTTTCTCAACCATACTTTGATGAGAGGATGATAACATGCACAATTTATATAAATGATTTATATCTATTACCAAAAATTGAGCCATGATGAATTTCTATCATCAAACGCTTTGCTTTAAAACGATTGCTTCTTTCCTATATATTTCTAATAAACCTGATCAGAGACTTGTATATCAGGGAGACTGGTAACAGTCTATATATCTTACCAAATATCACCCATGCTCGGAAGTATCGGAGTGCCTCGTTCTGAAACCTAGGTGACACGGAATTCGCCGTCATATTGGCTGCATCGCCTCGTAGCGTTTCGAAACACACTGGGTTTCAAAGCCTATTTTGTGGCTAAATAGACCGACATTAAACGCAAGTCACACGTTTGATTTCTGGTTTGGTATAATTTAACAAATCGGTGTAAAGTTTGCGTTATTTCATTGATGTTATGAGAGGTAAATTTGTCTTCAAATTAAGGTCGATATACAAAAATACAAAAACTCGTATCGTGCCGTAGGTCAAAATTACCCAAACGGTCCAGGATACTCCTTTTTTTCTAGTGAAGTGAAAATTAATCTATTGAATGTTATATTTTCTTTGACATTTCATACATTGTTGTTCTTAATTTCAAATCGGTCAGACGTTAAGAAAATACTTTATTTTCTATTAGAAAACGTGCACTTTCACGGGACGAGGGGGACACAAATTAACACGCTACTATGTGATGGATCAAAATGACCAAAACGGTCCTAAATACTGTTTTTTCTAGGGAAGTGAATTCGAAGTTGTATCTGTTGAATGATATATTTTCCTTGAGATTTCATACAATGATGTTCTTAATTTCAAGCTGATTATTACAAATACACCATTTTATATATTAGAAAATGGGCACTTTTAACACAATACTTATTAATTTACCATAAAATTGATTCATTGTGAATGTTAAAATGCGTCTGCTTGTTGCGTCCTGTGCCAGGCTCATTCCCCGAACACCAACTCTGGTAAAGACAAAGGAAGGTGTTTCTATAGGAAGGTCTTTGAAGTTTGGTTATATATGAAATACCAACTCAGGTTAGCAAAAAACCGTCCCATGAAAACTTTATTTGTTGGGAGTGAGTTTTCCATTAACCAAAATTAGTGCGGGATAATGTGGGTAATTTAGGAGAGAGGAAAGACGGGATTGCTGGTGGTTTAAAGAAAAAGCAAAAGGAGGTTAAAAACAGCTTTAGAAAATTTTTTTCAAAATGACCAAAAATTTAGGTTTTGCAATAAAAGTTTGGTGATAATTCCGGAATGAACAAAAATTTTTAATTAAGCAAAAAATTACATAAACAATTAAAAATTGCATGTAACAAAACTATAATAAAAAAAAGGCTTAAAAGGGGGCCCTCTTGGGGCTTGATCATTCGAAAAACTCTTAAGAAAAATTAAAGGTTTTCTATAGGTTTTGAATTTGGTTTTTTGGGGAAACCAACTTCAAAAAAAATTGAGTCGTCATTATAATTTAATGTTTTTAATTCAAACATTTCAAATTTTTTGTTTTAAAATTTCTTTTCTTTATTAATGAAAAAAGGATGTTAACTATTAATAATGACAATATCTGTTGATAATGAAGTTAATGTTGACCTGTGCATTCGCCATTCCTTGTATGATAAACAAAAAAAATATTTCTATTACAGAAACCTGAATATTACAATAGTTCTGCAGTTACTGATCTACATTTTGTTATATAATAATAAATATAAACAAGAAATATCTTTAAAAAAGATAAACGGCAAAGTTTTATGCTGGTGGTTATAATCGAAATGTTCAAATAATTTTACAGTCTATGAAACCCGCTACAAAAAAGTCAAAGACAAAATGATAATAAGTTATAGTAATGAAGATAAAATTTGTTTTTCTTCAAACAACAACAAAACAAGTTTGACAAAAGCATGTGGATCAAGGACGTACAGATATAGATCCTATATGTATGTCCCCGCGTGGACAAAGTAATGATCTGATGTTTATAGTCTTTTCTTCCTTCACGGGTCGTACATGTATCTGAATCAATTTCTCAAACAGTCATGTTACTAGCTAAATACTTCAGATATATGTGATGACTAAACTGTGAAATCAAGAACTTTGCTAGATCACATAGAAATAAGTCCGTGATCTTTAAAAAACGAACCCCGTATGTGGCCTCCCAGAGGTCACAGCATCTGAGGTCGTGTACAAAGCGCCATCTATAAACAGGTCAGCTAAATCAGAAGTGACTAAATGCATCTAGGCCTATATACTGTACAATCATTGAATTACAGATAATTTAAACCACATCATTTAACAACAGCAGCAATTGAGACGTTAAGTGAGTTTCGTAGACTCACTATACGGTATCCAGATGCTTTTTTTATTTAGTTATAGCATGGTCATCACGGAGAACCGTATCACTTCGATCTCGAGTCTTACGTTTGGAATAGTGAACACTTGCATGTAAGTAACAAAATCTACCAATCATCTCAACTGCTAGCGGTCAAACACATCGATACACGTATCGTTAATACCCATCGCTCAAGTCATTGCTGCCGGAGCGATCTCGCCGCGATGTCGCTGCGGGAGCGATCTCACCGCGATGTCGCCGCGAGTTCGCTCGGGCGACATCGCGGGGTGATTTTAATTCCCTCCGCTCGCTCGTCCGCCGCTCGTCGCTCGCGCAGAGTTTGAGTACAAAATCACCCTCCCAGTACTGTACGTCTCTGACCTGATTAAATGTTTTTTTCCATAAGTGACAGTATTGCATGTATGGGGTAATTGAAACGTAATTGTAATTGTTTGCAATATATTGCATTTGTAAGGTTATTGAATGTAATTTTATAATAACAGTCTATCAAAGGACATCAACAGGAGGTCAATGGGTCTTAAACAGTCACATGAGTTCTGAAATACATACCGATAGTTGATTTTTTATTTTGTTAGATTCATTATTAAACACATTTGAACAGTGTGAAGCCTGGTCAAAATCATTCAATTGAACAAACCTAAACCATTCAGTTTCAGTTATCAAAGCTTGCCACTGTCACAGTATCATAACCCTGAGCCTCTTGATTGTTGAGAAGTCATTTAATCTTTGACTTCTAAGACCTTGATAATACATCGTCTTTCACTTGAACACATGTTCACTCAAATATCATGACCCTGAGTACCTTGATTATTGAGAAGTTGATTAAAGATTTTAAACACGTTTAACCCCTGTCACCTGAATGTATGCCTAGGGCATGGATTTGAACAAACTTTGTAGCCCTTCCTCCCCGCATGCTACTAGCCCAATACCATGGACTCTCAGTGAGAATTAATTTAAAGATTAAAACACATTTAACCCTTGTGGCCTTGGAAAGTAAGTCAAGGTCATTGATTTGAACAAACGTTGTTGTCCGTCATCCTTGCATGTTACTTGCCAAAAATCATTACCCTATGCCTCTTGGTTATAGAGAATTTGTCACGTTAACCTCCGTGACCTTGAAAGTAGGTCATGGTCATGACCATTTGCCTCTCGGTTTTTGAGAAGTCGAAACAGGGATCGAATTAGGCCACCTGAATCTCAGGTCACCTAAATGTCTTAACAGCGAATGAAATTCATAACATATCTTTCGATATGTATAATCCACTTGAATTTGAAGATGATCGTTATTATTTTAAAAATTTACAATTTCATGCAAATACAAAAGGATAGTCTGAAAAGATTCACAGCATAAAACTGTCAGTTCTATCATAATTAAGTATACAACAAGAGGCCCATGGACCTTAACGGTCAACCGAGGTTTTGTATATTTTAGCAGATTTGATTCCTGTGACATTGAATTTGAGGTCAATGTATTCCCCCAGCATGCTACAAGCCAAATATCAGGTTTTTAAGTGTGTTGGTCCTCCAGAAGACGTTTAAATGATTAAAGCATATTTGAGCCCGGTGGCCTCGAATGGAGGTCAAGGTCATACTCATTCATTTGAACAATCGTTATAGACATTTACCCTAGCATGCTATGGGCCCAGCATCGGGTCTTTGGGCCTTTTAGTATCGACAAAAACATTCCTTTTTAGTATTTTAGCATATCTAATCCATATGACCTTCAGTTCCTCTTAAATTTCTGAACAACTTTCTTCTTCCTAATGTCTCCCTTGGCAATGCCTCAATTTTGGTCTTCAGTTGAGCGTTCGCCCATGTGAGTAAGGCTTTGGGTTCTGTCCCCTGGCCGAGACATACCAGAGTCATTAAAATGGTAGTTGCTACTCCTGCTTAGCGCTCAGCATTTTGGGAGCGGAACGACTGGTTGGCCCGTTGTCAGTATATTGTGACCGGGTAGGGTGTCCTGCTGGGTGTCTTTCGGCAGTATGCTTCAGTGAGGTAGCACTATAAATCGTCAAAAGCTTCCGGCCTATCACAAGGAGACTTAACACGTACCATACCGCAGCCTCCCAAAACACATACACACATGCATATCGCAAACACGGGAGGCCGTCCTTAAATGACCTTAGCTGTTAATAGGACGTTAAACAAATCAAACCAAACCAAACCTATTATATTTATAAGAGTGATACTAGAGTGGATACTAATATTACAATTCTTTATTTGCTGCATTAAACTTATAGGTTACAGTATGTCTTAAACCAACCAACCTTCAGTGAAGTTCAACGGTCATGCATTTCAACTCTCTTGATAGCTCTTCTTCATAGCATGCTTAATGTCAAATATCAGGTATCTAGGCACATTGCTTAGTGAGAAAGAAGTCATTCAAAAAGGTAAATACATTTGAACTGTGACCTTGAATGAAGGTCAAGGTCATTCCTGTGAACAATAGTGATAACCATTTGCCTCGGCATGCTAAAGGCCCACTGTCAGGTCTCTAGGCCTCTTAGTTTACGAGAGGAAATCGTTTAATTATATTAGCATATTTGACCCTATGATCTCGACTGAAGGTCAACGTAATTCATTTCAACAATCTTGATAGCACTTGACTTCAGAATGGTACAGACATAATATCAGGTCTCTAGGCTTATTGGTTTATAGATTGTAGGATATTTGACACATGTGACCTTGATTGAAGGTCCGGGTCATTAATTTGAACAGTCTTCATAGCGCTTGAACCCGGCATGCTATAGGCTCAATATCAGGTGTTTAGACCTCTGTTATTGAGAAGTCAAAAAAATGTAAATTGTTAACGAACGGGCGACGGACAACTTACGACGAACGACGACGAAGAAAAAGTTATTAGAATAGGTCACTTGAGTAGTTTTTAAGTATACGCTGCGACATCATATTATAAAATGCCATGCCACTAAGCATGCTTCAAATGATTAATGCAGAGAAAAGTTTCCCTCACATGATTACCGTGTATTTCTACACTATATCGATACATTAAATGTAATTTTAATGGTCGTTTATCAATAATTCACAGTAATGCGGCATGCACTACCAATATCAGTAATCCCGTAGACATTATAAATGTGTCGGCAATACATCAGCCAACCGATCATGTACTGATAGAATTCGATAAGGTATTAAAGTTGTGGCTTTATCCACACATTTAGTGATCACAATGGCAAAAAAGTAGAAATATTTTCCATAAACGTGACAATAATCCGGAATCTGTTATTACGCTGTTTTCATTTACCAATGAAAACCCACTCATGCAAATTATATAAATGATATAAAATGATAAACCATGGGATATCATACAGACTACCATACTCGTGTGGTTTTGTATACAGATATACAATTTCTACCGGGAGCCGTTGTTATTATCACATTTTGTATTCAACAAATTAAAGCAAATTGTCGTCACTGATGCACAACTGGTCTTATTCGGCATAACCGTATACTATTCTTTTGGCCCCGGATATGACGCGACAGGTGGCGTTACTGTTCAAGATGAAGTATGTGATTGGTCAATGTAGCGGAAAATGCAAAATGCAGATATGCAGTTAGATTTCGGAAGACGGATCACGTTATTTGATAAGCCCATTCGGCCCTCGGGCCTAGTGAGCTAACTCCAGATCTGACTAATCGTAAACTGCATTTTGTTCTACACTGTATGACGTATATTTTGCAGTACGCTCTAAAGCGGTTTTGCTGAAAACATTTCAAATTAAATGGCAAGATGCAACATTTCTATTACTTGTCTTTAGATTTTTACTAGAGTTACATGAGGCTTTCCACCTTTGTTCATATTGAATATTATCTCTACCTTTTAAAGGGTAAATGGGTGGAAACGAAATTATGAAGAAATAACGTTCAAGGGGTAACACCTTTCGCAAGGGTCAGTATTGGGTCCTCTACGTTTTATTCTATATATACATGACATATCTGATAGCCTTTAAAGTACTTCTTTATTATGTTCTGGTCGATCGCCTTTGAAAATTGAAATGAAAATAAATAACGACTTAGTTAAAATTCAAAATTGTGCAGAATCTTGGCTGGTGAAATTCAATCCTCTGAAAACGGAAGCTAATACTTAAGAGTTACTTTAGATGCAAACTGCAAATGGTCCAGTCATATTGACAATATATGCAAAAATGTATTAAAACAGGTAAGTATCCTCCTAAGCTCGAATATATTGATATACAGGCAAATTTTAATAAAAATTTACAAGTTATATATTCTGCAATTTTTTGAATACTGTTGCGAGGTTTGCGACGGGTGTTCTCTCGGTGATGTAGACAAATCGGAAAAACTTGAAGAATAACTATTGGATTACATCTTTTGCTCTCATACTTTCATTATATTCTGAAAGTGGATTTGCTAATCGTCGTTCTCGGAGAAACTTCTCTATAAAATCACATATCAACTATCACCTAGTTATTGTTCCGTTCTAGTGCCTCCAGTAATATCTGAAAACTCGCGTTATAACCTCCGTGACGAAAATAACAACTCTTAACCAAATGTCCGACTGCAACTAACCAACATCTCGTTTTTCCCATATTCGACTTTGGAACCAACTAGATTTAGAGATTTGGCAAAATATTTCTTATTCAGTATTTATAATTTCTGTCTCTAACAGAACAAAAGTACCTAATTATTACTCTGTTGGAAATAGAATGTATAAAACTGTATAATGCATGCAAGATTACGAAATATTTGTAAATCTTTAGATAATGACCATTTCGAATCTCATCTGATTGATTACTGGCACTGTCAATGTGGACATCCTATTGAGGATACAAACTATTACTTCTTCGTTTGTGATAATTGTTTGGAACAAAGAATCAGACTGTACTGGAATCTTAACAATTTCATAACTAGTCACAGGGTTCCTCTGGTCATTGTTTGGACTTAAATCCTTGTCGTAGTTGAATACCAATTTTGTTTGTAAATTATGCATATCTTGTCTTGTCGTAAGACTGTCTGTTCCATTAAACAGTGCTAAGAAACCGCAGCAGTACAAGGAAAGCACGAACTCTGCCATACTGAATAGATCACAACGTCCAGGAAAACTGCGCGCTGCATTCGTACTGCAGAAAATATGTACACAAGCATGGAGTCATACTGTATTTATTTAGTAATGTGATACAGCTAACACCAGGACAAATGATGAAGTAATAAACTATTGTTCTCCATAGGTCTTGATGCAGTTTGTTAATTGTCTACGTCATCCTTTTTTTCCTGAAGACACGTGAATTCTATATGTTATATATACATAAGTGCCACACCCGGTGTTTATCATACCTGGTGACAGGTATACGAGGTCTATTGAAATATATTTTTTACCATACATTGTTAGTAGCGAGGTATTACTATGGATACATGTTCCTCAGATATCTATTGAAATCTGTGACAGGCTTTATTGTTTGATAGCCTTTGTATTTTCAGTGCTGTGTAATGTAAAAAGTGTCCAGACGTGTTATAAGTTATATAATATTGATAGGTTCGGTGTATTGTTATTGCGAAATTGGGTTGTTGGATTTATTAAAATATCAAACAAAGAATATGGCAAAGGGGTGGCAAGTAGAATATATGATGAAACTTGTCCCACCACAATAATGGCCGTTGTGCCTTCTAATTCCGGGGAAATATTGTGTAAAGATTTCACAAAAGGCAAATAAATCTAAATGTTTGCAATATTTTTTCGTCTCGCATACTCTTCTCTTAATACAACTAGAACTGTCGCCAGGATGGCTAATACCCCCGCAATCTGCATGAGTCAATGGCGAATTGGAACTGTTATTAAGAGGCTAACTAAGCTAACCCGTGCATGCCGATATTTCTGAAATTCAGAATATCTGAAATATGTGTTATTCACAAAAATGAGAATTCAGTGACCAGTTGCCATAGCAACCATAATTTTGAGAAAAAGAAAGTAGCATGCACATCTACACATGATCTTCTATATTTGTGTGAAGTTTCATTAAATTTCGGCCCTTCGGTTTAGGAGTTCTCCGGAAAAACTTAAAGTTATGGTTCTGATCGGAAAACCTGTTTAGAGTGACCAGTTGCCATAGCAACCATAATTTTGAGGAAAAGAAAAAGGAATGCACATCTACACTTGATCATTAATATTTGTGTGAAGTTTCATTGAAATCTGTCATTCGGTTTAGGAGGAGTTGTCCAGACAAACTTAAAGTTATGGTTCTTATCGGAAAACCTGTTTATAGTGACCAGTTGCTTTAACAACCATAATTTTGAGAAAAAGAAATTGGCATGCACATCTACACATGGTCCTCTATATTTGTGTGAAGTTTCATTGAAATCGGCCCTTCGGTGTAGGAGGAGTTATCCGGACAAATTTAAAGTTATGGTTCTTATCGGAAAACCTGTTTATAGTGACCAGTTGCCATAGCAACCATACTTTTGAGGAAAAGAAAATGGCATGCACATCTACACTTGATCATTAATATTGTGTGAAGTTTCACTGGAATCAGTCCTTCGGTTTAGGAGGAGTTGTCCAGACAAACTTATAAGTTATGGTTCTTATCGGAAAACCTGTTTATAGTGACCAGTTGCTTTAGCAACCATATTTTGAGAAAAAGAAATTGGCATGCACATCTACACATGGTCCTCTATATTTGTGTGAAGTTTCATTGGAATCAGCCCATCGGTTTAGGAGCAGTTGTCCGGACAAAATGTGTCTACAGACAGACGGACGGACGGACGGACGGACGGACGGACAACCTGATTCCAGTATAACCCCCCCCCCCCCCCTAACTTCGTAGCGGGGGTATAATAACGACAATATGGATCAATTTTGAAGGAAGTGATGGACGCAAGAGAGGCAAATCGTATAATTAATACTTTGTCTAGGTCAAAAACTGAAATTCATATCTGGAAACTGAACCCAATGCCAGCTATTGCATACGGAGATTGCGAAACATGTGAAACACTGCTGCAAAATGTGAAACCATTATACAATGTAGAATTGTTAAATAATCAAACACAAGATTGAAAAAGATTGCCATTTGAAAAGGCAGGAGGGCATCGATTTCACCAAGTGAATTTTGGGAAGAATGTTTACATTTTGGAACAGACATAGATGATATAACAATGACATCGAGGAGTGCCCTAAACAGATACGTGTGAAAAGTTGTTGATAAAGCATTGGTTTTCTATAGCTTATTTATTAGCACAGACTATCACTAAACTCTTAAAAAGAAGGGAACAAAGTACGCTGTTTCTAACATCACACATTCATCACTCCGATGTAGTATTGCCATTACATTAAAACATTGCCAAATTTGTAATTTGTAGTTCTCACAAGGGGAACTGATTTGGTTGTGTATCACTCAAATTCACTATTTAAGTAGATAGCTATATCAATAATTCCAAAAAGCAAAAAAACACAGATTCACAAAAATGAAACCTATTAAACAAACCCTATCGTAATACTGAGCCACACAGTTTCATGTTAGATTGATATGTGTACTTTCCTTAACGTGTTCCTCTGACTTGGCCGTTTGGGAACAGGGACGAACCAAAGTGTTCTCATTTATTTGTTGATTAACAGTATTCTAAATTGCTAAAATTTTATTTTCTTTCGATTGTCTATGAACACCGGTGTCAAAGTAATATTCAGGTTCGGTCCGTGTACACAATTGTTCGTTGCCAGCGGCAGCACTTTCTTCAACGCTAGATGTAGAATTCCTTTTCATTTCTCCAATTTTATTTTTTCGGGAGACGCATGTCATTAATTTTCGAATCCAGGTTGGTATAATTCGAAGTCCGAATATTGCCATGACTACGGTTATACTACTGGACAAGAGTTGTAGGAGAAGATAGACTGTGAAGCGGGCTATATGAGGCTCGGACGAACTTGGTAATTTATCAGACACAATGGATAAGAACACAGCCAAAGACAAACGTATGGTGGTTACGAAGGTACTTCTCTCCCCCGGCTCGGGAGGGAGGATGAAAATAAACACATTTAAGTAGCATACAATGTATATTGGGAAAAGTTAATTCAACATGATGAAAAGTGGTCTTCTTCAAACTTGAGAAACACTCGTATTACATCACCGCTACCAATCAAATGTTCAACACTCATACTTGAAGAATGTACTTTCCATCTTCCGTTTTCAGTAAAGTTGGTGAAGAACATTGATTTGAATGGAAGCTTTAAGGAGTAAAATCCTGGGTGGTATCCGAAAGGTACAAAAAAGTACGCAAACTTGTCGTTCAAATTGATAGTACGCGACGTTAGCACTACAAAAACTTCAAATAAGTCTGATACATCCCAGTAAGCATTTCCATTATGTTCGTATTGTACCCGTATGAAGCCATATCCGATTCTTTTGAGTTCATTATACTGTTTTCCTACCACAGCGAAGGGAATCCAAACCTTGGATTTGGCTAACGATACACTAGTAATATTGCCGTACTGATGTGGGTCCCAGAATGGCCAACTTCCCGTTCACATCGTCAAATTCTTTCAGTGAAAACATATTAAAAGATACATAAACATTTACAGGGTCCGTCTGGTCATTGTTTGGACTTAAATCATTGTCGTAGTTGGTTAACAATTTGGTTTGTAAATTATGCATGTCTTGTCTTGTCGTAAAACTGTCTATTCCATTAAACAGTGCTAAAAGACAACAACAGTACAGGTGAAACACGAACTCGGCCATATTGAATAGATCACAACGTCCAGGAAAATTGCGCGCTGGATTCGTACTGTAGAAATTAGGTATACAATCATTGATGTCATACTGTAGTTAAGTAGTGTAATACGGCTAACATCAGGACAAAAGATGAATAGCGTATTGTTCTCCATATGAGGTCTTGGTAAAGTCTTTTCATAGTCTACGTCATCCATTGTTAGTTGTTTCTATAGGTGTACTTGGTCTATTGAAATATATGTTTTACCATACATTGTTAGTAGCAACGTATTTCTATGGATACCTCCAGTATCTATTGAAATCTGTGACAGGCTTTATTGTTGGATAGTCTATGAATGTTCAGTGCCATGTAATGCCTTTAGTCCAGACGTGTAAAATTAGGTTGATAATGAAAGTTATACAATATTGATCGGTTCGCTTCTTTAGGTATATTTGCGAGTTATTGGATTTATCAAAACATCAAATAAACTATATGGCAAAGTGGTGGTAAGAAGAGTAATTGATTAAAAACATATTGTGTAAAGATTTCACAAAAGACAAATAAATCTAAATATTGGCAATATCTTTGACACCTCTGTGTTGCTCACACAAAGTTCTCTTCGTATAATAGCGACAATCTGAATCGAGCTTGAAGTATAATGTAGTATTTCATTTACATCCGGATGCTCTGGGGAAAACAATGCAGCAACTTTGCTTTTGACGCTCGTTCCCATAGTTTCTATTTGTGTAATAATTATGAGACCTCCATGTCACGTATTGAGAGTGCGAATCCATTCCAAACACTGAAAACAGATACGTGTGAATAACAAAAGAACAGCTGAAACAACCGGCACCGTTGGTACTAAAAGCAAGCCTCTAATGATAATGAGAGGTGAAGTGCTTCTACTGAAGTGAGACGGACAATAATCCACATCATATTTATTTGTTTACTTGTTATTTTGCATAGGAGGATCGATTCCTCAGCTTCAATGCCGGAAAAAGAACCATTTAACCCATGCGATCTCAAACTGCTGTTCTCCACTGAATTAGAACCAGCTCAAAATGATTTTCAGGAATTTGTGTGCTCTTCTTTGTTGTCACAAAAAACCTACGTTAGATTCCGCTATTCTCTTAAATCCAAGATGCATTAATGTCATTCAAACTCATTTTATTGTACAATTTTTGTGCAACAAAGATGTTACAGATTAATATTTCAATAGCTAATTGGACCTTAGTAGATAGCAAGCGAAATGATTAAAACATCGAAAACATGCGCATCCTTCATTATATTAATCTTGTAATAAACATAGCATCTGCATCTGACGTATTAAGTTAATAACTTTACATATTTTATTTACCCATATGTGCTTAAAACACAAAACAAATTTCATCTCGCCAATTGCCAGTCTAATACAATAAATACATCTGATGATACCAAGATAAATAATTTACATACATGTATATGTACAGATCTAGTCAATCGTTTATAACCACCCAGATATTTTGAGTGCTTGTACAGTTTGGTTTGGTTTGGTTTATTTTGTTTAACGTCCTATTAACATCTAAGGTCATTTAAGAACGGCCTCCCGTGCGTGCGACATGCATGTGTGTGGTGAGTGCGTATGTGTGTTTTGGAAGGCTGCGGTATGTTCGTGTTAAGTCTCCTTGTGATAGGCCGGAACTTTTGCCGATTTATAGTGCTACCTCACTGAAGCATACTGCTGCTTGTACAGTAAAATGTCAATGTATATAATAAAATGAATACATAGATATCGATTTCTTAGATATATTCACTATTCAAATTTGGGAAAGAACATAGCCGTAACAATCTCTTTGTCTGAATATATCAAATGAACAGCCATAATATTGGCTCCATCAAAGGGGCATTCCTTCGTTCTGATGCCAGATTTGTATTGTACAGTTATTTATGAATAAAAGAAGTGAATTGTACACTCGTATTCGTGATTAACTGTGGTGGAATAAATGTCATATTCATACAGAAAATCCGCAAAACTCGGCCGCCCTGCGTCCGCAGTGGAATATTCAATCACGCCTTCTATCTTCATTTAGATATCATGATATACCATCAGTTCGCCAAATATCATACCACTTCGGATAATAATCACATCAATTTGTTAAAGCTTGTCACAGCATAGCGATATATGTAGGTGTACTGGTTTTATTGTGATGATAAACCCCAATTATAGCCTGTTTGACCTCAACTACTTATGTTAAGGTAACGAACATAACTAGTAAATGAGTTAAGAAAATCAAAAACATATTTAAATATTGCACACAAACATCATCTTACTCGTGCAAAAAGTTGCATTGATATGAGCACCACAAGGCGCAACCACGTGTGCCGTGTTTACAAACTTGTGTATATGAATGCCAATGGTTTGGTTCGGTTTGATTTTATTTGTGAACGTTCTATTAACAGCTAAGATCATTTAAGGACGGTCTCTCGTGTTTGCGATATGCATGCGTGTGGTGAGTGTGTATGTGTTTTGGGAGGCTGCGGTATGTATATGTTAAGTCTCCTTGTGATAGGCCAGAGTGTTTGCCGATTTATATAAATGAGGGAAATGGCTAAATATAAGACAAATGCACAGTATATTTGTAAAATCATTAATTGTGGTTCGATGAGGTAATATTTAGTTATAGTGTCTGTGATTTGTCAGCGCGGTAACAAGTTTAACTTCGAGCAGAACTTCACAACGAACCCGTCAATCTGTTGATTCGACTTGTCTTAAAGCTGGTAACTATTTCAATATTCTATAAATAACATGATTACTGGGTATCGATAATGATTTAAAAGCATTTCCAATTAACCTTTCTAATAGAGTTAACATCCTTAGACTCAATCTCTGTATCTACTTTTCAACATTTCCCCAGACTGCAAGCTTACATTGGGCCAACGTCGGACCAATGATATCAGTCACGTTTGGCCAACATCGGTAAATTACATTGGGTCAACGTTATGTTGTTCATTAACGCAACGTTTGGCCAACGAAGGTTGTTTTAATATGTTAGACCGACGTTGGTCCAACTTCAGAACAAACCATTTGTTGGTCCAACATTAGAATAAACAATTTATGTTGGTTCTACGTAGGCAGTCTCGGGAAAATAACATTGGAAAAACGTTGGTTTAATGCTAGTTGATTCCATATTGCAATCGCAATATACCACCTTAACGGACAGCACGGAACCACTTCAAAATACATTATTTCACGTAGTAATGCCATCAACTTCATCGAACACTTTTAGCTTCAAGAGAATTCAACGCTAAAGTACGCATAAGAGGAGATAAATGCTTATTATATTTTCTCACATACATCCTGTATCACGAAAGCTTAAAATTGTATTCCGGAAAAAGAAATAAGAATAAAAAGTATAATAAAAGTTTTTGTTTTATTGCTAATTGATATAAAGCGATTCACCATATTGATATTTGAGATTTTTCTGAATTGACTATCATATTATTTATATACTGTCGTGATCGGGTGCATCAGGGATTTTTATCAGGATCATTTTTTTTTAACTCAGTGGAAAACAGTTTATTTTTTCTGCCCAGAATGAAAGGCAAACTTTTTTTGTCAAAACATTTCGGCAACATTTTTTTTTTCATGTCCGTTATATCAAAGTTTAATAACTCTAATATTTTTACTTCCATTTAAACTTTTCATTTTCCAATTTTCCAATGGCATTGGGAATATTTCATTCGTTTTGAAAATAAAGTGTTAATATTTGTGATTTCATCATCCGTTGCTATCTATATCAGTTTATAAAATTTGATAATTTATAAAATTTGATCATTCATCCTGTACAGCAGTCCATCTTTAAATTTATAAGAAGGATACAGATATAATGTATGTTAAATATCCGCAAAATATCTTGATAGCCAACTTAGTAAAGGGAGATAATTAAGTGTTTTTAGTGTGGTCAATAAGTTTAATGAAATAAAGCAATACTAGCTGTTATATATACAGATTGAAACAAAACAACAATTTAATACATCACAATCACTTTTATTATGCTATTGTAAGAATATATTTCACACAATAGTTTTTAATATATAATTATGAAGAAATTCACAAATTGTACAAGTATTATATATTAAAAATCAATTATGACCTAAATTTTTAGAATTTTGGATTAATTCAATTTTTTTAATGCATCAAATCAAACTTTTTTTGGTAATCTTACAGGAGCAAACTTTTTTTCAGCTCTAATTAACAAACAGACTTTTTTCCCGTCAAAAATGAAAAAAAAAAAAAAAAAAATTAGCATGTACAATCAGCTGACATAGCAATGACTTCTCAGTTTACCTATCATAAACGATAACAACACTAGAATCTGTTATGCTTATGAACACATGAATATTCTTATAAACACTTAATAACTAGTTTGTCATTTAACAAGTAATATTGTATGGAATACACAATGCAAATTAACATTTTTAAGGTACGATGGAAATTGTCCAACTTTTCAGTTTTGTGAACCGTCTAATTATCAGAAATATAAACATACGTCCTATCTCAATATGAATTAAAAGTAAGTGTTCGGCTCTAAAAATAACAATTAAGAATTTCTAAATCTTATTGTAAAACGGTTTTTGTCAGCAGCAAATATCAAAAAGTATGGTAGAGTTTAAAATACCCTGTTCAACTATGTTCGGAGGCCATATCTTTCTATAATAATCGTATTTTCTGCATCAAGTGAAACAGACGTACAGGCCACAGCAGATAACTAATGACCGCGAATTCTTTTGTCTTGATATATGATTTGTCGATTCTGCCTGGATTATAAAAACGCTTGCCTAACTAAATTGTCCACTTAAAACTATCAGTCGCCCTAGTTTGGTAGATATTTAACAGCACAAGTAGTGGGTACACAGTATTAATTGCCATCGATAGAAGTCACCAGAGTTAGGTAGGTAGATATTTGGAAGTATGTGTATCCATAGGTACATATGTTGGTAGATATTTGACAGTATTTGTCGCGCGTCGGTAGATATTTGGCAGTATTTGTCGCCATAGGTACATGTTGTTAGATATTTGACATTTTTTTTGTAGCCATATGTATATGTTGCATGTTTGCCAGGAAGTGGGCTTTATATGTTACATATTGAGAGAACGATGAAATGTATTACAAACACACACATGCTGTGATATTATTTTACCAGCAAAATGAGAAGAATCTGTTCTTGTCTAAAGTGATTTATTTTTACCTCCATTTTTTTTTTTAAATTTAACCAATCTTTTCACGTGATCTTTCATTGTTTGTGATGAAAACAAAACAATACACAAACATAAACAAGAACAAAGTATTAATTTAGAGCGTATTTACTACGTGTACCATAGTTGTCACAATGAAAAAGTGTGTGTGTATCACTCAAACTCACAATTTAAGTATATAACCAGATCAATAACTTCAAAGAGTAAAAGACACAAATTCACAAAAATGAAACCTATTAAACAAACCCTATCGTAATACTGAGCCACACAGTTCCATGTTAGATTATTATGTGTACTTTCCTTAGCTTGTTTCTCTGACTTTGCCGTTTGGGAACAGGGTCGAACCAGAGTGTTCTCATTTATCTGTTTATCAATATTCTTAGTCACGAAATTTCCATTTTCGTTGGACATCCTATGAACACCGCTGTATATGTAATACCCAGATTCGGACAGTTTCCACAGTTGTTTGTTGGTAGCGGCGACACTTTCTTCAACGCTAGATGTAGAATTCCTTTTTGTTACCACAGTTTTATGTTTTTGTGAGACACATGTAAAGAATTTTCGAATCCAGTTTGGTATTGGTCGATCCGCCTCTACTTTATAAATTCGAAGTCCGAATATTGCCATGACTACGGTTACACTACTGGACAAGAGTTGTAGGAGAAGATAGACTGTAAGGCGGGCTATATGAGGCTCGGACGAACTTGGTAATTTATCAGACACAATGGATAAGAACACAGCAAGAGACAAAAGTATGGTGGTTCCGAAGGCAATTCTCTCCCCCGGCTCAGGCGGAAGAACGAAAATGAATATATTTAAGTAGCACAAAATGTATATTGGGAAAAGTAAATTCAAAACGATGAAAAGTGGTCTTCGCTCAAATATAAGAACCATTCGTATTAATTCACCGCCACCAATTACAGGTTCAACATTCATTTTTGAGGAATGTACTTTCCATCTTCCGCTTTCAGTAAAGTTGTCGAAAATCATTGAATTAAATGGAAGCTTCAAGGAGAAGAAACTTGGGTGGTATCCCGTAGGTATAAAGAAAATAACGCAAATTTGTCGATCAAAGGGAAAGTACGCGACGTTAGCACTACAAGAAACTTCAAAAAAATCTGTAACAACCAAGGAAGCATTTCCATTATATTCGTACAATACCCGTGTGAAGTCATGTCCGATTCTTTTGAGTTCATTATACGGCTTTTCCTACCACAGCCAAGGGAATCCAAACCTTGGACTCGGCTAACGATACACTAGTAATGTTGCCATACTGCTGTGGGTCCCAGATCATCCTGTCATCATTCCAGGTAATGCTGAATGTTCCTAGAATGGCCAACTTCCCGTTCACATCGTCAAACTCTTTCAGTGAAAACATATTAAAAGATACATAGACAGTTACAGGGTCCGTCTGGTCATTGTTTGGACTTAAATCCTTGTCGTAGTTGGTTAACAATTTGGTTTGTAAATTATGCATATCTTGTCTTGTCGTAAAACTGTCTATTCCATTAAACAGTGCTAAAAGACAACAACAGTACAGGTGAAACACGAACTCGGCCATATTGAATAGATCACAACGTCCAGGAAAATTGCGCGCTGGATTCGTACTGTAGAAATTAGGTATACAATCATTGATGTCATACTGTAGTTATTAAGTAGTGTAATACGGCTAACATCAGGACAAAAGATGAATAACGTATTGTTCTCCATATTAGGTCTTGGTAAAGTCTGTTCATAGTCTACGTCATCCATTGTTAGTTGTTTCTATAGGTGTACTTGGTCTATTGAAATATATTTTTCACCATAGATTGTTAGTAGCAAGGTATTTCTATGGATACCTCCATATTGTTGGATAGTCTATGAATTTTCAGTGCCATGTAATGCCTTTATAAGTGCAGACGTGTAAAATTAGGTTGATAATGAAAGTTATACAATACTGGTAGGTTCGCTTCTTTAGGTATATTTGCGAGTTATTGGATTGATCAAAACATCAAATAAACTATATGGCAAAGTCGTGGTAAGAAGAGTAATTGATTAAAAACATATTGTGTAAAGATTTCACAAAAGACAAATAAATCTAAATATTGGCAATATCTTTGACACCTCTGTGTTGCTCACACAAAGGTTTCTTCGTATAATAGCGACAATCTTAATCGAGCTTGAAGTATAATTTAGTATTTCATTGCTCTGGGGAAAACAATGCAGCAACTTTGCTTTTGACGCTCGTTCCCATAGTTTCTATTTGTGTAATAATTATGAGACCTCCATGCCACGTATTGAGAGTGCGAAACCATTCCAAACACACTGAAAACAGATACGTGTGAATAACAAAAGAACAGCTGAAACAACCGGCACCGTTGGTACTAAAAGCAAGCCGCTAATGATAACGAGAGGTGAAGAGCCTCTACTGAAGTGAGACGGACAATAATCCACATCATATTTATTTGTTTACTTGTTATTTTGCATAGGAGCATCGATTCCTCAGCTTCAATGCCGGAAAAAGAACCATTTAACCCATGCGATCTCAAACTGCTGCTCTCCACTGAATTAGAACCAGCTCAAAATGATTTTCAGGAATTTGTGTGCTCTTCTTTGTTGTCACAAAAAAACTACGTTAGATTCCGCTTTTCTCTTAAATCCAAGATGGATTAATGTCATTCAAACTCATTTTATTGTACAATTTTTGTGCAACAAAGATGTTACAGATTAATATTTCAATAGCTAATTGGACCTTAGTAGATAGCAAGCGAAATGATTAAAACATCGAAAACATGCGCATCCTTCATTATATTAATCTTGTAATAAACATAGCATCTGCATGTGAAGTATTAAGTTAATAACTTCGCATATTTTATTTACCCATATGTGTTTAAAACACAAAACAAATTTCATCTCGCCAATTGCCAGTCTAATACAATAAATACATCTGATGATACCAAGATAAATAATTTACATACATGTATATGTACAGATCTAGTCAATCGTTTATAACCACCCAGATATTTTGAGTGCTTGTACAGTAAAATGTCAATGTACATAATAAAATGAATACATAAATATCGATTTCTTAGATATATTTACTATTCAAATTTGGGAAAGAACATAGCCGTAACAATCTCTTTGTCTGAATATATCAAATGAACAGACATAATATTGGCTCCATCAAAGGGGCATTCCTTCGTTCTGGTGCCAGATTTGTGTTGTACAGTTATTTATGAATAAAATAAGTGAATTGTACACTCGAATTCGTGATTAACTGTGATGGAATAAATGTCATATTTATACAGAAAATCCGCAAAACTCTGCCGCCCTGCGTCCGCAGTGGAATATTCAACAACAGTGCATGTATGTACATCATGGACAATTAGTATTTCACCAATAAGAAACACGTCAGACACTAAACATTCAGAATTGGGTTATCTGCCCTACTTAAAATGATATCATACTTGAAAGGTAAAAAAAATAGTCTTATATAGTACAACTTGTTTTCTCGTGTACATATGTTCATTTCTTGTAGGAAATAAGAAGTTTACCAACTAACAAAATGTATACAATACTAGTTACATGTACACTTACATTCTGATGATCTCAGTTAAGGTTTATGACCAGACTTTCAGTAGATATTACTTGTGATTGAAATAGTTTGTACAAACACCAGGCTGTTTGCGAGATTAGCTTTGGTTTTACCTGTGTTTCTTTTGAAAATGGAACACCCTTGTATCCAAAAACGCTTACCAACTCTTCCTTATTAACGAAACTGGTTGGTTTGTTTGCAACGATTAGAAACTTTAAAACAAAAACAAAAACAAAACAAAACAAAAAAACAAACAGGTGACCGGTACAAAATTATACTTTTCTATGGGTAACCATATGACATTTACAAAGGTACTCCTATACTTTAATCATAAAAATACATTTTAGATTTTAACGTTTAGTGTAGCAAACTCACCTACCCTATGTAACAACAGACCACTTCAGAGGGGGTTGGTACATGTATACATGTGTCAATGATTTCTTGGTATTTACAATTAATACTCAGGTAAAATATTGATAGCATTAACTTTCAGACAAATGGATAAACAACTTGTTTTATTTTCATAATGATGCTAGTTCCAGAAGTGGCGCTGGTTTTTTTTTTTTTTTTTTAAAGGAAATACATTTTGCCATTGGATGTGCTAACAACAGCAGATGTATTGGTGAAATACACAGATAGTATGTTCTTGGGTTGTAAAAGTGCAAGGTAATCTAGGGTCCATTACGGGTACAGTATACATTTGCAATAGAATCTTACAAACAACGGCTTTCAGTTTCGTCAAATACCCAATGCAGTACCTCACCAGCAAAACCTGCTCGGAAGCCAGAATAGTGTCTGCGGTCAAGCATGACGGTGTAACAATGATTCACTGAGAGTTTTGTCTCAGTAGCCCTGGGCATATACGGCCATGTGTGATTACCGTAGTCGCTTCGTAAGAAGCCGTGGGTTTACAGGTAAAATAAATCTGAACGGTGATTTTATGTCAGAAGTGTGGTCATGAACCTTAAGATGAGCAAGGGCAAGAGTTACCTAGCATACTAAAAGTATTTCAAGCTGTAATTAAACATACAACAAAAATATGTAGTACCCTGTCCCATATAAGTAATAATGCAGTCTCCCTTAATGATGCTTTAGAAAGAGAAAGCCAGATATTAGTCAACTGATTCACTGACAATGGCATGAAGGCTAATCCTGATAAGTTTCAGGTAATATGTATAAGGAAAAAACAGTGAACTTATGACTTCTTTTAACATCGGAAAAAAATGTAGATTTAGACAATGACCCCAAGTTTGATAATCACATTGCATATATATGCAGGAAAGCCTCCAAACAACTATGTGTGTTAAAAAGAAATGGATCTAATCTTACAAAAAAGGGCAAAATCATTATTTTAAAATGTTTTATCTTGTCTAATTTTAATTACTCTCCCCAGGCTTGGCACTTTTGCAATCTTACCAAAACCAAAAAGATGGAGAGAATTCAGGAAAGAGCCAAATGTTTTATTGAGAATGACTACACAAGCACGTTCCGAGATATTAAAAAAAAGATTATTGAATTTAACATATTGGTTAGCTAAAGAAGTCTAAACGATTTTAAATGATATATCACAGAATTTTATCTGTGACCACGTGGAAAAAATAACATTACTGTTCCTAGGGCTAAAACCAGAAAGTATGGACAGATGTCTTTCCACTTTGAGGCCGCCCGGGTATGGAACAACCTGTCTAATGAACTCGGATGTGCTGAGAACTACAACAATTGCTGCAGACTGTTGCTTATCTGGGAAGGCCAGTTATGTAGTTGTGCTATCTGTGTCAAAGTTGTGTTAATGTTATCCCAATAATCCCAATAATACTAAATCAAACTTATTGATAAAAAAAGAAATAAACATTCGGCGTCAAGAACAGGACGTTTGCAGAAAAGCTTCACCGAAAAAAAAAATCAACTTTTCCTGTAATATTCAATTATATTAGAACTAGTGTTCCACTTTTAAATGCCTTTGCTCCTTGAAATAAAAAAAAATCAAACTGAAATAATAAAGAGCTATTTAAAAGAAACTTTAGGTGATATTTAGGGAAAAAATATGCAAAAAAGTGGCAAAATACTTACAGCGACAGTATCCATAATCGTCGCCTCTAAGCTCCCGAAGTCTTCAGTGTCAGACGGTTCCCAATCATCTGAAGTCTTTGACTGTAATTAAGCATGTTTCTTATTAATCTATGTTAAAAATACTTTTCTATGAATTGTTTAAGGATCACGTTAGCAATTTCTCAACCTATTGAACAGAAACTGTTTGTCAAATCACCAAAGGGTAATAACTCCTGAATTACGCTACAGTGTATTAGGATAACTGTCATTATTTTCGATAAAATCCCCTAAATAGTTGAAAGAAGTAGCCAGAACTCGTTTCGGGGTAGGAGGTAGGTATATTGAGAATCACTTCAATCTAAATACTACAATATGCAATTTATTGAACTCATCAAACATCGCCAGCACTTTTAGAAAAACATAAAAAGTGTCCCATATACTTACACATCCAGCTTTTTCTATTTGCCCGTCAATCTTTTTTTTAGTTCTCGTTTCTTTTTATATTGCCATACTGATTTCATGTTTATAATATTATGCGTCCATGCCATATCACTTTCATTAATGTTTTTTTTAGTGTTTTATGTGCATGCTGTAGTTTATTTACATTGTACGTATACATGTATGCTTGTATGTATGTATGTACGTACGTACGCACGTACCTACGTATGTATGTATGTTTAGTGTTATGAACTTTATGTATAGACCCAGAGGCCTGGCGAGGAGACTGGTCCATTAGATCGATAGCTCAGTTGATGTGGCTAGAGTTGATATGACCACCACTGAGACTGTACGTGATCTCGTGATAATTAATCAGGCAATACAACTTGCAAACTCTGCACGGTTACTTTTTTCGCTTGTTGTTTTTCGTTTCCCCTAGTCATTTTATTTTATTGCATGCTATATTACCGTGTTTTTTGTTATATTTTTTTCTCTGTATTTTACTTATGTTAAGTCGTAGAAATAGCTCTAGAGAGCTAAGTTTCTTTAACATATACGGAGAGATGTGCTGACACTATGGTTTTTTCTCTCTCCCAGAATGCCTAATTCAAGATGGCTGCCCATGGAGGTAGCCATCTTGAAATGAGGTATTCTGGGAGAGAAAAAAAACCCATAGATGTGAGTAATTCTTTCCCCTGTATCTTAGTTTCAAATACAGAGCTGACATACCTTTCTTTAATTGTATTTTCTTGAGATTTTATCGTTTCAGGTTGAACACCTTCTGGAATTTTAGTCATGATGAAGATTGAAGAAAAGTATGTTGAAAGATTGTATTAAAAAAATAAAAAAGCATTTGTGGAAGTCTTTGAAGTTTTCCAAAGCCCTCTCATTCTCCACCTCATGATAGGGGATGTGGTATCTGTCCGAAAAAATTAAAAAGGTGAAGGTAGAATGAAAACTGATACTCACTATTCTGTTTTAACATGTAGTTGTCTATATGGCAAATCTATACAAATCCTACACCTGAGGTTGGTTCACTGTTATCAAGGATGCACGTCTCAATTCAAAATAATCATTCTGAATCTATGTCTTCATTACAGTAGTAAAATAAAGGTTTTGTTTTGTTGCTAGAAGTAAAAATACTGCTATGTTCAACTTCTTCTTAAAAACTGCTGAACTAAATTCAATGACATTTTACAGGAAGCTTCCATGGCTGAGGGTGAACCAAAATTGTGAATTATATGGTCCCCACCCCCCAGGGGCATGAGGGGCGGGGCCAAAAAGGGTCAAATTGACTAAAACTTCAAAAATCTTCTTCTCTACTCTCAGATAAGGTGGAATCAAACACTCTTCATAGATGAAAGGGTCTTAAGGTGCTTTACCAAAATTGTGAATTTCATGACCCTGGGGTCTCATGTTTGCCCCTGGGGAGGGGGTAAACTTTACTATAGTTTATATAGGGAAATCACATTTTTGACTATTATTTGTTGGATTTGTATTGGAATTCATTCTAACTTGTATCAAATTATCAGCATGGGATGACAGTTTGATGGTATGTACATGTTGGCCCTAGTTGACCCCCAGGGGCTGGTGGGCGGGGCCAAAAAGGGTCAAATTGACAAAAATTTCAAAAATCTTCTTCTCTACTCTTAGATATGGTAGAATCAAATACTCTTCTTAGATGGAAGGGTCTTAAGGTGCTTTACCAAAATTGTGAATTTCATGACCCTGGGGTCTCACGTTTGCCCCTGGGGAGGGGGTAAACTTTACTATAGTTTATATAGGGAAATCACATTTTTGACTATTATTTGTTGGATTTGTATTGGAATTCATTCTAACTTGTATCGAATTATCAGCATGGGATGACACTTTGATGGTATGTACAGGTTGGCCCTAGTTGACCCCCAGGGGCTGATGGGCGGGGCCAAAAAGGGTCAAATTGACTAAAATTTCAAAAATCTTCTTCTCTACTCTCAGATATGGTAGAATCAAATACTCTACATAGATGGAAGGATCTTAAGGTGCTTTACCAAAATTGTGAATTTCATGACCCTAGGGTCTCATGTTTGCCCCTGGGGAGGGGTTAAACTTAACTATAGTTTATATAGGGAAATCACATTTTTGACTATTATTTGTTGAATTTTTATTGGACCCCATAATTGTCAAGAGTGTTACGGAGGTCATTTTTTGGAGATTACAGTAGATTTAGATAGTTTTTATAATATAAGTTACAAATGATCATTATGAATTGATGTCTTCATAGGTTTGATAATTTAAAGATTTTGTTTTGTTGCTAGAACTCAAAACACTACCATGGTAAAATGCTTTCACTTTCTATTCCCGGAACTTTCTAGACTGTGACGTCACAGCCATAACTGTATTGAGTTATACGAAGGTCTTTTTCTGTAATAGTTTTAAATAGTTTTTATTGTAAAATGGAATCATATTGATTCAAAATAAAAATTCTAAAACTGTCTTTTTAACATACTAATTTAACATACTAACATGCTAATTGAAAATGCCAACATGCTAATTTATCATGCTGATTTGCTGTTTTTAACATGCTAACATGCTGTTTTGACATGCTGATATGGTGTTTTAGCATGCTAATTTGCTGTTTTTTAACATGTTAACATGCTGTTTTAACATGCTGATATGTTTTAGCATGCTAACATGCTGTTTTGACATGTTGATATGGTGTTTTTAACATGTTAACATGCTGTTTTTAAGTCATGATTTTGTCATTTTTGTTAAGTTTTTGTCATATTTTGTCATTATTTGTCATTTTTGTCATGATTTTGTCATGAATTTGTCATTTTTGTCATGTTTGGTCATGAATTTGTCATTTTTGTCATGTTTTATCATTATTTGTCATGAATTTGTCATGTTTTGGTCATATATTGTCATGAATTTGTCATTTTTTGTTATGTTTTTGTCATATTTTGTCATGATTGTGTCATCATTTTGTCATGTTTTGTCATAATTTGTCATGATTTTGTCATTTTTTGTCATGATTTGTAATTTTTGTGATGACAGTTATGGCTGTGTCGTCACAGTCTAGAAAGTTCCGGGAATAGAAAGTGAAAGCATTTTACCATGGCAGTATTTTTAGTTCTAGCAAAAAAACAAAACCTTTATTTTACTACTGTAATGAAGACATCAATTCAGAATGATTATTTTGAACTGAGATGTGCATCCTTGATAACTGTGAACCACCCTCAGTTTGGTTTGGATTGTTTATTTTGTTTAACGTCCTATTAACAGCTAAGGTCATTTAAGGTCGGCCTCCCGTGGGACATGCATGCGTGTGGTGAGTGCGTATGTGTGTTTTGGGAGGCTGCGGTATGTTCGTGTTAAAAACTTTTGCCGATTTATAGTGCTACCTCCCTGTAGCATACTGCCGAAGACACCCAGCAGCACACCCCCACCACCCTCAGGTGAAGGATTTGTATAGATTTGCCATATAAAACAACTACATGTTAAAACAGAATAGTGAGTATCAGTTTTCATTCTACCTTCAATTTTTTTATTTTTCAGACAGATACCACATCCCCTATCATGAGGTGGAGAATGAGAGGGCTTTGGAAATTTTCAACAAACAAATAAAACTCAATTTTAATTTTTAATACAATCTTTCAACATACTTTTCTTCAATCTCCATCATGACTAAAATTCCAGAAGGTTTTCAACCTGAAAAGATAAAATCTCAAGAAAATATAATTAAAGAAAGGTATGTCATTTCTGTATTTTAAACCAAGATACAGGGGAGAGAATTGGCGACATCTATGTTTTTTTTTCTCTCCCAGAATACCTCATTTCAAGATGGCTGCTCCATGGGCAGCAATCTTAAATAAGGCATTCTGGGAGAGAGAAAAAACACATAGTGTAAGCACATCTCTCTATACGATTTTAAATAAATCTTCTTGTATCTTGTAAGTTAATTTACAAATGGACCTACATAAAGGGCTCAATTACTGACTAGATTAACAACAATTCTGTATAGTTTGACTGCAACGATTTATCAGAGTATACACGACCGGATATTAACCCTTATACTGAACAAATTACACTCCAGAAACTCGATATAGAACATATGGACGGTATGACTTTAAAAATCACAACTGTTACAATGAACTTTTTATCAATGTATTTTCAAATTTCTTGAGTTATTTGCACTAAAATAAACATTTAACTGAAACAAGAAATTAATCATATAGAGGAATACATCTATGTGTCAGTGAATAACTTACTCTGGGATTGTTTTATTCAAATTTGCCTAGCAGTGCACCAAGCGTGCATTACCGTAGCACATGGCGAAGGCACAGACGGAAACTGACCCAGGGGAGATAACTCCCGAATCACATCACCAAAGTTATAGATATCACGTTCCAGTGATGCAATACAATTTATTGATCTGTCACTCTTATATGGTGTTGTTTTTGTGATTTTAAGAAAATCAGGAAATCAGTGCAACATTTTGAAACAACTTTTGCCGATGTTTAGTGCTACCTCAATGAAGGATACTGCCGAAAACACCCGACCTGGCCACATTAAACCGACAACAGGCAAACCAGTCGTCCCACTACAATAATACTGAACGCTTAGGAGTAGCAACCACCATTTTTAAAGATTGGTATGTCTTGGCCAGGGGACAGACCCAAACACTTTTTCACACTGGGGCGAACGCTCAACTAAAGGTATTGTCAATGGAGACATTAGGAAGAAAGATAAGATCCATAATATAGTTGCCTCTTATGATCATAAAATAGGATACAATCCTTACGCCCTACCTGAAGGGCACAAATTTCAACCTATCAACATGTTCATATTTAAGGGCTGCTTTCTGAGCCGTGACAATGTCCCCTGCTGGGACCGATGCGGCCGGTTTGGCAAGATACTTCATTACGAGCAGTTAAAGTTTTGGGGGTTTCATTCTGTTCTTTTTGATCAAATGAGGTGATTTTCACTAGCATATTGTGATGACTCTGTTTTGTAGAGATTAACCACCATTGTTGCTGACATGTGATAAATGTTCAAATCACGAGTTTTCAGCTAAACTGAATAGCCTAAGATCTCTCATAATTAATAACGATGACGACGATGCATATGACCAGTATACGTTTTGTTGTAACCCCGTCGTATTTTCAGATAGATTTACATATCCTACATCCAACTCGTTTCTTATCAACACCGATTTCAGCCTTTATATAACCAAAAGGTAACTTTTCCTTTGAGGATTTTGAAAAATTTCAAAATTTGCCCGTCATGCCGTCTGCTGATCAAATGCGTTTTTTTTTGTTCAATTATTTCCCCTTATGTGTGAACGTCGGTAGCAATTCAAACTTCAAACACGCTTATGATTGAGAGAAAATTCGTAATCTATTGCCGCTCCTTAACCTTCGTGAAACCGATTGTTTTACAGTGATAGCTGTTTCATCAGGGTTTATTTTTTTATCGGAAAGTATGGAAAAAATGACGTCATGCCGCGACTGTTAGTCTGTCACCGTATCTGACCTCTGGATACTAGTGTATATCGTAATGTCTAAATAACCAATGTCCGCTACCAGGATGAAACCACACGTAAAGTTAAGTCAAAACACCATCAATAGACAGTATTGATAGCTTGGCATATCATCGACGACTTCGTGAATTTATCATCAATTAATCGAACTGAGAGGTATATAATCGCAATCTATCGACAGTACGATGTATTGTTAATAATTTCTGATAAACAATGCCGACTACTCACGGATGAAGATACAGGTCGTTTCAAACAATGTGAAAGTTATATTGTTTGTATATTATCTCATTCATTGTGCGATGTAAAGACGGACGTGTTTCAGGCGTCTTGATATACCTGTCGGTTGCGGTTTGATCACCCTAGATCTGATTTTTAGAATGTGACTTAACCAAGATTTTTGCTAGAGTATCTGTATAGCGATTGGTTTCATTGAAACAAGTAACTTTCCCTCCTCGAATACTCGGTCGTATCCTTCATGCAGATCTAAATCTTTGCTCATGTTTTCCTTCGTATAATTAATTTCGAGCGATGGTTTGGTTATATTGTCATTATTCCTTGTTGGACGTGATATGTGACAGTAGTCCAGAAGACGCTTACTATTTCGGAACATCTGGTTTTTCTATCCTTGTACATTTTTAAGGATATCCATAAAGAGTTTGTTTATATATTTACTTTTGTTCTTTTTCCCGATATCCATGTTGGTATTCTCCGTTTTTGTTACAATTTTATCCCACCTTAAGTAAATGTGATAAGACTATCTGATAATATCATGTTCTTCATGACAAATAAAACTACCAGCTTATTGTCTTATTGAAATCAAACCTTTACTGTAACATTTTGATTAATGCGGGCTTACGGTATTTCCTCTATATTGTCTTGACTGCAATGAAACTGTGACGTAGTTATAAGATAAAATTATATTTTCGTTAATTTACCGATCAACTTTGAATAATATATTTCAAATGTTTGACCTTCTGGTCAAAATGAAATGCACGATACAGGATCAACCTACAATTGAAGAGTGGAATATGCTCATAGATGTAAAATGGTCACGTGATAATATCATTGTTACCATTGTTTGTTATGTGATGTTAATATTGGACAATGTTTACTTAATGTGAAAATAGCATTGTCAATTTACCATCGTTACTAAATGCGATATGAACATTGTAAGTTAACCATGTGTTTTATTATGGAAATTCATGTGATATTAACATACATGCATTATGTATACGTAAGAGGTATTTAAAGATTACTAATGTTGATATGACATTTGGTACAATTTGATTAATGTTTACCTGAAATTCACATTCCACTTTAATGGCCCCAGAAGTTGACAGACATTTGATAGTATTAGTCGTCTTAGCTACTTGAAGGTATATATATATTTGAAAGTATTAGTCGCCCTAAGGGGTACACAGTATTAATTGCCATAGGTAGGAATCACCAGAGCTATGTAGGTAGATATTTGGTAGTATTCGCCTCCATAGGTACATGTTGGTTGATACTTGAAATTATTCACTGCCATATTAACATGTTAAATAACAAGTAGCAGTTACCAGACCCAGTAGGCTGGCTAGTTATGTATAACCTATTGAAAAAACATGATTTTTATTACAAACACACATATGCTGTGAACTTATTTTGTTAGCAAAATGAGTAGAAAATGTTCTGTCAAAAGCGTTGATTTTTTACTCGATTTTTCTTCAATTAAACCAATTTTTTATATGATCTTTTAATTGTTTAAGATGCATACAATATCAACAAAATCATGAAACATCGTTATATGTTAATTAAAAAAATACAAATGTAATTATAATGGATAAATAACAGAAATGTAAAATAAGATCACAGTTGACATGCACTCGAAAAATATCAGCATAAAACAAAACAAAGTATTATTTAAGAAGTTTGGTACATTACCTTATATACTATATATAACAAACTACAGGTACAATAGTTATTACAAAGGTAAGTTATTTGGTTGTTTATCACTCAAATTCACTATTAAGGAATATAGCTAGATCAATGATTTCAAAAAGTAAAATACACAAATTCACAAAAATGAAACCTATTAAACAAACCCTATCGTAATACTGACCCACACAGTTCCATGTTAGATTAATATGTGTACTTTCCTTAACGTGTTCCTTTGACTGGGCTGTTTGGGAACAGGGACGAACCAAAGTGTTCTCATTTATTTGTTGACTATCAATATTCTTAATTACTAAATTTCTATTTTCGTTTGACATCCCCTGAGCCCCAGTGTATATGTAATACCCAGATTCGGTCCGTGTACACAGTTGTTCGTTGGTTATGGCGGCACTTTCTTCAAAGCTAACTGTAGAATTTCTTTTCATTCCTCCAATTTTATTTTTTCGTGAAAGACATGCAAACAATGTTTGAATCCAGTTTGGTATTGGTCGATCCGCCTCGACTTTATAAATTTGAAGTCCGAATATTGCCATGACTACGGTTACACTACTGGACAAGAGTTGTAAGAGAAGATAGACTGTGAGGCGGGCTATATGAGGCTCGGACGAACTTGGTAATTTATCAGACACAATTGATAAAAATACAGCCAAAGACAAAAGTATGGTGGTTCCGAATGCACTCCTCTCCCCTGGCTCGGGTGGTAGGATGAAAATAAACACATTCAAAAAGCAAACTATTGATATTGGAAGAAGTAAATTCAAAATGATAAAGAGTGGTCTTCGCTCGAACTTAAGAACCATTCGTATTAATTCACTACCACCAATCACAGGTTTAACGCTCATACTTGAGGAATGGACTTTCCAGCTTCCGTTTTCTGTAAAGTTAGTGAAAGACATTGAATTGAATGGAAGCTTTAAGGAGAAGAAACCTGGGTGGTATCCTGAAGGCACAAAGAAAATCTCGCATTTTTGTCGATCAAAGGGATAAAACGCGACGTTAGCACTACAAGAAATTTCAAACAAATCTGGAACTTCCCAGTAAGCATTTCCATTGTATTCGTAAAACACCGGTATGAAGTCATGTCCGATTCTTTTGATTTCACCATACGGTTTTCCTACTCCTGCGAAGGGAATCCAAACCTTGGATTCGGCTAGCGATACACTAGTAATGTTGCCGTACTGCTGTGGGTCCCAGATCATCCTGTCATCATTCCAGGTAATGCGGACGGCTCCCAGAATGGCCAACTTCCCGTTCAGATCGTCAAACTCTTTCAGTGAAAACATATTAAAAGATACATACAAAGTGACAGGGTCCATCTGGTCATTGTTTGGACTTAAATCCCTGTTGTAGTTGGTTAACATTTTGGTTTGTAAATTATGCATATCTTGTCTTGTCGTAAGACTGTCTGTTCCATTAAACAGTGCTAAAATACAACAACCGTACAGGTAAAACACGAACTCGGCCATATTGAAGAGATAACAACGTCCAGGAAAACTGTGCACTGTATACGTACAGCAGAAAATATGTATACATTCATTGATGTCATTCTGTATTTATATGTACGTAACTACATACGTCAAGCTATTCGGCTGTGAAATGTTTTATAAGTAGGTGGACTAAGTTATTTTAACACGGTTCGTTTGACGCAATACTATGACTCATTCTCACCTTCCCTTCACATAAATGGGGAATTTCAGCGTGCTTAAGTGGATCCGGTTCTGTTCATTAGACATATAATGATATTGTTCCGCATGAACTTACGCCGCTTGTCATTATTTAAAACACTGATTACCACAGTGTAAATATTCAGTATCATAGCGTACATATTTGTTGTAAATGTGCTATGCAAACATATTTGGAGAGATAAATATCAGCAATAACTTAAGTGAATTAAAATGTTTTTGACGGAACACGGTAAATATGTTTACCGTTATAGTTTTATGTTTGTATTGTTTTAAGGCACATCTATAGTTGGATTCGTACAGGGCCAAACAACATCGTAAAATGACGTTTACAAAATACCTTGTGTGTACGTAAAATATACAGCTAATGATAGCAGTTGTCACGTACTTTGTTAAAATAAATCTGAACACTGAAATGAACCAAGTGACTGGACCCACATCAGCATATTTTATATTGTATTTTTGTGGCTTCATTACTTTATATGTGCAGTTGACAACAAAGGATTTATGTATTAAAGTATATCAACTAAGGCCGTCGTTGGTTTATTAGACAAAAGGCAATTGGCATGTCATATATTTGTAAAACACAATAGGGTATGTAAAGATAAGGCTAAGACACAGACCAACAATGATGTTGCATGGAAGACACGGAAGAAATCCACGATTCTTTACTAAAGAGACCTAGAAAGCTAGTTGTCCTCTATGATTAACATGTAGTAGAATACAGTGGGCAGAAGAAAGAATAGACACCATCCCGACCCATGCAAGGGATCATCTGGGGCCAAATGCATTCGAAATATACCTTACTGTAAAGGGTTGGTCACAGACAAGACAAGGGCAAGATATTCGTTTCGTAAAATATAACTGAGTGATATATGGTTCTTTCCTTCGGCGATTTTTCTAGTTGTTCACGTGTAACCAAACGAGGTTGAAGCTCACATAATTTGTTTGTCGTTCGAGAGCAATGGTCTTACCAGTTTGTAATTAAATCTACCATCACTGTAAAACAGAACATCGGAGCATGACATTTCATATACTTTCTTTGTATGGTAACCTTTTTTCTTTGCTGCCTTATAAACTCTTTCAAATAATTTCAACATAAATGAAAATTATAATTATATATATATGCGATATATCTGTTATATTTTACGAAAGCCGAAAACAAGGTTTATTTATACCTATAGAAAAACTTCTCATACAAAGATTTTTCTCTCTAAAAACTGCGCATTTTTTGGAATGTTGTATATACTGTTCAATGCAGAATTTGCACGCACGACGAATAATCTATCAATACACACTTTATACAAGTACATTGGTACAAATAGTTGCACTACAATATAGCAACACGACATCATCTATTCATCAAGGTCAATAAAAGAAAGTATCAATATATAGGAATATACCCTATACGACATTAAGACATTTTTCCGTTGTAAATCGTCCGAGGTTCTATGCGAGATTGGCCCTGCAGGTAAGGCGTAAGAATTGTACCTGCTGCACCCATTGCATGATCGTAAGAGGCGACTAAGTTTGGGATCTTTTCTCTTTTCTTCTTTCTGAAAAACTGTCTTCTTTCCAATGTCTACCTTGACAATGCCGCACTTTTGGCCTTTAGTTGAGCGTTCGCCGTTGTGACGAAGGCTTTAGGTTCGGTCCCTTAGCCGAGACATACCAGAGTCTTTAAAAATGGTAGTTGCTGCTCCTGCTTAGCGCTCAGCATATTAGGAGTGGGACGACTGGTTCGCCTGTTGTCAGTATAATGTGACCGGGTTGGGTGTGCTGCTGGGTGTCTTCGGCAGTATGTTTCAGTGAGGTAGCACTATAAATCGGCAAAGGTTCCGGCCTATCACAAGGGCACTTAACACGAACATACCGTAGCCTCCCAAAACACACATACGCACTCGCCACACGCATGCATGTCGCACGCACGGGAGGCCGTCCTCAAATGACCTTAGCTGTTAATAGGACGTTAAACAAAATAAACCAAACCAAACATCTATGCAAGATTTTCTATAAATCGGCAAAAGTTCCGGCCTATCACAAGGAGACTTAACACGAACATACCGCAGCCTCCCACAACACACATACGCATTCACCACACGCATGCATGTCGCACGCACGGGAGGCCGTCCTTAAATGACCTGTATATTAATAGCGATTTTTGCTAGAGCATTACTAGAGTATGCCTTGGTTTGGTTTATTTTGTTTAACGTCCTATTAACAGCTAAGGTCATTTAAGGACGGCCTCCCGTGCGTGCGACATACATGCGTGTGGCGAGTGCGTATGTGTGTTTTGGGAGGCTGCCATATATTCGTGTTAAGTTAATACTTTTGCCGATTTATAGAGCTACCTCACTAAAGCATACTGCCGAAGACACCCAGCAGGACACCCCACCCGGTCACATTATACTGACAACGGGCAAACCAGTCGTCCCACTGCTAATATGTTGAGCGCTTAGCAGGAGCAGCAACTACCATTTTTAAAGACTCTGGTATGTCTCGGCCAGGGGACAAAACCCAAAGCCTTCCTCACAGGGACGAACGCTCAACTATAGAAACATCTAAATCGTAAAGATATGTTTTAAAGGGTCTGGTTTGGTATTGTTTTATTTGTTTAACGTCCTATCAATAGCAAGGTCATTTAAGGACGGCCTCCCCTACGTCTGCGATATGCATGGGTGTGGTGAGTGGGTGCGCGTGTTTTGGGAGGCAGCAGTATGTTCTTGTTAAGTCTCCCTGTAATAGTCCGGAACTTTTGCCGATTGATAGTTCTACCTCAATGTAGCATACTGCCGAAAACATCCAGCAGGATACCCCACCAGGTCACATTATACTGACAACGAGCGAACCAGTCGAAGCCTTTTTTTCATTTTTACTCAGACATATGTATTCTCAGTATTATGATATATGTGACCGTTAAGAGCAGTCAGTGTAAATACTGAAGACAACGACTAATAGTATAATTACGATTTTAAAAAGTTGACAATTACACGGTAAAAGTAGAATAAAAAGAGATAGCGAGAGAGACAGACCGACAGAGACACATAGACACACAAAGAGAGTCAAAGCAATAAAACAACACCTACAGTATTGCTTCTGGTAAAATATATGTAAATAACACCGAAAGTCCATGCAATCTTTAACTTCTTTCATAATATTCAAATGGCCTCTCCATTGTCAACGAGTTGTACTAGTGTCTTCTATAATGTGTCTGGTACAATGCTTCAAACATGTAAATACGTGTAAATAATACATATGTACCTAAAGACAAGTAATCATTTGTATGATTTATTTCGTAATGTACTCGTTGTAATATTATGCTAGTCGCTTATATAGAAATCATGTTGAAAGGGAAGACCTGACTTAATTTCCACCCCCTTAGGGATCTCAACCCGTGGACAACAATTACAATCATGAGTGTTTGGCAGCTCAAGAATTTCATTCCGAGGGTTGAGATCCTACTGTCTCAATCCAAAGGGGGTGAATGTTTGTTCTCTTACCCTTGTAACGGTTCGATTTTCCCTACAACCAAGGTTCTCAATTATATGCTTCAGTGAGGTAGCACTATAAATCGGCAAAAGTTCCGGCCTATCACAAGGAGACTTAACACGAACATACCGCAGCCTCCCAAAACACACATACGCACTCACCACGCGCATGTATGTCGCACGCACGGGAGGCCGTCCTTAAATGACCTTAGCTGTTAATAGGACGTTAAACAAAATAAACCAAACCAAATCTTAATTATATGCTTAATGGTACCGTGCTTTGAATATATAAACCACACAAACACTAGATACAGGTCCTACATTTATTCAGCACTATCATTGGCAATATAAAACAACTAGTAACCATAACTATTTACAGCACCACAGAATAAAGCAGAATCCACACTATCATACATAAAGCAGCTATTACCTCAAAACATAGACTGAAAGACTGAAGGAAAGTAACCAACCAATGGCTTCTGTTAAGTGTAAGGAAAGTGTATAAAGGAAAGAATAGAAGGGAAGTAAACAACCAACTTGCATAGAGATACCAGCCAATGGCTTCTACATCTTCATACAACTTCCCACACATACTCGTTACATTCAAACATATAAACTAGCACACTTTTCCATTCACAATGGTGCACATAGATTGGCATACACTATTTTCAATATGAAATACACAATCATATTTACTCGCACACATTACCAAACTAAATACATATTCTCATAATACATATCTATACACACCCACAATTAATAATTCAACTATAATTAAACGATATACTCTAACACATACACAAATACATTCTTCTTTTAGGGAAACAACTCTCAAATAAAGGTACATAATTCGCATTCCCGTTACACCCTCTTTGTTCTTTCAATGTATCAAACATTTAGGTCACAGCAATGTAAGACAATTTGTCGTGATGCGATTTGTCAACATGACGTCATTGTATTGTTGCAATGTTGCCGTTGCGTTAAACTATTTTTAGAAGGTGCAAAGAGCTCGTGTAGCGTGTTTTAATCATAGGGTAGATAAGAACATCTCACAACAGTAGAATAGTGGTATTCCAGGTTAAAAGGAAATGATATCCAGTTCTCTACAAATGAATCGAATTAATTAACTCTGCAATGCATAGGTAAGTATACGATATGCTCGATGCTAATCAAATTCCCAGTGTGACCTTTGATCCTGGTCGTTAAACACACCGTGTATGTATTTATGGAACTGCCTTGACATGGCAAGGAAATAGCGGGGATACTGTCGAGGAGAGATCAAATGGCTACCGTCTGGAAGTCGAATTATTTTAAACACACAATCCTTCCCTGGTGCACCTGAAATTCCCCAAAGCTGCAAAGTGTGACTGTCTTTTATTCCAGGAATACGCTCGATACCCGGTATTCTATCTATGCCAACTAGCCAGTGATCTACGCTAGAATCAACATGCATACATATTGATCGAGTGTCGTGATCAAGCCTGATGCTGAAATAGTTCCCATCTTCCGCCTTTTCCAACACAAAATGGCTCTCATTTGAAGCCTTTAGTTCCTTTTTGCCTCGAACATATCTTTTGAATGTGGGTAACCCTCTAGATTGAAGTAATCGTACAGCATCATATTCTGGATATCGCTGTGTTGCCATCGTAATTGGTCGGGTTTTCAAATAATCTAGATTCTGATAGATGTTCAATTCTGACATGTATTTGTGCAAAAACGGCATTTCATCCGGATCAAGTATTGCTAAAACGACTGAAGTCATTTCGTTAGGGTTTGCTAGCTTTGCTAGTAATCTCTCTGCGTCGTTTCTGTAAGATCTAAGACAATTACTTATTGCCGCTATTGTTCCATCAAGTTGATCACTTGCTCTCTGAATGATGCACACCAGGTAAAACAATATCACTTGCTTTACAACAATGAGTTGACAGTACAGCTGCAAGTATGTGAGAATTTTCCTGGCTGTGTTTGAATCCTTGTCCGCGGAGCAATCATACGACTTGAAGAGACGTTCAATTCTTATCTTAAGCTCACATATGAATGCATCCTTGTTTTCTGCCATATTGCGGGGCTGCAATGCATGTATGTCAGACTCCGTGATACGCTCGCTAGACTGCAGACCACGCAAGTACTGTTGTGTATGTTGGAACGATTGGATACAGGCTTCAGCCTTGGTGTTTATTTGTTCGTCATCATACCTCTCTAAGGCATCGTCGATAGCGCTCCTGACTACGATTCCAACATCACTGTTTCCTGTGCCTCCCCAAAATGTTGACAATATTTTTTCGATCACCTTTGCTATTTTCGGAAGATAGGACACGACATTGAATATGGTATTTACAACTGGAATGGATTTAATCAAAACCTGTAGAAATTCACAGTCTTTTATTGATTCGTAAACCAAGGCTATACCTCGCAAAGCGGTTGCAATTGCAGCAGGGATGTTTACTGTTGTTGAACTATTTTCATCTATGTCTATTTGGATGCCGAAGTCGGCCATTTGTTCTATAACAGTATTCAATGCTACCATCTTATCGTCTAATTCACTTCCAGAAGCTTCGGAGTTATCTCTGCTCCTCCAAGCATCCATTCCATGTGACGGAAAGGCCCGATTTTCTCCGTTCTCCTCCCTGCTTGTTTCTTGAGCGGGGGTCGTCTGTGATGCTCTTGTAATCCATCTTGATGTAACTATGTATAGTTAATCTGTTAAAAGTAGATACATTACATGCGTTATATTTATATTCATTCAAATGCCTTCATATAGGGTTGTAGGGTAGTTTGTTTTAAGCTAGATTCTGAATAATAGGAGATGTATCATGGAGTAGTGTATGAAAGACAATTTATCAGCACCTTTCAAAACAAATTATATAATAATAGGATACAGTAAATCAAAATCTATTAAACTGCACCATACAGCTGTTTCGTCCTTGTAGGACTCATCCGTATGCCTAAAAAAAGACATAAAATGGTCATTGGATGTGACTAAAAACTCAAAATAGGCCAAACGGAATATCAAATTGTGGATGGGGAGGTTCCAAAGACCTATGTAAAAAATGTATTCACTTTTAGATTTTAAAAGACCTTTAAATACATATATATTTTAAAACATCACATGTCACTATTCGAAGGAATTGAAACGTGACCCATGTAATGATAAAACACAGCCAGATGACCCTTTGACACAGATATATACATTATTGGTTATGTAAGTAATTGCCCTGCATTTTAGAATTCTGAAAACCATGATGACTAAATAATTACCAACGTGTCTAAAAGTAATAAACCATATAGCAATTTTGTACAGCCATGTTACTTTTTATATTCTTTTTACTGATTCTGTATTGTCTGCCTATCACATCGTATTGTCTGTATTCTACATTTGGTAATATGTTTGACATATTTGTGTAGCGTGTAGTTAATCTTAATATTTAGTATGTATGGTATCCGTACCCACTAATAATTGTATATACCGTTAACCATATTTGTGTAGCTTGTATATTATGCTATTTGTATAGTGTGTGAATAACCATATGGACTAATAATTGTGTACTGCTAGCAAGATTTGAAAAGTCTGAATACATTTTATAGTCTTTCTAGTAAGCAGTTTATGTATAAACTGAATACCATATTTGTGTATCTTTTATACAGTCGTACACTATGTTGTAATCTGTAAATTTATTTGTATAGTGTGAATTCGTACTCACTTAATAACCTGTACATGTGTTTACTAGCGGCCATTGCTGTTGAGAGGATGTAAAATGAAACATGACCGAACTAAACACCTATAATTACCAAGTATAACGAATTTAGCTTATTTTATCAACCGTTCATTGGACACATATTACTAAAGATGATGAAAAGTTATGACAAACAAACCTCACGCAAACAAATCGTATCCTAACAACTCATATTCTGTGGTATTTTAAATAGTTGTGGATATTACGAATGTTCAAACGGGAAGTTTTAAACAAGATCATTTCTACCCAGGACGGGTACAGACATGAAATCTAAATATTCCGCCTAACCCACCTTTACTATAGATACAAGACAAGTTCTTACCGACTTTGCCTATGGAACCAGGAGTTATAACGGCATGATATTAGTCTCTTTGTGCACCTCAGCTAGATATATATTACTTAGGTATTAAGCATATGTCTTATGTAATCAGATTGAGACGATAATTCTAACCAGACAAAACACAGACAGATGACCTAAATGTTTATTCACCTAACAATTATCAATGGGTGCACGGAAGCTAAACCGGTTTGCTAAATTTAGAATTGAATCGTGATACAACTGTATTATGTGGTTGTGGCCTGTTCCCCTTTCTGTTTTCTGTTGAAATATATGACGTGTTATGTCCTCATTATTATCATTAGAATGATTCAATTCGATCGATGTATATAAAAAGCAACCAAGTCGAACGAACTTTCATTAAAGTCTATTAAAATCTCAATATCATACATTCTTACATAGTACATTCGTGTTGACAGCAATCAACACACAATGGACAGTTATATAACAAAAAAATCAACACACAATGGACAGTTATATAACAAAAAAATCAACACACAATGGACAGTTATATAACAAAACAATCAATAACTGAAATACTTGTGAATCAAGAGGTTTCGTTAATTAATTACTCCTTACATATGCTGGTATTTTTCATCACTGATTTGGTGACATATCAATAAAGTGACAGAAAAATATTCTAAGAACCTCATACACAACGTATGTAAAGTTTTTAACATAAAATTATCACCTGCTTGGGCTACATCGCTGCATTGTCATACTGAATGTCGATTTACATGAGACCCAAATAAGATTCGGTTTTCACACTACCTCTTCAAATCGTTACGTTGTTCGATGGTAATGAAAACATACACATGCATATAAAAGTCCTTCAGTTTTATTAAAATATGAGTTTCATTCAAAGTACTTGTCAATCAATATATGTTAAATTTCAGTCGAACGATACTCCAGGAACAGAAAGTATAAATTTCCAACTAGTTCCAAAGTACACACTATACTTGCGAGAAAATAACTGCCGAACAGAAAGATTAAAAACTACTAAGTTAAAATACCGGACACGATTTTATAATATCTATCTAAAACAGGCACATGGAACGTTAAAGTTTGTCTCTTGCTAAAACTCTTAGTCTCTATCAACATCTCTAAGTCATTAACAAATAACCGTCATTAAGCTCTATTATCATTTGCTAAAGCCAACTACTCATACTGTACATGCTAAAATGCTAAACGTAACCACTAACACAATCTAATAATGATATCGTGGTCAAGTTTTATACATACAACCTCTGGTAACCTACAAAGGAATATCGTGGTCAAGTTTTATATACACAATCTCCGGTAACCTAAACAGGAATATAGTGGTCAAGTTTTATATACACAATCTCCGGTAACCTACAAATGTAAACAGGAATATAGTGGTCAAGTTTTATATACACAATCTCCGGTAACCTACACAGGAATATCGTGGCTAAGTTTTATATACACAATCTCCGGTAACCTACACAGGAATATCGTGGCTAAGTTTTATATACACAACCTCTGGTAACCTACACAGTAATATCGTGGTCAAGTTTTATATACACAATCTCCGGTAACCTACACAGGAATATCGTGGCTAAGTTTATATACACAATCTCCGGTAATCTACACAGGAATATCGTGGTCAAGTTTTATATACACAATCTCCGGTAACCTACACAGGAATATCGTGGCTAAGTTTAATATACACAACCTCTGGTAACCTAAACAGGAATATCGTGGTCAAGTTTTATATACACAATCTCCGGTAACCTAAACAGGAATATCGTGGCTAAGTTGTATATACACAATCTCCGGTAACCTACACAGAAATATCGTGGCTAAGTTTTATATACTCAACCTCTGGTAGCCTCCACAGTAATATCATGGTCAAGTTTAATATACACAACCTCTGGTCACCTAAACAGGAATATCGTGGTCAGGTTTTATATACACAATCTCCGGTAACCTAAACAGGAATATCGTGACTAAGTTGTATATACACAATCTCCGGTAACCTAAACAGGAATACCGTGACTAAGTTGTATATACACAATCTCCGGTAACCTACATAGGAATATCGTGGTCATGTTTTATATACACAATCTCCGGTAACCTATACAGGAATATCGTGGCTAAGTTTTATATACACAATCTCCGGTAACCTACACAGGAATATCGTGGCTAAGTTTTATATACACAATCTCCGGTAGCCTACACAGGAAGAGACTATACACATATAACTTTATACTTATTCAATGCAGCTACTGAATGGCCACATAAATAGGCACACTGAGCATCTGTTTTGCCTGTAATCCTTCGTCATTCTATTCTCAGTCGGACTGTATATTTTTGTTGTCTTTATTTTAAGACTATTAAGAGATTTGGTTCAGTTGAAACAGCAGCTGATCGGCTGATTTAGTTATGTCTTATCAACATATAAGGTCAAGTAACGGCAGTCGACCCTGTTTGCGAGATGCGTGCGTGTAGTTAGTGTGTGTGTCTCCTGATACCGCGAAACTGATGTCTACTTTATAGTTCTGCCAGTCCTCACAATTGTTTAAAGGTTGTTTTATTTTGCAATGTAATAAATTTATAAGGACTGCATTTGCTCACAAGCAAATTATGTTTTGCTAAACAATATAATTATGTCCCCTACCGGATCCCGCTAGCTATCATGGTCCTTTACAAGTGACTGAAGTTTTATTAAATCCCTGAATGAATAAAGCTGCTGCTAAACAACTAACGAAGAATATTCTGAAGAAAAAAACTGGTGGTCTTCACCTTGTCCAACCGAGTCCAAGACAGTCCTCTGGCATTGTGTGACGTTTGGTCAAAATCGCTCAATGACTGAATAATAAACATGCAGTCGGGAATACCACTACGTTTTTGTCGAACATATTGTTGATTAAAGTAGGTTTGGTTTAATTTTATTTGTTTAATGTCCTATCAACAGCTAAGGTGAGTGCGTATGTTTGTGTTATGTATCCTTGTGATAGGCCGGAACTTTAGCCGATTTATAGTGCTACCTCACTGAAACATACTGCCCACGACATTAAGCAGGACACCCACCCGGTCACATTAGTTGTCGAAGAGGGGAGGGGGGTTCCAGTGATTTAGTGATAATACGAGCCGATTTTTTTGGCAAGCGGGCTCAGGGCAACGGTAGGGGTTTAGGGTTCCCCGGTGGAAATTGAATACAGCATCTAGAGAGTAAGTTGCAGGAATCCATCGATGCATTCATAGTTATATCTGACGTGACTTTCATGTGCGAGAAAAATATCAAAAATTTGTAACTTGCTCGTGCAGAGAAAGTTATTGACTTTTCGTTAATACACCATATTTACAAAGTCAACATAGACTAAAACAAAAATAAAATACTTTCAAAACATTTTTTTTCTTAACGGATCAGAAATCGGAGATCGCAGTTTTATGCGTGCGTGACCCGTTTATATATATTAAGCGATTTTCGATTTGACTAAATTGTTTTACTTGCATCAATATATACAAAAGGCTTTCAAACTTACATTAAGCCATTTTCCAATTACATGTATATTTATAGATCTATCCAGATATGACATTCACAACATGGGATCATCGCAAGCATACATTAGAGAAAATTAATTTCATTACTTTCTGTGAAATTAAGATATGAACAGTATCCATTTTCAATTTTCTTTTCTTGTTTAGGCATGCTGCTGCAGAGATATCCTAAAGAAATATGAAAAAAACATCCGTTCAAACCATTTTTGGCATTGTGAGCGAAATACATGAAAATATACTATGAAATATGTTTTCACTCCTAGGTATCCATGGGAAACACTATTAGGCTATTGTTCCGTGGTCAACTCAGATATTTTTTCCCACAGTAGTGATACCAAGAAAATATTTATTGCCTTGGTTTCAACCAACATCTACGAGCAAAAATGGCGTTTCCCGCGCGAAAACTTCTATACTCAGTAGTAGGTACCTGGATATGATATCATAGGGGATATTTTGAAATAAATGTTACCCGCTTGCATCATATATTTCTGTCAAGAGATTCCCGGGCAGGAACTCATCATAACTACAGACCATGATACCGGCCGAGTGTCAGCCTCCCACGTGGACCCGCTATCGCCTTATACAATCAATTCGTGAAACTTGACGTTTGTAACAACGTTTGTAACAAACGTTTGTAACAAATTTTAATGCAAACTTTGTGTATTTGTTGTTAATTTTAAACGACTTGCAAGTTTACACAAATAATGAATATGTTTAGATTAGTTTAAAAGCAATCTACGTCGCCTATAATTTGCCCTTATAATATAATATCGATCATTGATCCTTTCCTGATCCAATTTTGCTGTTGGACCTCCTTTTATACCAATAAATGATCACGATTCACGTTCACATTGTCACCTTGATTGAATGTCTACTTTTAATAGTATTAACTAATATAGCATTTAGGCATTTGTTTTTGTTTTATTCACTAGCTTCACCGCTAGTGAAAGTTACCCGTAAAACGCATCCTAGATTCTGGTCAAGGTTTTGAAGGTACGAAGTTCGATCCTTCTTTTTGGCTTACAATTAGTGATTAGAGTTTTAATTTAAACGAAACATCAAACAAACAATATGAGTAAAGAAATGTTGGTACAATCATGAATAGGTTTAAAATGACTAATGAGGCTATGTATAAGTCATATATTATGAAACATACGATATTTTTAAGATATTTCACAAATTTGGATGTGTTAATATTGTCCCTATTTGCCGCATATTTTCAAAATTTTATCTTATCTACGTTAAGGCCGAAACAAACCATTCAGTGACATCACTTCACACGGTAAACATACTTAAGATATATATAGAGTACATTCCACTTTATAAGAACGTTGAGAAATCGAATACACACCTATTTATACTGCTGTATATCTTTATTAGCAAAATACTCGAATGATACATGAAGCAACCTAGAAAATCTTGAACCCCGAAAAAGTACTGGCTGTCGAGTAAATAGTGGTACTTTCCTGATGGAAATCTACCTTAACAAACACTTCATCACCGACATCTAGGTGTACCATAGCTGTACCAGTATAGGAGCCGTAATGATACGCATTTCCTGCCACAAGGATACCGACCACCTGTCCGTTGCGCGTGAGATGTGTGTCGGCCCAATGATCGGACGCTAATGTGACCGTCCAGAAGAAGGCATACGTTCCCAATGTCCCACATGTGAACGTTCCCGTGTTGTTACTGTACATCCCTCCGGTATTGGTTAGGACATCTCCGAACACGACCTCGTAGCCTTTACCAGGATTAACCAAATCGCGACTAAGGACGGCATGGAATGCAACATTTTCCCCGGGAGAACCTGGAGAATAACATTCGATGTAACAGACCTTAGTTTATGTTATTTTTTCAGTCGTGAAACAAAACAAAATACCTGACATTGGTGTGTGTCCCTTCCAGGTACCAAACGTTTATTTATGCCCCTTATCTGTCGTGAAACAAAACAATGTAACAGACATTTATTTATTGCCCATTCTCATTCGCGAAACAAAACAGTATGACACATGTTTTTTGTTTACCTTCCCAGTCGTGAAACGAAACACAGTTCCGTTTAAGGTGAGAAATGCACCCTAGGTTCTGCTCTTGGTTACGAAGATATAATGTATATCGAAAGTATAATTGTTATCATTAAATTTCTAACGACCCATCAAAACTTTAGTTATGTCTGATCATGACACAAAACAAAGTAACGTACATGTATTTGTGGTCATTCTCAGTCGTAAGACAAAATAATGGAACATACCTTTATTTATGTCTGTTCTTAGTCGTGTAACAAAACATAGTAACAAACCTTTATGTATGTCCGTTCTCAGTCATGTAACAAAGAAAGTGAAGACCTATCGCATGCCGAAGAGGTTTGTAAATATATCTATTCAGAGGGAAAAATACTCGACACATCTGTGCCAAAACCACAGTATAGTTTGTATGGATGGCGATATAAAATAGGAAATCAGTTTAAACCTTATCACCTTACAACATAGGTTAGACGATGCTTACCGGCACGTATATCTACGGAAGGCTGTTTGTAGAAGGCCTGTTCACTCCGAATCCGTTCTTGTGTTACCTCAGAGTATCTAGTTGTGTTGCCAGGTGATTTTAAATTTGAATCCTTGAAGTCGTCACCATTTACATCAGCATTCAGTTCACGTGGTAGTTTTTTAGACAAGATTTCGTCTAAATCAAAACCTTTAGTTCTTAGAAAGTCAGTAATAACATTAATAGTTTCTGTCAGACTGAGATTTTCGGCTTGAATGTCTTTAATTTCTGATTTCATTGCTGTCTCTTGTTTAGTGATAACTTTATGGGAGATTTCCAGTTGTTGTACACGGTTGTTGACATCAGACAGCAATGTCACAAGGTCTGCCACAGTTTCCGGTAACTCACTGGAAAGTCCAGATACATAAGGAGTCTTCCGAGTCCAATTTAGACCAACCGCATATCCACATGCATTTTGTATTCCACCGAATACCATACACAATAACAAACCACTGTTAATCATGGTCAGTGAAGACATGTATTCGCTGTTTGACCCTGACACTGTATGGTGATAGGGAGAAGTGTACTTCAGATAACATTTCTAGATAACATTTAGAAAACTCCAACGCAACACCTAAAGAACAGCTATCTACAACTAGATGCATTAAAGGGAAGTAAAACAGTTTATCATAATGACTAAAGCTCGCTATTCCTTTTTTTAACAATATTCCGTCACCAATCATTCATTATTTTCGCATATTCTTTTATTTCATGAACAAATGAAAGAATTAAGCTTTTTTTTTTTTAAAGTTTCCGTGTATACAAGGTTTGTGAAAAGACATAAATGTATGTTACTTTATTTTGTTTCACGACTAAAAACGAACACAAATAAATATCTATTTCACAGCATATCCGAAATAATTCATTTAAACTTGTATTAATCCCGCTCAGGTGGAAGCGCGCGAGGGGTCTTACTGCGGCAGAAAACTGGAATATCCGGAGAAAACCCACGTGAGCGGGCAGGTGACCCCCTTACGTTTTCATGTCAGATCGGGAAATCGAACCACGAGGTATATGTAGGAAACTGGAATATCCGAAGAAAACACACGTGGGTGGACAGGTGACCCCCGTTACGTTTTCATGTCCGATCGGGAAATGGAACCATGAGGTATATTTGAAGGTTTCATATTTTGTCACAATGAAGTGTTTATATTAAATTACATGGTATGCGCTTCACCCGTCCGTCATGTAAACAATTTTTAGCCCACCATCATCAGATGGTGGGCTATTCAAATCGCCCTGCGTCCGTGGTCCGTCCGTCCGTCCGTAAACAATTCTTGTTATCGCTAATCCTCAGAAAGTACTGAAGGGATCTTTCTCAAATTTCATATGTGGGTTTACCTTGGTGCCTAGTTATGCATATTGCATTTTGAGACCAATCGGAAAACAACATGGCCGACAGGCAGCCATCTTGGATTTTGACAATTGAAGTTTGTTATCGCTATTTCTGAGAAAGTACTGAAGAGATCTTTCTCAAATTTCATATGAAGGCTCCCCTTGGTGCCTAGTTATGCATATTGCATTTTGAGACCAATCGGAAAACAACATGGCCGACAGGCAGCCATCTTGGATTTTGATAATTGAAGTTTGTTATCGCTATTTCTCAGAAAGTTCTGAAGGGATCTTTCTCAAATTTCATATATAGGTTCCCCTTGGTGCCTAGTTGTGCAAATCACATTTTGGGACCTATCTGAAAACAACATGGCCGACAGGCAGCCATCTTAGATTTTGACAATTGAAGTTTGTTATCGCTATTTCTCAGAATGTTATGAAGGGATCTTTCTCAAATTTTCATATGTAGGTTCCCCTTGGTTCCTAGTTATGCATATATTGCAGTTTGAGACTTATCGGAAAACAACCTGCCCGACAGGCAGCCATCTTGTATTTTGACAATTGAAGTTTGTTATCGCTATTTTACAGAAGGTACTGAAGGGATCTTTCTCAAATTTCATATGTAGGTTCCCCTTGGTGCCTAGTTGTGCAAATCACATTTTGGGACCTATCTGAAAACAACATGGCCGACAGGCAGCCATCTTAGATTTTGACAATTGAAGTTTGTTATCGCTATTTCTCAGAATGTTATGAAGGGATCTTTCTCAAATTTTCATATGTAGGTTCCCCTTGGTTCCTAGTTATGCATATATTGCAGTTTGAGACTTATCGGAAAACAACCTGCCCGACAGGCAGCCATCTTGTATTTTGACAATTGAAGTTTGTTATCGCTATTTTACAGAAGGTACTGAAGGGATCTTTCTCAAATTTCATATGTAGGTTCCCCTTGGTCCCTGGTGTTGCATTTTGGGACCAATCCGAAAACAACAGACAGCCATTATCGCTAAATCTTAAATTTTATATATAGGTTCCCCTTGTTTGAAAAGTACTAGAGGGCTGTTTCTGAATTTACACAGATTAGTAAGACTTAGAGGAAGGGAAAAGTAGAGAAAAGATCAATCTGACATGGAACCTATAAAGATCATGCAATGGTGGGCGCCAAGATCCCTCTGGGATCTCGTTTGTTACCCCTATTTCACAAGTCCTAGTTGTTCAGCCCTGCTGGTTGGGCGTAATAATTGTACCTGCTGCCCCAATAGCCTGATAGTAAAAGGTGACTCGATTTGCTTTTTTCATCTTAACATCTTATTTCTTCCTAATGTCTCTCGACAATGCCTCACTCTTTGCCTTTAGTTGAGCTTTCGCCCCAGTGAGGAAGGCTTTTGGTTTTGTCCGTTGGCCGAGACATATCGGTCTTAAAAAATGTAAGTTGCTACTCCTGATAAGCGCTCGGCATTTTGGGAGTGGGACGACTGGTTTTCCTGTTTTCGGTACACTGTGAACCGAGCTTAGTGTCCTGATTGTGTCGTCGATGAAGCAGATGATGCTTTCTCTTCTGGAGCACCTTGTCTAATTGTACTTGTACTTATCAGGAGCCTCCATACAAATCTATCGTTTTGTTGACTTTTCACCCTCAATTAATCGATTTTTAGTTTGAATTATGGTTACGCTATGTTGATATTGCTTTTTATTTGTACAAACCAGTAGTAGATGCGACGATCCCCGATAGGACGTTAAACAATAACAAGGGCCCAATGGGCCCAAAAGGCTCACCTGCAATGCAGTGATCTTTTCATATATGGATCCTGCAGTTATTTGAAAGCATGCTACAGGACCAATATAATCTCTCTCTGCACTTTGGCTTTTCACTAAAAGTCATTTAAAGATTTAAGCATACTTGATCGACGTGACCTTGAATGTGAGTCAGGGTCATTCATTTGAAAAAAAACTTTGTAGCCCTTCACCCCAGCATGCTACAGACCCAATATTAACTCCATGGGACTCTTGGTTATTGAGAAGTCGTTCCAAGATTTTAGCCTTTTTGACTCCTGTGACCTTGAATGAGGGTCAAGGTAATTCATTTGAACAAACTTGGTAGCCCTTTACCCCAGCATGCTACAGGCCAAATATCAACTCCCTGGAACTCTTGGTTATTGGGAAGAAGTCGTTTAAACATTTTAGCCTTTTTGGCCCCTGTGACATTGAATGAAGGTCAAGGTCATTCATTTGAACAAACTTGGTAGCCCTTTACCCCAGCATGCTACAGACCCAATATCAACTCCCTGGGACTCTTGTTATTGAGAAGAAGTCGTTTAAAGATTTTAGCCTTTTTGGCCCCTGTGACATTGAATGAAGGTCAAGGTCATTCATTTGAACAAACTTGGTAGCCCTTTACCCCAGCATGCTACAGACCCAATATCAACTCCCTGGGACTCTTGTTATTGAGAAGAAGTCGTTTAAAGATTTTAGCCTTTTTGACCCCTGTGACCTTGAATGAAGGTCAAGGTCATTCATTTGAACAAACTTGGTAGCCCTTTACCCCAGCATGCTACAGACCCAATATCAACTCCCCGGGGCTCTTGTTATTGAGAAGTCGTTTAAAGATTTTACCCTTTTTGACTCCTGTCACCTTGAATGAAGGTCAAGGTCATTCATTTGAACAAACTTGGTAGCCCTTTACCCCAGCATGCTACAGACCCAATATCAACTCCCTGGGCCTCTTGGTTATTGAAAAGAAGTCGTTTAAAGATTTAAGCCTTTTTGACTCCTGTGACCTTGAATGAAGGTCAAGGTCATTCATTTGAACAAGCTTGGTATCCCTTCACCCCAGTATGCTACAGACCCAATATCAAGTCCCTGGGTCTTTTGGCTATTTAGAAGAAGTCTTTTATTTTTTTAGCATATTTGACCCCTGTGACCTTGAATGAAAGTCAAGGTCATTCATTTGAACAAACTTGGTAGCCCTTCACCCCAGCATGCCACAGACCCAATATCAACTCCCTGGGCCTCTTGGTTATTGAAAAGAAGTCGTTTAAAGATTTAAGCCTTTTTGACTCCTGTGACCTTGAATGAAGGTCAACGTTATTCATTTGAACAAACTTGGTAGCCCTTCACCCCAGCATGCTACAGGCCCAATATTAGGTCTCTGGGCCTTTTGGTTATTGAGAAGAAGTTGCTTGAATGGAAAAGTTGTCGACGGACGGACGACGGGCAGGTGAGCTAATAAACCAAACAACCCAAAGGGATCTCGTTTGCTATGGTAATGTATCCATATGTGTGGTATGTTCAGAGTTTTAGCTCGCCTGCCCGAAGGGCAAGTGAGCTTATGCAGTGGTGCGGCGTCCGTCGTCCGTCCGTCCGGCGCCAACTTTTTACATTTAAACAACTTCTTCTCAATAACCAAGAGGCTCAGGGACTTGATATTAGGCCTGTAGCATGCTGGGTTGAAGGACTACCAAGTTTGTTCAAATAAATGACATTGACCTTCATTCAAGGTCACATGGGTCAAATAGGCTATAATCTTCAAACAATTTCTTCTCAATAACCAACAGGCCAAGGGACTTGATATTGGGCCTGTAGTATGCTGGGGTGAAGGGCTACCAAGTTTGTTCAAATAAATGACATTGACCTTCATTCAAGGTCACAGGGGTCAAATAGGCTAAAATCTTCAAACAACTTCTCAATAACCAAGAGGATCAGGGACTTGATATTTGGCCTGTAGCATGCTGGGGTAAAGGGCTACCAAGTTGTTCAAATAGATGACCTTGACCTGCATTCAAGGTCACAGGGGTCAAATAAGCTATAATCTTCAACCAACTTCTCAATAACCAAGAGGCTCAGGGAATTGATATCGGGCCTGTAGCAATAATTTTACAATAGCCAAGAGTCTCCGAGACCTGATATTAGGCCAACAGTTTGGTTTGTTTTATTTTGTTTAACGTCCTATTAACAGCTAAGGTCATTTATGAACGGCCTCTCGTGCGTTCGACATCCATGCGTGTGGTGAGTGCGTATGTGTGTTTTGGGAGGCTGTGGTATGTTCGTGTTAAGTCTCCTTGTGATAGGCCGGATCTTTTGCCGATTTATAGTGCTACCTCACTTGCCAATAGTATGCTGTGATGAAGGACTTGAACATTTATTGATAAGAACAAACCTAGCCTACTCTGATATTTGAATAAAGACGTAATCAGCATAGTATCTGTAGAAATGACATCAGTCCACTTCAAAGTTGATTTAGAGCCAGGTGAGTGATACAGGCCTCTTGTTTTAAAGCGACATGGGTACCCATGAAAATGGTTCAATGGTTAATATTCATTGCAGAGACATCTTTCTACAGCTATTTCGCTACGAAACTTTATAACCATCCAACACCAATAGTCTAAAGAAAGACAGCAGTCCATTTCACACCGACGGCTAAAGTAGTCATAAGTTCCCTGTCATTGTTGTTTTTGAACCCATAAAGATTGCAAATCACTATTTGCTATAATGAATAGGAGCGGTTATTCATTAGTGGTGAAACCTTTAATGTTGCGGAGGGATGCAGTTATGTACACGTATACCCACAAGGGAAAACAACAAATAACTGTCATTGTGTGATATCAATAATGCATTTGTCATCGACAAAATAATACGAGATGAACTGGACAACTTAATATCAAAGCATACCTGATCTCCATGGATTGCTTTTGGTAAACATCCGTGAATCTAGTATTTATGTTAATTTCGCTATGTCAACTTTGATATCAATATCCATTTAATAAGTAGAAGACTGCACAAATAAAGATAGGAATTCAATCACTTTGATGTTGTTTTGGGAATTAGTGATCAACGGTGTTCTCCTGTACATATTATCAATTATTAAAATGCAAGATAGTCACCTTTCAGCCTCGCATATGGCCTTCAGTTGAGCGTTCACGCCTGTGAAGGCTTGAGTTTATAAAAATGATTTCTGCTTCTGCTTAGCGCTCAGCAGTTTTGGGAATGGGACGAGAGGTTCAACCGTTATCAGCACAAAGCGACGGGGGTTCTGAATTGGCACTCTCATAATCTTGAAGAATGTCCTGGCACGACAAAAAACTAGTTTTTGTTGTACATTCAGACTTTGAGTAAAACTGAATGAAAGTCACCAGATTTTCTTTTACAGATATGTCCGCAACTTCATCTGTTAAAATTCCATATGCAGACGATTGTTTGACATTCTCCAATAGTTGACTTTTCATTGTTTCGCCTAAAGTGAGAAAAAACTCTGTTTGACTTCTGCCAGATTTACGATGAAAGAATTTCAGTTCATCATGGTCAAATACATGCTGAATGAAATCTAGCAAGGGAACAAATCTTTTGTTGGTAATGAATTATGTCATCAAGAAATAAGCTGAGGAGAATGTTTTTGTCCAGTACAGATGTTTCCATTTTAGTTTTCGCTGTAGCATCCTGGTGGAAGATGGATCCCCTTTGAAACATCTCACTTTGCAGTGCAGCAGCATGGAGGTTGCTATCCCTGTGTGTTGATAGCATCCAGCCTATATCTTGTTCCAGGACTGTCAGAGAAGGTGTCCTTCTTATTTTGTAAATGTTTCATTTTGTGTTTGCGGCACACCAGACAGTACATACCTTCGCCTTTAATTTTTCGAATTCAGTCATCCATGTTGAAATTTGCTAGAATATTTTGTTTTACTTGCTGCTGCAGCATCATACACTGGAATCTGGGTACAGCTTTTACTGCTGCAAACGTAACATGAGTGTTAAGTTTTATCAGAATCCTTGAAAAATGATTGTTAACTGGCGAACTTGGTCAATACTCTATGGACAGATCCTGGTCTCGCTCCGTACCAGTGAAACTGGTGATGTAGGTTTTGAAGGACCACTAAATACTGAAACTTCTTTTGATACAGAAGAGAGATAAGTTTTTGTCGGTTCATCTACTGAAGATGGGCGTTTCTGTACCTCGACATCCTGATATTTCATATCAGACCGAACATCTGATTGAGGTTCATCATCTGCAATAAATAGGGAAAACAGTTATGAAGTGATTTTTCATCAATATAAACCAACACAAATTTCAAACATTGAAATCATTGAAACACAAAAAAATACTTACGATTATCGTTCATCAGATTTTCCACAGCACTGTTTCCAGAAGTCTTCTTTCTAGCACTTGATTTTTAAGATTCAATTGAAGTTTGTTCTAAAATCCAAGTACAACGTACTACGAATAATTCATGAATTCATGAATGCAAGTCTAATTCATAAAAAAAAATCATTTATTAGTTTTTTTAAATTATAAATATAATATTTTTTTAATTGATTTAGAGTATGGAGATCCATTATGCCAACATAATTGTGCCTATAGAAAAGGACTTCAAAAACTCTTTACATTAGTCTTGAAAACCTAATTTCAAAGAAAATAATTTCATGCAATTAATTTTAATACCAATTTAAATTTCATATGACGATAGTCAGCTAGAATTACGTATCCTGACGGAAGATACAATGCCGAGAATCACTGTATTTTCGCTGCACTACGTACTGTGCCTTGATAAGATATACCGTGTATTAGATTTTAAATAGTTTGCAAACACTTCACCATTTTTAAACCTCATACAATAATATATTCTGCTTTAAAATTGAAAACAAAAACAGCGTTTTTTGGGTCCGGTCAATCATGGCGAGACAACAAGTACAAAAGTATATAGTATTGCTAATTATTTTAGGTGGATGTCGGGGTTATACGCAGATTCGATATGGAAATCCTTCCTTGTAATATATAAGAAATGAGGCAGAGTAGTAGTACTGTGAACAACAATATTGATAAGTTATCCCGGCGGTCAACACATGCATATATATGACAACTCAACACATGCAAAACGGGAGATTGTCAAAAGTTGATCAAAAATTGTTAAGTGAAAACAAACAAAGACCGTTTGATGTTTGTGCTACACATTTTAACCTGTCTTTGTTTTTTTTTGTGGCTTATTAAAAAACCCAGTCAGGGTTTTCTGCTTTTTCCCTTTCAATGACGAGTCGAGGTCTTAAAAGCGCTTCGTCGTCAAGGTCTTGCAAACGCTTTTTATAAATCGCAACTTCCGACACGAGAATCGACTCTTTACATTCAGTGCTTCTATTTTTCTAGGTCTGGAATTTTAAAACAATCGTACATATTTCGGGAAAACACAAAACACTATTTTTATTTTTTAACCTTTCAATTTTGTAGCCGGACATTTCGTCATTGTAAACGGGCAATTGTGCCGGCGGCCGGCTCTTAGGGAAAACACTGTCAGGGTGTCTGATTGGTTTGGTTTGGTTTATTTTGTTTAACGTCCTATTAACAGCTAAGGTCATTTAAGGACGGCCTCTCGTGCGTGCGACATGCATGCGTGTGGCGAGTGCGTATGTGTATTTTGGGAGGCTGCGGTATGTTCGTGTTAAGTCTCCTTGTAATAGGCCGGAACTTTTGCCGTTTTATAGTGCTACCTCACTGAAGCATACTGCCGAAGACACCCAGCAGCACACCCCACCCGGTAACGTTATACTGACAACGGGCGAACCAGTCGTCCCACTCCTAATATGCTGAGCGCTAAGCAGGAGCAGCAACTACCATTTTTAAAGACTCTGGTATGTCTCGGCTAGGGGACAGAACCCAAAGCCTTCCTCTCAGCGGCGAACGCTCAACTAAAGGCCAAAAGTGAGGCATTGTCAAGGGAGACATTAGGAAGAAGAAAGTTGTTAAGAAAGAAGAGAAAAGATAAGATCCCAAATTTAGTCGCCTCTTACGATCATGCAATGGGGGCAGCAGGTACAATTCTTAGGCCCTACCTGCAGGATGTCTGAGCAAACTTATATTTTCTGATATGATTTTTACAGAATTCATTAAAATATATTTCCCAGTTATCATTCTACTTTCTGAATGAATCTATTCCTGGTAGTCCGGAACTTTTGCCGATTATAGTGTTACCTCAATGGAGCATACTGCCAAGGACACCTAGCATATGATCATTAAACAGGTAGCAAATCTTTGCATACATTAAAACTTAATTATTAGCTTATTTTATATATACACATACCTAAGTTTGACTTGGCCGAATTAATGTCACAAGACAAAAGTACCTAATTTGCAAATTGCGCTTTTCTCCTTGGGTAATTGTACTGAATATGCAATGTCAACGAACAGCCATCACGCGATGATTGAATAAACAGTTCTATACAAATTCAGTAGCAGTCAGAGTCTTTGCGTTACAACCTTGTTAGCTTGACTAAAATATACCTTACATTGTTAAACACGTTGAAAACACTTCAGAAGTCACACGCATGCAGGCATACACACATTTATATCTGCATTTAAGGAGATCCGTACACAAAGACAGGGAACAATATTGGTAACCTTGATTTTTTTCACAGATGTAAAATCGGGAAAATATTTAGCTGCAACATATTAATCTGATCACGAGATCTAAATGTCAACTTCACAGTAGGAAACAATAGAATACGTGAAACAAATTGATCGGCCATCTGATTGGACACAATCCAATGAACAATTACAAAAAAAGCGTTATTTAAGGAGAGTAAGAGAACCTACACACAGTATATCAATATAGGAATAGCTGTGAACAATGATTATGCATCTTATTGCTGTTTCTATTATTTTCTTAATACCCCAAGCGAATGGCTGGAGCAGACCAAACGTACAAATGTTGCATGATCAGCTATTTCAGGGATACAATAAAGACCTTGGTCCGAGAATCAACCAAACGGAAGCAATTGACGTTCACATAGTTGTGCACTTATATACAATTAATGAATTCGACGATAAATCTGGAAAATTCTCGGTCATATCAAGTTTTAACTTGTCATGGACGGACGATCGAATGTCTTGGGACCCTTTACAACACGGAAACGTTACCAGAATACATGTGATTCCATATAAAGTATGGGCTCCTTCACTATACATTGGAAAACCGTATAAAGAAACTGAACCAATATCAAATGACCTGATTAAGGTGCAATACAACCATGAAGGAAGAGCTAGTTGGTTAGTGTCAGATTTGTATCACGTTACCTGTAAAGCAAATATAGCATATTACCCGTTTGATAAGCAACTTTGTGAACTGTATGTTATACCTTCGAGTTTCGACAAAAATTATGATTTTATTCTTCCATACAGTGTTGCTCTGATACCAAGTTTCTATGAGAACGGAATCTGGAATCTTCTATCAACCGAAATTGACAAGATAACGAATCCAGTTGGCGATTATGTTGTCATGACTGTCAAGTTTCAAAGACGTCCTCTTTTTGTTCTATTAATTTTACTCCTTCCAGTCAATGTAATTGTAGTTCTGAACACCTTTGTTTTCCTGCTACCACCTGAACCGGGCGAAAGAAGCTGTTATGGTGTGACACTTATGTTGGCCATGGCAGTTTTCCTGTCGACTGTGGCCGATAAATTACCTAGTACATCTGATCCACATTTAGCTCGTGTCTGTTTATATCTTCTGGCCGATTTGGTAGCGAGTGGATTGATCATGTTGTTCACTATTTTTGGACTAAAACTGCACAACCAAAAAGATGAACCGATTCCAGAATGGATTAAAAAGCTAGTACTGACGTGTTCGAAACGACACCGTTCTCTGACTAAACGCAATACTAATCGTTCAAAAAAACCAAAATGGAGACAAATTCAAGTTCAAGCCATAAATGAACAATTAGTAAACGACAATAACGGGATTAACGGCAAGGACGGAGGACAAAAAGCTGACCACGTCACTACCGCGGATGAAAGCCAATTTAACGACAATCCTATGGAGATAGTAGTAAATTTGACAGCTAAATCCTGTTCGTGGAGTGATGTAGCTAAATTGTTTGATAAATTCTGTCTAGTTTTGTTTATTTCTCTTCAACTATGTCGTTTTACTATTAACATTGTTGATTTTGCAATATATATGAATACTGACATCTAAAAACACTGGGACGCCGAACATAGTGAACATGCGTATTATAAATATATAGATAACATAGAAGATGAAAGTGACTTGATCAACTTACATTGCCAAAGTGGATGGTTTAGTCAGTGTCAGTGTCGGTGTCAATAGCACGCATTTATTAACCTGCTGTATAATTGTATTTGTTGTGACCTTCTAACATGCACTCTTTTACATATTATTTAACTGTTTAAAGCAACATTTTTGTCATCTAAAAGCTTTGGCAAATGATACACTTTTTCATTGAACGGATATATTTTGCGTGGCTCAGTGAAACAGAATTTTAAAAAGCATTGATTATTCCTAAGTTTCTTGTTTTATTGAATGTTAGACCATTTAAACGAGGACGAATTACTTGATTCAGTCGACTCGTCAGCGCAACACTTACTCGGAAAAAAATGAAAAATCGTGAAGGGGTCTGGTGAGTGTAAAGAGAGATGGATGTTATTCTGTGGATTCTTCCATATTTTGATATCTATTATGAAAACCTGTTGATATCTTTTGTTTTTAACTCCACCAATAAAACAATGATCTATCAAGATTTAATGTTGTAAGCATGTTTTATGTAGATAATTATTTTTCTTACATAATGTTTGACATTCAGGGTCTACTGTTCAAAACAGTCATCTCACAAATACCTTAGAGAATAGTGCTATTCACAAATAGATAATTCATCCAGACGTGTTTTATGCACCTTTTCTTCAATGCAAATCAGTATGATCAATCTGAATACTTAAATTGCGTAATTCTTATGGTTTGTATTGTTTTATAGTCCATCGACAGTCATATCGTTGTCAATCGAATTAAAATATAGATGCTCATTCTCACTACGTTACATGAACATCTATTGACATTGCATATAGGGTCACCTATTTTGACATTAGATGTTCATGTAACGTAGTGAGAGTGAGCATGTATATTTTAATTAGATTGTACCATTGTAAACGATTGGTTGTTTAACATTCATAGTTTTTAAAGGACAATTCTATTGCAGATTATGAAATGACAAGAGAAATTGTATAGAAAAAAGATTGTATTCAAGTAACGTTATAAAATTTGTGCTTTAATCACCAACGGTAATTGTAATATTGTATTTATTGACAATACCAATGCAATATGGATGATATCAATACAATAGTCCTCAATAGGACACCAGTTATAATGACCTCACCCAGAGAACATTGACATTGAACATAATCAAAACAATCTACCAAACATTTGTTATATTTACCTTTACAAGTTACGCTATTTACAGCCCGTCGACAATTTGAGTCATTTTGGGCCGAAAAGCACCAGGCATTCACAGAAAGAAAACACATTAAACTCTAACTAAAATATTAAAAGATAAAAATTATTTTGTGTAGTATAGTTCCGTTGTACATAAATAATCAAATATAAGTGATGCAGACATCAGAGCAGTAAATGATTTGATTGTAAGCGGTTGGCCTTAGCTGGGCGTTCGCCCCTACCAGAAAGCCTTTTGGTTCTTTGTTTGTTTGTTTATGTTTTACGGCCCATCGACAACTAGGGTCATTTAGGGCCGAACAATATACTATCGTTTTTTATTTTTAAAGTTAAAATCAGATAAAATTTGTCCTTTTTAAATGCATTCGTATTGTATATTTACATCATTATGATAAAAAAGTTGGTTAAAAATGGTAAAATATATATATGTACGAATAGATTATGTAAACTTTGTGATATAAATAGAACGTCAAGGAGAGTAACGTAAAAGACACCAAAGTCTATAGAATAGATCGATTTCTTTCAAGTAGCTGAATATTGTTTTCGAATCCACGGAACTGAAAAGGGTTTTCAAATCCGGGACTCGAAAGTATTTATCACGATGGCTTTTGGTTCTATTCTCCTGGCCGAGACATACCAGAGTCTTTAAAAATGGTAGTTTCTACTCCTGCTTGATGTTTCCTGATAAGCGCTCGGCATTTTCGGAGTGGGAAGACTGGTTTTCCTGTTTTCAGTACACTGTGAACCGAGCTTAGTGTCCTGATTGTGTCGTCGATGAAGCAGATGATGCTTTCTCTTCTGGAGCACCTCGTCTAATTGTCTTTGTACTTTTCAGGAGCCTCCATACAAATCTATCGTTTTGTTGACTTTTTACCCGCAATTAATCGATTTTTAGTTTGAATTATGGTTACGCTATGTTGATATTGCTTTTTATTTGTACAAACCAGTAGTAGATGCGACGATCCCCGATAGGACGTTAAACAATAACAAGGGCCCAATGGGCCCAAACCGCTCACCTGCAATGCAGTGATCTTTTCATATATGGATCCTGCAGTTATTTGAAAGCATGCTACAGGACCAATATAATGTCTCTCTGCACTTTGGCTTTTCACTAAAAGTCATTTAAAGATTTAAGCATACTTGATCGACGTGACCTTGAATATGAGTCAGGGTCATTCATTTGAAAAAACTTGGTAGCCCTTCACCCCAGCATGCTACAGACCCAATATTAACTCCATGTGACTCTTGGTTATTGAGAAGAAGTCGTTTCAAGATTTTAGCCTTTTTGACTCCTGTGACCTTGAATGAATGTCAAGGTCATTCATTTGAACAAACTTGGTAGCCCTTTACCCCAGCATTTACAGACCCAATATCAACTCCCTGGGACTCTTGGTTTTTGAGAAGTCGTTTAAAATGTTTAGCCTTTTTGACTCCTGTGACCTTGAATGAAGGTCAAGGTCATTCAATTGAACAAACTTGGTAGCCCTTTACCGCAGCATGCTACAGACCCAATATCAACTCCCTGGGCCTTTTGGTTATTGAGAAGAAGTCGTTTAAAGATTTTAGCCTTTTTGAATCCTGTGACCTTGAATGAAGGTCAAGGTCATTCATTTGAACAAGCTTGGTAGCCCTTCACCCCAGCATGCTACAGGCCCAATATTAGGTCTCTGGGCCTTTTGGTTATTCAGAAGAAGTTGCTTGAACGGAAAAGTTGACGACGGACGGAAGACGAACGCCGCGCCACGGCATAACCTCACTTGCCCTTCAGGCAGGTGAGCTAATAAACCAAACAACCCCGAAGGGCAAGTGAGCTTATGCCGTGGTGCGGCGTCCGTCGTCCGTCCGTCAGGCGTCAACTTTTACATTTAAACAACTTCTTCTCAATAACCAAGAGGCCCAGGGACTTGATATTAGGCCTGTAGCATGCTGGGTTGAAGGACTACCAAGTTTGTTCAAATAAATGACATTGACCTTCATTCAAGGTCACATGGGTCAAATAGGCTATAATCTTCAAACAATTTCTTCTCAATAACCAACAGGCCAAGGGACTTGATATTGGGCCTGTAGTATGCTGGGGTGAAGGGCTACCAAGTTTGTTCAAATAAATGACATTGACCTTCATTCAAGGTCACATTGGTCAAATAGGCTATAATCTTCAAACAACTTCTCAATAACCAAGAGGATCAGGGACTTGATATTTGGCCTGTAGCATGCTGGGGTGAGGGGTTCCAAGTTGTTCAAATAGATGACCTTGACCTGCATTCAAGGTCACAGGGGTCAAATAAGCTATACTCTTCAACCAACTTCTCAATAACCAAGAGGCTCAGGGAATTGATATTGGGGCCTGTTGCAATAATTTTACAATAGCCAAGAGTCTCCGAGACCTGATATTAGGCCAACAGTTTGGTTTGTTTTATTTTGTTTAACGTCCTATTAACGGCTAAGGTCATTTATGAACGGCCTCTCGTGCGTTCGACATCCATACGTGTGGTGAGTGCGTATGTGTGTTTTGGGAGGCTGTGGTATGTTCGTGTTAAGTCTTCTTGTGATAGGCCGGATCTTTTGCCGATTTATAGTGCTACCTCACTGGCCAATAGTATGCTGGAATGAAGGACTTGAAAATTTATTGATATGAACAAACCTAGCCTACTCTGATATTTGAATAAAGACGTAATCAGCATAGTATCTGTAGAAATGACCTCAGTCAACTTGAAAGTTGATGTAGAGCCAGGTAAGTGATACAGGCCTCTTGTTTTAAAGCGACATGGGTACCCATGAAAATGGTTCAATGGTCAATATTCATTGCAGAGACATCTTTCTACAGCTATTTCGCTACGAAACTTCATAACCATCCAACACCAATAGTCCAAAGAAAGACATAGCTGTCTATTTCACACTGACGGCTAAAGTAGTCATAAGTTCCCTGTCATTGTTGTTTTTGAACTCATAAAGATTGCAAATCACTATTTGCTATAATGAATAGGAGCGGTTATTCATTAGTGGTGAAACCTTTAATGTTGCGGAGGGATGCAGTTATGTACACGTATACCCACAAGGGAAAACAACAAATAACTGTCATTGTGTGATATCAATAATGCATTTGTCATCGACAAAATAATACGAGATGAACTGGACAACTTAATATCAAAGCATACCAGATCTCCATGGATTGCTTTTGGTAAATATCCGTGAATCTAGTATTTATATTAATTTCGCTATGTCAACTTTGATATCAATATCCATTTAATAAGTAGAAGACTGCACAAATAAAGACAGGAATTCAATCACTTTGATGTTGTTTTGGGAATTAGTGATCAGTGGTGTTCTCCTGTACATATTATCAATTATCAAAATGCAAGATAGTCACCTTTCAGCCTCGCATATGGCCTTCAGTTGAGCGTTCACGCCTGGGAAGAAGGCTTGAGTTTATAAAAATGATTTCTGCTTCTGCTTAGCGCTCAGCAGTTTTGGGAGTGGGACGAGAGGTTCAACCGTTATCAGCACAAAGGGGTTCTGAATTGGCACTCTCATAATCTTGAAGAATGTCCTGGCACGACAAAAACCTAGTTTTTGTTGTACATTCAGTCTTTGAGTAAAACTGAATGAAAGTCGCCAGATTTTCTTTTACAGATATGTCCGCAACTTCATCTGTTAAAATTCCATATGCAGACGATTGTTTGACATCATCCAATAGTTGACTTTTCATTGTTTCGTCTAAGGTGAGAAAAAACTCTGTTTGACTTCTGCCAGATTTATGATGAAAGAATTTCAGTTCATCATGGTCAAATACATGCTGAATGAAATCCAGCAAGGGAACAAATCTTTTGTTGGTAATAAATTATGTCATCAAGAAATAAGCTGAGAATGTTTTTGTCCAGTACAGATGTTTCCATTTTAGTTTTCGCTGTAGCATCCTGATGGAAGATGGATCCCCTTTGAAACATCTCACTTTGCAGTGCAGCAGCATGGAGGTTGCTATCCCTGTGTGTGTTGATAGCATCCAGCCTATATCTTGTTCCAGGACTGTCAGAGAAGGTGTCCTTATTTTGTAAATGTTCCATTTTGTGTTTGCGGCACACCAGACAGTACATACCTTCGCCTTTAATTTTTCGAATTCAGTCATCCATGTTGAAATTTGCTAGAATATTTTGTTTTACTTGCTGCTGCAGCATCATACACTGGAATCTGGGTACAGCTTTTACTGCTGCAAACGTAACATGAGTGTTAAGTTTTATCAGAATCCTTGAAAAATTATTGTTAACTGGCGAACTTGGTCAATACTCTATGGACAGATCCCGGTCTCACTCCGTACCAGTGAAACTGGTGATGTAGGTTTTGAAGGACCACTAAATACTGAAACTTCTTTTGATACAGAAGAGAGATAAGTTTTTGTCGGTTCATCTACTGAAGATGGGTGTTTCTGTACCTCGACATCCTGATATTTCATATCAGACCGAACATCTGATTGAGGTTCATCATCTGCAATAAATAGGGAAAACAGTTATGTAGTGATTTTTCATAAATATAAACCAACACAAATTTCATTTTTATCAGTCCATCAATATATTGTAATTTCTCTGTATGATCAATTTGATTTTTGTTATAACAAAGGCTTAAATTGTTTTTATTATCAATGCTATTCAAGCATGTGTAGATGGTGTTCATGTACTTCTATAGAACTAATTGCATGCAGGTTATAAATTAACATAAACCAAATTCAACATCTACTATCTATCTCATGCACTCACCAACTCAAAGTGTTAATCATTGAAACACATAAAAATACTTACGACTATCGTTCATCAGATTTTCCACAGCACTGTTTCCAGAAGTCTTCTAGCACTTGATTTTTAAGATTCAATTGAAGTTTGTTCTAAAATCCAAGTACAACGTACTACGAATAATTCATGAATTTATGAATGCAAGTCTAATTCATAAAAAAATCATTTATTAGTTTTTTGAAATTATGAATATAATCTTTTTTTAATTGATCTAGAGTATGGAGATCCATTATGCCAACATAATTGTGCCTATGGAAAAGGACTTTAAAAACTCTTTACATTAGTCTTGAAAACCTAATTTCCAAGAAAATAATTTCATGCAATTAATTTTAATACCAATTTAAATTTCATATGACGATAGTCAGCTAGAATTACGTCCCCTGACGGAAGATACAATGCCGAGAATCACTGTATTTTCGCTGCACTACGTACTGTGCCTTGATAAGATATGCCGTGTATTAGATTTTAAATAGTTTGCAAACACTTCACCATTTTTAAACCTCATACAATAATATATTCTGCTTTAAAATTGAAAACAAAAACAGCGTTTTTTGGGTCCGGTCAATCATGGCGAGACAGCAAGTACAAAAGTATATAGTATCGCTAATTATTTTAGGTGGATGTCGGGGTTACACGCAGATTCGATAGGGAAATCCTTCCTTGTAATATATAAGAAATGAGGCAGAGTAGTAGTACTGTCAACAACAATATTGATAAGTAATCTCGGCGGTCAACACATGCATATATATGACAACTCAACACATGCAAAACGGGAGATTGTCAAAAGTTGATCAAAAATTGTTAAGTGAAAACAAAGAAAGACCGTTTGATGTTTGTGCTACACATTATTACCTGTCTTTGTTTTTTCATGGCTTATTAAAAAACCCAGTCAGGGTTTTCTGCTTTTTCATTTTTTTCCCTTTCAATGACTAGTCGAGGTCTTAAAAGCGCTTCGTCGTCAAGGTCTTGCAAACGCTTTTTATAAATCGCAACTTCCGACACGAGAATCGACTGTTTACATTCAGTGCTTCTATTTTTCTAGGTCTGGAATTTTAAAACAATCGTACATGTTTCGGGAAAACACAAAACACTATTTTTATTTTTTAACCTTTCAATTTTGTAGCCGGAAATTTCGTCATTGCAAACGGGCAATTGTGCCGGCGGCCGGCTCTTAGGGAAAACACTGTGGGTTTCTGAGCAAACTTATATTTTCTGATATGATTTTTACAGAATTCATTAAAATATATTTCCCAATTATCATTCTACTTTCTGAATGAATCTATTCCTGGTAGTCCGGAACTTTTGCCGATTATAGTGTTACCTCAATGAAGCATACTGCCAATGACACCTAGCATATGATCATTAAACAGGTAGCAAATCTTTGCATACATTAAAACCTAATTATTAGCTTATTTTATATATACACATATCTAAGTTTGACTTGGCCGAATTAATGTCACAAGACAAAAGTACTTAATTTGCAAATTGCGCTTTTCTCCTCGGGTAATTGTACTGCATATGCAATGTCAACGAATAGCCATCACGCGATGATTGGATAAACAGTTCTATACAAATTCAGTATCAGTCAGTCTTTGCGTTACAACCTTGTTAGCTTGACTAAAATTGCAACAATATACCTTACATTGTTAAACACGTTGAAAACACTTCAGAAGTCACACGCATGCAGGCATACACACATTTATATCTGCATTTAAGGAGATCCATATACAAAGACAGGGAGCAATATTGGTAACCTTGATTTTTTTCAGATGTAAAATTGGGAAAATATTTAGCTGCAACATATTAATCTGATCACGAGATCTAAATGTCAACTTCACGGTAGGAAACAATAGAATACGTGAAACAAATTGATCGGCCATCTGATTGGACACAATCCAATGAACAATTACAAAAAAAAAAAAAAAACGTTATTTAAGGAGAGTAAGAGAACCTACACACAGTATATCAATATAGGAATAGCTGTGACCATTGATTATGCATCTTATTGCTGTTTCTATTATTTTCTTTATACCCCAAGCGAATGGCTGGAGCAGACCAAACGTACAGATGTTGCATGATCAGCTATTTCAGGGATACAATAAAGACCTTGGTCCGAGAATCAACCAAACGGAAGCAATTGACGTTCACATAGTTGTGCACTTATATACAATTAATGAATTCGACGATAAATCTGGAAAATTCTCGGTCATATCAAGTTTTAACTTGTCATGGACGGACGATCGAATGTCTTGGGACCCTTTACAACACGGAAACGTTACCAGAATACATGTGATTCCATATAAAGTATGGACTCCTTCACTATACATTGGAAAACCGTATAAAGAAACTGAACCAATATCAAATGACCTGATTAAGGTGCAATACAACCATGAAGGAAGAGCTAGTTGGTTAGTGTCAGATTTGTATCACGTTACCTGTAAAGCAAATATAGCATATTACCCGTTTGATAAGCAACTTTGTGAACTGTATGTTATACCTTCGAGCTTCGACGAAAATTATGATTTTATTCTTCCATACAGTGTTGCCCTGATACCAAGTTTCTATGAGAACGGAATCTGGAATCTTCTATCAACCGAAATTGACAAGATAACTAATCCAGTTGGCGATTATGTTGTCATGACTGTCAAGTTTCAAAGACGTCCTCTTTTTGTTCTATTAATTTTACTCCTTCCAGTCAATGTAATTGTAGTTCTGAACACCTTTGTTTTCCTGCTACCACCTGAACCGGGCGAAAGAAGCTGTTATGGTGTGACACTTATGTTGGCCATGGCAGTTTTCCTGTCGACTGTGGCCGATAAATTACCTAGTACATCTGATCCACATTTAGCTCGTGTCTGTTTATATCTTCTGGCCGATTTGGTAGCGAGTGGATTGATCATGTTGTTCACTATTTTTGGACTAAAACTGCACAACCAAAAAGATGAACTGATTCCAGAATGGATTAAAAAGCTAGTACTGACGTGTTCGAAACGACACCGTTCTCTGACTAAACGCAATACTAATCGTTCAAAAAAACCAAAATGGAGACAAATTCAAGTTCAAGCCATAAATGAACAATTAGTAAACGACAATAACGGGATTAACGGCAAGGACGGAGGACAAAAAGCTGACCACGTCAATACCGCGGATGAAAGCCAATTTAACGACAATCCTATGGAGATAGTAGTAAATTGTACAGCTAAATCCTGTTCGTGGAGTGATGTAGCTAAATTGTTTGATAAATTCTGTCTAGTTTTGTTTATTTCTCTACAAATATGTCGTTTTACTATTAACATTGTTGATTTTGCAATATATATGAATACCGACATCTAAAAACACTGGGACGCCGAACATAATGAACATGCGTATTATATATATAGATAACATAGAAGATGAAAGTGACTTGATCAACTTACATTGCCAAAGTGGATGGTTTAGTCAGTGTCAATGTCGGTGTCAATAGCACGCATTTATTAACCTGCTGTATAATTGTATTTGTTGTGACCTTCTAACATGCACTCTTTTACATATTATTGAACTGTTTAAAGCAACATTTTTGTCATCTAAAAGCTTTGGCAAATGATACACTTTTTCATTGAATGGATATATTTTGCGTGGCTCAGTGAAACAGAATTTTAAAAAGCATTTATTATTCGTAAGTTTCTTGTTTTATTGAATGTTAGACCATTTTAACGAGGACGAATTACTTGATTCAGTCGACTCGTCAGCGCAACACTTACTCGGAAAAAAATGAAAAATCGTGAAGGGGTCTGGTGAGTGTAAAGAGAGATGGATGTTATTCTGTGGATTCTTCCATATTTTGATATCTCTTATGAAAACCTGTTGATATCTTTTGTTTTTAACTCCACCAATAAAACCGTGATCTATCAAGATTAAATGTTGTAAGCATGTTTTATGTAGATAATTATTTTTCTTACATAATGTTTGACATTCAGGGTCTACTGTTCAAAACAGTCATCTCACAAATACCTTAGAGAATAGTGCTATTCACAAATAGATAATTCAACCAGACGTGTTTTGTGTACCTTTTATTCAATGCAAATCAGTATGATCAATCTGAATACTTAAATTGCGTAATTCTTATGGTTTGTATTGTTTTATAGTCCATCGACAGTCATATCGTTGTCAATCGAATTAAAATATAGATGCTCATTCTCACTACGTTACATGAACATCTATTGACATTGCATATAGGGTCACCTATTTTGACATTAGATGTTCATGTAACGTAGTGAGAGTGAGCATGTATATTTTAATTAGATTGTACCATTGTAAACAATTGGTTGTTTAACATTCATAGTTTTTAAAGGACAATTCTATTGCAGATTATGAAATGACAAGAGAAATTGTATAGAAAAAAGATTGTATTCAAGTAACGTTATAAAATTTGTGCTTTAATCACCAACGGTAATTGTAATATTGTATTTATTGACAATACCAATGCAATATGGATGATATCAATACAATAGTCCTCAATAGGACACAAGTTATAATGACCTCACCCAGAGAACATTGACATTGAACATAATCAAAACAATCTACCAAGCATCTGTTATATTAACATTTACAAGTTACGCTATTTACAGCCCGTCGACAATTTGAGTCATTTTGGGCCGAAAAGCACCAGGCATTCACAGAAAGAAAACACATTAAACTCTAACTAAAATATTAAAAGATAAAAATTATTTTGTGTAGTATAGTTCCGTTGTACATAAATAATCAAATATAAGTGATGCAGACATCAGAGCAGTAAATGATTTGATTGTAAGCGGTTGGCCTTAGCTGGGCGTTCGCCCCTACCAGAAAGCCTTTTGGTTCTTTGTTTGTTTGTTTATGTTTTACGGCCCATCGACAACTAGGGTCATTTAGGGCCGAACAATATACTATCGTTTTTTATTTTTAAAGTTAAAATCAGATAAAATTTGTCCTTTTTAAATGCACTCGTATTGTATATTTACATCATTATGATAAAAAAAGTTGGTTAAAAATGGTAAAATATATATATGTACGAATAGATTATGTAAACTTTGTGATATAAATAGAAGGAGAGTAACGTAAAAGACACCAAAGTCTATAGAATAGATCGATTTCTTTCAAGTAGCTGAATATTGTTTTCGAATCCACGGAACTGAAAAGGGTTTTCAAATCCGGGACTCGAAAGTATTTATCACGATGGCTTTTGGTTCTATTCCCCTGGCCGAGACATACCAGAGTCTTTAAAAATGGTAGTTTCTACTCCTGCTTGATGTTTCCAATTTACATTCAATTTAAAGAAATTTAATGGTCAATACTTATTTATAACATTATTTCTGATAGTATGTGAAGAAGTTACCAAAGCAGGATGAAATTAATGAGACATTTTGTTCAAGCATACATTACGTGTCGGTTTCTATAGTAGCTTTTCTCGTTACTTTAGTAAAAGGTATTTTAATTATTTCTAATATTAGATGAAGCTGCCAAAGCTAAGATTAATGTTGGCGCTGAGAAACATTATATCGCTTTGACTATTCCATGATAAATATTGATCAACGTTATCAGAAAAAATACTGAAACCAGTGATATTTTATGACGAAATTGTTTTCCGTCCTTTCTGTTGATTATATTTAAACTATGGATGAGTTTCGGATATCTTTGTTTGTCTCCGTGACGTGAAAAATATGTTCAATGATCTATGGGGAGAGTGTTGTTTGTTTCCATTGTTATAATGCCACATTATCTAATGGGTCCATCGTCAATCAACGGATATACTATCTGCTGAATAACGATTTATTTGTATTTACTGTTTACAGTCCACGAACGCCGATATACGGTATAAATATTACCTCTACTACTCATGTATAGATGATTGGGTTTACAAATCATAGATGACAAATTATTACTTGTGTTTACAGCGTTATATAAACCTACGATCAGACACCAATTTCACATTGATGAAAAACTGATAAGCTGATTGGTCAGAAAAGTATTAACAATTGACATCCAGATTGCCATATCTACTTAGTATACATTATAACACAAGAGAAAGTGAAAGGGTCCGCATTTTTCAAGTGTTTCTAGTTGGACATTGACGGTGAAATGGTTCCAAATTTCAAAATGTTTGTTTTATTGGCGGTAATGTTTATACATCAAGTGGAATGTTGGTCGCGACAGGATGTACAGACGTTACATGATCATCTGTTTCAGGACTACAACAAAGACCTCGGTCCGCAGTTTAACCTAACGGCACAAATTAATATACAGATCAGTTTTGATTTACATTCAATTAAAGACTTTGAAGATAAAACTGGAAAATTATCAATTATTGGATATTTTCATTTGAAATGGACAGATGACAGAATGTCCTGGGATCCATTGCAACACCATAATATCACCAGTGTGAGAATTCAAGTTCCGAAGGTATGGACTCCTTCACTATTTATTGGAAGACCTTACTATGATATCAAAAAAGTAGGAAATGAATTCATCCAGATAAATTACGATTACAGCGGGAAAGCCTTTTGGATTTTACCAGATTTGTATGATATTTCTTGCGCGGCAGACATCGCCTACTACCCGTTTGATAGACAACTTTGTGAACTGTACATAATCCCATGGGGATACAAGGCAAGGGACTTTGCATTTGATTTACCATACAACACAATGACAAAATACGACTTTATTGAAAACGGAATGTGGCGGGTTTTGTCGACGGAAATTCGTATTGCAAATCATAACTTTGGCGATTATGTTGTCATGAGCGTCAAATTTCAAAGACGTCCCCTTTTTGCAATATTCATTTTACTCCTACCAATTGGCATAATTGGAGCTTTAAATCCGCTCGTTTTTCTATTATCACCTGATCCGGGCGAGAGAAGTTGCTATGGTGTGACACTTATGTTGGCCATGGCAGTTTTCCTGTCGACTGTGGCCGATAAATTGCCCACTACGTCCGAGCCACATTTAGCTCGTGTTTGTGTGTATCTTCTTGTCGATTTGATATCGAGTGGGATCTGCATGTTGTTCACAATTTTCGGGCTTCAACTGCACAACCACAAAGATACACCAATTCCAGAATGGATCAAAAGAATTGTACTTAAGTTTTCAAAACATGAACGTGCCTCGATTGAAATTAATTCTAATCGGTCTAAAACACAAAAATGGCGGGAAATTAAAGTTCATTCAATCAATGAACAATTAGTAAACCATCAGGATAGAATCAAAGACAGGGGTCAACCCGTCAATAATGAAAAATTAAGGGATGGAAAAAACTTAATTGATAATACTGAGGACATAAGCATCAAGGATATAAACAAGTCTTGTTCATGGAATGATGTAGCAAAACTGTTCGACAAATTCTGTCTAGTCCTGTCAATTTTTCTTCAAATATGTCGTTTTTCTGCGACTACTATTGATTCTATGATATATATCAGTTCCGACTTATAACTGTAAAACTGTATATACTTTGCACAAAAACCAGGAGGACGGAATATGCTTGTGAAAGACATGATTGACTGAAAGTATAAAAAAAAATGTGAGTACATTAATTGGTATGTCGTACGATGAAACAAGTCCGTTATGTCTCTCTACTCTGTGATTTTTTTTAAAGAATGAATTGCTTAATTGAACAATTCTACGAAGCATATAATTCAAGACATGTATTCACGTTTAAACTTTCATTAAGGCTGTTAATGTTTGTATTTTTCGTATTTAAAATAAAAGTAGGATCGTGTCATGATGAATTCTTCAGCGATTTTCGGCGCTTGTTAATTGGTCAACCTTCAGATATAAAATAAGAGATCTAAGAGAGACCATTGAATGATAGTATGTATCCTGTGCAAGACTGGTCCTTTCTCTTTTCCTTTTTTCTCTGAATCATTTAGTTAGCGGTTGTTCACATAAAAATACCCCTACCTTCAGCAATAAAATAAATCTGTTCCATTAATTGAAGATTGGTTTTGTATTGTATTGTTTACCGTCCTTTTAACAGCTAAGATCCTTTAAAGACGGCCTGCCCTGTGTGCAAGATGCATGCTTGTGTTGTGTATTTCGTGATTCTTCGGTACGTTTCTCTTCTTGTGGTAGAGCGGAATTGCTTCAGATGTAACGTGACTAGTTAAAGTCTTCATTCTGTGTATGAGTGACAATTCAGATCAAGTTTTGGTTACATGTTGTTTATAGTTTTACCGACGGACCATGTGGCCGGACGGAGTTGGTGTGATTATTATAGTTACGTGAAGTGGCAACGCGTACTGTGATTGTTGGTGGAATCAGTGGTTGATGTTGTATCTATGCGACATCGCTTTTACTTTAATTACCATCTGTATGTCATTAGGGAGTCCACTCGCTATACCGCTAACGCTATGAAATGAGTTACACGCCACATGAACTGTTGTTGTAAAACTCGTTTTGTGTCAAAAATATTTCGTTTTGAAAAGTATTATTTTACTTACTTGTTGAATAAACATATTTGAAGTGATGTATGTCTTTGTTTTAATTCAATACCACAATCGTTTCCAATACTTTGGTTTGGTTTGGTTTATTTAGTTTAACGTCCTATTAACATCTAAGGTCATTTAAGGACGGCCTCCCGTGCGTGCGACATGCATGTGTGTGGTGAGTGCGTATGTGTGTTTTGGGAGGCTGCGGCATGTTCGTGTAAAGTCTCCTTGTGATAGGCCGGAACTTTTGCCGATTTAAAGTGCTACCTCACTGAAGCATACTGCCGAAGACACCAAGCAGCACACCCACCCGGTCACATTATACTGACAACGGGCAAACCAGTCGTCCCACTCCAAATATGCTGAGCGCTAAGCAGGAGTAGCAACTACCATTTTTAAAGACTCTGGTATGTCTCGGCTAGGGTACAGAACCCAAAGCCTTCCTCACAGGGGCGAACGCTCAACTAAAGGCCAAAAGTGAGGCAGTGTCAAGGGAGACGTTAGGAAGAAGAACGTTGTTAAGGACGAAGAGAAAAGATAAGATCCCAAATTTAGTCGCCTCTTACGATCATGCAATGGGAGCAGCAGGTACAATTCTTGCGCCCTACCTGCAGGGCAGGTTTCCAATACTAAGCGATGTACTCAACACTACTGTATTATACAAGGGTCCAATGGGCCCAATTCGGTCACCTGCAATGCAGTGATCTTTTCATATATGGATCCTGCAGTGATTTGAAACAATGCTACAGGACCAATATGTCTCTCCGCACTTTGGCTATTCACTAAAAGTCATTGAAAGATTTAAGCATACTTGATCGACGTGACCTTGAAGGTCAAGGTCATTCATTTGAACAAACTAGGTAGCCCTTTACCGCAGCATGCTACAGACCCAATATCAACTCCCTGGGACTGTTGGTTATTGAGAAGAAGTCGTTTAAACATTTTAGCCTTTTTGACTTCTGTGACCTTGAATGAAGGTCAAGGTCATTCATTTGAACAAACTTGAGAGCCCTTCACCCCGGCATGCTACAGACCCAATATCAACTCCCTGGGACTCTTGGTTATTGAGAAGTCGTTTAAAGATTTTAGCCTTTTTGACTCCGGTGACCTTGAATGAAGGTCAAGGTCATTCATTTGAACAAACTTGGGAGCCCTTCACCCCAGCATGCTACATGCCAAATATTAGGTCTCTGGGACTCTTGGTTATTGAGAAGTCGTTTAAATATTTTAGCCTTTTTGACTCCTGTGACCTTGAATGTAGGTCAAGGTAATTTATTTGAACAAACTTGGTAGCCCTTTATCCAAGCATGCTACAGACCCAATATCAAGTCTCTGGGCCTCTTGGTTATTGAGAAGAAGTCGTTTAAAGATTTTAGCCTTTTGGTTTGGTTTGGTTTGGTTTATTTTGTTTAACGACCTATTAACAGCTAAGGTCATTTAAGGACGGCCTCCCGTCCGTGCGACATGCATGCGTGTGGCGAGTGCGTATGTGTGTTTTGGGAGGCTGCGGTATGTTCGTGTTAAGTCTCCTTGTGATAGGCCGGAACTTGTGCCGATTTATAGTGCTACCTCACTGAAGCATACTGCCGAAGACATCCAGCAGCACACCCCATCCGGTCACATTATACTGACAACGGGCGAACCAGTCGTCCCACTCCTAATATGCTGAGCGCTAAGCAGGAGTAGCAACTACCATTTTTAAAGACTCTGGTATGTCTCGGCTAGGGGACAGAAGCCAAAGCCTTCCTCACAGCAGCGAACGCTCAACTAAGGCCAAAAGTGAGGCATTGTCAAGGGAGACTTTAGGACTCCTGTGACCTTGAATGAAGGTCAAGGTCATTCATTTGAACAAACTTGGGAGCCCTTCACCCTAGCATGCTGCAGGCCCAATATTAGGTCTCTGGGCCTTTTGGTTATTGAGAAGAAGTTGCTTGAATGGAAAAGTCGACGCCGGACGGACGACGGACGCCGCGCCACGGCATAAGCTCGATCACTTGCCCTTCGGGCAGGTGAGCTAAAAACGAAAGTACAAGTTGAGCCAATGAAATGAATAGCTATAAATGGATATGAGCGAATAGCCAATGAAAAGACGTTTCCGATGGTGTATGCGTCCTTGACCTTTGTAGGCTACATGATAGTCAAATGACTCGCCGAAGATTTTGAGTGTGTGGGAGAACGGTAATTCAACGGTAATTATGGCTGACGCATATTGCCGATCTATTGTTAGATATTTATCTATAGGATATTCACTTAATTATCATGTTTTTTCATTCAGCTCATGTCGTAAAATGAGTTTTAAAACACATGGTCAGGGCGGTCTCTTAACACACCGCAACCCACTTGACTTGGGGCTCCAACGGGGTAATTAAATGTGTCCTCGCGAACATAAACAATCTGCAGGTACTTTATCGACGGACTGTCGTTGTTGTCGCCATATTTGCGTAATAATTGATATCTTTATAAACCAATCATGTAAAATAGTTTATTGAACAATAATTTAATAAATTTAAGTCTTAATGGAATAATAACGACGAACAACGGTATCATAACGTGATGTTTACAATAATGAGGCCCGATGAGGGAAATTTTGCAGAACTCGCGTTTTAACCTGGTAACAGACGGAAAACGGCAAATTAGCGCAATAAGATCACAGAATAAAATGAATAATGCATTGATAAATTGATGTTGTTGTGTCTAATTTTAATTTTGTTTATTTTATTACGTTTATTTTGAGTTTATTTGAACACTGTGGAGATTGAAGTTGGACCCCAATCTAATTAAAATCTAGATGGTCATTATCACTACGTTACTTGAACATCTAACAACACCCATAACGGGTCACGTTCCGATGACCTCTGTTAGATGTGTGTAATTCACTTTCAGGGCGAATTGGCATTTTGTCGATGTCATCGAAGCAAAACATTTCGTCACAGCATGCATCTGAAGCAAACCATTTCGGCACAGTATATAGCAATTTGCTTTATGGGACGAAATGACTTGAAACAAATTGACAGATTATACAAGCTATACACTCTAGTCATGCTAGTTCGGACATATAAAATCCACTTCCAAGATTCTGGAAGTAGTTATTTGATTGGCTAATCCAAAAGGTCACCCTGATGTGACCCCTGATGGGATGTTGTTAGATGTTCATGTAACGTAGTGAGAATGACCATCTAGATTTTAATTAGATTGGTTGGACCCGTGATGAAAGGTACAGTATTTTTTTTTTTAGTTTTTATTTTTATTTCTTTAACATGTCATAAACTGTTTATGTGACGTTTTACTTTCGTGAGATATTTATTTTACTTATTTATTTTTATTTATATTAAATAAGATTCATTTTTTAATCACAATCTAAACTACTAGTTATTTATTTCCAATATTTTCCATATTTAAATTTTCATAATTTTTTTTATTTTCATTTTGTTTTATTTATTTTCAGACATTCATCATGGATCCAGCCGTCATCAAACTTTTAGACAACGTCCACAAAATTACCGACACATCCTCAGAATTTGAATGCCCTGATATTAGATTGACGTACCAAAATTATATTGACATTGTAGATGGACTGGCAGCGAAATCAATTAACATTCAGAAAACGTTGCCAACCATTTAAAAAGAAATAGATGAAGAGTTTAAAATCCCCGACTTTAAATCTATGGGAAATGACTTGCTCAAATTACTAGAAGGGGAACCATTTAAAGTGACACCGGGATTTGAATTGAAACAAAAACACGTGATAAATTTGAGGAGGATTGTAATTCAACATTCTCTGCCATGGAAAAAAGCTGTAACATGGGTGTCTGAAATCCAAGGATCAAAGTTCGAAAACGAACACTCCATTCGGTCACAGTGGAACAGAATCTATGAAACAAAAAAAAAGACTTCGTCTTAATCCTTCAGATTTTGACTTCTTCTGTGACGAACTCTACAAAAGTCCAACGCCAAAGGGTCCGGGTTTGAATACATGCAAGGAAAAGGAATGTTCCAGTACTTGTACTGAATCCGTCACCAGTGTTGTTGATAATAGAACAGCAGAGGCATTACAATCAATGTACTATAAACTCTTGGATTTCACTGACCAAATGGCAAACTTGAATAAAGAAAATGTCACATTAAATCAGAAATTAACAAGCATGGCTGATTTGAAACAGAAATATAACAAACAAATGATTTAAAGGTTAAGTTAACAGAGTTTAAGCCCCGTAATACAACAAGAAAAAAGTTCTTCTTCCTAATGTCTCCCTTAACAATGCCTCATTTTTGGTGTTCAGTTGAGCGTTCGCCCCTGTGAGGAAGGCTTTGGGTTCTGTCCCCTGGCCCAGACCATACATGTACAGTCGAACCTGTCTATAAAGGACACCTAAGGGACAAGACAAAAGTGTCCTTTATAGAGAGGTGTCCTTTATATAGAGGTTCAACGAGTTATGTCCCTTATAAACGAAGAAACAAACCAAAGTCTGTTTATAGTACACTATATGTCTCCTTATTTATTATATTTAAACACTTAAACAAATGAATAAAAGACAAATAATTAAAGATAAATGCTTAATTAATTTTCAATCATTCATCTGACACAAAAATTGAAGTTGACATTTTTAATAATTTATATTAAGCCTATAGTTTTTAAACCAATCTTCACAATATCATACTATACTGAATATCTATTCAGACAAATACTCAACATAGTCAAAAATGTAAAGGTAATTCTTATCATAGTAAAACAATTTTCATTAATCCTCAATATTTTGGAAAATAAATATGTTTGAAATATCTTTTCTATTACAACATTAACTCTTTATAAATGAAAGTGCATTTTCCTCTGATAATTATAATCCCTAAGCATTTATTTTGAGACATATTTTCTGAAATCCATGTAGGGATTTAATTAATAAATACCGTTTTCTGGTTCAGTAAATAAGTATAGTGTATACAAAGACACTCGGAATTCTTCGGCTGTTCTTGATAGGTTACGTAGTCATATTCCGAGGAGTTCCGAGTGTGAGAAAATGGCGGCTGACAACCATGTGCCTGCCCTGTCAGATTTGCATACGGTGGATTTTGTAAGTAAAACAATTATGACAGACATAACTATTGCTTTGTCCCTCTTTTGTTGGTCTTGATAATGATTTAATTACCCCCTGACCATTCTTGTTGTCTAGGCTATGGTTGAATGGCTAAGCTTAGCTGTCACCGGTTGAGTAAACAAACACCTCTGCCGATGGCGATCGGTCACTCTCTTGTAATTACTGCCCATTGTTACAGCAACTTACAGGTAACAGGACAATTAATGAAGGATGAAGTGGCTTCCTAAGTTAGCATTGGTGCCAGGGGAGTTGAGTAATTAAGGCTTTGCCTGTTATTTAGAAACGTTTTACACACAAATATCAACACGGCTATGGTTTCACGTGTCCGTTATACGGAATTTTTAACAACTTTACGGACAAAAATAAGTGTCCGCTGTCCGCATTAGGAAGGTGTCCGCTATATACATGATATTTATATAGTGATTTTCATTGGGGATTCCTGGAAGTATCCGTTATGGACAGGTGTCCGCTATATAAGGGTGTCCGCTATTACAAGTTTGACTGTACTAGAGTCTTTCAATATGGTAGTTGCTACTCCTGTTTAGCGCTCAGCATACTTGCAGTGGGACGACTGGTTCGCCCGTTGTCAGTATAATGTGACCGGGTGGGATGTGCTGCTGGGTGTCTTCGGCAGTATGCTTCAGTGAGATAGCACTATAAATCGGCACAAGTTCCGGAGACTTAACACGAACATACCGCAGCCTCCCAAAACACACATACGCACTCACCACACGCATACATGTCGCACGCACGGGAGGCCGTCCTTAAATGACCTTGGCTGTTAATAGGACGTTAAACAAAATAAACCAATCATGCTGATTAAAATAATCTGTTGTTTTTATAGCAACCCTTAATGGAAAAAAACCTCATACAAGTAGACATAATGTACATTTACTTAGATATACATACGTCGTATGTACATCTTGAGGGAATTCCTGAATAAGTTGAGGCACTATACAATATTATGTTCACAAATTACAACAAATATCAAATAAGAGGTATATCGATCATTTTAATGCATCTTCATACCTTTTATACAGTGTATTCATAAAAAACAATAATGGAACATTTTTCATGAATCAATAATGTGATAGGTCTAAAATTTGATAATACAAAAAATTCAAATGTTGCAGGTCACAATGACAACAGCACCCAATCGGTTCAGCAGCAAGACCACAATGAATTATCCAGCATCTTCAGTAAGTGTTTAGAATATTTAAGAAAAACTTAGATTCTATGATTATTCCGCTGATTCTTAGCAGTATCATTCTTATATCAGCAAGGCCATCAGATATACATGAAATATACTTCTTATACTAGCAATGCTAATCTAATTGCTGTCAGCTATAAAATTACTTGTTAAAATCTAAATAAACTGATTAAGTGTCTTAAACATAATTTCCATTCTCTATGTTACAGGTGACCATGACTACACAACTCCTCCTAGTGTTCAAGGAGACAGAGGAACACAAACAGTGTTTGTTTCCACCAGAGAGTTTGGAACACAGACTGAGCTAACTCTTGACAGTTTGAAGAATTATGACGACCATCAACTACAGAATGAAAATCAAATGCGGCGGCATCTTACAGTTTCTGATATTACAAAGGATGACGATTCTTGTAAATTTTACACAGGTACAAAGTGAAACATCATGTAGTATGTTAATGCATGGTACATATGAAAGTGTACTTTTTTCTATACTCCTGGTGCGAACAAGAGCTAATTAACCTATATAGTGACTCTTTATCTGTGATTCCAATGACATTACCTAAATTAAGAGAAGTTGCATTCAACTGATACTATATCCATGCTATGACTCATAATTGTTACATTAGTCATTGTCAATATTGATATGGATGCTAAACTATATATACCATTCATTGAGTTATCCATCCAGTAGTAGGGGTAATTTTTTTTTCAAATACCTTAAGATTATATATGAATAGATTAAAGTATGCATATAAATTAAATGACGCAAGTTAACTAAGTACTGTTGAGAGAAATTAATCTTTATAAAATAAAATGTATTCGGAAGTGCATGTGTCTTAGAACATGTACATGTCCTTATAATCATTTAATTAAGTGTTTACCTTTAGTTTCCAAACAAACAAAATCTAATTTACATTGAGTTTTAATATGCTTTTTTTTAGGGTTGTCAATTGCATTTTTGTCATTAGTTTTTGGATGGCTGAGGGGAAAGGCTGAAAACATGTCCTATTGGTGTGGAGCAGATACTAACAAGGACAAAGCTGAGGTAAGCTGGTGAAAACAGTGTATATATATACAAATATAACAGTAGTGCTGGTTCTTCAGTTAAAGGAATCTGGAATCAAAATTAATTTTACAAAGGAAATAAATTGTTTTCAGCAGAATCTCATGTATTATTTCAGTGACATTTTAACTTTTCTAAAATTTCAATTACTCGATGCAAGAAAAATAATGAATACTTCTTTGTAAGTAAAACTGTGTATGGAAAGAAATGATTACAACTGATTAGTTTCAGAACCAAATAAATGATAGGAAACTTCTTCAAATTTAGGTATCCAATTATGGGAGACCAAGAACTTGTCATTATGGCAAGAATACCTTATGTCTCTGCTTCGTCTGAGGAGAGGCTACGATAACACCACACTAGGGAAGCAGTTCGGCATTTCACCAAGTTCTGTGAGTCGCATATTCTTCACATGGATGTCTCTCATGTCCCATGAGCTAAGTTTTTTAGTGAGTTGGCCATCCAGGGAACAATGTAGAAGAAAGTTACCCAAGTGTTTTAAATGGTTTCCCAAGACAAGGTGTGTTATTGACTGTACCGAGTTTTTCATACAGAAACCTAGTATGCCTTCCTCTCAAAGGATTACCTGGTCATCATACAAGCATCATAATACATTTAAAGTGTTATTGGGTATAACCCCCAGAGGATCGTTTAGTTTTGTGTCTGGGGCATTTACTGGTAGCATTTCAGATAAGAAAATAGTCCTGCAGAGTGGATTTTTGGAGAAGGTTGAGTATGGGGATGACATAATGGCAGATCGGGGTTTCCTTATCCGAGGAGAACTTGCTTTAGGGGCGCCACTATGAAACGCCACCATTTGCCATGGGAAGATTTGCAGCAAAGCCACCACAAAGACTAGAATAATTGCCCATGCAAGAATTCATGTCGGGAGGGCTATAGGACGTTTGAAAAACTTTGCTCTGCTCTAAGGAGTCATCAGTTTGAAACTTAAGAATGTTATTGATGATGTTGTGATGGTTTGTGCAGCACTGTGTAATTTGGACAACCAACTTGTGAAATAGTGATTATTATTTGAATGTATACTGAAAATATTGCTCTATGGTATGGGTAGGTAATGTTAACTGAAATAAATATATAGATTTTTGGAGTATGTGTCACTCTCTTGATTTTTCAGGGTTTTTTTAAGGATTATTAGCAGTATTTTAATATAAAGGTCTTGCAGTGTAAGAGATTTAGGTAAATTTAAGATACATAAATACATAGTCTTAAATAATGTGTTAAAATAAATACATGTGGAATTTTTTCTCTGATTCAACTATTGAATTTGTATTTACAGTGTATCGGCTCGTATTTCAGAGATCAGACCATTTAACAAATGTTGCTCAAAGTTGCACCTTGTAAATCATGTTGTCAAAGAAGCCTTGATTGAACTTGCACTGAGCAACATGGATGCCTTTGCGAGTGTATATCACTAAATCAGTGGAAGAAATCTCTAGTATACCCATTTGTGCCTGAACCTGATGGTAATATTCACTTTTCTCTGCTACCACCCATTTCCCATCAATAAGTTCACATCCTTTATGTATAGCTGCCATCTTTGGATTTTCATTTCTTAATGAATAAGGACATTTGATTTCAATATTTTTATCTTCATGAGATGGATTCTTGCATTTACAGGAGAAAACACCATCACTGCTACAGCATATATAACATTTACAAGAATAGACAGTTAACCCCTTTTGTGTGATCTTGCATCCTAAATGTTTCCTTCTGTTTGCACGCAAGTACAGATCACGACCATTTTCTTCATTTTTCTTATCCCATTCTAGAGGTGCTGGATCATTCTTACCATCGCTATTGATGGCATATTTACCAAGCAAAGATTTGACCAAGGAAGGTGGATTTCTGTTGCTGTCAACGGTGTCACAAACTTTCCTAAAATTTGATGCAGTAATCATGCCTAAACGTAAAGCATTCCAGGTTTTGTTTTGAGCTTGACCAACAGTTGTCTGTTCAATGTATGCTATCTGGTCAGGTGACAATGTTAGTGAATCGTGTTTTTTTCCCAAGAAGTCTCTACTAAGGTCTGAAGAATTGTCTTGGTCTTTGTTGACTTCTTGTTCCAGATAACTTACTACATTTTGTCTAATGGAAAGTTTCATACATTTTTCATCAACCTTTCCATCAATCTGTTCTTCTGGTTCATCCATAAGAAGCAAGTATAATGCTTGAGCATTTGGAGAAATCCAAGTGTATCCTGAGAAATACTAGGGTGAATTATTGCACCACAAAGTCGTTCAGAATTGATCCGGCATGTACAATGTAACATAAAAGAATGATACTTTCAAAATGTATTGATATTATTTTTATCAGTTTTCCAGACATCCAATGAAGGTGGTTCTTTTCCTATGTGTAGTCTAGGAATTGGCAGATTTCCACATGTATATATATAAGTTCTGAGATATGAATTTTTGTTGAATAAAAACTTACTTGGCCTTCACTGCTTTCAGCTTTTTAACTGGTACAGGATTATCGTGCAGGTGAGGCCTTTTTGCCCATGTGTTTTCACCATCAGTTACAGATTTTTGCTCAAAGTTTTCTAAGTCATACAATGCAGCAGAAACATGGCGACATGCACCATCTGCGCTGTAAACATGTAACATTGGAGGAATATTGAATGGATCTTTGTATATGCAAGTTAACACTTTTGGAAATTATATAGATGTCAGTTTCGGTTAATTATACTTGTTCTTAAAGCTTTATTCGTTATGTTTCTTTAAATGGCATTTAAATTTTCATTCAGTATGTTATGAATTTATTTGTATTAAATATACGTATAGATTCTACTGTATGAAAGGTTTTTACGTTGCAATAAATGTTAATTGATAATTAGGGCTTATATTTAATGTATTGTATTTTGACAACACAGGATACTAAAGGAAAAATTTTGGAAGAAAAAAAAAGATTTTTTCTTTTGTTTGAAATATGATCAACTTTGAAAAATAAGAGAGCAAGCCTAAGACTTTTTTAATTTCTGAAACTGAATATAGTAAAAAGGAAATTATTTTTAAAAGTCCAAAAAAGGGATAAGGAGAAATTTGAAATTGGGTGAGAGAAGGCCTGAAATCAAAGTTCATTGTTTTATTTTATAAGACTGAAAGTGGTTGGCATTAGCTAACCCTCCTGTGCATGTACAGTATGCTGTCGTGGCCTCACTATGTGTCTGATCAATCATAATCCAGAGATCATAATACTTCTTGTTTAGGTATATTGTTTCTCTCTGTGTTGGTTTACATTTAGCTTTAAATAAACAAACAGGATGTGACTTCAGCTCATTGAACTAAAGCTCCTCTATGTGACCGTCAATAAAGAGTCTGTAATCTTCACAAGATTTGTATGCTTTGAGTTTCTTTTTGTCATAATCTGCTTTGCTGTTGACTAGGTAGTTGAATAGATCGTAAAGAGAAAAATCAGGTATATCTGAAAAAATTGTAGAATAACCAGGTGCTGTAAATGGATTGTCGAAAGGACAACTAGCAGATCGGATTTTATCTAACAAAACCGTGGTGTCATCGTTACACGATAGACAGTCTGGGTCGACCGGTAGATCGAGTGTTTGTACTGCTTGGCACAGGTTTACAAGCTTATTCCTTAAAATGGCAGTTACAGATATACCTCTACTTGATAAATAATTCTTTAAGGGGTAGCTACTGCCATCTTGGATTGAGTATACCCTGAACTGTCAACAGTTCAATTTAACAAAAATAACAATAAATGATGGACTTTTCCTATCATATCATCAATATGAATCATAAATAAATGATTCTAGATAATTTTCAAAATTTTAAAAGTACTTGCTTAACTTTTAGAGAATTTCAAACATGATTGTGACAGGCTGCACTTCCTGAAATCTGCTTATTTTTTTTTAATTCCTGAAAATAAAAATAAATTAGTTCAATATCCACTGCAGGGCCATTAGAGGAGAAAATCTTGATAAAACCACAAACAAAGTCATAACAGCTCAATGAAACAACAGTACATTCCAACAAATAATGTATTCAAGATGGATGTTCCACCTAGTATAAAGTAGTTCCTGGCTTCTCTATATTTAGAATAGGTAAATTCCCCTGTATGGTAACATCAAAGTGCCAAACTTTGAATGCAAGGGAGACAATTTCAATTTATTTCAGAATGAATATAAGAAAGCTTTTTATCTTTCATTTTTGAAATGACATTAATAATATATATTCTCATTTTCTAAATTGATTGTAAACTTATTGTTGTGTTTATATACAACAAATACTCAGGTAACTTATGCTATAAATATCTTCTTATGCATAAATAAATGTTTATTCTAACTACTGTGTATATGAATAAAAAAATTACCTTATTTTAGCTGTATTTTTGGCATACAATAGTTTCCCATTACCAAACTTCCACAATGAAAACAGAGGATGTCAGCCGATATACACTGTCTTAAGTAGATGCATGAAATGTGAATTTGTTTAATAAAGTCAGTCTTAAATATGCAATTTTTTTTTCTGTTTTGTTTTCAAACCACTTAAAACAGTATATATCGTTACCAGCTCTTGCCACTAGGAGGCCTCCTCTTTCAAGAGCCAAAAATTTTTTAAAGTTCACGTGTGGTATCTCTTCCTTTGAAACGATGCTGTGTGTACGGTTCAGATATCGGACAATGTACTTCTTTTTGTGGTTCCATTTTGCAACACCATGCTGAAAAAGAAAAATGATACACTTGTTATATATATATAATTAGTCTAAATAACAAACACTTCATTCTCTAAGAATTGAATAGTATGGACATATTGTACTATCAAGTATGAAGTCCATACCGCATAAGCCAAACCATAATGTAACATTAATTTCCTGCTATATGACTACATCTGACAAAGTGAGACTCCCTGGGCAGGATAAATACAGTAAGATTCATCTCATGGGTTTGTGTTATTATGGAAATAACTTCTATCAAAACATTTGTTGAAATTAACGAATTTTTTTAAACTCCAAAGATATCATAGTTCTTTCACAGACATAAGCGGTCACCTATCTATCGGAAACATCAAACTAGCTTCTAATGATTTTTATTTGAAACCAAAACAGTCCTTATTTTTTAAGGATTTAACAATGCTGAAAAAAAAACATGTTTTACATCATTACAACATTACATACCTGAATAGATGTCTATGAACTTCATTGAACCAATATCTCAATCCTGCTGTAGGTCATGATAATAAATCAAGTCTTTCCTCTTATCCTCTTTGTACTGCACTGCACCATCCCAGCCTTTACATGTCTCTCCTGATTTTTTTTCAAGGGACATAACTCCTATAAAAACAGCATTATCAAAAACAAGTTGTATAATTATAAATTTAAAAAAACAAAAAAAGATGGTATTTCTTTTGCACACATCTATTATGTAAGCTATCTGAAGCACCATGCTATATATATATATATGTTCAACCGATTTTTATTTGAAGCCAAAACAATCCCTATTCTTTATGGATTTAATAATGCTGAAAAAAACATGTTTTACATCATTACAACATTACATACCTGAATAGATGTCTATGAACTTCATTGAACCAATATCTCAATCCTGCTGTAGGTCATGATAATCAATCGAACCTTTCCTCTCATCGTCTTTGTACTGCACTGTACCATCCCAGCCATTACATGTCTCTTCTGATTGTTTTCAAGGGACATATCTCCTATAAAAACAGCATTATCAAAACTTTGCATTTCTTTAAAAAAATGATATATATAGTAGTTCTTTTGCACACATCTATTATATAAGCTATCTGAAGCACCAAGCTACATTCAAATGATTTTTATTTCAAGCCAAAATATTGCTTGTTTTTTTATGGATTTACAATGAAATCAAGACATTCCAGAGGGATCTTGGCACCCACCATGATCTTTATAGGTTTCATGTCAGACTGATCTTCTCTCTATTTTCCCCTTTTTTCCTCTTACATGAACACATGAAACCTACAGGTGAAATTTGAGAAACATTTATAACAAACTTGAATTCTCAAAATCCAACATGGCCTCCTGTCGGCCATTTTGTTTTTTATGCTCAAAAATATAAATTCAAATGGCACAACTAGGGACCAATGGGAACCTATGCATGAAGTCCGAGGAATATCACTACAGTACTTTTCAAGAAATGGTGATAACAAACATTGTTTATGGACGGACGCATAGACGACTAACGGATGCAGGGCGACTTGAATAGCCACCATCTGATGATGGTGTGCTAAAACAAGTTTTACAACATTACATACTGTACCTAAAAGATGTCTGTAAATTTCACTGGACCAATATCTGAATGATGATGCACCAAAACGTTCCCCTCATCGTCTTTATACTGCACCATCCCATCCTTTGCACAATCATCTGCTGATACATGTATATGGAATATATTTCTCCAATTTTTTTTCAAGGTAATAAATATATTGCTGGAATTTATTATTTATCAATTTTTAAAATGATATATAGCAGTGCCTTCGCATACATCTAGAATGCTATCTATCTGAAGCATCATATATGTTCAAATGATTTTTTATTTCAAGTCGAAACATTCCTATCTTTATGGATCTAACAATGCCTAAAAAACATATCTACATAATATGTACCACACAAATCTTTAAACATCATATATTTATGACTAACTACATTACATACCTAAATTATATGTCTATGAATCTCACTGCACCATTATCCAAATCCTGCTGTAGTTCATTCACTAAAACCCTCTCCTTCTTGCCCTTGTACTGGACTTCATACACAGCACCATCTCGTCCATCTTTACTTTCCACACAGTCCAAAACATTGCCCTCATACCATTTATACTGATGTGTTTTCTCATCAACACGCCGTTTAAGGAGGATTCGCCGCCCGACAAATTTGCTCCTACGCTGTCTTGAAGATCGTGTAGAGCGTGATGCAGAAGTCCCGGGGTTATCACATGACGATGGAACTTGAGAAACTATACAAAACAATTATCATAAGAAAAGTTACATTTAGGTTAACTATACTTTATTTCACCATACATTCATTCATATATTTAGAGCGAACACATGATTGTAGTTATTTAAAAACACTTATGTGTTACATGTATAGTGTTAGATTTTACACAAAATTTACATTGAGATACAGGAGGAAATTTTTGAAAATAATGAATTCTGAATCAATATTCAAAACTCTCCCAATGTTATAAATCACATCATGATGCAGTCTTATGTAAACAAGTGAAAATGTCTTGTTTATTGTTCATTTTAGTGAGGTTAGTTGTTGTTTGGTTTATTGCCTGGTGAAAAGCTATTGTCATTTTTAGGGGGGGTCTACATGTAGTAGCTGGTGACTACCTCACTGAAGGACATGTGGGATCTGAACGACATACATTGTATGGGAGGCGTTTGCATGTCATAGCTGTTTTCCAAGTAACACAAACTCAACTGCATAGTGCATATCTCAGATATTCATGTAAGCTAGGTTAAAAAGGCCAACACTCTGACAGAGGCAGCTATCGCTGTCGTCACATTTTAGTGTACAAATCAATATATATGTTAGTAGTGCATTTTGGTGTAGTATATGGATGAGAAAGATAGATATGGCAAAGTCATCTTTTATATGGAAATCACAGACATGTTTCATTTTCTAATCCGCATTTCAATTTGGCAAGAAAATAGTTGGTTTCTTATAATTATACATATATTTTAGTTACCTGATGTAATCTTTCTTGGATCAGTTGTTTGTTTTTTCTTGCCTGGTCTGGTCTTGGACTGGACCGTACTTGGAACAAACTAAAACAAAATAATTACAAATATTTATAATGGTGTTTTCATGTAATATATTATATTATCACCCAAAACCTAAATGTCTAGCGGGTATATATGTAATTTATGTAATATTACAATACAGACAGACTGAGAAATTGGTATCATTTATATCATATATATATTTACGGAATAAAACCTGCTTCACCAAAGTGTTTGGATGAAATTATGTTTGAAAATGTTCATTACCCATGGTTTATCTGGTTCACGTATGCCAGTACTAGTGTGTTCCCTTGGATTAGCTAGCTCGGGAAGCAAGACCCTGTGGTAAAATGCAGTGAGTTTAGGAATCATAACATTTTCCCATAATCTCTCATCGCGGAAAATCCTTTCTATGTGGATCTGATACGGATTTGTCCTTCTCACCACAAAATCGACCCATGGCAATTTTAAAATGTTCATCTGCCCCTGGCATTGATAGTAATAGTTGTGGGAATGTTTTAAGTTGAGTTTTCCACCAGTAAGTGCTAAACAGAAATTCCCTTTTATAGCAGCCTCTTCCAAAGTTATTGCCTTTCTTTGCAGAAGGTTTTTGACCTCTATAAGCCCATTTACATCGCCTTCTTTCACTTTGCCATCTGGTGAAGCAGCTAGGAATTTATGTACAACATCAATCACAAGTCCTGATGGGGAAACCATCACAGACTGGCCTTGTTCTTTTTTCTTAAGGACATATTCTTTGATGGTCACTGCCTCCTGTCCTAATCCATGTGAAGTAAATGAATTCCCTCGGAAATTCGTATACAGAAGACTTTTCACCAGAGGCCCTACATTCCTTTTTGTATTTCGTTTCACTACATCTCCAAACCTTGATGAAGTTAGCCGTTTCTTCCTCTCTTCCATCCATATTACACTGTTAGACTGGCTGGTTGTCAAGCTTTCGATTCGCTTCAGCTTATCTTCTGTGAGGTTAACATGACTGGAAAGGTACTTATCGCAAACTTCTTCAAGGTCCTGCGATGACAAGTCTGGCACTACATCAACAGAATCAACACCATATTCCCTGCGAGCTTTCTTACTGGTACAACTTGAAGATTCCGTCATCTTCCTCTTATATGCTCGAGCTCTTACATCAGCTTTATTCTTGCTCTTGCGGCTAGCTAGGAGATGACGTGCCCGTTGATGGTAATGGGTTGTGAATGCTGATCCAGGTTTTACTCCAGTTCGTCTGTGCCAAATTAGTGGGGACCACGCAGCACCAAAATTTTTCCTGAGTGCTCCACCATAGCAACGACTGTGCCAAGATCCACGGTTGCATCGGTTATACAGCTTACCTCCATCAAACTTTGAACGTATAGCCATCCATGATTCTGCCAAGTTTGTAGTGAAATTGCCAATTAGGCGAGAAGCTTTAGAAGCAAGGCGGCTCAGAAGAACACTAACATCTCTCAACAACTCCTCATCTATACAAGTTGATACTGAAGGCTGGTATCTGGTTTGCTCAAGGTCATTTTCACTTGTAACTTCATTCCAAAATGACTCCTGTTCACTCAAGACTGATGGAATAGAATCGTCTGGGCAGGCACTTGGTGTGTCTAATGAAATATCACACTCCTCTTCTGTTGGCCTCTTTTTACAAAAGTCACTGCAGTGCTCATGGTTACCAAACAAATGGTGGATGGAGTTCCTTATGTCGTGTTCAAGTTGTTGTGTGGCAGTTGTAGTGTTGACTGTAGATGAACGTATACGTATCGCACATCTGATTCCTTTAACAAGACGAATTCTCATTTGTTTTGTTAGGTTCCCACGACCTTTGTAGCGAGGCTTGGTTTCTACCAATTTCTCTAAATTTGTACGCAGGCATTTACAAGCATGATTTGCACATTCCATTTTTGCCACATGTCTTCCCCACACAGGTACCTGCTGCTGTATCCGAGCATAGACAGAGCTGTCTCCATCAGCGATTAACCGCATGTATCGGAGGCCATGTGTACATTCAGACTGTAGAAAGCCTTCTACAATAATATCCGCCTCCATAGCCTGGCTGGTGTCATTCCAATTACGAAAACATAAATGAGGGGTTGGATCGCAGTGTCTAGACTCTGCAGAGGAACAGATAAAGCAATGCTTATTGCGGATGCCGATGTGGAGAAGTTTGCCAGTTACCGCACCAAATATCACACCAACTCCACCAAGAGCATTATATGTATGTTTATGTGAACGTTTAGACCATCCTCCGTCACACACCACAGATATAGCTGGTACTCCTTGGTGGTAATCATTTCTCTCCATAGCTAATCGCCTTTCTTCAGCACCGGCTTCTAACATATCTTTTTTCAGTTCATTGTGCCACAAGTCACCTATATTCTGCTCCAAGGAAGTGTATTTACTTTGACTCATTCCTGGGATACCCATAGTGGCTAACATTTCATTTGTTGAGGAAAGTCCCCCACCAGTCACCATAGACCCCCAGACAGTCCTAAGATTTATCTCGTACAATGAAGAATTGGGTAACTTGGCACTGGTTTCCATTGCAAATGACTGCCCACATCCACAACACGATATCTGGAGCTTGCTTGCATATCCATGTCGCATTTCCTCGGTAGTGACTGAAAAAGGAGACTTTCCATCTCTAGCTAACTCTCCAGCTGCTGGGCATACTGCACAGTGAATGGTTACTTCAGTCATATGACCTTGTAACAAATCCATATCGATGATTCGAAATCCATCTGGTACAGGTTTACTTTCAGCACTGATTTTTATCCGAGTTGCTTCTGGGTTGAGTTTTAATAACCTCATACGGCGTGATGTAGAACGAAGTCTTCTTACGAGAAATCTAAATGCAGGTTGTCCGTTGATGATTAAACATTTGCTGTAAACCTGATAAGATGGCTGCTTCCTAGCAGTAGTTGACTGTTCAAAATTCACAAGTTTTGCCTGAAGTCGCTTTTGTTTCTGCTTATATGCATAAGAATTTATACCTCTTGGTGCATTAAACTTAAATCTGCCTCCTTTTCTCCTCCTCCTTTTGTTTTTTATGGTACCCATAGTATAGAATTTAGAACAATATCTGCTGTTAGAAATCTTTGGGAAATTAGATGAAAAGTCCGAGTTGTGTATATATAGGGAGGCAATCCTCAATCACAAATGTGTAATTCCAAAGAAAAAAGTTATAGAATTGAAATGGAAAATATAATTTAGCAAGACAATCCCCACAAAGAAATGAAGAATTCCAAAATACAGTGTCAAATAATTGCCAGAAAATACATCACCAAAATGACTGAAGTATGTCTATATATGTGAAGCAAAATGATGATTAAATGTAGAACTCTGTAAGAATTCAGATGATGTAGATGAAAACTTCGTCTGTAGTCGTCGATGGCTCTCGATAATAATATACTTCGCTTTCACACACGTGTATCCGTAGAATGTATACCTGGTGCTTGAAATCCGTGTACATATCAATGGGGTATGTGAGAGGGTGCGTGCAACTTCAAACTTATTATTACAAATGCAAATAACTGAAACTTTCTACCAATTATATTTCTGTTCATGAAAATAAATACACAGATACATTCAATTATATTTAGAAATGGTTAATTTTGTAAAGGTTAATTAATATCTTACATACAAGGCCTCATTACAATGTGATGACGTCGGGTGGAAAATGGTAAACATGCCAATCTCCGTAGTGACTATTAATTTCTTCTTCTTGTAAATTAAAGAAATCGGCATACATTATTCGCACGATCGTACCATAATTTTAACTTTGGGCAGTCAATAGATGTGTACAACTTCAACAAAGGGTTGAAATTGTCTTCGTTAAACAGAAATCTTGAAAATTACCTCGCAAAATCCATGTGGGCCCAACTTCTGACAGCCGGAAGTGACCAAACAACACCTTGTACGATATTTGTATTTACGCACATATAGACCAAATATGCGTCAACTTAGTACGAATTCGCGATTTAAACACAAACTAAAGAAACATTGTGTATAACAGATACGTTTGAACGACAATTAAATGAAAATTATGAGCCGAAATGCTTATTGACATTGTTTTATTGGATGTTTTGCCGGCAAAGCGCAGTAATATCATGACAATGTGAGCAGTCCAACATGGAAGTCGAAGAAAAGAAACGTTGTTAACTGAACACAACACAGAACAACTTTGGCGTACGTCACAAGATTCCATGGGGATCGCGACATAAAGTGGTTTTTGTTTGATTCCCTATGACTTAACACAAGTTTGACATCTAGACTTGTCGTACGTCATATGACTCATAACAAGTAATAAGCGCTTTGATTTTGTAAACATCGCGAACTAGTCATGTCGCCCCAAAACAACTTATGTCTCGCAGTGTGGACATCGTTGACATTTCCAATTTCTTTGCATTTCCATATGTAATCGAAAAAAGTAAATCTAATGGCCCTAGTTGGATACTATATGCATCTAATAAAAACTTTAAAAGTTAAAATTCACACTTCCTGACCGCAGTAACTGCAGCCACGTAAAAAAATCAATGAAAAGTTAACTATTTTCTATTAATAACGTTCTTGTCTATTTTCTTCTGTTATTGTGTTATTATTGTTATATTGGAAGATATTTGACGACAGTAATCAGTCTTGGGACATATAGGTAAGATAATATAGAAACTTTTAAGAAATGTCATATTCCACAAGATGGCCGCTTAGCTCCCCCTTAACTGGTACTTTCAGTGAAGTAAATTGTGATATCGACATTTCATCATGATTCAATTTGCCGACAAGATTTGTTTACATTGGATACGCGGTGGAATGTCGGGTGTCACGTGACTTCCGCGATTTGGATTATCGCTCCTGAATTACAATGGCGGCTATGCAAATGGTCGATTCTTACGCCCTGCAGGGCAGTCCAACATGGGACCACATAGTAAGAAAACCTGTATTTATAGGTTTCAGACAAAGTTAGAAGATGCCAGACAAACACTACAATTACAAGGGCAATTGCTACACATAGGTACTCACCATACGCATGCATATCGCACGCACGGTAGTCTGTCATTAAATGACCTTAGCTGTTAATAGGACGTTAAACAAAATAAACCAAACCAAACCAAAACCTGCAGGAGACGCAACGGGACCCGTTGCACCAGTGCGACGACTGTGGACGGCGGTTCTACCAGCTGGGGAAGCTAAACCGCCATGTGAAGTCCCTGCGCATTGGCAACGTCTCCAGTGCCCATACTGTATATTCTCTACAACAGGGGCGAGGTATGGTTCGACGGACCTACCGGACATCTTTGAGGAGATTGCAGAGGTGGAAGAAGTGTTAGCTGTACCATCAGAGGATCAGGCAGAGGCGGTGCTTGTGGAGGAAACCCAGTCTACGGAGCCTTCTAGGGAGAATCCACCGCCAGTACTTGTGCACCCATGGAGGTTCCTACACTTATGGTGGAGGAGCATCCAGCACAGCGTACAACGCTAAGGAGCGGGACCCAGGAAGAGGGAGGTGCGGCTGTGTTGGATGTTTCGACGACATCTGTGTCCAGGCCGGGCGTTAGTGCCTGTGGTGGAGCTACGTCCCTTGATAACTTGGCGGAGGATCCACATTTTTTTTCTTTCTGGGGGCTCCCAGCATCATCATCCAGGGAAACAACGCACATTTGTTACGGAAAGGCAAGACCAGGGCCCCCGGACTAAAGAAACATCAAGTCAGACAGAGGGTTAAGTTAGATTTATTTTGTATTGAAACATAGGCCAATGCATAGTGTTTCATTTTGATGAAAGGGTCCAGTGAGTATAAGTACAATATAGAAGTTGTATAGAGTCATACGAGACAGATGTTTCTGTAAAGTACATTTGGTACACATTTATGGATAGTAATTTGCATAGTGTAAAGGAAGAGATATGAGTGGCAGCTTTTGAAATTGGTTTGGTTTAGTTGATTTTGTTTAACGTCCTATTAAAAGCTAAGGTCATTTTAAGGTCATTTTGAGAGTTATATGTTTCTCAAATAATATTAGAGAGTAGAGCTAAGAGTAATAGTTATTTGTACAATATTGTATGTACGGTTAATAATATGTGAAACGGATATATTTGTAACCCTTCACAATTATCTTTTACATGTACATGCTGCAGTAAACACGTAATTTCATCTAAATGTGTTGAAAATGAGAGCGACTTCAATGCCTCTCGTCCTTAAGGTCTCACACAACTAATTATTTCACTATATGTTATTACCAATGACTTGATCCCCTCAATCGCGCATTTGTAGTTCAAACATTGTGAAATTGAAATCAAATTAAAGATTTTCCTACCAGAAAAATGATGTTACTGGATAGGTTTAATAGCTCACCAGAACTTGGAAGACAGTAGCCCTGATATTTACAGTGGACAGAGGAACCTCCACTTGGGGAATTCCCGCCTTTTTACACCGGAAATCCTACACCTTTCTATTTATACCAGGAGTCTTTTTCTTAAGTTTGAAGTCTCAAGACCTTACTCTTTATTCTGGTATATGGAAAGTCCCCATTACGTGTGTTATTTACTCAGGAAATAGCTACAAACCCAAGAAACACCTTTTCTTCAGGGACTTGCTTCAGGTGAAACTCCAGCTGATTGGCTGAATTAGTTGTGCGAGACCTTTACCCGACATCGATTATCGCCCCTGATACGACCAACAGCGCTGGGGATTGTGACGTCATCTATGCCAACTATCAAGCTTGCCCGCGATCGAGACAAAGTTTCTTTTACGTTTGAAAACCAGCCGTACATGTACGAGCCTAGTGTCAAAGACCAGGGGGACCTGCTGCCCCCATTGCATGATCGTAAGAGGCGACTGAATTTGGGATCTTATCTTTTCTTTTCTTTCTTACAAACTGTCTTCTTCCTAATGTCTCCCTTGACAATGCCTCACTTTTGGCCTTTAGTTGAGCGTTCGCCGCTGTGAGGAAGGCTTTGGGTTCTGTCCCCTGGCCGAGACATACCAAAGTCTTTAAAAATGGTAGTTGCTACTCCTGCTTAGCGCTCAGCATATAAGGAGTGGGACGACTGGTTCACCCGTTGTCAGTATAATGTGACCGGGTGGGGTGTGCTGCTGGGTGTCTTCGGCAGTATGCTCCAGTGAGGTAGCACTATAAATCGGCAAAAGTTCCGGCCTATCACAAGGAGACTTAACACGAACATACCGCAGCCTCCCAAAACACCCATACGCACTCACCACACACATTCATGTCGCACGCACGGGAGGCCGTCCTTAAATGACCTAAGCTGTTAATAGGACGTTAAACAAAATAAACCAAACCAAACCAAACCAGGGGGACCTTCCCTAAACTGATTCGTCTGAATTGAATGACGAATTCGAAATCAGTGACTTATGCGACATAGAAGGGGACGAACGTCAAAATGAGTACTGGTTAGTACAATGCTCAAATGGTGGAAAATCATGTATTCTTCCCAAGGATTAGTATTTTAGCCAAAAAGATTTTAGCAATCCCTGCTTCATCTGTCCCATCAGAGAGGGTGTTTTGCTTGGCTGGTGGATTGGTCAACAAAAAACGTGCAAGGCTGTCTCCAGAACACATTGACACACTAATCTTCCTGAACAAAAACATGAAAAACTATTGGTGAACTTGAATTGTGTTTTGCCAACTTCTTCTCATCAGTGTTGTTTGTTGAACAATTTATAATAACTTTCAAATTTGAATTTAAATAGTCAGTCAGAGGTATAGCTTCTTAAATGTCTTAGCCTCAGAAAATTTTGTTTCATTTCCCTAGTCATGACTAGTCTTGTTGTGACTAGTCTAGTCATTTTGTTGAATATTTTATTTTTACAGTTTATTATTACAGATAGTAATATATATTTTACATTAAGTTTGTTATATACATTTGTTATTTGTTTCCAGTCCATACTGAGTGTAGACTTAATTAATTGTTCGTCCCAGATGTTTCCATTCTGATTCTATTAAAATGTTTTTTTTTATTGAAATAAAAACAAATCAAATCTTATTCATATTGTTTTAAACTTTTAATCATGAATTCACAAGACATTTTTTCAAATATTCATAATAAATTTAATAACTTTGATTTACATACTATCCGATTATAATCGATAATCGATCGGAAGGGGCTATCCGATTATGCCGATTAATCGATTATGAAAATCACATCCGATTTCCAACACTAACAAACATACACAGATGCTCATTCGATCCGTCTGACACCTATACAGTCGCAAAAAAGACTCGTTGACATACCATATACAGACACTATGGCAGGTACTGACCGTCTTAAATCCTGCCACTGTCAGATATAAAGACAAGCACACAATTCACTGATAGCCTAACAAAAAAACACACCATCAGTCATATACACATATAAAACCGTTTAAACTTAAGATCCACTCAATTACCGACAATATATACAATGCAAATTTAGTTCTGTCAATCATACACATAAACTTGTAACAATTAAGAGTCAGCTTCATAAACACACTGTCATGCATATACTCATAGAAAGTCAGTTACACTTTAGATCCACTATCTACAATGTACAATTCTTACGCCCTACATGCAGGGCAGTTAAAAGGTACTCTGGGGCAGGTGGTAGGATCGATCGTAAGGCATACAGAGAGTTGTTGCTTAAGTGCCAGGCTCATTCCACTGGATCTAATTGTACCTCACTCCCAGTCCACACTTGACGCTGAAGGTAAGCACGAAGAATATGGAATCTTGCAGCGTGGGAGGTAGGAGGGAGGTCTTGAACCTGAACACAGACTGAAGCTGTAGCCGTTTTTTTGTAGGAAATGACGAAACCGAAGCAAATCCAGTGATTCGTGCTGTACGCCCCCATAAAGAAAAGATATTGTTTCTTCTCAAGCTGCAAACAATGCTTCCTTTTCGATCTTTCAATAAAGATTTCTGCGAGATTAAAATGTGTTTGCATCCAAGGATCTTGTTTAGTCCCATACCTGTAAGAATTGTACTTGCTGCCCCCATTGTGTAACCGGTCGTTTTGAGCCGGGTCGGTTATTCAAATTGTCTACACCATGACTCCAACGCTTGAGTTCCAATTCATAATTTATTAGTCCATAAAACACCCTAAAATAACAAATAACAACCATAAGTAAAATAGTTACAATCTCAAAGTGGAATAATCCATCCCACAATAACACGACAGGTGTACGCGCCTGACGCAACCGGAAGCATAACGCTTAGAACCTAAGATTCAAGAACACCTACTAACCCAGGTGTAATCATAAACGTTACAACTACTACTGAACTATGCACATTACAGATCTGACAAAGTAGCAAGTGCGTAACGCTTATACAAACAATGACAATTTCTCATGTACATGGATATCCTTAAATGATGCTACCAACACAATATAAATGGAGCCATGTAAAAAACCTACCTCTTCATTTGACGAAGAGGGCTTGACTCCCGGGGAGACAACCCGTACAATATTACAGCGCATATAAATGCTACAATAATAAAATAAACAATATTTACTAACATGTACTAGCACCGTATACTAACTACAATGTTTAATATAAAAGGCTAAATGCATAACGCCTATCAGCTAAACCAAAACGTTTATCCACACAGAATAAATAATAAGAAAGTGGCGGGAAATTCAATTTCTGGACAATCTTTACCAATAAGTAAATTATTTCAATTAATTTATAAAGGAAATAATTGACATTCAACATATCCAAATATTACTACATACAATACAATATACATTAAAGTTAGAAATTATGAAGTACTCACAGTGATGTAGATTGGTACAACACGGATGCGCTAAATATATAGACGCAACATATACACGTCCACTCACAACGGTGCCTAGTACGGGAGTGACGCTACCCTAAAAAGCGCGGGTGCGCATTGACCCATGGTCACTCTACTATAAAAATAACTCTGACCTCTGACCTGTTAAACAGATTTACATATATATATAAATAGCATACGATACAACTGCGTACACATATACATATGATAAATACGGAGCCTGTACATGCACAGTAGTACAAAAATGGATAAATCTAAATAATACCCAAATGTCATTAAATAATGAAACTGTTACATTCTCCCCACCTTGTATGAAAGATGTCCACATCTTTCCAGCATCACAATGTTCTTACAAAAAACTACCCATATACAAAAACTTTAAAATACAATTCGCAGTCACATATTATATGACCATCATGTTCAAAAAATATGAACGACATGATAATACTCTTATAAAAATTCAAAAACACAAAAATTGTACACCTTCCTTCCCTGTTCTCAAAGAAGATGTTCACATCTTCCACAAAAAAACTCCATCAAACAAATGGAAAATACCAAGTAAAATGTACAATGTATTCAGGAAAAAAATGATAACGATAAAAACAGATATATCCCAGGTACACAAACTCCATACCTAAGATTTCAAAATATGGAGCAACGTATCCCTGGCAACATCAGACATTCGATTAAACATATCTCCTGCAGTAATGTTAATTAAAAACATAGCTTTCTTCTCCCACTCAGCAATCTCGGATTGGAAACATGCCTGTTTACAGACAAAATCTCCAGACTGCATCCAACTCGGAGGCTTCCTTTCCCTTGTAGATCTCCTTGGTACTGGAGTGGGAATTGGTACTGCTGGTGGCACATCCTGAGTAGGCGGAGCGTTGATTGGATCGGCTGGTGGCGTTGCTAAATGTTCAGGTTGAACTCCAGCTTCCGGTTCTTCCTCACCCAACTCGTCATCATCATCATCATTATCATCATCTGAACTCGAGTCGTCTGCGGATGAAGAACTCCCTTCCGGTATGGGTGGCCTCGAGATGTAAGTTGCTACTTCTTCTCCCATGTCATCAAAATCATCGTCGCTATCAATCGTTGACTGGTGATCAGAGACTGACTCTACAGCTGGTTCCAACCTCCGACTCCGGGTTATCCCTGTCCGAGGTGCTGGACATGGCCGAGCCATGTCAACCTTATTCCCCATGGGCAGAGATCCAATGGGGAGTAGATGGTTCCGATGCAACACCCTGTCCTTGCCGTGACCGTCCTCCTTCCTTACTCGATATACTGGAATGTCTGGATTGTCCTGTCCCACGACGACATAAACATCAGACTCCCATCGATTGCACAATTGATGCCGCCCCTCGAAAGCTAAAATCTTGACCAAGACTCGGTCATCAATATCCAAGACTGCGTGACGAGCCTTAAGGTCATAGGTGGCCTTCTGGCGCTGCTGAGCATCTCTAGCCTTCCTGCTGGCTAGCTCAAAAGACTGGCTCATCCGCTTCCTGAGATCCTTAACATACTGAGGTACCTTCGAGGCTGCCTCACTCACCCAATCCAAAAACCAAATCAACAGGTAACCGTGGCTGGCGTCCAAACAGCAACTGGAACGGCGAGTAACCTGTTGAGTCATGTCGAGTAGAGTTGTATGCAAAGGTCAAGGGTCCCAGGTGACGCTTCCAATCACGCTTCTGGTCCACGTCTAAAGTCCCAAGCATATTCATCAATGTACGGTTAAAACGCTCGCAGGTACCGTTACCACTGGGGTGGTATGGCAAGGTCCTGGACTTCTCAATCCTCAACAACAAGCACAAATGGCGGATGACCTCCCCACAGAAATTAGCACCCTGGTCCGAGTGAAAACGACGTGGTATACCATAGTGCTGTATGTAAGCTAACAGTGCATCAGCCGTCGTCCTAGCGGACATGTTCCGCGTCGGAATAGCTTGAGCGTATCGCGTAAAGTGATCCGTCACTACTAGTACGTAGGAATATCCACCCTTGCAAGTCTCTAGAGTAAGATAATCTATGCAGACCAGTTCCATGGGCTGTGTCGTAACTATGGAAACCAATGGTACCCGCTGTGTGGTAGGGGTTTTGCGCAGCACGCATCGCGGACACTTCTTTATCCAAGCATCTACATCCTTCGACAAACACGGCCAGAAGAATCTATCTCTTAACAAAGACAATGTCCGATCGCGTCCAGGATGGCCGACATCATCATGTAAGCATGTCAACACCTTGTCTTTCATAGAACTTGGAATGAAAAGTTGGTCTATTGTCGAATCTCCTTGCTGCAAGCATCGATACAATACCCCACGTTTCAGCTTCAAACTGTCCCAAACCCTAACAATAGTAGCCCACTCAGGATTCTTAGGAATCGCCTTCTTACTTGGACGTTCTTGGCGACGGACGAGAGGTAGTATCTGTCCAATGAGAGGGTCCTTAGACTGTAGCTCTATCCAGGTGTGAGGTGTCATAGCCTGTATATCCTGTACATCTTGGTCCAGTACATCTGCAGCATCAGCTGACATACAAACACTCTCCACCAAGGGATCTTCAGCAAATACCATTCCCTTACAGACTGCCTGCACACCGTCTATGGATATTTCCTCTGTGTGGGTATCTAGCTGATCATCTTTGCTGTCTGATGAAACTGGTAATCTGGATAAAGCATCTGCAGCTACATTCCCCTTTCCAGGTCGATACTTGATGTCAAAATGGTATGTAGACAATGCTGACAGCCATCTATGTCCTGTAGCATCAAGCTTAGCCTTCGTCAAAATATAAGTCAAGGGATTGTTGTCAGTGTAGACAGTAAATGTCCTCCCATACAAGTAATCGTGGAACTTCTCTGTAATGGCCCATTTGAGTGCTAAAAATTCCAGCTTATGAGCGGGGTAGTGGCGTTCAGACTTACTGGTTCCTCGGCTGGCGTAATGTATGGGTCTAAGCTGTCCATCTTGATGTTGGTATAACACTGCACCCAATCCATTTCCCGAAGCATCAGTATGCAACTCAAAAGGTAAACTGTAGTCTGGATATCCAAGTACCACAGGACTGCAAAGTACATCCTTCAGTCGTCTAAATGCCTCTTCCTGCTCCGTATCCCATGACCACTTGATGGCACTGGATGGTAGCGGGCTCTTGGACCTCTTTTTACGGGTAGGTGGTAGTAAATCATTCAGTGGACGGGCGATCTGACTAAAATACTTCACAAACTTGCGGTAATACCCGGCAAATCCCAAAAACTGCCTAAGCTCATCTGAGTTACAAGGTGTCGGCCAATCACGAACCTTCTCTATCTTGGCAGGGTCAGCCTCGATTCCACTTGCCGAAACAACATGGCCTACATAAATCACCTTATCTCTGAAGAAGTCACATTTCTTGGGAGATAATTTCAAGCAACTCTCACGAAGACGCTGAAATACTCTTCTGAGACGATCCAAATGTTCATCATATGAGTCTGCGAATACTATCAAGTCGTCGATATAGACTAAACAAATAGTCAAGTTAAGATCACCAATACACTGTTCCATGAGTCGCTGAAAAGTGGCTGGTGCGTTGGTCAATCCGAACGGCATTCGGTTAAACTCATAAAAACCTAACGGACCCACTGTAAATGCTGTTCGCTCCTTGTGCTCCTCAGCGATCATAATCTGATGGTAACCCGACTTTAAATAAAGTTTGGTAAAATACTTGGATCCTGACAAACTCTCCAAGATATCATCGATCCTTGGAAGTGCGTAGGAATCCCTGATGGTACCTCGGTTGAGTTGTCTGAAATCCACGCACATACGTAAAGATCCATCTTTCTTTCTAACAAGGACAATATTACTTGCAAACGGACTGTGGCTGTGCCTAATAACTCCCGCCGACAAAAGTTGCTGCAGGTGCGTCCGTACTTCCTCGTACATCGATGGAGGAATCTTCCTATGCCGCTGTTCAAAAGGTCGATCATCAAGCAACTCAATCTTATGCTCCACAAGATTGGTACAGCCAAGATCCTCATCACCGTGAGAAAAGATATCCTCATACTCCCTGATCAGGTTGATTCCCATCTGAAGCTCCTCACCATCAACAACAGACTCGGTCAAGTCTATCTTCTCCATAAATTTGGGCAGGACTCTCTCCTCAGTAACCGGCAACTCCTGAACTATCACAGGCTGAATCTCACACCGCGTAGCCCCAGGAGGAATTACAAATGTGTGGGTAGTAACGTTAGACAGCTGTACATCTATAAAATCGTTGCTACTGGTATTACAAGAGATGATAGAAGGTGTAATATCAATATCTCCTGCCAATGTGGACCTCTTGGAACTCTGTAAAACTCCGCAGGTAACAGGGTAGGGAACCTTCTGGTCAATAACTCCCTGTATTGTAACAGTAGAGTTAGGCTTCAAGATCTGCCCCTCTGTGGCTGCATTCTTGACCAAAGCAATAACATTACCATTCCTAGACAACTCCCGATCCCTCATGGACAAACACCGGAAAGCTAAAAACCATGGAGTTCCAAAATTTCCATGCTGGGCATACCTGACTCCCAACTCCTTCCGACAATCCTCCATAAGTGGTGTGAGAACATTAGTTCCCAGGAGAACAGGTACACGGGTGTTATACTCGCTGTCTGGAACAATGAGGAATAAACAACTAAGATCCCTGCTCCCTCCTAACCCATGAAACCTAACGCTAACTTCCACATATCCACTATATGGCAGCGGCTGGCCATCAGCACACTCTACCTTCAAAATGGTATCAAGCTGTCTTATCGGTAAATGGTGTAAATAATCCCGTCTAAACGACTCGCTAACAGTAGAAATAGTGGCCCCTGTGTCGAGGAGTGCATCAACATCAATTCCCTCCACCTGTATGCTACCGACTAACTCAGCTGTCCGTAATGACCTTGCCATAGGTGTAGGACCTGTACTTCTCTCACCTACCGTTGGTCCTTCGGGGTAGGTGGCTCCTCGTTTAAATCATCTGGCAACACCGTCTTGCAGTTGACTTTAATATGCCCCCACTGATTACATCGCCAACATTTTACATTAGGTTTAGACTGGTTGCCGGCTCCATAACCTCGACCTCGTCCTCGAGAAGTATAACCTTGACCTCTGGGTCTGTATCCAGCATTACTGGGCGGCCCCTCCTGAAATTTCTTCTCTAAACTCTTAATAGCTGCAGTGAGCTGATTTACCATTGTCTTCAGACCGGTAGCCTCATCTTCTTGAGCTGGTGCTGAGGTTGCTGATTTTGCTGTGGTTGGCTTGACCTTGACCCCATCTTTACTATGTCGTGATCTTTCTATGGACCTCACAGCAATACAAAGTTCTTCAAAATCTTCTATAGCGTCAGCCTTGTGTCCGGATACTTCCCGCAGATCTTGTCGAAGCCCAGACCAAAACTTGTTGTGAAGCCTCTTATTCCTGTCCACCGACGACAAAGACGGGTCAGCACGCGTCAACAACCCTTCAAGACGACAAGCCCAGTCTGTCACAGACTCCTCTGAAGACTGATGTGCCGAGTAAAAATCTTCCAACAGTGTCTCCTGTAAGTCGACAATACCATACAAACTACGCAGCTTTGCCAATATCTGGGAAGACGTTGCAGATGACCCCAACCTCATAACAGTTTCAGCTGCAGGACCACGCAGAGACCTTCTGATGGACTGACGAATAACCTCATCATTCTTCCTCGCATCTATTAGACACTGGACATCATATCGCCAAAGTTCAAATGATGATTCCCCTTTACCATGCTCACCAGAAAATGTAGGTAATTTATAAAAACGGGTATCCAAAACAGATGAGTTGACCTGTAATGGAACAGCATCTCCAGCATGTGCACTATCCTCTGACTGATCACTGGCCTCTGTCTTAACATCACCACTTGCCTCAGGTTAACCCTTGGTCGCTCTCAAAAAATCTATCATCTGCTTCTGTAGCATCTGTAAGTTCTCACTACCTGCCTTGCCCTCCTTAGTAGATATCCTATGAAACATCTCGGCCATCGCTCTAAATGGATCTTCGGAAACTGGTGCCTCAGGCTGTTGCTTCGGAAAGTTGAGTTTATCTTCCCCCGTTGCCATGGTTAAATGTGATACTGATTATATAATATTTGTATAATAATTCAAAAAATAGTACTGTACATCAGCAAAAATCACCAAATTCAAATAAGTTGCAGTGATAAGTATGAAACAATAATATCTGTAAAGAATCTCCACAATACAAAGTGTATATCAGATGGTAATACACATGGAAACCTCAAGTTCAATGTATCATATCATGAATACATGTATATGTATACAGATGAATAAATTGCAATTACTGATTAGAATAAGTTGACAAGATTCAAAATAAATACAGTGAAATACTATTTCAAATAGTTTTAAATGTGGTTAATTATCAACAAAATATTCACAGGTTGTATGATGAGATATTATACCACAATCAGCTTAAATGTACCATAATGACTAAAGCAAATATGAAATGTCTCTACACGTAGGCTAAGGCTAACATATCATGACACTGGCCCCGTGCCTCAAATGTAAACAAATGTCACTGGACACACAGCATCCATGGCGAGGTACTTCACACGAAATGTGGAACAGACAAGCAAATCGCCAAATATAATCAACACATATGCGAGGCTATACAGTTAAACATAACACAGAATACCTCATGTTCATGTCAGTAGGATTTATCACTGCACTGCAAAGTTCAAGCTACGAAAACAAACACCATGTCGTTGAAACATCATCACAGTCTTGTGTAAGTAGACTTCCGTTAACATGGACTCCTCCAGCGAAGGGGTGTTGTGTAGAACACACATACATGGGCGCCAAATGTAACCGGTCGTTTTGAGCCGGGTCGGTTATTCAAATTGTCTACACCATGACTCCAACGCTTGAGTTCCAATTCATAATTTATTAGTCCATAAAACACCCTAAAATAACAAATAACAACCATAAGTAAAATAGTTACAATCTCAAAGTGGAATAATCCATCCCACAATAACACGACAGGTGTACGCGCCTGACGCAACCGGAAGCATAACGCTTAGAACCTAAGATTCAAGAACACCTACTAACCCAGGCGTAATCATAAACGTTACAACTACTACTGAACTATGCACATTACAGATCTGACAAAGTAGCAAGTGCGTAACGCTTATACAAACAATGACAATTTCTCATGTACATGGATATCCTTAAATGATGCTACCAACACAATATAAATGGAGCCATGTAAAAAACCTACCTCTTCATTTGACGAAGAGGGCTCGACTCCCGGGGAGACAACCCGTACAATATTACAGCGCATATAAATGCTACAATAATAAAATAAACAATATTTACTAACATGTACTAGCACCGTATACTAACTACAATGTTTAATATAAAAGGCTAAATGCATAACGCCTATCAGCTAAACCAAAACGTTTATCCACACAGAATAAATAATAAGAAAGTGGCGGGAAATTCAATTTCTGGACAATCTTTACCAATAAGTAAATTATTTCAATTAATTTATAAAGGAAATAATTGACATTCAACATATCCAAATATTACTACATACAATACAATATACATTAAAGTTAGAAATTATGAAGTACTCACAGTGATGTAGATTGGTACAACACGGATGCGCTAAATATATAGACGCAACATATACACGTCCACTCACAACGGTGCCTAGTACGGGAGTGACGCTACCCTAAAAAGCGCGGGTGCGCATTGACCCATGGTCACTCTACTATAAAAATAACTCTGACCTCTGACCTGTTAAACAGGTTTACATATATATATAAATAGCATACGATACAACTGCGTACACATATACATATGATAAATACGGAGCCTGTACATGCACAGTAGTACAAAAATGGATAAATCTAAATAATACCCAAATGTCATTAAATAATGACACTGTTACAATTGCATGATCGTAAGAGGCGACTAAATTTGGGATCTTATCTCTTCTTTCTTAACAACTTAAACACACTTCTTCCTTATGTCTTCCTTGACACTGCCTCATTTTTGGCCTTTAGTTGAGCGTTCGCCCCTGTGAGGATTGGTTTGGTTTGGTTTATTTTGTTTAACGTCCTATTAACATCTAAGGTCATTTAAGGACGGCCTCCCGTGCGTGCGACATGCATGCGTGTGGTGAGTGCGTATGTTTGTTTTGGGAGGCTGCGGTATGTTCGTGTTAAGTATCCTTGTGATAGGCCGGAACTTTTGCCGATTTATAGTGCTACCTCACTGAAGCATACTGCCGAAGACACCCAGCAGCACACCCAACCCGGTCACATTATACTGACAACGGGCGAACCAGTCGTCCCACTCCTTGTATGCTGAGCGCTAAGCAGAAGCAGTAACTACCATTTTTAAAGACTCAGGTATGTCTCGGCTAGGGGACAGAACCCAAAACCTTCCTCACAGCGGCGAACGCTCAACTAAAGGCCAAAAGTGAGGCATTGTCAAGGGAGACATTAGGAAGAAGAAAGTTGTTCAGAAAGAAGAGAAAAGATAAGATCCCAAATTTAGTCGCCTCTTACGATCATGCAATGGGGGCAGCAGGTACAATTCTTACGCCCTACCTGCAGGGCAGATGGGTTCTGTCCCCTGACCGAGACATACCAGAGTCTTTAAAAATGGTAGTCGCTGCTCCTGCTTAGCGCTCAGCAAATTAGGAGTGGGACGACCGGTTCGCCAGTTGTCAGTATAATGTGACCGGGTGGGTGACCTTCTGGGTGTCTTCGGCAGTATGATTCAGTGAGGTAGCACTATAAATCGGCCAAATGTTCCGGCCTATCACAAGGAGACTTAACACGAACATACCGCAACCTCCCAAAACACACATACGCACTCGACACAAATTGAAAAAAAAACCCAAATAAATAATATTTTACATTGAACACCCTCTTGGGAAAGCGCAAAAACATGAATATTGCAATTACTCAACAAGAGGTTCCCCTTTTATTGCGAGCGTAACAATCACACCCATGCGCTTGGGGGAAATCATTGAAGAAATTCAAGGGAACACCAGCACCCTCCCCTTACCAGCGCAACGGCTATACAGAGAGTCTAAAATCAAACAGTTGAGGGAAAGGTTGTCCACAAAGTTATCCAAACTATTGAAGGATGGTTCAGAGGATGCTAATATTCGGTAAAATTAATTTTGTTATCTTTTCTATGTGTCTGGTTTCGGTTTCACAAACATTCTAAAGTACATTCTCATTCTCGCATAACCAACGAAAAATGACGTAACATTATATAACATAATTTCTGATTGGTTGTTTGGATAAATGAACAAACGTTAACGTTAGCAAATCCCATTTAATTTCATCATTGTTAACGTTAGCTCACCTAGTCCGAAGGATCAATTTGAGCGTATCCCAAATCCTGGCGTCCGTCGTCCGTCAACAATTTTTAAACGACCTCTTCTCCATAACCACTGGTTGTAAATCAAATCAATTTGACTGGAAACATCCCTAGGTGCTCGAGATTCAACATTGTACACTACTTATTGTTGGACTGACCCCCAAGGGACTGAGGGGCGGCCCTCAAGATGATCATTTACCCTGGTGATACCGGCCCTCTGGACCTCTTGTTCTGTGTTTCCGTGTATACATGTATCTAAATATTTATAGAAATAATTGTAGTGAACTAGGAAAGTCGACATTTGTTTACGCATATATACACTTTCCATACATGGTTCAAATGTTGTTTGCCACTAAATGTATCATCATATGGTTGGCTATTCAAATCGCCATTCATCCGTGGTCCCTTGTCCATCTGTCCCTTCGTCCTTAAACAATTCTTGTTTCCAATCTTTCATGGAAGAAAACATTTGGCGCAAAGCTTCCTATGGACTATCTTGTTATAAGTATTCTTACAAATATGTTTTTCTGCTTACAGGTTAGAACTGGGGGAAATTCGGGCTTTGGAAACAAAGCACACGGCCAAAAAACCTTCTGAATCATCTGAAGTGCTGGTTCCTGGTCCTTCGGGACACATGGCGATAACGCGCCACAAGGTGGCCATGCAGCTGAGCTCCAGTGAAGATGGTCCTCCAGTTCCTAAACAAGAGGCCCATGGGCCTTAACGGTCACCTGAGTTTCGAAATATTTCAGTAAATTTGAATGAAAGAATGAATTTCAAAACAAATAAAACAAATGATAGTCAAAAATGTGATTTCCCTATAACTATAGTAAAGTTTATCCCCTCCCATGGGGCAAACGTGAGACCCCAGGGCTAGGAAATTCACAATTATGGTAAAGCACCTTAAGATCCCTTCGAACTGTGAAGAGTATTTAATTCTACCTTATTTGGGTTGTAAGAAAAAGATTTTTAAAATTTCAGTTAATTTGACCCTTTTTGGCCCCGCCCATCAACCCCTGGGGGTCAGTCAGAGCCAACATGTACATACTATCAAACGGTCATCCCAAGCTGATAATGTTAACCAAGTTAGAATGAATTCCAATAAAAATTCAACAAATAATAGTAAAAAATGTGATTTCCCTATATAAACTATAGTAAAGTTTACCCCCTCCCCAGGGGCAAACGTGAGACCCTAGGGTCATGAAATTGAATAATTTTGGTAAAGCACCTTAAGACCCTTCCATCTATGAAGAGTATTTTATTCTACCATATCTGAGAGTAGAGAAGATGTTTGAAATTTCAGTCAATTTGACCATTTTTTGGCCCCGCCTACCAGCCCCTGGGGGTCAACCAGGGCCAACATGTACATACCATCAAACTGTCATCCTATGCTGATAATTTGATACCAAGTTAGATTGAATTCCAATACAAATCCAACAAATAATAGTCAAAATGTGATTTCCCTATATAAACTATAGTAAAGTTTACCCCCCTCCCTAGGGGCAAACATGAGACCCCAGGGTCATGAAATTCACAATTTTGGTAAAGCACCTTAAGACCCCTTCATCTATGAAGAGTGTTTGATTCCACCTTATCTGAGAGTAGAGAAGAAGATTTTTGAAGTTTTAGTCCAATTGACCCTTTTTGGCCCCGCCCCTCAGGCCCCTGGGGGTCAACTAGGGCCAACATGTACATACCATCAAACTGTCATCCCATGCTGATAATTTGATACAAGTTAGATTGAATTCCAATACAAATCCAACAAATAATAGTCAAAAATGTGATTTCCCTATATAAACTATAGTAAAGTTTACCCCCCTCCCTAGGGGCAAACATGACACCCCAGGGTCATGAAATTCACAATTTTGGTAAAGCACCTTAAGACCCTTTCATCTATGAAGAGTGTTTGATTCCACCTTATCTGAGAGTAGAGAAGAAGATTTTTGAAGTTTTAGTCCAATTGACCCTTTTTGGCCCCGCCCCTCAGGCCCCTGGGGGATGGGGACCATATAATTCACAATTTTAGTTGAACTTTAGCCATAGAAGCTCCCTGCCAAATTTCATTGAATTTGGTGCATATGGCAAGCCGTTTTAACATTTAATCCCATTTCCTCTTAAGGGGATATTTTTTCACTTAAGTGAAATTCTTTTTCACTTAAGTGAAATAAAACATAATGCAAATAAATGTTAATATCTCTTAAGATGAAAAGAATTTCACTTAAGTGAAAAAAAATTATGTGCAGACATAATGCAAAACACTTGTCCCATAAGTGAAATTCTTTTCATCTTAAGGTAAATAAAACTGACCATATGTCCATAAAGTCACTCTGTCCTATCCACCCCATGGTATAAAGGAATGAACCCTCCCCTTGGACCTGTCAACTAAGAAACAGCGTGAGTAAACTTCAACTTTGACACGTTCTTATCACTTACCATAATGGAAATAAACAAAACATATATTTAATGGAAATAAAACATAAGTGAAAGTAAATCATATGGGAAATAGTATTGATTTTATTAACAACAAATGAAGTAGAGAAAAGGTCTCGAATTGGTCAGAAATTAATCGCTGGTCAATAGATGGACTAGTCCATATCTGATTCATGAGAGTGGGTGTCCGATTTACTCAACAGAAGCATTTGCATTATGTTTTATTTCACTTAAGTGAAAAAGATTTTCCCTTAAGATGAATAAAATGTATTTCACTTAAGTGAAATTCTTTTTCACTTAAGTGAAATAAAACATAATGCAAAAAAAAAAGTCTTTTAACCTTAAGGTAAAAAGTATTTCACTTAAGTGAAATAAATTTGAAGCATATTTTACCTTAAGAGGAAATGGGATTAAATGTTAAAACGGCTTGCCATAGGTGCAGTGGTTTTGGAGAAGAAGTTGAAAATGTCAATTGTTTACGGACGGACGACGCACGACGACGGACAAAAGGCGATAAGAATAGGTCACTTGACACTGTCTCAGGTGACCTAAAAAGCCAATAAAGAGATAGGAAAAGAAAAAAAACAAAAAGAAAAAGAGACACCCGGTGGTATCATGATGAAAAACCAAAAAGAATACCGCAAATTTATTACAAAAACAATCCCGAAACTGCTAAAGGTGCTTGGTGTGTCGGACAGCTCAAAGTCAGACAGTGATTGAACAGGGACGATACCCGGTATTATATTAGAAAATTAAATGGAAATTACAAAACAAAAACAAAATGCTGTGTTCATCTTTGTTTCTACTTGGTCGTAAGATTGTGGTCAATTAAATACAATTACCAACAAGGGTGTTCTCGACGAAGTCCGAGTAAAATAAGGTCAGGTGACAAAATGTTGAAGTAGCAATGTTCCCAAAGCCACCAGACTAATAGTGCATTTAGTGATATTGAAGCAAAATATATATATTGTTGATAACCTGTTGCTGCACACAAAAATGTTACGTACCAAAACTCCTTATATAGGTATTAATTATGTACTTAAATGTCGTAGATTTCACCAAACTATCGAATTTACAAAGGGATAAAACTCATAGCAACAGAAAATATGCAACAAAAGGTTTAGATGTACATGTACGTAACAGAGGTCATGTTGACACCGATGAAACATCTAACAAGCGATCATTCATTATCGACTTTGCGTAATTCGGCCCGAATTTCATTCTTCGTGCGAAAAGGCGAAACAACGGAAATTAATACATATAATTTTCGTATTTTGGGGTGAAAGTTAGAATACACGAAATGGCACAAATAAAGTGTAAACATACATGGACATATAGATAAAGTAAAGCGACAAACGTGTATTAAGATATTTAATAAAGTGATATTGTGGAGAGTGGAAACAATATCTCCGTAATGGAGTTTTATGGAGTTCGTTTGTAGCTTTTCGCACCCAAACTTCAGTGTTGTCGCATAAACATGTGTAGGCTACATGTACGTATGTGTATAATGCACGTGTATTGAAGTGTGTAGCCTATGTATGTGTACAATGCACGTGAATTTAAGTGTGTAGCCTATGTATGTGTACAATGCACGTGAATTTAAGTGTGTAGCCTATGTATGTATATAATGCACGTGAATTTAAGTGTGTAGCCGATGTATGTGTACAATGCACGTGAATATAAGTGTTCTTCATCGAGGAGCTAGTATCAGTTAGACAACGGATATAAATTCAAAACAAATAGTTTTTGAGACGACCCCAAATTTACCAGTAGTCCGCGTCGGTGTCCGTGTAGGTACTCCGTGTACCTGAAAATCGGAAATGTCTATTATGCTGAGCGCTAAGCAGGAGCAGCAACTACCATTTTTGAAGACTCAGGTATGTCTCGGCTAGGGGACAGAACCCAAAGCCTTCCTCACAGCGGCGAACGCTCAACTAAAGGTCAAAAGTGAGGCATTGTCAAGGGAGACATTAGGAAGAAAGCTATTCAGAAAGAAGAGAAAAGATAAGATTCCATATTTAGTCGCCTCTTACTATCAATCATGGGGGCAGCAGGTACAATTCTTACGCCCTACCTGCAGGGCAGAAATCCCAAATAGAGGTTGATCGAATGTCACTACTGGAGAGACTTGGTATTTTCTTGCATGAAAAGGATCGTGCTGTAAATGCAGCTGGGATCATTAGCACTCATGTCGATCATTGGCAGAAACTTGACAGAGGTTGTCCCAGGATTTGGTCCTTTTTGACAGCTTTGCATGATGACCGACAATCTGGAGTTTTGTTTTCTGATCGGCCAAAGCAGTGATGGGATGGCATCTAGTTTGCATAGGTTGTCGATGTGCTTCAATTCTTTCAAGTTCCTGAAAGACATTTGTTTCGAAATAGTCTGTCTGCGGCTGGTAAAACCTGAAATCTATGTAACCAGCCCTCCTCATGTCATCAGAGGTGGCGATAAGCCTCTTGATAGGGGGGCTTGCATGAGCAGGTCCCCAGGCGTTGAACAAGCTATCATTCCCATACCATGGAAGGTACCTTTTCCATATTTCGTGCAGATATTATGATCAACAGCTGATCATAGTATCCATGGATATCTGTCTTTTCCTGTTCAGCAGCTCTAGTTTCAGATATAATGACCTTAGGGAAGGAAGAACAAAATCCGAGGGAGTTAAGGGTAAAAATCAAGAACTTTGATCCATAGTGATGATGTAACTGGATGCCAAGGCCTATCTGCAATGGTGCCAAGAGACTACGTGGTCTTGTTAAAGAAATTTCAGAAGGATAAGTATCGGATTTTGAATCCATTGCCATAATGTCTGGATCTAATCGGCTTTGCTGCTGTTTCAATGATAACTTTCTTCTTTGATTCAGGATCTTGTTGTTTTGGTCGTGAATAGAAATTTTGCGGTGATAGCACCTATTCGAATAGGTGATATCACTTTAAAAAGTTCTTAAGTGATATCACCTATTCGAATAGGTGATATCACCAAATGGGAATAAATAGTAAAACGGCGCCCCATACGAATTAGCATGACTATAGTGCATAGGTTGCATCATCTGTCAATTTGTTTTAAGTCATTTCGTTCTACATAGCATATAGCTATATACAGGCTGTGCCGAAATGGTTTGCTTCCGATGCATGCTATGGCGAAATGGTTTGCTTTAATTTCATCGACAAATAGACAATTCGCCCTGAAAGTGACATGCACATCTCAAAGGTCAACAGAACGTGACCCCATATGGGATGTTGTTAGATGATCATGTAACGTAGTGAGAATGACCATCTTGATTTTAATTAGATTGGTACAAAAGAGACAGTGGGTGGAAAAAGAGAATGCCTGCTTCGATCTCAATGTAGGTATCTTGTTGATTATTGGAAGGTTTATTGAAATCGACCCGATAGAAACTGTGCTACATGTATCTTTTTCGGATGTGTATATGTTTTCCTGCAGCATTTGTGGATAGGTTGTCCAGGGGAAACACGTATATCATCACCTCTCTGTTGGCAATGCCTCCTGTATACCCAAACAAACTTTGTTTGTCAAAACAGAATACGACCATCAGTGGCTGCTTCTTTGCAGATAGGACACACAGGAGGTAGAGAATTTTCACCGCCATCCTTTCAAAGAAAAGTTCTGGTTTAAGAAAACGTTTATAAAACTCAAAATAACTAAGCTTGTAACAACAAATATAACAAACTGAGAATGATCGAGGGTCACTTGAAAAAAAACCTGTTACTTACTGTTAATACTTGTCCACAAACTTAATCAGTTGATGTTGCATAAGATTACTGAATAAAAAACAAATAAAGAATTGGTATTTAATTAATTTGATATAGTAACATGAACTAAAAGAATTATTTCAGAAAAAAATCAGAAGAACATATAAAAGTAAAATTTGTAACTTAACTTAGGATATGGATTTCATCAAAGCTGTAAAACTAAACAGAAATAAACAGAAAAATAAAACATATACAAAAACAAGTATGTATCGCAAATTAGAACATTTGTATATATGTGCGATAAGTGGTTTTGAGACAAATACATTATGTGTATTAGTACATTGTATTGCTTTGGTACATGAATATCGTAATGATTTGTTAAGAGACTGGATTGTGTGATATGAGGGATATTTTATTAAACATATATTAACACTACAATTAAAATGTGCCTATAACGTATGTTTACTAGTTGTCTCTTATCTAAAATGCAGAAATAATTAGCCATCATTCAACTGGTTAATATCAATTCAACATTGGATAAGTTCTTGATAAAACTATAAAACTATCATCTTGAAATAACAAAAAAATGTCCGAAACCAATTTTCCTTCGACGTTTAACGAAAAGGTGTATGGGTTTCCATACTTATGAATTAAAATTTCTATATTCAAACGATTTGCCGTGATGAACACTTTTCAGAAAACCGCACGATGTTACTAAATATAGACTGCAGACGATGCTAGAAAATTATCTTCAAAATGAATATTAACGGGTTTTGAATGCAATGAATTTATAACAACATTAGTGTTTGATAATTGCTTTAACATTCCTTCTCAGCTTACCTCATGTTTTTTTTCTATTTTATTCCAATTTTCTCACGAAACAGCTCGGGATGTAAAAACCGGAAGTGCCGTTTGTATATCGGCGAATTGAACGAAGGCCTATTCATGACGTATGCAATTCTCTACGAACGAGTCATCAATACCGTTAAAATTCGATGGTTTCCCATTGGTAGACTTTTGGTTATTGGTTTGCCATGATTTATCCTGACCTTTTCCAACAAAAATTATTTCTGTTGCAATTTTGTCCAGGTTAAAACTTATTTGACTGGACTATTAATAATGAATCAGTTATGTCTCGTACAACAGAAAAACGAGTATAGTGGTTTAAATGTTGTCGTATTCAAGCTTTTAATCTACCGTCGGTCTGTATGATCAAAACACGTGGCCGCCATGCGGTTTGCTCGTAATGACCCAGGCTTATTCTTCTGTTGTGTACATGTATATGGTAGTATGGGTGTGATGAGATTACATAATTGTAACGGTGTGGTATAGGGGGAGATAATTTGTAACTCGTATTGTATGAGTTATCCCCCTTTCTAGAATTCTCTTCATGTAAAAGATATATTTGTCAGTTAATATAAGGACATGAAACTGGAAACATGTGTTTGCGTTTTATCTACTAAGATGTCATGTGAATCATAAGCGAGTTCCCCACTCACCTCACACATTGACATAACATGGTGGAGAATCCAAATCCGGTGACTATTACAAAATGTAATTTTTATATTGTGTATTCGCCTGTGGCCGGCGAGTCTGACTCGTCGGTCATGTCTCGCCGGCCAGACGTCAGACATTTTATTTACGCCATGTGCTTTTTGGCGGGAACATTTTAACATGCTGTTTGTATTGAACTATATCATTTAATGACTTTTGTGTATTATATCAAAGCACAATGCATTGGAATTTCATGACTATTACTATTTTTCGTCATTTTTGCATACGATGTCTACTGATGTGTTGATGGCGTCATCGATATTTTAATTCACTAGTGAAGTGTGTCATAGATTATTATATGGCGAAGGATGGGCTTCCCAACGATGTATGAGGGACACTCGAAACTGCAGTATATTTTACCGGTTGTCTTTACTTTGAACGGAAAAGAATTCCTTCATGTTTGCAGTCTACATTTTCATCAGAATATTTGGTGTTTTACATGTGAATTATCCTGACATTGCCTACGTCAGACGTCAGTACGTGACAGCCGGCACATATGAAGATGCTGATTCGACATGTTTCTAAATAATCATGGCATGATCTTTCCAGTATGCGGATTGTATAGGATGTGTTTGCTGTTTGATTTATTAACCATAAATAATACAGTTCCAGTCTGACAACTTGAATTTTACTTGTCCCCATACAGATATTTGAATTCTCCATACAGAAATGCAGAACTGTTTAGTAATTTACTATCAGCGACTTTATTAACAACATGTGAAGACTGTTTAAATGTTGATACAACTAATTATCAATATAATGATATATACCTTTTATCTAGCCCTTGATTTATTGTTATTGATTATTATTGCTCTTTTGCCATTTCTCGATTATATTGCACATCATTGTTTTCCGAATGCTAGTGAATGTTTTTCTCAGATATATTATATCAGAAATATACTAATAATTAAGAGCGAAATCTCTGCAGATATTACTGTTGATTACATGTCATATTCGGTTTACATTTTCAAGGATGAGCATATAATTCATAAATCATACCAACTTTATACAGTTGATGAATGGATACGGGTAATATTATATTGTAGTACATTATAATGTTTTTGGAACTATTGTGATGTTATGCTTGTAGTACTTTATGATAATTGATATATGTAGAATATTATGGTATGATATTGTGATTTTTTTTATTGAAGAACCATAAGGCCACGCTGAGGTATTTTCAGCACGTATATAAAGCTACGATAAGGCCGATAGGGATAGATATAAAGCTGGCAGGTTAATTTATATTTTGTTGAATTATTGTAGGTTTTATTACGGTTCATTACTCTATAATTTTTAATCACATGGTCTTATGACGCAACATGATGATATTGCAAATGATAGTAGCAGTTAGTCGAGTATTGCCAGAACAAACTAAATTGATGTCATTTTAAATATGTGTTTTAAATCTTGAGCTTGATAAAATGTCACTCTTGTTCAAATTGATATCCTTTTATAGCAAATTAAACCAATATCTTAAAACTATATATTATGTATGTAAATCTCTTTCATCTTTGCTTTTTTGTCTGGAAGGTGTATGTGTGATCCATAGTGCACGATGGAAAGTGTAAGTGTGAATGCTTGATATCTAATTGCATAGTATGAGATTGATTTTTGTACTTGAAAGTATTATACAGTAAATTGCAATATTCAAAACAATTTCATCTAAATTGCATATATGGTGGCATATGATTATCGATATATTATTTGTGTTTGCATAATTTTATTTTGTGGGCGGGGATGTTGTGTCCATGTATATGGTAGTATGGGTTTGATGAGATTACATAATTGTAACGGTGTGGTCTAGGGGGAGATAATTTCTAGAATTCTCTTCATGTAAAAGATATATTTGTCAGTTAATACAAGGACATGGAACTGGAAACATGTGTTTGCGTTTTATCTACGAAGATGTCATGTGAATCATAAGCGAGTTCCCCACTCACCTCACACATTGACATAACACTTCTACGCTGTAAATTGTTTAACATGATATAGATAGTTAATGCATCAGAAATTTCGCTTATTGTATTTTTTCGCTCATGGCGAATTTGTTGTATGGTTGACAATTTATTGTGCGGTAAGCACTAAGCATTTTGGCTCGCAGGTCAAGGTCACCGAGAATATCGGACGACTCTCCGCAAGTGTACACACACGTACGCGTGTAGATAGTGTTTTGACTGGGTCTGGTGAGGTTATTGCAAAGCAAGCAACTTGTAGAGCTCTTATAAATGTTTGCAATAAATCGGTTTGGTTTGGTTTTGTTTTGTTAATTTTGTTTAACATCCTATTAACAGCTAAGGTCATTTAAGGACGGTCTCCCGTGCGTGCGACATGCATGCGTGTGAAGTCTCCTTTTAAGTCGGTTCGCTAAAGTACTAGGGTAAATAAAATAAACAAAAGTTTATTTTAAAATATCAATGTTATTATTTAGTATTTTCAAACGCACATTAATTTACACATATATATTGTCATGCAGGTGAGGGTATAGAGTGATAGAATAATATAACGGACATACTATGCAATTAAATAATTAATCATTTCAATAAAGTGAACTTAATTCCATCTCAACTACTTTTAGAAGCAAGATATACATATATATTTATATTTTTTTCCCATTGTTATCTCACACATGGAACTCGCAAATGTATACCAGGACTGAGTTTCACTAAAGGTCGTAAGTCTACACGTAAACGTAGACGTAAGTCTAAGTTACGATTTTATTTACGTTTACCTTAGATCAGTTTCACTAAACGTCGTAAATGTTGACGTAAACTTAAGAGTAAACGTAGACGTTCACGTAACATACGACTGGAACTCTTTTGGGTGGTTTGGTTTAGTTTGGTTTATTTTGTTTAACGTCCTATTAACAGCTAAGGTCATTTAAGGACGGCCTCCCGTGCGTGTGGGTGGAGATATTTTTTTTCCATAGATACATAAACGGAGTCTGCGCATTACTTACTTTCGTTTCGGTATTTTTGTCGTCTGCTCGTGGGTTAATACTAATGGCTGAGCGTAAAGTAAGGAAGCTAAACTGGACGGATGGGGAGATGGAGGTTTTGGCAGAGTCTTTTTAGCTCTTAATTACTACCGAAATGAAGAAGGCGGAGTGGGCCAAAATAACCCAGAGGTAAGAATATATTCCGATTTTAGATCTACTGCAGTACAGTAGTCATCTGTAGATAATAAATTATTCTTTTCATCATTTTGATTCACTTTTGTAAATGATATAATTATCTCATACATTAATAGATTTATCTAATAAACCAATATATTGCAGTATATGTTTTATTTTTATCAAATTATCGATATCAGTCCAAACGCCGACAGTGTAAGGATTTGGTCAGTTTTTAGTGCTACCTCTTTTGAGGGCTTCATCAGTTTCAGGTTTCAGAAACGTAGCTACGTCTGTTATGGAAGACTCAAGATAACCAATATTATAGCCAAAATGGGAATCTATGACGTATTCATACAGAATCCATATCGAGGTAATCCTTCACTTTATATTCAGGGAGGTTTCACTTTATGCATATGATTATTTAGTTTTATATATCGAGTTTTAACAGGTGCACGAAAGCAATGGCGTTAGACTAGTTTACTGTGTTTTAGCACAGGTGCCTGGCTCGTTTTATAAAATAATAACATATAACACAAGAGTACATTTAATCTGAATTAGCTAACGATGTAATATTTGTTACAGTACATGTAACATCACAGGCACTTGTTTCCATCCATAACACATATGAACATGCCGAAGGCTAACTTCATGCATGTATGTAATATACATGTAATAAACAGAGTCCATCATATGTCAGTATATGGGATAGGGAATTTCTACCCGAGGGTGTAGAATTGGGAGTCAGAAACTAGTGTTTTTGAATATCAGTTTACTTGTAAATGGTAACAGGATGTTTGATGGAAATTAACACTTTGATTTATATTTATTAATATTAATGCTATTGTTATTAACTACTAAATAACATGTATGTATTTTTGTAGAATAAACTCGGTGGGACTGTACGTGCGCACGATTGAGGAGACTAAGAAAAGATGGCAAGATGCCCTATCGAGTGTAAAAAAGAAGGAGGCCTTCCGTAGAAGGCAGATGACAGGCACAGGAGGCGGACCCCCTCCTGATCTTACTTTAAAGCCGTGGGAACGGATTGCGAGTTTTTTTGTTTTTGTTTTACATTGTCATATAATGTAACGGGCCTTCTTGGTCTGCCATGTCATAACCATTCATTAATTATAACGTCAAAGCAAATTTCCCCGGAAAGAAGTTACCGGTATGCTTAAAAATGTTTGGTTTGGTTTGGTTTATTTTGTTTAACGTCCTATTAACAGCTAAGGTCATTTAAGGACGGCCTCCCGTGCGTGCGACATGCATGCGTGTGATGAGTGCGTATGTGTGTTTTGGGAGGCTGCGGTATGTTCGTGTTAAGTCTCCTTGTGATAGGCCGGAACTTTTGCCGATTTATAGTGCTACCTCACTGAAGCATACTGCCGAAGACACCCAGCAGCACACCCCACCCGGTCACATTATACTGACAACGGGCGAACCAGTCGTCCCACTCCAAATATGCTGAGCGCTAAGCAGGAGTAGCAACTACCATTTTTAAAGACTCTGGTATGTCTCGGCTAGGGGACATAACCCAAAGCCTTCCTCACAGGGGCGAACGCTCAACTAAAGGCCAAAAGTGAGGCATTGTCAAGGGAGACCTTAGGAAGAAGACAGTTGTTCAGAAAGAAGAGAAAAGATAAGATCCCAAATTTAGTCGCCTCTTACGATCATGCAATGGGGGCAGCAGGTACAATTCTTACGCCCTACCTGCAGGGCAGAGGAAGAAGAAAGCTGTTGAGAAAGAAGAGAAAAAATGAGATCCCAAGTTTAGTCGCCTCTTACGATCATGCAATGGGGGCAGCAGGTACAATTATTACGCCCTAACTACAGGGCAGATGCTTAAATGCAATGCTCACATTGTTGTCTCAGAATAACATGTACTTAATTAAATTGTAGATTCATTATTAAAGTGGTTATTTAATTTTTATTTTGAATGTAGATAAACAATAAAATTCTAAGTGGTAACCGTTCAATGGCAGGGTTCGTACAGACCATAAAAACAATACCTTTAAAAGCCTTAAGAACGGGGAAAAGATCCTACAAGGCCTGAGAGTATACTAAAAGGCCATGAATTTGAAAATTTAGCCCGGAATTTGATGAAATATGCATTGACGTCAATTCTATTAATCTGTATTATTCTCATTGTGTTTTGTCTTTTGTTATCCTATTAGTTTACACTGACTGAAAAAATAGTCGAAACTTGTTAATAGTTTTAATTTCCGGATATCAGAATAGTATTCAATAGGCTTCTGTGTCTGATTTTAGTATTTTCAATGTTAAGTCTAGACATTAATGTAAAACTATCATTTTTTGTTGTCTGTTTTGTAGGTGCTAAAAGTTAAAAAGGCCTAAATTTCATAACAATATTCCTGTACGAACCCTGAATGGTGAACACCCAAATCAAATTACAGTTTTGTTGATGACTAAATTTGTCCATACAGGTATTGCAAGCTATCCCAGAAGTGGCTGTTGTTGGCATTGAGAGTGCTGCAGATACTGGTGTCAAAGGTCGGACTAGTACTGTTACATCATGCATACCTAAGTTATATATGCTCAAGTTCAAGTTCAAGTTTAACATTTCTTTTATTAGGATGCCACTTGTCAATGGACATGCAAACATTTGCTTTAATGATAAAACAGTGGATATGTACAGGGAGTAAAGCACTTTTATAATGAAAACTATCAATATTGAACTCTGAAACTTTATACTGTACATACATTTACAATGGCCTGAAAAAAATAAACATTATTTTATATTAAAACCCACAACTGCAGTCTCAGGATTGACTGAAATTCCATTTACTGCTTAGAGCAGCAGTAGAGGGAGATCTATTTTCTTGTTTAAATGAAATAAATTCAAGGAGCAAAATTTCTAATTATTGAATAATTGCTACATAATTTATTATGGTTACAACGAATAAACATTGATATATCATCTTTTTTTTCAGTTGAGGAATCCAACAGCATAATGCCATGCACTTCCTTGCAATCAGGTAAGCTATCACAAACCTGATTTGAATTTTAAATACAGTGTAAGTGTATATAAAAGTAGTTGGAATATGTCATTAAATATTGGCTTTGGAAATCAGGAATAAAAGAATGACAAAAAACCTCTAGAAATGACAAATGTAATCCAGGTTGAATTGTCATGAGCATAATTGGTTGAGCTGTCATAGGAAATGAATTTTGTAATAATAAACGTGTTAATATGTTTTCAGTTCATTATTACAGTAATTTACATTTCATGTATACATATACATGTATATATAGACTGACCTCATTTGAAAACGTGGCAAAATCCCTGATTTGTCTGAATTATTTGGGAACCTGATAAAGTCTGTGGGTTTCTCTTGACCTGTAAAGTTAATATGTTTTTTTTATGATCAAAATTTACTTTAAATTAAGGACCTGTAGAAACTCAGTTTAGTCCAGAGGGGGATAATGGGGAGGAGGATGAAGAGGAGACATGTGTGATGTATGTTAATGATCGACCCGCAGGAGGTATGATTAAAGATTTTTGCTTATTTGGCATTAGACTGTTAAATCTGTCTTGAAAATCAATTAATTTAACTTATTTGTTTGATCATGCATTTCTGAATTACACAGATGCCCCTTAGTATACAGGTTGTCTGTCTGCATGTCTCACTGAGCTTAGTTATTTTTCTTCAGCATGATAAACTGTCTTCTGAATATAACAATGATGAGTTAGTGAAACTCAACTGGGTATTAACTGACCAAAAGTCAAGGTCATGCATCAGCAATCAAGGTCACTGAGTCAAAGATCAAGTTCAATTTTTTTTTTTTTACTGATGAATCCATGCATTTTCGATGACATGACATTATGAAGTAAATTGTCTTGGAATTTGAAAAAGGTGTCAAATGCTCATATCAACAGTTCATTCTAAATATAGATATTCAATGTAAAAACTGTATGTAAAGGAAAATCCTGATATTTTGTTAATATTTTGGAATTTCAGAATCTAAAACAAGCCAGAAGGGAAAAAAGAATCGAAAGCGGGAGGAAGCTGTTGTTGAAGGTATTTCTTCCTGATATTTCTTAAAAAAAAACTGTATTTCATTCCCACATTTGACTGCCTCTTTATGTAACTGAAATGAAAGAGAGAGAAAAGCCATTCAGTGTATAATCTTTCTTATTAAATACTTCTTATTATTGAAAGAAAATCTCAATACATGTAGCATAACAGTAAGCTAGGAGGTTTTCTTACATGTACTTCCAATTAATATTTTCTGTATTATATGATACATCTTTTATTGAATTTCAATACAGATTCTACATTTGAGGTAATACCAATATCTGTTATGCAACTCATAAAAATCAATGATTAAACAAGTAGAGTTCAGAGTTAATGTTTTGGTATTTGAATATCTTCATATATCTTTATGATATTTGTTATAGATTGTTATTTGATCTGTTGGTCTGAAGGACCAATGTGAGCTTATGCTATACAGTTGCATCTATCATCTGTTATCCGTCATTTTAGAAACAAAATACAAATAAAATAAAAATACATACTGAGGACAATAATGAAGGTCAAAATTCAAGGTCTTAGGGCTAAAGAACAAGGTCAAATTTAATTTTGTATCTTTTCTTATTGTAACGTCCGCTCTCCATGAACACGGGACGTGAAAGTTCTTTTTGGGATGGTTGTGGTGTGATAAACATAATTCAACACTGGATATAAAGTTTACTTATATTTATTAATCCACAGGAAAATCCCGAAGGTACAATACAATCCAATGAAGTTTCATCCATCTTCCACACTATCGCCGGCGCATTCACACTTAACAGTTCACACACATTTAAACAAAACTAAGTCCTCACATCCTAAATATGTACATCCAAACGGCACTAAGTCCGTTTAGACTGAAAGCTGCTGGAGAACTCCTAATGCAAAACGCGCAAGTCTTTTTATATCCCCTAAGGGTTAATTAATATGAATGAATTGACGATGTGGTCAATTGACCAATCGTGACCTTTAACCCCGAAATATGGGCGTATCTAAACCCCTATCTCGTCATTTCCATATATAGCCCTAGGCACTGACCACTGGTCCCACGGACCGTGTGTTACCTAATAACGACTGACTTTCAGGTTCTACCGTTTGGTTATATTTTACCTTGATATAGAATGAAGGGTGTAAACCTAAAACGGGTTAATTAGCTACTGATCTAAGGGAAGCAACTCGAATAGATTTGGCTGCCTATAGCGTATAGCTTTAACTACTCTAGGTAACTTTGAACACATAACATATAAAACTTGTCTATTTCCTAGTTCACTACACAACCCCCTTCTTTCGAAGAGTTTGTGTCCCCACAAACGTCATACATAGTTAATAGTTTTCGTAACAAAAGCAATCTATCTATTCTAACGTGAACACATAAAACATATTAAAATACCATTTTGCGTTTGCATTAACAAAACTTTTCTTACGACACGTACGAGTCTAAACTTCAATGTCAAATAATATTTCCTGACATTCTACACGCATTTTAAAAGGTTTTGGCACTAAAACTTCTTTGCGTAATAAAAATAATGTTTACAAGCCTATAGCTAACATCGATCGCTTACGAGCTCCTGGCGGCTATATATCCGCAAAGTTCAAACAAACATCGTAAAATTAATGTCTACCAAAATATTAACATACATTTTACTGGTTAACCGTAATGTTTTCAAAAATGTACCTAGTCTACAAAAACATACAACAACTCGTACTCTTCGTACATCTCTATCACACGTTATACTCCTGCACACATAAAACGCCATCAGACTGTTTTGAATTCTCGATTTTACATCGATATCCTACTTATTTGGCTACATGGACACAATGGAGAATCATTTTTCAAGTATAGTTCTGATATGAAATAACAAATATATGTATGGTTTAGTTGTAACGTCCTAACCCCCAAGTATACGTATCCACTAATACGATATACTACAATATTGAGATAAAATCCACCCATAACCCTTAATTTGAGTTACATCTAAGATAGAAATCTAACATTGGAGGCAATACTCACAACTATAATATTAATGAACATGCTATTCGTACATTACCTTTGACACAGTGAAATAAATTCCAAAAAATCACATGTATAAATGTGATCCACGGAAACAATAACTAATAATCACAGTTAGTGTGTTTGTCCTAAATAATATATCCATCGGAAATTACTTTAAGTCACTTTTTGATATCACAAAGTTCAGCTACACTCTCTGCATCACTTGTATTACATTATGCTGTCACTGTAAAGTATCCACGCACGTATGGTCCTTTGGTAATTCTGCATAATTCAGTCCATTTAAAAGTTACTAATCCAAAAGTAACCAATTTCCGTATTTCACTAAATGTTCTAATCCAAGTCGAAAGTTTGAATTAATATCACAGTTCAAACATCAGATCAAAGTATCAACGTTTAAATCCCTTGATAATTTTGCACGGTTCCTATTAAAAAGTTAATAATCCATTAAAAGTCCTGAATGTTCTCTGATTCACAAAACTTTATTCTTTCTCTGGTAATGATCCAAAACAAGAGTTCAACGAACATCACTTTTTGAATTAGATAAGTTTTGTCACTTCACAAAGTTGAAATCTTTACTGATTCAAAACAAAATCCATTCTTCATCCCCCCAGGGGCCTGCGTCCATATAGGGCAATAATTATGTCGATGATAACTACGTAATCCAATCTTCATCCCTATTTGGCATGCGTCCATAAAGGGCAATAGTCGATGATCTTCGTAAGTCCTTTGAAGTTTAAAACTGAGGTCTCTAAGTTTCGATGGCTCGCCCAGTTCGCGTTGTCCTGACAACGAGGGGTGTCCACTACTGGTCAGTCGTTGGACCTGGCGAGTCCAAACGCTTAGGTAAATTATTGGTAGGGGTGGAAGCTCCCGCTGTGCTGGGCTCGGTCGCGCTGTCCCCAGTACGTGTACCTCCGGAAGGCTTCAAATTGCCACTGTGTATTACAACTGGCTCTGATCTTCCGGAGTAACGAATTCTAAATAACACATCACTAAGCCGTGCGACTACTGTCCACGGTCCGGTCCAATCACGGGCTAACTTAGCCTTAGTTCCCACTATTATTTAATGTTGGAATCTGCGTATTTTATCTCCAATATCATAACACATTTTGGTCATGAATATAGCTACCGTTTTCCGTGCCGTACTGAATGATTGGTAAACTTTGTGAACACGTTTACCGAGTTAATTCGAATTATTACTGAGTTCGAATTGAATATTGTTTCCAGGATATGTCCCTTGAAAAACATTAATTTTCACTTATCTTAATGTAAATCCAGAGTTTACAATTAAATGTGACAAAGTTACTAGCATCCGTGTAAAGAATATAAATTCCACTTTCCAAGCTTGGATATCCGAGAATCGGAGCAGATATGTCGTTATTCCAGTTCGTTGAATGCGAACATACACTGAGCATTCCTTAGTCCATAATTTGACCACTTAAACACCTTTTCCTGGCGAGGTCACGCAGACATTTCGCTATTAGTGCGAAACCGAACATGAATTTCCGATAATTTGACGCAAGTCCGAGATCTAACGCTCTATAGCTGTAACTCGGTAATATACAAAACTGGAGCAACATCGCTTCAACTGCCGCGATTTTCGAAGGAGTTCCAATGCTATCCTGAGAAACCACCTGTCCTAGGATCTAAACTTCATTGTACAAGAAGTTGCATTATTCGCCTTAAATTTCGCGCGATATCAAGGCTACCAAACAGCGGTCAAACTATACCAAAACTGTTTATAATCCTTCGCGTACACAATTATTGTCCAGATGAAGCACTATATATATATATTACATATATAGTATTATATGCACTAGCGTTCCACTTATAACTAGCGCCTACTCCATCCTGGAACACATGATTGGCACTATTCAAAGTCCAAAATCATCTACATGTACAAATATCATCCTCACTAGCTGAGACGTAACGAACGCGGACTTGGCTCAATCTGACATCGATGAAAAGAGTCAAATTAACAAATACAAGCGAATTAAACCACAGTTCCACTGAATGCGACCAAATATCATCTACACGACCAAATACGTGTAGGATACACATCATCTGCTATGTTAACACATATTCTCCAGGAATTCTTCATTTTCTATACCAAAACCACGAGCTAAAACTTGTCTCTTCAATTCCACATTTTCACAATTTCTGAATAATGCACATTTCTCCATGACATAAGTAGTTTCAAATCGCGTGCGAAACGGTACTAACACAGGGCGTTCTTCTGGTGTTACATTGTATTCGATGATACGCCAAAAGATGTTTCCATCATGGAATTACTCCTGGCCCCAGAGTCTAATTTCCAATTAAGTTAACGGCTATTTTGCTATCAACTTTCTATCCGCGTTGCTTTGAACATCACGAATTTAGCTTTCACATCTTCCTGTCTGCGACTTTGCGCGGAAGATTTTAAACTTTTCCACTTTCTCCCAATGTCTGTTTTAGCACCACCGTTCGCTTTCCCCGTATGGTCGACCCCATCAACCTTACTGTCTTAGGTCCAGAAATTGGCGATACTTGACTTTGGTTATTCCCTGATTTGAGCCTTCCCGAATCTAGGACTGACACACGATACACTGATCAAGTTCCTGCTCATTTTACTACTTATTCCGAGAGTCGTCACAATCTATGAACGATCATAGTTTCCTAAATGGTCAAAAACATGTGTCTAAAATGCTTAATCATTTTATTTAGCAATTCAAAAGTTCTTTGACACCGTCACAGCTGTTATAAGCGTTATTCGACAATATTTCGATGATTTTTAAATGTACTCACGGTTCATTGGATAAAATTTCCTATACATGTCCTGTATATATCCTGTATATAATGCCGGAAAATTGTCGGATTTTAACTTCCAAGTAGCGAAAATTTCACTTTTAATTTCCTAAATACTTCTCCGTTAGGCACTATTAACGCGAGAAAACACAATGAGTTAACTTCCATAGTAACTCGGAAACCACTAGAAAAATCCTCAGCTTCCCGATGGTAAATATCCTCCGAAACTCCTTGACCTATGTCCTGCATCATATCCCGAGTAAATAGATTTCTCAATATAACTTCAATATAATAGAGAACACAACTGCTAAACACACAGTCAAAACGTTCCATTACTCAACATTTTTTTTGTGAAACACACAACTATATGATGTGGGTAGCGGAGATAAATCCACAAGCTCGAGGCAAGCACTTCTAGGGTTAAAAATCCATTTCCGAACAAAGTTTCCGAATATATGCCGTTCCTTTGTAAACTAAGAGTAACGGACTTAAAACACAGTTTTCGTGCTCTCGATAGCACTACAGGATTTGACGAGTTGTATGAATCCAATCGTACCAAACTCCGTCGAACGAAAGACATCACAGTTTTTCGTAGAATTCAAACATCCACAGTGTTAGTTACAGTTTATCACAACCACATTTTAAAACCATCCCACCGCTGCTGCCACCAATTGTAACGTCCGCTCTCCATGAACACGGGACGTGAAAGTTCTTTTTGGGATGGTTGTGGTGTGATAAACATAATTCAACACTGGATATAAAGTTTACTTATATTTATTAATCCACAGGAAAATCCCGAAGGTACAATACAATCCAATGAAGTTTCATCCATCTTCCGCGGCGCATTCACACTTAACAGTTCACACACATTTAAACAAAACTAAGTCCTCACATCCTAAATATGTACATCCAAACGGCACTAAGTCCGTTTAGACTGAAAGCTGCTTGAGAACTCCTTATGCAAAACGCGGAAGTCTTTCTATATCCCCTAAGGGTTAATTAATATGTATGAATTGATGTGGTCAATTGACCAATCGTGACCTTTAACCCCGAAATATGGGCGTATCTAAACCCCTATCTCGTCATTTCCATATATAGCCCTAGGCACTGACCACTGGTCCCACGGACCGTGTGCTACCTAATAACGACTGACTTTCAGGTTCTACCGTTTGGTTATATTTTACCTTGATATAGAATGAAGGGTGTAAACCTAAAACGGGTTAATTAGCTACTGATCTAAGGGAAGCAACTCGAATAGATTTGGCTACCTATAGCGTATAGCTTTAACTACTCTAGGTAACTTTGAACACATAACATATAAAACTTGTCTATTTCCTAGTTCACTACATTATAATTTAAGTTAAAATTTAATGTTGTATTAACATCGTGTTGACATCTGTGAAATGTGCTATCATTATTGAATTTTTAAACAGATCCTACATATGAAGCTCTTCTTCAACTAAAAAGAAAAAGGCTTGCAGTTGAAGAGAGAAAAGCTGATGCTTTGGAGAGGATTGCTGTGGCTCTAGAGTCTGCAATTGGGCAGGAACAGAGTTTATCGTCGTTTTCTGACTGTCTTTCCCCAATTATAAAAGTTTCTAAAATCTATTAGTGATTCTCTGCCTTTTTTCTTGCGCAGTTCTGGTGGCCACTTCCCCTCTGTAGATATGGTCATTGTGATGACTGATAACTATATCTCCATTTAGTAGGGGCACTCTCTCCTCGACAGCTTTATTGTGCAGCCGCACACGTCTCAATTATCGGGGCACATTTGGCAGGTTTGAATGGTAACACTCCTCCACTTGGATGAAGCTGCCCTGCAGGTAGGGCGTAAGAATTGTACCTGCTGCCCCCATTGCATGATCGTAAGAGGCGACTAAATTTGGGATTTTTTTTTTTTTTTTTTAGTTCTACACATTTATTACAGGATTAATTGTATGCAGTCATATCGCATAACATGTAATGTTATAATAAGCATAATTAAGCATACAGATAAACAAGAATTGTGTGAACACACACATAATATATACACTCATCCCTTCTTTCGATCCAACAATTATCTATGACACGTAAATGTTATTACGTTAGGTTGTCCATTGATATTTGTGATTATGATAGACGAACCAAAGTAACTTAACAATCTCCTTTTCATGTACACCGTACTGAACGCCTCTTCTCCGCATAGTTTTTCCATCGATCTCACCAAATCATTCACCGTCACTTGCTCTGTATCATTTTCTGCGATACTTTGAACCAACTGGAGAAAGGCTTTCTCTGATTTAGATTTCTTTGGACGTCCAGGGGTGCTGGTTATATTTGTGTCATCTGTCATCCGAGACTTTGGAAGCTGTCGTTTTGTCGAAAAGTTGATGCTACACTGATGATGGTAAACAGCATCCGCCGCATGGAGATCAGATGAGGCCATATTGAGCCGTCCTAGTACTTCTGCAGCCCACTCGTCATTCCGTAAGGCACATGTCTCTTTTAGTGTTTTGTTATATTCAATGGTCTTCACTGGATACGCATCAGGGCCTCTTTTTCTTTCGTTGATTTTGGCCAGTTGACCACAATACAGACAATTTTCCTTGAAATTAAAGTCCGGTGTTGTCGATCGCAAGGCTCTTTGTCCAGTAGGTGTATTACCAGCCTTATTTCTGTAGTCAGATGAATTGGGATTCACATAATCCCTGCGGCAATCTTTGTGAATCAGCTGTCCGGGTATAGTTCTTATTGAGTCCCCTTTGAGTTCACTCACCTCATTTATTGTCTCACTTCCTTTTTTTCTTAACTTGCATGTTGCTGGGCCATCATCAGATATGGCTTGCATGCAGAACACACATGCTTCCATCACGATCTGAAATGTATCTAAAGAAATTCGTTGGAATCATATACAGCTAAACCCGTTGACACGTGTTGATAATTTTGACATTTTAAACAAATTTACTGTGGTAATCATATGAATTGTTCACTATTTCTGAGTAGTTTTGATTCGAAGAAAAAAGAAACAAAATATAAAAATAAAATAAAAATAACAATATATGAATAAAATGTCAGTAACAAATGAGATATTTAAAACAACTTATCAATTAATTGCTTGAAAACAAGTATTTAACGAAAAAAATGCAAATAGTGTACGCAAATTACAAAACATGCTCCCATTTGATCTATACGAGCTTCCATACTTTTTTACTCCAAACAAACCGATACATATATTCTTCAATAGTTTTCCCCGTTTGCGTTGTTTTATGGTATTAATTCATTAATTTGTGCTTGTTAATATATTTATTCTCTTCATTGGGCATTTTGTACAAGTTTTGGGGATAATATCGGTAACACAATAAAGAAATACCAATGATAGCGTCTTGTCCAGTTAACATAGGAAAAATATGATGTTAAATCAATAATATATCCATCATGACATACTCACTGATTGACTGCACTCAAAAAAATTGTATTCAATAGAAACCAAGAACATTTGAACTGATTATTGGATGAATATCGCATACTTATCAATAATGACAGCGAAGGGAACATGAGTCGTCTGCTGGTGACAAGATAGTTACCTCCCTTCGTAGCACTCTTCACATCTACGGCGGCCCATACATGCCATATCGATAGTAGGCAATATTTCACGGACGAACCATGATGATCATGGCTATAGGTCATCGCGACCCTTCGGGTAAGGTGAACTAAAAAAAATAGAAAATTTCATAATTGTTTCAAAAAAGTGAAAAAAAAAAATTATTTAAAGAAAAAAATGAAAAATTTCATAATTATTTTAAAAAGGTTCCTTTGATATTAATTCGTATTATTTTAATGATCAACGATAGGACGGATTAGATATACTTACAACATGTCTGCGTCAACAACACCCTGGACATTGATGGCATGAAAACCTTTTCGACAAACATATATTGGTTCATCTTCAGTCTTCATCCCCTGTATGGCAATCAAGGTACCGTCGATTACGCCCACTACATTTGGAAAACTTGCAGTTTGGTAAAACTTGTGTTTAATTATACGAGTTTCATTTACTGAAACGGGAAAGTTCACGTTGTCCAATAAAGCGCACAATGCTCCACAAACCTTCGGAAGTAGTTTTGCAACGGAGGCTTTAGAAATCCCATGGATATCTGCTACTTCGGAGAAAAAATCTGCTTTTGCAAGATACCACGAGTGACCAAAATCTGAAAGACAAGTCGTGTTTTGTTAGAATAACGTGTAAACGAGTGAATAGTGTGAACAAGATACCTGATACTATAATACAACAAAAGCTCTGATATTAAGGTTACCTGGTATAAATGATATATTTTAATCGCCATTTGTCCGTCGTCTGCGTCCAACACAATTTGAAAGGTAAAATATTAAGGGATTTTAGTTTACATTTTCGAATTCTAATAACCAAGAGAAACAGAATCATGTTATTGGACCATTAGCGAGCTAGGGTGAATGACCCTGACCTTATTTCGAGGTCACATGATCAAATGTGTTAAAATCTTCATAGTTAGCTCACATGCCCGAAGTAAAATCTCCAAAGCCAAGAGGCCCAGGATGACCCTGACCTTCATCCAATGTCAAATAGGCTAAACATCCACTAACCAAGAGGCACAGGCACTTTATATTTGGCCTACAAAGTTCGTTCAAAGGAATGACCTTGACCTACATTCAAAGTAACAGGGCTCTAATACACTTAAATCCTGAAACAATGATTTCTCGATAGCCTAGAGATACCAAGACCTGATGGACATCCCTGTAGGGGGGAGATTGCTCCATTTTGTAAGAGCATGGGGGGAGATAACCACAGACAAGTTCGTTTTGGAGTAGTTTCAAAAAGTTCGTTTTGGGAGTAGTTTCAAAAGGATACAAGATAGAATTCAGTCGCACGTATCGATATCTGCATATCCCTATTCACAAGGAAGAATCTACCTGTTTGTAGCTCTTCCATTTGGAATAGCATCCGGACCAAGGGTATTTGTAAAGGTAATTTCTGTAGTCCTAGCTCATTTAAGAAGTCTAAGGCTACATCCTCATGCATACCTAGACGATTGGCTTCTTCGAGAACACCTCAGAAAGAAGCTATCATTAGCAATCCAGAATACATTACCACTTCTAACTCGTTTGGGTTTTCTTCCAAACTGGCTGAAATCTCAGCTGGTCCCATCACAGGAATTCCTGTATATCGGGGCTCATTTTCGTCTAGACTTAGGTCTAGTGTTCCCACCAAGGGAGAGAATCGACACTCTGCGAGAACTGTTCATCGATGTGGAGCAGAAAAGCACTGTACAGGTCCGTCAGATCCTTCAGATTCTGGGACTGATGAACTCGTGCATAGAGGTGGTTCCTTGGGCAAGATTACATATGAGGCCCATCCAACTGTTTCTCCTCTATCATTGGAGACCATGTACAAGAGACATTCTCATGTCCGTCCCAGTCAACAATTTGTTGACAGACTCCTTCCTTTGGTGGAGGAGCGAGGCATCTGTGTTCAGAGGCAGAACTCTGACAGACAGACCGGTAGATTTAGTACTAACTACCGACGGCTCAGGGGGGGGGGGGGGGGGGGGGGGGGGGGGGGGGGGCATATAGAAAATCAGAGAATCTCGGGGCGCTGGGGTTCTCAGGAGAGGTCACGAGACATCAATTGGAAGGAGCTAAAGGCAGTTCATTTAGCCACTTCTCAGATACGACGTCTGATTCAGGGAAAGAAATCCTGGTACAGTCAGACAATCCAACGGTGGTGACCTACATAAACAAGCAGGGTGGAACACGCTCGCCTTCTCTGTGTATGTTGACATGGAGGATTCTTCAGTTCTGCATAGCAGAGAGGATAGAACTGCAGGCAATTCATATTCCCGGCAGGTTGAACCTGACAGCAGATGCATTGTCCAGAAAGTCACAAATAATTCCGACATTACAGAAACAGGTTCTGAACCAGATATTTCATATTTGGGGAGAGCCACAAATAGATCTGTTTGCATCAAAGCTAAACCATCAGTTACCAGTGTACATGTCTCCAGTCCCAGACAGCCAAGCCTTAGCTGTCGATGCTTTAGCTCAGAATTGGAGAGGAATGTATGCTTATGCATATCCCCCAATATCTCTGATTACGCGAGTAATCAGAAAGGTTCAACAGGAACAGGTGACACTAATCTTGATAGCACCATTCTGGGAGAGACCATCATGGTTTCCAGACCTCGTAGATCTCCTGACAGAACATCCAATCAGATTACCTCAGAGGGAAGACATTATCAGACAACCTCACAACAAGAGGCTGCACCCGTCCCCGAACATGTTGAGGTTGACTGCATGGAAGTTGTCAGGAGACAGTATAGCAACGAGGGTTTTTCAGAAGCAGTTGCAAACAGAGCAGTTGGGGCTAGAAGAGCTAGCACTTATCAGACATACAATGCAAAAGTGAAGTTGTATTCCAAGTGGGCATCAGAGAAAGGATTAGATCCCTTTTCTACCACAGTTGCACAGGTTGCTGATTTTATGGAGTATCTATTTTCGGTAAAGAATCTCCAGGTTCGCACAATACAGGGCTACCGATCAGCTATTTCATTAATCCATCCCGGCTGGGATGGGATTAAGGTAGGAAATCATCCTAGATTGGAAAGGTTGTTAAAGGCCTATTTTAACAGCAGACCGTCTAGAAGGAGATTGGCTCCATCATGGAGTCTTACTCTAGTTTTAAATAGGTTGATGAAGGCTCCTTTTGAGCCTATTGCACAGATTCCATTGAAGTTTTTATCTTTGAAAACCGTATTTTTAGTTGCTGTTGCTTCAGGAAGAAGTTGTTTACAGGCCCTATGTTGCAAGGAGGGTCACATCAGATGGGATCAGACAGGTGTATCTTTGATTCCTTACCCAGGTTTTTTTTTTAGCAAAGAATGATTCTTTGTCTTATGTTGCAAAACGCATCGTCAGGTTTTTCTTCAGTCAAGGAGGATAGGTTAATCTGTCCTTGTAGAGCTTTTAAGTTCCTATTTGTCTAGAACCAAGCAGTTCAGAAAGAATATTGAACAGTTATTTGTTACTTACAAGGATAACTTGTGTCGGGCAGCATCAAGGGATACTATCTCTAGATGGATAGTACAAACAATTGAAAGGTGTTACAAGGACTCCACCGACATGGAGTTCAAAATGGTCAAGGCTCATGATACTAGAAGTCTTTCAACTTCCATGGCCCTATTCAAGGGGGTTTCGAGGGAGGAGATCATGGAGGCAGCTTCCTGGAAGTCGGAAACAACCTTCATCCACCACTATCTGAAGAACATGAGTCAAGAAACCGGTAAGTTTGCTCGCACGGTTTTGTCTACACAAAAGGAATGACAAGCCTTTTTGAGAAAGTTGGGTAAGTAAAAATTTGTATTGCCCACCACCTATTCAAGCTTTGGATTCTTGAGTAGCCATATGTAGAAAGTTCACCTAGCAGGTAAGTATGATATGAAGGAGATTATACCCTTTCTCTTGTGAGAGGGTTATCTCCGAGTATCATACTTACCTGCTAGGTATACCCGCCCTCCTCCCCACAGTACATATTGTACAGGGTGTGTATAGATACCTTCGAACAAGATTGGTGCGCATGCGCGAAGGGACCAGTCATTGGCTGGATCCGGGGAGCATTAATTTTTATTTTTTCGGCGGGTAATTATAGAAAGAGTGATATAAGCCATATGTAGAAAGTTCACCTAGCAGGTAAGTATGATACTCGGAGATAACCCTCTCACAAGAGAAAGGGTATAACTTAGCAGCGGAAGTTGGAAGGGATGGCTGGTATGCTTCATTCAAGGTCACATGGGTCAAATAAGCTATAATCTTCAAACGACTTCTTTTCAATAACCAGGCGGCCCAGGGACTTGATATTGGGCCTGGCACACCCTGCAGGTAGGGCGTAAGAATTGTACCTGCTGCCCCCATTGCATGATCGTAAGAGGCGACTAAATTTGGGATCTTATCTTTTCTCTTCTTTCTTAATAACTTTCTTCTTCCTAATGTCTCCCTTGACAATGCCTCACTTTTGGCCTTTAGTTGAGCGTTCGCCGCTGTGAGGAAGGCTTTGGGTTCTGTCCCCTAGCCGAGACATACCACAGTCTTTAAAATGGTAGTTGCTGCTCCTTGCTTAGCGCTCAGCATATTAGGAGTGTGACGACTGGTTCGCCCGTTGTCAGTATAATGTGACCGGGTGGGGTGTGCTGCTGGGTGTCTTCGGCAGTATGCTTCAGTGAGGTAGCACTTTAAATCGGCAAAAGTTCCGGCCTATCACAAGGAGACTTAACACGAACATACCACAGCCTCCCAAAACACACATACGCACTCACAACACGCATGCATGTCGCACGCACGGGAGGCCGTCCTTAAATGGCCTTAGCTGTTAATAGGACGTTAAACTAAATAAACCAAACCAAACCAATTGGGCCTGTAGCATGCTGGGGTGAATGGCTACCAAATTTGTTCAAATAAATAACCTTGACCTTCATTCAAGGTCACATGGGTCAAATAGGCTATACTCTTCAAACGACTTCTTCTGAATAACCAAGAGGCTCATAGACTTGATATTGGGCATGTAGCATGCTGGGGTGAAGGGCTACCAAGTTTGTTCAAATAAATGACCTTGACCTTCATTCAAGGTCACATTGGTCAAATAAGCTATAATCTTCAAACGACTTTTCAAAAACCAGGCGGCCCAGGGACTTGATATTGGGCCTGTAGCATGCTGGGGTGAAGGGCTACCAAGTTTGTTCAAATAAATGACCTTGACCTTCATTCAAGGTCACATGGGTCAAATAGGCTATACTCTTCAAACGACTTCTTCTGAATAACCAAGAGGCCCATGGACTTTATATTGGGCCTGTAACATGCTGGGGTGAAGGGCTACCAAGTTTGTTCAAATAAATGACCTTGACCTTTATTCAAGGTCACAGGGGTCAAATAGGTAATAATCTTCAAACGACTTCTTCTGAATAACCAAGAGCCCCAGGGACTTGATATTATGCCTGTAGTATGCTGGGTGCAGGGCTACCAAGTTTGTTCAAATAAATGACCTTGACCTTGGTCACAGGGGTAAAATAGGCTATAATCTTCAAACAACTTCTCCATAACCAAGATGCCCAGGGACTTGATACTAGGCCTGTAGCATGCTGGGATGAAGGACTACAAAGTTTGTTCAAATAAATGACCTTGACCTTCATTCAAGGTCACAGGGGTCAAATAGGTTATAATCTTCAAACGACTTCTTCTGAATAACCAAGAGGCCCAGGGACTTGATATTGGGCCTGTAGCATGCTGGGATGAAGGACTACCAAGTTTGTTCAAATAGATGACCTTGACCTTCATTCAAGGTCACAGGGGTCAAATAGGCTATAATCTTCAAATCACTTCTCAATAACCAAGAGGCCAAGGGACTTGATATTTGGCCTGTTTGTAGCATGCTCAGAGCTAAGAGTCACCAAGATCCGATCTTAGGCCAATAGAATGCTGGAATGAAGGACTAGAAAATATATTGGACATGAATAAACCTAGCTTACTCTGATATTTGAATAAAGTTGTTATCTGAATCAGCATAGTATCTGTAGAAATGACCTCAATCAACTGCAAATTTGCTGTAGAGCCAGGTGAGCGATACAGGCCCATTGGGCCTCTTGTTTCTTCCACGGTGTATCGTTATTGCTTGAAATTCATTTGCAGCTATTTCATACTTAAAAAAATATTTTTGTTGGCTAACATCGCTTATATCTGAAACAGTGTATTTTGTTCCACATAACCGATTCCCCGTCATCTGTCCTACTGCGGTTTGATATTACATTTGATGCAAAGCTCTTAAAATCTAAGACTTCCTGGTTTTTAGGTCACCTGAGACAAGTCTCAAGTGACCTATTCTTATCGCCTTTTGTCCGTCGTCTTCCGTCGTCCGTCGTGCGGTGTGCAAAAAGGGTCAAATTAACTGAAATTCTAAAGATCTTCTTACAACCCAAATAAGGTAGAATCAAATACTCTTCATAGATGGAAGGGTCTTAAGGTGCTTTACCATAATTGTGAATTTCCTAGCCCTGGGGTCTCATGTTTGCCCCATGGGAGGGGATACACTTTACTATAGTTGTAGGGAAAACACATTTTTGACTATCATTTGTTTTATTTGTTTTGCAATTCATTCTAAATTTGTTAACATTATCAGCGTGGGATGACTGCATGCTTAATGGTATGCACATATTGGCCCTGACTGATCCCTTAGACTGATGGGTCAGGCCAAAAAGTGTCAATCAAATTTACTGAAATATTTCAAAAATCAGTTGACCGTTAAGGCCCATGGGCCTCTTGTTTAGTTGTACAACATCGTATTTGGGGTCTGTTTGCTTCGCATTTCTAATCGCTGTGAACCAGTCAGAGGGTACATAGAGCTCGGAGTGTTTAGTCGCTCTTTCTATAGTTGCATGGACTGAATGATCACCCTCCATCTGAGAATGGCCTCTGCTTGATCGGTAAATTTACCACGGAATATAGGCACATGACACTGAAAGGAAGATTGCGCTGCTGGCCAGTACAGCTTTTGGCTTCTGTCTCCCACCAAGTGTTGCATTTTGTTTCTTTTGAAACTAAATCAAATATTGTAAAATTGTATGTAGCGAGTTTTCTTGAATAGTATACTTCTCCAACATGACACTTTGGAGTTATTAAGACTTTTTGTAAATCGAAATTCACAGTTTTAATACTTCTATTGTACGTCGATCTTTCTTTGTTAATTGCTTTCTGATCACGTGCTTGAATTTTTCTGTTCTCATGCATCTCAAATTCTGATCGTTTTAATATCTTGTCTGATTCAGAAAGTTTTTTGTAGGAATCACAGAATGAGCACATGTCCTTCTTAGGTACATGGAATCCAAAATTAAATTTAGACGCAAAAATGGAATCATATAACCAAAATTTCTGTGGTATTCTTTGGTCGGAAACGCATTGTCTCAAATACAAATCATACATTTTCCTAATCGAAAGATCTTTGTTCAGATAGCGCCGCTGTGTTGTCTTACGACAGTAGTGACTTTCAACAACAGGGAAGGATTTTATGTGTTGACGAATGTAATCGTTGTGTGATTCAGCGATCTTTTTGGCGTTTGGATGGCATCCGCGTTTATCTGAACATTCGGACTGTCGTTTTTTCTTTAATGTATAAGAGACAGTTCTCTCACCAATGGCTAGCGTGCATGAAAATGTCTTTTAACACATCTGCCTCCGCTTACCATCAGAGGGTAGGAAGTACTCAATGGTGTTTTTGTGAATCTTTCTTTGCAAACTAGTACGGCATTGGTTTTTAGCTCACCTGGTCCGAAGGACCAAGGTGAGCTTATGCCATACCGTTGCGTCCGTCGTCCGTCCGTCCGTCCGTCAACAAATGACTTCTTCATAACCACACGTCATAATTCGACCAAATTTGGTCAGAAGCATCCCTATGGGGTGGGGACTCAAAATTATACAAATGATGGGGCTGACCCCCAAGGGTTCTGAGGGGCGGGGCCAAAAGGGGTCAATTTGGCAATATTGATATAAACGACTTCTCTGAAACCAAGCAAAGGATATAGCTCATATTTGCCTGGTTGCATGAATATGGGGTGGAGATTCAAAATTGTACAAATGGTGGGGCTGAACCCCTGAGGGGCTGGGCAAAAAGGGGTCAATATAGCTATATTGATATTAACGACTTCTCTGAAACCAAGCAATTGATATCGCTCATATTTGCCTGGTAGCATCACTATGGGGTGGAGATTAAAATTATACAAATGGATCTGACCCCCCAGGGGCATGAGGGGCGGGGCCAAATGTGGTCAATTGGGCAATATTGATATAAACGACTTCTCTGAAACCAAGCAAAGGATATTGCTCATATTTGCCTGGTAGCATGACTATGGGCCGGAGATTCAAAATTGTACAAATGGTGGGGCTGACCCCCTGGGGGCCTGAGGGGAGGGGCGGGGCCAATATATATATATTTATATTAACAACGACTTCTCTGAAAACTAGCAATGGATGTCGCTCATATTTGCCTGGTAGCATCACTATGGAGTGGGGATTAAAAATTGTGCAAATGATGGAGCTGACCCCCCTGGGGCCTGAGGGGCGGGGCAAAATGTGATCAATTCGGCTATATTGATATAACAAGAGGCCCATGGGCCTTGACGGTCACCTGAGATTTGAAATATTTCAGTTTATTTAATTGACCCTTTTGACCCCCCCCCCCCCCCCCCCCCCTCCTATCAGCCCCTAGGGGTCAGTCAGGGCCAACATATGCATATTATCAAACTTTCATTCCATGCTGAAAATGTTAACCAGAATGAATTCCAATAGAAATCACAACAAATCAGTCAAAAATGTAATTTCCCTATATAAACTATAGTAACACAATGGTGACAATGGTTACAAAATTAGAATGAATTCCAATAGAAATAAAACAAATAAAAGTCCAAAATGTTATTTCCCTATATAAACTTTAGTAAAGTTTAGCCCCACCCCAGGGGCAAACTTGAGACCCCAGGGTCCTGAAATTCACAATTTTGGTAAAGAACCTTCAAACCCAGCCATCTATGAAGTGTATTTGATTCCAGCATATCTGAGAGTAGAGAAGATTTTTGAAGGTTTAGTCAATTTGGCCCTTTTTAGCCCCACCCATCAGCCCCTGGGGGTCAGTCAGGGCCAACATGTGCATGCCATCAAACTGTCATCCCATGCTGACAATGTTTACAAAATTAGAATGAATTCCAATAGAAATACAATAAATTAAAGTCAAAAATGTGATTTCCCTATATAAACCACAGTAAAGTTTAGCCCCTCCCCAGGGGCAAACGTGAAACCCCTGGGTCATGAAATTTACAATTTTGGTAAAGCACCTTAAGACCCTTCCATCTATGAAAAGTGTTTGATTCCAGCATATCTGAGAGTAAAGAAGAAGATTTTTGAAGTTTTAGTCAATTTGGCCCTTTTTAGCCCCGCCCATCAGCCCCTGGGGGTCAGTCAGGGCCAACATGTGCATGCCATCAAACTGTCATCTGATGCTGACAATGTTTACAAAATTAGAATGAATTCCAATAGAAATACAATAAATTAAAGTCAAAAATGTGATTTCCCTATATAAACTATAGTAAAGTTTAGCCCCACCCCAGGGGCAAACGTGAAACCCCAGGGTCATGAAATTTACAATTTTGGTAAAGCACCTTAAGACCCTTCCATATTATATGAAGTGTTTGATTCCAGCATATCAGAGTAGAGAAGAAGATTTTTGAAGTTTTAGTCAATTTGACCCTTTTTGGCCCCGCCCCTCAGGCCCCTGGGGGGTGGGGACCATATAATTTACAATTTTGGTTGACCTTTAGCCATAGAAGCTTCCTGCCAAATTTCATAGAATTTGGTTTGTGGGTTTTGGAGAAGTTGAAAATGTGAATTGTTTACGGACGCACGACGGACGACGACGGACAAAAGGGGATTAGAATAGGTCACTTGAGACTTTGTCTCAGGTGACCTAAAAAACTTCTTCTCTGAAACCAAGCAATGGATATTGCTTATATTTGCCTGGTAGCATCACTATTGGGTGGGGATTCAAAATTGTACAAATGGTGAGACTGACCCCCCTGGGGGCCTGAGTGGCGGGGCCAAGAGGGGTCAATTTGGCTAAATTGATATGAACAACTTCTCCACTGAAACCAAGCAATAATTTGGTTTGGTTTGGTTTATTTTGTTTAACGTCCTATTAACATCTAAGGTCATTTAAGGACGGCCTCCCGTGTGTGCGACATGCATGCGTGTGGTGAGTGCGTATGTGTGTTTTGGGAGGCTGCGGTATGTTCGTGTTATGTCTCCTTGTGATAGGCCGGAACTTTTGCCGATTTATAGTGCTACCTCACTAAAGCATACTGCCGAAGACTCCCAGCAGGACATCCCACCTAGTCACATTATACTGACAACTGGCCAACCAGTCCGGTATGTAGAGGTACAATGTTATAATGATATAAGTTCAGAAAAAATAATGGAAATCAAATTAAGAAACGATGCAGTTCTTATCTTATTTTCAAAAATATAAAGACATTGCTTTAAAAAAAATTGTAAAGAAAGAGATTAAAGTAAAAAAATGAATAATTTCAGTGTAATTCCCGATGGTATAATAAATGTAAATTCACCACTTCCCAAAACAAACCTATAGTTTGGTTTGGTTTGGGTTATTTTGGTTAACGTCCTATTAACGTACCCGTAATTAGTACACATTGTTCTCGTCCAGGAAATAAAATATAGAGCTTGAGGTATAATTTGCCTCTGGGCAGTTAGACATGGCAACCTATGTACCATTTACCTGTAAAACTGACCTGTTGGAACTACATCGTTTTGTGTTTCAGTGTTTCATTCACTTTAAGCCTTACGGCTCATAAGCATACTAAAAGATTACATCATATAATTTACAATCCTTAATATACAATACAAATTAACGAAAGATAGACAGCATTGATTTAATTACTTTACATATACAATAGATCTATCAAAATATATCATATTGAAAATGAATATTAAAGTAAGGTTTACAGATATTTGACATTTCTGAGCGGTAATATCGAATGGATAAGTGAGTGGAGTATACTTTGGTTTGGATTGGTTTATTTTGCTTAACGTCCTTGTGAAAGGCCGGGAATTTTGCCGATTTATAGTGCTACCTCACTGCAGCATATTGCCGACGACACCCAGCAGCACACCCCACTCGGTCACATTATACTGACAACGGGCGAACCAGTCGTCCCACTTCAAATATGCTGAACGCTAAGCAGGAGTAGCAACTACCATTTTTAAAGACTCTGGTATGTCTCGGCTAGGGGACAGAACCCAAAGCCTTCCTCACAGGGGCGACCGCTCAACTAAAGGCCCAATGTTAGGCATTGTCAAGGGAGACATTAGGAAGAAGAAAGCTGTTAAGCAAGAAGAGAAAAGAGAAGATCCGAAATTTAGTCGCCTCTTACGATCATGCAATGGGGGCAGCAGGTACAATTCTTACGCCCTACCTGCAGGGCAAGTGTAGTATTCAATAGTGTAGTCAGGGGATAGACGGCTATAATGTTGGTAAACTGATACGAGTGAAAGAATAAGCTAAAGCTGAGATCTAGAACGTGCTGTAAAACACTATTTCAAGTACTTCCCTAAATTACAAAGCTCTTTCCAGTTACGTACAGACAACAGCTGGATAAGTTGATATCATGATTGGCGATTCCAGTAATACATTTGAAAAAAATGCAGACAGTTCAAATTTGTACGTAACACATGACTTTAACCCGTCATTGGTTTAGTTTGGTTCGGTTTATTTTGTTAAACGTCCTATTAACAGCTAAGGTCATTTAAGGACGGCCTCCCGTGCGTGCGACATGCATGCGTGTGGCAAGTGCGTATGTGTGTTTTGTACGGTGGCTGATTTGTGCCATTTCGTTATTTGAAAATATTCGAAAATGAAATAGTTAAATTCTCGTTCTTTCATCTTTTCGCCCCGAAAATCGAGAATTAACAAACTTTAATTCCCCGAAAAGACGACAGAAAAGACAAGTCATACGCGAAAAGACGAAATTAATGCACGCTAATTAGCGACCTTAATTATCGTCTTTTCGCCCCGAGAAGACGAAATTTAACTAACCTTAATTCTCGTCTTTTCACCCCAAAAAGACGAAAGGGCCTGTTTCCAAAATGGCCCCTTCTCTGATTCAAATTTCCTGTTGGTGGTGCATTGCCCATTCCGTTGTGGTCACAAATCTATAAAGTATAAAGATTTAGGTCACTTGGTTTGTTTTTTATGGCTCCTCAAAGTTGTACATTTCAGAAGCTGTCTAAGTGTTGATAAAATGTGCATGTTATGTAATGTGGTCACAAATCTATAAAGTATAAAGATTTAGGTCACTTGGTTTGTTTTTTTATGGCTCCTCAAAGATGTACATTTCAGAAGCTGTCTAAGTGTTGATAAAATGTGCATGTTATGTAAAATATGAATGAAAATCTAATCAAATGATGGTCACCGTAAAGGATACATTCATGGCATGATTGTGACAAAAAATCATGTTTCCATCGCGCCATTTGGCTGTTTTATGGAAGAAACAATCTCAAAAATGCCATTTTCGATGATAACATTTTAGACACAAAAACTGTGTTTTTTAGAGAATACACCCTTTTATGGGCGTTGGATGCAAACCAATTTTTATCCTATTAAACAGTACGTAATATGCTATTGATGAGAGGAAAAATCATCAACATGTAAGTGGTGGAACATTTTCAAATCTTGGGTTGAATTAGCCTATGGTTGAATAGCCGATTTTCGACTTTCTTTAGATAATTAACAAAAACACGAGAGTATTTGCTCGGTATGTTGAGAATATGTACACAGATATGAAAAGAAGTGAGAGAAACACTTTTTCATAAAAAAAATCCAAGATGGCTACTTCACAAGTCCCCGTGGTTGAAGATATTAGCTGACAAATAGACAGAACAACAAACTTTGATCAAGATCAAAACACAGGATTTCCAACTAGAAAATGATTGCAGACATGTTCTCGTTCTGACGAACGCCTTTGTACGTTTTACCTACGATTTCTCTTCGTTTTCTCTTCGCTTCCCTTCTTTAACCGATCAATTGACTTTCAACCCTCTCTTTGACCTTGAACTTTGAAGGTCAAGGTCAAATATGTGCATACCTTTTGTAGCCAGTCATTAATGCTTTATAGCCAGTCATTAATGCTTTATATGTGCCAATTATCAAGTCTGTTGGTGTCAGAGTATTGGAGGAAAAACATTTCAAGTGTAATTGTAGGATAATATTTAATTTTGGCAGTTAAATGTTTTCCTATGTATTTTTTCTGAGATAAAGTTGACGTTTTGACCTGGAAACGTTGCAAACATCTTCACACAAACTTTTTCTTTAATATACAATAAAAATTAACCGTTTGAAAGAGAATTTGAAATTTTCGATTTATAATCATTTGACCTCTGTGACCTTGAACGAAGATCAAGGTCATTGAAAAGCAATCAAGTTTGTAGGCATCCGTACATGCTATCACTGTGCCAAATATAATATCTGTGTATGTAAAGATTTTGGAGCAGAGGGTAATTAAGTGCATTTTTGGGAAAATTTGAATTTTGGCGGGTAAACAAACATTTTTCAAAGTGCCATTTCTACGTCATTTTTTATCGCACGACCATAAAACTTAAACCGTTCGTCTTCATTATTCATGCACTTTGCAATGCAGTCAAAAAATTAACTAATTTTGAATTTTTGACCTTGATTTGATCTCGCGCTTACACCTTGACCTTGACATATTTTCTGATAACATATCGCGGAGAAAAGTGAGCCCCGCCAATGAACTACAAGATGCTTAATGAAAAAAACGAAAGAACAAAGAACCTGATTCAAAAGAATTTTTGTTTAATTATTTTTTTTATTATTTGACCTTGAATGAAGTTCAAGGTCAGTGAAAAATAACTTCTTTTGTAGCCACTCTTATGTTCCATGGTTGTGCCAAATATCAAGTCTGTATGTGTTTAAATGAAGGAGCTGAAAAAAATTTAGGCATTTTTGCTCGATTTTTTAATTTTGGCGGGGAAAACTTTGAAATTTTCAAAGTGCCATATCTCCGTCATTTTTTATCCGATGATCAAAAAATTTCAAATTCCATCTCAGTGCATCATACTCTTTTATTTACGGTGAAGAAAATTCTCAGACCGAGAATTTTTTTTTTGACATTATCCCATAGCGAGGTCATGACCTTGACATATTCACTGATAAGATGGCATGGAGAAAAGTTAGCTCTGTCCCTGATCTATCTGGCACACTGAACCTGAACGCAATAGAACGATGGCGTGGTCGGCAGGCACAAAGAAAGTGAGACAAGTCAGGGTCCCAACCCTGACAGAGTCACAACGCTTTAGAGATGGGACAATAAAACAAGGAAAGTCGAGACAAGAATAGCTAGCGTCGAGTCAATGATTCCGTAAACGTATAGACAAAGACAAGAAGATACGGATAAATGTACAAGGCCACACAATTACGGATAAATGTACAAGGCCACACAATCAGAAAATTCAAAAGATGACAACTTGAGATAGAACAGTATTCATGTATCAGGGTGTCCTCAGTGTAAATCTTTATATCGATACTGTTTATTTAGTCGTTAGATATCATAAAACTGTCATGAAAATATCCGCTCTGATATTCAATATACAATTTTGAATATAATAAGCTATATAATAGGGTTTCAGACAAGGTTGTTACTCATTTCCCCTTTTCTTTCAATTTACAACCACATTCAGGCGGCGATATGAGAACGTTTCACCACATGGAATTAGCTGATTTTTGGTACACATATGAAACAAGTAAAGCTCTATCCGATTTTATGATGGAAATTTGCATCCAAAACTAGATAACGGGAGAAAATTGCAATTTTATGGCATTTTTCTTCATAATTGTGTCTCTGCAAGTGGATTTTCATCCGAGAAAATTTTTGTTTTATGTTTTATGAATAAACACGATGTTTTGGAAATATTTATCAAAAGAAATTTATACTATGTTGCGAATTACAATTTCGAGATAACCTTCTTTTATTTACGACCTTATGTATTTGATGCTCAAAATGACAACTTTATAAAAAATACATTTTCACTGACATTATGAAATCTGGGTGTCGGAAAGGTGTAAAATTATTCTTCGGAAAAGAAAAATACTGTAGTTGAGCTAGATAAGAAATTATACGGGGGCAGGCTCCTATGGAGTATTAACATTACTGGAAACAGGCCCTTTAACAAACCTTAATTCTCGTCTTTTCGCCCCAAAATATCTATTGATATAAATAATGTATTAGTGTGTCTGAATTAAGCATGATCGAGCACATTTTGTAAACAAGTATACATATTATTCTTTGATAATATATAGAATTATTTATTATAATTATCAGGTACTCATTCAAAGATTTTGGATAAGACAGTGTACCCTGGAGGTAGGACTTTTCTGAATAAGGATCATCCCTTAAGATATGAAACCTCTTTTCCAACAAGAAACATTGAGGACAGCGTGGCGGTAAATAGGACCAAAGCAGATGAGGTTGCCTTGTCCATCTTTTGTGACCACTTAGAGCACCAAACCAGAGACTTGGGGTATGTTGGCATGCAAATGTAGTTTACATCCCAGTTTTAATTTCAGACTGTTTTTATTTATAACTACCACCTTGGCTGAAATTGGGATTTTTTGTTTAACAAAATTGTTGAAAAAAAATCCAGATTTGAGTTTTTTTTTTTTTTTTAATTAAACAACATGCACTGATGACCATATGACCTGTATTCAGTCTGAAAGTTATCAAAAGTAATGTGACCGGGTGGGGTATGCTGCTGGGTGTCTTCGGCAGTATGCTTCAGTGAGATAGCACTTTAAATCGGCAAAAGTTCCGGCCTATCACAAGGAGACATAACACCAACATACCGCAGCCTCCCAAAACACACATGCCACACGCATACATGTCGCACGCACGGGAGGCCGTCCTTAAATGACCTTAGCTGTTAATAGGACGTTAAACAAAATAAACCAAACCAAACCAAATCAAAAGTAAAAATTATATTTATTGCCACATTATTTGCCCTTCAAATATTTTTAAACACAAAACTTTCAGTATGCAACATAACATTTTTGCAAAGATGTTAATCTAAAAATGCCATAGCTAGGCAGATAAAATTCCTTCTTACTACATTCATTTGCCAACATTTGACTTTGAAAATCTACATTCATATCTGTTGCTCAGGAAGGTTTTAGTCTAACTTTCAACGCAGTTAATATATAATCAAATCACAGTAGACAATGGACTATACAATTCATTTAATGATTATCATGGAGAATTTTAATCGAGTTAACCTGCCCTGCAGGTAGGGCGTAATAATTGTACCTGCTGCCCCCATTGCATGATCGTAAGAGGCGACTAAACTTGGGATCTTATCTTTTCTCTTCTTTCTTAACAACTTTCTTCTTCCTAAGGTGTCCCTTGATAATGCCTCACTTTTGGACTTTAGTTGAGCGTTCGCCGCTGTGCGGAAGGTTTTGGGTTCTGTCCCCTAGCCGAGACATACCAGAGTCTTTAAAAATGGTAGTTGCTACTCCTGCTTAGCGCTCAGCATATTTGGAGTGGGACGACTGGTTCGCCCGTTGTCAGTATAATGTGACCGGGTGGGGTGTGCTGCTGGGTGTCTTCGGCAGTATGCTTCAGTGAGATAGCACTTTAAATCGGCAAAAGTTCCGGCCTATCACAAGGAGACTTAACACGAACATATCGCAGCCTCCCAAAACACACATACGCACTCGCCACACGCATGCATGTCGCACGCACGGGAGGCCGTCCTTAAATGACCGTAGCTGTTAATAGGACTTTAAACAAAATAAACCAAACCAAACCAATTAATCGAGTTACCAGATCTAGATACAACTAGTAATTCATAGTATGTTGACAAGAAATTGAAAAGCCAATTTGCTTTTTGTTTCAGTGTTAACAACAAGACCCGGTTTAATGCAATAGCCCGAGAGCATGGACGTTATGGCAGCTGTCAATGGTTGCGATTGCCATATATGTACATGCAATCAAAGCATTCACCTGTGGAGCCAATGCATGCCATCAAGGTAAAAAGAATGAGATACTATCATTACCAACACTCAAATGAGTTTAGTTTTTTTGAATAAAGCCAATTTAATGGTGTCATTTAGATGCCACTCAAAAAGATGTGTTTTATATTGCAGTGTGCAAACTTAAAAAATCTGTTTGCTTTCTTTAAATAGACTTTGTATTAAAACTCATTTTAAATGTACATCTTTTAATTTAAACGTTTATTTCATCTTTATTATCAGAACTTTTCTGTCAAGAACATATCATTTCTTAAGAAAACAGTTTTGGTGTACAAATTTATCAATGTGCTGATCTTCTTGGAAAAGCACTATAATTTGAATATGCCATACTAAGTATGTTAACAGTATTGAAATTAGACAATTCATCTTATTGCATTTTTATAGTCATATTATAAGTGATAGCACTCTTTAGCCTTGATCAACAATTTTTTACGAAACTTGCTACACATATTTCATGACACGATAGCTCACGCGAGTTTGTGTTAATGGATTTCGCTATTGATTTTAGCAGAATTATGCCACTTTTTTTGCCAAATATGGGCATTGCGTAGATAATACAAGAAATTCTCTTTTTTATTCAATTTTTCTAAGATTTTGCAAAATATTATTAGAAGCAATTATGTTTTAACATATATAATGGGTTTTTTACTTGTGTTTCAACTATCGGCATAACGACATTGTATATTGGCTCAGGTAAAGCTCATTCATTAATAAATGTTAGCTCTAGCCTTTATTTATCAACAGAATTAAATGAAACAAATATTGAATACCACAATATCTCAAACGAGTTCGTGATTATTTTTTACCAGAGTTATGCCCCCCCTTTTTTTAAAGGGAGAGCTTAAACAGAAAATTTAAGAAATTATACAAAGGAACCATACTATGAATACTGGTACATTTAAGTACATGTAAATCAAATATAATTCCGAACTTAAACTTCCAACATATCTACCTCATTTCTTATTGCTACATTTTCCTGTGGTAACTTTTCCAGTGATGGAAGTATCATGATCCCGCTTGCAGAGATATTGTTCATATATTTATGTATTTTGACACAAGATTTTACTTTGGCAATGGACATACATGTGTTGTTTTTTTCCCGTGGTGCTCTTGATTTTATATTTGAAGAAAGATTCTTATAAAGTACGTTTTGACGATTACTGTACATACACACATTTTGTAAATGTTTTATGTAAAAGATCATCCCAAAGCAAACATGTAAATTTGAAATTCTAAGTGTAGCTTACCATATTTTGTTGTATACATGTGAATGCTTGTCTGAGGCAATTTTAATATTACACAGACCAAATTAAAGTTTTGATATTTGATTTATTATTTTGATCTTGAAGGTTGTCGCATAACATATAACAAAGCTAATCAACGTTGATGAAGATGGTTGTTAAGTCCGGGCACAGGAACGTTCAATGGGCCGATTTGTGAGCAGCTGCACTGACGAGGCTTATATAATATATGCTAAGCAGGTCAGAATATGCAATATATTTCAATCCTTTATTAAGGGTGTTTATTGTCTTACTATGTTTTCTCTTTGGGGGGAAAGTTTAATTCTGGCTATCTGTATAGGTCATCAATGTCAATGTGATGAAATTATGATGTAAAATTGCAGTAATGCAGCATGAGAATATGAGGTGCCTTGATGCCTCTGTAATATTTTTTTTGGCCAAGCTTCTCAATATCCACTTAACATGCTATAGGTATAAGAATGGTTTGGTTCTATTGATTATATATTTAAACAATGAAAGATAATCCTTTAACCTGTTCTTTCAGTTCCCCTATAATATTCTACTGTTAGGAATTTCAGTGTTGAAAAATGATACACCAAGCAGAATTAAAATATATCTTAATGTTATTTTGAATGTGTTTCTTTTTCATTAACAGAAGTCAACAATTGGACAGAGGAGAAAGCGGAAAAAGGATGACAACGCAAAGTATGTATTTTGCAAGAAAGTAATGATACTGTAAACTAAATAATAAATTATGTAGAGTACTGGTTTACCACCACCATGAATTACAGGATGCAAGGTTTGATGTCACCATCACCAACTAGTCACATTCTCCTCTCCAAATGATTAGATTGTTAACATACATGCACCATATCATAATGTCCTCTTGCACCCATGATTAAAGTCTGGTTATAATAAGTCAATGTCTAATAACCAAATGCCACAGCTTGTCACTTTTGATCTGATGTTGAACTAGTGAAAGATATTGTATAGACTTTTTATTAACATATTTAATCAATAAATAACCCCTCATTTTATTTATATCAACTTCAAGACATGGCCACCTGGGTAAATTTAGTTTGCAGTTCTGTTTTGGTAGTGTTAATTCTACTGTATTGGTTGACATTTCATCCTTTGACTTACATTTTGAATAATATATAGGTCACTATTAATGCTGAAGACAAGCAACTGTTCTTGAAATTAATATTGAAAAAACACTTGTCACCTAATATCATTCCATATTTTAAGCAAGATCAATTTTCTTTTTCAGTGAACATCAATCTGGTGAGACTGGGATTTGGTTTTGTTTGGTTTATTTTGCTTAACGCCCTATTAACAGCTAAGGTCATTTAAAGACGGTCTCCCGTGCGTGCGACATGCATGCGTGTGGTGAGTGCGCATGTGTGTTTTGGGAGGCTGCGGTATGTTCGTGTTAAGTCTCCTTGTGATAGGCCGGAAATTTTGCCGATTTAAAGTGCTACCTCACTAAAGCATGCTGCCGAAGACACCCAGCAGCACACCCCATCCCGGTCACATTGTCCCACTCCAAATATGCTGAGCGCTAAGCAGGAGTAGCAACTACCATTTTTAAAGACTCCGGTATGTCTCGGCCAGGGGTCAGAACCAAGTCTTCCTCACAGGAGCGAACGCTCAACTAAAGGCCAAAAGTGAGGCATTGTCAAAGGAGACATTAGGAAGAAGAAAGCTGTTAAGAAAGAAGAGAAAAGATAAGATCCCAAATTTAGTCGCCTCTTACGATCATGCAATGGGGGCACCAGGTACAATTATTACGCCCTACCTGCAGGGCAGGGTGAGACTGGGACGGAATCTGGTCAGACAGCCGCAGAAAGGAGGTAATGCATATATTTTGTATACAATAAATCATATTAGAACATATGAAAATAACATACAGCTTCTTTGAAAGTCATATTATTCATAATATTATGATCTGAAGCAAGGTGTCTGATTCAAGGTTAAGGATCACAGAGCTAAGGAAATCGGCCAAGATTTTTCCATCCCTTATTTGGTATTTATATCTTATTATGAATAGGAAATGAAGGAGATATTTTTCATTTCATTTCACTGATGTTGGCTTTAAGAAATGAATCAGTTGATATAATTGGCTTTTCCAGCATCCCTAAGAACAGACTCCCATCTGCTCCATTCACTGTAAAGAATGATGACAAGAAGACCGCAGACTCGAGACTTCCAGCCATGCGATTCCCCAAAATGTTTGATGTACCAGATTCCATCTTCTCGAATATTTGTGTTGGAATCAAAACCCACACCTGGCATCAGGTATGAAATTATGTAGTGAAATAGAACAATTTAATTCACAAATATGTGAAGATTATAGTAAGATCTCAGACTTGTTCAACTTTCAGGGTAAAGTAGTCAAGGTCACCATTTCTGTTTTTATAAAATGCTTTGCCAGTGTTCCACCGGCTTCATTCCTTAAGGGATTTGATCGAACTTCACACAGTAATAAAGGACCTGAATATCGGTTTTTTTTATAAAGCATTACAGTGTAAAAGCTGCAAGGGGCTTGGCGGAGGGAACATGTAATGTTTTAGTAATACTCAATATGCTCGTTTATGTTGTAGCTGTATACTACAGCAGTTTTAAGATACTGCCTCAGGGGAATGATGGGAGATCAACAGCGCCAGTCACTCATCAACTTTCCATTGGGATTGGAAACACTTTTCCATACAACTGATATGGAGCAAATCGACACATTCACCGACAGTTGGCATGTCACACTATGCTGCATGGAAAGGGATTTTCCATTATCACTCCAGGTAAATAATGTTCAACTGCATTACATTGTCTGCTCTGCCTTTGGCATTCATCCTTTATTTCACAATTCTAGTGAACAATTCTTATTCCTTTTGTATATATGAACTAGAACATATCTGTAGTCATAAATGCTCCTGCTGCCACTTCATACCCCAAAAGATTCTAAATATATTGAGACAGTATCATGCATGGAGGTGTCAATGCTGATTCTAATGTATCTGAATATAATACAACTGTAATCCCGCGCTATATAAGTTATGGATATCTAATCAATACCCTAGAAATTTGAAGAAAAATTGTCAAAAAATGAATTTGCTTCATGTTCAAAATGAATGGGGACAGGATTAACAAAAGCCATCATTCTCACAAAAGAAAACAATTTACTTGTTTTTCAGAGCTAGGTCATTTATCTTTTACACCATCTACCAGCATATGTGAAGATCTATGGTCCACCTTCAAACTTTTGGATGTTCCCTTATGAAAGATTTAATAAGACCTTGTCAGAGTGTATCACTAATGCCAGAAATCCGGAGTTTAATGCTGTGAAGAAGATGGAGGTAAATGTCATATTTGCTAAGTGTATTATCCTAGCACTATCTATCTCAAATTTTATATGTAGGTTCAGTTTTGAGACCGAAGGAAGACAAAATGGCTGTCAGGTTGCCATCTTGAATTTGATATGTCTTTATGGATCTTTCTCGGATAACATGATTAAGAGGAAAGATAAGAAAACTAGAGAAAATATCAATCTTACATACATCCAATACAGATCAGTCAATGGAATCGGTGAGTTTCCTCAGTTCGTCTGGTGACTAGCAGTTTTTCTAATTAGAACAGATATTCATTAAAATATGATCATTAAACAAATTCTTTCTTCTCGTAAACACAATATTTAGATGCCTAGACTAAATTATACATAGTCATAGGTAATATTGAAGTGTCCTATTTGAAATTGATGATGTAATTATTATGTTTTAATTCCACAGGTGCATTGGTTTGTGACCATGCTGGAGTGTGATGGATACATGGAACCCTTTAACTGTAGACCAGAGACAAGACGCACAGACTTGAAATTCCCACAGCGAGGGAACCATCGGCCATCACCACGGCCGGTCAACCAGGTGTAGCATGATGCTTTGGAAGATGTATTTGGAAAGCCTCTCACCAACCATTCCATCACTGTCTTTCATTATGCCCGCAGATCCTTTGGTCCAATAGATGTGCGATACAGAGACACTTCCATAGAGGAGAAAAACCAGCGAGAGATTTGCAGTGTTGTGTCATGTCATCTGCCAATGGGCCAGTTTCTAGGAATCATCAGATACTTTTTTCTGTATTCTTTGAAATATGTCGACCACGAGTTGGCTTTTGTTGACTGGATTGGCCAGCCGGAACAGTGTAAAGACTGTCAGTGCTTCAAGGTGCAAAGATACCAAGGAATTATCTCCCCTGTGATGTGGGTGTCCAAGCTTTCAGCACCTCTTATTCATGCTTGGGAAGAGGACACACTCCGGCTTCTTTCTTTGTGAAGAAGTACAGGACAATTTTGGTGGTATTGATGGACATTTGTTTGTTTTCGTTTTTTCTATTAACTTGTTTATACTGATTTAATTGTAAGAATTTTGAGGGTTGAGGTTCCATAGTGGCCCTCATATTTGAGGAGACCGAAACCCTTGTCCCCAAAATGCCTTTTATTAGTGTAGTTGTTTTAAATTCTGTATATAGTTTAAGGGGCTGGGGTTCCATAGTGGCACTCGTATTTGAGGAGACCGAAAACCTTGTCCCCAAAATGCCTTTTATTAGTGTAGTTGTTTTAAATTCTGTATATAGTTGAAGGGGCTGGGGTTCCATAGTGGCACTCGTATTTGAGGAGACCGAAAACCTTGTTCCCAAAATGCCTTTTATTAGTGTAGTTGTTTTAAATTCTGTATATAGTTTAAGGGGCTGAGGTTCCATAGTGGCACTCGTATTTGAGGAGACCGAAACCATTGTTCCCAAAATGCCTTTTATTAATATAGTTGTTTTAAATTCTGTATATAGTTTAATGGGTTGGGGTTCCATAGTGGCACTCGTATTTGAGGAGACCGAAACCCGTCCTCAAAATGCCTTTTATAAGTATAGTTGTTTTAAATTCTGTATATAGTTTAAGGGGCTGAGGTTTCATAGTGGCACTCATGTTTGAGGAGACCGAAACCCCTGTCCCAAAATGCCTTTTATTAGTATAATTGTTTTAAATTCTGTATATAGTTTAAGGGGCCGAGGTTCCATAGTGGCACTCGTATTTGAGGAGACCGAAACCATTGTTCCCAAAATGCAGTTGTTTTAAATTCTGTATATAGTTTAAGGGGCTGAGGTTCCATAGTGGCACTCGTATTTGAGACCGAAACACCTGTCCTCAAAATGCCTTTTATTAGTATAGTTGTTTTAAATTCTCTATATAGTTTAAGGGGCTGAGGTTTCATAGTGGCACTCATATTTGAGGAGACCGAAACCCCTGTCCCAAAATACCTTTTATTAGCATAATTGTTTTAAATTCTGTATATAGTTTAAGGGGCTAAGGTTCCATAGTGGCACTCGTATTTGAGGAGACCGAATTGTGGCACTCGTATTTGAGGAGACCGAAACACCTGTCCTCAAAATGCCTTTTATTAGTATAGTTGTTTTAAATTCTCTATATAGTTTAAGGGGCTAAGGTTCCATAGTGGCACTCGTATTTGAGGAGACCGAAACTCTTGTTCCCAAAATGCCTTTTATTAGTATAATTGTTTTAAATTCTGTATATAGTTTAAGGGGCTGAGGTTCCATAGTGGCACTCCTATTTGAGGAGACCGAAACCTTTGTTCCCAAAATGCCATTTATTAATATAGTTGTTTTAAATTCTGTATATAGTTTAAGGGGTTGGGGTTCCATAGTGGCACTCGTATTTGAGGAGACCGAAACCCCTGTCCCAAAATGCCTTTTATTAGTATAGTTTTAAATTCTGTATATAGTTTAAGGGGCTGAGGTTTCATAGTGGCACTCATGTTCAGTGAGGTAGCACTATAAATCGGCAAAAGTTCCGGCCTATCACAAGGAGACTGAACACAAACATACCGCAGCCTCCCAAAACACACATACGCACTCACCACATGCATGCATGTCGCACGCACGGGAGGCCGTCCTTAAATAACCTTAGCTGTTAATAGGACGTTAAACAAAATAAACCAAACCAAACATCATGTTTGAGGAGACCGATACCCCGTATAGTTGTTTTAAATTCTGTATATAGTTTAAGGGGCTGGGGTTCCATAGTGGCACTCGTATTTGAGGAGACCGAAACCCCTGTCCCCAAAATGCCTTTTATTAGTATATTTGTTTCAAAATCTCTATATAGTTTAAGGGGCTGAGGTTTCATACAATTTGTAGTGGCACTCATATTTGAGGAGACCGAAACCCCTTTCCCAAAATGCCTTTTATAAGTATAGTTGTTTTAAATTCTGTATATACAAATGTAGTTTAAGGGGCTGGGGTTTCCATAGTGGCACTTGTATTTGAGGAGACCGAAACCCGTCCTCAAAATGCCTTTTATTAGTATAGTTATTTTAAATTCTGTATATAGTTTCAGGGGCTGAGGTTTCAGAGTGGCACTCATGTTTGAGGAGACCGATACCCCTGTCCCAAAATGCCTTTTATAAGTATAGTTGTTTTAAATTCTGTATATAGTTTAAGGGGCTGAGGTTTCATAGTGGCACTCGTATTTGAGGAGACCGAAACCCCTTTCTTCAAAATGCCTTTTAATTAGTATAATTATTTTAATATTTTAAATTCTGTATATAGTTTCAGGGGCTGAGGTTCCATTAGTGGCACTTGTATTTGAGGAGACCGAAACCCTGTAATTATTGGGGGGGGGGGGGGGGGGGTTGTTGTTACATATATAGTATTTCTAATCATTAAACTCTTTTTTTTTATAAAGGGAGTGGGGTTTACATGTATAGTTTTGCTATTTATTTAACACAACTATTTATAAAGGGGGGTATACATGTATTTATTTAACACAACTATTTATAAGGGGGGAGGGGGTATACATGTATAGTTTTACTATTTATTGAACACAACTATTTATAAAGGGGGTAACGTTGATCATTACTATTTGTAGAGGGAGGGGGTTACATTCATATTTTATTATCATTTATGAAAGGCTCACCAGTTCATGAATAAAAAAGAAATGGCAGAGGGTTTAGTTCAAGATTATTCATATAAAAATGGCTTCGTAATGCATAAAGTATTTATCATGTCTTCTCATACTGATAAAAATGTATTTGGTAATTGTACATGTTAGACTTGCGACGGAGTGTAACATTTCAATAAAGAAAAAAAATAAAGGAAATTTGATGGCCATGAAAGGAAATAAAGAGGCCACATACTTTTATTGAGCATTGTAAAATTGCTCATATGTGTGTTCATATTATCACTCCTGTTCCTCCTCTTAAAGTTCAACGTATTTTACTCTACTGACATTTGGTTACCATGTCGACCACGTATTGTTAGGAAAAAACACATCTTTTTATCTCTGTCATAGTGGTGTAGAAGTAGTTGTACATGAAAGATGTAAATAATTATCTTTGATTTGTCAATCAACAATAACCGTTTGTCTAAAAATAACATGCATTATTTGACGCCGATAAACGGGTCACTAATTCATTATTCATTCAAACAATACAATCGGGATGACGTGATAGATGCTCCACCACCCTAGTAAAAACATGGCAATTACCGGTCTTTGATGTGTAGCCGAATGGGCTTATTCTACCGCTTGGTATTCTTGTAGCCCTATGTTTATATAACACGTCCATAAAAGTGGCTGTGCTGAAAGTGGCATGCATTCATCATGAATACTTTCCAAGAGAGTACATTCCGTTACCTAGCTAGCGACAGTAAGAAGACATGCATTATAGGCCATAGCTTTATCCGGCGACTTATCGTTGGATGGCGAAAGGAGCAAATCCCATTACCTGAATGCCCTTTTGATGCCTTCGAAACAAGAGGTATGAGACTTCATACATTGAGGGACATAGTTATGAAAGAAGACTTTTCAAAATACCACTCGGTATTTATCCAGGCCGGAGAAAACGATCTACAACACCAACCTATAGCTGTGACAAAGCGCCTCATGATACAGATCCACCAGGAATTGTTGCAGCAAGAAGTAGAAGTTGTCCTGTTCGGCGAACTTTTCCCTAGACATGACCGTCGCTACAAGATAGCATCTCTACTGAATAGGATGATGGTAAAACAACACCCCGACAAAACGTGGCATCACGGCAGCCCTGTAACATCAATGTCCTCGGTCATGGCAAGGGATGGGACATCATCAGCGGAAGCCGATTTCTCCTACAGCATCCATCTAGCAGTTCAATTTATGAGAACTTAACCAAAGAAAACCAAACATCACAACAGTCGGTCAAAGAAGACCAGCAAATAGGTCGTTCGAAAATTATAATACAACTTACAAAAGGTGGGGTGAAAGTCTTCCCTTTAAATCAATGCTGATAAGTGCATTCGGATAACTTTAATGGGGCCCTGCAGGTAGGGCGTAAGAATTGTACCTGCTGCCCCCATTGCATGATCGTAAGAGGCGACTGAATTTGGGATCTTATCTTTTCTCTTCTTTCTTACAAACTTTCTTCTTCCTTTTGGCCTTTAGTTGAGTTAAACAAAATCACCCAACCAAAAACAGTTATTAATATACAGATAGTTATATGCTGACCGTGAACACCACAGACCAATGTGATAGTAATCAATGGATACAATAAGTTATCGTTCACTCAATGAATAATCTCCCAAACTCACTTCTATAGATATGTCACATTATTTAGATTAAATATATTTCAGTATAATCACTTATGTAACACATCCAATAATACCGCTTTACACTTGTAAAAGCACTAAGTTACTACGATAGTAAACGTAAATAGATGTGCGTAAAATTGACCTAGATGATGTAATGACGTAAATCAGGGGAATCCCTGTTAAATATAGTTCTACAATATATGACAGACGATAGGAATTGTTCCCTTGGAAAAATAGAGGGTGAGTCAAGCTCGAACCTGGTTAGCGGTTCTGAACCTTAAATAAACCCACCGATCTCTCTGGCTGCTGAGACGTGACTGATGTTTTAAGTCTGGATGTCCCGAAATCGGGACTATGTCCCGCGAACAAATTCACGTGTCGGGACAATAATTTGATTGTTTAGTTATATAAATGACAACTTCCGGTCGCAGACATGCGCACAGGCAACGCACCGGAGAACAGCATGTTGTCAACAATTTACATCGAGATCAATTACGGAAAATTATGAACTGCGCCGATAAATGACGAATTATAAAGGTAACATATGTATGAATAGATAGAATATGATCTAATAGATCAGGGAATAACGCAGATTCCCGCTGACAATTATTATTCAAAGTAGAATGATTATAATTTCCCTCTCGTACAACACTCGGAATGTTCACAATAAGCAGACACACATACGCACTCGCTACACGCATACATGTCGCACGCACGGGAGGCCGTCCTTAAATGACTTTAGCTGTTAATAGGACGTTAAACAAAATAAACCAAACCAAATGATTCCATACGATGTGTTCAACGCCAAAAACGCTCTTTCTCACACACATATATACCAATTGTGCCAATTGTACACACAATTGTGTGAACCGGGGAACGTTACAATACCCTCAACACACTTAAATGTCCGCCCCGGACATAACACTTTATAATTTTAAATACCATGCGGTAATTATAACATGCATAAAAATATATCATTTGGACAAAAATAAATGATCAAGCTTAAATAACAAAGCTTTTAGCTTAACTATAGATACCTCATATGAATTTTGACTAGTAATAACATTTTAACTTTAATAATAATACAGGTATAAGTACCTGTATACTTACATGTGTATCATCACTTCACCATAGCCAACAATTATATATATAGCAAGTATACTAGCATGATATTATTTCTACATCAGTGTTGGCTTAATAATTCCTATCACCTTCTCAGCCAATGCACATGGTTAAAGTAATGGTACCTATTCTTAATAACCTTACAAAATTCTCGTTAATTACTAATATAGCTATATGGATTCACATTAATATTAGGTATAATACTGATAAATACATTTCCTTAAGGCTACCCTTATATATACGTTACATGACTATACTAGTCTATTATTTTAGGTTACTATTTAAGCATTAACATGTTCTATGACCTAAATTGGATATACAGGTTATTTACATAAATATTTACATAAATACACTGTATTTACATATGTACACTTCTGGTAGCACGGGCTCTAAACACTCAACTTTCATCCACTTAGATCTCTTCCATTCCACTACATACTGTAGATACATGTGTATAATTACTAACTACTATTTATATACAATTCCTATTTTAACTCTAAAATTTCTCAATATATTATAATCCTCTTCTCTCTCTTACGCACTAAATCCATACATACTAGTCTTTCAAGACATATATACCCACTCATGCCTCATTCTGTCTGGGTGGAACACTCTCTCATTCTCTTGCACTCAGGATCCCGCGTCCAGTAGTCTATAAGTCTGTAAGTGGTCCCGTCAGGCAGTATGGCGACTTCCTCCCTCTTCACGCTGAGGTACCCCAACGGAACGAAGTGTCTCCTAAGCTGCCCCTTCTTCCTGGCGGCCATACGGGTCTTCCTCGTCAGTTGAGCAGTGTTCCCCTGCAAGATGGTACTCGGCGCTCCCAGGAAGAAGAAGCGTGGATCCTCCGCCAAGTAGTCCAGTGTCTCCGTTGGGATACTATCAGGTCTCGTGGTGGTCTCCCCGGTTCCTCCCACGGTCGCCGCTGTTGACACGGTTCCCATCTGCTGCTCTGATGGTGACCTAATCGCTTCCATTGTCACCTCTACCAAGGGTGGTGGGGTCGTCTCCTCTGAGGGGCTGGCTGCTTCTGGCATGGTCGGCGATCCGGATGGTAAAGAGGCCTCCTCCACTCTTGCCTTATTGTCTAGGATCACTGTCCTTGCACTGTTATCGCCCACACTCTCGTAATGGGTCCACCCCATGGCCTCCGCGAGGGTATCATGTAATTGCACTTCCTCACCAAGGGTTACCTGCGGTGATCCCTCCCACTCCGACATCAGCGGTGAAATCTGCGGGGAGTGACTGTTATAGTAAGCGCTGCTGGGGTGGGGTGTTCTTAGTCTTTACAGGTGGTGGAAACTGTACAGTGGACTTCACAACAGGTCGGGGACTAGCTCTGTCCTGTCTTCCCCGCTGGTGGATCTTCCTATGATCTCTCATACGATATAATTACACTGTGTGCAGCTAATTCTGGGGCCATGGTCATTCCTACGGTGGTGGTTTAACCTCTGTTGAGTATGGAATCTCCTGCCACACTCCTCACACTGATACAGGACATTCTCACATGTGTATGCATGTTGCTGGTAACGGAACATTCTGCCTCTGTAACATATAAATGAAGTCCATCTTTACCTAACCATACTCTTTGGTTATCATGCACTATGGTCCTAATGGTGTTTACGGTCTCAATACTCTCTCTGATCTTGACACAAACCATCTTTTCGTTTCCCCCCGGTAGGGTTTTAATCTTCTAATGTTTACAACTCTGGTTTTGGCTTGAGGTCCCTTTCTTATGCAGTACACCACGTCCGATAACTTCTTCGTTATAGTATAATGTCCCTCCCATGGTCTGGCTAGTTTTCTAGTTCCCCCATACTGTTTGTTTTCATACACCCAGACTACAATTCCCTCTACATATGTGTTATCTGAGGACTTGAGGTCGTAAAATTGTTTTTGTCTGTCACTCGCCATCCTCATCTTGTCTCGCGCATGGTCATGAACCTTCCACATGCGGTAGTAGTTGGTTACTGGTCGGTACGATCGTGTGGTGGTCTCTCATATAACAAATCGACAGGGAGCTCTACCTCACGTCATATCATCATCATGGCTGGACTTTCCCCAGTACTTTCCTGTACAGACGAGCGATATGCATACATGTACATCACTAATGGGAGTAGTTCTTCCCAATCCTTTTGACCCCTACTGATAACTTAACTCAACATGTCTTCTACAGTTCTGTTTAGACGTTCGACTAGGCCATCTGGTCTTCTCCATTCCGAGCTTTTGACATAGTTCCCTAAACAGATTGGATTCAAATTGTCGGCCTTGGTCTGAGTGTATTTGACGTGGGACTCCAAATCTGGATATAAACTCCTTTACCAATACATTTGCCACAGCCGAGGCCTCTTGGTTTGGCAACGGGTATGCTTCCGCCCAACGGGTGAAGTAGTCGGTCACAACTAATACGTTGCGATTTCCTTTTGGAGATTCCGGGAAGTTTACCATGATATCTAAGGCAATCCTCTCCATTGGTGCACCTACCCTGTACTGGTTCATTTTTCCACGGGTGCTCCTTCTGGGTTGTTTACGAGCTTGACATTCTGTACAACTATCAATATACCGCCGTATCATCTGAGTTATGCCGGCCCAGTAAAATCGGTCCCTAACACGGGCAAGTGTCTTGGTTAGGCCTAGATGTCCTGCTCCAACTCCCTTGTGGAGACTCTTCATCACCTCTCGAATCCATACTTTAGGTACTATTGCCTGCTAAACTTCCTCTCCTGTGCCTTCCGTTACCCAAATTCTATATAGTATTCCTTCCCTTAACTCTATCTGGTTCCATTGTGACCAATAACAGTTTACTTCTCTTGCTATGGAGGATACTTCCTGCCATGTTGGACGCTTTCCACTCCCACATGAGAGCTGGGTCACTTTTCTGTCTTTCCATCCACTCTTGTGCGGTATGTCCTTGAAACCAATCCACGGGTTGGACCACACTCAGTTTCCTTATGTTGATCCCCCTTCCTCATATGGTTTCGCCTCTTTGTCTTCTCTCCCCCCCCCCCCCCCCCCCCCCCCCCCCCCCCCCATATTTGATTCATCCTCATGTAACTTCTTACAGAATCTACAGTTCCCACAGGTTCTCCGTGACAATCCAGCAGCATTAGCGTGTACCCTCCCATGTCTGTGTTGGATTTGATAGTTATAGGTGTCTTAACACCTCCAGCCACCTAGCTAGTTGTCCTTTTGGGTTCTTGAACCTCCTTATCCAATTGAGTACTCCGTGGTCAGTACGCACCAAGAACTCGGCCCCATACAGGTAGTGATGGAAGTGTTTGACCGAGTCAACCACTGCTAGCACCTCTCTCCTGGTCACGCAATATTGCCTTTCCGTTCTCGACAAGGTACGGCTAAAATCACATATAGGATGTTCACCATCTTCCTGTATCTGCGATAACACTCCTCCAATACCAAACCCACTAGTATCTGTGTCTAAAACGTACGACTTATCCTCATTCGGGTATACAAGAACAGGGGAGGTAACGAGTGCCCTCTTTAGTTGTGTAAATTCGAACTTGACCTCCTTTTTTCGATAATAGCTGACGGTTCACAGGAAGCTACGTTCTTCTTGGACACATTTTGGTTTCGGCCAGGTATCAACCATTTCAGTCTTTGCAGGATCTGGTGAGATTCCTTCCTCCTTGACCATGTGACCTAGAAACTTTACTTCCTTTTGAAGCAACTTACATTAGGTGAAATTTTCATACCAGCTTGTTCGATCTTTTCCAGTATCGTATCAAGTCGCTCCAAATGTTGTTCGAAGGTGTCAGCAAATATTATGATGTCATCAACATATATCAAACATGAGTGCCATTGTTCCTTCCGAAGTATACACTCCATTAGACGTTCAAACGTGGCCGCCGCATTACAGAGTCCGAATGGCTTTTCCCGGTCTAAAGGATCAACTTCCACCTGCCAATAGCCACTCTGTAAGTCTAGTACAGAGAACCAACTGGAACCTCTAAGTGTGTCTAACGAATTGTCTATCCGTGGTAAGGGATATGAGTATTTACGGTTACTTCATTCAACTTCCGATAATCCACGCAGAACCGCCACGAGTCATCAGCCTTCTTGACCAATACGATTCCACTAGCCCATGGTGACTTTGATGGTGTGATCACGTCGGCTTTCAACATCCTCTGTATCTCTACTTCAGCATCTGCTCTCTTGGCTAGAGGTATTCTTCTTGGAGCTTGTTTGATAGGTGGAGCATCCCCTATCTTTATCTTGTGCTTTACAATTCCTGTCTTGCCTAAGTCATCTTTATTTTTCGCAAACACCTTACTGTGGCTCTTCAGTAGTCTAGCAACACCTTTCAGTTGCTCCTCATTCAGGGTTGACTTACAGCCTCTCATCGCTGGTATCATGTTCATCTATGAAGTAAAAAAAGCAAAAGACATAAAATAAAGTTACATTGTTTTATTCAATAAATATTAAGATATAACATTTACACACCTCATTTTCATTTCACTCACTACACTACTTTTATTTCTCTCTGACTCTTTCACATACCAGCATTAACATATTTCTCTATCCTCCCTTCCTCTCGCACTCTCATCTTCTCCCACTTCCCGTTCTCTTCCTTTTCAATTGCAACGTCCATAAAACACCGACCCCCCCCCCCCCCCCCCCTTTTTAAAAAGTCTGGCTTCATGGCAATAGCATCTCTGAAAATACATACAACATAATGGATTAAATAAACATTTTTGGTATTTCTTAGTAAATTAATAAATGGAGATGCTATTTATTATGATATCTATGAAGAAGTACAAAAATTCACGAAAATAAGATAATTCGTAATGAGTTTTCAAAATGACTTTGTAAGACTGAATTTGTTCAGCTGTCAAGGGCAAATTTCATTGTCTATCTTTGACTTTACATGTAACCATTCGTCTTCTTTTTACTTAATTAAAAGCTGGATTTCTTTCTGTGTATATCTGTATTACTATGTTATAAGAACAACACATTTCTGTGTTTTGAAAACATTCTGATTTAATTTATATAATGAGTGTAAGATCATGGAATATAACACAGTGTATTGTGGTAGAAATATTACTATGTCAGAAAAAATAACAATGACGCTCTAGTTCATGGAGCGTCATTTCAGCCGGATCTGGGGATGATATTGCCAAAAGCTAAAGAAATAGAAAACAGAGTATATTTGTAATACATTTATGTTTTATAAGCAAGCAATACCTATTGAATTATTCTTTTTTAATTCAATTTTTTTTTACACATTTTACATTGTAAGTATGAGTACAGTCCAACCCACTTAATACGAACTCTGATAATACAAAAACTCGCTTTAAATGAATGAAAATCAAATTCCCTGCAAAATGTGTGCATTATGCTTATATTGTTTATCCACTTAATATGAATCGGTTAGGACGAAAACCCGGGTAATACAGAGACATGCCAAGGTCCCCTGACCACTATTTGTGTTGTTTTAAACCCACATAATACGAAATGTCAAAGTCAGAGTCAGCCAAGTGCGACACAGGTAAGTTTTCATGACCGTTGTCTCGTACCGACCCACGCGCTCTATAGAAAGTGTATACAGCTGTAGGCAGGTATACACGTAAATGACTAGTGTTATATTAAAAAAAAAATTAATCAAACACTGCGTTATTTTGATTCACTTTGTTGTTGGGATTGGTTTGGTTTGGTTTATTTTGTTTAACGTCCTATTAACAGCTAAGGTAATTTAAGGACGGCCTCCCGTGCGTGCGACATGTATGCGTGTGGTGAGTGCGTATGTGTGTTTTGGGAGGCTGCGGTATGTTCGTGTTAAGTCTCCTAGTGATAGGCCGGAACTTTTGCCGATTTATAGTGCTACCTCACTGAAGCATACTGCCGAAGACACCCAGCAGCACACCCCACCCGGTCACATTATACTGACAACGGGCGAACCAGTCGTCCCACTCCTTGTATGCTGAGCGCTAAGCAGGAGTAGAAACTACCATTTTTAAAGACTCTGGTATGTCTCGTCTAGGGGACAGAACCAAAAGCCTTCCTCGCAGCGGCGAACGCTCAACTAAAGGCCAAAAGTGAGGCATTGTCAAGGGAGACGTTAGGAAGAAGAAAGTTGTTCAGAAAGAAGAGAAAAGATAAGATCCCAAATTTAGTCGCCTCTTACGATCATGCAATGGGGGCAGCAGGTACAATTCTTACGCCCTACCTGCAGGGCAGTGTTGTTGGGATGTCCACAGACAACACATACGCTATGGAGTATGGAGACACCTGACCGACCAAAAAACGAAAATAAAACTTTTCTTCATATGTGAAAATCGACAACGAACCGGACCGGCAACATCCCGTTCTGGCTTATTTCATAAAATAAGAGTATATATGTCACTGTGGACAGTGTCCATTGCAATATTACCTGGCTTATTTCATAAAATAAGAGTATATATGTCACTGTGGACAGTGTCCATTGCAATATTACCTATACTGTGAGACTACATATATATGATATTAAAAATAAATATAGATACATGTATATGTATCTGCTATCAACTCACATACATTTTTTTTTAGAAATGTGAATATATCTTCTATTTTAATGCAATGATTGAAATATATTTTGCTGTCAGAAATTGTTGGAGTTTTCATTTTACACAAATATATAAAGTATCTCATAAATAGCAATAAAAAATCTATTTCATAATTATATGCTCAATATCTTTTATAGGTCAACGAGAAAGGGTTTTGGGTGTCTTGGTTAAGTTACAATGTATATGGCATTTGTTTTCTAGTATTTCCATAAACAAGAGGCTCAGAGGGTCTGTATCGCCCACCTGGTTTCATGAGATATGAAACAAGAATAATCCTGAAGTATATTTGTCGCTTGTTGCTATGTCAATATATCATAAGCATTTCATATGGATACATGTACATTGGTTTTGAATTTATTGTCAATCTAAATAGGTCAATTTAGCCAAATTGACCCCTTTGACCCCACCTCTCAGCCCCTTGGGGGTTAGCTCTTTCCTTCATACAATTTTGAATCCCTATCCAAAACGGATGCTACTAGTCAAATATGAGGATATCCATTGCTTGGCTTCAGAGAAGTTGTTTATATCAATTTAGCCAAATTGACCAATTTTGAAACTTGAAAGCCACAATCCCCCCATCAACATCATCCGGATGTGGAGATACGTCTGTACATAAACAATCACCTGTGGAATTGCCAGAGAAATGTAAATTTCTAAATAGACCCATGGAGCAAGAGAACATAGAGAAAATAGAGAGGGACACAAGAAGCCAAACACATTCGGATACCTGGTTTTCTGAAAGAAAATCTCGCCTTACATTTTTTGTACAACATCCAACTTTGGTAAGATCATGAGCAGGAAAGCCAAGCCTACACCACCATTTTTAGAAGATGTGTTTAATAGAACCAGGAAATCTGCTCCTGCCCTAGACTATGGGACAACACACGAGAAACAGGCAAAGGCAAAATATCTTGACACCTTTCCTTCAAGCCATCTCCATGACTGTGAATTCATCATCAACAATAACTAACTTTCTCGGTGCATCACCTAATGGAAAAGTTTGTGATAATGGGGAAAGTGGTATATTGGAGGTGAAGTGCCCATATTCAGCAAGGAATTTGGATATAGAGGGAGCATGTGATGCACTTGCTAGGTTTTGTCTAGAGCGGAATGGCAAGGACATGCATCTGAAAAAAAAACACATATGTACTACGCCCAAATTCAAGGACAACTGATGATATCTGGCTGTGATTTTTGTGAGTTTGTTGTCTTTACAAAGAGAAGTCTTTTTGTTGAGAGAATCTTTCCGGATGTGCCTTTCATGGAAAATATGCTAATCAAATTGTAGGATTTCATGAAGGAACATGGACAACAGTACATGGTATAACTGACATGAGTGACAGAAAACAATTTGTGCTTTGTTCTTAATGTTGATTTAAGTTATCTTGATTCATATTTACATTTTTCATCTGTTTGAACAGAACTTTCTGTTGTTTAGTTGTTGATGGTGATCGATGATGGACTGCTGTGCTTGAACCAACTGCGCATCCAGCATATGTATGATCAGTACTAACTAGCGAAGTAGGACCATTACTAAAAAAGACAAATTGGGATATGTATAACTAATAGTACTATGTGTAATAAATACCATATTCATAGATGTATTTAAATAAATTTTTGGTTTTGACAATCTGCAAAATATAAATCGTCCAACAACTGTATTTGATGTTTAAAATATAATATATTAATATACCGGTACATGTATGAACCAGACTTTTAATTTTGTTTGTGCTAGAGACATCAATGTTATAGAATGCCTTAATTGTACTTCTCAAGAGATACATGTATGGCCAACACAATCCAAGAACAGACAGAATAGTGCTAAGCGAATACTGTATATACATTTAATGAAGTTATGTCACTCAAAGGATTCAAAAAGACATATATTACACTTGCATGTACATGTGTATTACATGTAGAATCACATAAACACAAACGATTAATTTTTTGTAGCTACGTGGTGTACACAATACTTGTGTAATCAATTAAATGAATCCATGGCTGTTTCTTACTTCTCTGTGTTCTCGTTGAATGGAACCAGTTTCAACTTCTTTTTCGATAGTCTTTGTTCACTAATGTTAAGAGGCCTCTTTTTGGCAATCTAATTAAAATCTAGATGGTCATTATCACTACGTTACTTGAACATCTAACAACATCCCATAACGGGTCACGTTCCGATGACCTCTGTTAGATGTGTGTATTTCACTTTCAGGGCGAATTGGCATTTTGTCGATGTCATCGAAGCAAAACATTTCGTCACAGCATGCATCTGAAGCAAACCATTTCGGCACAGTATATAGCAATTTGCTTTATGGGACGAAATGACTTGAAACAAATTGACAGATTATACAAGCTATGCACTCTAGTCATGCTAATTCGGACATATACAAGAGATCCCAGAGGGATCTTAGCGCCCACCATTGAATGATCTTGATAGGTTCCATGTCAGATTGATCTTTTCTCTACTTTTCCCTTCCTCTAAGTCTTACTAATCTATGTAAATTCAGAAACAGCCCTCTAGTACTTTTCAAACAAGGGAAACCTATACATGTACAAATGTACTTACTTTACGTATGCGTGCTCGACTGCCTCCATCCGACTCTTTTTCATACAAATAACACAGATGAACAATTTACAAATACGCAAAGTCAATCACACAAAGTTATGACATCACAAGCTAGGTCTTCTTTTCATCGTTCCCAGCGAATGTTCCGTCGTCCATGTTCCTAGTCCGTCGTAGGCCGGCACGTGTGTACGAGGAGCCGGTCCGGTGCTGGCCTGGCCTTCATGCATGTATCCTCGTGTTTTACATTTACGTTGGGCGCCATTGTCGAACGGGGTTCAAATAAATGATGTACTCGGGTGTTCTTCCATTTCAACAGATTAAATGTACAAGACAATCAAAGACCTGTAACACAAAAACAAAACACATTACTCAAATATAGACTTGCGTACACACACTCCGACCTCGTACCCATACACAAGAATACACCAAATCGAGCACACCCTCACTCCCACCAACACTATGCTTACCAGGCTTCCCGATCCCCTCAGCTGGATAATATGTATTGCCGTATATGGTTATACAGTATGACGTTCAGGGTGATACAACTGACCCTCACGGATAGCAGTTGTAGAGTGGCCGGTAAAGGATAGGAGAGGAGATTTAGCAGGAAAGCTCAGTGCGCAGGCGCAGTGAAAGTAAGAGAGAAGGTCGTGCCGCTCTTCGAGTGTCGTGTCCACGCTCAAAGTTAACACCACAATACAAAAATACATGAGTACAACTCATGACAGGTAACAAGTACGGATATAACGCCACAATACGATTTACAGGTACAATAAGTACAGAGGTCACCGAGTATACTGCACAGGGACATGACACATACAACGTCCAATAATTACCCTGGGTTACATAACAATTTACATCTTCGTTATAGGTATAATATAATTTGCAATTAAGTATAATCAGTTTTGACCAGAAGTCACACAACTGGGACCAAAACATTCTCTATATATTATATACCGGTATATTGTTTTGCACTGATGTCTGGTTTGCAGACATGATATAAGTCCAGAAGGAAATGACAGGGATTCCGACTAAAAATAGGCCTGTTTAGACAAGTTTAACTGTACATGTACATGCAGAAACATATGGGTGATATGCTTTAATGTGTGCTACACTCCTCGTATTTCAGAGTATCACCAAATATTCAAGTTCTTGATGTGCTTGAGACTCGATTTGATGAAAATCAACAGTCTTCTAAACTGGATGAGAAATGCAGGCAATTTTACATGACTAATCTATGCAACAAATATTTCAATGAAATGCCAAATGTTACCAGTGATTTTATTGATGAGGATAATATTCTTACAGTTTTCAGAAAGATTATTAAAAACCTTAGATATCATATGTCTGCAGATGATATTTCATATGTAGAATCAATCACGCAAGGTCAGTCTGCAAATCCAAATTGGAGTAATATGAGAAAAGGAAGAATTACTGCATCTAACTTTTGTAAATTGTATTCAGCTGTTAATATGAACAGAAACCCAGAATCGCTTCAGAAGAAATTATTGGGAGAGTATGGGAATGTTGAATCTGCACCTTTGTTGTTGGGGAGAAAGAAGGAAAAAGTGCTCTGGACTTGTATAAGAGGGTCATGTACAAAAAAGCATAAACACTTTAGATTAGAAAAACGTGGACTTAGATTTTTTGGAGATTTGCCATTTGTTGGATGTAGTTTTGACAGCTTATCTTTTTGTAAGTGTTGCCACAATTCTCCCAAAATTGTGGAAGTTAAATGTCCATTCAGTCTAAAAAAACGAACTTCCTAAGGAAGTTGCACTTTGTAAAGGATGTGTATTAGTGAATGGATCTTACAAGCTGACATACCAATCAGAATACTGTCACCAAATCCAAGGTCAAATGGAAATATATGGTTACACATCAGATGATCTAGTGATATATACTAAGCATGGCATTCATGTTGTTGAGGATATGGAGTTTTGGAGATATCATTGAAAAAACGAAATATTATTTTAAAACTTGTTTAATGAAGAGAGTGATTTTGAGACAGAGTGTTTACCACTGAACACTATTTTGGACAGCAATGAAAAAATAGAGCCTTTTTACACTTGTTGCCTAACCAATCTGTTGGTCTAATCATATAAGGTCTAATATCATATAATAGGACAAGAATGAATTCAAAATGCACAGTCATGTTCCATGTATCTACAGTACTATGTTATGACTTATAAATTTACAAAAAAAAATAATTTCGAATTATCTCAACATTATTAACCTTCAAAACAATTTTATATGAAAAATTGTACTTGGTATCCTTCTGAAAAAATATTCATCATGTATTCATATAAAAAAACATATTTTTTTTACCAGGTACAGCATGTATCATTGTATAACTTGTTACTTGATAAAGTAACCAAGACTTCACTCATGGATTAAAATTAGGTGCTGGGCTCACTGTAGACGATGATACCTTCAACTACGTCCACTGGCACCTGCTGCCCCCATTGCATGATCGTAAGAGGCGACTAAATTTGGGATCTTATCTGTTCTCTTCTTTCTTAACAACTTTTTTCTTCCTAACGTCTCCCTTGACAATGCCTCACTTTTGGCCTTTAGTTGAGCGTTCGCCGCTGTGAGGAAGGCTTTGGGTTCTGCCCCCTAGCCGAGACATACTAGAGTCTTGAAAAATGGTAGTTGCTGCTCCTGCTAAGCGCTCAGCATACAAGGAGTGGGACGACTGGTTCGCCCGTTGTCAGTATAATGTGACCGGGTGGGGTGTGCTGCTGGGTGTCTTCGGCAGTATGCTTCAGTGGTTTGGTTTGGTTTGGTTTATTTTGTTTAACGTCCTATTAACATCTAAGGTCATTTAAGGACGGCCTCCCGTGCGTACGACATGTATGCGTGTTGCGAGTGCGTATGTGTGTTTTGGGAGGCTGCGGTATGTTCGTGTCAAGTCTCCTTGTGATAGGCCGGAACTTTTGCCGATTTAAAGTGCTATCTCACTGAAGCATACTGCCGAAGACACCCAGAAGCACACCCCACCCGGTCACATTATACTGACAACGGGCGAACCAGTCGTCCCACTCCTTGTATGCTGACCGCTAAGCAGGAGTAGCAACTACCATTTTTAAAAACTCTGGGTTCTGTCCCCTACCAAAGCCTTCCTCACAGCGGCGAACGCTCAACTAAAGGCCAAAAGTGAGGCATTGTCAAGGGAGACATTAGGAAGAAAGTTGTTCAGAAAGAAGAGAAAAGATAAGATCCCAAATTTAGTCGCCTCTTACGATCATGCAATGGGGGCAACAGGTACAATTCTTACGCCCTACCTGCAGATAGGCCGGAACTTTTGCCGATTTATACGGACGGGTGTTCGGAAAATACGGACATCAACGTATCGTTTCACAAAACTTCGTAATTTACGAACTTTGCGTAAGTCAGATTTACGAATTACTAAGGGCTTCACAAAAACTCCGTAACTTAGGGACGTCCGTGAATTACGCAGATACGCATTATACAACCTGTCGTAACTTACGAGAACAAATGGCGTCTTTTTGTCGAGTATCATGCAAGGAGGGCGTTGCAACGGGAAAGTGTTTTCAGAGATAGAACGCAAATATTAGATGTCCTTGATGTTGACATTTTTGCCAGATACCGAATCAATAGGGCAAGTATTGTGGAATTGGCAAACGAGTCGGACGATTGATTGAGCCACAGATTTTCAGATCGCATCTGCAGGTACTTGCAACGTTGAGATACTTTGCAAAGGGAGTTTTTTTATCAGAGATTGGGGACAATCATGGTATTAGTCGTTCGTCTGTAAGCCGCATCTACAGAGGAAAGGGGAAGTTATCGCTTTCCCAGAAAACACACGCCTAACCAAAGAAATGTTCTACGACATAGCTAATTTTCCAAATGTTGTTGGTGCTGTAGACGGGACGCTAGTCCACCTCCGGATGAAAACGTCTTCGTGTGTCGGAAAGGTTTTCATGCGATCAACGTCCAGGGAGTAGTCAACGCAAAGATGTTTGGTTTGGTTTGGTTTATTTAGTTTAACGTCCTATTAACAGCTAAGGTCATTTAAGGACGGCCTCCCGTGCGTGCGACATGCATGCGTGTGATGAGTGCGTATGTGTGTTCTGGGAGGCTGCGGTATGTTCGTGTTAAGTCTCGTTGTGATAGGCCGGAACTTTTGCCGATTTATAGAGCTATCTCACTGAAACATACTGCCGAAGACACCCAGCTGCACACCCCACCCGTTCACATTATACTGACAACGGGCGAACCAGTCGTTCCACTCTCCAAATATGCTGAGCGCTAAGCAGGAGTAGCAATTAACTACCATTTTTAAAGACTCTGGTATGTCTCGGCTAGGGGACATAACCCAAAGCCTTCCTCACAGTATGTCTCGGCTAGGGGACATAACCCAAAACCTTCCTCACAGGGGCGAACGCTCAACTAAATGCCAAAGTGAGGCATTGTCAAGAGAGACATTAGGAAGAAGAATGTTGTTAAGAAAGAACAGAAAAGATAAGATCCCAAATTTAGTCGCCTCTTACGATCATGCAATGGGGCAGCAGGTACAATTCTTACGCCCTACCTGCAGGGCAGAAACGCAAAGATGAGATAACAACTTGTAGCAGATTCAAGTCGTACTAAATAACCACGGGATGGCCATGATGTCAACCAAAACACACTACCAAGTCAAATGAAGACAGTAAATAATAAATCGAATGATCTGTTACATCAATTACTTCGAAGTTGATATAGGGAGCACGCGACATATGCATCTGGCAAAACCACAAGTAACTATTGTTGACGTTATCCATGTCTCCATCATGCCCGTTGCGGAACTTATTGTTATCCGTTTAGGTAAAGCAAACGAAAAAAACGATAAATTTTCATATCCGGAACCAATGTCATTTTATTCACGAGATTGGCACAAGTTGTATAATAAAAATAAAAGAAAAGAAAAAAAAACGTCAATCACTATTCCAATTCATTTTTTAACACAAAATAAAAAACAAATAAATAGATAGTTTGGTTTGGTTTATTTTGTTTAACGTCCTATTAACATCTAAGGTCATTTAAGGACGGCCTCCCGTGCATGCGTGTGGTGAGTGCGTATGTGTGTTTTTGGAGGCTGCGGTATGTTCGTGTTAAGTCTCATAAATAGATAGATAAATAAATAAATACAATGTCCCTGAAAACAAAAACGGTTAATTATAGTAAGTTACGGTAGGTATAATTTAAATATTCATAAGTCTATTGCGTTATAAACATCTTTTCATTATATATATAATGAATAGATAAACATATATTGGAATAAAATGAGTTTTTGTGAAAACCAGTTATCTGTATTTAAGATATGCATTTTAAATGGAAATGTCTATTATTCTAAAGAATGCATCTACATGTAAATCTTCATTCAAATTTTAGAAAGCTAGCTGTACAACGAATATTCATACCCTGTAGAACTGACCTTCAAAATATTTTGATGTTAATATTTTTATTGAAAGAAAACACTGATGATGAAAGTTGAAAAAACATTACCTGTACATGCATGCACACTGTAAAAAATCTGAGTTTGTTTGAAATATGTAATTAGTTTTATTATGCTATTTGTGCAGGTAGGGCGTAAGAATTGTACCTGCTGCCCCCATTGCATGATCGTAACAGCAACTAAATTTCGGGTCGTATCTTTTCTCTTCGTTCTTGACAACTTTCTTCTTCCTTATGTCTCCCTTGACACTGCCTCACTTTCGGCTTTTAGTTGAGCGTTCGCCACTGTGAGGAAGGCTTCGGGTTCTGTCCCCTGGCCAAGACATACCAGAGTCTTAAAAAATGGTAGTTGCTGCTTCTGCTTAGCGCTCAGCATACAAGGAGTTGGACGATTGGTTCGCCCGTTGTCAGTATAATGTGACTGGGTGGGGTGTCCTGCTGGGTGTCTTCGGCAGTATGCTTCAGTGAGGTAGCACTATAAATCAGCAAAAGTTCCGGCCTATCACAAGGAGACTTAACATGAACATACCGCATCCTCCCAAAACACACATACGCACTCACCACACGCATGCATGTCGCACGCACGGGAGGCCGTCCTTAAATGACCTTAGCTGTTGATAGGACGTTAAACAAATAAAATCAAACCAAACACCATTCAGAACGGCATTAACTCTATTGGGGTCCTTGATTCCCCATTCCCCGATTCCCAAGAGGATAATAACTGGAAATTAGTTATATTTTATCAGTGTATCATAATATATTACCACGCTTTACCATAGAGTTTGGCTAATGATTACTCCCACATATGATGGCCCATGTTGGGCATATCTTTTGGATTAGGGAACCACGATTTCATTTTGTCTAAGACAAATTTAGATAAAATATCCCTTTTTTGCCAGACTAGCTTTCTCCTCTGTGGGTCCTGCTGCAAAGCCTGCAGTTTCTTTGTTTGGTATATATCGTTCAAAAACACTTCCTTGTGGAAAAGCATTGTCAAAAAACGCTTACAATATATGTATATTTCTCTTTCCTAAAAGTGTTACTTTGCCTGTTTCCCACCACATTTGCCGGTTAATTTTACCAGTCATAAAAACAACGTGGACACATTTCTTATCCTTCTCTTTGCTCAATAATAAACTTATCATTATTATTCTCATTATCTGTCTCGGTCTCCATTTCATTCATTGTTCTAATCTGTACTAAGCCCCCTGAAATAATTAGTTCAGACCAATACATCACAGATTTAGGAGTGTGCATGGGCAAAACAGTGTTTACTCATTGTACGAGTTCAAACTATTTCTATCTGGAAACTGAAAAATACAAACAATTTATAAGAATATATCTATGGACATTTAATATATACGTTGACAGAAGAAGAAGCAGTAATAATATGTAAAGTTAAGTACCCCTCCTACAGCCCCACTTGTCACAGAGGAGCCATGTGGCATTTTGGCGAGACCATTCTCAGGTATGCCTTAACAAATGAGTAATAAGCAATTGATCAGTGTCTTAAATTTACAACAAAATCATCAAAATGTGTAAATAAAATAATTTCAATATGTTACAATCTGATTGATGTAATTCTATAACTGGTTTTCCATTTTTCTGGCATGTCGCACGCACGGGAGGCCGTCCTTAAATGACCTTAGCTGTTAATAGGACGTTAAACAAAATAAACTAAACCAAGCCAAACCAAACCATTTTTCTGTAGGTCAGCTACATGTTTGTACATGTTTCTGTGATTGCCTGGTTCCCCTTTGTGAGGGAATATTAGAATGTTCCATATCTAGGAGACACATATGTGAGGGCCACACTTTGATATCAGTTTCCCATTTATACAATTCACAACTTTCAACATGACGTAGAAAAGGACACGACCACCATCATTCAAATAAGAAACTCCAGCAGATTTAAAAAAAAACAAAAAAAAACAATATTACTGGAAAAATTACCGATTGTTAAGAGAACATCTGATGAAAAAAATTAACAGACCAGTGAACAACATTGACATAACTGAAAATATTCTGGACTTTTTGATTGAGGAAAAGAAATCCTGCAGGCATCACAAAGAAATTCCACCAATACCAGCAGCAACCCGCGTGCTACAAGGAAGCAAGTGAATCAGAAGTTCTTTGTAGCTACTCAAAACTCAGGTACAAGACTTATTGAAATTGCAGCAAACCATGCTCAGCGGTGCCAAGGAAAATTGTTGGTAGAAACATCAACACGTGAACATGTGGATGTGTTGAAACTGAAATTCTCACATAAAAGTCGAACCCACCATGCCTACTTGGTCTTCATCGCCATACCTACCAACAGGACAGTACCTCATTAATGACAAAATTGATCATTCATTTGTCTGCAGTGGGATGCTGCCCTCCCATTATGGAAGATTTTGTAATGGGGCTGGAATTGGTATTCTGTCAGTTGAAAAAAGAAACAAGTTTTTCTCCACCTACAAGGACTTTGTTAAGCTTGAATATGATGAATCCATCAATGATACTCTTCTGGAGGAAATTGCCAGCTATGAAGACTTATCGTTACGGATGCTCGTCATGGCTAGCGCAAAAATTCCGAAGACACCAGTGTGGTGGTTATTGGTGGCAAAACTCGCAAAGTTCTCGACTGTGTTCACATAAGTAAGGTTGATGAACCAGTTACACAACGTCATGAGAAGATAGGAACAAAGAGGATATATTACTATCTTGGAAAGTCAGGATATTTCTATAAGGACACATACCCACCCTGCAGGTAGGGCGTAAGAATTGTACCTGCTGCCCCCATTGCATGATCGTAAGAGGCGACTAAATTTGGATTCTTATCTTTTCTCTTCGTCCTTAACAACTTTCTTCTTCCTAACGTCTCCCTTGACACTGCCTCACTTTTGGCCTTTAGTTGAGCGTTCGCCCCTGTGAGGAAGGCTTTGGGTTCTGTCCCCTAGCCGAGACATACCAGAGTCTTTAAATATGGTAGTTGCTACTCCTGCTTAGCGCTCAGCATATTTGGAGTGGGACGACTGGTTTGCCCGTTGTCAGTATAATGTGGCCGGGTGGGGTGTGTTGCTGGGTGTCTTCGGCAGTATGCTTCAGTGAGGTAGCACTTTAAATTGGCAAAAGTTCCGGCCTATCACAAGGAGACTTTACACGAACATACCGCAGCCTCCCAAAACACACATACGCACTCACCACACACATGCATGTAGCACGCACTGGAGCCGTCCTTAAATGACCTTAGATGTTAATAGGACGTTAAACTAAATAAACCAAACCAAACCAAACATACCCACGATAGAAATATGGCCATAAACAAACTGGTGAAAGATCATCCATTCACCCAAAATCAAAATGATACATGGCATGGTATTAGGAGTATGAATATATATTTGTCTGCTGTAGAGTCACTACCACGACTACAAAGAGGGAAAGACTTGGTCTGAACAACTTTGAACCCATCGCCACTCATTTCCACTTGGCTGTTCGAAACTGTGACGGTGATGCCAATGTTCTAACCAAGCTACTAGACAATGTAGTGAAGCATTATCGTGACAACCATACAGATTGCCCAAAATCATCACAATGTCAAAAAGATCCAAATTATGAGCCTTCCAGACTGGTTATAACTGATCCGTGGTTTTATTCAAAATTCTACAGTGTAAAAAAATCCTCAAGATTTCAGCTAAGCGTATTGCCTTTGGAAGCAAGCAATATCAGACTCGTGGTTTCCTCGCTTCATGTCATTGCAATGAAAATGTCAAGAGACCATTCACATCAATTCCATATCTGCGGGATCCTCATGCCCCTAGAAGGCAAGCTGGTTAAAAGAAATACTCACAACAAATATTGGAATTCGTGCAAAACATTTGGAATAGGTATGTTTGTGAAACTTACAGTCGAAGAAATTAAATAACTGGATTAACAACAATTTTCTGAGTATATTTTCATTGTATTGTACACTTGTAAACACAGCCATGTGCCGAGTCTCATCACTTTTTATATCACAACACAGCTGCTTATCTCTGATGGCGTGCCATTGTCCTTATAGGCTTAATTTCTATCCGGGGGATATTTAACTGGGTCAGATTGGGTCTTTAAGTGTTGGATTTAATCCCTTCCACATCCTGCTGTGAAGCATCAGGTTCCTCTTTGACATTGGCAGTGGTTCAGTCCTTGTAGCTTTTACTAAAATATCTTCTAATCTGCAACCCAACGAGGTAACATCTTCAGAATCCCCTTGCCTGACATTATTAAAATATCCCATTAATGATTCCTAGTCCTCCACATACCATAATTGCTGTTCAGCTGGGTCAATATTTCCGAAATACCTGCACAGCTGCCAAGTGCCTCCAAACGAGCATTACCTCGCAGTGATCTATGTATGCCAACATCTCTGTGATTGTAGAATCACGACGTAAGCACTCCACTTCATATCTTCTCAAATCATACGAGGGCCCCTGCTTCGCAGATGGATCATCACTGAATGTCGAGCGTGTTGGGTAACAATATGGTTCGCCTTAGACTGTCCTCGGCTTAACATCAGCACGAAGTCCTTGCTCTTGTAGGTATGATGACATCCACTCCTTTAATTCCTCGGGATCCTTAAACTTGGGTGCCAAGTGTAAAAGTCCCATCTCATCCGGCACCTAGATGAGTTGCACTTTGTGATCACTATCCATTAGAATAAGAACTGATTCTTATGAATAATATAATAAAATCTTACTAGTAATTTAGCACAGGTCTCTACCAATACATGTTAAAAACCAACAGATTCCACGAAGAGTCAAAGCAAATTATATAACCAAACACGACAAATATAGATGCAAGATGAAAATAAATACATAAATTACAAAGTAATTAGCCTTTGATTTTACTATAGGCTAAATCACTTTTTCAATATAAAGACAACAAAGCTTAATTTCCAAAACCTGAAGAAATTGCGAAAAACGAGCAGACAAAACCCGAAAGAGGAAACACAAATCAACATACAAATTACAATATAATAATCAACATATAACATTAAACACATAACATTCAACGCTCAACACAAACTAAAATCACAAGACTAACTAAGTATCACAGGAGAAGACCCTTAACAAGTATAAAAGCTGAAATCACAGAAGGAAGCTGACAACTACCAGTAACATGACCACACAGAACTACAAGTTCAAAACTAACAAAATCAAACCATGGAAAATAAAAAAGAAATATTTGGTTTGGTTTGGTTTATTTTGTTTAACGTCCTATTAACGACTAAGGTCATTTAAGGACGGCCTCCCGTGCGTGCGACATGCATGCGTGTGGTGAGTGCGTGTGTGTGTTTTGGGAGGCTGCGGTATGTTCGTGTTAAGTCTCCTTGTGATAGGCCGGAACTTAATGTATAAAAGTTTGAATAACTTAAAGGTGTTACTACAATATATTTCCTATCTGATGAAAACAAACTAATCTGAAAAATAAGAGTGTGAAAGAAATGAAGAAGTATCCACTTGGCCTTATATTTACAATTTACACCGGAACCTACATCACCATACACATGTTTTGCATTACAAGTGTCTGGACGACCCCGAATATAATTCTACACAAATGAAATGCGCAATGCGAATAACTGGTCGGTACTGCTACAAGTACAGTGTCTATGGTTGTAGATCACATGTGCGTAAGCGCATGCTCGAACGTGTGGCATGACTTGTAAAATGACGAATAGTTCATGAAATCTAGCTTCCGGTGGCCATCTGAGTGGACGTGAAACGGTCAGCTCCTGATAATATAATATGGTCTAGTCCTACTTGGCTCACCATGAGTTGCTTGGTTTTCATCACAGCATGATTACTTTCCTTGGATAATGGTCAACTACTTAAGCCGGACCTAGATGAATCATTAACGGGTAAGCTCCGTCCTACATACTCGTACATGTATACCAGTGGTCACTACTCACGCCGCCATATTGTGCTAGTTTAAACTTTGTACACTCTGCAAGAACTTTTTTCTGCTTTACCATCTACTGCCATACTTCGTATAATTCATAATGAATGCGGCTATCAAGAAAAGTATTAGTACTATCAATGCTATCACGGATCCTGGTGTGATTGGCGAAGTTGTTAGTCAACTCCTTAACAATGACCTTCTGAAGGACACGCTCCTCTCAAAGCTAGGAATCCCAGACATTCAAAAACAATTATCTGATCTTAATAAAAGACAGGATGATCTTGAGCAATATTCCCGCAGAAACTGCCTGAAGTTCCGTGGTATTCCGGAGAAAGCGGATGAGTGCACTGATACACTTATAATCGAGGCATGTAACTGCCATCTTGGAGTAATGGTCAGCGAGACTGACATTAGCCGGTCTCATAGGGTAGGTCCGAAATCCGACAGGTATCCCAGAGACATTATTGTAAGGTTCATTTCCTATCGAGTTACGAGCCTCAGTGTACAGTGCCAGATTTTCACTTTTTGACAATTCAGCGAAGGCCAGTAACAAATCATCTCCCCTACATGTATCTGAACAACCTGTTTATAAATTATATATCAACGAAGCGCTCACAAAGCAGAGGGCTGAAGTGTTCAATAAAGCTCGTTATCTTAAATCATCTGGGGAAATATCAGGTACGTGGACAAACGACGGTAAAATTGTCATTAGAAACAACAACGGGGCCAAGGCCCATGTTACACATCTCAGTGAACTGTCCTCGTATCCCGATCCCCCTCCGCCTGATCGTCGCCCCAACCATCAGCCCCGCTCCCGCAACACAGCACACCGCACTACCTACAAGTCCAATGGTCCTTCCGAGAAGGCAGTATCTTTCGCACCTAACAGGTTCGAATCCCTCTCGAAGGAAGATCAATGACTTCTATATAAATATGTGTGAATTGGAAAAATATCTATATATAATTGTTGTCATACCTTAACTCTAGATAGCTACAAGTATATATATAGTGTTGTCTACAACAACACCAACATCACTTGAGTAAAGAATTGTACCATAAATGTAATTAATTTATTTGTTGTCATAAACAACACCTGTTAATTAGATTCTTTCAAATGAACGGTGCTGTACATGTGACAGTGTATGTCAAACATGTCAGTTTAAAAAAGAAAGAAAAAAAACGTGCAAATTGTGGTATATATGTCTGTAATAAAGCCATTATTTTACATAAACATAAACCGCCAATTGTAAAATTGAATGCATTGTGCTATACGTGTGTATAAAAACAACATATGTGTGTGATTATATTATATTTGTTCGTACAAACAACATCTAGTAATTGACACGTTTTAATTATCTGTGTTATAACCAAATTTGACTTGAAAATCAAAATAATTTTGTAATTCAATTAAAGAGATAATGGCTCTCTTACATCAGATGGGTAATACATGTCAAGTGTGTGATGATACTTACATAGTAAAAATAACTTCATTTGCATGTTTACACATTGTCTTCATTGACAAGAATTCTAAAATAACACGACTGTCTTATTGTGACCAAAATTCATATCACATTTTCATAACATTATACTTTATAACATAGTTAACTTGAACCCTTCTTTCCAAAGCAGTAAACATGTATATCAAATATATAATATATTTATGCATTCGCAAGAATAATGTAAATGCATATATATGTATCAAGGAAATATACAGTACATGTAAATCACCTAATGAATCTCGCATGCAATATCTATTTAATCGTCTCATATATCCTGTATTACTCCATGTACAATATTAATGTACGTCTTTGTTCTAGCTATAGCTTATGGTGAACAACTAAATTTCTGGTTGAAATCCAGGAATTTTTCCTTAAAATATATGCATGTATGTTAATTCAGAAATCACCACAGAACATGTTCATTAATCTTCATATTTTTATTATTATTTTATAAATTTAATTGTTAATTTAATTTTCATAGGTATAATGCCTCTATGCTCTCATACATGTACCTTAATTTCATACATGTAGGTACGGTGTGTCCAATGAATTGTGCAGGTAAATGTCAATCAAAAGATAATTTAAATATAAATACATGTATAAAACTTACCTAAAAATTGAATACTTAAACCTATATCCTGAGTCTCCATAAATATATTTAAAAATATGTCCTGAGTCCTTATATTTATATATATGAACAAACACTTCCTTCTCTATTACCCAACAACGTGCAAAATATTATACGCACACGTGTATACGTGTTCGTCTTGCCAGCAACAAATTGCCTTCCACGTGAATGTGCACATTATAAACACGTTGTCTAAACTATCACATGGTCATTTTTTATTTGGAGTTCTGCATAATCGATCCAATACGTGACCCCAATCATAGGGGTTAGTTAAAAACAAGTCTTTTCATATATTTTTCTTATTTTTTTTTAACTTTATTAACTAATGCACAAATCGTTGGTACCTATTTTTTTAATGTAAACATTTTTTTTTTTCTTCTTTTCTTTATAATGTTCGTTAATTAAACTCCACTTTAGTTGTTGCCCTGTTATATATATAATATTCCATATGCAGTAAAAATAGTTTTGTCATACAAGGACCTGTGTCTTCAAACGTTCCAAGCACTCTGATGAGTCAGAGTCACTTCCGCTTTTCTATTTACGTATGTGTGTGTGTATGTGTTTGATTGTTGTATCTTTGTGTCGTTTCTTGTATTTCACAGCTATGTTTAACTGGTTTTCATATGCATCATTGAATGTTGTCCTGATCATGAGCTGCCGGACGATCGACGGATCCTACCATATCGTCAAACGTTTCCAGTATGAGAATGGGTAACTCTTCTGCGGGTATCCTAATTTGGGTAGATCGCCGGTGGTTATTTTTAAATATACTTACAATTGATTTCAAGATACTTTATGATGGCTTATATTTCTCTGTAATTCTTAATTATTTATCATCTCTATGAAAATGTTAATACTAATATTAAGCTTTTTGCAGATGACACTTCCCTTTACATAATTATTGATGAAAACCCCGCTCAAGCTGCACAAGCACTAACCTCTGACCTTACTAATATTAGTGAATGGGCAAACATATGGGACATCAAATTTAACCCCAATAAAACTAAATCAGTCATATTTTCAAGGAAACAAGACACAAATCACCCAACATTAACTTTTCAAAACAGCCAGATTACTGACACTACATCACATACACACCTAGGGCTTACCCTTAAAGATGATGCATCATGGAGACAACATATTCAGAACATATATGAAAAAGCATACAGCAGACTTAACATTCTTCGATACATAAAAACAAAAGTCAATCGAAAAACATTAATTAAAATTTACACTGCTTTTATTAGGCCAATATTAGAATACGCTGACATTGTTTGGGATAACTGCACACAACAATCTGCCGATCTTCTGGAATCAATACAATTAGAAGCAGCAAGAATCATCACAGGCCTTCGCTCTGGCACTTCACATATTAAACTGTATACGGAACTTGGTTGGGAAACTCTGGCTGCCAGAAGAATGAAACATAAACATATTATGATGTATAAACTTATGCATGGACTCGCACCGCAATATTTACAAGATATATTGATTCCATTTACTAACAATCCTAACGATAATACTTATCCTCTCCGACACATCAGACTTTTTAACCCACCTTTATGCAGAACTAATAGCTACTTTGATAGTTTCTTCCCGTCTATGTGCCGCACAGCTAACAATACAGATACTAACTACTCTGATTATCCCTCACTTGCAAGCTTTAAACATAAACTAAATAATAATAACACATTGGAAATTGAATCTGTTAAAATCTTTAAAACTGAAGGAAACAGAAGGGCGAACATAATTTTAACTCAGCTTAGAAATTATTGCAGTGATCTAAATTTTGATTTAAACCAGGACCATTTAACAGACAATCCTTCATGTAATTGTTCAGATGACCATGAAACAGTTTCTCATTTTTTTCTAGATTGTCCTCTACATAATGACTTGCGGATAAATTTGTTTACTTCCCTCAATAATTTTAATATTGACCATAACCATATTTGTATTAACATTATTTTAAATGGATGTCCTAGTTGTGATGGAAATATTAACAGAGTAATACTTAATGATGTCCAAAATTTTATAGGAAAATCTCATCGTTTTAACTTATATAAGATCTAGAAAGCCATCATACTGTTCATCTTGAAAAATACTACTTCTTAATGAAATTAATAATTTTTAATGTAAGTTAAATATCATATATATATATATATATATATATGAACCCAGTTGAACATAGCTGATATTTATTTATGTATTAAAATATACTTGCATTGATTTTAGTTCCTGTTTTCTATATATTAAATCAGTGTGTGAATAAAGTCATTAACTACAGTATTATTAAAATTACATAAATTATATGCATAAAAAAATCCTATACAGCTCAGGTGGTGATGACCTGTGCAATATAGGCACATGGACTTTTGGTCTAGCCACCTGTTACTGTCTCTATATTAATTAACTTTGATGTCTACAATTGTTTATTTATTTCCTTCGGAACTGAATCACTGTTATATTTGTTTATATTGATAGTGTGTGTGCAAGTGCTTTATGTAACATATTCTGTGTTTATCTTGTGTTGAAAAATAGTTACTTCCCTTAATTCCTTTGTTTATATTATGTATTTCATTTCAAAATATTTAGACCAATTAATTTAAAAGATTATAATTATATTCGATCACTCAATCCACCATGGAAAGAATTTATATAGGCTTGCCTGTTATTCGATCCAACTGATATTAACATCATGTCAATAAAATTTGTTGAAATGAAATGATCATTGTCCAGAAATCGTAATGTTACCCATAAACAGGATACAAGAAAAGAATAGTTCGTACCTGTGTAGAATGCGTTCTCTCAAAGAAAACTTTCAGCAAATCCCGCAAAGAAATGAATATTGCACTCAGCATATCACATAAATGATATAGACATGTTACAAGGGAGAACACTGCTACACTTCCAGAAATGTCGATTTCCGCCATGACACGTGACGCGTGGCAAGTAGTCTGAGCAGAAATATTTTGTTTAAAACAATATTTTGGGTGTAACATCATAATTCAACTGGCACGATATGAAGTTCATATTTTCAGCTTCGCATTAAAGTCGAGTGCAGTTTAAGTTCTTTCCGCAAACAGTTAGCAATTCATAAATATCTGCATGTAAAGAATGTACATTTTAATATTACCGTAACTTGTTACCGACCAGTTTGAAGTAGTGGTCAAAGAAGGACTACTGTCGAAACTGAACCTTATTTCATAACTTGATATCATGGAAATCAAAGAAAACCGACAAGACTGTTTATAATTGTTTAACTCCGAATATGTACGGGTTACTTCCCTTATCACTATAGCTCATTTCAAAAAGTTTGTAGCCCCAAATTAAACATACAATCGGAAATTTACAGACCCTTACTCTAAATGCATTTTTGTTTATGAGTCCCTATAATTATATTAATAACAGCTCACTGCAAAATGACAATAAATCATCTTTTATGTTTCTAAAATCTGTTAATAAGACCAACCATTATGAAGTAAGACACTTTTTTGTACCAATATTTTCTGTTTAATAGAAATCGTAGGATACTCCAATGTTTCTTCAAGACATAATAGTATCTACATCTGCAGCCCCCATTGAATGATCGTAAGAGGCGACTAAATTTGGGATCATCTTATCTTTTTTCTTCTTTCTTAACAACTTCTTCCTTGTCTCCCCGTTGACAATGCCTCACTTTTGGCCTTTAGTTGAGCATTCGCCCCTGTGAGGAAGGCTTTGGGTTCTGTCCTCTGGTCGAGACATATCAGTCTTTAAAAATGGTAGTTGCTACTCGTGCTTAGCGTTCAGCATAGTAGGAGTGGGACAACTGGAAGTAAATCTACTCCTAGACGTAAACGAAGACGTAGAAGTAAATCGAGTTACGATTTTATTTACGTTTCCGTAATGTCACTAGGTGTGTTTCACAAAGCGTCGTAACTCTGAACGTAATCGTTCACGTAGACGTAAACGTAACTTACGGCTGGAACTCTTTGATGAAGGGAAATCATTCCGTAGGTACCATAACAGATTCTGCGCATTACGTACTTCCGTTTCGGTGTTTTAGTCGTCTGCTAACGTTACCACAATGTCTGGGGGGAAAATCGCGGAAACCGAATTTGACTGATGGGGAGATGGAGATTCTGGCTCCTTGCTGGACTCTGCTAGAATTCTCCGTGGCAAACTGTGTCTGCTAGAATTCTCCTTGGCAAACTATGTCCGTCATTGCCCGCGGATACAAAAAAAAGTTGCTTTGGCGAACATTACAGAGAGGTGAGTCTTTCTCGCCATCAGAAGGGTCGTGTTATAATCAATCGTTAACTGTTAACAGTTAAAAACAACAATAATACTCTCAAACGCTCAATTTGTGTTGGTAATAAATTAATGAGATTGGAACCCCGACTGTGTACGGGGTACGACGGCACATATGTACTCTTAATCTACATATTAGGTCTACCATAGGCTACTCGACTGCCTTTACAGTGATTATATATTGTAGGCGTTTGTAAATTAGTTTTACAAAATATTGCCCTGCAGTCAACTACCAACAGTCACCTGTTGACTACCACCTTATATATTTTATAGTTTATGTTCTGCTTGTAGCTAATCGAATCATTTCTGAATCACAAATTGGTTGTAATTTATATCAAAGTTTATGCCTACTAATATTATCGTGGTTTTTTTAAGAGTAAAGGAGTTGAGCCACGAAGGGCCAAAAACGGCCCTATTTCATAAGATTGTATTATATTCATCCATGAAACTTCAGCTAATTTAATCCAAAGTTTTACGTCATTTCGTTGATCGGTTTTGTCTTAATGGGCTTTCAAATACTCTCGACCATTTGCATAAAAACAGAAAAATGACGCTGTTTTTTGCGACGTCATCTTTTGTGACGTCATTTTTGCTACGTCGTTATTTCACGCCATGGTATGCAAATGGAACATACAAAATGATGATACAAACAACTCTCTTACAATGGTATGTTTTAATATTGACATTAATTAATGTGGATCATAGTTATGTACACATTCACACAAGCACTAAATTCGTTTTGCAAGCACACGGGTAGTTTCCCTATCACGAAACCAGGTACAGATATACATGTTAATTACCTCTTACTCTGTACATATCGTTATCTCTCTAGAAAAACACTGCAAGATTGCGAAATCTTAAAAATAACATTTCATTAAAACATGATCTAAATAGAATTTACAGTTCAAGACAGTAATTGATAGTGTCGTTTTGAATAATATTAGTTGGCAATGAAATGCATAGAAACGTGAGGAACGTGAAACGTTTCTCTTTCTTCTGATCCAACCTTTTCCAAACACTATAGCAATATAAGGAATACAGTTAAATCTGCATTTATAGTAAATTCCATACACGTTGATTTAAAAATATTTTACTAATGAAGTCGAACATCTCTGTGAAAATGTTACACTTACTAAAGTTACATCAGAGACTCAAGAGTGTCCGTTGCAAACAAATGCATATTCACATATACATGTACATTTTTATGTAGGCCAGTTTGGTATCTTAATAGGACAGTGTACGCACATATACTAATTTTCCTATATCTTAAAGTATTACATTTTGATACTGAATTGAAAACCTAAAGTGATGTACGTTTAATATCCAATACAATTTTGCGTGAATGCATGAAACGAAAATTGATGCCAGTGAGCTGGCGGCTTATCATATTTTTTCAAAAATGTGATGGTTTCATGATGAATGTTGATTAAATTGTGAACGTCATCAAACATACAATGATAGCTAAAAATACGCATATTTTATATGCACTTACTGCCAAGATCTGATATAAGTGGCCTGATCAACCACACAACCGTATACATGTAAATAACATTATCATTACGTAGAATGGCGGGAGAAACATACATGTATAGCAGTGGTCAGGTAAGCTGACACCGGATATTGCTACTACTAAAATCAGACATAACGTTGCCAGTGAGAGTTTGACAGTGTTCGTACAAAGAAATGTGGTTTGCATTTCATTTGATTTTCAGTTTAGTAAATTACAATTTATTTATCAACGATGTCTAGAATAAATGAGTAATTCTGTTTGAAATCGTATTATACTGGAATTTGCAACCGATCTTTAACAGACAACATGCCAATTAAGTCAGAAGTGTATCCCAGGAAATAAAAGCGATACAAAGCACTTTATTCCTCAACAACGCTTCCATCACTGTCACTCTCGTCAACCACTTCAGGAATCTGACTAGCATCCGTGACACATCTTCCCCAATCCCTGACACCATACGACTGGTTTTCACAGTGTTGGGAATACCAAACAACTGCCGCAATATGCGCACATACTCCAACTACTCGAGATCCTGCTCGATATTTACAATACCATGCCTCAACATTGGCTACATTGTAACGGATCCAACGCAGGTATGCCTTAGCTGCCACGTGCCTACTTTGGATCTTCACACGGAGAAGATTGGCCTCATCTTTGTGGAGGAGAATTTCACTGTTACCATCTATGTGTTCCTGTATGTAGCTCGTACTTAGTTTCAGCTGGCATGTACCACATGCAAGGTAACGGAGTTGTTCCTCATCAAGACGGGGGAAATCTGTAACGGTATTGTCCCTAGTTGTTTTCCATACTGCAGATCGCCGGTATAAATTGTTATCTTCAACATATTTCTGAAGGATATTCACCTGTTTTGCTAGGTACAGCATCTTGGATCCCATGCATGTCTGCCTCTGTATCGCTGGTTTGGTTTAATGCTGGAAGGAACTTGTTTGAGATGGCACACACAATTCTGACATAATCGCCAATGAACGGTACTTGATTCGTTGGTAAGACGTGGCTGAGGTATTTCCAGTTTTTGATACGGGCATTGGCGGATTCGACGACCCAGCGAACCTATATTAAAAGATAAATGTTTAAGAAATAACAATAAATAGGAATTCGCAGTGCATGAAGTTGGCGATTACCAAGAAATAGATACATTTTTCACATCGATGACGCCTACATAGTGATACCTATATGTCTCCCGCTTTTGCAGGCGACACGAAAAACATACTCGGCAGTATACATTCATAAAATTATCGTTATCTCGGACTTGTATTACTCGAACATCCTCTTTATTTCGAAATATTCAGTTGGCCTCAGCCGAAATTCAAACTTGTTACTTTTGAATTCAAATAGTTCTGTTTGGATATTTCAAGGTGTCATCACATCGACATAACGAGGTTCGACTGTATATAGCTGTTGTATTTATTGTATTAGTTGGTGGAGCATTTAATGGCACGACATATTATGTTTGCATTTCATTATTCAAATAAATAGACTTCAATTCAACGTGTAAATCGATGTTTCACATCGTAATCATTAAGTTATTAGGCTATAACTCGGGCATTAATATTGGTTATAATTATGTTGCTAATAAACATATACATGTATCTCTTTACGTACCTTTGTAACAAGTATGTTTGTGTTAGCATCATCTGTGTTGAATTGCTTTTCTCCCTTGTGAAGGAATGACGGCATTTCAGCCTTGATATCAAGATCAGCAAGGAGAGTAAGAGAATCCCTAAAACCTCTATCGACGACAAAAACATCGTCCTCGTGTACCCAGTTCTTGATGTCTTCAACATTTGTTTTCAGCATATGGTTCAGAATGGAAGCGTCGTATTTCTTGCCGTCTACTAGGTAAGGACAAATAATTGTTAAAAATTGGCCACTTGTGGTGACAACTACCATGGGTTTGATCAACGACCGTCCCTTGTGAAGACTGCACGATCTTCGTTGGAAATGAAAATATACCGTCCAAGACAAGGATAACCTGATTACCTCCGACGTCACCAAATAAGGTCTGTGCCAAGGGACGAATGAATGAATGAATGAATGAAATTTTATTTCCTCCTCCGATGGATATTTTTTCTACAAAAACATTTACATATACAAATCAGTACATATTAAGAGATAAAGAAATTCACATATATGGACAATGATTTACAAACATAATCTATAATTAAGCGAAATGAACTGTAGTTTACATACTTCTTTGCTTTTAACGTGTTTTTAGATTTGATATACATCGGCATGATAAGTTTTGCTATATTTAGGGACGTGTATGATGCTGTGTTATATGTGTTATACGTGTTATATGCTGCAATCCCAAATTAGATGGAACGAAGCTCGGCATGAGTGCCCTTCTTACACTTGCTATAGCACGTCGTAAACTTGACTTTGACAGGTTGAATCAAGTCGACAAAATGTTGTTTGACATGCCAGACATCATTTTCAGTAGAAATATTCCAACTGATGTCTTCGTAGTTCTTACTGGGGAGTTTCTTACATGATTCTTTACAACATCACAAAGCTCAGAAAAATTTTGTTTTGTAAGGCCAGTCAAGTTGGTGCAGTCCGAGTCCGACATCGATTCGACATGGTCAAAGTCAATCCCGGAGCTTGAACACTTTTTTGCATATTCCCTCAGATGCTTAACAAGATCTACGATGGTAGTTCGTGAGATTGATCTTTCCATCTCGGATGTGTCCAGGGCAACATCTACTCCATGTCGGAACAATGACGCATTTCTCCAAAAAGATCCAAAATCTTATTTCTGAAGGAACAACTGCTAATGTTGGTGCTGGTTTCTTACAAATCAAACAGTAAGCGTGTGTCTTGACTGTACTTCCTATTGAAAGAGTTACAGAGGGTGGGCTTGCTATCGGATGGATCGGGACTTGTTTCTGCGGAGGTATATATTCTTCGTCATTGTCCACGTTCTGTTTCCTTGGAAGTTCAGGTCTGGTTAATTTACTGCAGTGCTTGTGCCGACATGTATTGCATATCACACTGTCACTGTTGACGACCAGTAAAATGCTCTTTGTATGTATTTCTGCGTGTCTTTATTCAACTACCTTAGCTGTTAATAGGACGTTAAACAAAATAAACCAAACCAATCCAAACTTTATTAGGTCACCTGAGACAAAGTCTCAAGTGACCTATTCTAATCCCCTTTTGTCCGTCGTCGTCCGTCGTCCGTCGTGCGTCGTGCGTCCGTAAACAATTTACATTTTCGACTTCTTCTCCAAAACCCACAAACCAAATTCTATGAAATTTGGCAGGAAGCTTCTATGGCTAAAGGTCAACCAAAATTGCCCTGAGGGGCGGGGCCAAAAAGGGTCAAATTGACTAAAACTTCACAAATCTTCTTCTCTACTCTCAGATATGATAGAATCAAATACACTTCATAGATGGCTGGGTTTGAAAGTTCTTTACCAAAATTGTGAATTTCATGACCCTGGGGTCTCAAGTTTGCCCCTGGGGCGGGGCTAAACTTTACTATAGTTTATATAGGGAAATAACATTTTTGACTTTTATTGGTTTTGGAATTCATTCTAATTTTGTAAACATTGTCAGCGTGGGATGACAGTTTGATGGCATGCACATGTTGGCCCTGACTGACCCCCCTGGGGCTGATGGACGGGGCTAAAAAGGATCAAATTGACTGAAATTTCAAAAATCTTCTTCTCAAGACTGAAATAAGGTGGAATCAAATACTCTTTATAGTTTGAAGGGTCTTATGGTGCTTTATTGAAATTTTAAATTTCATGACCCTGGGGTCACAAGTTTGCCCCTGGGGAGGGGGTAAATTTTACTATAGTTTATATAGGGAAATCTCATTTTTGACTGATTTGTTTTGATTTCTATTGGAATTCATTCTGGTTAACATTTTCAGCATGGAATGAAAATTTGATAATATGCATATGTTGGCCCTGACTGACCCCTAGGGGCTGATAGGGGGGGGGGGGGGGGGCAAAAAGGGTCAATTAAATAAATTGAAATATTTCAAATCTCAGGTGACCGTTCAGGCCCATTGGCCTCTTGTTCAACTTTCGGCGCTCATTCGGCTTTGTCCGCTTACTGCACAGAACACAGGGGAAGATTTTTGGTCCAGTTCCAGGCATCTCTGAAAATAAACAGTGGATAATTAACATACTTATCTAAACATATGCCCTGCAGGTAGGGCGTAAGAATTGTACCTGTTGCCCCCATTGCATGATCGTAAGAGGCGACTAAATTTGGGATCTTATCTTTTCTCTTCGTCCTTAACAACTTTCTTCTTCCTAACGTCTCCCTTGACACTGCCTCATTTTTGGCCTTTAGTTGAGCGTTCGCCCCTGTGAGGAAGGCTTTGGGTTCTGTCCCCTAGCCGAGACATACCAGAGTCTTTAAAAATGGTAGTTGCTACTCCTGCTTAGCGCTCAGAATATTTGGAGTGGGACGACTGGTTTGCCCGTTGTCAGTATAATGTGACCGGGTGGGGTGTGCTGCTGGGTGTCTTCGGCAGTATGCTTCAGTGAGGTAGCACTTTAAATCGGCAAAAGTTCCGGCCTATCACAAGGAGACTTTACACGAACATACCGCAGCCTCCCAAAACACACACACGCACTCACCACACACATGCATGTCGCACGCACGGGAGGCCGTCCTTAAATGACCTTAGATGTTAATAGGACGTTAAACTAAATAAACCAAACCAAACTAAACATATGTATTGCCCCAAACCAAAGTTGATCAAGGGGTCAAGCACAGGTTTATCCCCATTATCAACACATTTCCCTATAATACAGTGCATATTTATATTTACATTCATGATTATCATACTATTTCCGCATGTCGGAATGCGGGCTATCAGAGTAAAGACAACTACATGTATATGAAATACTTTGTGCTTTTTGTCTATTGATAATGTATCGGTCTATTATATATATAAGAATTAAGTTTTAAAATATACTGATGTAGGCTAATTGCCAAGACAGTCTATAATACAACATTTAAAAAACATATTAACAAGTTATAAAGGAATGACGGATATGAAATATTACCATTTCAATATGAACAATTTGGGAGAAAAAAAGTAGGAAGAGCAGCTGGGATCGAATTCATAATGGTAAAAAGAACGGCCAAACTGTAGTCTGCGCACTTATCCATTACGCCTCTTTTGTAAGTGAACGATATTTGCAAGTATTTATCTTCAAAATGGTTTTTTTTTCATGACGTAGATTTTATTATCGAACTCAATTCGTACGTTTTAATTTCTTTTTAATGTAATTTGAATGTATTACGAATGTATTACGCCCCGATCTGTTTTAAACAGAATTATGGAAATCTTATTTAGGCCTACCACATACAAGCAATCTCTCCAAGCGGTATATAGTTTGTTTTTTCTGTGGCAGACGACAATGACAGTCAGCCTTGGCATCAATGGTAATATTGTTAACAGTATGCATATATATTTAGGATGAACCATTTGTTAATTCAGACTATCATTGGACGTTTATTAGTGATAAATATATTCAACCATCGAAAATCGATCTTTTATTGCCGATAAGTCCAACCGAGGCTACTTTTACGTTTGGCCTTATAAGACTGCAACGATTTTCTGTTACGGAACGTCGTATCAAAGGAGCATATCGGGATAACATCAGTAAAAATGCATACAAATCATATTTGAGAGGCATTAAAAGGCTGTTGTTTTTCCTCTTATTTTTACTTACCACTTCATTCCGATGATCGCTTCGTCAAGGCAAAATATCTAGGCTAGTTTCTTCGTACGTAAAAAAAGGCGTCCATGGATACACGGTCAGCGATGCGCTATGTTGATATTTTATTTTACAATTTTATTTATTCATTGTGCATAGAATCATCAAAGCTTCGAATTTAGTTGGAATAGTTTTTCTATCAAAAAGGTTTTGAAATCACAATATTTTATGGTTAATATTTAATATGTCAATTCAAACGCAATATTAAGAATTATGTTGTAGTGCATCACGTCAGCTCTGAAAATAAAACGATGTATTTTTATGCAAAAACGGTATATTTCGAAGTGGCCTCAGGCTTCTACCAAAATAATTTTATGGTCATTCAGTCAGGATTCGGCAATAATTTTTGCTTTGAAATGTATAGGCTGGTCGAGAAATGTGGCCACTATCAAATATCGATTTTTCTTGTCTAAAAATTCAAAATTTCATCATTTTGGCGTATTTTCGTGAGTTTAGTTGTCTATTGTGGCATATTTTATCAATATTTTCTACCAAAACTATATTTATAGTAAAAAAATAAACACTTCAATTTATATTTTACGGTTGTATATTGGAAGCATACATTAAATCGGCAAAAGTCCCGGCCTATCACAAGGAGACTTAACACGATCATACCGCAGCCTCCCAAAACACGCATACGCACTCACCACACGCATGCATGTCGCACGCACGGGAGGCCGTCCTTAAATGACCTTAGCTGTTAATAGGACGTTAAACAAAATAAACCAAACAAAACCAATCAAACTGGGCTCCATAACAGGGCCATTTACCCCCTTTCGTAGCTCTACTCCTTTGATTGAAAGGTGTTTGCACTCTGGATGAGACGAAGAAGAGATAGCAGGATGAACAGGCATGCGTAAAGAGGAAGGAGTCGTTTCGCCGGAGGGAGCAGAAACAAATAGGGGATGGTCTATCACCTGATGTCTGTTTTAAACATTGGGAGCTCATCGTAATATTTTCTTATGTTTTTAGATTGTACCATTTCGGACAAAGGCTATATATACATGTATATGATTCAGTGTATGTCAAGTCATTAAACGTTTAACGTTTGGTTTGGTTTGGTTTGGTTTATTTTGTTTAACATCCTATTAACAGCCAAGGTCATTTAAGGACGGCCTCCCATGCGTGCGATATACATGCGTGTGGTGAGTGCGTATGTGTGTTTTTGGAGGCTGCGGTATGTTCGTGTTAAGTCTCCTTGTGATAGGCCGAAAGTTTTGCCGATTGATAGTGCTACCTCACTGATTAATGTACACAGTGGTGACTGTAATATATACTACGGTCATCAAGGATGGATGCAGGCGAAATCGGTGAGTTTCGGTTTTTAACCGAATTTGCTAGTTTACGATAGCTAGCAGGGCTGCTAGATGATAGCTAATGCTTTAGTTATAAACGGTAGGCTTGTTTACCTAACTTCATAAAAACCAAAATCCATCACTAATGGTAACATCAATGAACTAGCTGATACATTTAATATAAAGTGGTGTTCCAATCACAATCATTGGATTTTGTGTGGATGGTGCCAAGTGGATGAGTAAGTCAATTCTTGTATAAAAGTCTTGGAAATGCTACATTACAACCGTATGACTAACAAATCATTTAATTTTAGCTGCTGTTGCAAAATTTTACACAAATTATTCAAATGTCTTTAAAATGTGATTTGGAAATTTCTCACTGACAATTCATGTCTCAATGACTTTCAGTAACTAGTAAGTGTTTATATTATTTACTCAACCACTGATACTGGTGGATGGAACTTCAGCATGCACATCAGTTGTAATTAGTGCCTATTCACACCTTTAGTTACTTTAGTTTACCTTATTTTCTTGTCATTCTTTTATTATCTTTCTTATATCTCAGCACTGTTACAGCTAAAGTATTACTTAAGTAAAAATGTAAAAATCAAATCACTTACTAACAGCATAGTACAAGAAGTTGTAGTGAAATCCACAGGTAGAAGAAAATACATCCGTGAATTGTTATGTGCATTGTCTGGACATGATCCTGAGCAACTGAGCGGTGTTTCAAACAAAGAAAAGCTTGTAACCAAAGATATTTAGCGCCTCAATAAGGCTGGAAACGTCGAGAGACTATCTACTTAAAATCTAGATGGTCATTCTCACTACGTTACATGAACGAACGTAGTGAGAATGACCTTCTTGATTTTAATTAGATTGGTCGAGAGATTGCATTTGTTTGAACAGAAATTATTTTATTACTCTAATGAGAACTGTCTCCTTTGCAAAGTCAGAGGTAAAGAGTCACAAATTGGGAAACAAACACATTTCTCTACACAGAGTTTTAACAAATATGCACATTCAAATTGTGAGACTTAATCAAAAAATAAAATCTACGAATGCACAAGCTCTTCATCTAAAAAGAAAACGAAAACAAGCTTCAATATACAAATTGAAGAAAAGGGAAACAGGGAGCGCTAAACCTGCAGCACTGACTTCAAAACGCCAACAGGCTGATCAATGTGATTTGGGAAGTGATGGAAATTTTGGTGAACAAATTAAGAAAAGAAATAAATTTGTTACAAAATAAAAACGAGCTTTTTCAGGATGAAAACAACACATAAAGATATCAATACATCTGATGATCTGTCGAATTTTGCGGTAAGAAAGAATGAAAATGGAAGGTCATACAACGAAAAATTAAAAGCTCTGTATTTTATGTTTCATAGCTGCAATGTTGGAGTGAAACATGATTACCTCTGTATACGCCTTGGTAGGAATTGATATCGATGCCAAAGACTTGCTATGTCAATCTCTAGCAACCGAGTTTACTATGGAAATGTCAAATGTAAATAGATCGCAAATATCCGCCAAGTTACAAGAAGCAGCAAATGTCACCATGCATATGGATGCAACCACAAAGAAATGTCGGCACTTTTATGGTGTGGAGCAAACAACTCCGAATGAAACTTTAACAATTGGGCTGAAAGAATTTGCAGATAGCAAAGGTGAGATATACTTCAATCGTTGTAAACAGCTTTTAAATGTTGTCACTGATGATGTGGATCCATTGCAACCAATTTTTTTTAAAATCCATGACAGCAGTGCTACAGAATCTAAAGTAAATGCACTCATCATTGAGGAATTTGAAATGAAAGAACAATGAAATTAGTTTAAATGTACAGTACATCCACATTTAATGACTTGTGAGAAGGAAATTAAAGACAAGGAGAAAGATTTGGTTGTGTAAAACATCTTTTGGAATTGGAAAAGGTGAATCTGTTACATCCAGTTTTCTGCTTTGTGTACCTGAACTCTTTTTCAAAGATGGTTCATGTGACCCACAGCTAACATCTATTTACCAATAAAAAACAAGTTCGATGAAACAATTTCATCTTTCATAATGCAGTTTTTTTTATTTTATTCAAATCGCCCTGCGTCCGTGGTCCGTCGTCCGTCCGTCCCTCCGTCCGTCCGTCCGTAAACAATTCTTGTTATCGCTATTTCTCAGAAAGTACTGAAGTGATCTTTCTCAAATTTCATATATAGGTTCCCCTTGGTGCCTAGTTATGCATATTGCATTTTGAGACTAATCTGAAAACAACATGGCCGACAGGCAGCCATCTTGGATTTTGACAATCGAAGTTTGTTATCGCTAATTCTTAGAAAGTAGTAAAGGGATCTTTCTCAAATTTCATATGTAGGTTCCCCTTGGTGCCTAGTTCTGCATATTACATTTTGAGACCAAACAGAAAACAACATGGCCGACAGGCAGCCATCTTGGATTTTGACAATTGAAGTTTGTTATCGCTATTATCTAGAAAGTACTGAAGGGATCTTTCTCAAATTTTATATATAGGTTCCCCCTCGTGCTTAGTTATGCATATTGCATTTTGACACCAATCTGAGACAACATGGCCGACAGGAAGCCATCTTGTATTTTGACAATTGAAGTTTGTTATTGCTATTTCTCAGAAAGTAATGTAGGGATCTTTCTCAAATTTCATATTTAGGTTCCCCTTAGTGCCTAGCTATGCATATTGCATTTTGAGAACAATCTGAAAACAACATGGCCGACAGGAAGCCATCTTGGAATTTGACAATTGAAGTTTGTTATCGCTATTTCTCAGAAAGTAATGAAGGGATCTTTCTGAAATTTGATATGTAGGTTTCCCTCTGTGCCTTGTTATGCATATTGGATTTTGAGACTAATCGGAAAACATGGCCGACAGGTAGCCATCTTGGATTTTGACAATTGAAGTTTGTTTTCGCTATTTTACAGAAGGTACTGAAGGGATCTTTCTCAAATTTCTTATGTAGGTTCCCTTTGGTCCCTGATGTTGCATTTGGGACCAATCCGAAAACAACATGGCCGACAGACAGCCATTATGGCTAAATCTTAAATTTTATATATAGGTTCCCCTTGTTTGAAAAGTACTAGAGGGCTGTGTCTGAATTTACACAGATTAGTAAGACTTAGAGGAAGGGAAAAGTAGAGAAAAGATCAATCTGACATGGAACCTATGAAGATCATTCAATGGTGGGCGCCAAGATCCCTCTGGGATCTCTTGTTTCTTTCT